>NC_090271.1:129351000-130665000 GCF_040414725.1 Anabrus simplex | reverse complement strand
AGGTCACCTATACACTATCTACTAGAAAAAAACTTGCACCAGACCTTTTCAGAGGCCATACGCAGTTATTATTGTACTATATGAGCCATCTTTAAATAGGACACTAGATCTTCAAGAAAGAGGGAAACATTTTACTTAATATAGAAGTTTGTAAAAAAACAAGTAATGTTTGGTGGTGGATGTCTTCTTCTTATTATTATTATTTTTCTTATTTGGAAACACACTATGTCTTTATATTGTGGCATTCTACCTGCAGACAATTAATAGCTTTAAAACCTTCAGCAATGTACTATGCGTATGTTCCTTGTTGGAAAATGAACTAAAATGTAGGGGAAACTCCTCAATTGAAAACTGGAGCTCAATACGGATATCCTGAATTATATGACTCCGGTGATATTAGATGTTATGGGAGTTTGCCCGTTGATCCATTTACAACGTGTACTGCCTTGCTTTGCTGTTGACTGACTGCCAGCATGTGCCACTCGCCTGCCAACACTCCAGTGTTGATGAACGGTTAAGGTTATCTTAGAAATGTTATTTAGCAATTTAGTTAGCTTCTTAAACATTTCTCATTAACTTATTGCAACTCTTCTTTTGAGATGTTGGCTATTTCTTTTTTACACATGCACAGCTGAACAGTGTCACAGGCTTGCTGTTGAGAGACACAGTCCCAAGGGCACAGACAACTTATTCACCCCCTATCAAACACCATTTAATTGATAAGCACAGAATACAAGGTTAGTTGAGTACAAGGGAGAAAAAAGTGGCCTGTCTAAGGGACTGAAGTGTCAGAATGCAAGCTGTGCATGCCCAAGAACACAATGCAGCTGCAAGCAGGTCTGAATAAAATGTTGATCCTGTATATGAATTTACAACAACTGAATTTGTGCTCAATCAATAAATCATTCACTACCTACTGATCTGCATTTAGGGCAGTCGCCCAGGTGGCAGATTCCCTATCTGTTGTTTTCCTAGCCTTTTCTTAAATGACTGCAAAGAAATTGGAAATTTATTGAACATCTCCCTTGGTAAGTTATCCCAGTCCCTAATTCCCCTTCTTATAAATGAATATTTGCCCTAATTTGTCCTCTTGAATTCCAACTTTATCTTCATATTGTGATCTTTCCTACTTATAAAGACACCACTCAAGCTTATTTGTCTACTAATGTCATTCCACGCCATCTCTCCACTGACAGCTTGTAACATACTACATAGTCAAGCAACTCATCTCCTTTCTCCCAAGTCTTCCTAGCCCAAACACAACAATTTTGTAATGCTACTCTTTTGTCGGATATCACCCAGAAAAAATTGAACTGCTTTTCTTTGGACTTCTTCCAGTTCTTGAATCAGTAATCCTGGTGAGGATCCCATACACTGGAACCATACTGTAGTTGGTGTCTTACCAGGGACCTATATGCCCTCTCCTTTACATCAGAACCATGTGCAGAGATCTGTACCCTTTATTTACAATTTACAATATTCACAGTACCATTTATGTGATTACCCCAATGAAGATATTTCCTTGTATTAACACCTACGAACTTACAATGATCCCCATAAGGAACTTACCCCATCAATGCAGTAATTAAAACAGAGGATTTTTTTTATTTTTTATTTGTGAAACTCACAACCTGATTTTTAACCCTGTTTATCATCATACCATTGCCTACTGTCCATGTCACAACATTATCGAGGTCATTTTGCAGTTGCTCACAATCTTGTAACGTTTTTATTTACCTATACATAATAACATCATCCGCAAAAAGCCTTATATCTGATTCCACTTCTTTACTCATATCATTTGTATATATATATATATATATATTAGGAAACATAAAGGTCCAATAATACTGCCTTGACGAATTCCCCTTTAATTATTACAGAGTCAGATAAAGCTTCACATACTCTACCGTAATTCTCTTTCTATTTTCTAGAAATATAGCCACCCATTCAGTCACTCTTTTGTCTAGTCCAATTGCACCCTCACAACTGCCTTAGACAGGTCAACCAAGACACTGGCCATTTGACCTCTGAAACCAAGATATCTTCTATATCTTGCTGGAATCCTACAAGTTGAGCTTCAGTGGAATAAACCTTCCTAAACCCGAACTGCTTTCTATTGAACCAGTTATTATTTTGCAAAGATGTCTGATATAATCAGAAAGAACGCTTTTCCAAACCCTACATGCAATGCATGTCAAACTGACTGGCCTGTAATTTTCAGCTTTATGTCTGTCACCCTTTCCTTTATAAACAGGAGCTACTATAGCAACTCTCCATTCATCTGGTATAGCTCCTTCGTGCAAACAATAATCAAATAAGTACTTCAAATATGGTACTATATCCCAACTTTAGTACATCCCCCCAAATCTTATCAATTCCAGCTGCTTTTCTAGTTTTCAACTTTTGTATCTTATTGTAAATGTTGTTATCATAGTTCAATTTTAATACTTCTTTAGTATTAGTCACCTCCTATATCTGGACATTATCCTTGTAACCAACAATCTTTACGTACTGCTGACTGAATACTTCTGCCTTTTGAAGATCCTCCCATACACACTCCCCTTGTTCATTAATGATTCCTGGAATGTCATTCTTAGAACCTGTTTCTGCCTTAAAGTACCTATACATACTATTCCATTTTTTGCTAAAATGTGTAGGACTGCCTATTATGCTAGATTCTTTGCTAGATTCAATTTCCTAGTAAGTTCCTTCAATTTCTTCTTACTTCCACAGCAATTTCTAACTCTATTTCTATCCAACTTGCACCTCCTTCTTAGTCTCTTTACTTCTCTGTTATAGTATAGTGGGTCTTTACTATTCCTTACCACCTTCAAAGGTACAAACCTGTTTTCAAATTCCTCAACAATTGCTTTAAGTATTGCTGAAAGTATGGAAGATGTAACTGAATACTCTAATGATGCCAATCTGATGATGTGTTGACGTTTATGAATAATAAGCTTATTACTGACAACTGAGCATATTCTCGCCTTGAAGTTAGGTTAGCAAATTTATTACTGAATCTTAAAAAGTAAGACAATTGGTATGGTAAAGTTCATTAATAAATATACTAACTGTGACCTTGACATTTAGAAAATAGGTTAAGGCACTACCTTCAAAACAGAACTCTGTGTTTTGATGAGCTTACACTGATAAAATATTTATTAGAGTAAACTTGTACAAATTCTGTATAACATGTAAATTATTTGAAAAGTTACCTAATTTGGAAATATACAAGTTTATTTCTACTTCTATCGGTAATTGATAGAAGATAGACAGAAATTCTTCTGCAAACTCTATTGTCCTAGTCTGCAAAATACACAAATTCCATTAAGATTCAGTTTTCTGTCCTATCCATAAATAATGCCTCTTATTTTTTTTCAGTGTCTGCTACCAGTATATTCATGCTATGCTAGAAATATCACCACAATTGAAGGATTAGGCTCAAAAAAATCTGGCCTCAGTGCAGAACAACGTTACCTGGCTGACTTCAGTGGAAGTCAGTGTGGTTTCTGTAGTCCTGGGATGGTCATGAACATGCACAGGTAAGTGAATTAACCTTTCTATCATATTCAGTATTTTGTCTTAGTGCCTAGTTTATTGCTAATAAATAGCGAGTCTAACTACGTTTTACTTATATTGCCGGTACCTACTTAATATTTTTAGTACATTATGCAACAAGCCTAAAATGGCAATAATTAAGACACAAGTATGTTTATAAAATGAGTGAAGCGGGGTTTTATAATTTCCGTACGAGTGTCTTAATTACCATTATAGGCGAGTTGCACACGGTTGTTTATGCTCGACGATAATTATAACTTTATTTTTTTAATATTCATACATTTCTGTCGAGATGTCGCTTGACAGTTGAGTTTACTGAACAGAGCACAGAGTGCATGTGCTGGGTTATTGATTTTCCGTGAGTGGATCAGAGACCTTGAAAATGTCGTACATTTTTAAAGCTTTGATAGAAGGTTATCATAACCTAGCTTTATTTCAAATACATATTTTTTATTGTACAGTTGATGAAGTGAATGTGATTGTGGAATATTGGAATTAGAAGGTGCATTGATGTTAATATGTGTGTCCGACATGTTTGATTTTGGAAACAAGTGTGAAGCTAGTGTGTTGAGCGCAGGTGCGATGCTATCCTTACCTAATTGGTCGAACAGTTGTATCATAATGAAAATCTGAACTCCAATTGGTGGAGAACCTGTATCATAATGAAACTTGAACTATAATGAGCCTCATTAAGATTCAGTTTTGTGGCATATAATATTTATATTTTGGCATTGTCAAGCATAAAATATATTATCTTTATATACATCAAAGGAGAAAACTACAAAATGGATAGAAACTCACTAAAAGGATAAAGTCTATGTCAACAGAAAATGCAGTTAGGGTTGCGCAGCTGTGAGCTTGCATTTGGGAGATAGTGGAATGGAATGCCACTGACAGCAACCCTGAAGATAATTATCTGTGGTTTCCCATTTTCACACCAGGCAAATGTTGGGGGCATTCCTAAATTAAGGCCATGGCTGCTTCCTTCTTACTCCCAGCGTTTTCCTATACAATCAGCACCGTAATACCTATCTGTGTCAATGCGATGTTAAAAAAAGTAGGAGACAATGAAATTACAAAGATGAAAACACAAAAGAACACTGCCATAATATACATTTTCAACTTCAAGTACCAAGCAATTTGGCTGCACAATTTGGGTCACCTAGCTATTAGTTTGCATTCAGGAGATGGTGGGTTTGAATATCACCGATGGCAACCCTGAAGATGGTTTTCCATGGTTTCCCATTTTCACATGAGCCAAACGGTGGGGCTGTGCCTAAATTAAGGTCATTGCTGCTATTTTTCCCCATCCTTGCACATCAAAATTCTTTATGTGTTAGTATAATGTTGAAATACTAACAAAAAATTTAAAAAACATCTTTGTACACTTCTACCAACATACCATCATAATTGGCAATGATAGGGTTTGTATATCTACTGAAAGAAAATATGGGGCAGTTTTGGTTTGAATAGATCAATAGAACTTTATTGAACCTTTCCCTGTGAATCTGTGACATATCCTACTTCTCAGATATATTCATCATTGTCATAAGACCTATCTGTGTAGGTGCAACGTAAAGCAGCATGCAGCTTGTAAAAAACAAAAGTTACAGTAAACATATATTTTCAAGCTACATTTTCATCTTCATATACCAAGCAATTTGGCTGCATTAGTTTGGTCACTTAGCTGTTGGTTTGCATTCAGGAGATGGTGGGTTTGAATCTCACCATTGGCAGCCTTGAAGATGGTTTTCCGTGGTTTCCCATTTTCACATGAGCCAAACGGTGGGGCTGTACCTAAATTAGGATAATTGCTGCTATTTTTCCCCATCCTTGCACATAAAAATTCTTTATGTGTTAGTATAATGTTGAAATACTAACAAAAAATTTAAAAAATATCTTTGTACACTTCTACCATCATACCATTATAATTTGCAATGATAGGGTTCGTATATTTACTGAAAGAAACTATGGGGCAGATTTGGTTTGAATAGATCGACAGAACATTATTGCTTTTCTTATCTAACAAACATCAGCGAAGAGGAAAAAGAACATGCATATACCTTAAAACTGAAAAAAATGCTAATGGAAAGGCTAAAGTGTTAACCTTTCCCTGTGAATCTGATACATACCCCACTTCTCAGATATATTCATCATTACCATAAGACCTATCTGTGTCAGTGCAATATAAAGCAGCTTGTAAAAAAAAAAAAATAAGAAGGTACAGTAATTTTATATTTTCAATTAGGCTAAAAAGTAATGAAAAGTTATGAAATTCCACACAAACCTTATTGAAAAAGATTTTAACAAACAGTATAGCATTCACATTTTCGACAGATAACCTACTTTTTTGGTTGTCCATAAGAAGTTCATCTGGTAAAATGGCCTTTCAGTACCAGCATTTGAAAGGAATGTTGCAGAAGGACTCAACAACCTTACTTAAATTTAAGAATTAATTTACTCAAACACTGCTGAACAAATGAAACCAAGTTCCTCTTAATAGATTTCATTTTTATATCTTCTTTCCCTATAATTGCGTTTTTTAAGATCACCATGTCACCAAGTAGTGAATTTCATTTTGCACCCGACCATTTTGTATCCAGTAAGCTGTACTTTAATATTTCCACATCCCCCAGGTACTAGGGCCACTGTTCTCACAAAATGACAATATTGATTGATTGATTGATTGATTGATTGATTGATTGATTGATTGATTGATTGATTGATTGATTGATTGATTGATTGATTGATTGATTGATTGATTGATTGATTGATTGATTGATTGATTGATTGATTGATTGATTGATTGCCAAATGTTTAGAAATTTTTATGAAGAAAACATCAATTTCTGAATTTTTTCGGCTATTTCATATGTTAAATGTTTTGTATATTCATGTTCAAAGCTCATGTACAAAATACGAGACAATTCTGCTTTTCTCAAAAAATTATTTGGACTCCAGAACACAACCTATATAATGTGGAATGATCCCAGTGTCATTGCCAAAATTTTCTACTGAAAGTGAGTTAAAACTAAAATTATCATCATCTAGAATCAGTTAATAGAAACTCATTTAGCAGAATTCCAAGCAGAACCATCGAAAAAACATCAGTATCTTCAAAGAGATCATTAGCACTAGCGCTGAGGCAACCAGACATCATCTTCAATAAATTGGTCATGTTGTCCACATTCCTTCCAAAGTAAGTGATGTATTCTCAATTGAAGAACAGATCATGTTATCAGGAAGAACAGTGAAAATGATACAAGACAGTTCTGAAGTATGAAATGAGGAAGTGTCAAATTGACTTCAGCAACTGGGAGTATGTAGCATCTGATCAGCCAACATCGTTATACAGGGTGTAACAAAGATGTACGGCACAAATTAGGACATATTCCTTATGCATAGATGAAGAAATTATGTTTATATGAACACGGGTCTGGAAACGCTTTGTTTCCATGTTACACCCCATTGTC
Organism: Anabrus simplex; assembly: GCF_040414725.1. Classification (NCBI taxonomy): domain Eukaryota; kingdom Metazoa; phylum Arthropoda; class Insecta; order Orthoptera; family Tettigoniidae; genus Anabrus; species Anabrus simplex. The sequence continues at coordinate 130,657,967 of NC_090271.1, read as the reverse complement.
TCCAACTCATTAATCATGCCAAACACACAAGAACAGAACGTACCAGCATACCACCTGCAATTCTTTCTCATAGGAGATGTTCAGTATGCCCTCCATGAGCTTTGATACATGCCTGTCAAGGTCATACTGATCACTAGAACAGTTGATGTTACCTGTAAACAAGCAATGACATAAGTCACATAGCAACAGGGACATGTAAAACAAAACAAAACCCTGGCAGTGCACCTATGATAATGACACCGTTACCAGATATAACCAAGTGTTCATGTTTCCCATGATTAATGAGTTGAAGAAAATGAGGTGTAACATAGAAACAAAGCATTTTCGGACCCATATTCATATAACATAATTTCTTCAATCAATCAATCAATCAATCAATCAATCAATCAATCAATCAATCAATCAATCAATCAATCAATCAATCAATCAATCAATCAATCAATCAATCAATCACTACTGATCTGCATTTAGGGCAGTCGCCCAGGTGGCAGATTCCCTGTCTGTTGTTTTCCTAGCCTTTCCTTAATTGATCGCAAAGAAATTGGAAAATTATTGAACATCTCCCTTGGTAAGTTATTCCAATCCCTAACTCCCCTTCCTATAAATGAATATTTGCCCTAATTCATCCTCCTGAATTCCATTTTTATCTTCATATTGTGATCTTTCCTACTTTTAAAGACACCACTCAAACTTATTCGTCTACTGATGTCCTCCCACGCCACCCCTCCACTGACAGCTCGGAACATACCACTTAAAATACCAATATAATGGTCCGTTATTGGACATTATAAATTTTCCAGCTAACTCATTCTTGGTTGCCTGCGTTTCGTCCTCGTGTGCTAAGTTAGGCTCATCAGTAGGGACTTAGCACACCACCCAAGACGCAAAGCTAGTGCATACCATGGAGTCCCAACTGACGAGCCTAACTTAGCACATGAGGGCGAAACGCAGGCAACCAAGAATGAGTTAGCTGGAAAATTTATAATGTCCAATAACGGACCATTATATTGGTATTATAAATTTACTCATTCGGGACAAATATTTTAGGTTCCCTATGGGAATCAACATCTACATCATTTGATGGCCAGGCAGGCATCTATTTTTGGAAATGAGACATAGCTCTCATAGTGCATAGGCACTGCTGGTGGCTTCAAATAGCCTATGCAGTGGCCTCCACGGTATGCACTAGCCTTGCGTCTTGGGTGGTGTGCTAAGTCCCAACTGACGAGCCTAACTTAGCACACGAGGGCGAAACGCAGGCAACCAAGAATGAGTTAGCTGGAAAATTTATAATGTCCAATAACGGACCATTATATTGGTATTATAAATTTACTCATTCGGGACAAATATTTTAGGTTCCCTATGGGAATCAACATCTACATCACATACCACTTAATCGAGCAGCTCGTCTCCTTTATCCCAAGTCTTTCCAGCCCAAACTTTGCAACATTTTTGTAACGCTACTCTTTTGTCAGAAATCACCCAGAACAAATCGAGCTGCTTTTCTTTGGATTTTTTCCAGTTCTTGAATCAAGTAATCCTGGTGAGGGTCCCATACACTGGAACCATACTCTAGTTGGGGCCTTACCAGAGACTTATATGCCCCCTCCTTTACACCCTTACTACAACCCCTAAATACCCTCATAACCATGTGCAGAGACCTGTACCCTTTATTAACAATCATATTCTTCATCTATGTGTGAGGAATGTGTCCTGCAATTTGTGCTGTACATTTTTGTTACACTCTGTATTATGTCCACAGGGGCGGTGGGGGTGGTGGTGGTGCTGATTATTGTTTTAAGAGGAAGTACAACTGGGCAATCATCCTCTATATAACACTAATCAGAGAGAAGGAATGGAAGGGATCCGACACTTTGAAAAATGAAGGTATCAGTCAAAAAAAGACGAGGGCCATGAAGGGCGTGAAAATGAAAATCATCTAAGGCCTCGAGTGCTCTAATACCATGGGGGTCGAAAAGAAAAACAGTTGACCAAGGGAGGTCGGATAGAATAGATGAAAGTGAAGAGCCTGGCACAAGTAAGTGACACCAGCCTCCATATTAATTCAGTTCAAACTGGGTTCACAAGCAAGTACTCATGTGGTTCAGCCATACTTTGAACCAACTGGTATCAGGCAGCGAAATAGGGTAAAGTCTAGCATGACTGGCATTATCAGGACATCTGGCTGCTGGGTTGTGGTGTTGGATGACATGTCCAAAACATATGATGTGCCTCACCAATAGGCACATCAGATATTGTCAGGTAAATATGCAACTGTCGTTATCTGGACATCTGGTATTGGACGATAGTTGCCAAAATGTAGAAGGTGCCCCTCAACTAGGCACGTCAGGTTGTCAGGTAGGAAACGGTTGTCATCACCTGGACATCTGGCCACTGGGTTCCGGTATAGAACGACAGACCCCAAGACTTTCATCGTGTGTCTCCACTAGGCACGACAGGTTGAAAGAGAAATTCCGGCCACTGCAACATAAATACACATGCAGCAGACAGGGAATTCCAAAAGCTAAAGCCACCCCAATGGACAAAAGCTTCGAGGCACCTGACCGGTGTATCAACGACCTCCATCGGAAGATCCCCTTGGGACTACCTCAGCCCCCCTCCCCCCTGAGGCAAGCAATATAAATGATTTCAAATAGAAAAAATGGTGAAAAACAAAGAAAATTCTGTTGGAGTTTACACTTATTCCAGAAAATTTTACCAAAATCCCTAGTTATGGATATGAAGACCTTAATTCTACCAAAACGACATACTAAATTATACCGAGGATGATCATAAATGACCATTCTCATTACAACTAAGACAACTCCTAACTAAACTATTAACTATAAGATCCAAAGAAATTGCTGGCCAGCATATTAACTAGAATTTTGCTTACAACTAATTCCTTATAACTACCCAAATGTCTTAAATAGTTCTAAAGTAATATCTCATAACTAGGGTATCTTAACTTGAGACAAATGAACCTGACTGATCCTCTTTCTTTCAGGATCACTGACTAATAATGGCACAGGGGTTAAAAATTTCAAAATAGTGCAGGGACCTCAAAATTTGGGGGATAACTTACTAATGACATGGTCCGCAGCACTGCTGATGGGATGAGTCTTTACATAAACCTGGTCACCCACAAACAGATTGTGCAGTCTTCGCCCGTGATTGTAGTTACGTTGAACTTAAGCGTAATAGACCTTCAAATTTTTATGCGCACAGTTCCAAGCAGCACAGATCGTTTCTGGATTAGTGACATCAGGCAGAAGATCGTTAATGGACCACAGATTAGTAAGTGGGGAATTAGGGGTGAATGCGAGCATCAATGAAGCAGGAGTTTGCTTATGACTTTAATGAACAGCAGTGTCGAAAGCAAATGTTAACCAATTAAGTGATGAATCCCACTTAGAGTGGACAAAAGAATGGTAAGCAATAAGAACAGATCTTAGATTTTGATTGACTCTTTCAGCATAATTAGCTCTGGTATAATAAGGGGTATTAGTTACATGAGAAATAGATAAGTCAAAACAGAAATGATGGAATTGCACAGATGTAAAAGCTCTAGCATTGTCACTCATCAAAAATTGACAGGTCCAAATGAAGCAAAGATCTGTTTCAAGCAAGAAATAGTAGTGTTAGCATTAGCCATACGAGTAAGGAACAGCTATGTAAAATGTGAGAAAGCATCAACACACACAAGTATGAAACCATGGCCAGTCCGCAATCTCCAAAAAGGACCAATGAAATCTATAAACAATCTCTCCATTGGGCAAGAAGCTTGCTCAGATGACAACAGACCTAGGCGAGTATTAGGAGCAGGTTTACTAATATTACAAGTTTTGCAAGATTTGACCAAAGTACGAATTTCACCATCCATGGATTTCCAAATAAAATGTTTACAGATTTTCTCCCTCGTTTTGAACACACCAAGATGTCCACCGACAGGGGATTCATGGAAATATTTAAAAAGTGCAGGAACCAAATTAGCTGGAACAACAATTTTGGGGTCTCTGTGGCCACGAGCAGGACAACACAGAACACCATTCTTAATAACATATGGTTTGACACATTCACCAGACTTAATCCTGTCCATAATAGCCTTCAATTCAGCATCATCTTCCTGATGTTTACCAATATCTTTGAAAAGGAAAGGGGAATTGGTCAGAACTACATTAACAAAGGCCGAAACTTGTTCAGGAAAGGGGTCTGCAGGCTCTGATTGAGGATTAGAACTGCCAGGATAGAACATCCTACTGAGACTGTCAGCAACAACATTTTCAGTGCCACGAATGTGACGAGCTTCAAATTGGAAAGCTGAGATGCGTACTGCCCAGTGCGCAAGATGACCAGCTCTTCTTGGTTTGGCCAGTACCCAACTCAATGCCTGATTATCCATTTCAAGATCAAAAGATAGATGTTCAAGATACATTCTAAATGTTTCCAAGGAGAAAACAATTCATAGATTGAATAATTGCGTTCAGCAGGGTTTAGACTATGGGAAGCATAAGAAATTGGATGACGTCCATCTTCAAATTCCTGGAGGAGAATGCTAGATATACCTGTAGATGAGGCATCGGTTTGAAGAATGAAATTTTTAGAAAAATCTGGCATAGCCAGCACAGGAGCACAGGCATCGGTTTGAAGAATGAAACTTTTAGAAAAATCTGGCATAGCCAGCACAGGAGCATTACACAAGGCAGATTTCAGGTCACAGAAAGTTTCAAGTTGGGCATCACCCCACTTAAATTTAGCATCTTTTCTTCTCAAGGCGTTTAATAGGGCTGCTCTTTCAGCGAAATTGGGGATGAATTTACAGAAAAAATTGACCATGCCAACAAACCTAGCTACAGCCTTGACATATTTAGGGGTTGGAAAATTTTGAATAGCTGCAGTACAAGATTGGTCGATAGAGACACCTTTCTCGGACACATTATGCCCTAAGAAGGACATCTGGGGCTGTGCAAAAGTAACTTTGCTAGCCTTAAGGGTTAGTCCTGCTTTATGGAGTCTTTCAAGGACTTCATTGAGATGTACAAGGGGCTCTTCAAAGGTTTCATTGAAAGTAAATATATCGTCCAAATAATTATATACAAATTTGAATTTAATGTCTGACAAAACGTTACCTAGCAGCAGAGTAAGGACCGCAGCTACTGTGGTAAGACCGAATGGCATGTACTCAAATTCATATAGGTTCCAATCAGTAGCAAAAGCAGTGAGGTGCCTGGATTCCTCAGCAAGAGGTATCTTATAATATGCCTGATTCAAATCAAAAGTGGTAAAAATTTTGGCATTAGTAAACTAAGAGAAACAAGTCAAGTGTTAGTCAGGAAGAGGAACAGATTGAAGTACAACTCTCTTGTTTAACAGCCAATAATCAATAACAGGCCTAAACCCACCCTGTGGTTTAGGGACCAGAAATATGGGAGAAGAGTAAGAAGATTTAGAGATACGCATTACACCATCAGCAAGCATTTAATTGATAATAGCCTCAAGGGCTTTAATCTTAGGAGGCAGCAACTGATACAGAGGAGAAAAAGCAGGTACATAGTCAGTTACTCCAATTTTATATTCCAAAATATTGGTCACACCTAACTTATCAGTAAACACATCAGGAAATTTATCACAAAGATTCCTGATTTGGTTGGCCTGATCTTCAGGCAAATGATCAAAATCTAAAGCTTTGGGTTCACCCGTGTCTTCAGAAACAGCATTGACATGACAAGGAAGAATAGGGGAACGATTGCACAAGGTAAAGATCCTAATGGAAAATTTAAACTGGAACTCATTGTACTGAAGGTCCAATATCATACCAGTTTTTACAATAAAATTGGCACCCAAAAATGAAAGGACAAAAAATCTTTTGCCACTAGTACAGGCATTTTCCATGTGAAATTACAAATTCTGATTTTGACATTCAGACATCCAATGACATTCAAAGAATTAGAGTTAGCCGTATGGCAGGTTAAGAATACAGATTTTAAGGAAGGGAACTTGCAAACAGATTTCATGGATAAATACCAGTTTTCACTCATCAAGGTGAGGCTACTTCCAGAATCAACTAAAACACAGATAGGTTCACTGTCCACCTCTTAAGCATATGTAAGGCAACTTACAAGGAGGAATAGCAAAAATACCACAAGATTGTGGGAAATTGACACTAGGGTCAGATTGAGGCTTATCATCAGCTACAGAATTGTGTAAGTCATCATCTAACCGACAGTGATAACAGATGAAACATGAAGCTACACTAGGAGGTTTGGTACAAGAATTGGCAGTTAGTCATCTAGAATTGCCATTACCAGAACACCCAGACCTGGAAGAATTGCAAGGACACTGTCTAGAAAAATGTCTATTCGACCCACAGTATCTGCAAGAATTAGCTGGGGAAAAGACTCTACCCACATTAGGATTTGAATTGCCTAAGGGCTCAATCTTGGGATAATTCCTCTGAAAATTGTCAAGTTGACCACTCATGGCAGGTTTTGAATTGCCTAAGGAACCAATCTTAGGACAAATCCACTGGAAATGATCAGTGGAGCCACAACTATAGCATGCAGATGAATTACGTGGCTTGGAAGAAGTAGAAGCGGTACTAGTGACCTGGGAAGACATGTTCATAGGAAGAGGAGCTAACGTAACGCGTAGCTGTTGGCATACCTAATGCCTTTGGCAGAAACAGTGATAGCTTCCAATTGAGTGAAAGTAGCTGGTCGCGGTGACAGAGCAAGATACAACCGATAATTAGGAGCAAGACCCTCAACAATGCTAGCAACCATTTTAGACTCAGAATATTTGAGCATAAAAATCCTAGCATTGAACTTAATATCTTGAATATATTCAGATAATGTTTCATTCAAATGCTGCACTCAGAAATAATGCTTTTGCACCAAAGAAGAACAATGCACGGGAAGAAATAAAGAACTCATGAGCATGAAACTAGTACATTGTCGACGTTTTGGAAATGGCACTTATGACATGCTCAGAAAGAGCTCCAGATACATGTGGGTATAAGACTTGGAAGAAATGATCACTACTTAAAGAGTATACAATACCCTGATCTTTAAATTCAATCAGGAAACGTAGAAAGGAAATGATCTCGTCAACTGAATTAGCGGTGAACTTTGATACACCCTTAAATACAGCAGTTAATCAGCGATAACTTGAAAAACAGCAGGTGTAGTAGGTACCTGAGAAAGACTAGATTGATTCTGGGAAGGAATCACAGTTATAGAGTAATCTTGGTTCAAACGCCCTTGGAAAATGTTTGAAGTACTGAAAGTGATGTTGGGACTGCAGTTAGATAGCAATGAAACCGGTGCAGATATTCACATCTACAAATTTTTTTTGCAGATTTGAGAAACCACCGTAGCATTTGATACAGGTGACACTTGGACGTGGGGATATATTGGAAGAGAAACAGGTTGGATTGCAACAGAAGGTTGATACAAAGACACAGTTGAATTAACAGGTGCCACAGGAATAAGAGGCATACCAACTTGTGTAAAAGAACCATTACTGACATTACTCACAGGCAGAGAAGCACTTGTAAATATAGCAGGAGATTGCAGGGGAACATTACTACATGTTACCACTGTACTAGCTTGTGAAGCAGTCAATACAGAGATAGTCTCATATCACAAGTTTCAGACAGAGCTGACACATAAACTACAGGACTGGAGCTAGGCAATGCGTTGCCTTCTAGCAAGCCTTCTATTTTATCGAAAATGCCAGAAAACTCTGATAATAACAATTCACACTCCTGTTGCTCATTTGCAGATAAATTAAGAGCTAACAAGTGGCGAATCCTGTCCATATAATGCTGCACTTGGGCTTTCACACGTGTTAACTGACATTAGACAGTTCAGAGGAAGAAAAAGACAAAAGAATAGCTTCAAATTTGGTACATTTATCTCTAACGATTGTCAATGATGCACACTTCGTCTATTGATAACTCGGAGATGGATACCGGTATTTTAAGCAATTGCTTTAACAGGCCCATGTCATCTCTAACCCTTCCTGTCAAATTAAATTTATGAATATGAAGTTCGTTAACTAATTCCTCCTTCTTCAAGTGGAAAGGGACAGGGATAGCACGAGACATGTTAACAAGAAATCATGTTAGATGATACTAGGTTATTTTTGCTACAGACAATCACCACCAACCTCCTTTTCAACAGTAACCACACTCTGCTACCATTATGTAACCTTTCCAGTGTACATAAACATAAATGAAACATGATGATAATAATAATAATAATAATAATAATAATAATAATAATAATAATAATAATAAAGTAATGGGGTACACTGATAATTTTTCAGACGTGATCAAACAATATTGAAAACATACGCACCTTTAGCACATGAAAACGACAAACTGCAACAATTAGGTTGGGCAACATGACGACTAAGGAACGGAGATGGAAGCAGTTAGGACCATACCCAGGCAGTGAGAAGGTATGGGTAGTACTGTTGAAGCGAAATTAGTGGTGATTCAATTTAAATACAATTTACTGAAAGTTAACATAATCTCAAGAAGGAACATTACCCTGAACATAAAAATAACATTACAATTGGAGCTTGCAAAAATGATAATAATAAAGACTACACTGAACGTACAAAATTTCATGACACAAAGTTTATTTCAAGAAGAAACATTACACTGACGAACAAATTTGACGGTGCTAATATTAAGTAACATACAGAATTAACTAGTAAATGTAACAACCTATTGCATTGCAAAGTAAGAGTATACGCTAACAAGGAAGGAAGGGAAAGCAGAAAATAATAAACATCTTAGTACAGAGCCCTATTAGGAGGCAACCTTTTCAAAAATACTTCTGAATAAGAAGCTCATCCTAAATGAGAGTATGCTAAGAGGATACAGATTTACTAGAGACAGCCCCAAGGGGGAAATTTACCATTTACATATTCATACAATTTACAGTCAAGGAAAAGGGAATTGAAAAACTTGTATTTTAAAACAATTTATGAAACCAAAAGGAAAAGGGAACTGCCTCTAAACAAAATGATATCACTAGCTGCAAGTGAAATTAAATTTGGCGACTAAGAGAAAAACGGGTAAGCTCCGGAGATAAAGAAAAGTTAAATAGAACACTACCTTTGAAAATGACTACCCAAAACAAGGAAATAGCCAGTGCTTACCTTATAGGGAGGCCAAGAGACCCATCACCTGGAGGAGAGAACTTCTCCCTTCGCCAGTCCAAACAAGACAGCTTGGATGCGCTTGGCTTTGACCAAGAGCTCAGCAGCCGGAAAGGGTGAAATCGCCAAATAACCAATGAGCGTGCCCGGGCTTTTAACTTTCACAAATAGCGAATAGTCTTATTATGGCCAATGAGGGCCCAGAAAAAAACTGCTGACAAAATACCGTGTGTAGCTTAGAGAAATTTCCAAACTAATGCAACTGGAAATTCCTGGAAGCATCCTACCCAATCTGACATGTGTATTGAACAGGTTGAACCTTATAAATAACTCATCTCTATAGCATACCATGTCTCAGAAGTTTTTTTTATCTTACCTTCAAATGTTCATAAGACCTAATAACATTTTTCGTAATAACCAAATAATTTTGAAGAAGTGTCAGAATAAATAACCCTAGATATCTTACATACAGAAAACATAAAAAAAAAATGTTCCCAATTAAATATTAAACACATAGTCACTTTCCTTTTATAGTCCAACAAATAAACACATGAACCTACAAGATCACACTATCATTCTGCATTCCCTACAGTCCAATTTCCAAGGTCAGATAAATATTTTACAATCACTACAGTAATTAATATTTTCAGGTTGACAGTAAGTTCAACTCTTCAGCTTCATTCTGCAAAACCAAACAGTGCATTTTCTTGGCGTCCCTGTACTGATTTGTTTGGACTGTTTAATTTTATAAATATCAGCAAGATAAACCATTTAGCATTCAATAATGCATAAATCCATATAAATTCCTTTTTTTCTGGGATGAAACTCACTTGGTTTTGTGAAAGCAACTAAGGAATTGCCTGATAAAAGAAGTAGTGGACCATGAACATAAGACAAACAGGAAATGAGAAAAAGCATTGCAATGGGTAAATCTAATGCTGACCTGTCGTTGTGTTTATCCTATTATGTAATCCTATACAGGTTCTGTCTTTGTAGGTACGACATCATCATTAATGTCCCACTCCAGTCGCCCGGGTGGTTAAGTATGACTTAATGTTATACTTTATTTACAAGTAATCTCCCTCTCACATTTAAATGTAGATGTATTCTGTACTATTAAAAACACTCTTACTTCAAGATCATAAGCTGCTTCTGCATATAACGTCGTTGTATTTCCACTATGTTACAGTTTGAGAGCCAATGGAAAGGTGGAGATGACTGAAGTGGAGAATTCTTTTGCGGGTAACATTTGCCGCTGTACTGGATATCGACCCATACTCGAAGCCTTCAAGGCTTTGGCATCAGATGCTCCACCTGAGCTGCGTAACAAATGCCCAGATATAGAAGTAAGCTTGTAGAAATTTTTGATTTCACATCTTCTTTATCATAATTGTTATTACTTCAGTTTCTGAAACACTAAGATACAATTAGAGTATACACATAGAAGTCCAAGGAAATTCTTTTTCAGTTCAGGAGAAGCTTTACAAAACTACTACATCAAGGATGCCAACATGAAAAAAAGAGAACTATTTGGATATTATTTAGATGACAACTGGGATTAAGCATGTAATTGAGCAGCATTTTGTTGATAATTTTTGAGATATCCCCACATGGATTTACAAATATTAAATAACAAAATCAAAATATCCTAGATGAACATAATAATCATATAAATTAAATAACCCAAAGAATATTGAAATAAATAAAAATCCTTTCAAACACTATACAGTAGAATTTGGTTAATTTAAACATCTTAAATTTGAATTTGAAAATAATTTTGAACTTCTGTCATGGTCCCTTGTAATATCTACACAGCATAACATTTAATACCCCCATATGATGCACCGAGAACTTCTGTCTTGGTACCTTGTAATACCTACGCAAGCATAACATTGAACACCCCCACACAATACACCGAGAAGATTTGACACATAGCATAAACTTCTCCAATCATTCACCAAGGCCTTTACAAATTCATCCTGAGTGAGTGGCATCTTTATTCCACTGAACCTGTTGGTAAACTGTTACAATATTCATAAGAGTGCACTGACAATCATTGACAATTGCTGACTTGAATACTGGTAATTGAAAACAGCTCGCCATGTTCTATTGTTGTATCGGCCCACTTTACATTGGATGAACTCCATTATTAGGTATCCACATTGATGCTATCTTATTAAAATTGAGAGACTTCCACCTTTCAATGCTTGTATTATCAAAAGAGAACACTTAACTACAAGGACATGTTTCGTTTCTTAGTTTTGAGACATCTTCGCTTTATAAGACAGTTACACATAAAATGAAAAAAGAGACATTATTTAAAACACAGATAATGGATATGTTAAAAAGAGTTTTAAAATGTTATATGCCACAGTTGTCATCTTCATTCTTCTTTGTGAAAAACACTATGTCTTTATAATGTTATTCTATCTCACTGGTTTTTGGTTCCTTAAATTAATACATAATTATATAACACATGCATTGAAAAGTGGAAGTCTCTCAATTTTAATTAATTGGCCCACTTTACCAAACGTTATGGCAGCCATAAAACCCATTATCTGCAATACTTTCAACAAAGCAGTGGCACGCAACTCACCAGAGAAGATTCCATGGCTCTAATGTTGAAGAAATGATTGCCATACTCCTATTATGTGGAAAACAGAAGTAACTGCCAGATGAAATGCTTCAAATAAAATCATTCCACTAGAATGTTATATTTCTCAGGTGATCCATTTTTCGTGCCAGTCATTGTGTCAGTTTATAATAACAACAATTGTTTTCTCTACAATTTTAAAACCAATAGTCACAATGTCTTACAACAATGAGAAAGATGACAGGAATTATGTCCATCCTGAGTATTTGTACATTTAATTCCAATATTTTCAATTTCTGAATGTTTTTTTAATTAATTTTTAGGATATGTGTGTTGGATCATGCTGTCAAGGTTGTGTTTGGAAACCTGAAGAGGAGAGAGCTTTGGAGATAAAAGGACCAAAAGCAACTTGGAACAGACCAAAAACAATTGATGATGTTTTTAAGATATTCAATAAAATGGCAAGTGGTCCATACATGCTTGTTGGAGGTAATACAGCTCATGGTAAGTGACATCAACGTTTCCCTTATAAATGTTTATATGAACATAATCATTCCGTATCAGGTGAGGATATGCAGAAAAGTAATATTTTTGATTCATTTTAAACTTCTTACATTTTTTTCCTCTAGTAGTTTAACATTGCACTAACACTAATAGGTGTTCTATATAGAAAGACTAGCAAGATATCCAAGTTTAAAATTAAACTTATCATTCAAACTTTTAAATATTGGACAGTCCATTGTCGGGTGAACCTGTGAAATACACCCTCAGTAAACCATAGAGAAGCAACCTTCATGTGAAATTTCAATCTCGTATGTCAAATGGTTTCAGATAAATTAATATTTTTATCATCAGGCCTCATCCCTCAGTCAAAACCCCTTAGGGGTGTTTTGTTTTAAGACTACTATTTATTAAAAATCTAAGACATATAGGAGCAATGATCATGTGTAGTTTTAAGCTTCTATGTCAAACAGTTTGAGGAAAAATAATATTAATGTTGTCAGGTTTCATCCTCCACAGTCAAATCCCCTTATGGGTGTATTGTTTGAAGACCACTTATTATTTGAAATCTAAAACATACAGGAGGAACTATCATGTGAAATTTCAACCATGTATGTCAAACAGTTTCAGAGAAATTCATATTTTTGTTTGCAGGTATTAACCCTATTTAACACTTAAGGGCTAACATTTTTCTAACCTTGTCTTATTTAGCATCTGGGACATAAAGGAGCAACCATTAAGTGAAATTTTAACTTTGTCCAATGAATGGTTTTGGAGGAATGAATATTTTGGTTTTCAGAATTTTATCCCCATTTCATCCCCTTAGTGGGTGAACTTTTTAAAACCCTTTCTTAGTGAGTGCCTAAACAGTAACAGGAAAATATCCACAAAATGTCCTTTCTTCATATCCTGTAATTTTTTGTTTGTGTTGATTCACAGTCAGTTAGGACATCGCCTTATATATATATATAGACAGGAATATTAATATAACACACAATAGGATGAACACAAAGACTGGTCAGTGTGGAGAGAAAGAGCAATAGAAAAGGAGACAAGGGCAACCTTCACAATTTTGCACACTACTAACTTCCAATAGATACGGTAGGCTCTCTTCTCAACAGTCCTAACTTTTCTACATCCATCTGTTTCTTTCTTGGGCAACAAGAAATAAAGAGGTTAATCTTATGGTATCATTGGTAATATGGTCTGCCTCCATAGCGTAAAGGATTGCACTGTTAGCTGCTGTCCTCAGGGGCCTGGGTTCGATTTGTGGTACTGTCAGAAATTTAAGAAAGACAGCAGGGCTGGTATGTGGTTAAAATGGTACATGCAGCTTGCCACCATTAGGGGTGTGCCTGAAAAGAGCTGCACCACCTCAAGATGAGAATATGAGTTTACTATTGCTAATATGCAGTATTTGATCTTAACATGTGGGCTGTTTAATTACATGGAAGAATAATATTTAGCTGTTGGATATGCTAGTCCCATTAATGAAGAACATAGGGTGGATGCAGATGCAAGAAGCCTATGAAGAATGTTGTATCCAGTTCCTCAGTTTCATAGCACTGTTGACCAGTTCTGGAATGATAATGTCCTGTCTAGAGTAACACCATGATGATGATGATGATGATGATGATGATGATGATGATTATGATTATTATGATTGTGACACTTAGAGCAATTAATAGCATAACTACCCCAAGTGACAGCACCAAGTGTCTGACCGTGTACGAAAGGCACGGTTCAGATAGGTGGAAACGTGCAAGACAAAGACCAATGAAGGAAAAACAAAGGCACTTACCATAGGGGAATTAAACAGGGCCCCCAAAGGAGCGAATAAAATACACCTGGTCATCCCAAATTTTCACCCCTTTTAAAAGGAAAACACAAACACCTTGGGGAACAAAGATATTTAATCAAAATAATAAAAAGTAAACAAGAAAGTAATATCCTCGCTGGAAAATAATAAAATTAAAAATTGGAAAATACTTAAACTCAAAGCAAAACCCTACGGTCGACCGTTTATAAAGAAAATGATATTTTAGTTCTTAAAGGACTTATTAAGACAATGCAGATTTATGAAACCACTCCTCAACTCTCAAGTTTTCTTACGACCAAAAGTTTTCTTAGTACAGTACCAAAGTTTTTTTTTAACATCCTTTTAACCTCCTTTAACAGAAAACCACCTTTTAGGATGTGTCAAACGACCCCCTGCAAGGATGGGTAGGTATTACGTGCACTTTTCAAGAAATCAAAATAATAATAATAATAAGCACCGAAACACCGGGAGGGAAAACGACCAGAAGGTAAAATTAAAATCACAAAGAAAAATGAAATGGACCAAGGAAATCCGCGGAGAAGGTAGAATACATCACCGGCACATCAAATACAAATCATCAATCATCACAACCAACATCAACAACATTAGCATTCCCATGGCAACGACCAACAATGGGTCAAGGGAAGGAACCAGCCAATCGCAGGCCGCAAACAACAATAGGCGTCAACAAACAAAGGACCAAGAAAACAGACGCAGAAAATAACCCAGAAACCAGTAAATTAAATTAAATTAAGTTAAATTAAAATAAAATCAACCCGAGAAACACGAAAGAAAGGAACCGGGACACAATGTACACGTAACACCCACACCCCTGAAGCGACTCGCTTGTTAAATTTTTCAGGTTAAATAATACCTTTTTAGCACAAAACTTTTAAGCCAAGAAAAGTCATCAATAAACCCTAGGTTACCCAATTACATTTTTGAAGAATCCAAAAATTACTTTCACACGGTACGCAAGCCCCAATTTAACAGACATAATTACACATGGTATAATTTCCAATTAACAAGCCGAAAATCTAAAATTCCACAAGGCAAGACTTAGTTTTTTTAGATGACGCCAGTTACGTGGTGCCGCGCGCACTTTCTGCACATAGGAAAATTTTCAGGTCCTTCACCAAAAATCAGTAAAGGTTTAGTTGTAACAACACTTACAGTTTTCTTCCAGATGAAAGTTGTGAGGGCAGCTTCGGTAGCCTAAGTTGACTTACTTACATAAATAAAACATAACATGTAAATTCCAGACGAGGAAAAAATTAACCAGAAAACTCGCAGAAATCCCCAGGGCAAAGCCCCGTATATATCACTTAGCCAGGCTCGAACATTTTCGGTGAAATTATCTCCTTAGGGAGAGAGAAGCCACACACGTCCATCTCTTCCATGTCACCAAACAGCAATGGCGATTTCCCAAGATTCCGCAGTGCTCCAACGATCACATGTGCGCAGAGGCCAAGCGCCTGAGTGGTAACGTAGCTCGCGAGGTAGTACATACCTACGCCACTAGAGTGCAGGAGAATACGGTCAGGCACAGATAGGACGTGCATACAGTCAGTTATAAGGTTTGAAAAGAAGAAATACAGAAGCGGCGAACCACTTCTAAAGACACAGTTTCTCCACAGCCTTTAGGCTAGTTCAAAAATATTTCCCAAGGGGGAAAAAATTGTTACGCAGGTAACAGTCTCCCTCCCCGAAACTTGACATGTCCAGCACAAGTTTACCATCATAAGGCGGTGGTCTTGAAGCAAACAAAGTTTTTGGTAGAATAGTCCGAATGTGAAAATGACCACCAATCGCCAGCTTCAGTTTATGCACCACCAGCAGAACGAGTCCAACAGTCACTAAGAACCCAAACACATGTGATTTAAATTAAAGGAACAGTACAGTTCACTTAGACGACACCAAATGTCTATCCACTTTCAATAATAATGAAGTTCCATGCACCAAACTGTGCAACACCCAAGTCGCAGGAAAATTATTAATGGTCCAGATCACAGGTAACACTTCTTCTCTAGATTTCTTGCTAAAATTTAATGCGAACTATTATCTTCCGCAAGTTCGTTTGCGTCATCTGATCGGAGGTTACGCTACCTTGTGGTACATACACACCTTTAGGTAAAGTTCATAACTATTTGCTTTCAGAACATTAGACCTTCTAGGTCTTAACTGCACCAGATCACATACCTAGACTTAAATTAATACATGTTCGTTAAATTTGTAATATTATAGGACTTGCGTTAGATAAGAAACGCCTTCATTTGGTTTCCACCCTTTGGTTTGGATGGTAACGACAACCCCAAAAAGGAAAAACGCCCAGAAAGGGAAGGGAAGAGAGAAAACAACATTGGTGAGCATAAAACACAATCACAAGGTACAACCGGTAAATACTTAACCTAACCTTAACCTAGATTAACATGACTTAAGATTACGGTATGGCACAGCAACAGAATACGATAATCTTTTAAACAAACCATACCCAAAAACCAAATTACATTACATTCAAGGTATCATGCCAACTAAAATATATGGCCAAGGATACAATTTTCAATACACAAGGAAAACAATAACCTGTGAAACCAAGATAGTTATCTCCACAAAACACCTTTCAAAGCATACAACCAATCTTACCAGGATGGTTACACAATAACGTCACCATTGACAAACAGAAACCAGGAGGCAACTTTACATAGAAAAACTTACAGACAAGCACCAACTCAAGGGTGCTGAGTAATTGCAATAACAGAAAAGCTAAGAGAAACTCCCGTCCCTACATAATATTACGAAACCAAGACCCAGACCAAGGAAAAGGATGTTGAAAAACGTAACACTGAACTACAAATTAATTAAGCTTACAACCTCCCTTAAATTAAATTTAAAACGGAATAGAACCACCAATCAGTGAGTCAATTAACAAGACTAAACCCTTTAAGTACATGCCCAAGGACAAGAAATAAATTTAGCAATAAATCAATTTTAAACCTTTTGAGATAGTAATAGAGATATTCTCAATCTTAAAATCAAGATAAACGAAGATTACCACCCGAAAAGGAAGGAACGCAAGGGAGCAAGGAACAGGGAATAAGAAAAAAAAATCATAAATGGGTGTATGCAGAACTACATGATACCCAAGATCCAAGTATTAGCTTTAATTTAAATTTTTAACTTGCCCTCGATTGAACTAGGGCCCGAGTATACCACCAAAATACCCCAAATAATGCATAACACAAGCAGAACCAAGGAAACCAGAACTAACTCCAACAAGTAGAACAGAACAGAGGCTGACCTTCAACACAGCGACCTCGCAAAATTCCAAATTTCACAAATACACCAGAAAAGATGCAAATGAATATCCAACAAATGAGGTTCAACATTCCATATACACCATGCATAACCAAGATGAACAAGAACAATGAGAGGCAACCAATACACAGTCAATTAGCAAAGTTACAGGTAAGCGAAAATAGAACCTAAAATATGGAAAAATCCAAGGCTAAAAAGGTAAACAAATTCATAGCAAGGGAAGAGTAGGCAGGATCAGTTGGAGACCTCTTTAAGATCATTTAGATGGAGGGTACGCGTTTCAGTTTGTCATCAACAACAGACCAACCAACAAACACCAAGCTACCAAAACTTACAGATCAAAATTAAGTACAACACAGGACCATAATTAGCTCCATGGAAGCAACGGGACAGAAATAGGGACAGGAGAAACTCAGGAGGGAACAAAATCCGGAATCAGGTAACTAGCCTACTGCATGGAAACATAATCACAATTCATTCCACAAAGGGACACCCAATCAAATTAAAAGGAAATTTAAAACCTCAGATCAGAAGACCCCAAAAGGAAAATAACGAGCACTGACCAACACAGCGTACACTACCGGTTACCCAATAGGGTCTCAGCATTACCTGGTCTATAAATACGTGACTTTCCGATCACACTGTCGCTCTACAGCCAACAGGTGCCTCCCCCTATCTCCCAGGGGAGCAGGCAAATAAAACATAAGTGGCGGAATACGAGGCAAGTCCATGGAAAATGCTCACAGAAGCATGAAGAAGGCAGTTCTCAACTAATAGACCCCATAATCTATTAGCAGGAAGATTCCAGTACCGACTAAGAGAATCCTAATCCGTCCCATACCAGAGTAGCAAACTCAAAGCACGGTAAGATGATCAACACCAATGTCAACAGACACCAAAGAACCACTGAGAGAAGAACACCATAGAGTGGCAGATAAAATTTAAAATGAGCATTACAGAAGAACCAAAAACAGATACGATGACATCAGATCAACCAGAAATGCATGGAGACAGGAAATGAAGAAACCATGAAACACGAAACCAGGAAGTTACAACAAGGTAAGATAGTTCCAAACGAGAAATAAATTCATGCGAGGGGTTATTCCCAAATCTACAGAGGCACAAGGTAAGACATCAAGGCAACACATCGCCCCTACCTGACATGCCATAACCACAATTACACACACTACAATAATAATAGTAAAACCATAATGACTACCCCAAGCCACGTGTTAGCCCTTAAAGGGATTAAAGGAATACACCATCCTCAACAACATGCTCAGTAATCAATATGCAAATCCCTAAATCAAACTTACGGTACCGTACACTTTCCTCCAACCACAGGATCACGACCAAACCATTACAGGTTAAAAGGAACTCAGTCCTCAGGTGTTATGACCCTACTGCATCACTCAACTCCAAAACAATAAGTAGATAAGGTAAAGGGTTTCACAGAACTCACAACTCGAAATGGAACTAGGCAAATAAAGATAGGTTAAATGAATTTCGCAGAAGAAATATACCTAGACACATAATAACTTCAACATGGTACCAATGTCAGATATGCCGAGAACTACCAAATACAAGAACCTCCATATATGATCAAAATTTACATCAGGAAGATGACAAGGTCACAAATTTCAGACAGAACGAGCTAGTTTAATAATTCCACCATAGACAATTCACCAGCAGGAACACTTGAGGCAGGCCACACCGTACAAATACTTCCAACCAGGTAACAAATACAACCGATAATAGGGTACAAAACACAATGAAACAGAGAACCACATGCAATCAATAGTTTGGAAAAGGGTAAACAAGCAAAGACACTAAAATGTCCAGGCACGTGGCCAACAAGTCACCAACCCAATCACCGATTAACAGAGTTCAACTATAGCCCATCACTACCCAATAACAGATGACATAAAGTAACATGCCTCCGTCCACCACCTAACGACACACCAAACGGACACCAACAGCAAGACAAGGTAAAAATGGAAACCACTCATGCAAAAAGCACAGCCAAGTCTTGCAGCTAGCTCTGATCAGCAATCGCACAGCAAACATGGAAACACATCACCACCGACTGGTTAAATAAAACATAAATGATGACTTCCAAGTAGATATAAGGCTCTACACTTTAAAGTCAAGTTCCGCTCCGGACTAATGGTAACCAAACAAGGTTAGGAAACATTTACCAGACAAGGTAAAGGTAAAGAATTTCGAGGAAACAACCGGCCCAATGTAAAGAAACATCACAGGCAGGATTAATTTTAAAGTTCAACAATAATGAGGAATGAAATACTTGAAAGAAACAGTTACCGGAATGCACACAATCCCATTTAGGCCAAAATAGGTAGCAAGGCATAATTTCAATCGCACAGAGCAAATATCAGTAACACATACATGCCAACCACATAAACCAGGAAAAGTTTAAAACGGGTTCATAGGCACTAACGATGGGAGGATACAATGAAATGCCAAACAGTTCAGCAGTAAATCACACCCATACTGACCAGGCACAAGGTAGACATGCCAATAGATTAAGTACATGCAAGGTTCGCACGCAGTTAGCAACGCAGTAGGTAAAATCAACAACGATAGATTCTCGCAGAATGATTTTAGCACAGTCAAAGCATCATGTCAGGTAAAATAATTAAAATAATGACAAACCTGGGAAGCAAAATAAAAGGTCAGGACAGATAATGTAATAAGTTCCCAGAGTACAGGCCAACGATCATAACCCAGTAAAACAAATAACGTCACACGCAACATATCCGAGCAAAACCAATAACTCGATTAAACACAATTAATTCCATAACCACAGATTAAATCATTTTCGCAGGTAGAAACTGAAAATACTGAACAAATAACCACCAAGAAAATCACAGAGCACACAGCAAACTGTGGTACACTCGTAGCCCAAAGCCAATCGATTCATGCTCAAGTGTCGGTCATTTCACAATTTTTAAGATAAATTATAATAAATTCAGAATCTAGAGTAATTGAGTCCGAAAGCAACACAGAGGAATCGAACTTTGCAATGCCAAGGAAGGAATAAACTTAGACAATACCAGTTCATGAAATTCCATAATGGTTAAATTATTCGAAATAGCTTCAGAAATTTCACGTTTCAAAATTCCCTCACAATGAGAGAATAGGGCTCGGAAAATTCCCAAGTCATCGACAGAATACACGCTACCTGACTCTGTCATTTCTACCAGGAACCTCAGAAACCTGGTACTTTCTTCAATAGAATTGACGGAGAAATTTTTAACTCCGTTGAAAAGATCCTTCAGTGAAGAGTGAGAGGGAGCACAATTTAAACGGGCTAACAAATTTTCAAGAACTGGGGAGGCAGCACAACATGAAGGTTGATTATTAAGTGAGGCATCAGCATGACTAGAAGGCAATGAGGTTTCCCTCTCAACAACTGATAAATTCTCCATATCCTTACTTGCTAGCATAATATCTAGTTCAGCAGAAATGCTAGAAGCAATTGTTAACAGCTTAGTGCTTTCAGAAACAAGACTAGGTTGGGGACACATAGTAATCAAATCTTGGATGCAGCCTAAATAATGCCACACCCTAGCCTTAAGTCTGTTAATCTGCCCCTTAGTGGGGGAAGTTTCAATAAATTCTTGTCTGACAACCTCAATTTCAGTAAGGGAGTCAGTAATTAAATTTAAGGACTCACCAAAGTTGCAGCACATCTTTACAGAGTCAAGATTAATAGGAACCTGGACATGCGATGTCAGCAAAGCAGCGCACTCGGCAACAGTGTTAGCAGGATTGATACCCCTGATAGTGAGCTCATAAACTAGCTCTGATTTCCTGAGTTGGAAAGGGAACAGCACAGCCCTCGCCATAGTTGATGTACATGAAACAATAAATCAAAAATAATTAATCCAAATAAAAGCGTTCCTTTCACAGTAAGATACTTTACAAGTTTCAGTTTTTTACACTCTTTGAAACCTCAAATAATTTAAAGTTCCCCAATGACCAGGTTTTTTAAAGGGACAATGCAAAAAAAAACTCAGGTGGTTGGCACCAACAAAATAGAAAAGCTTAATGAAAGGGAGATAAAGCATATAGTACACAGTGCCAAAATAAATTTAATGAGGATGCAACAGACCTACAGGTAGATCCAAGTAAGAGGCACACAAATCAATTAACTAAAGCTCTGCTGCCACGAACTGTAAGGTCTGTTGGGGGTAACAGACCAGATTACAAAAGTGAGGATACAACAAGCCTACATTAATCCCACAACACCCAAACAAATTAACCACAGAGCTGCTACCATGAACTGTGACACTTAGAGCAATTAATAGCATAACTACCCCAAGTGACAGCACCAAGTGTCTGACCGTGTACGAAAGGCACGGTTCAGATAGGTGGAAACGTGCAAGACAAAGACCAATGAAGGAAAAACAAAGGCACTTACCATAGGGGAATTAAACAGGGCCCCCAAAGGAGCGAATAAAATACACCTGGTCATCCCAAATTTTCACCCCTTTTAAAAGGAAAACACAAACACCTTGGGGAACAAAGATATTTAATCAAAATAATAAAAAGTAAACAAGAAAGTAATATCCTTGCTGGAAAATAATAAAATTAAAAATTGGAAAATACTTAAACTCAAAGCAAAACCCTACGGTCGACCGTTTATAAAGAAAATGATATTTTAGTTCTTAAAGGACTTATTAAGACAATGCAGATTTATGAAACCACTCCTCAACTCTCAAGTTTTCTTACGACCAAAAGTTTTCTTAGTACAGTACCAAAGTTTTTTTTTAACATCCTTTTAACCTCCTTTAACAGAAAACCACCTTTTAGGATGTGTCAAACGACCCCCTGCAAGGATGGGTAGGTATTACGTGCACTTTTCAAGAAATCAAAATAATAATAATAATAAGCACCGAAACACCGGGAGGGAAAACGACCAGAAGGTAAAATTAAAATCACAAAGAAAAATGAAATGGACCAAGGAAATCCGCGGAGAAGGTAGAATACATCACCGGCACATCAAATACAAATCATCAATCATCACAACCAACATCAACAACATTAGCATTCCCATGGCAACGACCAACAATGGGTCAAGGGAAGGAACCAGCCAATCGCAGGCCGCAAACAACAATAGGCGTCAACAAACAAAGGACCAAGAAAACAGACGCAGAAAATAACCCAGAAACCAGTAAATTAAATTAAATTAAGTTAAATTAAAATAAAATCAACCCGAGAAACACGAAAGAAAGGAACCGGGACACAATGTACACGTAACACCCACACCCCTGAAGTGACTCGCTTGTTAAATTTTTCAGGTTAAATAATACCTTTTTAGCACAAAACTTTTAAGCCAAGAAAAGTCATCAATAAACCCTAGGTTACCCAATTACATTTTTGAAGAATCCAAAAATTACTTTCACACGGTACGCAAGCCCCAATTTAACAGACATAATTACACATGGTATAATTTCCAATTAACAAGCCGAAAATCTAAAATTCCACAAGGCAAGACTTAGTTTTTTTAGATGACGCCAGTTACGTGGTGCCGCGCGCACTTTCTGCACATAGGAAAATTTTCAGGTCCTTCACCAAAAATCAGTAAAGGTTTAGTTGTAACAACACTTACAGTTTTCTTCCAGATGAAAGTTGTGAGGGCAGCTTCGGTAGCCTAAGTTGACTTACTTACATAAATAAAACATAACATGTAAATTCCAGACGAGGAAAAAATTAACCAGAAAACTCGCAGAAATCCCCAGGGCAAAGCCCCGTATATATCACTTAGCCAGGCTCAAACATTTTCGGTGAAATTATCTCCTTAGGGAGAGAGAAGCCACACACGTCCATCTCTTCCATGTCACCAAACAGCAATGGCGATTTCCCAAGATTCCGCAGTGCTCCAACGATCACATGTGCGCAGAGGCCAAGCGCCTGAGTGGTAACGTAGCTCGCGAGGTAGTACATACCTACGCCACTAGAGTGCAGGAGAATACGGTCAGGCACAGATAGGACGTGCATACAGTCAGTTATAAGGTTTGAAAAGAAGAAATACAGAAGCGGCGAACCACTTCTAAAGACACAGTTTTTCCACAGCCTTTAGGCTAGTTCAAAAATATTTCCCAAGGGGGAAAAAATTGTTACGCAGGTAACAATGATGATGATGATGATATTAATAATAATAATAATAATAATAATAATAATAATAATAATAATAATAATAATAATAATAAACAAATAAATCAAAACCCATGGTGCAACAGCCCTGAAGGGCCATGGCCTACCAAGCAACTGCTGCTCAGCCCAAAGGCCTGCAGATTATGAGGTGTCATGTGGACAGCATTCATTCTTCATTCTGTGAGTTTTGGTTAGTCATCCCTTCGGAATTCAGGGCTCTATGAATCAGTACACTGTTGTAACCATTAACCTTGGGTGTGTCCATCTCGTCCTGGATATTTGATGGCTCACAAATCAGTTTTGCCCTTGTGGTGAATGTCATGAGATTGTCCTGCTTTTGTGCTGGATGGTAGTGGGAATCTGCATGTAAATAGTGATCTGTTTGAGACTGGTGCCGCCATCTCACCATTGTAATCACATAGGCTGAGCAGACCTCAAACCAGCCCTCAGATCCAGGTAAAAATCCCTGGTAATAATAATAATAATAATAATAATAATAATAATAATAATAATAATAATAATAATAATAATACATTTACATAGTTTATGCCCACATTGGAGCACTTAAATCAATCCATATACACTACAGTCTTTACAATATTAGTTGTAATGTTTTCTCAACTTCCTCTTCTCTTCCCAGAACTTCTTCATTTTTTTCTGACCAGGCTGCCCTCTCTTCATCTGTAATGGTGCACTGTTTTCATCCAACTTTTTAATTTTAGTCTTGTACCTCTACTTCTCAGAATCCTCTTCTCTTCTCTCTCTGCAATTTGTTTCATTGTTATCTGGAGCTCAACAAACCAGTTGTTCTTGGTTTTATTTTTCCAAAAGAAATTGAATAATTGTTTCAGTAGTCTGGTCTCTGGTAGTCTTACTATGTGGCTGAAAAAGGCAATTCTCCGTTTTTGCATTGTATCCAAATTGATTCATTTTCCTGATAGACTATTTCATTAGGGAGCAATCTCCATTGTCCATTTACTTGATGGTTTTTATTTATGATTGTTCTGATGATCCTTCTGTCTGTTTTTTGGATTTTATCTGTTGTTGCTTTGGTATTCAACTTAAACAGAGTTTCACTTGCATAAGTTGCTTCAGGTTTAACTACTGAACCATAATGTTTGAATTTGGCATTTATCGAGAGAGATTTCTTCTTATATATTGACCATGTGACTTATTGTGCTTGTCTCAGTTTTGTTGTTCTGCGTTCTATTGAGGCTTTCACATTTAGGTTCCACATTATAATTTCCCCAAGATACTTGCACTTTTTTTACAACCTTAATTTGTTTGTTGTCATTGAGTGAAATGTACAGTATTATTAACCTACCTGTTATTTAGGTGAAAGAAGCAGTTTTCTATCTTACTGGAACTTGATTTCAGACATTATTTCCTAAAATACTTACACAGAATATCAGGGTCTGAATTTAGAATTCTTTCTACCGTACTAACAGAGGACATTTTATTAAATTATTTGAAGTCTCAATAATGCTGCTCAATGCCTCCATTGCAGGTGTATATCGAAGGACAGTAAAACCTCAGACATACATTGACACTTGTGGAATTGAAGAGCTGCACCAGTACTCTGTAGATGATCAGTTAAATCTTGGAGGTAACATGACTCTGACAGATGTTATCAGTACTCTACAGGCTGTAAGCAAGGAACACAGCTCTCAGTACAGCTACTTGGATGAACTTGCTAAACATATTGACCTCATCGCAAATGTACCAGTCAGAAATGTAAGTGACTCTCAAAGGATTTTAATTAGGAAAGAATCAATATTTTTATTAAAATTGTAAAATTTAGACAACTTTGCTTCTATGTAAACTATGAGGAATTTTTGTGATGGTACCAAACACGATTTTTATGTTGTGCTTGCGGAGGACCTTGGGAATTCAATGTGTGGTATTGTGCATGGAAGGAAGGTAGGCAGTTCCCTTCACTTCTTCATTCTGTGAGTTTTGCTTAGTCATCCCTTTGGGATTCAGGGCTCTATGAATCAGTACACTGTTGTAACCATTACCCTTGAGTGTGACTTTGAGTGTTTCCATTTCCTCCTGGATATTTGATGGCTCATGAATTAGTTTTGCCCTCATGGTGAGTGTCATGAGATTGTCCTGCTTTTGTGCTGGATGGTGGTGAGAATCTGCATATAGATAGTGATCTGTTTGGGTAGACTTACAATAATAATGTGGCCTAAGGAGCCATCTGGTTTCTTTCTTACTAGAATACTCAAGAAAGTAAGGCATCTGTCTGACACTATCTCCATAATGAATTTAATTGAAGGATGCTGCTAACTTAGGTTTGCTTTATGTCTACTGACACAGATAGGTCTTATGGTGATGATATTTATAGGAAAGGGCCCCTGACCACACGGCCAACTCGCCTGGTGACTAAAGAATTAGAAAGGAATATTTTTTCTTCATTTCACGCAAGTTTTAGTGAAGAAAAATCAATAACCAAGTCTTTACTTGTATAATATAAAATATTGAAGACCAGTCTACTGCAGCTGGAGACAAAGAGTTTTTAGACTCCTGATGGAGAATACGTTTCTGGATATAACTTCACTTGCTATTTGATGATACTATTATAAAATTTTCAGTAGAATATTTATTGTGGTTATTTTATTCTTTATTACTCCAGCAATAACACACTATCTGAAGTATCTATTTCAGTTTCTAAATTTCTCTGGTGTTACTTTTTCTTTTGTTTTCAGACTGGAACAATAGCAGGAAACCTCTCAATCAAATATGAACATCGGGAGTTCCCTTCAGATTTATTTCTTATATTTGAAACAGTGGGAGCTAAACTGGAAATAGGTAAGTGTGTTTGGTGATTATTTAAGTACTTATGAAGTGCAATGAATTACTTCCAAATATTTAAGATAGAAAGAGTTAATTCCATTCATAAGAAGGCAGTGAATACCAGCAAGAACCAAACCAAACCCCATGATTCAACAGCCCTGAAGGGCCATGAGCTACC
This sequence comes from Anabrus simplex, assembly GCF_040414725.1. Classification (NCBI taxonomy): domain Eukaryota; kingdom Metazoa; phylum Arthropoda; class Insecta; order Orthoptera; family Tettigoniidae; genus Anabrus; species Anabrus simplex. The sequence goes on along the minus strand of NC_090271.1, from coordinate 130,631,411 downwards.
AAGTGACTGCTGCCCCATCTACAGGCCTGCAGATTACAAGTTGTAGTATGGTCAGCAAGTAACAAATTTCATAATATTGGTCCATATTGATACAACTTAATTAAGAACATTAATTTACCACGTGTATGGAAAGGTCTTTTCCAATTCCATTAAGAGATGGTGCCAGCAAACTGTACATTGCGTATGAATTTGCCATATATGTTGTTTTGTTCGTCTGACATTAACCTGACTCAAGTGCGATAACAGATATAACTTGAAAACAACATTCTCTCACCCATGGGTAACTAATGCAAATATTGAGCTTGAATTATTATTATTATTATTATTATTATTATTATTATTATTATTATTATTATTATTATTATTATTATTATTATTATTATTATTATTATTATTATTATTTTACAATTATTATTATTGTAAGTATAGCTGTGAAGTGTTACATCCATTTGGTATTATTATTATTATTATTATTATTATTATTATTATTATTATTATTATTATTATTATTATTATTATTATTATTATTATTATTACATCATGTGTACATCTGATATTATCACGTTGTTTTTGACGTTATGTCATGAAACAGGCCCTGTATATAAACATTTATATCAGTTCAGTTAATTTAAATACCCATGAATTAATATTACAATTTATTCTTACCTGTATATATAAACTGAAATCCATAATTGTGAAACACACTGTAACTTCCAGAATGGTATAGGCACGAGAATGATTGAGAATATTCTATACATTATAATCTGTTTATTATGCACACTTGAGTTTTCGAGAAGATATATTTTTGTAAGGTAACTTTCTAGATGCCTGGCCAGGCACATATATAAGGGGTATATATATCTGGACGGTAAAAGTTAGTTATGATTTGGAAGTTATGGGTTGAAGAGTCATGGTGTAGCAAGGTTATACTTGTGATCACGTGGACAACATGCTTTTAAGCAGTCAACTGTTTTATTTGTGTTTAAATGGCGGTTCGTGACGTGAATGTTTTGGTTTTGACAACAGTGATTAAGGTTATGCATGTGTTTTGCAAATACATGTGAATAAAATAATTGTACCAACTGACAGCATCTCGTGTGCATCTTTGTGGATACATAAAACCTACCAACACACACAAGTTGAGTCCGCCAAACGCTAACATCTGTGTTGTACCATTCAGTGATTGTGTCAACGTTTGTGCCTGATAAAGAACATTTGCGGCATGCATTGCTTTTCTTATTTAATGAAAAATAAGGCTGTGGAAAGTCATCGTTTGCTGGTAGAAACATATGGTGAACACGCTCCATCAATTAGAAAATGTGAGACATGATTTCGACAATTTAAATGGGGTGATTTCAATGTGAAAAATATTGTGCACTCTGGACTCAAACTCAACAGCAATTGGCACAAGCATTCAGTGTGTCACAAGAACCAATCATCAGAGGTTTACGAGCAATGGGGAAGATCAATAAACTCAGTAAATGGATCCCACATGATTTGAATGAACGGCAAATGGAAAATTGCAAAATCCTTTGTGGAATGCTGCTTCAATGCCACAAAAGAAAATCATTTCTGTACCGAATTGGGATGGGTGATGAAAAATGGATTTATTTTGAAAAGCTGAAGCAGAGAAAATCATGGCTGTCACCTGGCGAATCTGGTCCTTCAACAGCAAGGCCAAATCACTTTGGCATGGAGACCATGCTTTGTGTCTGGTGGAACCAGAGCGGTATTGTGTATTATGAACTGTTGAAGCCCAGTGAAACCATTAATGCACAACACTATCACCAACAAATGATTGATTTAAATCATGCATTGATCGAAAGATGACTGGAATGGGCCAGAAGATATGGCAAAGTGATTTTGTAACACGACAATGCGCTGTCTCACACAGCAAAACCAGTGAAAGACACCTTGAAATCGCTTGGATGGGACATCCTTCCACACCCGCCATACTGACCCAACATGGTGCCATCTGACTATCACCTCTTCATCATTGATTGTTTTTGAAATTTGCCAGGTGATACGTGCACAAAGTTTGGAAGGAGTTAGAAGAATCCAGTGAGGATGGGTCACAAGTAGCCAAGCACAAAAAAGATTCACACCATTTGTGTAGTATGAAGACACCACAATTCATACAGCAGGTGCAGAATATCATCTATGAGAATCCTAGAATCTACTGACATCAATGGGGCATGCACTCACAAAGGAGCATTTCAGCAATTTCGAGGAAGTTGGAAAATGGCTTGACAAATGGTTTGCCACAAAAGACAAGCAGTTTTTCTGGCATGGTATTCATAACTTACCTGAAAGATGGGCGAGGTATGTAGAAGCTGAAGGCCAATATTTCGAATCAACAAAAAATGAATTTCCTTTGAAAATTATGTGTTTTCTTTACCACAAAAAATTATGCATACTCCTGGTAGTTTGCTAGTCCACCTAATCAATACACCTCAGAGATTTCCACTTGTTTCCACCTGTTCAATAATTGCTTTGCTCATAGGAGGCATTATTGTTTTTGTGTGTGCCAACATGAACTGCCTTTTTTCTTTACATCTTATATTAAATGTTCTCATGCATCACAGTATGGACTGTGCCCTCTGTCAGTAGATTCTAGGATTCTCATAGATGATATTCTGCACCTGCTGTATGAATTGTGGTGTCTTCATACTACACAAACGGTGTGAATCTTTTTTGTGCTTGGCTACTTGTGACCCATCCCCACTGGATTCTTCTAACTCCTTCCAAACTTTGTGCACGTATCACCTGGCAAATTTCAAAAACAATGCAATTAATTTGCACATAGTTGCAGGAACAAAATTCCATGTTCTCAAATACGTTATGCACCCAGCTTATTAAATGAAGTGATGAAAATACCATTTTACCATCCTTGCCCTATTCTTCCTAATCCAAGTCCAACTTTCAAGTGAATAGATTATATCTTAAAAGTTGAGGATTAATTTCAAGACAAATGAAAGAAATTTATGATATAGCTCTATGAACTCTGATATTTTGAAAGAGGTTAAAAATACAGATTCATTTATTGATCGATCTATTTCTTTTCAAATCTAAGTTAATGTAGTCCTATACTTCCTTAAGACTTCAGTTAATGCCTGAACCAATTTGGTAAACAATAGATCTGTAACTTATCAAATGACATCTTCATACTAAACATAGTAATTTCAACTGTTTTAAAGATCTATTAATGATATTTTACATGTATATCCATAGCCTCATCTCCAACATCAGTTCAGACTGTGAATATGCAGACATATTTGGATATGGACATGAACCGGAAGTTAATCCTCAAGGTGAAACTACCACCACTGGGATCTCAATATGTGGTACGGACCTACAAGGTAAATACAAATGAATAAATCCTCTATTAGTAAATAGAATGACAAGGGAAATCATTACTTTGAGCTCCTCTGAGGTATGAAGTGGTAAGGAAAATTGCTATTTCTGAACGACTGATTACTACAGTTGGGTAGATGCTCACTTTCAAGGTAGCAGGATTAAATCTGTGTACTGCATGCTTCAGATATGTAAAGCTCAGTAAGTTGGGTTGCCTAAAGTAAAAGATGCTTTAGAGACAAAGATTTTCAGTCCAAACTCCAGATGTGTAGGTGAACTCTCTGCTGTACCTGTGGTGAAGGATGGTAAAAGCATTGTGCATGATAGGAGGGGTATATGTTGACATTATGACTTCACTCACAGTACAGCATTAGTAAACATTCCAGCTGCATGTGAAGAAATGGGTTTATTTTTGTAGAACTTCATGCATGACATCATTTACTTAACATTACCTGAAAACAGGGATGATCTTGTGGGGAAGAATTAGAGCAGCAAGTGTGTCATATCAATAACAACATTTTTAAATGGTAACCTATTCATTTTACTGTTTTTCTGAAAGGTACTTTTCTTTAATTGCATACAAATTTCATTTGTTTCATACACAAGTTTTTGTTGTGGAAACAGTATAATTCTTGACTTATGAATCAGATTTTGTGTGAAAAAATTGCTATATTTGTCATCATCATCATCATCATCACCATCATCATCATAGTTGACCAACTCCAGTCGCCTGGGAGTTTATTCATGATCTGTCTGTTATGTCATTAGCCCAAAGGCTATTTGGATCCTCAAATGGTACCACCAAAGATTATGTGGTTAGTGAAACCACAATAACTGATGACATCACCATAATTTGGCATGCTGTATTAGGCAGGATGAGGAGTGAGGTAGTTTGCCATTGCTTTCCTCACTGGGCCAGAAAGTGCAGCACAACAAGCCCTATTCATGATATCAGTCTAAAATAAATTGCTTTTTAACAGGAACTAAAAGGATTAAATTCCTGAGTTGGTGACAGAAGACTCTCACAACAAGATGCATGCATACTTTTCAAAGAAACTTGTTCAAATCGGCAACCTATTTTACAGGAAACTGCAAGTAGAATACAAACAAAATTCAAAGAACACAGACATATCAGAGATATTAAAAGTCGTCCATTATCAAGTTGTACAATTTGATGTCTTATTAACAATTCGAAAGAAACCACATTCTTCTAGCAAAGAATTAGAAGCTGTATTTGATATCTCAAAAGCAACTGCCTGGAGAATATTGCATTGATATAAACACCACTCTTATGAAGTCCAGACTTTACAGGAGTTGATGGAAGGTGACTTTGACAGAAGTTTACAGTACTGTGAGATAATGACTGATGTCTGTGATAAAAATTCAGACTTTGTATCAAATGTGCTATTTTCTGATGAAGCTTCATTTTGTCTTAATGTAGAAATTAACAGACGAAATTGCAGGTATTGGGCAGACAAGAATCCACACTGGATGGCACACATACACAAACGCACAGTGTCCTCAAAAAGTAAATATGTGGGGGGGGGGGGGGACTCTGTGAACCAGAATCTTGGATCCTTATTCCATTGACGAGACACTTAAAGGTGATTGCTGTTTGGAATTCCTTGTTGTCTTGCATCCAAATTTTGAAGATCCAGACACTCCACATGATTCAATCAGGTATTAACAAGGTGGTACTTCCCTTATTATACTAACTGTGCTCAAGAATATCAAGAAGATGTTTTTCCAAATAGGTGGTGCAGAGACAGCTGTGGAGTTACCTCAGCTAACGGTCTGTGATGTAATATAAGATTCAAATAGGCAGAAGTCAGATATATTATAACTTGGTACGATATTTCAGAATAGTGAGAAAGTAACAACAACAACAACAACAACAACAACAACAATAATAATAATAATAATAATAATAATAATAATAATAATAATAATAAATGCTGTGGAAAGTCATCGTTTGCTGGTAGAAATGTATGGTGAATGCGCTCCATTGATTAAAATATGTGAGACATTATAAGAAGAAGAAGAAAAAAAACAAGATGAACCAATAAGCAGAGTTTGAGTGGTGTGTGGAAAAACCCAAAGGATCAAAAATTAGGATATGAAAAGAATTGATAACAAGATCAATAACAATTGTATTTTAAATAAACATATTACAAACAACAAGCAAGAGGACCGATAAACCAGTGTAGCTATAACAACCTCAATTAAGACTTGAGAAAAGTATGAAATATCAGTAACCTGAACTGGCCACAAAACTTTGATTACAATAAAATTTCAGATAAAATGAAATACCCAAGTACAATTACACAAATTAAATCACCTAAAAAATAATAATGTTATTGGCTTTACGTCCCTCTAACTACTTTTACAGTTTTCGGAGACGCCAAGGTGCCAGAATTTAGTCCCGCAGGAGTTCTTTTACATGCCAGTAAATCTACCATCATGAGGCTGTCGCATTTGAGCACCTTCAAATACCACTGGACTGAGCCAGAATCGAACCTGCCAAGTTGGGTTCAGAAGGCCAGCGCCTCAACCCTCTGAGCCACTCAGCCCTGCTACACCTAAAAACGAGAAGGACCCATTACTGGGGAAGGAAAGGGGGATCACAGGCAGGGATGGGAAATGGCACCTCACTGAGCAAAGTAAAAGGGCAGAAAATTTAGAAAACTATCAACACTGATAAAAGAGTCTGTAATGCAATGATGGAGAATGTTGCCCTTAATGTTCCAACAGTCAGACATCGTGATGTTTCAACTCCAAAACTAGTTATATGCACTAATAGCATTTGCACCAAATGTACAAAGTTATGAGAATATATGATGTCTTGAATAGATATGAGAAGCACCAGATTCTGGAGAGTCGTGGGAAACCAAGTCCCAGCAAATATTAAAATGTCTTTGTTCAGCAAGTGTTCCCAAATAAAAAGTCCTGGATGCAGAATGATAATAAGGCATGACCAGCATGCAGCATGGCAAGATGTTGAGCCCTCCACATACACCACAGTCAAGATTGGACTGAGGAAAGAATGGAAAGAATGAAAGGTTCTGGAGACATACGAAAATATTCAAGAAAGTCGTCAGAAGACGACGTGTGACTAGACAATGAAGTGATGAGCAAAGAGGAAGAAGCATGCAGCATTCAGTAGTATGATAGGCAGTGGTGCGAGGTGTTGGTAGTATGGCGGCGATGTAGAAGTCAATGACAAAGGTAAATTTATGTGGCGAAGTTAGGGCACCCGGCCCTCTCTTACACTCAACCACAATACAACAAATAATATTGAGGCTGCTTATTACTAATTATACTACTTATACTATTTCCTAATTAAGCTTAAGTTACACACCTACACAATATGCAGCTTATTAGCTCGTTAATTCAGTCCTCTTTTCTCTCTCACACAGACACTTGCACACACACTTACAATCTACACACTTATAAACTACCCTTACGTTTACATTATATAAAATTAACAGAACCATTTTTAATTTTTCAATTACCAATCACACGCACATATACACACCTCAATCGGTAACTCTCAACAGGAAGTCTCGGCAAGTTATTTTAAATTTGAGGAAAGAGTCAATGCCCCTGACACTTACTAGCAGGGAATTCCAAAGCCTAGAACCTGTTACAATAAAAGAATTATTATACACAGAAGAGTGGTGAAGAGGAATAGCTAGAGTGGACCCCAAGCGAGTGTTACGGTTATGGAAGGAAGAGAGGAAGTGAAGTTTAGATGAAATATACTGGGGGGAGTTACTATGCAGAAGTTTGTGTATTAAGACAAGTATATGATATTCATGTCTCTTATCAGGTTTTAACCAGTACAGTGCTTCATGGTAAGGAGTAATATGCACATCATACCTTAGGTTAAAAATGAATCTAAGGCAACAATTCGTAATACGCTGCAGTTTCCCAGTTTGTTCTTTAGTAGCGTCTACCAAGATTACATCACAGTAGTCAAGGATAGGAAGAATTAGGGTCTGTGTTAGTCTTTGCCGCATATTTAGTGGTACAATGTCTTTATTTAATTTCAGTGGGTGTAGAGTAGCAATCACCTTCTGACCTACGTTTTTGATATGTTCTGTCCAATTTAGTGTTTCAGTCATAGTCACCCCAAGATTTCTCACGGTTTTACTGTACAGGATTGTGCTATTATTTATTTGTAGAGGAGGAATTATCAAATTGTTGATCTTGTGTAGGAGCTTCTGGGAACCGACAATGATAGCTTGCAATTTTGATGGATTTATGAGAAGTCTGTTTGCGAGAGCATATTCACTGAGTTGTTTCATGTCATCATTTAGGCATTTTACTGCGTTTGGTAATTCGCTTAAACTGCAATGGTAATATATTTGGAGATCATTGGCATATAGGTGATAATTACACATTTTTAGAGAAGATGAAACGTCATTGATAAACAATGTAAAAAGCAACGGTCCTAAAATACTACCTTGTGGTGTGCCCACTTTCCTTGTATGCCATTCTGAATTTCTTTCGTGAGTTATCACTCACTGCCTCTGATCTTTCAAATATGACATAAAAATCTTCAGTACTAAAGGGTCAAACAAGTAAGATTCCATTTTCTTAATTAGTAGCTGTAAGTCTATTGTATCAAATGCACCACTGAAATCCGGTAGCGTTAGTATTGTCGTTGTACCATAGCTAGTCTTCTGTCACTTTAAGGACAGCCGTGGCAGTGCTGTTCCCTTTCTTAAAGCCCGATTGTGATGGGTCAAGGAGAGAATAGTCATTTAAATATTTCAGTACTTGATCATACACCAGTCTTTCCAAAGCTTTAGAAAGCGCTGGAAGAATAGGAACTGGGTGATAGTCAGAGGTCAGTTTAGGATCGTTTATCTTGGGCACTGGGATGACTTTAGCTTGTTTCCAGAGTGCAGGGAAAGTTCCATTTCTGAGACAGTAATTGAATATATGTGTGATAATCAGGAGGATAGTGCCTATTATATTATGTATGAAATGCATAGGGATGTCATCTATTCCTACTGCTTTAGATTTAATAGAGTATAGTACTTTTTCAATTTGGTTGCTAGTGACCTCTTGGAAAGAAAATTGAGGATGGTTAAGTGGAGGGATGGCTGACTGATGCATGTAGACTTTTGGGGGAATGTTACAGAGCTAATAAAATGAATCAAGAATGAAACTGTTCCCATAGCAACCAACTCTTCTGTATGAAACCAATGAAATTTTACATGCAAGTCCAGAAAGTAAATGAGGCACACAGTTCCAAAATACACCTTATCCATTTTAGCAAATTTTTCAGGAGAGAAATAAAAACGTTTCTTGTTCATCTTCAGTAGAATAAAAGTATTTATTCATGTTTATTATATCAACATACTTACATGCATTGATATAACTGAAGAGCTACATTACAAATTAAGATTGGATAAGGCGTGTTTTGGAACTCAACATTGGATAAGGAGGGTTTTGGAACTGTCATCGTGATAAGGGCAGGGTTTGCAAACGTAGCTAAAACTTTATAATGATAATTTTTGTCATTAATTGACATTATAATCAACATTCTTTTATTATTTATGCTCTTTGAAATCATAAAAATATTTTAATCACATTATATAAAAATATAGAAGGATATGAATGTTAGTGACTCAATATCAATCATAGTGTGATTTAAAAAAACCATGGCGCAAGAGTCCCGAAGAGCCTTGGCCTACCAAGAGACTGCTGCTCAGACCAAAGGCCTACAGATTACGAGGTGTCATGTGGTCAGTATGATGGATCCTCTCGGCCGTTATTCTTGGCTTTCTAGACCAGGGCTGCTATCTCACCGTCAGATGGCTCCTCAGTTGTAATCACGTAGGCTGAGTGGACCTCGAACCAGCCCTCAGATGCAGGTAAAAATCCCTGGCCTGGCTGGGAATAGAACCCAGTGCCTCTCGGTAAGAGGCAGGCATGCAGCCCCTACACAGCGGGGCTGGCCAAAGTGTGATAAACTGGGATGAAATTATCAGGAATAGTATTGCCAACAGTTTCAAAAACGCACCGTGAACCTGGAGCTTCACAAACATCGTACTAATGCTTACTTCATAGAGTATTATTTGAGATACATTCCAGTTACGGTGCCCCATGTTTGGATAAGACAGATTTTGGAACCAACATCTTAGGATAAGGCAGGTTTTGGAAACATCACCTGAATTTGTGTTACATTTACATGGTGACAAAGTGGGTTTAGGAACAGTTTTCTTGTTGAAAAAGATGCTAAATCATATGAGTTATAGAGATAAGCTAAGAACTTTTTCATAAAAAAATAGATAAGGCATATTTTGGAACCGTGTGCCTCAAATATATTTTTAAAATAAATGGAAAAAAAAGAAGAGAATACTATCTAATAATTGTGCCAATGTCATATCTTGTACAATAATGGCTGAAAATTTTGTTTGTTTTTTTATAAAAATATTCTTCTCAAACTATTACATTTATGGTACGGTAATACATCCCTGAACATTTTTTTAAAAAGTGTTAGTTTTATTGGTATTTGCACTACTTATGAAAAAGCCTGTATAAATTTTGTTTTAAACCAACTTGTGGTCAAAAATAACTTGCCAATAAACAATACATTACTGAAACTTATAAACTTTATAAACAGATTTATAAATTTTGTGTAATAATGATCCTACATAGGTAGATTTTTTTGATATAACTTAATAAAAATTGCCTTTCTGTCTGTTCTTTTTTAATATTAACCTGTATGTGGTTTTTATACCAAACAGGACAAATAATAGCTTACATTAAGTTCAGTTTAATTTTTGTCAGTCTGTTACAGTATCACAGGAAAATGGACAAGGGTATTTTAGTAGAACATAATAAGGGAAAATGGGATCTTAGCTAATCAATGTTCAAAATAATTCAGCAAGAGGAGTTTAACTTTATGCAAAATAAGGAAAATATCATGAGGAGCTTCAGAGTGTGCCTAAAATATAAAACATGATGTATTTCTGTTAAAGTTAGTTTTACAGAAAAATGTATCATACAGTGAATAACAAGGGAAGTAGCAGTGGAGGTCATGTGAAAATTCAGTCCAAGTACCAATAACTAGCAATATGGAGAATTGCAATGGGGATTGTCCTGGCAATGCCTCTACTTTTTGAATATTGATCTGATATTTGGATTTTATGGATTTTGTGATCCATGCAAAAACAGAGGGCAGAGATGAAAGTCTGAACACAAAGTAAATAGTTGACAAAAATGAAATCATGCACGTTATGTTTTTTGTCGTGTCAATGACAGGCACAACAGCTAGTTATCATCATCATTTGAAAGTTCCAGTTTCTCGGACACTGTTGGCGAGCCTCTTCCTCTCTGTCTTATTGAGATACATTCTGTTGTTTATAATGTCCTCCAGTGTCCTTCCTCGATCTGCAATGTCCACCTTTACTATGTTCATCCAGTGGGTTCTTGGTCTTCCCACCATCTGTTTTCCTGCTACATGTCTCTCCAAGTTAACATAAGCTATCCCTATTGGCTCCATCTTCCTTACATGCCCAAACCACCTCAGTCTGGACATGCTGACCAATCTAACAATGATGTCCCATTCCCAGCTTCTTCTCTAACCATTTCATTCCTTAACTTCTCCACTTTTGTTTTTTGAATTGTGGACCTCAGGAACGTCATCTGAAATGTCCTGCAACCTTGATGAGTCCTTCTTAGTGAGGGTGCAGGCTCTGATACCATAGGTGGTTAAGATTGGTATGAAGTACTGACTGAACATTGCCAGCTTTGATTTTGTTGGTACTTTGCAATCCTAGAGAAGTTTTTGTACTTACTGGTAAAAGTGAGAGGTCTTCTGCACTCTATTTGCCACCTCTTTTGTGGCTAGTTTGTCTCAAGAAATTACACTGCTGAGGTATGTTAAGTTTTCCATACTTTCCAGTGGATGGTTTCCTAGCATGATGTTCACTGGTTGTCTCTGTTTATTGCCATCACTGCTGTTTTGGCTTTGTTTATCCTGAGATTAAATTCCTGCAACTTAACCTTCCCTTCATCGAGCCTGAACTTACAACAGGTAGTAATAACTCTTTTTTTTTTTAAATTCTTGCTAGATATTCTGTATGTGTAATGCCTAATTATCTTTCGGATTAAGACTTTCATGGTATAAAATTTAACTGATAAAGCAGTGATGATAAAGCCTTCAATTTTATACCACAGAGATGCACATTGCCTCTTCTTGGCTGCAAGCCTGACATTTTCTATTGAGTATAAAACTATGTGTATTGTTAGATGTATTATCCTTTATGTAATCATGTCAAATAATACAGTATGATTGGTTAAACTGGCATAAAATTCAGTTCTTTCTTATTAGATCATGCCCAGAGCACAGAATGCTCATGCTTACGTCAATGCTGGCTTCTGCTTTAAACTGAACAAGACAAGCAATGGACAAGTCCTGGAGAAGCCACGTATTGTCTATGGTGGTATCAACCCTACTTTTGTAAGTAATGATGTTACTGCAGTTGTTATTATTCATTGACATACCTTAAAGTACACTTTTAATCCAACTTTAAATAACAGATCTCTGTATTTTAGTTTATAAAAACTGATTTTTCTGTAAACAATATCTATATGTATAAAATAAGAGTTTTGTCTATACATTGCTCAGAATTTAAAAAATAATGGTAACTTAATTCTGTATCGGTCGTGTTCCACAGTAACAAGGAAAAGTATTTCTTAATTTTCCGTCATGTCTGTCTGTCTGTCTGTCTGTCTGTCTGTATACACATCAAAAGAACATGGCTGAAGAGAATTTAAGAATATCGGTATATAAAGTCATGATATAAGGTACTACAATCTAGGCTATAAATAATTTTATTCTCGCCGAGTAAAATGGTAGTTTAGGGGAAGGCCTAAAATGTAATTTTCAAAAATCTATATTATTTGTGGTCCTATTGATAAATATTACACAATTTAAGTTATACATATCCAATCATTTACACATTTTTATTCATGGATTTCGATTTTTATTGCTAAGTCCATATCAACACCAAGCCATGAGAAAATGGGTAAATAGAATTTAATGAAAAATGGTATGTGAAATCAGGGAATAAGGAACTACAGTCTAGGCTCTAAATAATGTTATTCACATTGAATAAAATGGTAGTTCAGGGGAAGGCACCAAAATTTAAATAAAATACTTATCTTATTGGCTCTATCGAAAAGATTGCATAAAAAGAGTTACAGAGAATACAATTTCCAATCATTTATACCTTATTCAGTTTTACCGTATTGACTATGATAAGGGAATACAGTGAGAAATAAGGTAAATATCAGTGGCAGTCCTGTGAAAAGTCCAAAAACCAGTAACTGGCTCTATAGACTGTAAACATGAACAGTGTGTTCCACCTGACATTACAGATGTATTCATTGTAACAGCATTGGGAATGTCGTATTGCACTAATGTTACTCAGTGTCAAAATTTAGAAATCACTTACACAATCTCCAGAAGCTATTATTACTTTCCTGTGCTTACTTGAACTATAACCTCTCTATATATTAGTACATTTCTTTTTCTTTCCTTCTTATACTCTACTGACTCTTTCCTTTCTTTTTAGTTTTTCTGTTTTGTTTATATTTCTCTATTGTGTTGTAAAATGGATTTAACATTAATGAAGTATTATATTATACTGTACCAGATGGCAGAGAAATGGATCTCTGTTGTGCGAACTATGGCTAAGTTTTAACTCATATTGTTTGGTGAACACCAAATGTACCACGTGAGATCTTTAACATGCCAATGAGGTGCTGAATGGACTTTGATCTTCACTTCAAAAATTCAGCTACCTCTACCAGATTTGCACCTGTATTCTTGGGATCCACAGGCTGACATTCCACCATTGATCCACAGATGGAGCTATTTTAGTAATAACAATGGCTTTATCATGTTGGTTAAGTCTCTCTTCTTTTTTTTTTTTTTTTTTTTTTTTTTTTTACATACCGTAACTGCAGGATACTGTATGTAATTCTTCTGTTATACAGATGCATGCAGTTCGCACAGAGGAGTACCTTCAGGGAAAACAACTCTTCAATGGGAATGTATTGAAGGCTGCACTACGCACTTTACATTCTGAACTGAACCCAGACCATGTTCTTCCTGATGCCTCAGCAGATTATCGCAAGGGGCTAGCTGAAGCACTATTCTATAAGGTATAATGAAATACTAATGGTATGAAATAATGATATACTGTAAACTGACATCCTATACTATTTTGTCATACATTAAAGAATTTGAACAGTTATGTATCTTTCTCTGTACAGTTTATCCTGAGTTTATCTCCAAAAGGCCTCAGAAGTAATCTTGTAAGTGGTGGAAAGATTTTGACCAGACCATTATCTTCTGCCAAGCAGAAATATCAGACTGATCATGCACAATGGCCATTGAATAAACCTGTTATCAAGATGGAAGCATACGCACAAACCTCAGGTAAAATTCATCAGTAATTTGCCATTACTGACCTCAGTAACGCAAAAGTTATTATGGATATCATTCCTTAAGGATATCATTCTTTATGAACAAGAATACTGAAATTATTCCAAATGTTTTATACATTTTTCAATCGTGATATTACCAGCATTTTACCCCACTGTAGCAGCGAGCTCATCAGTTGTAATGCCACCTCTCCAAGATGCTGGCAGTTAGTGGGCCAATCAGACACCACTGAAACTTTATTTCTTGTATAGAGTTGTCCACCAGCCCCTTAAATTCATTAGAATATTTAATCCCTCTCTGTTAGTCCTTAAAATTGATATAGCTCTGCTATCAACATGTCAGGAATGCAAAACAAGCCAAACTTGCACAGGAAGAATGGATATATGCAATATTCTCATCAAGATGAAAGGACCATTCCACAAACATATTATTTATTGTGTATTGTAATACTACAAATACTGTTAATATGATGAGAAGTTAGTAGGTTGTGCAAAGTGATCTGTTGCTATAGAAGCTACAGCAGAGCTACAAAACATGAATCAGAGGTAAAACATGGAAATTAAATGTTAAAGTGAAAGGGGCAGGCATAAGTAACAGACTTTCTATGAGCAAGGAGTGAGTCATTGTGATTGAAGTGGTACCGGTAAGGTCTTTGAGATCTGAATATAGATCCAATGTTTGAATCTTTATCTATTCAAATAATTTTAATGGTATTCACAGCTTGATTGTACCTATGTACTGTAGACCAGTATGTCTCCTCCGAGACAGTAACATAGTATTACATTCAGCAAATATACTGCCTTAACTTCACAGAAAGTCACAACACAAAGCTTACTCATTCACACACATAGTGAGAGTGAAATAATTGTTTTTACTAATCTACACTTGTGATGTATTCCAGTGGTGAATACATTGATAGGTTACTCATCTATGGAGATACATGACAGAAGTCGTATCAGTCACAATGCCTGTATCTAAGTGATTTCCTGAAAGAAGAAAAGCAAGAGCCAATACGTTTTGAAATCTTGAACAATATTTGTGTTCAACTGGGGCACCTGGAAGGAAACCTCCCATTAGAAATATCCTGCAATATCTCATTATAATGACAAGGTTCATTTAGGCACTGTCTGAAATGTCCTTCATTTTGTTACACAGTCACTTGTACATTGGATCAACATTAGCCAGTCATTTGTTATGCGAATATTATCTAATATTGAATTTCAACTTCACCATATGCAATTACACCAGAAGCTTCACGATCTGACTTTGATACTTGGGGAATAGTTTGTCAGTGAATTTTAGACAAAATGGGTGGTGATGCAGCCTATTTATTAATAGTCATCCGGCTCCATGGCTAAAAGGTTAGCGTGCTGGCCTTTGGTCACAGGGGTCCCGGGTTCGATTCCCGATAGGGTCGGGAATTTTAACCAATATTGGTTAATTTCTCTGGCACAGGGGCTGGGTGTATGTATTGTCTTCATCATCATTTCATCCTCATCATGACCTGCAGGCCACTTATGGCCATCATATCAAAAGTCCTGCACCTGGCGAGCGGAACCCGTTCTGGGATTTCCCAGCACTAAAAGCCATGTGCCATTATTATTATTATTATTATTATTATTATTATTATTATTATTATTAGCAGCAGCCACTTTTTGAATGAATCACAATTTCATCAAAATTACACTACGTAAAATCCAAAACAAACAGTCCCCTTTTTAGGGCCTAATCAAAATCAATTCTTTGGAAATGAATAGGTATATCCCCATACATGTCCACAGTAATAGACAGTAAAAACAAAGGTACCGGTCAGGACTATCCTTCTTTTTACAATTTGCTTTACGTTGTACCCACACATATAGGTCTAATGGCTACTAATTTGGGACAGGAAAGGACTAGGGGTGAGAAGGAAGCGATTGTGCCCTTAGTTAAGGTACAACCCCAGCATTTTCCTGATGTGAAAATGGGAAATCATGGAAAAGCCATCTTCAGGACTCCTGGCTGTGGATTTTGAACCCACTATCTTCTGAATGCAAGCTGACAGATACATGACCCAAACTGCATGGCTACTTCCTCGGTTGTCTAGGATTTGAACCTGCCTCTTGTATGGATTGGTTTCTTAATCAAAGAGGTTTGCTCTTTTGCTGCCTTAGCTAGGATGAGGCCTAGCAATCCAGCAGGAAGTTCGTATTCTATATGGCATCTGTTCGTTGATTTGATGTACACGTCCTGTTCTTGTGTAAGTGTTATTTGGAGCTGTGATCATTTGATCATTTCAAGAATTCAGTTTCTTTAATTGAAGTGCCACTGGTACTAATGATTATGTCTGTATTGTAGAACTTAACACTTTGGGAGTGGCGACCCCATCGTACTAATAGCCTATATATGATTCATTCATTTCATTCCTGACCCGGTCAATGACTGGAAAACAGGTTGTAGGTAGGTAGGTTGTAGAGCTTAAACCCCAGTATTTCATGGTAGTAATCCTCTATAGGAAAGGGGTTGATATTTTTAGTTTGTCTGGGTTGCATGAAACAAATTTTTAAGGGGCTGGTGGACCACTCTGTATAAAAGCCAAAGGTGGACATTTATAGCAAGTGGAGCTACGTATCTCCCCTAGTACACTGTCACTACATGTGCTTCAAAAGAGGGTTGTAGTTGAACACTATCTTTACATATGTCTCTTGGCACATGCCAGAGTAAAATGTAACTTCCACCAAAGTCTCAGTCTCATTTATGGCTGTGACAGTATGGAAGGTGCTGAGATATGGATGGCGCTGAGTAAAGACATTCAAAGCACTACTAGTGCATCTGGATGTTATGAAAGGTACTGCTCATCATGTCAGCTGTGCTGCAATAGTACTTTCTGGCCCAGTTAAGAAAACAATGGCAAATTATCTCACTCCTCACCATGTTTTGTAAGCCTCATTATAGTGCCACTTTCAGTTTTCCAGTTTCCCTATAAACTTTGGTGGTGCTATTTGAGAATCCAATCAGCCTCTGGGCTGAAGACTTAACAGCACTCATTACAAGCAGTTCCAACTTTTCTTGCTTAAGGAGACTTTTGTCATATGTTGAATTTCTCTTTTGCTGAAATCACAACTGATGGATAATTTTTAGTCGTGAACTAGTTCTTGCTAAATGAAAGAATAAAATAAAATATCCAGCATATTCTCAAAGATTCACTTTCAGATAGTCATTAAGGTAAATTTGGAAATGGTAATTATATAGAGAAAAGAACTGAAATTCAATAAATTCATAAAAATATTATGTAGCATACATTCAGAAGCAATATGGGCTCCATCAGTCACCATGAATTTCTCAAGCCTGGACTTGAACCGACTTGGCAGGCATACTTTATACCATCTTTATGTTCATCATCAGCTCTACAAAGGCAGTGTTTAGAGCATCCTTGCTATTTACTTTGAAAGACAGTGGTTTTTAACCTTTTTGAGCCTATGGGCTCCCCGACCAACAATATTCTTTCCGCAGCTCCCCTTTGGGATACCTAGTAAAAACTGTTGATATTTTGACATTTTACTCTAAAAATTTGTGAAAAACTTACTAGACAATGTACAAGAATAAGACCTTTACTATATTATAGAAAAACAGAACAGATAATATTCATCTAAGATTTTTGAAAATTAAAAACTAAAACAAAAATGAAAGGAAAAATTAAATATGAACTAGCAAATGTACCCGTGCTTCGCTACGATATTCTACATTGTATACGGATTTCTCCGTAAATAACTGTAAGATTATATTAAACTGCATGTCTCTTAGCGCTATCCAAGAAAAAACAGGGAGGATGCCATATGTTGTTTCCGATGACGGTAGGATTTGGGAAAGTTTTGTTGATAATGGCAGGCCACATTTCCTACCATCAATCACAATCAAGTTCGGGAGTTTCTACCAAAACGCCAGGCTCACTTGGCAACTGCCATTCACAGTAGAGATGGGGAGTTTTCATTATAAATACAGGCCCCTTTTCCTAATGCCAGTCACAATCAAGTTGGAGAGATTTGATTATAATCAAGAAATGTAGCGCTATCTAACGCATCAACAATCGATGCACGACATTAAGTCACAGGATCAAAGTTGTAGATCTCTCCAAATTGAACTGCTATTGCACTATCTGTTTTGTAATATGACCTACCATTTGCCTTTAAAGTTAAAAATTTCATTGTTCTATATTGAAGAATATTACAGTTAAAATTGAAATAATTGATAAAGAGATTCAACCTATTCAATACAAAAGAATAAGAAATGTAGTGAATTACATTCTTATTTAATAATAAGTAGAAGTGGTACCGGTTTCGACCCTAGTCCAGGTCATCATCAGCCGATTAAAACATGAAAAACAATGCATAGGAAAAGGAAATAAAAGATCAAGTACACTCCGGATCAGTAGAAGAGGCGATATAAAAATGAATGGGGTAGACACTGTAAAATTCAGAAGAAGTAAAATGTAAGTCACTTAAAAGAAAACAGTGCGTAATTTTCTGAGCGGCAATATGGCACACGCAGTGTTAGGCAAAGTCTTATAATGATTATGAATAGCGGAGAACGGTTAAATGAGCTAATTTTTAAACACTGTCAGGCACAAAGTCATATCATAATCGAACACATACGAAGATCCATAATCGTGCAGGAGTTGAAGATGAGTAGATCTATTGAAGTAACTTGCCAGCTCCCGGTGATCAGCACGATATATTTAACATCAGGCACTGTGGTTTCAAACACCAAAGTAAAATGGAGAATAGCTTGATGATCCAGTAATTTTCTTCGGTTGCGGGAAAGTAAGTATATAGATAAATATAATATAATTCAATATAATTGAATAAGTAATTGTGCTCCTATAGAATTCTTAGAACAGTTGACGTGAAAAAAAAACAATTTTTATTTTCATGTCTGTAACAACTTTAGCTTTTATTAGATGTATGTATTCTCATACAATTCAGTCAATTAATTTTTCAATTCTTCCACCCCCCTCCTCCCCTTCATTGGATTTCCCGAGAATACATGTTTCTTTACTTTTAAAGCAGATTCAACATATCAAATTTCACATCTGTAACATCTACATTTTTGAGATATCAGTAGCCTAATTAAAAGAATTCAACACCATTTTCAGTCACTTTTAGCCCGCCTCCACCTAAGTGGTATTTCCGAAAACTAAAAATACACATTTCTTTATTTTTAATAGCGATAAAAATACAATTTTTCACTTCTGTAACATGTTCAGTTTTTTTAGATATACTGTAGAAATTCTCATTTTAAAATTTCACCCCTTTTTAGTTCCCCTTAAGTACCGAGCTCAATAGCTGCAGTCGCTTAAGTGCGGCCAGTATCCAGTAATCGGGAGATAGTGGGTTCGAGCCCCACGGTCAGCAGCCTTGAAGATGGTTTTCCGTGGTTTCCCATTTTCACACCAGGCAAATGCCGGGGCTGTACCTTAATTACGGCCATGGCCGCTTCCTTCCAATTCCTAGGCCTTCCCTACCCCATCGTCCCCATAAGACATATCTGTGTCGGTGCGACGTAAAGCAAATAGCAAAAAAAAAAGTTCCCCTTAAGTGGAGTTTCCAAAAACAAATCACCTATGTTTCTTTACATTTACAGGAGATTCCAAATACCCACTTTTTACGTCCATAACATTTTACTTTCTCAGATATTTTGTAGATATAGTCTTTCAAAAAATTTACCCCAATTTGTCACTCCTGTTTAACCGCCATTAATTGGATTTTCCAAAAACAAAAAATACGTGTTTCTTTATTTTTAAAAGAGATCCCATATACAAATTTTCAGTTCTGTAATATCTGCAGTTTCTGAGATATATGTATCCTCATTAAAGGCATTCAACCCATTATTCACCCTTTTACACCCCTCCTATTGGGATTTACAGAAAACAAAAAAATACGTGTTCCTTTATTTTTAAAGGAGATTTAAATATCAATTTTTACATCTATAAACCTTAAAATTTTTGAGATATAGATACACTCATTTTAAAAATACACCCCCTTTTCACTCCCCATTAATTGGATTTTCCAAAAACAAAAAAAAATACATGTTTCTTTATTTTTAAAGGGGATCCCAAACACCAATTTTCAGGTCTGTAATATCTTCATTTTCTGAGATATAAGTATTCCCATTAAAGGCATTCAACTACTTTTTCACCCCTTTTCACCCCTCCTATTGGGATTTTCCAAAAACAAAAAAATACGTGTTTATTTTTAAAAGAGATCAAAAGTACCAATTTTCAGGTCTGTAATATCTTCAGTTTCTGAGATATAATTACCGGTATCCTGATTAGAGGTATTCAACCCCTTTTTCACCATTTTTTCACCCCTCCTATTGGGATTTTCTGAAAACAAAAAAATACGTGTTTCCTTATTTTTAAAGAAGATTCTAAATACCAATTTTTACATCTGTAAACTTTTAAAGTTTTGAGATATAGATACACTCATTTTAAAATTTCACCCCCCTTTTCACCCCCTTAGTGACGGAATATCCAAGAATCCTCTCTTAACGAGCACCTACATCTTAATATGAATATATCCCCAAAATTTCATTTCTTTATGTCCAGTAGTTTTGGCTCGGCGATGATGAATCAGTCAGTCAGTCAGTCAGTCAGTCAGTCAGTCAGTCAGTCAGTCAGTCAGTCAGTCAGTCAGTCAGTTAGTCAGTCAGGACAAGTTATTTTATATATATAGACTAGCAAGATACCTGTGCTTCGCTATGGTATTATAATGAAGTTTATAATTGAATGCTTAATGTTTTATATGTATTCCGCCAAAATTCACGATCTAACATGTTTTCTGAGAAATTAAGGCAAAGTTCTTGGCCAGTTGGGTCTCTTAGTCTTTACCATCATTTCCTATAAGCATTTTAATATGGATCAAATCCTTGAGGAGATATGGCGTGGTGTCATCTTGGGTACCAGGCGGTACTGAACCCGTGGCTGGACTGCAATCGTAGTCATTACCCGGCCAGGACCCGCTTCCAGTGCAGTCTGCACATTTTGATGACGGTCCAGAATGTTGTTATTATTATTATTATTATTATTATTATTATTATTATTATTATTATTATTATTATTATTATTATTATTATTATTACTGATGATCTGGAACCCACAGCAAGATGCAAGACCGCTACTTGGTGGTAAATTACATCCTCTGCCATTGTCATTGCTGACAATGTGACCAGCACCATCGTCGCACGTAGGAAAGTGCGCGAGATTTCTGGCGACATGAATTATATACTTCCGTGAATTATTGACCTTATTATAGAGGTGAACCATTGCACGGTCAATATTATTCATATAGTTTATTTCAAATGTGTTTACATTTTTACATTTTTATTTATATGCCAGGAGAATCTACTGTAATCTAACTTTATGTACTCCAAAGGAAAAGATGGTTCCTTAAAACGAACCCAGGAAAGATTAAAAATGATCAGTTTGATCATAATAAGTACATTATGAACAGTAAAATCAATTGGTCTCAACTCCTTTCTCACCCCACTACCGTTAAGTTGATTTACCCCCTCGCCCCCCAAAAAAGAAGGCGTGTTTCCTTATGTTTAAAGGAGATTACAAATACAAATGTTCACGTCTGTTACCTTCAGTTCTGAGATATAAGTATCCCCATAAAGAGAATTCACTTTTTTTCACTTCCTTTCACACTCCCCCCTCCCCCCTTAAGTGAATTTCCCGTTAAAAATACTTGTCTCTTTAATAGTAAAGGACCTTCTAAATACCAATTATCATGACTCTAACATCTTCAGTTTTTGAGATATGTGCCCACATAAAAGGAATTCAACTCTCTTTCACCCCTGCCCTCCAAAATGATTTCGCCCAAAAACGCTTTTTTCTTTGTTTTTAAAGGAGATCCAAATATCAATTTTTACGTCTGTAACAACTTTAGTTTTTATTAGATGTACGTATCCTCATACAATTAATTTTTCAATTTTTCACCTCACCCCCTTCATTGGATTTTCCGAGAATACGCGTTTGTTTAATTTTAAAGCATATTCCAAATACCAATTTTCATGTCTGCAAAATCTTTCATTTTTGAGATAATAGTATCCTCATACAAATAATTCAACTAATTTTTCAATTTCCCTCCTCCCTTTAGGTGGATTTCTGAAAAAAAAACGTACGTATCCCTTTATTTTGAAAGGAAATTCCAAATACCAAATTTCACGTCTGTAACATCTTCAGCTTTTGAGATATCAGTACCCTAATGAAAAGAACTCAACCCCATTTTCAGTCACTTTCACCCCTCCACCCAAGTGGTTTTTCAGAAAACAAAAAATACATGTTTCTTTATTTTCAACAGAGATAAAAGAGATAAAAATACTATTTTTCACTTTGGTAACATGTTAAGTTTTTGAGATATACTGTAGAAACTACTCACTTGAAAATTTTACCCCCTTTTTAGTTCCCCTTAAGTGGAGTTTCAAAAAACAAATCACCTATGTTTCTTTACTTTTACAGGAGATTCCAAATACCAATTTTTACATCTGTAACATTTTACGTTTCTGAGATATACTGTAGTATATACTGTAGTCTTTCTAAAAATTCACCCCAAATTGTCACTCCTGTTTAACCCCCATTAATTACATTTTCCAAAAACAAAAAAAATATGTGTTTCTTTATTTTCAAAGAAGATACCAAATACCAATTTTCAGGTCTGTAATATCTTCTGCTTCTGAGATATAAGTATCCTGATTTAAGGCATTCAACCCATTTTTCACCCTTTTTCACCCCTCCTATTAGGATTTTCCAAAAAGAAACAATATGTCTTTCTTTATTTTTAAAAGGGATTCTAAAT
This sequence comes from Anabrus simplex, assembly GCF_040414725.1. Classification (NCBI taxonomy): domain Eukaryota; kingdom Metazoa; phylum Arthropoda; class Insecta; order Orthoptera; family Tettigoniidae; genus Anabrus; species Anabrus simplex. Next base: position 130,608,752 of record NC_090271.1, on the reverse strand, counting down.
ACCAATTTATACATCTGTACACTTTAAAAGTTTTGATATATATACGCATTTTAAAAATTCAGCCCCCCTTTTCAAAACCCCATTAATTGTATTTTCCCAAAACAAAAAATATGTGTTTCTTTATTTTTAAAGGAGATCCCAAAAACCAATTTTCAGGTCCATAATATCTTCAGTTTCTGAGATATAATTATCCTCATTAAAGGCATTCAGCCCCTTTTTCACCCTTTTCCACCCTTCCTATTGGGATTTTCCAAAAACTAAAAATGCGTGTTTCTTTATTTTTAAAGGAGAATCTAAATACCAATTTTTACATCTATAAACTTTTAAAGTTTTGAGATATAGATACCCACATTTTAAAAATTCACCCCCTCTTCACCCCCCCCCCCATTAATTGGATTTTCCAAAAGCAATAAAATACATGTTTCTTTATTTTTAAAAGAGATCCCAAACACCAATTTTCAGGTCTGTAATATCTTCAGTTTCTGAGATATAAGTATCCTCGTTAAAGGCATTCAACCCATTTTTCACCCCTTTCCTCCCCTCCTATTGGGATTTTCTGAACACCAAAAAAATATGTGTTCCTTTATTTTTAATGAAGATTCTAAATACCATTTTTTACATCTGTAAACTTTCAAAGTTTTGAGATATACATACACTCATTTTAAAATTTCACTCCGGTATATTTCTTTATTTTTGAAAGAGATAAAAAGTACCAATTTTCAGGTCTGTAATGTCTTCAGTTTCTGAGATATAAGTACCGGTATTCTGATTAAAGGCATTCAGTCACTTTTTCACCCTCTTCACCCCTCCTACCGGGATTTTCTGAAAACAAAAAAATACGTGTTTCCTTATTTTTCAAGAAGATTCTAAATACCAATTTTTACATGTGTAAAATTTTAAAGTTTTGAGATATAAATACACTCATTTTAAAATTTCATCCCCGTTTTCACCCCCTTAGCAAAGGAATATCAAAAAATCCTCTCTTAGCGAGCACCTACATCTTGATATGAATGTATCCCCAAAATGTCATTTCTTTATGTCTAGTAATTTTGGATCAGTGATGATGAATCAATCAGTCAGGACAAGTTATTTTATATATATAGATTTCTGTAAGTCCATTTAGTTGTTTCATTACATATACTTTTTATTTATCTGATCTCTCTCAATTCAGGTGAGGCAGAGTATCTGGATGATATGCCTACTCTACCAGGAGAACTACATGCCAGTTTTGTTTTGGCCACAGAAGGACCTGGAACTCTGAAGAGTATAGATCCAGCTGCAGCTCTGGTGAGGAACATGATCCAAGTTCTGTAGATTAAAATAATGTTTACTCTCATCGGCTTCGTCCGTGTGGATATCTTTCCAGTTTAATATACATTTCAGCCATTGGGAAGTCCCATGAGATGACAGTGTTTCAGAGCTCCACATGAACAGCATGTGAAGCTTGTCAGTATGAACTTCGATAGATAAATAAGTGTCTTTATTGGTGTGGTTAGGTCATTAGGTCTTTGGAAGCAACATGTATGACAATCCCTTGACTAAACTCAAATAAATGTAAGGAAATCTGAACCTTGTGGTAGTGGGTTACCTTTCCTAACTCCTTGTCTTTGTCATCCTGCAACTAGGAGAGGTGATCTTGCCGTCTCACCTTCCTTCCTTCTTTACCTGTATGAAAGCAAGCTACAGTAAATCTGCTGTGAAAGATGCATGTGTGATTTCTTAAATAATTCCTACAATACTGGCCTATATATTTTACCCACATCTTTTTTCGACTCTGTGCTGGATGCATGAGCACCAATGCTTAACCCTTTATAGGGCAAAACTCTGGGGAACAAAATATATTACTTATTTGGTTAAATACCCTGTCATTGGGGTCTACTGTTTAGGTTTTGACCAAAATCTGAGTCAATACATTGTTTGGTTATGCGATATGGGGTGGTAAGTATTTTTACCAGAGAGCATTTAAGATTTCATTCTCACTGTGTGTGCACTGGTAAATATATTTACCACTTTGATTACATGACAACTTTCCACAGTGTTTTGCAAGTAATAGGTGCAAAATGCAGATGGAAAGCATGGAACAAAAAGTATATATAATTATAAGTGTCACACTGGCTCTGAAAATTGCACTAGAATCATGGGGTCATGGGCAGAAAAGACTGACCTAGGAACACAGGCTACATCTATGTTTTACATCTTCTGGCACATAGTTCTCCTTACAAACAATACGATTCAAAACAAGCCATCGTCTAAAATTAATTTCTAAGATCGTATAAGAATATCTTACAAAATAGCACAAATATGCATTCAGGCAGGCAAGTGCCTAGGGGAGTGAAGGGAATTTTGAGATATATCCACCCAATAAATGTCTGATTTGTCACCCCCTCCTCTATGGGTAGCCCTGGTGTTGGCCATTACATGTGGCAGTCTATTCTTACATCCACAATTATCCTGAAAATTTATTCTTTATTATTATTATTATTATTATTATTATTATTATTATTATTATTATTATTATTTTCTGTATATGCCCCTGAACTCAGAGGAACTGAGTACCGGTACCATACAGATTGACCCCAATTTTGTGCCTCAATTTTTTTTTTTAAATATGCAGGTATTATTCGCATAAATACGGTACATTTATATTGAACTACCTTATAAATCATTTCTCAAAAGCAAAATTGTGTTAGAAATGTACGGGGATAAGAATGCATTTATATTGTTGCTTGCATGTGCTTCAATAGTTGCTCATCCATGTGGATAGAGATGTAAAAATAAGTTCTACATATTAAGCCAGGCAGATGTGGAATCAAGTTTGTAGATAACACAATGACTGATGTAAAAAGATAGTTGACATTTTATAAATGTTCGTAAGTATTGATGGATGTAGAGTCCAACACTGAAAATTAGTTATTTTTTATATTCAGTTTTACTTTATCACAACAAATGAAAACAAATATTGTTCCTGTACACTTGGGGCAACAGGATGAAAATCTAGCAGTACACCTGTAAATAAATTTCTCTCTCTTGACAATATTTTTGAGAAAATAATAAAATATAATTAAGTGTTCACAGAAATTATCTCCTTTAAATTTTAATATTTATAAAAATCTCCATGATCTTATACAGAAAAGCAGCTGGAATTGATAAGATTTCTGAGGATATACTAAAGACAATGGGTTGGGATATAATACCATATCTGAAGAACTTATTTGATTATTGTTTGCATGAAGGAGCTATACCAAATGAATGGAGAGTTGCTGTAGTAGCCCCTGTGTATAAAGGAAAGGGTGATAGACATAAAGCTGAAAATTACAGGACAGTAAGTTTGACATGCATTGCATGTAAGCATTGGGAAGGCATTCTTTCTGATTATATTAGGCATGTTTGCAAAATTAATAACTGGTTCAATAGAAGGCAGTTCGGGTTTAGGAAAGGTATTCCACTGAAGCTCAACTTGTAGGATTCCAGCAAGATATAGCAGATATCTTGGATTCAGGAGGTCAAATGGACTGTATTGCAATTGACCTGTCTAAAGCATTTGATTGGGTAGATCATGGGAGATTACTGGCACAAAGGTGTGCAATTGGACTAGACAAAAGAGTGACTGAATGGATTGCTATATTTCTAGCAAATAGAACTCAGAGAATTAGAGTAGGCAAAGCTTTATCTGACTCTAATAATTAAGAGGGGAATTCCTCGAGGCAGTATTATTGGACCAATATGTGTTCTTAAATATATATATAATATGAGTAAAGAAGTGGAATCAGAGATAAGGCCTTTTGCAGATGATGTTATTCTGTATAGAGTAATAAATGAGTTACAAGATTGTGAGCAACTGCAAAATGACATCGATAATGTGGTGAGATGGACAGTAGGCAATGGTATGATGATAAACGGGGTTAAAAGTCAGGTTGTGAGTTTCACAAATAGGAAAAGTCCTCTCAGTTTTAATTACTGCATTGATGGGGTGAAAGTTCCTTTTGGGGATCATTGTAAGTATCTGGGAGTTAATATAAGGAAAGATCTTCACTGGGGTAATCACATAAGTGGGATTGTAAATAAAGGGTACAGATCTCTGCACATAGTTATGGCGGTGTTTAGGGGTTGTAGTAAGGATGTAAAGGAGAGGGCATATTAGTCTCTGGTAAGACCCCAACTAGATTATGGCTTCAGGGTATGGGACCCTCACCAGGATTAGTTGATTCAAGAACTGGAAAAAATCCAAAGAAAAGCAGCTCAATTTGTTCTGGGTGATTTCCCACAAAAGAGTAGCTTTACAAAAATGTTGCAAAGTTTGGGTTGGGAAGACTTGGAAGAAAGAAGACAAGCTGCTTGACTAAGTGGTACCGGTATGTGACTTTATATAATGACAATAAGTTATTTTATTATTTTATCCACCTAATCAATACATTAAACACAAACAATTACACAGTGAGTCCTTTATCCAATGTTAAAACCATGCTTCTGCTTTTCAATTACAGACTTCACCTTAGAATTTATGATCAATATGCTAATCTACACACAACTTTAGCTTCACCCCTTTCGACCAGCATGTCAGCAAAACTTGCAATTCATAGAAACATCAAAACATCACATCAAGTGAGATGGTTCAAAGGAGTCCAAATCAAATTTATGTATCAACTAAGAGCTACCAGCTTTTACACCATCAATAAAGTGAAAATGTCATACCATATGCTAATGACATTTAGCTTACACACATAACTGAATATTCATCAGTCTTAAGACAACCATTTAATGACATTTTAAATGCCAATGTTTATTATCACATTTCAACTAGACAGCATTTAATCTGACAATTCAGAATGTTTTTTTCCATTTTTAACCACTTGCTAGTTAAATTTTATTATGTATCAACTTCCTTAAAACACAACTTCACAATCAACTGTTGTATTATTCACCTCATTCATAATTATAAGCCTTGTAAAGCTATCAATTTCATAATTTTTTTGCCACATGTTAACTTTTATACATGACCTTTCAAGATATGATTATTGACGTGTCCCATATCACTGTATGATCAGTTGGACGAAATAAAATACAATACAATACAATACAATACAATTCTTTTTAATACAGTCCTATTTTAACATTAGTACATAATTCAATCAGGTGCCTGATTTTATTTTAAGGTCAAATCATGGCTGATGATGCCTGCATAATTAAGGCAAAACATGTACCATATTTTTAAATAATATGTCAACAAACAATTTAATAAGGACAAGGTCTTAACAGTTTGCATTTAATGTATTGATTTGGTGGATAAAATAATAAAATAACTTATTGTCATTATATAAAGTCAAATATCATCAGTACAGATCCAAAAATGATTTATGTCACATGTAATAAGTGGTATGTTCTGAGCTGTCAGCGGAGAGATGGAGTGGAATGACATCAGTAGACAAATAAGTTTGAGTGGTGTCTTGAAAAGTAGGAAAGATCACAATATGAAGATAAATTTGGAATTCAAGAGGACAAATTGGGGCAAATACTTGATTATAAGAAGGGGAGTTAGGGATTGGAATAACTTACCAAGGGAGATGTTCAATAAATTTCCAATTTGTTTGAAATCATTTAAGAAAAGGCTAGGAAAACAACAGATGGGGAATCTGATACCTGGGCAACTGCCCTAAATGCAGATCAGGATTGATTGATTGATTGATTGATTGATTGATTGATTGATTGATTGATTTGGCGTATGATGAATAATGATAACCTATAAACTATTTACACAACCAGTGAAAGATAAGTACAAAGTAAATACAAATTATCATATCTATACAGTCAAAGAAAGCAATTTACAAAGTTTGAAAGAACAAGAAGAAAATATAATATATTTACATCACTATCCACCTATCAACTCTGACAGTTCGTATATACACATTGAGTGCGAGTGATGCACATCTCACTAAATGTGAATGTCCAAACCCGCCACCCACTTCACTGCTTCGGGTGTTGCTGAGTTGAGGTCTTCCATGGTGCCAGTGAAAGCATGGAGTGGACATTCTTGCACTACATGTTTCATTGTTTGTCGAACCTCCCCACAATCACAGTATGGAGAAACTGACCAGCCCGAGGTGTGTAAAGTAGATGCTGTTCTACCTACTCCACATCTCATGCGATTTAGTCTACTCCAGGTGCAGCATGGCAGATCGAAGCCTGCCAGTTTTTGTGGATGGGTTATTAATATTCACTATTGCCCGAGGTGGGGATAAAGACCACTCTGTTAACCATTTAGACGTGGGGTTGAAGTCGCTGGATGTTATCTTCACGGCAGTCTTCCAAGCAAGCTGGCGAGACTTAAGGTGTGTGCATTTCTGTCTGGTATCCTCATGAACAGGTAGATGTTCATTCTTCAGCATTCTGGTCCATAGCTGAAAAAGGGCCTTCTCGCTCCTGATATGTGGAGGAAGTATTTTGCTGAGAACCGGTAACGATTGGGTCGGTGTAGCACGAAGTGTACCAGTAATGATCCGCATGGTTTGACGAAGTTGTGAATCTACTAGCTGTGTGTAAGCACTGTTCAGCCAGACACCAGAGCAGTATTCTGCTGCAGAATAGACCAAGGCCAGAGATGTTTTCCTTAATGTGTTTCCATCTGCTCCCCAAGAAGTTCCAGCCAGTCGTTGGAGAATGTTATTACGACTTTTTAGTTTGTTGGCGGTTTTTTGCAGGTGATTTTTGTACATAAGAGACCTGTCCAATGTTACTCCTAAGTAACTGGGATTGGCACAATATTGTAGTTCATGACCCTTGAAGAATACCCTTGGATGGTAGTTTGCTCCTGCGTTGTTCAGATGGAATGTAGATGTCACTGTTTTCTGTGGGTTGGGATGAAGATACCATCTTTGAAAGTAGTCATCCAACAGTTCAGGGTCTCGGTTAAGAACTATTTCAGCTTCTGCGAAGTTGGGTTGTAGAATTGTAAGGCAAATATTGTCCGCATATATGAACTTTGAGGACACTGTTTCAGGCAGGTCGTGGATGTATAAGTTGAAGAGAGTAGGAGATAGAACCGACCCTTGAGGCAGACCATTGTTGACTTTGTGGAATTTGCTTCTGTTGTGTTCTGAGTGAACTTGAAATAGTTGGTTGCTTAACATTCTGTCAATTAGTGTAGTAATTTTTAAACAAGAAACAGCTTTAATCAGTTTAAGCATAAGACCTTCTCTCCAGACTGTGTCATATGCAGCTGTAAGACCTAAGAAGACAGAGATGCTTTTCAATTTCTTCTCAAAACCAACCTCCAGATATGTGGTCAAGGACAGTACTTGGTCACTGCAGTCACAGCCAGGTCAAATTCCTGCTTGCTCAACTGGAAGGAATGCTTCGATGGCTGGTGCTATTTGCTTTAGTTTTGATTGATTGATTGATTGATTGATTGATTGATTGATTGATTGATTGATTGATTGATTGATTGATTGATTGATTGATTGATTGATTGATTGATTGATTTTTGTCTTGGACCAATTATAGAAAAGACATTTTATGCTATTCATATGGTTGGAATCAAAGTGATATTTTTGTTCTCTTATGTTAAATTTATTTTCTTCTGTGCAGGCAATGGAAGGTGTGGTCGCTTTCTATGCTGCTGATGACATCCCAGGAGAAAATAACTTCACCACATTTGATCCTCCACTATATCATCTGAACTCTGTTGAAGAGGTGAGTGTATACCCTCCAGATTACACCTTCTATTTTATAGTTAAATTATATCCAAAATTCCATAAAGAAATTCACTTTCTGACTTTCTTTCCTTCTTTCTTTTATATAATTAGCTTGGAACTACTGAATAGTTTTTCCTATTTTAAATACATGGCATAAGGTATCATTAAATCTCATGTTTGAAGTTGGATCTTCTGAGTTCAGTAAAATAACACTAAGTAAGAAACAAAAGGTGTTCTGGTTTTAGCTATTGCAATGAAATTGATTTGAATAAACCTTGACTATCACAGGCTGATGGAAACTTCTGGAAATTAATACTTCCAGTACTAACCAATGTTAAAAATACACTGCTGTTTTTGTTTGAGTTTGTTCATTTGTCACTCAATGATGAAGAATATCCTACCATCCTCATCATTTCCCATTATCCAGCTGTAGCCGGGTAGGGGCAAATATGGTTCCTCTCCACTTCCTTCTGTCTTTCCACCACTCCTCCTCCAACACTGTGTCCCAGTTCAGATTTCTTTCTCTAATACTGTGTTGGATTGTGTCCTTCCATTTGAATCATGGTTGTCTATGGCCTCTCCTTCCTTGCTTTTTCATTTCCATCACCTTTTTTGGCATTCTTTCATGACTCATTTGCTTTATGTGCCCAAACCATCTTAGTCAGCTTTTCTCTATTTTATCATTCATTTTTTCCATCCAATTTCTTCCCAAATTTTCTCATTCCTTATTTTGTCTCTTCTATTCTTCTGCAAATGAGGTATATTTCCAAAAATATAGAAGTTGGAATGTTATTATTTGTGTTATGGCTATAAAGTGAAGTAAAACTATGTAAAATTACTAGAGCACAAGAACTTAAACCTGATGACCCTGCCTGGGAGTAGATTTTATGAATGAATTTTTAATAGTGTGCCCAATGTTCTTTACAGACGAATCTTGGTTCAAACTAAACAAGTAAATTAATTCACAAAACAACCAATACTGGAGTTCAGAAAAACCTCACCTGCTACACAAGGAACTGTGATCAACAGATAGAAGTGAGGGGTGACATTAGCAGTGTGAGAATAATAGGTCCAATTTTATTTTTGAAGAAGCAATTGATAGTGATGTGCAGAATATTATGCAACACTTTTTTTCCGGGCTATGCAATACAGCCCCACCATTAGCAGTCCAAAAGATGGTATTACATAGTTTTTCATTTTCAAAACATAATATTCCTAGTTAATTAAACATAGAACATACTGTAGATATGTGTGTCCATAAATTTCATCTTGCAGCCAAAACTACCCACCACAAACCGCTAGAGTTTGTGTGTGGTGGTAGCCTCGAGTCTCCCATCATGCACTATGGTGGTTGCGTGTCAGTAGCTATGGTGATGTGGCAGACATGGGGGTTGAAGGTGGCCAATTGTATATATAAATAGACGTGTGTGTTCGTATATTTCATCTTGCAGCCAAAAATACTCATCGCAGACCACTGGTGTTTGTGTGTGGCAGTAGCCTTGAGTCTCCCATCATGCACTATAGTGGTTGTGTGTCGGCAGCCATGGTGGTGTGAGAGATGTGGGGGTTGAAAGTGGCAGACTACATATTTAAAAAAAAAATAGACGAGTGTGTTCATATGTCACCTTGCAGCCACAATTACTCATCGCAGACCACTGGTGTTTGTGTATGGTAGTAGTCTCAAGTCTCCCTTCGTGCATTATAGTTGTTGTGTGTCAGTAGCTGTGAAGGTGTGGGAGATGTGGGGGTTGATATTGGATGACTATATATACAAATAGATATGTGTGTCCATATATTTCACCTTACAGTCACAAATACCCACCGCAGACCACTGGTGTTTGTGTGTGGTAGTAGCCTCAACTCTCCTATCATGCACTATAGTAGTTGCATGTCGGTAACTGTGGTGGTGTGGGAGATATGGGGGTTGAAATTGGCTGACAATATGTAAAAATAGACATTTGTGTTCGTATATTTCACCTTACAGCCATAACTACCTGTCACAGACCACTGGTGTTTGTGTGTTGTAGTAGTTTTGAGTCTCCCATCATGGGCTATAGTGGTCACGTGTTGCTAGCTGTGGCGGTGTGGGAGATGTGGATGCTGAAATTGGCTGACTTCATCATCAAATGTATTAAAATGAGTGAGAATATACTGGAAGGCTTGGAGTGAGAATGTACTGCAGAAGGCTGTGATTTGTACTCCTTGGTACTGGGAGGAGTATAGTGATCTCAGAAGCATAACAGTTCCAGCTTGAGTACATCTGTGCGTATTTTGTGTAGTTCTTGAATATAAAGCAAATGCTTACTGAGAGTAAGGTTCACCAAGGAAAAATGTAATTCAGCTTAATTCTCCCAAACTCACATGCTCTGAAAACACCTCTCCTCCAAGCAACTCTAAACGGTAGATTGGGTAGCATCATCTGAAATTGCGGCCACATTATTGGAAGATGGAAAAGCGGTGCATTCTACTTTAAAATGACTATTGAATGTAGCCGAAGAAGAGTATCCACTCTGTGAAATTACAAGATCTTCGGCACATGATCTGCTTTCAATGCAATGCATAATCATTATATTGGACAAAGGTACAGTACAATGTCACATAGAAAACCATTCAAAGCACTAGATAAAACATTACAGGATCTTTGGGAGAACAGAAGACTAACGGAAGGAATACTACTACTACTATCAGTAGATTTTCTGCAGACATTGCCAGTAATTCCAAAATCAACAACGGTGGATTAAATAAATGTACGTTTAAAGCGATTCATGTTCTGGAATCACACTGAAAAGTTGTCGCTAATGAAAATATGTGTGCAGTAATAACAGGAGATTCAGGAGCACAAGCATTTGCCAAAATTACTGTAGTTTAAAAATTGAAAATAGTACCCATTCCTTGGATCTGCACTCTGGTAAATTTATTTTTAGAAAATATTTATGCAACATGGTAGAAATGGAAGAACAACTTATAAAAAGTGTATCCATTTCTAGAAAGAAACTACCTGAATAAAGAATGGATGTATTAGCGAGCTATTTTAGCTACAAAGCATAATATTGTGCAACAAATAAATGAGAAGCTACAGAATATGATAAATGAAATGGCATATGGCTTTTAGTGCCAGGAGTGTCCAGAGACATGTTCGGCTCACCAGGTGCAGGTCTTTTGATTTGACGCCCATAGGCGACCTGCGTGTCGTGATGAGGATGAAATTATGATGAGGACAACACATACACCCAACCCCAGTGCCAGCGAAATTAACCAATGATGGTTAAAATTCCCGACCCTGCTGGGAATTGAACCCGGCCCCCTGTGACCAAAGACCAGTGTGCTAACCATTTAGCCATGGAGCCAGGCACAGAATATGATTCCGGGGGAAGAAACAATATATATAAAGTGATTGACACAATGATGGATCAAGATGAAAGTGTGAACTTTCCAACTTCATTTTTAAATTCATTAAATCCGCCTGGTATGCCTTCGCATATATTGCAGCTAAATAAATGGATCACAAGTTATGCTATTATGAAATCTTGGACATGCCAAAATTATGTAATGGCACATGATTATGCGTGAAACAGCCAATGAGGCAGTAATCCGGCAAAGATAAGGGAAAACCGGTTTTCATATCAAGAATTCCATTGATCTCAAATGATTTGTCATTTTGTTTCAAAACATTACAATTTCCAGTGAGTTTAGCTTAAAGTATGACCAGTAATAAAGCTCAGAGTCAAACATTTCATTTGAGAGATTCCTGTTTCACACATGGTCAGCTCTACGTTGCTTCCTCATGTGTCAGACAAGCAGAAAATCTGTTTTTGAATGTGCCAGACAAAAAGACATCAAATATAGTATATAGAAATGTAGTTTGATGAAATTACTTAGTATGTAAGTTATTTATGTACCCCAACATCCTCTATATTACAAAGAGAAAATCGCACAGATGTACAAAAAAGACCCAGTGAAGCGGGTTGTCTTCTGCTAGTATTCATAATATAAGGGAGATTAATGTCATATTCAAAATAAGGAATTGGAGGAAACCTCCCTCTCTTAAAAGTAGATTCATAGAAAGGAAACTTTATGAAGAAGAACCCTCACACATCCTTAACCCATTTGGTGGGTGATGCGGTGATATCTGCAGCTACAAGTCGTTTGCACAGCAGGGAACGCCGATATATCTGTAGATTCTAATTATATTTTTCTTCTCAGTTGACTTCCTGCTGAGGTTAATTTCATTTTCAAGAGCATATTCGGGATGGGTCTGCCCTCTGATGTGAATTTTTTTCGACTATGTTCTCGCAATACCAATGTGTCATCCACGAGTTGCATCATAAAGAACGCAACTTACATCTGGGCAAGATCGACCTAAAGCCTAATAGCCTCGTGCTGAAGCTTTAGCTCATCACCTAATCATCCCTTGGATGCAATAATATTGCTGTAGAAGGGATTTCTCAAGATTATGATACTGTACAGACTTCTCTGATGACACATTAAAACTGTGACCTGACTTATTATCCCCAGTCTTGAGTTCTTCCTTCACGACTGGAGTGTGTGTTTAATACCAATATCAATGGTCCATTATTGGACATTATAAATTTTCCAGCTAACTCATTCCTGGTTGCTAGCGTTTCGCCCCCGTGTGCTAGGGTGGGCTCACCAGTTGGTACCTAGCACACCTACCAAGACGCTGGCTAGTGCATACCGTGGAGGCATCATCATCATCATCATCATCACATGCTTGGTTCATTCTCACTCCTCAGGAGAGGAGGGGCGGGCCACCAGCTCAACAAAGGAGCTCTTCGGCCGATTGATTTAGAATGTTATATAAAAACGTATAGTAGGGATAGTATGTGTAGTACATACGTAAAAATAGTGTGTAAGAGGTCTGGCGCAGGGGAACCACGACCCGCAAAGGAACCCCCAGGGCAGAACCGCACCACACCCGCAAGGGCCACCCCCGCTGGGGCCATGTGTATTTATTTAGAAAGGAGACTGGTGTATCTCGGGCGCACAATATCGAAAAAAGTCAAATGATACATGCATAATAAAGAGCTGAAAGTGTTTACAAATATTGAGTAATAACCAAATGAGCGTTTGGAGCATAGAAGGATGACAAGAAAAACAGAGGATATCTAAGAGAGGAAGATAGAACAGGTTACATAGAGTATGCTGGTACGTGGGATGGGTTCGGCATAAAGGTGGTAGGAGGGATCGGATATTGTTGTAAAATAATATAGTAGAGGGTAGTGGTGATATTCGTTATGGATGTAGCAAGTAAGCGAAGAATTTCGAAAGTAGAGAGCGGCGAATGAAAGAAATTCGGTTGTAAGACGGGAAGATTAACAGGTGGCAATGGGTGGGTGGGTGGGTGGCGAGGTGGGTGGTGGAGGAGGAGAGGGGAGAGGACGAGAGAGACGAGCCGACCGCGGTGGGGAGCGAGAGTGCTCCACACGATGGGTGCACCCCCGAAATTGGACGCTGTTGGTGATGAGACGATCTACTTCAGCGAAAGAGAAGAGTCGGAGGCGAACCATGTAGGTCGGACCATCGGTGTTGAAGATCCGGAAGACCCATCGGACGGTGACGCCCACTAGTTGTAGTTCTTGCAGGAGTTCCTGATCGGTGACAGCAGGGTCAATCCCACGGATGACGCAACTTGGTGTTGGAAACTGTTGATGAGCTGGTGTTGAAAAGCCTTCTGTGCCGACAGCAACATCCATGAGAGGGACAGGGGGCAGCTGGGGCCTCGGTAGGGTCATAGAGAGGGGGGTAGTGGTTGTGGACATGATAGGAGAGGGATGACTATATGTAAGAGAGGAGGGAGCAAGTGTCTGTGTAATATGGGTAGAAGTAGTGTCGATGGCAGGAATAGTGGTAGTAAGAGTGGCGATAAGAGTAGTAACGGAGAACAAGGATGGAGAGACAGAGGAGGTAATAGGAGTAGTAGACGAAGCAGCATAAGGGGACGTGACTTTGATAGGGAAATTAGGATCGGAGGCCAGTTGGTGTAAAATATGGTCCGGGGTGGGAGTAACTATATGTTGTTTATGGAAGAGGAAGATGTCGCCAAATGATAGAAGATGCCGTGCTTCCCGCTCGGTATCCAGGAAGGCCACCACATCTGGAGAAGGTTGACCAGACGATGCATCTTGAAGGCGGAGGACCAGTCTGATGCCAACAGTATCACTAGCAAGGTACTTGCGAATGTCAGAGGGAGAATGAGCAGTGTCCACGTTCTTAATGAGGAAAGAACAGGCCGCCATGATGAGGGAAGGCGACAGCCAACGAGGCGTCTGCCCGTTTGATTATTCTTGGGCCGACTGAGAATGCGATGAGAAGGGCGCCACCCAGCCAAAAAAAGCGTGGACAGTAACAGTGTATGAGGGATGCCGTGGAGGCCACTGCGTAGGCTAATTGAAGTCACTGGCAGTGCCAACGCACTATGAGAGACTTTGTCTCATTATCAAAAATTGATGCCTGCTTGGCCATCAGATGATATAGATGTTGATTCCCATAGGGAATCTGAAATATTTGTTCCGAATGAGTAAATTTATGATACCAATATCAATGGTCTGTTATTGGACATTATAAATTTTCCAGCTAACTCATTCCTGGAATCAACATCTATGTCATCTGATGGCCAAGCAGGCATCAGTTTTTGATAATGAGACAAAGTCTCTCATAGTGCATTGGCACTGCCAGTGGCTACAATTAGCCTACGCAGTGGCCTCCACGGTATGCACTAGCCAGCGTCTTGGTAGGTGTGCTAGGTACTACCTGATGAGCCCAGCCTAGCACACGGGGACGAAACGCCGGCAACCAGGAATGAGTTAGCTGGAAAATTTATAATGCCATTGATATTGGTATTATAAATTTACTCATTCGGAACAAATATTTCAGATTCCCTATGGGAATCAACATCTATATCATCATGGAGTGTGTGTTTACCGCGAGTTACACAACATTGATTATCGCATGCATGTGTTCAGTAATACAGGCACAATTCATGATTTTCTTCCAAATTGCAGAGACCTGGGTTCTATTCGATTCTTTTTTCTTACATTTTTTCTGGTAAAATATCAAAAAGAAATTATCGGTCCCCACCATTAGAGGAAGGTGATTTAAGGGTCATGATAAACGAAATGTTGGAATTTAGTGGGGAGGATAGAGATCTTAGTGAAGTAAGTTCTGCTGAAAGGGAATTCGTAAGTGACAGAAATTTATCTGGACCAATACTGTAGGCTTAAATGTACAGGGTTCGGACCCAGCTGATGCGAATGTTGAGCAGTTGCAAAAGAAGCAACACGTGTTCGATTCCAGTTCAAGTAGCAATCAGGACAGCCACAATGGTGATGATAATACTGATAATATTACAACCAGTGCAACTTTTTTGTCAACTTATACTGAAAATGGGCAAAGAAGGTCCCACTTTGATCCAAAATTCCATCATGGTGTAAAAGGAGAGATTTTAGGAAAAACAAAACCAAGCTAAATATTTTAAATTTTTTTAAATGAGATTTGCCAGAACATAGCTGAACAGACAAAAGATACCCATCAGAAAATCAGCACATAAAATCCAGTTTAGTAAGATGAAACGAAGGCATCGAGATCAAAACCAGGTCTGGACAAATAAAGCTTCTTATGGGCATACTGTTGTCACAGAGGATTGTACAGGGACCTAATTAGGACATTATATTTCTCGCAATCGCTTGTTGACTACGACTATTGTCTATGAGCTAGTAACACAGGAGAGATTTTTCCCTTGCCGGGCTGAGTGGCTCAGATGGTTGAGGTGCTGGCCGGCCTTCTGACCCCTGGAACATAAAGCCAATATTATTATTATTATTAGATTTTTTGTCCACAGTGTTTTACATTTCTCTGACAATGAGGTGTATAATGGACAATTTCCTCCCAAAATATACAAGATAAAGCCAGTATTTGACCACCTGGTAGCAAATATTCGGAAGCTTATACCCCTGATGACAAAGTGTCAGTTGATGAGAATCTCTTGTTATGGAAATTGTGGCTAGGGTGGAAAGTTTGCCTACCAAGAAAATGACTGCATTTCGGAATGGAATCACACAAATTATGCGAAGCCAGGACAGGGTATGTAACATGATCTGCTTCCGTGTGTATCATGACAAACAGCTGTAAAAGACATAACTCTGTGAAGACTGTAAATACTACCTGTAGTGTAGTGTAATATAGTCCGTGTGTGTCACTTATGAATTGTAGGTATATAAACTGGGTCCTACATGAGTGCTAACCAAAATGACAGAAAATTTTGTATTATAATTTATTCCATTATAAATCCTTTAAGTACATGTAAGTTTTGCAAATCAACAAATTACATGTACAAAAAAAAATTTTCAGGCAGAGATTGTTAGTAAACTGCATAAAATATTTAGGTATGAGTTACTGAATAAAGGAAAACCAGAAGTTTGCTATTAGGAAGAAACAAGCTCAGTATCACAGTGTGAAAGCACTTAGTACATTCTTGCACAAAGCATTGAAAAATTAAAATAATAGAATTTTTCAACAGTAAAATACACTATATTCAAGTAAATGTTTCTCTTAGTGCCCTTCTGTAGTTCATTTTAGTCTAAGATTGTTTTTAAGCAAGTAACTAAATTATTTTCTTCAATCAGCGAAATCGCTCCCCACCTGGGAGTGAGCCGGTGTGGACAGAGCTCCCCGCTTGACGGTTTAATCTTTACTTTTAAATTTGATAAGTGACAGAAGTATGCAGAAATAGGCAGATCATACTTTGATGGAATTTAATTGTGGGTCATGGGTGGTTTAATCTGACTTATATAAATATAAAACACTGCAGCATTTCTTTTCTTTTTTTAATTTGAGGATATATAACCTCAGTGACTGTTTCTTTAACCAGTTTACAGTATATGAAGAAATTTCACAACTGTTATAGCACCATTATGACTTTTCAATGACTTGTGAGCACCTGTGTGCCATCAATCAGTGGAACTACAAACTAATGGACACATAAGCTTTATCGAGCCCCATTCCTTTGTTTGTGAGCAACTTACCTTCTGACTTCTTTGAGCTTCAAAGAATATACTTGTAGGAAGTGAAATCCTGAAATTATTTCTAAACAACATTGATTGATTTTACAGTGAAATGATTAACAGTAGGAATTAATGTGAGTGCTGAAGATATTCTAGGATTTATTCTTTCCTAGTGAGAATTCCTGACACTAAGTCTTTACTCCAAAGGATGTTGTCTTCTAGTATGTATTGCAATATCATTTTTATCCCATGAAACTAACAAGGAGCTGTAATATTGCCCTGAGAAGTTGTTGGTTACATATCTGATTAGGTGCCGGGTTGAGTGGCTCAGACTGTTGAGGCGCTGGCCTTCTGACCCCAACTTGGCAGGTTCAATCCAGGCTCAGTCCGGTGGTATTTGAAGGTGTTCAAATATGTCAGCTTCATGTCGGTAGATTTACTAGCACGTAAAAGAACTCCTGCGGGACAAAATTCCGGCACCTGGGCATCTCCGAAAACCGTAAAAGTAGTTAGTGGGTCGCAAAGCAAATAACATTATTATTGTTATTATTCTGATTAGGTGATAGTGTCAAGTACAATACGATGAGTAAATTTGCCTAGTAATATTCCTGTGTGATGCTATTGCAAGCAACATTTGAGGCATCTTGCGATCTTCATCTGAATAATCCTCTTCTTCAAATAAATGATCATGGAGAGTCCAGCTCCATGGCTAAATGGTTAGTGTGCTGGCCTTTGGTCACAGGGGTCCCAGGTTTGATTCCCGGCAGGGTCGGGAATTTTGACCATAATTGGTTAATTCCTCTGGCACGGGGACTGGGTGTATGTGTCATCTTCATCATCATTTCATCCTCATCACGACGTGCAGATCGCCTACAGACGTCAAATCAAAAGATCTGCACCTGGCGAGCGGAAGTCCTCGGACACATCCTGGCACTAAAAGCCATACTCCGTTTCATTTCATTTCTTCGTGGGGAAATTTTACTTAGCCTCTACTGTGTGTGAACATGTTTCCTTCACCATGTGTGGAACAATGATCTTGCAGAATAAATAACATGCATCTTCTTAAATTTGTATGATTTTATGTTGGTAGCCTAACTAAAGGTGCCGGCCCCGTGGTGTAGGGGTAGCGTGCCTGCCTCTCACCCGGAGGCCCCGGGTTCGATTCCCGGCCAGGTCAGGGATTTTTACCTGGACCTGAGGGCTGGTTCGAGGTCCACTCAGCCTACGTGATTAGAATTGAGGAGCTATCTGACGGTGAGATAGCGGCCCCGGTCTAGAAAGCCAAGAATAACGACCGAGAGGATTCGTCGTGCTGACCACACGACACCTCGTAATCTGCAGGCCTTCGGGCTGAGCAGCGGTCGCTTGGTAGGCCAAGGCCCTTCAAGGGCTGTAGTGCCATGGGGTTTGGTTTGGTTTTAGCCTAACTAAAGATTCCTGTATGGTATATTTATCATATTATATTGGTTTTACTAAATTATAAAAATAAATCAGTATATACATACAATGAAACCAAAGTTCAATTTAAGCCCTGAAATCCAAAGACTGGCATAAGTTCCAATAATAAGAGCTGTTGATGATGATGATGATGATGATGATGATGATGATGATCAGTCAATTACCACTGATCTGCATTTAGGGCTATCACCTAGGTGGCAGCCCTGTCAATTGTTTTCCTATTAAATGATTTCAAAGAAGTTGGAAATCTATTGAACATCTCCCTTTACTACAGTACCTAAATCCTCTTCTTATAAATGAGGATGAGTATTTACCCCAATTTCTCATTTTAAATCCCAACTTTTCCAACTTTATCTTCATATCTGATCTTATTGTAAAAAAATACTCCATTCAAGCTTATTCATCTTCTAATGTCATTCCAAGCCACCACTTCACTGTCAGCTCAAATAATACTGCTTACAATACAATTCATTGTTACTGTTATATCGAAGTGTATAAAGATTCCAGATGTATTTCTTTAAAGCTGACATGTGCTTATTTTTATGTCTTTATGTTTAATATTTAATTTGCTTTTTACTTTACTACATATTTTAAAGTTTGCTACAACTTTTGTTACGAGCAGTTTTTAGATAGAACCAATATTTGGAAGTTTGTAGTGTATACGAGCTTTGAAATATCAGTTTTTAGAATAATTAATAATTTGTAATGTAAAAGTTTTTAACATTCAAGAAGTTGCAGTTTGAGAAACAATAGCATAAGAATCTGAAAAAAAAAAAAAAGGAAAAACCATTCGGGAGATAGTAGGTTCAAACCCAACTGTCAGCAGCCCTGAAGATGGTTTTCTGTGGTTTCCCATTTTCACATCAGGCAGTTACATTAATTAAGGCCACGGCCGCTTCCGTCCCATCGTCGCCATAAGACCTATCTGTGTCGGTGCAACGTAAAGTAACTAGCAAGAATCTGCAAAATCTACTTCTCACAAGTTTCCACTTTTGGGGATAAAATATATGGAGTATCTGTACGTATATGCTCTGTGTATTTCTGAACCATTTCTTTGTATGATTAAGGGTTTTTATTCTGTCATATGATAAATAAATAAATAAATAAATAAATAAATATCAAGTAAATATCCTTCACAAAATCCATCTCAGTTTTTCCCTCAAAGTACTGTATGTGCAATTTCTTTAAGAAACAGATGTAAAATTCTCCATAAAACAAGACCTTTTGACAAATTATCACATTTCATGCTGCATAAATACAAAAGATCACAATGCCCAACTATGAATTTGTTTCATTTTTTCAGGTTAGTATATAATATTGTATATGCTATTTATTTATTTTTTTGCTAGGGGCTTTACGTCACGCCAACACAGATAGGTCTTATGGCAACGATGGGATAGGAAAGGCCTAGGAGTTGGAAGGAAGCGGCCGTGGCCTTAATTAAGGTACAGCCCCAGCATTTGCCTGGTGTGAAAATGGGAAACCACGGAAAACCATTTTCAGGGCTGCCGATAGTGGGATTCGAACCTACTATCTCCCGGATGCAAGCTCACAGCCGCGCGCCTCTACGCGCATGGCCAACTCGCCCGGTTATTGTATATGTAAGTAAGAGATGTCTCTATTTCAGATCTTCAGTTCTGGTAAAATCTTGCATGCTGGCCAGCCAGTGGGGTTGATAGTTGCTGAGACTCAGGAGATAGCAAGAGCTGCAGCAGCAATAGTAAAAGTAAATATAGTAGATAGAAAACGGCCAGTTATCACAATTTCTGATGCTATCGAGTCTGGTGACCAGTCACGTTTTAATGTAGAAGTGAAACCTGAATCTGTGGATGCTTTATCAACAGGTAAGAAGAATCTTTAGAACATGTTCATGTAGTGATAACCACTTATAGATTAACATTTGCACTCATTGTTGATGGGTATCTTTTGTCTGTTCAGCTATGTTCTGGCAAATCTCATTTTAAAAAATTTAAAATATTTAGTTTGGTTTTGTTTTTCCTAAAATCTCTCTTTTTACACCATGATGGAATTTTGGATCAAAGTGGGACCTTCTTTGCCCATTTTCAGTATAAGTTGACAAAAAAGTTGCACTGGTTGTAATATTATCAGTATTATCATCACCAATTTCACAATTTATACTCTCTAATATGAGCTATGGTTATTTTCTAAAAGTTATTTCTTAGCCGTGGTAACTCTCACTTAACTCTTAGAGGGTGGAATTTAATATTATTTTTTTTAAATCCCATAACAAGGTTGCCCATGAGTGGAATTTAATATATTAAATGGTCAGAAATCCAGCATCACTGGCAGGCGTAGTATTCAAAAAACTCAACAGATGGCAGTAAACAACACTTATAGGTTTGGCTGAAAGGGGGAATCCTCAATTAGAATTGCATTATCTCCCAGCTAGCTTTTTACAAGCTGTGAGAGACTATCGTGTTCAGTCAAGCATGCATCACGAGTTTTGAAGCCAGCTTTTTGCGACTTATATAGCTATTTTACAACATGGTTAGTAAGAAGAGATTCAGTAAGCAATAGATTGCTTCAGTTTTGGACTCTATGGATGTAGATGAAAGTGATTTTTCATTTGAAGTGTCTGAAGACGGAAATTCAAATAGTGAGTCTTCTCAGTGCAAGAGTGATACAAGTGACACAAAGAACAAAACATCTGATGAAAGGACTGATGTGAGTGATTTGTACACATGACCTATAAATATCATTCTGATACATAATCTTAAATAAGGACCAATTTTAAATTCATACACTGACATGGCAACCAAGCCTACAGAGCACTTTTCACTATTTTTTGATAACGAAATTTTGACATAATTAACCGGGAAACAGTAATTCATCAGGAAAACAAATGGAAATAACAGCCAACACCTCCAACTAGAAGATGTATAATCAAAGACTGGTCATCTCCAACACTATCTGATATAGGGGCTTTGATTGGCATAATAACTTATTTGTGAAATGACTCTTGCACATTTTTTGCGTTAACATGCTGCCGTGAAAAAAATTCGATAATATCGTATGAACTTCTGCGATGGAGTACATCCAATATTCAAGGTAAGTAATTAATATTATGGACATGTGAATGCTTATTGCTAGTGTTCCATAATTCCGGACGAGTTTTAATTTGCCGTATTTTTTGTCTGCCTACAGATATAAAGCGCTTCCGCCCATGTAGGGTTGATGGTTTACTAAACTAGTACAAAGGTAATCCCAAAAATAAGGTCTCCTATTTTTATAAATACATAGACCTGTTTATTTCTACAATGTTTTACATCATTTTACAGCTTGAACATTTGGCTATTTTTCTACATAATCACCATTTTGGTCAATGCATTTTTTTAGATGCTGTGACAGTTTTTGTACGCCCATACCAGCTCGCTGCCATGCTGTTCAGGAAGTTGTGAGCGGCACTTTGGGAAACCTGAGGAACCAAAGTACAAAGATCATCCAGAGTAATCCGTCGATCTTCACGCATGATTTGCTCAACCTTCACAACTGTCTCAACGGAAATTGACGGTCTCCTGCTCCTTTGTTCGTTCATCATGAATTTTAGTCTGACCAGCTGCAAACTCTCTACACCACTTAAGAACATTTTTGACATGCATGCACGAATCACCACACACTACCATCAATTAGTGATGGATTTCAATCGGTTCAGAACCTTTAGCGTTCAAAAGTCGAATGAATGCGCGCACTTTGCACTTGGTGGTGACATCGAACGGGAGCTCCATTCTCAACAGCTGCCAAGCCAAGACTGAGTGCCTCAGTGTGGCATGTGCATGTTTACTTGCAAGCGCGGGAAACACTCTTCACAATATTGTGACCAACAGCCACATGAACAGAGTTCTGTATTTATAAAAAAATAGGAGATCTTATTTTTGGGATTACCCTCGTAGTAGCTGGCTATTTGTTTTAAGCATAATTCTAGCATAATAAATAGAATATCAAATGTGACGACCCATCTCAATCACATGTTTAAGTGTAGGCCTTGGACGTTCTCTGCCACAAACAGTCACTACCAGTTGAAACTTGGCATGTTATTCATGGCACTGTACTTAACAGGGCAGTTAATTTTTAATTACACTGGTCTGCGAAAAAAAAAAGAAAAAATCTCTCTGGCGAAAGGTTGAAGAGGTGATTTACCTGAATTTAGGTGTGCTGATTTCAAATATGGAAACCGTTTTTGCCTATCATATACAGTTTTTTTTTTTTTTTTTTTTTTTTTTCTATTTGAAATCCAAATTTGACATATTGTTGTAATTTCGATAGAAAACACCATAATAGAGAATATATGTAATTCTAATGGGACATGATCAAATTGCAACAAATATACAAAAAAGTAACATGTTCATTGCTAGAATGTATGAATCTCACTACAAGAACACTACTGTTTGCTGCACTTTGATGTGAATGAACGCTGTGTTGATTTTTGTTTATGTTCCTTAGTAGTGTTATCTCGCACTAGACACCAACAGTAATCTGAAATCATGGAGATGTCGTATCGCCTCTGATACCTTTGTCCCATTTCTTTTATATCTTGATGGAACTGCTCGCTATGTTCCTTGCTGAATGCTCCTAAATTTGCAGGAAAATCATTTAGATGACTGTGCAGGAAATGTAATTTTAAGCTCATGCAACAACCTAATTTCTGGAAGTTGTACAGCATGGTTTCCACAATATGTTAGTAGTTGACATCTTTAACCTCACCCAGGAATTTGCTACAAACATCCTTGAATGATTCCCATGTCTAAAGCTGTGTTTCCTTCATCATCGTACTGAATGTTGGATCCTTCATAAGCTTCCAAATTTGGGGGCCATCAAAAACATCTTCCTAAATTTTGGCATCCAACAATCCTGGAAATTTCTGACAGAGGTACCAAAAGCAGGAACTGCCTCTATCCAAACTCTTCACGTACTGCTTCATAATTCCCAATTTAATATGTAAAGGGGGCAGTAACATGCTTTGAAGATGAATTAATGGATGATTTACAATGTTTCTTTTTTTTTCTCCAGACACAAATTGTTTCCTCTTGGGCCACTCAGACACTAATCAGTGACGATCCCTGTCCCGAGAGTCACACTCACACAGAAAACAGGGGAACTTTGTATAGCTTCTTTGCTGCCCTAATATGATACTGCTCACTTTTAAATCACAGCACAGTAACCATCTGTGTTCATTGTAGTTCAGTTTCTGTAACACCATAGATAAACTGTAATAGTTTTCATGAAGAGATGTTGAATGGGTGACTCGCACTGAAACAAGTTTATTTCCATTGTCCAGAAGAACACCTTTGAGACTTGTTTTACTGGTATCAATAAATAGTAAATAGTAAATAGTTCCAAGACAATGAATCAAGCCAGGGATATCACAGCAAAACACAAGTTCGTCTTCATGAACAAAAAACTGCTGAAATTCTTCCTCCTGATCTCAGTAACAATATGAATTTGTCCCAGGAGGTGAAAAATTTCTCTCTTTTAATCTTGATCCTAAAAGTTCACTCTTTTCTTTAGAGAGGCTAGGTCATGCACCAAATCATTTAAGTCACACTGATTATAAAGACATGGAGTTTTTTTCCTCAACATCCGGTAAAAAGGTATCATCATCATCACCATCCTCCGCACTTGAAGATGACGAAGACACACTCTCTGGTAACTGTATTGGTGGTTTTGGGACAGGAATATCTGGTCCATGTGGTACGAAGGTCTTGGCAGAAGGAAGGCAGGGATGCACAATGTGCTTCTTCTTTTTTTTTAACATTCGTCAAAATGATTTCTTTGTTCCCACCAAGCCATTGGGATTCCGAATGTCATTGACGGTAACAACCCATTGTACCTTTGCTGCAGGTTATCTACACACATTTTTTTTTACACACAATATGGGGTGTAAATTTCTTGTCCTGATCACCTGTCTTCATGTTAAAATATGCCAAGTACAGGCTTTTTATAAATTTATAATTTTATAAATTCTATACTGCCCACATATATAACTGAAAGAGTTGGGATTGTTCACACATTTTTGCTTCTGAGCATCACTGCCACTTGCCATTTTAACACAAACTAACTCACTTATTCACTCAATCGACTTCAAGTGCACGTTGTAACTTATAGACAAAGGCGTGACACACATTCTCAGATTCTCCTCTCAGACTATGGAGAAACACGATCTTGGCGTTTTGACCTTGTCTGACATTGCACATGTGCGAACTGCAACTGTTCTAATTGTTCTTCCAGTGTTCCTGTATGATTACCTACTCCCCTCTAAACAGAGCACGTAAAATATTTTCTCTCAGACATGTCCATACCTGCATTCCGTACAACCAATCCAAACCTCATTTACAACAATGAAGCTCTATTGGCATAAACATGGAACGGACTTGTGACAAATCTGCTCATGATACGAAAACACTGGTATTATTTTTTACATAAGGACACTAAATGTAACATATAACATATATCACATACAATTACTTTTGCCGGAAAATCTTTGCAGGCTGGTGTTATTGCTGAGATTATTATGTGCATGATATTCCTTCATGTTTTCTTAATCTGGATTGTTTTTAAGCATACAGAGACTTGTGAGGAATACACAATTAAAATAAGCGTCAGCAAATGCCTTCGCAGGTCTCAAGTCAGGTAACGACTGTAATTTTACTGTAAACAGCATTTATTCTCACCACCAAATGACAAGGTTTTATTTGCAATTGGATGAAAGCTATCCCATGCCAAAATTTGCCTTTAAGTTTTATTTGTGACCTGGATTTTGTAAATGAGCATTTTCTGAAATGTCACCATTCCACTATTAACGATTTAAGATTTAATTTAAAGTTAATTAAAGTAAAATAAAATTGACTTGGCAATTTATTATAACTGAATAGTTGGACACATTATTGGAGAGGTGGGTGTATATTTGAACGAAGTTCTCTTGTAGAAATTTCTTGATCTTTAATTGTAAACTGATACGGAACAAAAATGAAATTCATTTGTTGTAAGATTTAATTTATTCAAGAACAGTAAAGTCTGCATGAATTAAAGCAAGTTATATTATTACATGAATGAGATGACTGTTTCCTATGTTTTGGAAGAATGATTTAATTTATGTCAGACATATCTCCTTGTTATAAAATGCGTAGTCAATAACAGAGCACTTGCCTAACAAACAACTTCACTTTTATGTTATGCTGTAAACTGTTACTTGTGTTGCAGCTATTTTTGCACACCTGTTAATAAGTATGCAGCTCAAAAAAAACCAAAAGTAAGTTATTTTATAAATGAGAAGACAAAGGAAGCAGTATTACCAAATAAAATAACAACTCATTGTAAAATATTCACTGGCAAATATCTCTGGTGCCAGTCGCAATCACAAAAATGGTTTATATTTTCATCATAAACACTTCTTAAATGAAACTCTGTCAGATGTTCATAAATAAGCTAGTAAACACTGGAGTACAACAAATAAGAAAATCATTCTTGAAGAAACACTCACTAAATTTCAATCAATAATTTAAAAGATTTTATACCATATGACATTCATATGTTTACATTCAGCAATCGCCTATTGACAAAACTAGCACTCTGCAGTGGCAGAACATTTGAACTACCCTGAATCAGCTCACTATATTATTCTATTTGTTATGGTTATATTTGTTAATGGTTCTATTAGCCTATAGACCATCAATTATTATTATTATTATTATTATTATTATTATTATGATTATTAATGAACAAGTATTCAGTACTGAATTATAAGCAGACATCAAATTTCCCATGTTAGAAGTACTGATGCAGACCCTTCTCATGTTTTTGAAACCACCTCTCACCTTCTAACTTTCATTACAGATCATATTGAGTAAGAATCCCTAAATAGTTCTACAGTCTCCTCACTCCAACAAGCTTTGTCCTTATAACCTAGAGCCTTTCATGTTCCTCACATTAATTTTATTCTCAATCTCTCATATGTCACCACAGTGAATACGTAACATCCTGTCTGCAGTAAATGCTCATCATCTTCTCATCAGTGAATCTTGGTTAAAGTCTACACTTCCAGATAGTTTGGTAGACCTGCCTGGTATAGACTGTTCAGAAACTACAGGGTTTCATGAACAGCTTACGTTAGAAATGATAAGCAGAATTATTTTTGCTACTTCTGATAACCATGTAGACCCTGGTCCAGCATGCATCTTTCTAGAAATTGAAACCCACCTAAGGAACCTTTCCTTGCTAAAGTAGAAAACCTTATCAACGATCACATACCGGTAAGTGAGTACAAACATGTCATTATAATGTGCGACTTCAATTTCAATCTTCTTCCGAATATCAGGGAGACTCAACTAATTTGTGACATGCTTCAGTCATTAAACTTACGTATTCTACCCATGGAAGCTACCCATTTCACTCAAAATTAGTTACTCCACTTTGTTGTCTACTGTATTTAATTCATAAATATGTTGCCAGGGAACACTTATGGCATAAAATTTAAGTGCTTCAATATTGGCGCCCTTTAGGTCTCCAAATGATATTAATTTTGATTTATTCTTAGGATAGTGGAAATTGATTTAATGATCACAAACTCTCCCCACTGGGCGAGTTGGTTGTGCAGTTAGGGGTGCGCGGCTGTGAGCTTACATCCGGGAGGTAGTGGGTTCGAATCCAACTGTCGGCAGCCCTGAAGATGGTTTTCCATGGTTTCCCATTTTCAGGCCATGGCCACTTCCTTCCAACTCCTAGGCCTTTCCTATCCCATCATCACCATAAGACCTATCTGTGTCAGTGCAACGTAAAGCCACTACCAAAAAAAAAAAAAACTGCCCCCATAAGGTCTTGCAGCATGGCTATCTCTCAGTTCCAGGTGTATCAAAATTGATGTCATTTAGAGACCTAAAGAGCACCAATATTGAAGCACTTAAATTTGATGCCATAAGTGTTCCCTGGCAACATATTTATGAATTAAATACAGTAGATGTCAAAGTAGAGTAACTAATTTCTCTCGTTTTCCATACTATCGATTTACCAGAGTGGTTTTAGGAAGGGACGGAGCACAATGGATAATGTAATGATAGTTAAGACAATAACTGATAAATATGTGAGGAAGGAAGGAAGAAACGTGTATATAGGAACAGTGGATTTTGAAGAGGCCTTTGATACAGTGAATAGGAGGACGCTGCTTGAGAGATTGGGTAAGGTGGGAATTTCAAAGAAGATGAGACGCACGACTGAAGCCATATATGAGGAAGTGTATTGTAGCAATAGAATAGAGGAAGGGGTTGTAAGTGGTTTAACTGAATCAAATTTAGGTTTAGAACAGGGTTGTAAATTATCTCCAGTTCTATTTTTGATATTCATAAATAACATATTAGGCAGGCATGGGGAGCAGAAGTGGGCTTGTCCTGTGTTAGGAGAACTAGAAATCGTAGGTTTGATATTTGCAGATGGTCTTATTGATGATGCTGACAGGAGAGGGTTTACAAAAAATTATAAATGAGGTATCGGAGTATGCTAGTAAATGGTCACTGAGAATAAATAGTAATAAAACAAAGGTGATGGTATGCAGGAAAAGGTAGACAAAGAAGAAATGGGTGATAAATGAAGAGGTAATAGAGGAGACTGATAAACTAAAGTATTTGGGTGTTTGTATAAGCAGGAATGGTAAATGGTCCGATCAAATTAAACGAGCAAAGTGGAGTGGGTTTTTCAGCACTTTCAGGTATAAGAACATAGGAAAATAAATTCCCAGGTATCGATTATAATATTCAGAGAATGGTGTTTAAACCAGTGGTATTAAGTAGGGTATTATATGGTTTAGAAGTATGGGAGTTGAAAAGGAACATATTACACTAAATCAGATAGTCAGTAGATTTAGTAAAATTGTGATGGGACTTCCCAATTGCAGGGGCTGCCTGGCCGAGGCAGTAAATGCGTGCTCGGTTCGCCTGGAAGGACGTGGGTTCAAATCTCCGTCAGGAAGTTGTAAAATTTAAGAAACAAGATTTCCACTTCTGGAGGTGCATAAGGCCCTGAGATTCACTCAGCCTACACCAAACATGAGTACCAGGTTAATTCCTGGGGGCAAAGGCGGCCGGGCGTAGAGCTAACCACTCTACCCCTTCACATGCCGAGGTTAACAATGGTGGAAGCCTTTACGTTCCACTCCTCCAAGGGCCTTCATGGCCTGTATGGAGGTGACTTTGCTTTGCTTCCCAATTGAACGGCAAGTGTAGTGGCTAGAATTATGTGTAGTGAGTACATAGAGATCAATATTATGAAGAGAGTGTTGAGTTATTGGAGAAGATTAAAAATAGGTGGGGTGGCCTACTCCTGCAGATGGCTTACGAGCAATAAAATAAGAGCATGCATGGGAATTACTGGATAGATAAGGTTAAAAGTATTATTGAGAGGTTAGGTTTAGGAAACTATTGGGAGAAGGAGTGGGAAAAGAGGAATGAAGTGTGTTGGAGAAATACCATAAGAAGGATTAAAGATGTTCAAGCACAAGAGTTAGATGCTGACTGCAGGAGAAGTGCGACCCTAACAATCTTTAACAGAATTAATCAAGTAGTTAATATAAGAGTAAGAAATATGAATAGGTTAGAGAGAAGAGGACTAATTTGGTGGATGACGGGTATATATATATGATTAAGGGATGGACAAGAATGCAAGACAATTCTAAATGTATATTATGCTGCGAAACAAGAGAAGATTTTCACTTGTTAATAGCATGCAAGGGAACTCAAATGGAGAGAGTGAAATACATGAGTGAGGAACAATTGAAAGTGATGAAACAGCCAGGTAATGAACAGAAGATCATAGAATGAGTAGTGAAAGAGAGGATAAAAGCAGGGAATATAAGTAGGTTTTTAGATGCAGTTAGAAAAGTTGTATAAAGAGGTTAAAGGAAGTGGAATTTAAAAGTAACAGGGAGGATGTAGAAATAGGTAGTTAGTGCAATATATATTTATTCTTCTTGATATTCTGGTTGTTGTAAATAGAAAGTAAAGATGGTGAGGTACGCAGATCAGCAGCAGAGCACAAGACTGTATGTCAGAGTGGGTGTCCTAGGTCAGTGCTCAGCTGCCTACCTCAGCGTAATAGGCATTGGGTCAGGTGGTGAGCAGTTGGTTATCTATGGGAGGAAGTGAAAGAAGAGTGGGGGCCTGAGTAAGCTAAAGATGGTTATGTACAGAAGAATGACTGCAAGGATGGAATAAGAGCAGATGGCTGAGTTGGCAGGTCATACACAACGGAGGGCAGAAGGGAATACCCACGCTCCGCTGACATACACTTAGAGTGAGTAGACATTTTAGTTAACATTGTATTTGATAATTTTATCACATTGTTATTTCTTATCTGTATTTTCTCCAAACAGATCTGTTAGGTTGTGAAACTGTACAGATCTGGAGAAAATAAAGGTTTATGTAATGTAATGTAATGTAATGTAATGTAATGTAACGTAATTTCTCTCAGATGAGAAGTTTATGATGGGCATGCTCCAGTGCATGGTGGGTACAAATAGAACATCAATGAGTTCATTAGTTAAGTGCATAAATCAAGGAAAGGCTCAACATGCTTATATGAGTCCTTCAAAGCATGTAGAATTCTAAGAAACAAATTTACTCAGTCAGTCAGAATGCTAAAATACAACATGCAGACAATCTACTGAATGCTGATAACTCATCAAAATTATTATTATTACTAGATATTAGAATAATTCTGTATTGACGGTATCCTCCTAATTCATCACATCACATCACATCACATAATTCCATCATTAGATAGAGTAATGAAATTCAAACATGTTTTGACTCGTTTGAGCTATCTTCAGTGAAAAAGGGGGGTGGGGGTTTGAAGTAATTTACATAATACAAGCTTAAAATGTGCCAAAAAACATAATAAAAGAACAAATAAAAAAACAAAAGAGAGACATGATGGAAATAAAAACAGCGCAATATACAATATTTACATAATTACATGGAGCAATAAACAACTCGCTGTGATAAAACTAAGTGAAAGCAGGGGTTTATACAAAACATAACATTTCTTCTTAGGTTAACACAGTTTTTAGATTCAAATATTACTCTGAAACACCAAAGGTATGTTACACAAATTGTGACCAATAATTTGCACTGTTAAACATATTCTGCATTGCCTGAACAAGTACAAGAAGATGAACACATATGACATTGAAGCAAGTGTTTTACAGTCTGTTCTTTTCTGCATTTGCACTTGATGATGTCAGCATCTATGTAGCCCCATCTCACAAGGTTGAATTTAGACCTGCCCACTCCATTAAGATCATAATTATCAGCTCCCTCCATAGGTCTTGAACGGATCATCCATGCTCAAATGTTAGAATTTCTACTTAAACATAATTTGTTAGACTCTCTCTAGTCAGGCTTTAGACCGAAACTAACAGTACTTGTACAACCCTTATTGAGTTCACAGAAGACATTGGAAGTGCCATGGATAAGAGGAAAGTAACTCTTACCTCTAGTCAATTTCAGTCATGCATTTGACAATGTTGATCATAATATCCTTAGTACAAAGCTCAGAAACCTCAACATGGCCAATGGCACGGTGCAGTGCTTCAATTCCTACCTCAGGTATAGGTATCTAAGAATAATTTTGGGCAATACTTCATCTTCCTGGAGTAAGGTAACCTGTGAAGTTCCTCAAGGCTCTGTACTGAGCACATTATTAATTTTGCTTTTTATTAACAATATTTCCAAGGCACTGACCAGCCCGCCTGGTGGCCATGATCGTTAAGGCGCTGAAGTCTAAAAACGGTCTAACACCGAGGTTAGCCGGTTCGAGTCCCGTTGGTCGAAAAAAATTTCACCATCAGAATGTTGGCCGGCAGGGTAGGGGAGGTGGTGGTATACAATTTCTAATCACTAGATTGCGTGCCAAAAGCCTGGATTAAATTCCAAACCTCTCCGCAGTGCTCATATGGAGTGAGGGCATATGACGCTGTTGATGGTGATTCGTCCGTCGGATGGGGACGTTAAGCCTTGAGCAGACCCCTTGGTGCTATTCGACAGGAGTAGGCTATGTGCCGGCACCGGGTTTCACCCTCTCCCTACTATCATATATCACGTCATTCATTTCATCTCTCATTAACTCCTCTGATGAGGTTGACATCAGGAAGGGCATCCGGTCATAAAAAACCGCCACGACAAATTCATCTCACCTCATACCCGACCCCGTAGGGAAACGGGACAAGGGTTGGACAAACAACATTTCCAAGGCACTGACCACGTCTAGTTACCATATTTATGCAACGATCTGCAGATTTACAAACACTCTGGTCCATGTAATGCCTCAGAGACCATACTACAACTAAATTCTGAACTGTCATCCCTTTGTAACTGGGAAATAAAATGGACTCAAAATCAAACAAACGGCTCTAGCTCACATTAGAAGTGGGAACCTACCCAATATGTTACATGAGACAGAAGCTGCACTGAGGACAACAGAAAAAAATGTTGGTGTTATGTTTGACGAAGGCCTCTCATGGGCAGAGCATGTAAAACATACCTATTTAAGAGTATATTGGTCCCTCCATCCATCGCAAAGATACAGAAAATTATTCTCTAGCTTCAAAAATTAACTTTATCAACACTCCAACAATACCCATGATTAACTACTGTGATGTTGTGTAAAACGACCGTAACTCAGAGTTAGCTAATAGGTTACTTACTTACTTACTCCTTGACGCTACGGTCCTTGTAGAACCTTGGTCTCCGCAACAATCTTCTTCCAAAGCTCTCTGTCGATTGCCTTGGTCCTCCATCTCCGGACTCCCATGGTACGTAGATAACCATTTCCTCGCCTAGGTCGTTTGTCAATTTTATCCGTCCGGTTTGTTCTTACTCTTTGCGGCTTCTCAACAGTTTATTTTTTTAATGGGATAGAGTTGTCAACCCTATGCCCAACCCCCAACCTGGAGGACCAGGGTATCCCTTTTAGTCTGGATCATCACCTTCGACCTGTCCGGCAAGGGAGGCCCTACCAGTAGCTAAGCTACCGCCGGCATAGCTCTCAGGATCTTTTGACCACACAAGCCCCACCACCACAACAAGGTAAAGATACCATCGATGGGGCTAATAGGTTACAGAAAGCACAAAATTCCTGGATTCATTTCATCTTCGGTGAGAAACTACATCAACATACCACTCCGTATCTGATCTAGGCTAAACCTGAAAATGAGAAGGCAACATCATGCCCTGTGTCTATTTCACAACACTCGAAGTACATCTGCACCTTCGTGCCTAATATTCAGGTTTACCAGGCTCTCAGAGACTCATCAACTAAACACCTGCTCTCATAGCAGGAACATTCTGACCATCTCTGCACACACCCCCGAATGGTACACTCACCCCTTCATGGTAGGTGCAGCACAGATCTGGAACTCCATACTGAATGAGTTATGGAGCCAAATTCGTAAAACAGTACAGTTGTAATTATTTTATAGGATGTTTTTTAATTATTGTAATTTAATTAATGTACCTAGGTAATTATTTTATAGGATAGTTTCTTAATTATTTCTAACTTACTGTAAATTGTATTACTTTCATGTGTTTGTTAAACTTGCTTTAGTGTAAGAGAAGGCTTCATAGTCTTGACTACACCAAGCAAAACAAGGCAAATCAACAAAAATAAAACCAAGGAATAGCCAAGAGAACAGAAGAATAAATAGCCAACAAGTAGAAAGAATGCCAGTACCAGATCAGGACCCTAATGTTGCCAACTATCTCTCATTTATTGAATGAGGATTTTATATGATAGGAAAATAGCCTACTTTATGCTGTTCCTGTTGTATACAATAGTCAGAGTAAAATATATGAGAGTGAGTTCTCTTTGTTTTGATAATATTTGCTCTGTATAGCAACAAAATCAGATATGCAGGACTTCCCAAAATCTCCCTTTATTATGTAGTATGATATCTTAAAAGAAATAAGACTTGTGACTGAACCTAACTGTCTTAAAGTACACAGAGTAATAATTCTTTAAATCATATTCAACCCATTGCATGAGGAGGCTATCCTATTCCATTGTAAGATGTGTCTAGTATTTAAAATAAACTCTGACACAGTATACTCATTTGTGACCTGAATCAGTCTAATTCTAATACAGCAGCAGGATACATCTGCTTGCTCTCATATATGGTAATCATTTTTGAAACCCTGAATTTATTGATCTATGTTACAGATAGCCTACTTGTTACACTCCACATTATTACAATATTTTTCTATGTTGACCTACAATAACTTTTCTTTTTACAGGCAGTATAACTGATACTTTACTTGGTTGGTGGTCAGGTCCAGAAGAAGCAACCCACAAGATAAAAGGAAAATTTCATATGAACACTCAGTACCATTTTACAATGGAGAATCAATGTTGTCTCTGTGTCCCTATTGAAGATGGAATGGATGTATATTCCCCAACAATGTGGATGGATCAAACAAACTGTGGTGTTGCTTACTGTTTGGGAATTCCTGAGAACAGGTAGGTAAACTATTATATGAGACTAGTAACCATCAATGATGAAAATGATAATTATTATTATTATTTTTCTTTTTTATTGTTGTTGTTGCTGTTGTTGTTGTTCTGATCCTGTGGCACTCCAGTATCTGCAGCTATCTAGCTGGGTGGCAGTCATCTTGGCAAGCCCTAGTGAATAATCTTTATGTCCTAATACTAACCAATGCATCAGAAACTTGGGTAATGACAGGAAGAGATATCAGCAGAATGCAGGTGACTGAAATTAAATTCTTGTGGAGCAGAATATAAGTTACAAGAAAAGACAGAATGAAAATGAGAACACAAAAAGTAAACTTATGTACTCCTCCTTAGGTGGAGTAGCTCTTTTCAAGTACAGCCCCAATGAAGGTGAGCTGCATGTACCATTTTAACCACATACCAGGCCTCTTGCTATTCTTAAATCTCTCCCTCTCCAAGGATGGCAGCAAATATAACTAATCATCACGCCATAGAGGCAATGAGAAGGTGAAGCAAGTAAATGAAGAGGAATTCTTACTAAAATGGATAGAGAAGAGTTAACTAAGATGGTATAGGAAAGTCAAACAAATTAAGGATCCAACAATATTCAGAAGAATACATGGGAAAGAAGTGGGCAGCAAGAAGCCAAGGGGAAGACCAGGAGACAGGTGTCTGAAGGCAACTAAAAGGGGCTCCAGGGGATCTTAACTTGGAAGCGTGGATTGGCAACCATGGGGCCCTTAGCTGAGTCCCACTTCCACTTATTTGAACAAGGATCCTCACTTTCATCTATCCCATCCAACCTCCCTTGGTTAGCTCTTTTCTGACCCTGATGGTATTAGGTTTCGAGGCCTAGGGAGTCTTTCATTTCCACGCCCTTCATAGTCCGTGTCCTTCTTAACTGATACCTTCATTTTTCAAGGAATCAAACCCCTTCCACTTTTTTCCTATGATTAGCATTATTAGAGGATGGTTGCCCAGTTGTACTTCCTCTTAAAATAGTAATCACTACCACCACTGTCAACAGAGAGGTGGTGGAATTTTTTTTAAATATCTGAGGCCATCTTCTTTCATTTTTGACTCAGTTAATTTATAACTGCTAGGTTCTTCAATCTTCCAAAATTAAGTTTGAATAAATAAATTTATAAATTACCTGAGAAAGAAAACATATGGTAACAGAATTATACCTGAAAATGGAACAATTTAATTAAAATAGAATGGCATGTTTTGTTCTTGAAAGAACATCAGATTCTATCAAAATACACTCAAAATATTTATAAATGTATAAAGATATATGTTTATTTCTATTTAAATCCTTAAAACTTGAAATTTGGAATGTATCTTAAAAAAGTCATCGCTTCTCCCCACTCTAGCATAGGAAAAAACAAAGTTGGTTGAATGACAGGAAACAATGGACAGGATTGTATACCATATTCTATATAGACCTTGACAGTGGCTGGGAACTGTGTTAGATCATGATGCTGATGATAAAAACTCAGTTTTATATTTAAATAAAGATATCACAACCTCAGGGATCTATCGCTCCTTAGAATACTAAATGTCAGTCATGTGGAACATTTTCTTATCAGCAGGGGCAAGTATTTATGGAGATTGATTTCCCCTTTGTGTTTTTTTGATACTCATATCAGCAAAGCTTGCTGGAGGTTGGTTTATACTCTTGACAGAGATTTATGGAAATTGAGGAAAATGTAATTATTTTGGAACTGTCCAGCTCCATGGCTAAATGGGTAGCATACTGGCCTTTGGCCCAGGAGGTCCCGTTACTCGGCCTCTATTATTGCGCTCTTCAGTAGCCCAGCTCAACTCCTTTCAACAACTGTGCCATTACGCTGCTCTAGGTGAGTTTGCCTCTTTTCACTTATCTTTCTTTTGTCTATGTACATTTATATCACACCTAACTTGGCTTTCAATCTCATCGTCAGGTCTGCACGTTTCCACACTGAACTGGGAATCATAACATTGATTCAAATTTACGATCTTCACATGACCACATTGTTGGCTTCGGAACCACCTGAATTAAGCCTGTTAAGTACCACAACTTAAGAGAACAAGGTTTATTATTCCCACTGATAACACATGTTACCTTATGATCTACGCACCTCAAGCTGGACTATTCTCTTGTGTATCAAGACTCAACAACTGGGATACCTTCTCAAATTTGATACTTTACGGTCAGACGTGCCTCACCATTTTAATTTGTTATAATCAAACAGTGACATTATAGGTGCTCTCATGTGTTTTAGATGGTCATACATACCATACTCTCATCATTTTAACGTTACATTTCAAATTTGTCTTAGTAAGTACAGTCAAGTGTTTTATAAGATACACCTTATGTTCTATACACCTCAAGCTGGACTATTTTCTCGTGTATCATGCCTTAACAACTGGGTTACCTTCTCTGATTTGCTTTCAACGTTTTACCTTATTACAATTTAACTTTTAACATTTGCCATTGTATTTGCTGTCATGTGTTTTATATTTTAACTAGTGATAATTTAACATTTGTCTTGTAGGTGCTATCATGTGTTTTATATTGTTGTTTGACAAGTTGTGTTTTGCTCAGTTGATTCATTGGCTTATGATGACACACAATGAGCATCAAAACTAGTACCAATCTTCTTTAAACGACATGTGATATTTACTCACGTTAATAAATATTCATCGTATTGAAAAGGTGGATCCTTAACATTTTCATTTTACTGTAATCCCAGTTCAATATGGAACAGAATGAAGTTTCTAATTTTCAATCATCATTATAGATCGTTATGTAATTCAGCATTCACCATGGCCCCATTTAGTTCTATACCTCTTATCTTTAAATCTTTAGAAACTGAGTCTAACCATTGTCGTCTTGGTCTCCCTCTACTTCTATTACCCACCATAACAAAGTCCATTATTCTCCTAGGTAACCTATCCTCCTCCATTCGCCTCACATGACCCCACCACCGAAGCCGGTTTATGCGTACAGCTTCATCCATCGAGTTCATTCCTAACTTAGCCTTTGTCTCCTCTTTCCAAGTACCCTCCTGCCACTGTTCCCACCTGTTTGTACCAGCAATCATTCATGCTACTTTCATGTCTGTTACTTCTAACTTATGAATAAGATATCCTGATTCCACCCAGCTTTTACTCCTGTGAAGCATAGTTGGTCTGAAAACAGACTGATGTAAAGATAGTTTCGTCCAGGAGCTGACTTCCTTCTTACAGAACACTGTTGAACGCAACTGCAAGCTCACTACATTAGCTTTACTGCACCTTGATTCAATCTCACTTATTATATTTCCATCCTGGGAAAACACACATCCTAAATACTTGAAATCATCTACCTGTTCCAGCTTTATTTCACCAATCTGACATTCATTTCTCTTGGATTTCTTACCTACTGACATCAATTTAGTCCTCGAAAGTCTAATATCCATACCATACTCATTGCACTATTTTCAAGTTCCAAGATATTAGACTGCAGGCTTTCGGCACAATCTACCATTAAGACCAACTCGTCAGCATAGGCCAGATTGCTTACTACATTTCCACCTAACTGAATCCCTCCATGCCACTTTATACCTTTCAGCAGATGATCCATGTATACTACGAACAACAAAGGTGAAAGATCACAGCCTTGTCTAACCCCTGTAAGTACCCTGAACCAAGAACTCATTCTACCATCAATTCTCACTGAAGCTCAATTGTCAACATAAATGCCTTTGATTGATTTGAATAATCTACCCTTAATCCCATAGTCCCCTAGTATGGGGAACATCTTTTCCCTCAGTACCCTGTCATATGCTTTCTCTGGATCTACGAAACATAAACATAACTGTCTATTCCTCTCGTAGCATTTTTCAATTACCTGGCGCATACTGAAAATCTGATCCTGACAGCCCCTCTGTGGTCTGAAACCACACTGGTTTTCATCCAACTTCCTCTCAACCACTGATTGCACCCACCCTTCCAAGATGCCAGTGAATACTTTGCCTGGTATACTAATCAATGAGATACCTCGATAGTTGTTGCAATCCTTTCTGTTCCCTTGCTTATAGATAGGTGCAATTACTGCTTTTGTCCAATCTTAAGGTACCTTACCAACACTCCATGCTAATCTTACTATGCTACGAAGTCATTATATCCCCGCCTTCCCACTATACTTCATCATTTCAGGTCTAATTTCATCTATTCATGCTGTTTTATGACAACAGAGTTTATTTACCATCCTTTCCACTTCCTCAAGCGTAATTTCACCAACATCATTTTCCTCCTCCCCATGAGCTTGGCTGTTTGCAACACCACCAGGAAGATTTCCTTTTACGTTGAGAAGATGTTCAAAATAATCCCTCCACCTCTCCAGTGATTCCCTGGGATCTATTATGAGTTCACCTGAATTACCCAAAACACTGTTCATTTCCTTTTTCCCTCCCTTCCTAAGATTCTTTATTACTGTCCAGAAAGGTTTACCTGCTGTTTGACCTAGCCTTTCCAGGTTATTACCAAAATGTTCCCATGACTTGTTTTTCAATTCAACAACTATTTGTTTCACTCTGTTTCTTTCAGCTATGTACAATTCCCTGTCTGCATCAGACCTTGTTTGGCGCCATTTCTGATAAGCCTCCTTTTTATGTTTACAAGCTGCTCTCATTTCATCATTCTACCAAAATGTTCACTTTTTCCCATCTTTACACACAGTTGTTCCTAGGTATTCCCTTGCTGTTTCTATTACAGCATCCCTGTATGCCACCCATTCTCTTTCTATATCCTGAACCTGCTTACTGTGCACTGTTCGGAACTTCTCACTAATCATAATCATGTACTTCTGTCTAATTTCCTCGTCCTGGAGATTTT
The DNA here is from genome assembly GCF_040414725.1 of Anabrus simplex. Classification (NCBI taxonomy): domain Eukaryota; kingdom Metazoa; phylum Arthropoda; class Insecta; order Orthoptera; family Tettigoniidae; genus Anabrus; species Anabrus simplex. Next base: position 130,570,219 of record NC_090271.1, on the reverse strand, counting down.
CTACCCTTATCCGTTTGCAGACAGATTTCACTTTCTCTGTCCTATGCTTAGAGATACTCAGTTCACTACAGATCAGATAGTGGTCTGTATCATCGAAAAATCCCCGGTAAACCCGTACATTCCTAACAGATTTCCTGAATTCGAAGTCCGTTACGATATAGCCTATTATGGATCTGGTACCCCTAAGCCTCCCATGCATAGCAGTGAATAGCCTTATGCTTGAAGAATGTATCCGTAACTGCTCAACCCATACTAGCACAGAAGTCCAGTAAATGCTTCCCATTCCTATTAGCTTCCATATCTTTCCCAGATTTACCAATCACCCTTACGTATCCTTCAGTTCTATTTCCAACTCCCTCATTGAAATCGCCCATTAGCACTATCCTATCCTTGCTGTTGACCCTGACTATGATGTCACTCAATGCTTCATAAAACTTGTCAACTTCATCCTCATCTGCACCGTCACATTGTGAATACACTGAGACAATTCTCATCCTAACTCCTCCAACTGCCAAATCTACCCACATCATTCGCTCATTTACGTACCTAACAGAAACTATGTTGGGTGCAATAGTATTCCTGATGAACAGCCCTAACTCACACTCTGCCCTTCCCTTTTTAACACCTGTCAAGTACACTTTATACTCTCCTATCTCTTATTCTTTATCTCTGTTAACCGAATAGCATTTACTTCTAGCACATCCAGATAATAATAATAATAATAATAATAATAATAATAATAATAATAATAATAATAATAATGTTACTGCACATTAATTGAAGACCTCCCTGAAATACGGATGAAACCAACAAATCAGTAATTTTTTAGGAGAGAGGAAATTTTTTGTGGGATTTATTTCATGGTATACACTTTTTGAACCAATTGCACATGCAAGTGTGCAACTTAGTTCATCTATTAAAAATAATAATTTATTGTTATAACTTTAAAAACAACATATGAAGAAGGAAGTGATACAGTGGGAAATAATCTGCAAGTATGTCTTACATTAACTGTACCGTATATAACAGAAGGGAAATCCTGTATGTGCACTTGGAACACAAATGATAGCAAAAATATTAATGTAATAATAAAAATAATGACAATAACAATAAAATGTCAGGGAAATATTCCAAAATATAGATGTAATTTTGAATGATATTCCATCTTCACACCACAGAGGACAAAGTTCTGCTGGCTGTAAACCAGCTTCATGTTCAAATGTAAGACATACAGTAAGATTACAACACAACATAGAAGCATGATGATACACCCTATTTCCACTGAAATCTCACTTTTCAAACATTTGTTGGTTACATCCTTATTTCAGGGAGGTCTTCAGTTATTAATACTTTTGCCAATATATTTGTTTTATGTTAATAGCCTACCAGTACTGTATCCTAGGTTGATTTAGAAAAAACATTTTGGATCCAGTAGTGTGAGCATTGATCATGTTCTCCTTTTCTAAATTAAACTGCTACAGAGAAAATACTAATTTCTGTATTGTTCAATACAGAATTATTCATTTCACAATTATGACAGAGAATATTACATTTTTAAACTTAGTTCTGCTGTTACATCCTGTGGTACTTAAAATTATGAAATTCCATATTTTTATAATAAGCATCTCAAAACTGCAGCATTGTACATATTTTAACTGAAATACAATTGAAAAACAAAAGGTTATTCAGGAATAAACAGACTTGAAAGAATCTCAGTGTGAAATTTGCTCTAAAATGACACAATAGTGGCAATCTGCAATTGTTTTCATATTTCACTTGTGAGATACCATTTTGCAACATGTAACAGTTGTTTTATCCGTGTATGATTAATCAGAACACCTTAGTTTGTGGACAGTAGCAGAAATAAGTTCTATATCTTACATGTTGTGATTATCCTGATCTCCAAAAATACCTGCCCCTGTTCATTAGTAATAGACAATCATGATTAAATACTAATCTTCCTTTAATTTTTATTACATTATTGTAGCATTGTTTTTATACAAAATACAGGAATGTCATATGTAGACCTGCCTACTACAGGGAGAGGCAGCGAATAGTTACTAACGTTTTAACTGGTGCTGCTATGCAGGCAGACTGAGGAAATGCCTGCTTTGTACCTGAGAAGCAAAAATAGAGTGTGCGGTCAGGTAGGTCAGTGAGCGTGGTTAGCGGTAAGCGAATGGAATGAATGTTTAGTTTACAAGTGGAGTTCTTGTTGAGCACATGTTATTAGTGTTGCATTCCTACATTTTTTATTGAACTTCATTTGTGTTAGCTATCAGTACGGTGCTGGCCCTGCAGTATAGGGGTAGTGTGCCTGCCTCTTCCCCAGAGGCCTCAGGTTCAATTCTCAGGCAGGTCAAGGATTTTTACCTCGGTCGTCTGAGGGCTGGTTTGAGGTCCACTCAGCCTAAGTGATTACAATTGAAGAGCTATCTGATGGTAAGGTGGTGGCCCTGGTCTAGGAAACCAAGAATTTTCAACTTCATTCATTATTCACTAAAAATTTAGTCCTATCAAAATGAAAGTGAATGCCTGCCCACACTGCTACAGCTTACTGATGAGTCTAGTGATGGATTGCAAGTATTCTGTTCTCCCAGTGTCCCCTATACAGTGCAGTAACTTTTAGTTGTCTCTCCCTGTATGCAGTTACAGTACTTGCTTCTCTTACTTTAACCATCGAGACATCATAACTCTCTTCTCTCAACCAGAAATATTTTCCTTCTGTTCCCTCCTTCTGCTGTCTCCAACATTTTTCACTGGTCAGTATACTTGTCTATATCCATAAAGTGAGTAGTTTTTTTAATGCTATCCTTTTTTTCAGAATAAATATAAAAGTTCGCCGTCTTGGGGGAGGGTATGGTGCCAAAATCTCACGATCTGTTCTTGTGGCTTGTGCTTGTGCTGTAGCTGCCTACAAACTGAACCGTCCTGTGAGAATTGTGATGTCTCTTGAGAATAATATGAAAGCCATTGGTAAACGTTATCCAGCTTCTGTTGATTATGAGGTAAAGTACAACGTTGTTATTTGTTAATTTAATCTGATACCAACCAGTTTTAAACTGATTCCACTAAATATTGCTTACTGATCCTTTCTTAATTATTTATTTATTAACAGGAACTGGTTTAATTTTTTTTAAATCTACTACTGAATTAATATTTGAATAAATTATTGTTAGATTGCCTTACTTTTCTCCTTGCAAAGCAAAAAGAACAAAGAAATCCCTGTATAGCCTTCAAAAGGCCAATGGAGGAGTAGAAATCAAAGATTTTCATTATCCATAACCTCAGCACTTGGTGGGATGGACTGGCTAGTTCTATGTTCTGCTGTCTTTGCTCTCAAAAATTAACCTGGTACTCATTTATGATGTAATCTGAGAGAACCTCAGAGCCATGTGCCCCTCCAGAAAGGGAAATCTTGTTTCTAAATTTTTCGACTTCCTGATAGTACTACGCAAGATAGTATTATAATTCCTAGGACACCGTAATTTCACATCATTATACGACGCTGTGTCCAATATTTTAATTTAAATAGACATCATTTTAACACCCATTAACGGTGGATATCGGCAGGACTTCAAGTTTTAATGCAATTTCATTCATCCTTAACTCAACATTTTTGAACTACGCAAGGCAACTTCAAGGACACTGTGAATTCATATCATCACAAGACGTTGTATTTAATTAGACATTAATTAGACTATATTGTGTTTTTAATTTGTATTTGACAAAATGGGATTTTAATTCTATGTTTGTACTATCCAAAATTTTTAAGTGTCACATTGTCATACTCATTGTTTTGAATTTTAATGGGGGCCCCCATATTTTAGTCAGGTCTTATTGTATACTGAATTTTAATCCACTAGCTGAGGAAGAGAATGCAAAATATTCTCGAAACATGTACTAGATGTTAAGGTGAAAGGTAAATAAATGAATAGTATTGACTAGGCGGACTATCTTCCAACATATTTACTGTTCCTGATGGGGAATCTAACCCATGTCCTTCTAGGTGAACCAAGCGTGCCTTTACTGCTTCAGTTAGGCAGCCCTATTAATTTCTCCTTACTCATTTCACGTCTTGAAATTCAATGGATAAGAATACACAAATCATCTTCTTTCGTAGCTCTTTCCCCATTATCTGGGTTCGGTTCTAATGTAGCCAAGCTATGAGCAAATACTGGTAGTTGTAGTAGATTTAGAAACATTTCAAATCATTCATTGTAGGAACTGCCTTTTAGTAACCGGTTTTATTTTACTACACTAGGATATAAGGTAATTTTGTTTGTTCTTCATTGGTTAAGTTTTTAAAAGCTTGGCACTGTATATAAACTGTTTGGAAGGCTATGGAGTCTTTTATTTTCATGCCCTTCATGGCCCTTGTCTTTCTTTGGCTGACACCTTCATTTTTCAAAGTGTCAGACCTCTTCCAAATTTTTCCTCTGATTAGTGTTAATAAAGGATTGTTGCCTCTTGCTCTTAATACAATAATCACTATCACCACCTAGCAACAGTACCTTGAGAACTGCACAAGCCATGCATCTGTATAAAGAGAGCTGCACAGGCCTCGGATCTTTATGTCATGGCCATCTACCAATGCTTCACATCAGACTGCATGGTTGCTAGGTAACATTGTGTCACACGTTATTGAAAGACATTTATTATCATTTGATTTTCCAAAAGAGAAATTTAATAATATTTTTGTTGAAAAATATACTTTTTAAACCTTCTCTGTTTGAAAGGTTTACCACTACTATCACTATTATGCACAATGGATACAGGACTCTACTGTTATGTGGTGTAGGGTTTATTGCTGTCTTGAAGAGAACAATTTTTTTTTTTTTTCTTAGGTTGTATGAATCCTAGTTCAAAAGTGAGAAAGAATACCTACAGTGCATTTAATTATTTTTAGGTTGAACAAATCTTAATTCAAAAATGTGAAAAAATAATGAACACTACAGAACATTTTAATTATCTTTTAGATTGCACAAATCCTAGTTCCAAAGAGGGGAGAAATATTGCACACTACTGTACACTTAAAAAGAATTAGGCTGTATGAATCCCAGTTCAAAAACAGCTGGGTGCAAAATTTCCATTCACCAGCTTGCCATTGGTGACCAAGTATTTAGAGCCGGTGACAAGGATTTTTTAATACTGGTATTCATAAAATACTGGCTTTTCACAAATGATATACAGTATATAATACTGAGCTCGATAGCTGCAGTCGCTTAAGTGCAGCCAGTATCCAGTATTCACGAGATAGTGAGTTCGAACTCCACTGTCAACAGCCTTGAAGATGGTTTTCCGTGGTTTTCCATTTTCAGATTAGGCAAATGCTGGTGTTGCACCTTAATAAAAGCCATGGCTGCTTCCTGCTCACTCCTATCCCTTTCCTCTCCCTTTCGTCGCCATAAGACCTACCTATGTCGGTGCAACATAAAGCAACTTGCAAAAAAAAAAGATATATATATATAATAATTTTGTGTGGCTATGCATAGCCAGGTGCAGCCCTTAAGAAGGCAAACCCCCAACAAGGATGGGTGGCATCTGCCATGCATGAGAACTGCATATTTTTGTATTGGAGAAGAGTGTTAAAAGTGTTATGTGTGGTGCAGGAATATTGGGGACAGTACAAATACCCAGTCCCCCGAGCCAGAGGAAATAACTATTCAAGGTTAAAATCTCCGACCCGGTCGGGAATCGAACCCGGGGCCCTCTGAACCAAAGGGGACTACACTAACCATTCAGCCACAGAGCCGGACTTCACAAATGATGACGGTGCATGACAGTAATTTCTTATTGGTTTACCTTACTTACACCGTGTTCCCCTATTAGAAATCTTGTTTTTTATCTCCGGTATTTAGAGATTTAATCTTTTGTTAGTGCTATTTTGTGCAAGTTCAGTGTCCAGTAAAGTTGAAAATTATTTTAAGCATTGTATGTACTACAACTATTAACTGCCTTGGAGAAAAAATAAAGTAATCTTCTGTCCTTTTATAAAAGGACTAATATTAACAATAACAATGTTAGTGATGATCACACTGTGTCTTATGTGAAAATGCAAGCGTCTCCAAAATAAAGAATGAATCAGCCTGTAATACCGTTGAAGTTGAAGTTCTCATGCTCTGTGAACAGAAAATAAGGAGACATCAAAACATCTGTTAACAGGAAGTTCAACAAATGGTTCGGCCATTTTGAGTATTTCTTATCGGTGTATGACTTGTCTTGCAGTGTACGAATAATGTAAATAGATACCATCCAGTAGCTCAACAAGATATAGATCACAGGTTTCTCTGTCCCTAAGAAATGGTATCCTTTGTATTGCATACCAAGAGAGCAAAGTGCACTGTGAAAAAGCCGCCAGTACAAAGGCAAAGGAAAGTCCTTTGAAAATGCTAAATGTGAAATACTCATGAGAAATAAACTTAGAGGTGACCAAAGTATGCCAAGTGGCTACTACCATCTGACTTCAAATTTTAAGCCCTGCACTATAGTACTCCTTTCTTTTTTATGTTGCATGAACCCGCAAACAGTCAACCCACACATGAATAATGGAGAGTTTACTGCTATACTTTCTTCAGTTTATCCCAGATATTTCTGGGGTCACTGTAGTCATCCAGGCTCACTGTTAGTTTTGGCTTGGATCTTAAGGCCAGATGCCCTTCCAGACACCACATGATTTTTGAGATGAAAATCTCAACCAAAGATTGACTAGGATTCAAACTTATGTCTTCCAGGTGGAAAGCCAGCAGCAAAGCTACTGGGCTAAACATGCCCTCAGTCAAGAATTTACTGTACCGGTATTCATATACTTCAGACTAGACCTTCATTCATGACAATATGTGTTTCAATGTTGTAAATATAAGGTCATATACACACAAACCAAAGGTGATTTCATTGGATTACTTTTAACTTATATTCAAAATTAATAAGGAAGCAAAAATGATCAGTGCAGAATATTTTTAGAAAGACTTTCTGTGCCTCAGGGGCTTATCACCTCAGAATCTATGGTTTTAATCTTGAAGATTCTATGTGAAATATGTGCTAGACAAAGCAGAAGTAGAACAGTTGTTACTTGGAATTTTCAATTTCCCTTGTCAATTTAATTCCAATAATGTTATCCCTCATTATTCTTTTATTATTACCCCAGATTATTGAATAAAATTGATAAAAGGTATCTTCAGTTTTGCCAGCCACTCGTTTTTATGACTACAAATAATGTAAATAGATCCGCCCAATAGCTTGACAAGAAATAAGTCATAGGTTTCTCTGTTCCATTTGAAAAGGCATCCTTTGTGTTGGATAACAAGGAGCGAAGTGCACTGTCAAAAAATCGTCAGTGTAAAGGCAAAAGGAAAGTCCTTCAAAAATGCCAATGGCAAAATGTGTTGAAAGGAACTTAATCTTACAACAGTTCCCACAACAGAATACATTCTTTTTCTTTAGGTTGTAAATGATACAAACAAAATATAGACCAATAAATCACTTCCAATTCACCAAGACATCCATAGAATTGCATCAACTCAACTGAAATCCAGACACCCTCCTCTACTGCTGGCTCAAAAACTCATAAAAGAAAATTAATCTGGACTATGAACGTGGAATGAAGAATAGATTGCTAAGGCCCCCAATGAATGGAGATCAATCATTGACCCTACGCAGCCCCTGCCTGGATTTCAACCTCCGCGGAGTGTACGGGTGCCACTAAACAGAGTGCATACTGGACATGGAAGAAGTGGCTCTGCGATGCATTTCTAGGGCCTTCATCCAGGCTGTGTCTGTAGTGAAGAATTCCAGACAATGTGACACATCACCTTCAGATGCCTATATATAGACTTCTCAGGAACTATTGTACGAGGGTTGGGGCAAAAGTCATTGCACCTATATTTTTTCTTGCAGATATGTGAGCGGATCACAAGCTGCTATTTTTCACGTCGCAGCTATGCAGGCATAGTGTGTATTCACAAGAACAGATGGCTCTGTGATTGCTGGTGGTAACACCATCTACCGGATATTACGCTTTCCGATGCCACTAGCCCTCTCTAATGCCAGTAGCGTCCATCGTCTGTCTTCCTCCATGAACTGCTCGATGACAGCACCTGCCACATCAGTCCAGACAATGACAGGTCGTTCTGAGCATTCTTGATCACTGGTTGCCACACGTCCTTGCTGAAATTTTCCTACCACCATGCTACTGTACAGTATGGGAGAGTATTATTCCCAAGGGCTTCCACCAATTCACTGTGACATTCTCTCACATTTCTCGCCCAGAGAACGGCTATTTTGATGTATGCGTGCTGCTCAACGTGAGTTACTTCAAATCTCGCACGATGCTTATCACACAACTGATTTCACAGCACTCTCTGTGCTATTACTAGCAATTACAGAGTCATCTGTTGTGGTGAATACACACTATACCTGCATGGCTTCCATGTAACAAACAGCAGTTTGTGATCTGCTCACATATCTGCAAATAAAAAAAATTGCAATGACTTTTGCCCCAACCCTCGTATTTGTTTATACTTTGCATAGATATATATATTTTTTTAAATACATATCTCTCTCAATTTCTACTTTGTGTTTTATCTTTCAGTTTTTATATTTACTCTATTTTGTAAATTTGTTTTTCATGATATTCTTTCTTTCTCAATTTGTGTGTGGCTTAACTTGTAGCATAAGCAAAAGATTAGACCAAATGTTACAAGTAACATGATAAATGATGAAAGTGGCAAAACAACATATTATTAGTGTTCCCTTTTGTAGCGGTAATCGGGACAATTACACTTGCACATAAAAATAATAATAATAATAATAATAATAATAATAATAATAATAATAATAATAATAATAATAATAATAATAATACGGTAATAAAATATGAATATAGGAATAGCAGTAAATGATATAGCCACTTAATAATATGAATAAGGAAATAGAAAAATGACGCAGTGGCGGTGAATTCACATCAAAACATGGAAACGTGACGAGTATCTTTCGATGCGCAAAATTAAATCATATTCAAGGGAACACTTACAGGCCTAAAACTCACAACTAAGGGAGGAGAGTGGAAGGTGCAAGGGCCCTACGAGGTCTGTGAGAACGTATGACGTTATGGGAAGAAAAGACTTACAATAATACACCCAACAGACAAATAATTTTTGAGAAAATGAATATACAATTATAAATGAACAAATAAATGAACTGTGGATTAACTGATACTTGAGATACAAAACAAAAGATGTGTAAGGGAAACAATTAAGCTCTCTGGTCACGAACAAACTTTAGCATTGAGGTTAAGTTTACAGGATGAAAGGAGGCAACCTCGAAAGAAACCAAAATTAATTACACTATTCAAGAAAGTGTGTTACAGTTACTTACAATTACAATTACAACTAGAGTTAGAAAAGAAGGTCTGCCTCTGAAAACAACACGTTGCAGACTAGCATAAATGCTAAGTCATATAAATGCTCTATTTTGGAAACTGTGGACAACTAGAGGAAACTCTGGCATGCAAAATGAAATTCTACATAATTACTGAATTTACATTAAGTGGGAATAATCTGAAACATAAGAATGCATTTAAATAGCATAAGGCAAAAATGCGCTTACCTTTGGCGGCAGAAGACCCATTGTGGGACGGATGGACGCAAAACGCATCTGTCTGCTCTAGTGCTCCGAATTGAAAGACCCGGACAAAGTGACTCGCACACGTGAGGAGCCACAAACAGGAAATAGAGTGATTACAAATAACCAATAGCAACACTCCAGTTTGCCATATTCACCAATTAAAAATCCTAGCACTTGTACTTTTGTCCAATGATAATTATCTTTTGGAATAATCCTTTCTGCTGAAATTGCATCTTCGCGGATATTACAAAATGACAGGAAAGGGCCACTTACACATGGCACACCCTGCCTCACAAGTCATGTATAAAAATCCCAAATCCCTTTCTATAATTTACAGAAAAATAATACAATTTAAATCAGGAAATGTAAAAGAACATAAATCTTCATAGTCCATTTCTTCATAGGCCTAAATATGTAATAATTTTTAAATAAGAAAGCTACATCTGCTTTGCATAAATTCTTCAGTTTTTTAAATGTTTTTGTTTACCCAACATGATGACAAGACAAAATTTATATCACAAGGACTTCTGTTGCTTTACTGTTTTCCGTACACTGCCATTCAAGAATGGCCACAACTTTCAAAAAATCATAATTTGTAGTAGTTGCCTCATACTTCATTTTTTCCTCCTTTAAAAATTTGCATTTGGTAAAATGAAAGTATAATTGATCAAAATAACTATTTTGAGGGGAATGTAGTTTAAATAATGGCATATTTTCTTGTTTTTTTAGAAATAAATTTATTTCAAATGCATTATTTAAATATGTTTTAGGTTCAATGCAATGACAAAGGAAAGATCCAGTCATTGAAAGCTACCTTGTACCAGAACTCTGGTTGTAACTACAATGAATCCTGTCTTGAGGACTTCACGGTGGATGGCTTCAAGGGTGGCTATGATACTTCCAAATGGGAAATTACTGGAACAGCAGTACGGACTGATATCCATAGTAATACGTATGCTCGTGGACCAGGGACTTACGAAGGAGTTGTATTTAGCGAGGCCATCATGGAACATATTGCTGATGAGCTGCAGCTTGATCCAATTGAGGTTCGACTTCAGAATTTGGATGCAGAGGAAAAAAATATACCTCGCATTGTTGAGAATCTGAAGAAATCATCAGACTTTGATAAGCGTAAAGAAGAGGTAGAGAAATATAACAAGGTAAGAAAATAAAATCACTTACTGCTATACTGGGGCATGCTAGCTCAGGATATCCTACAGTAGCTAGTTTTTCACCAATGGTCAAAAAGTATAATCAAAACTCACAACACAAGAAACATATGTATGAAAGCAGACAAACATAATCAAACTCTTCACTAAAGCTTACAAAATTTCTAAAATCTAAAAATTAAATTACATTACCAAAATAGTAGAGTTAGGAAATGTAAAGCTACTTGTGCATATAGATGACATGGCCCTGATGTCAGAGTCAGAGACAAATCTACAAACCACCTTAAACAAAGTGGTAAAATGAACAGATAGAAATGAGCTAAAGGCTAAATGAAGACGAGACTGTCTCTATGACCTCCTAAAAAGGAGTTAGCAGGGAACCTTTTGCATTTGTGACCAACAACTGAAGTCAGTCACAAATGTAAGGTAACTTGGAGTTATGTTTCAGACATCAGTAAACCTGTTTTCATCGAGCAAGTGGCTGTGCGGTTTTGGTCACATAGCTATCAGCTTGCATTCGGGATATAATGGGTTCGAACCCCACTGTCGGCAGCTCTGAAGATGGTTGTCCATGGTTTCCCATTTTCACACCAGGCAAATGCTGGGGCTGTATCTTAATTAAGGCTGTGGTTGCTTCCTTCCCACTCCTAGCCCTTTCCTATCCCATCATTACCATAAGACTTATCTTCTCAGTGTGACATAATGCGAATTGTAATTTTTAAAAAACTTGTTTCACTACACTTCAAGGAAAGACTAAATGCTTCCACAAGAGCAATAAGTGACATTAAACGCCTAAGCAGTTTGTTGTTGATGACAGCCACAGGGTTATTTCATTTGAAAATCACTCCTGTAGTATCATGCAGCTTGGAAAATATAAAGGCACGCCTAAGGAAAGGGAAACTAAGATTGAAAAAACGAAAGTGTCCTACCTACAAAGTGGTTTCTCTATCAAAGTACACCCTCACAAGCCTTGTACAAGAGCGAATCAAAAAGTAAGTTACACTAGCTTGCCGCAAGAGCATGCTGTGTGTCGTGACCACAGCCAATGTGAAGCAAGCTACAGTACTGACACATCTGATAGGAAGGTTGGTGTGGTATCCCGTCGTGTTGTGTGTGCAGAGCGGAGTAGGCTCAATGGCGCATCAACAGGATGTTCACTCCAAATTGGTGATGGTGATGATGATGATGATGATGCTTGTTGTTTAAAGAGGCCTAACATCGAGGTCATCAGCCCCTAATGGTACGAAATGAAATAACAAACAATTCAAATTCATCCACTGACCAAAATAAAATAAAAAATGTCATGAAGAATGAATGGATGGACATGAACCCAACAGAGAAAGAAAACAGTGGATCAGATTTTTAAAAAATTCATAAATAATAGTATTACTGACCAAGGAACCACTTATAAAGCACAATGATGCTTGATGTCTAAAGGGGTGCAAAATCCATGTCTAAGGCCCCACAGAATGGTACATGTTGCGAGTAAAGTAAAACCATGGTATTTGTCATGTTGGGGTACTAATCAAAAGTAGCGAAGACTCACCGTGTTTCACACAAGTTGATACTACTCACAAGTATTGTACTTCGTACAGGGAACGCAGACCTATGGTGTTTCTTACACAATGGCGCCACTCACAGCCAACGCAAACTGATGAGGCTCCTCACCTAGGTGTACTAATCACGGGCGCCGGTATTACCGTGGTGTTCCTCACATAGTGGGCACCAATCGCAGGCAACGCCGACCGACAGTGTCGCTCATATAGCGGTACAACTCACAGGCTACGCCCAGACCCGCGGTGTTGCTCACATGGGTACGACGCACGGGTACTGGAAACCCCCAGGCCAGCCTCTTTACTGCTACTAATCACAAACCTATTTTGTACCTAATTTAGTGGTACTACTCGCAAGTACAGGCAACCCATCGTGTTCCCCACATGATGGTACGAATTAAAAGTAGTTTTATGGTTCTAATTCAATCGTCCCTTGGTCAACCCTTTTAGTTGCCTCTCACAACAGACAGGGGATACCGTGGGTGTATTATTCGTCTGCGTCCCCCACCCACAGGGGGTAAAGAGAGAGGAAAAAGAAGAAAGAAGGGATCCGTCACTTCGAAAAATGAAGCAACGGACGAAGAAAGGCAAGGGCCACGAAGGGCGTGAAAATGAAAGACTCCCTAGGCCTCGAATGCTGTAATACCGTTGGGGTCGGAAAAGAACAAGAGTTGACCAAGTGAGGTCAGATAGGATAGACGAAAGTGAGGAGCCTGGCACAAGTAAGTGGAAGCAATGCCAAGACTCAGCTAAGGGCCCCGTGGTCGCCAATCCACACTCCCAAGTTGAGAGCCCCTTGGGCCCCTTTTAGATGCCTCTTATGACAGGCAGGGGATACTACGGGTGTGTTCTACATGTGCGTCCCCCACCCGCAGGGGGACTCCAAATTGGAGGTGCATGCAACGATCAGATTACTATGGGCTAAATAGCTCAATTTCATGGACACTCATTATGAATTCACTGCTGTATATGGTGAGCGTGCAATTTCTTACCCAGGTATTGTAAAGTGGTGTAAGCAATTTGACGCCTAATACACAGATCTCACGGACGAATATCATAAAGGCAGGCCCGCAACATCCAGTACCATTGCAAATGTTGACCATGTGGATGGGAACATTGGAGAGAATTGACATATAACACTGCAAGAAATTGCCAGCATGCTGAACATTTTGTATGGCATTGTGTTCTCCATTGTTCACCAGCACCTTGGATTTCGTAAACTGTGTCAAAGAAGAGTCCCACGTCTGCTCACCAATGTTCACGCAGGACAATGTTTCCAATCGTCACTGGCATTTTTGCAACGGTATTCTGTGGTGGGTGACGAGATTCTGTAGCGAATCATCACAGAGGATGAAATGTGGGTTCACCACTTCACCCCTGAAACAAAGATAACATTGATGGAATGGGTGCACACTACATCACCACCATGATAGAAGGCCAAGGTCCAACCTTCGGCAGGAAAGGTAATGGCGACAGTGTTCTTTGATATGTAGGGTGTGGTGCATGTGGAATTTATGCCAAAAAGCATGGCAATCAGCTTCATATTATCAAATGTTGAAACAGTTGCGTAAGGCAATTAAAGAAAAGTGGCAGGGAAAATTGAGTGCCGGTGCGATTTTGTTGCACAATAATACAACACCTCACACGGTCTCCCAAACGTCCAAACTGCTGCAGTGATTCAAGTGGGAGGTATGGCATCATCCTCCATACAGTCCAGACTTAGCGCCATGTGATTATCATGTGTTCAGTAAGCTGAAAAAGGATCTCGGTGGAAGATGATTCCAAAACGATAAGCAGGTGAAAGCAGCTGTCTCCAGGTGGTTACATAGCACTGAAGGTGATTTCTACGTGAATTGAAGAGTTGGTTGACCGATCCGAGAAATGTTTACAGTCTGTTGGGGACTGTGAAGAAAAGTGAACTTACATTGTATGTTGTCACAGCCGTGTTGCCATGTGTAGGTGGTTTCATACATGGCCATAACTTGGATGTGTGAGGTGTTCTACATGGAAGAGCTGTGCCTGAAGCTGTTCCACCCCAGCTTATAAGGAACCCCTACAACAATTTAAAAAAAAAGAGAGCCAGCATATGGGAAGAATTCTACTTGAGCGACGCCATGACCAATCATGAGTGATCATAGTGTCACAGCTGAGAAATAATTACCAGGCTTTCAATGCATGATTTTCATCATAGACTGTGTCAAACTAAATACTTCCACAAACCTGTCCCTAATTGCAGGTACAAGAGATATGAGCAAACCATGTGCTGAGGTGCCGATTGAGAATGAAATTATGAAAGAAATTCTATACAAGTGATTGTAAGAACATTTCACTGCACATTGTGTGCAATTAAACATTCAAAAATGAAATTACTTAATACCGTATAATCCAATACAAATTTCTCTGTCTCTAGGTTAATGGTACAGAAACTTCAAAACTTTTACCATAGTGCAACTGTCCTGCAAGTTATTTTGTTATGTATGCACTGCCACTCTTCTAAGAAACATTCACATTCCATTCTCTCTTCAAAATTTCATGACTGTCAAAAACTACTGAGCTGGTGGTTTATCTGCACTGTCCCCATACAGACCTCTGCTTACAAAATATGTGTTTGTATGTATACCTCATGTCTACTTGCTATAAACTGTTTTCAGAAAGAAAAAAAATGGTTTACAGGTTGATTATAAACATTTTTCATTTATTTTCATGTAATTATTATAATATTTCAGTATTTTTAAAAGTTTTATTATGGCAGTAGTTGTAAGTACTTTTGTTAACATTTAAAAATAAAGTGCAAGTAGGTGGACTGAATGGCCAAAATGTGTGATGTGAAGGTGGTTTTTTACCAAAAACATGCAGTGTTACTTTTGGGTTACTCTAAGAAGGTTACTTTTCTACTTTTTTAGTTGTTAATACTGAGTGGCAACCCTGTGATTGTTTATATTCCCCCCAGAGTTATTGGTAAAAGCAACAAGAAGTTCAAAAGTTTATATCAGAATGTAGTAAGTGACTGAAATACAGTAGTTGAAAGTACATTGAATTTGAATTATTGTTGATGTTATTTACTTAACAGGAAAATCGATGGAAGAAGCGTGGAATCTCAATGGCTGTTATGAAATTTCCCATAATATATTTTGGTGGCTATTATTCACTAGTATCTGTCTACCATGTGGATGGCTCTGTTGCTGTATGTCATGGAGGCATTGAGTGTGGTCAGGGAATTAATACAAAGGTAAAAACTTATTAAAACTCAATCAGTCATAAAATTGTACTTCATTAAATTAGCATTTGACATCAGAACTCTTATGTTACAGGTAGCTCAGGTTGCTGCCAAGTTCCTAGGTATAGATTTGGATATGGTGATAGTGAAGCCTTCCAACAACCTAACAGCTCCAAACAGTGATTTTACTGGAGCCAGTATAACTTCTGAAACATGTGCTTTTGTAAGTACATAATTAATGTTTTACTTACTTAATTTTCAAATTACAGTATATTACTTTAATGCACGTGACATGTACACTAGCACTAGAAGTAGCTCCCTATATGTAGGCAACCACTTTGCTTTATCGGTGTAGCAGGACGATCTGTTCTACAGGAGAAAGGCTCGAGTAATGGAATGAAGAGAAATGTAACAATTTCGCTGCTGTGCACGACCATGTTATTTAAAAATTACGCTCAAAATACCCACCTGCTTGTTCCCTATAATACACTATACACCTTGTAACACGTTCTTGCACCCTTGACAGCATGAAGGATGTGACATTTTTACTTTCTGCAATAATCCAGGTAATCTAGTGAAAATTATGTCATGTATGTAGTCCCAGAAAAAAAACAAAAAAAAAAACCAAACAATTTCTTCAACTTTCTTCATGCACTAACAGCATATTTACCAACTTTTAATTAGTCCTACTATAACACCCCTGCTCTATTTAATGACAAACAACATGTAGTTGGGATATTCACTAATGTTTTACTATGAGTATAGTCATAACATGAACAAATACTCCTCCCCTCATGCACAGTGGTTTAACTCTCATACAGTAAGTCATAGAAAAACTGTCCTACTGCATGTGTAGAGTACTGAAAATCTATTTCTCTGAAACACCTGTTTCTTTTAGACCACCCAGCACCTGTTTCTTTAGGGCACCCAATTTACTGAACTGTAAGTATCTGAAGCATGTTGTACAAGCTGACAAAAAAAATCGTTGCAAATTCACTTTAATTTCTTAATCATGAATGCCCGCTACTGGAAGAAAATGTGTTCAAGTGTTTAATAATAAAGAATAGAGATGATGTTTGAGATTCTCTGAGTGTTCATTATTTGGTAAATATATGTTATTAAAGTGGAAGTATTCTGTGTGAAGCACCTAGTGGAGTAAACAGTCAATATGCAATGTTATTAATTAGAACATCCAAGGTTGATTCCAGCAATGTCTGTATTTTAGATTTGAATATGTTAGCCCCTCTTTTTACATTCCAATGTAGTCCAGTATAATAAACATAAAAGTGTATGATTATAAATCACAATATATATGACATCAAAAGTCTATGGTATAGAATAAAAAGCCATAAAAAATACATGCTTTTCCCTCAATTAATGTCATTTTGAAAGAGTCAAGATGGCTATCTGCCCTAAATGCTGATGATGGTGGTTCCTATATTTATACTTTCCCTTATGTTCATATTTTGAACCCTATCTTGTAACATAAGCCTACGGCACCTTCGCCAATAACCAATTTCCATTGTCTGATGGACATCACTATGGGGCTTCCCATACTTTGGTACCATATGTTAAAGTGATCTCTACATCCATTTTATATATATTTTTCACTTCGGTAACATGTTATTTCGATGGAAAAAAATAACCTAGCTTAAAATTATTATATTATTAGTAATGCAATATAATGTTTACTTCTCTACAGGCTACAATGAAATGCTGTCAAGAGATATTGAGACGTCTTGAACCTGTGAAGAAGACAATGACAAATCCTACCTGGAAGGAGCTTGTGGCCAAAGGGTATGATGAAAATGTAGACATGTGTGCCAGCTATATGTGAGTAAAACTATTATCAAATATAAATCAATCAAATACTATTGTTAATACAGTTCATTACTTTATTAGAAGAGAGAAACCTGATATATTTCAAAGGAAAATCATCATCTGCCCAAATATGAATATAGTAACTTTTGCAGGAAGTTGCCAGTGTTATGTATGTAAGGACACACTGTGTGTGCCTATATTTTTCATGGAGAGAATGATGTATCAGTGTGTGTGGAAAGATTTAGGAAAAAAGCAAATAGGCATACAGCTGCTGGAAGTCATAGTGAAAATGGAATCTGTGCACGTTTAGTTATAGATTCTAATCACTAACAACTGCCACAAATGTATTACACTCAAGAACTGTCTCAGAAGGGGTATATTCTTTAGGGAATCCATTTCTTGTGGGTGCACTCTGTAATTTTTCATTATAGGCCTATTTATGATACATTTATTTTCTTCAAAATTGTCCTGTTTTCCAGATTCTTGTAATATTGTTCATTGATCACTTTGTTAGCACCTGACAGTTTTCACCCAGCCAAACCATACAGTCCATTGCACCTGGCTAGGGATTCTTTCTAGCTCATACACACGTGTAGCATGCATGTGCATAAGCACTCCTTTCACTCTACATAGAATTCCATGTCCAGCTGTGTCCATCAAAGTAAAGAGGGATTTGAGTGCAAGGATTGCTACACTTTCATGCAAGCATATAAAGGTTTAAAATAATGCTTTTGGAACTTCAAATTTTCATGGAGTTTGAGTGTTCAGCAGAAGTAAAGAAAGATGGTTTGGAAAGAAGAGGCTATGCAGAGAAGCTTCTAATTATTAATAGAGGATGGCAGCATACATTCACAAAAAGTAAATGAAGTAGTATTCCTTAGCCTTCCCAGAAATATATTCAGAAGAGTCTCACAACTTTGAGTCTCAAAAATCTGAGACTCTGTTAAATCCAAGTGTTATTTGTATATTTATTTTCACAAATTTGAAATTTTTTACATTATTTCATTCCCTGCTTATTCCTGCCTCACCTCTAATGAGATCACACGCATGTTTATTGTCGCATGTTCTCTCCTCCCCACTAGTATATGCACCTGCTCCCACTCAGTGCCGGAAAAGTATTCTTCTGGTAAGTGCTCAGAAAATGCTTCTAACAGAAAATGCATAAGGAAGTTTGAATATGAAAAAATGAGTGGAGCATTGTTTAAGTAGTTTAGTCAACAGTGGAAGAAGAGAAGTTCATTATCAAGACCAATGTTACAATATAAAGCGTTGCTCTATAGATATAAATTTAAGGAAGGAGAAGATGACTTTAATGCAAGTGTAGGTTGGTTACAGAGATAGAAAAACAGATATGGTGTTTGACAAATTCAAATATATGTGGGGGGGGAACTTTCTGGTGATTCCAAAGGTGCAAGCTAGTTCTGTAAAAAGCTTGAACACTTCATAAAAATTTAAAATCTCAGTGCTGATTAGTTACACAATTGTGATGAAATAGGGCTCAGTTTTAAAATGCACCTTCTAAGACACTTGCTTTATGTGAAGAAACTCATGCCCCCCAGTCACAAGAAAAGTAAAGAAAGAGTGATAGTTGTCACTACATCAAATACATCCAGCAATCATAAATTAAAGCTAGTCATCATAGGAAAGTCTGCTATGCCAAAAGCTCTAAAGACATTTCAATGTCAGCATAGTGCATCTCTTACAAAAACAAAAGGAACTCGTGGATGGATAGACAAATATTTAAACAAGGGGTCTTTGAAGAATATGTGCCGAAACTAACATGTTTTATGAGAAAGAAGGGTCTGCCTATTTAAGCAGTTTTACTGCTGGACAATGCAGGGTAACATCCAGATGAACAGGAGCTAGTATATGGTGGAATTTGTGTTTTTTTTTTTTTTTTCTCCCTTAACATAGCAAGTTTGATACAACCTATGGATCAGGGCATTCTGGAATGTCTAAGAAAAAGTATCAGCTCCTGGAAGCAACAGAACGTGAGGAAAACATCACAAACTTCCTCAAACAGATAACCATGAGGGACGTAGTGTACTGGTTAGCAGAATCATTGGGCGAAGTGAAGCCAGAGATACTTACGAAATCATATAAGAAGATTGTGTGTGTGTTTGTGCGTGCGTGCATGTGTGTGTGTGTGTGTGTGTGCGCGTGTGTGTGAATATAGAAACTGTGTTTCAATCGATCATTATTCATGAAACTTTTATATTAGTAAGGCTAGTGTATCAGGGGTGCACAGAAGGCAGTGTAAACAAAGTCCTCAAAAGTTTTGCTACATTTGTGGAAATTATATGTTTGATTTCAAGGTGTGTCAAATAGATTAATTTATGAAGAAACTTTATTTTTCTTACTTCCAATAGAAATCTGGAAGTCAAGACAAATTTTTTGCACCTCATATTGCATGCAATACCTCCATTGAGGGACTTTGTTACTGGTACAAGGGCAAACAAAACACAATGCCATTTGCCAAACCCATGTAATGGCGAGAGCAGAATGATTATTATGATGACTGTTGTATGACCAACATTTTAGGTTACAATAAGAAAAACACAAACAAAACTAAATATACAAACCTCTTGTTTTACTCATGGACCTGACTTACTAGTATCTACTCCACCTAGTAACTTAAGTGATGAATCTGAAAGCAGTTCCTTGCAATCAGATGCTGAAGAAATGGATTTCAAGCCATATCAATGTGACACACCAACAAACAAATTTACACAACCTGAAGTGAATGATTTGACATGGGATTTAGAGTTAACTAAAGAAAAGAGTGAATTTCTTGGCTCAAGATTATGCAAAAATAATATGTTAGCATCTGGGGTTACATCTTCCTGAAACAGAAATCATGAGAAAGAATTTCAAAAATATTATACACAAGTAGATCAAGTTGTATTTTGTATGGATGTTCAAAACCTTCTAAATAAATTAAGAGAGAAAGACTATGATCCTAGCAACTGGTACCTTTTTACTGACTCTTCAAAAAGAAGTCTTAAGGCAGTTTAGTTTCACAACAGCAATGCTCTGGCTTCCATACCACTTGCACACTCCACAAGTCCGAAACAAAGTTGGTTCTTGTAAGAATTAAATATCATGAGCATGAGTGCCAAATTTGCTGTGATTTGAAGGTCATTGGATTGTTGCTGGGACAATAAAAAGGATACACAAAACTTCCCTGTTCTTATCTGAATGGGATAGCAGGCCATAGAATAAACATTGGGATACTGTGCTGTGGCCTAAAAGGTAACAACTTCAATAAGGATTCAAAAAGGTATTGAATGTAAGTCTTGTTGACAGTAAAAAAAATTTACTTCTATGCTTGCACATAAAATTGGAAATCATGAAACACTATCTGCATTCAGGTGGCCTTCACTTAAACCGCAGTGGTACGTATAAGTAAGAAAATTTGTTTAGAAGGGTTACAGGGAGGTACATTCAGGGAAACAGGGTGGTCTACGAAGCGGTGATAAGGGTACAGGGATCTGAAAGTCAAGTAGGGATGACATAAAATTGTTAGTGTTGAACTGTAGAAATATCGTAAAGAAAGGAATAGAATTAAATAATTTAACAGATATATGCTTACCAGATATTTAATAGGAGTTGAATCATGGCTGATAAATGATATAATGGATGCAAAAGTTGTCTCACAGAACTGGAGTGTGTTTCGTAGAGATAGGATAGGAATGGTAGGAGGGGGAGTATTCATTCTGGTGAAAGAAGTATTTGTAAGCTACAAAAAAGTTAAAGACGAGAACCATGAAATTTTAGGTGTAAGGCTCATTTCTAAAGATAATAGGCAACTTGATGTCTTTGGAGTGTAGAGATCAGGAAAGGGTAGCGCTGACGCTGATTCAGAATTATTTGATAAGATAATCAGCTATGTGGGAAATGGTATGGAAAGGAATGTGATTGTAGCAGGAGATCTCCATTTACCGAATGTCAATTGGGAAGGTAATGACAGGAAGCACGACGGACAAATGGCAAATAAGTTAATGTGGAAAGGACAGCTGACTCAGAAAGTGATGGAACCAATTAGAGGAAAGAATATTCTGGATGTGGTGCTGGTAAAACCAGATGAGCTATATAGAGAAACCGAAGTAATAGATGGTATTAACTAACATGAAGCTGTTTTTGTGGTAGTTACAAATAAATGTGATAGAAAGGAGGGTCTTAAAAAAAGTAGGACTATTAATCAGTACCATATGGCTGATAAAACAGGCATGAGGGAGTTTTTAAAAAGTAACTATGATTGGTGGAAAATGGTAAAAACAGGCATAAGGGAGTTTTTAAAAAGTAACTATGATTGGTAGAAAATGGTAAATTAAAAAGATGTAAACAGTCTCTGGGATGGATTTAAAGCAATTGTTGAGGAATGTGAAAATAGGTTTGCACCTTTAAAGGTGGTAAGGAATGGTAAAGACCCACTATATTATAACAGAGAAGTAAATAGACTAAGAAGGAGGTGCAGATTGGAAAGAAATAGCATTAGAAATTGCTGTCAAAGTAAGGAGAAATTGAGGGAACTTACTAGGAAATTGAATGTAGTAAAAAGTCAGCTAAGGATAACATGATGGCAAGCATAATTGGCAGTCATACAAATTTTAGTGAAAAGTCCAAGGGTATGTATAGGTACTTTAAGGCAGAAACAGGTTCCAAGAAGGACATTCCACGATTCATGAATGAACAAGGGGAGTGTGTATGCGAGGATCTTCAGTCAGCAGTATGTAAAGATTGTTGGTTGCAGAGATAATGTCCAGTTAGAGGAGGTCACTAATACTAAAGAAGTATTAAAATTTACTTATGATAACGACATTTACAATACAGAAGTTGAAAACCAGAAAAGCGGCTGGAATGGATAAGATTCCGGGGGATATACTGAAGACAATGGGTTGGGATATAGTACCATATCTGAAGTACTTATTTTATTAATATTTGCATGAAGGAGCTATACCAAATGAATGGAGAGTTGCTAGATTAGCCCCTGTGTATAAAGGAAAAGGTAATAATAATAATCGTATGGCCTCAGCTACCGTGTGCAGACATTTCAATTTGACACCATCTGGCTGTCTGCTTGTCAATTTCGACGTTCTGCTTTATTCTAGGCCCCCACTAGATGGCAGACCGAGTAAACCGAAACTCTCTTGGGCGTCTATGGCTGAGATTTAATGAATTTTGTCGGGTAAACACCAAATGTGTCACCAGAGATCTTTTACATGCCGACATCGTATGACATGGAGTGTCGAATGGATTTTCCGCCCTTCAAAAATCCGACTACCTCTGCCGGGTTTGAACCCGCTATATTGGGATCTGGAGGCCGACACTCTACCGCTGATCCACAGAGGCAGCTAAGGAAAGGGTGATAGACATAAAGTTGAAAATTACAGGCCAGTCAGTTTAACATGCAATGTATGTAAGCTTTGGAAAAGCATTCTTTCTGATCATATCAGACATGTTTACAAAATTAATAACTGGTTCAATAGAAGGCAGTTCATGTTCAGGAAAGGTTATTCCACTGAAGCTCAACTTGTAGGATTCCAGCAAGATATAGCAGATATCTTGGATTCAGGAGGTGAAATGGATTCTATTGCGATTGACCTGTCTAAGGTATTTGATAGGGTGGATCGTGGGAGACTACTGGCAAAAATGAGTGCAATAGGACTTGACAAAACAGTGACTGAATGAGTGGCTATATTTCTAGAAAATAGATCTCAGAGAATTAGAGTAGGCGAAGCTTTATCTCACCCCTTAATAATTAAGAGGGGAATTCCTCAAGGCAGTATTATTTGACATTTATGTTTTCTCTTATATAAAAATGAAATGAGTAAAGAAGTGGAATCAGAGATAAGGCTTTTTGTGGATGATGTTATTATGTATAGAGTAATTAATAAGTTACGAGATTGTGAGCAACTGCAAAATGATCTCGATAATGTTGTGAGATGGACAGTACGCAATGGTATGATTATAAACGGGTTTAAAAGTCAGGTTGTTTCACAAATAGAAAAAGCCCTCTCAGTTTTAATTACTGTGTAGATGGGGTGAAAGTTCCTTATGAGAATCATTGTAAGTACCTAGGTGTTAATATAGGAATGATCTTCTTTGGGGTAATCACATAAATGGAATTGTAAAAAAAGGGTACAGACCTATGCACATGGTTATGAGGGTGTTTAGGGGTTGTAGTAAGGATGTAAAGGAGAGGGAATATAAGTCTCTGGTGAGACCCCAACTAAAGTATGGTTCCAGTGTATTCAACCCACACCAGGTTTACTTGATTCAAAAACTGAAAAGAAAAAAAAAAAAAAAAAAAAAACCAGCTTGATTTGTTCTGGGTGATTTCCAACAAAAGAGTAGCGTTACAAAAATGTTGCAAAGTTTGGGCTGGGAAGACTTGGGAGAAAGGAGATGAGCTGCTTGACTAAGCGGTATGTTCCTAGCTGTCTGTGGAGAGATGGCGTGGAATGACATCAGTAGATGAAGAAGTTTGAGTGATGTCTTTAAAAGTAGAAAAGATCACAATATGAAGATATGAAGTTGGAATTCAAAAGGACAAATTGGAGCAAATTTTTCATTTACAGGGAGGGGAGTTAGGGATTGGAATAACTTACCAAGGGAGATGTTCAATAAATTTCCAATTTCTTTGCAATCATTTAAGAAAAGGCTAGGAAAACAACAGATAGGGAATATGCCACTTGGGTGACTGCCCTAAATGCAGATCAGGATTGATTGATTGATTGATTGATTGATTGATTGATTGATTGATTGATTGATTGATTGATTGATTGATTGATCTGTAGTGTCTCTATGATTAAGGCATCGGACAAAAATAGCTTATGCTTCAAATATTTATGCCCAAAATTTTCCACATTATCAGATCCAAAAGTCAAAGGAGTATTTGATGGACCACAGGTTCATTAACTGATGATGGACACAATTTTCACAGAAACAATGACTAAAATTGGGGAAGTTGCATGGAACACATCCAAAGAAGTAGTGACAAAATTCCTTGGCGACATCAAGAATCCTCCATACAAAGAAATTGTAAGAAACATGTTGGACAAGTTTAACCAACTCGGTTGTAACATGAGCCTAAAGCTTCATTTCTTAGTGTCACATCTGCACTATTTCCCTTCAGATTGAGGAGTTGTAAGTGAAGAGTAAGGTGAAGGCATTGGCAAAGCTATTGGTTAATGAATAGGTAGGCAGGAAATCTTACCTTAAAGTTTTTTGTAGAGTAGTTCCAAACGCAGTTTCTTTGGTTGCAAAATGGTCAACCACATGGTGCTTCAATACTTGATCATTCATCAGTTCCTTCACAAGTATTTTCTTGATAACAATGGTACTAAGATGGCTGAGTCTTTTATTGTTCATTGTATTATGCAAGTATGTTTTTATCCTCTTCAACATGCTCATACTCCTTTCAGAGGTAGCCGTGGTCACAGGAAATATTAACATTAAAAGAATCAATTTTACACTTCCACATACACTGGTTCAAGGTCATTGACGACAATATAATGTAAAAGTTTTTGAGGGGACAATTGTTTTTCTATATTGGAATAAATGTTAATCAATTCATTTCCCAATCTTTCTCTATAAAAAAGAGGTGAATGTTCACAAGACTGGATGCTTTCAAAATCGCCAAACCGTATTTCCAAAATTACGATGTCAAGAACTTCATATATTAACGTTTTGAGCGTTTGGAATGTCGTGTTGTCTACATTTATCTCACTATTTATTTTGCGATATTTTTCACCGCAAGAAGATACCGTATTTTCTGATCACATGTCCTTGAGGATACCGGTGGTATTTCTAATTTCAGTATTGCACAGAATTACATCACTTGTGGTTTTATGTAGAGCAAGGAAATGGTCTGTATACATAAAAATTTCTCTATACAGACAGAGCAAATAAATGAATTGGGCATTCTTGAGTATGTTAAGCAACCCAACAGCTGACAGCTGAATTGTATGATTCACTGTCCCAATCCTCATCATTCTCTACATTGTCTTCAAAAACCTGTCTTAGATCATCATAGTGTGAAAATATTGTGTAAACTGCTCTAGAATGAAAGCTCCAATGGGTAGTGCATGCTGCAGGAAGTCTGAATCCTTTGTATTCTGGAAGACGAGCTCTTTTTGAGGATCTACTAAAAAATTAATTAAACACTGTCAGATTATGAATGCAGAGCCTGACTGATTTTATTTTTTTGGAGCAATGGAGAAGAACAAGCTCTAACTTATGGGCATAACAGTGTAGAAATATTGCCTTTGGGCAAACTTGTTTAACGTAATGTTGAACACCCGCTTGCTTTCTTGCCATTGAGGAACACCATCCATATGTTTGACATACAACTTTATCAATTACTCCCCACATTTGCAGAATATTGACAATTAATTCTGATGATGATGATGATGATGATAATAATAATAATAATAATAATAATAATAATAATAATAATAATAATAATAATAATAATAATCTTATGGTCTCAGCTACCATGTGCAGACATTTCAATTTGACACCATCTAGCTGTCTGATCATCAATTTTGACATTCTGTTTTACTCTAGGCCTACTAGATAGCAAACAGAGTAAACCAGATCTCTCTTGGGTGTCTGTTGCTGAGATTTAATTAATTTTGTCAGGTAAACACCAAATGTGTCACCAGAGATCTTTTACATTCCGACATCGTACGACATGGAGTGTCGAATGGACCTTTTCCCGTCCTTCAAAAATCTGACTACCTCTGCCGTGTTTCAACCCACCATCTTGGGATCCAGAGGCTGACACTCTACCACTGATTCACAGAGGCAGTCTTATCAATCAAAACATCATAAAAGCCTATGAATCTTTCCGTGCGGCCCTGTTTTGAACTGAACACGAATATTGCACTAACTTGGGATCTGATTGATACATCTAAGGTCTCATCAGCCTGAATACCAATGAAGTTACAAGAATCTAACTCTGCTTTGATTGGCTCCTGAATTATGACAGTTACAGACTCACTTAATTAATTTTGTATTTCGCTTTATGTGCTTTTAAAGTCTGATGTGGACTGGAAATGATCTTGAATATACTTTTCCTGTTTTGGAAGAAGATCTAACAACTCTAGGTAATTGCCTTTGTTGGTCGAGTCTTACCCTTCAAAATTACATCAAAATCCAAGCTCCTGTTACCCAAGAAAACACATAATGTCAACAAGTGTATCAACAACAAGCTGATTTTGTTTCACAACTTTATTATGTTTAACAGCTTGAATTCTTGCACCTTCAGATAAAGAATTTTCTGTTCACCCGCACCTGAATAAACAGTATCTCTCTTTATTCTGAATATGTTTATTTGAGTTTTGATGCTTCTCTGCTTTTCTAATAATTTTTTTAACAATTACCCCATTTAGAGCCCATTCTTTTTCACCACCAAACAAAACACACGTATAACAAAAAAGCTTCTTTCTTTCAGAACAGGCTTTCAACCACAAATATCATGTATACCAAGAAAATTGCAATTTTCTCGCTACTTTACTGTCAAAATACTTAATATCCAAATTAGGTATACGTCTTTTGTTTTTGGCTTTACACTTCTCTTCGTAAGTCCAAGATGAGAACAGTTTACATTTTAAAAAGAGTTCAGAAGACTCATTAAGTTTCTGAGGGAGCCTACTTCACTCATTATTTCAAGTATCAACGCAAGTTTCAACCAGATGATGTCAGTCCGGTTTTACACAACTAACAGTCCATGTCTGACTTGTCACAAATAAAGTCAATAATGCATTAATTACCTACTAATTCAAAAGAATAGCACACAGTTAACAATATGGTACTTCTTTGTCATCTTTGCGCTGGGAATTTTCTACACTATCAAAATAATAGCACAGGAGGCATGCCTTACTGGGGTCTAGACCTAGTGGAGAGAGGAGAGTGGGCGGTAACCTATCTTTCCTCCACCACCCTGCTCCGAATTCCAAGCTGAAGGAATGCAAACGAAACAGAAAGTCTTGACTGAGTCAAGCTACAGTCTGCCTCCCTGTCAGAACAAGTAGTCTGCTGTCGCCATCTAGCAGGGCTATTAGCGAAGCACATCATCTGCTGTCATCATGTAGAACTTATCAAATAGTGATTATTGTTTATAACAACAGCAGATAAATTTGTTATGATATTTATGTTTAATCTAGGTAGGCATTGCCTCAAATGATTCCAAGCAGTTTCGCCACTGGGTGAAGGGTTCCACCAAGATTGCAAAGATACAGAAAGGCGCTGCCAGGATCCCACTGATCCACAGAGGCAGTCTTATCAATCAAAACATCAACTATGATGCTTGTAAGCTCATGTGTCACAGCCTGCTGGATGTCTGCGATATCTTGATGAAGCTTTCCTTTCAGTCGCAATTTCACTCACGGAAACAAGAAAAAATTGCAAGGCGAGAGGTTGGGCGTCTTTTAGAGTGTGTGGGATGAGTTTTGCATTCAGTTTCCATTTCTGTAAATCGTTCTGTGGTTTCCCATTTTCACACCAGGCAAATGCTGGGGCTGTACCTTAATTAAAACCATGGCCGCTTCCTTCCCATTCCTAGCTCTTTCCTATCCCATCATCGCCATAAGACCTATCTGTGTTGGTGCGACGTAAAGCAAATAGCAAAAAAAAAAAAAAATCTTATGACACATCATGATTCAAATTAAGCTCTTCTGATATCGCATGCACAGTTACATGAAGGTCTTCTTGAAATTCAAATTAAGCTCTTCTGACATCGCACGCACAGTTACATGATGTCTTCTTGCAATAACTGCCTTACACATTCCACATTTGCATTGGAATATTCTGTAGACAGGCGACCAGTTCTGGGATCATCTTGCACTGACTCTCTGCCATCCCAAAACCTTTTGTGCCACTTGAACACATAACTTCTTGACAGTGCATCACCTCTATATGCTTGTGTAATCATTGTCCACGTTTCACTAAGGGTTTCCCTGAGCTTAACGCAAAACTTAATGTTCACTCTTTGTTCACAATCAGCGTCCATTTTGTCATTGTCACTAAACCAGAATGTTACCAAGCACAGCCCTGCCACCTAGTGTGTGTGCGTGGAAACATGGCCAAGGCCATCTCAGAACATACACATACTGGGTAACATAAAACCAACATTTGTTCCTTTGTTCGCATTGCAACCTCAGAAATACAACACTTGTCCCAGAACTTTTCTGACAAAAGTAGTTCTTTCTCATAGTAATAAAAGAAAAAACAAAGCCATCTTCATACAGGCCATAAAGGTCTTTGGAGGAGTGGAAGGAAAAGGCTTCCACTATCCATAACCTTGACACTCGGTGGGTTAGTGTGGTTAGCTCTATGCCTGGCTGCCATTGACCCCAGAAATTAATCTATTTTTGGTATAGGTTGAGTGAGCTCCAGAACCATGTAGCTTTCCAGAGGTGGAAATCTCATTTCTTAAGTTTTTCAACTTTCTGCCAGGGAATCAAACCCATTTCATTCCAGGTGAATACTACCTTGGCTAAGCAGTCCCTCAAAGTAACTCATCTAAATTAAAATCAATTAAAAGATATATATTCAAAAGGTTGAGGTACCCCTTTCTTTTTAATTTTTCCGAATAGTGCTTTAATTGGCACAAATATTTTGTTTACAAGACTTATGGTGTTATTTTCCAAGTTAAAATCAGATAAGAAAGTTTATATTTACTGTATATAAGACAGTAAAAACAGTTAGCACAATGCAAACTGTGGTGTTGTTTAAAAGTCAAAGGGAGAAACCTCTCCCCCCCTGGCATTTCCCCCACCTTAAAGTAGTTTAGGATTTCTTTGACTTGTGGACATATTTCTCTCTCTTGTACCTCCCCTTTGTTTTATGTATGGAAAAGCGATGTTGAGTTAAATCCTCTGATGATCCATATAGTCAGTATTTAAATACTGTTTCAGATTTCCATGGGACATCACATGATTAATACTTTTTTCTTATCCTATTCTCCCTTTCTTTCTATTCATCTTACTGATTATTTTTATGTAATTTTGCTAATTTCTCTGCCACCTCAGACTATCTAATTTCTAGGCTTTAGAGCTACTGGTACATGCATTTACAAATACAGAAGACTCTTGATTATCTGTAGATGGATTATCTGATTTGCAGATTAATGATGGTGATCTAGAAAAATCTAAAATTAAAAAAAGAAAAGGAAATCAGGACAAGTTTCAAGCATGAAAATTGATTACATTTGACTGTACATCACAACAGTGACTCACAGCCTCTTACTTCTCAAACAGCCGATGTACAGAGCAGTGGCCTTGACTGCTTTGTAGTTCAGTCGAGTTTAATAAAGAGTGCCCACAGAACACAGTAGGAGCTGCCTGGCCAAGGCAGTAAAGGTGTGCTCAGTTCACCCGGAAGGACGTGGGTTCAAATCCCCTTCAGGAAGTCATAAAATTTAAGAAAGAAGATTTCCACTTCCGGAGGTGCACATGGCCCTGAGATTCACTCAGCCTACACCAAAAATGGGTACCAGGTTAATTCTCGGGGGGCAAAGGCGGTCGGGTGTAGAGCTAACCACTCTACCCCATCAAGTGCCGAGGTTACGGATGGTGGAAGCCTTTACATTCCACCCCTCCAAGGGCCTTCATGGCCTGGGCGGAGATGACTTTGCTTTTACAGAACACAGTAATATTCATAGGTCTTTATTAGCGCCAAGCAATGTCTAAGAAAAATGTAAACATGCAGTGTTAATGATATGGCAGAAGCAGAAATAGTGTGTAAACTTAAAGACGGCAGTTGTATACAGCACCGTGTTTGACTTCTGGTGTAGCTGAAACAATGATCCAGTTTATCCAGAAAAATTAAGGCAAATTATTTTTCCAAGTACTGCCAATTTATTTAGGGGTTTGTCAGAGCAGAAAGCAATGAAAATGTCTGCCTATACAGAACTGGATAAAGTTATATTGGAATGGTGTCAACAGAAACGAGCAGAAGTCACACAAGTATCTGGCGTAATATGTGCCAACAAGCAGGCCTATTTCTATTCGTGAAAGTCTTAGGGATTGAAGGCAAATTTAATGTATCATCTGGTTGGATAACAGATTTAAACAAATATTAGAAACTGTGTATTAAAGTCAGGTAGCTTCATTTAAGTCCTTAGAATTTTAATGTAGCAAATTGTTTCATCAGTAACTATTTCACCTCATTTGTGCAATATCCACAGTTTCTCTACTACAAATTACCATGGATAATCAAAAGTCTACTGTGTGTAAGTTTGTAAATAGACTAAATCCTTTGTACTGGTACCTATACAAGTTCTGCTGTTAGTTATTTTTATTTACAAGTATGGTGTTATTTTCTAGGTTTAAACCAGATGATGCAAAGGAATATGGTGTAGAAGGAGCAGCAGTATCTGAAGTAGAAGTAGATGTGTTGACTGGTCAAATGCTTGTAAGTGTTTTATTTAAGTTACTGCATAATCCAAGAGAAATAAAAATATATTTCAGTTTTTTTTAATATTATATTGGAAAAGTTTGTTCCTTCTGATTCTTTAGCCATAATATTTGTCTTCTACTGGGACTTCAATAGCCTTCAATTTTATCTTTATGTGTAGGAGACTGTATTTCAATGGGTATCGTACATCATGGGCAAGCTATTCAAGCTTTCACTTGAAGTTTCTCACAATTTGTTTTGGTCTTCTCATACACTCCAGCACCTCCACATTTCTCACTTTGTAAATCCAATTTTTATACAGTATGTGTTTATAAACCCACATTTCAATTTTAATATGATGATGATAATTTAAAAAAAACCATGGTACAGCAGCCCTGGATGGCCATGGTCTACCAAGTGCCGCTGCTCAGCCTAAAGGCCTGCAGATTATGACGTGTCATGTGTGGTCGGCACGGCAAATCCTCTTGGCCAGTGTTCTCAGCTTTCTAGACTGGGGCTGCTATCTCACCGTCAGATAGCTCCTCAACTGTAATCATGTAGGCTGAGTGGGCCTCAAACCAGCAGTCAGATCTAGGTAAAAATCCCTGACCTGCCGGGAATTGAACCCGGAGCATCCGGGCATGAGACATACACGCTATCCCTACACCGCGGTGCCAGTGATGATGATAATGACAATAAGGGGAGCACTAAAAATAAAACATCTAAAAGTAAACTACAGCATGTCATTAAACTAGCCAGGGTAGGAGGCATGGCATGGTTGAAGCAACAGCTTGTAGATAAGTTCCAAAATTCAAGATTTTAAGGATATAAATAGAAATAAACACAAATGTTTATACATTTCTAAATATATTTGAGTGTGATTTGATAGAATCTGATGATTTCTTTCAAGAACAAAACATGTCATTCTATTTTAATTTAAGTTGTTTGATTAAAAAAAATGTTTTTTGCTATTTGCTTTACTGACACAGAGAGGTCTTATGGTAACGAGGGGATAGGAAAGGCCTAGGAATGGGAAGAAAGCGGCCGTGGCCTTAATTAAGGTACAGCCCCAGCATTTGCCTGGTGTGAAAATGGGAAACCACGGAAACCCATCTTCAGGGCTGCCGACAGTGGGGTTCGAACCCACAATCTCCCGGATGCAGGCTCGTAGCAGCACGCTCCAACTCACCTGGTGTTTCATTTTCAGGTATAATTCTGTTACCATATGTTTTCTTTTTTAGATGGTTTAAAAATTTAATTATTCAAAGTTAATTTTGACAAACTGAAGAACCTAACTGTTATAAATTTACTGAGTTGAAACTGGAAAGAGATGGCTTCAGATATCAACAGATAAAAAAATCAATATTAGCACATTTTTATTTATTTTTCAATAAATCATACCTTCAGTGAACCTATACAAATCTTAAAGTATATTTTAATTAAATGCTGCTCAATTTACAGGTAAAAAGAGTGGATATCTTGGAGAATGCTGGTGTAAGTATGAGCCCTGAGCTGGATATTGGACAAATAGAAGGAGCCTTCATAATGGGTCTTGGATGTGTAACGTCAGAGGAGATCATCCATGATCCGGACACTGGACTTGTCCTTACTAATCGCACCTGGGTAACAATACTTATCACAATAATTGTATGAATGAGAGCATCACTAATTTGTGTATGTAGAGAATAAGTTGAAAACCAGATTAGACTGACTATTTTAAGAGGAATAAGATTAAGTTAAGATTGAAAATTGTGAAAGTGGTTTGAATTCAGTATTTTTATTGTGTGCTGTAAGTCATGAGGCAGTGTTTATTTCCTTTGTCTACCAATTTACAGTAGCACCAACACATTCCTCAGATTTGTGTTAACTAATACATTCATTGTAACAAAGGGGCAGAAGTGTCGCATGCTTTGGGGCTTCTGGTGCTGTGCCCCAAAATAAAAACTGAAACATCATTGGTACCACCTTAACTTGGTACACAAACATTTTAACACCAGTATGGGTACAATTAAACACATATTAAAAATAATTAAACAAAAGGGTATCAGAACATAAAAGTCAAGAATACTTACTAGAATATTTTATTAAAGTTAAAAATAGAAAAAATTAGTATAATCTAAAAGGAAGAACTATACTGACGGAATTAATCCCAAACACAATTAGCTCGAAACCCACTCCAGTTTGGGGGAAATATAAGGAAAGTTAATGTAAGCATGAGCTTTACAAACCTTAGATATAAAGAAAATGACAAACTCACTTTACTGTGCAATTTAAGAAGTATGCATCTGTATATAATTATTTGCAAGCACTTAAACTTGTGGTCCTGCCTGCAGAAAGTGTGTGTTGTCCCTACTGACGCAAATTGCCATCTGGCTTATAACATTATCATTAAAGGGGTATTTTAAAACACAACACATTAAAGAAAGGTTGATAATTTTGAAAAAAAGTATTCATTTAAAAGTACATAAAAGGGACTCTTAAAGCATTACAATTAATTATTCTCTTATCCTATGAGATGACAGCATATCCTTTTTACAACCCTACCTTTGAATATCATATTTTTTTACACAGCGAGCTAGTCTCATGCTACAGAACCAAAGCAAACCATCAACTTCACAAATTAAATTTACAGTTACAACAAAAGTTTCCCAAAACATGGGCTTGCTTGATTCACAACAAATGTGCAGCATATTTTATCACATGGAAATATATCAAGAATTTATAAGGCATGGATGCGGGATTGCTCCGTTGACTCCTACATGCCTGCCAAAGTTAAGTTACATTAGTTACATTATTTTCCCCATGATTCCAGCCAATGCGCTCTGTGGAACAAGTGCTTGAGAGATGTCTGCTCAGCACAAAACACAAGAACTGAATCACCCTTGCAAACTTCTGCGTTCAACCTATTGCACATGGCACTTTCAGAACAAGGGCAACTTACTGATCAATAAGCAAATAAGATTCTCAGACAGGGCACGCCACACATCCCCTATTAATTTTTTTAAATGCTATTTGTTTGGGGTGTTTATCTAGAAAGATCTTTTGCTCCTACGCATCCCCTAACATGAGGGGGGAATTTCCCACACTCTCCAAATACAAAGAATGAAGCTTTCTGCTGGCTCCAGAAAGTCGGGAATCCTCGACTGTCATCAGAGAAGTCCTGAGAAAGGAAGTGTTTGGCTTCGTACAAGGAGCTCAAACAGTTCCCTTCACTACTTTATTGCACCATAACTAACTAATGCCACACATGCCAATCTAAATATTTTATAAGTTTTCTTTTACTAATAAAGCCACATATTTTATAAATGGCATAGTCATTATATTACATTTTGTTATATTGCATTGGATTTCTTTTTCTTCAATGTTAATAGTGCTCCATATACTGGCAGTAAAATAATTTTTTTTTGAGTCAACTTGCCTTACTGTCTGTGGGTAATTGGCTAGAGAAAAGAAGCAGTACTCACCCACCAGGGCTGTGCACAAAGTAGGCAGAGTTTGCAATAAGTACTGAGCAGAAAAGTGGTAGTGGAACAAGAGGAAATATATGGTGGGGCTATATCTGGCACTCAGTGTTACTGCAGTTTAGTTTCTTGGATAAGTTTGTATGGTGCAAAGAATGTTATACCCTACTGTATTCAGTTCTTTCAATATGAATAAAATTAACTTTTTTTTTTGTGCTAGTGGCTTTATGTCGCGGCGACACAGAGAGGTCTTATGGCGACGATGGGATAGGAAAGGGCTAGGAGTAGGAAGGAAGTGGCCGTGGCTTTAATTAAGGTACAGCATTTGCCTGGTGTGAAAATGGGAAGCCATGGAAAACCATCTTCAGGGCTGCTGACAGTGGGACTCAAACCCGCTATCTCCTGGATGTAAGCTCACAGCTGCGCGGCCCTAGCCGCATGGCCAACTTGCCTAGTTAACTCTTTGTTAGCCACTCTGTTTGAGACATTATGTGATCAAGAGAAATATTTAAATCATTAAGACTTGATCATCCAACATTTCTATAACACAGAAACAAAAAAAATCTAAATATTTTATAAGTTTTCTTTTGCTAATAAAGCCACACATTTTATAAATGGCATAGTCATTTTCATGAAGTCACATGAAATTAGTACTTCGCACATTATAAATTTGTTAAAATTAAGTTTGTATGGAAAGGTTGATATTTGAGCACAAACTGTTGAAGGGCATAGGCTATCATTTACACAGGAGCATGATATGCACATTACCACTGTCACTGTTGTTACGGGCAATAACAGTAAAATATAAGAAAAATGTTTAATTTACTGTTCTAATACTGTTTTTCTACTTTTTTTAGAGACCAAAACATTATCTATTTAAAACAGCAAAGGCCAGCAAGCAGGCAGGGTGTTTGGTCTGTGTTGCCGGATTCCAGAAAAGCCACATTTACATTGTCATTGTATACTGCCGGTGTGCCTAATGCAGCATGTCATGTCACTAGTCTGCACCATGCCGGGCGCGCGGCTGTGAGCTTGCATCTGGGAGATAGTGGGTTCGAACCCCACTGTCAGCAGCCCTGAAGATGGTTTTCCATGTTTTCTCATTTTCACACCAGGCAAATGCTGGGGCTGTACCTTAATAAAAGCCACGGCCACTTCCATCCCCCTCCTAGGCCTTTCCTATTTCATCATCGCCGTAAGACCTATCTGTGTCGTTGCGACGTAAAGCAAATAGCAAAACAAAAAAAGTCTGCACCATTATGAGAGTGCTGTTGCCACTGCTCAGTACAAAGCACAATCTTACTGACTGACATTGAAATAATGTCTCCTGTACATATATCATTGACTTTTAAAACTGTAAATATAGTAAAACCTCGTTAAGACATTTCTGTAGGGGACAAGGAAAAAGAATGTGTTAAGCAAAAAAATGTACTACTGAATACACAAATAAAAACTATCCAACAGGGATATGGATACACTTGATATAATTTTTTTTCAACATGAGGGCATTTTACATTGTTTATCTGTGAGTACAGTGAAAACTATATCTGCCATTTCTAAAGATGAGAGAAGAGTATTAAAAGGTGTGAAAAAAATGAGAGAACAATTATGAAAACATTTTCTGCTGGGGCTTAAAAAGTAACAACAGTCTATTGAAAGGTGTGAAAAACACCAGACAAAAAATATGAAAACTTTTGCATGGGTGTCCATAAAAATATCAACATATTATTGCAGATCTCACTCTTTATAAAACAAAAGTTAGTAGAAGCGTTCTATTTCAGACCAGTGGGTTATTAAACGTTATTTTCTGATCAAGCTCTTAGACCAAGAATTAGAGGTTATACTCGACAATGTGCGACTGCGAGAGATTGATTTTGGCCACCATTTTGAATCCTCAAAACTTCAACCAATTCGAGTGGTTGAGTCAAAACTCGAAGGTGCAAGTTTCAACATTCTCGCCACCTCTGCACACTTAAAGATGTGGATGCTAGTCCACTTTCTAACAGATTTTTAATTTTGACTTCATTAGTAAGGAATTTAATGAGTTCTTCTATATCTATAACTAGGCTATCCCAAGACAAATATGCTTCATGCTAGTCAAGTTCACATGATTATGTTCCTAATCCAGATGTAGGCTATCACACAATAAATATTCGCTACCATTCACTGTACCACTCAACACAACATAAATTTCTAACTTCTGAATGGAATGTGAAATACAAGCACAAACAAACTTACTGCATTATTCAGCAATCTTACTACAAACCGGCAAGCAAAACTGAGCATTTCTGAGGCGAATGGCTTGCTCCCCGAATGTGCCTCTTATCCTGTGAAGTTTAGGAATTCAAGGCCTTTTCCCATTATTATGAAACTGGGGCAAGAGCTCTTAACCAAGTTGGAAATCATGTTCCTTCCACAATGGGTGACAAAAAACATTTTCAGGGCTAGGAAAAATGTGATCGTACTAAGCGGTAATAGCAAAAATTTGTGACACGATAAGTAAGCAACCGAAGAGTAACCTCACAGTTCAAGACAGGTAGGTCATCAAAACTCTGAACATGGACAAAAGTGTACTCATTCTTCCCGCGGATAAAGGGAGCACCACTGTCATCATAGGTACTAATGAATACACCGCGAAGATGTCAGAGATTTCAGACCCAGAGACCTACCGCAAACTACCATAAGATCCAACCAATCAGATTCTTTGTAACACCAACAGCCTTATTAAGGCCTCATCATTGCCAGAAAATGTGAAGAGGGGAACCTCCAAAAGTGAAGCTCTACCTCTGAGATTACATGGCTTACCCAAGATACACAAGGACAACGTACCTCTATGGTCCATCATGAGTGCTACTGGATTATCGAACTATGATATTGCTAAACACCAACCATCTTATTACAACCTTACATCAGTGGCATGCAGTCATACCTCACAGATTCAGGCCACTTCATAAAAAAGCTGAAGAACATCCAGATAGAAACCGAAGACCTGTTTGTCAGCTTTGACGTGGTCTCACTCTTCACTAAGGTACCTGTGAATGAGGCCCTGGACCACGTCGCTGCTCATCAATGCTCATAGAATAGAATAACACTGTAAATACCTAGCTTTATTAATTATTTCCTTTTAACACAATTCTGGACACCAGGTCTGTAAAATATCCACATTCATGATTTTATAAAAACTTAAACCAAACGTTGCTCACTCTAAGAGCCTCACATCGAGCAGGCATGTAAGATTAAGTCTCTCGGTAACTCCAAAAGTTTCCAACATTGTCACTTTCAAGTGACAGCAGCCACCAGATCTAGTGGTGTATATTTATGCAGACATTATCATTTTTTGGCTTTGTGGCAGATACACACATATCAGCAAAACATTCAGGAATGGAGTAGAATGTCTAACTTGTTCTTGATGGCTCATGGGATTCTGTATCAGCAATGAAACCAATTAGCATATCAAGTGCAGCACTTTATGGAAATGAAACCTGAATAACAGCCAATTTAAAACAAAGGCAATATAATAGAAGCCTTTGATATGTGATGTAACAAAAGAATACTGTCAATAAGATGGTTACAAAGTTACGTGTTGAAAGTCTCATCAAGAAGTGTTGGCCTTTAAGGACTCAAGAAGATATGGGTAGAATAGATTATAACGAAAATATACTGAATAAAATTGGATAGAATATTTTACCAGAGGAAGAGACAGGTCCTGAAAAATCCAGGACTCTTTCTTAAATTTTGTAGTTAATAGATTTTGAAGATTAGAGACATTCTCTCTAACACCAACTAACAGTATACTTTGAGTCTTCATAATTAATTTATAAACTTACGAGTTCTCTTTCTATCATTCAGTAGACCTTATTTAAAAAAAAAAAGGTAATATATCCTTACTACTATTTTTGTATGGTTAACCATTTAATCCTAAATTACGGCAGGGTAACTATGGTCCAAGAAAAGCAATGGGAAATTACCTCACTTCTCCTTTTCCTCAGTACGCTTCATCAGTGATGCCTAGGCCATCTTTGACAGCTAAACACATGCACGCTACACAGTTCACTAACCTTCCCAACACTGTCTAGTAACTATTATTAATGACCCAGCCTGGCTGGTACTATCTACTTACTACTTTCTCTAACAGGTAGACTTAACCTGATCTAACAGCTGTTAATGTTCCAACCGGCCTTCAGACTGAGTACTCAACATACGTACAACTATGTTCCATTTGAGGAAAAATAGCATTAGGTTTTTAGTTTCAATTCAGAGTACATAATTTCTTGTTAAAATCTGTTTGCTCAAATCCTTAATACTATATTTAGTGTGGCAGAGAAGTTCCTTCTTAGCAGCTCACCATTAGAGAGAGTACTAGTGGCAGCAGTTATGCTGGTAGCACAACTTGTGCTTGTGATGTGGAAAAATACACACCAATTTTCTGCAAATGTAATGATGTTTCTTTTATTGTATTGTGATTGTCTTAAGAAGACAAAGTCCATGAATTTTGAGAGTTTACCTAACTGGGTGAGTATAACCATGCCCCATTCATAAAGACAGTTTCATTTAAAACTTCAGTTCTATTTCAGTTTATGAATCTCTGGGACCATTCACAATACATGGTCACATGATCAGTTTATTTTAAATCTTGAACCACGGTAATTTTATAGGGGTGCAGATAAGTTCTTTTCTTAGAGCTTTATTTCCTGTCGACTCAGAGATTCCAGTCTCTTGTGCTAACTTACGCATTAAATTTTTAGGACTCTGCAACATTATATCCGAGATTTGATCAAGTGTTTGTCCATTAAAATCATAGGCTTGCTACTTATTGGTACATCCAGAACAGAACTGGTTGCACAAAATATACATATCAAATCAGGTACAGTTCATGATTTGGTCTCCTCATATTAGGAAAACGAGTACTGTATCTTAGTTTCATATTTTCCGTAAAATGATTACTTTCACGAAAAACATTTTCCACCAAAAGCACACACTCTTTAATAGTGAACATTATCACCAGTATTTTATCTAAATGCATCCACATACCGGGCGAGTTGGCCGTGTGGTTAGAGGCATGCGGCTGTGAGCTCGCATCTGGGAGATAGTGGGTTCGAATCCCACCGTCAGCAGCCCTGAAGATGGTTTTCCATGGTTTCCCATTTTCACACCAGGCAAATGCTGGGGCTGTACCTTAATTAAGGCTACAGCCGCTTCCTTCCAACTCCTAGGCCTTTCCTATACCATCGCCGCCATAAGACATATCTGTGTCGGTGCGACGTAAAACATATAGCAAAAAAAAAAAAGCATGCACACTACACTGTTCACTAATCTTTCCGAGACTATGTAGTACTTACTCTTTACATTTACCATTCAAGGCAATGCCAGAGACCCAGCGTGGCTGCTACTACCTACTTAACCCCAAAGCACAAACCTTCTTCAATTATCTTCGTTCACAAACATTCGTTGTTTTTACAACATGACAAAAATAAGGAAAATTTAGCAACAGATTTTATTATATATTACTTATCACTAAGAAACAATGCAGGGCGCTGTCTGAAGAGACAGAAACAATAGTTTTGGCAATAATGGGAACATTCATTTTGAATATTTGGTGTATACTTGTGCTTGGTGCTCTTTGCAAAATGCCTTATAACAGTCAAAATGTTGTTGCCATTCTCTTCTTTTTTGATGGGCGTACATGGCAGATAGTTCTCTTCAGGGCAGATGATGTTCCAGCATTTTCCTCATAATGGAGTTTGATTCCAATAATTGACTGTATAGTGAGGTGCAGATAAATTTGATAGTGCTGGAATGTGTAACCTACTTTGCACCCATGCTGAAAGGAGCTTGTCACTCAGTCGAATTAGGAAGTGTTTTCTCTGTATGACATTCTTCTTTTCCCAATTAGTGTTGTGAATGTGGATTACCCACATGATAAACGTAATTATAAGCCAATATCATAAACATTACTGATCTTTTTAGATGTATTGAAGTTACAAACGTTCGTAAAAATTATGAACTTCAGAAAAACTGCAACTGTTAGCAAGTGGGGCTTTTTTTTCTATAATTTGCTTTATGTTGCTCTGATACAGATAGGTCTTATGGCATCGATGGGATAGGAAAGGGCTAGAAGTGAGGAGGAAGCGCCAACATTTGCCTGGTGTGAAAATGGGAAACCATAGAAAACCATATTCAGGGCTGTCAACAGTGGGGTTCGAACCCACTATCATCCGAATGCAATCTGTTAGCTATATGACGCGTGGAGTTTCATCTTGGAAGTCATAAGCATTAAGCCAAGGAAGTAACTGAAGAGATGGAGCTCTCGTGTCCTTCCTGCATTTTTCACACAGCAATGAAGAACTGGCAGTCATAAAAATTATGAAAGTTTGTGTTGTAGTGTTAATGCTTTCTCTAACAGCAGATCATAACTAGTCTTGCTGTAGAGAAAATTTCCTGGTGCTCTGTATATTGACATAAAGCTAATTGTAAAAAAATATCCTGAACTATATTGAATTCCAAAGTGATCTATTAATTCCTATTCTTTCCATTCCACCAGAATTATAAGGTACCAGGAATAAAGGATATTCCCATTGAGTTCAATGTGGAACTAGAGGGCAATGTTGCCAATCCAGCAGGAGTACTGCGTTCAAAGAGTAAGTTAATGCATATAAAAATGTTCAATGTTTTCTTGCACACATTATCTCAAAGACAAATAACTTTCTCTCACTGTCACTTTGTATTTCTTTTAGCGACTGGAGAGCCTGCCATTTGCTTGAGTTCTTCAGTATTCTTTGCCATAAAGAGAGCACTGTATGCTGCACGGAAGGATGCTGGGATATCAGAAAAATATTTTCCATTTGGTAAGTTTATTTCAAGTATTATGTATTTACCTCAGCATTAAAAAATGCTAATTCAAATTCTGAGAAATTCTATCTATTATGGATTTCTTTATTAAAGTATCCTGAATATCACTCATACATTGTTCCCTTGAGCTAGTAATGAAATACAAATCACTGTCTGCATGCAATCTGAGGTGTCTATAGTATCATCCACCATGCAGAATATCAATCAATCAGTCAATTACTGATCTGCATTTAGTGTTGTCACCCAGGTGACAGATTTCCTATCGATTGTTTTCCTAGTCTTTAAAAAAAAATGATTTCAAACAAGTCGGAAATTTATCGAGCATCTCCCTTGGTAAATTATTCCAATTCCTAATTCCTCTTCCTATACATGAATATTTACCCCAATTTGTCCTCTTGAATTCTAACTTTATCTTCATAAAATGATCATTCCTAATTTTATAATCTCCATTCAAGCTTATTTGTCTACTAATGTCATTTCTCGCAATCTTTCCACTGACAGCTCGGAACATTAGATTGCCTACCCTGCTGGTATCTCTTACCTTCTCTGATGGCTACAGAGCTGTCCGACTCATTGGCTGAATGGTCAGCGTACTGGCCTTTGGTTCAGAGGGTCCCGGGTTTCGATTCCCGGCTGGGTCGGGGATTTTAATCTTAATTGGTTCATTCCAATGGCCCGGGGGCTGGGTGTTTGTGCTGTCCCCAACATTCCTGCAACTCACACACCACACATAACACTACCCTCCACCACAATAACATGCAGTTACCTACACATGGCAGATGCCGCCCACCCTCATCGGAGGGTTGCCTTACAAGGGCTGCACCCGGTTAGAAATAGCCACACGAAATTAAATTTCTTATGGCTACAGAGCTTACTTCTCCCTTCTTTTTATCCCTCTTATTACCCTGCTCAATGGCCGTAGCCGTGTTGAAACACCGGATCCCGTGAGATCTCTGAAGTTAAGCAACATCGGATGTGGTCAAGATTTGGATGGTTTGCCATGCACTGTTGGTGGGGGGTAAGGGAATGGAGGACCGGAAAGGAACTGGGCACCCTACCGCATGTAAACTCCGGCTCAGGACACCTCTGCGGAGGTTCGGACCTGCCCTCGGGCAGAATACACCCTTACCTTACCTTACCTTACCCTGCTCCATCTCTTTCTGTCCTCTACTCTAAACTCCTTTCCTACCTTTTTATTTCTTCATATCTCTCTAACACTTCCCTGTTCCCATCTTCCCTACTCATGCTGCTCATGCTACTGGCGATGTTACATTTTCTGAGAAGTTGAAAACTGATGACGTTGCCTTTATATTTTGTTCAATTTTCATGCTTTTTTTACTTTATCATAAAGATGTTTTAGGTCACATACCCCTCTCTTTGTCCAACTATCATAATTTCTAAATAGAAAATATACAAAGCAGAACAGAATGTTTTTCTTGTCGCAGCTACACAACCCTAAATGCTGTCATACATAAAAGTATCAATTTTACATGTAAATGCACCTCATCTCTTACATGTAGACTTTTTTTTGTTTTTTGTATTTCATTTAGGCACTAGGCAACCACTGTCTCTTATTTTAATTTCCTCCAGTAAGCTCATCATCATCATCATCATCATCATCATCTGTTTAGCCTCCAGGTTCGGTTTTTCCCTCGGACTTAGCGAGGGATCCCACCTCTATCACCTTAAGGGCAGTGTCCTGGAGCTTCAGACTCTTGGTCGGGGGATACAACTGGGGAGTATGACCAGTACCTCGCCCAGGCGGCCTCACCTGCTATGCTGAACAGGGGCCTTGCGGAGGGATGGGAAGATTGGAAGGGATAGGCAAGGAAGAGGGAAGGAAGCGGCCGTGGCCTTAAGTTAGGAACCATCCCGGCATTCGCCTGGAGAAGAAGTGGGAAACCATGGAAAACCACTTCCAGGATGGCTGAAGTGGGAATCGAACCCACCTTTACTCAGTTGACCTCCCGAGGCTGAGTGGACCCTGTTTCAGCCCTCGTACCACTTTTCAAATTTCGTGGCAGAGCCAGGAATCGAACCCGGGCCTACGGGGGTGGCAGCTAATCACGCTAACCACTACACCACAGAGCAAGTAAGCTCAAAGAACTGAATACAACTTGTTTTAATTTGTGAACACTCATTTTGAAACATTAATGCATATGCATGAATAACATGGTTGTAAACAAATGTCACAGCACACCATAATTCAGACATATGAAGTTCAAACCATCAAAAATTTTACTGAGAGCTAGGCATCAAATACTTGGTTGGTGGGAGGAGTGTAGCTTTCATTGTCATGATAAATGTAAGTGATGCATATGCATACAATGAGTCCTAAATGGCTGGCAGAGCTGGC
The DNA here is from genome assembly GCF_040414725.1 of Anabrus simplex. Classification (NCBI taxonomy): domain Eukaryota; kingdom Metazoa; phylum Arthropoda; class Insecta; order Orthoptera; family Tettigoniidae; genus Anabrus; species Anabrus simplex. The sequence goes on along the minus strand of NC_090271.1, from coordinate 130,526,765 downwards.
ATGCGTACAATACTAGAAGGGACACTGCAGAAGTCTTTCTCTGTTTGCCAATAACCGAGCATCTATACCGAGTATTAGTTACATAGTTATCATCATCATTAGCCCCCTGACATGTTCTTCCATACGTCGTATAGACCTTCTTTTCTTCACCGGCTGCTGACCTCCATGTGTGGTATAGACCACCTGTAGGGCTAACTTCATTTTGTTGTAGCTTGTAAAGTTTAAAGTAGTCGAGATGGAAGGTGAAGGTGAAGATCTCTGCCTTCCTTGTATGAATCAACCCAAATCAGTAATTCCTTTTCTCTTTCCAAAGAGTTTGAAATATTCTGACCTCTTTCCGCTTGAGAGCATATAGACTCAAATTTCTGCTGCGTTCTAGCAGATATACTACATGATATTTCCTTATGCAGATTGATAGTATAAATCACCATCTTTTCACTGATATGAATGTTGACATCATCTGGTGAGGATTCCTATAATTCTTTCAATGCCTTGAGACCTCTTACAACTCATAATTACTTGATTCTGTCACTTGGAAATATGATATTACGTGGCGCAGCAGCAGTTTGAATGAAAGAGAAGTAATTTTTAATAAATCAGACAATAACAGCACTACACCAGACTGAACTGATTAAAGCGAGAGTACACACATATCATATGGAATGGGAGCGCATGGTGTGTGCAACCAAGAAATAGACAGCAAAACACCCCAAAGTACATGCCCTAATTTTCATGAACTAATTGTTCCATTAACCTGGGATTTTCGCTAAATTTATCTTTGAACTATTATTCCCAATTCTTCTGCTCTAAGTTCCGAGGCAACGATTACCGTAGTTTAAATTGCATTGTGAAGCAACCCATGCAAATAAAAGAATGTCACTTCCGTTTCATATAAAATGTGGAAGGTTTCTTCTCCATTACGAGACCATCAGGTAAATATAAAGTCAATGAGTGTAAACTACATTGCTCTCAGTCTTTACTGTAAATGTTTGAAATTAATCTGAGCTAAACTGTTGTAACAGTGAATTTTTAAAGAGATTGCTGCATTTTCTTAGTGCTCACATCTGAATCAACTCCGTCCGTTGGGTAAAGCGGCACTCAAATGCCCCTCATTGTTGAGGGGTTAGACTACTTTGTAAGGTTTCAAAATATGTATAACTTAGTAAAGAATCACCAGGGGGCTGGTGCCTGGAGCTCATAGTTACCAGCCACCCCTAAAGATGGAAAGCACTGTGCTGTTGTTTAGATTTATTGAGAAATGAAAGTTTCAGTGAGCATCATCTAGGGGTTAGATTAGGGTAAAATCTTAACTGTTTATATGTTCTTTAAACACAAATATGTCAGTCTTCTATTGCAGCAAAATACATAGTTACAGAAATAAGGTAAGAGTACATTAATGTTAATGACATGTTGGTTTTTTTCAGATACTCCAGCAACTTTCGAGAGTACATTCCTCCATAGTGGAACCAACTATGAACAACTTGTGCTTTGAGCTTATTACCAAGAGTAACAACAACTATAACACAAGTTATCTATTTGTAGATGAAGAATATCACTGCACCTAGAAAAATTGCTTTATGATTTTATGCTATCATGAATTTTACTACTGAAGATATATATATGTCTTATGTTTATTTCATTTTGTTGGTTTATTGATTCATATTTTAAAATCCTAGGGCTGTGAAAAGAGATTGTTTAAAGTGATCTCTCAGTATTCCCTAAAAAAGTCTAAGACAGAGGCTATTGAATATTGTCAGGCCTCCAACTTCAGTGTTAAGGTAAATATGTGGAGTGAGGGGCACAAAAAATTCCTCAAAATCACAAGTATTTTCTGACATTCCTCTAGTACAGTAGCATTCAAAGTGTGGTACACAAAGTCATGCCATGGGCAACGCAGCTTCTAACTGTTTTCAGTGGGCAATTCAGAAATGATTTGAGACTGCTCATTTTTAATAAAAATTTTTGTTTTGATTTGGTGTTGTCTACCACTACAGAGTCCCCTTTTTGAACTATTCATTTTAAAATATGTGTCAGTTTTTACCTCCCGTTGACTATGTATGCAAAAATGCTTACTGATGCTGCATTGCTCCTTTTAATTTTTTGTTTCAAAATCCACTCATTTATTTTAATTTTTTCAGCAGCAGTGTATTATAGTACAAGAGTACTTGTTGCAATTATACCCATACATATATCATTCCTAGGCAGTAGAAACCTCGTAATTTTACTCAGGAGAAAATCACGTTTCTCTATCTGTCTTGTGAAGGCTCGCCGTGTTGCCTGAGAATGGTCAAATAACTTGGCTGTAGTTAAGCAACGAAAATGCCAGGAACAGTTTTTCAGTCACTGCTGACCGCTCAAGTTTTAGACTTCTTCTGTAAACTTTGCTCCCAAGGAGTTACAAGGTTTTCTTTGCCCATCGATGATATATATTATTGTTATTATTAGGAAACAGGGTGGTGTGGCGACTTAACTACTTGCCTGTCATCCCGATGACCGTGGTTTGATTCCTGGTGCTGCTGGGGTGGGATTTTTAGTTGAAAATCCTGTAGTGTCAGGAAGGGCATGCGACCTTAAATCCCCAGCCATAACTCGCTCATGCCTCGGTGCGTGCAGGGAATCTCAGCAAGTGGATAAGCTGCGGATGATGATGATGATGATGGTTATAGTTAATATTATTTGACAATCCAGCAATAATTTGTTATTTCTGGCATAATCGCAATATACTCATACTTCAGGCGTATGAAGATAAAAATATTGGATTTTGGGGGTACACCAACCAAAAAGTTTGAATACCACTGCTCTAGTATATAGATTGGTAGGTAAGCGAGTTCACTTAGAGTATCTTGGAAGACAAAATAATAGAATGCTTTGACAATGAATTAACATTTCTTATTTTGAGGAATTTTAGAAAAATACATAATCAATTAGTAAATATATGTGCTTACAAAGGAGAGAGAACATTTAGCTATCACAGAATAATTATATTGTATCTTTATTGTGCTTATGAATGGTAGATGTACAGTAAATATTATTTTACATTAAAGATTTATGTATAAAGAAATTGAAGCCCAAATGACTTGCTCCAAGGTTAAAAAAAGGGATTTGAAAGTTTCTTAGACCCTGCTTGATCCAAATTATTTTGATTTTGTGATTTTTAATCATGTTTTGGAGAGTGATGAAGTGGAAATAGCATCTTGGGATATTATTATTCACTTAAAAAAAGAAAATATTCATTTTTTAATCAATAGGGAGATTTTGAAAGCATTTGTTTCAGTCTGTTTTTGCAGATATTAGTTTATGTGATGTTATTGCTCTGTGATGACCCAGAAAAGGATCAAACATATTTAATAACAGAATCTACTGTTCTTGTCACCTATTTTAGACAATATTACTAAGTAAGTTGAATGTGTGTGTGGACATTTTGCAACAGAAATAAGAGTTAAAAATCTCAGCTAGCTTGTACAATAAATAAAATTGTGAAGATAGCTATTTAGTTACCAGTAATACATATCTTCTCTGGCATTCTATTTGTCATAGACTATGACATTGTTAAGAAAAGATTAGAGGAGAAAGAAAATTTTATTTTACATTAAGTAAATTAGATTAGCCCCCTGTTCAATACACAAACTACGGTATCATATGATGTACAGGATGTACTAGCACTGGCTACATACTCGTGTTTCCCCCTCCCTCAGAACTGTCACTCCTTATGCAAGTCTATAACTAAGGTAATGGTTCTTCTTCTTCTTCTTCTTCTTCTTTTATGACCACATAGGATCACTTTAGTCAGTCCGTCGTTCAGGTCTCTTTGGATGTCTTGGAAACAATGTGAAGTGTAAACCAATTTTCATGGGAAATAACGCACATGAAAGTAAAATATATACACATATATGGTGCATATTGTATTGTTGTATTGGTGAATCGGTATGTTAACTTGTTCCTGTTCTGTAATATTAATAAATATTCATGCATATATTTGTCTGAGTTGCTAATCTGCTAACCTTTCAAACTATGACTTCTACTTCACTGAAGACTAAAAGTACACTACATTGGTAGCAGGACTATACCATACTTCACTGTAACCTTTCTTGTAAGACAATTTATAGTGCTGTTAGTATTGCCTAAGTAGAAAAAACTGAGGATAATATCTGTGGTTTATACATCCCACTAATGGCTCATGGCTTTTGAAGATGCCAATGTGCTGAAATTTTGTCAAAATCTACTAACATGAGGCTGACCTGTTTAAACACTTTCACCAGACTGATCTGGGATCAAACCAAATCCCCTACCATCAGAGCTACCAAGCCCTGCAGAATGAAACTTGAAAGTCTGAGTACACAACAAACAAGGCAAACTATGAAATCAGAAGGATATTATAATTTTTTGGTAGAGAATGCAAGGAATAGTGATGTTGTAATGGTGGTTTATTATTTTAAAGAGGCAAAACAACAAGGATATCTGCTCTCATGATATAAACTGAAGAAGCAAGAATTCTAACTCCATAAAGAATGAGGTATTAGGGGGAAAAAAGGTGGAAAGCCATGAAGATGAACATTATATTTATTCCTCTACCAAGGCACATTTCTCTTGGTGTTGCTGGGGTGGGATTTTGAGTTGAAAGTCCTAAATGTTACAATCAGTTGCATCATATATGCATGAGTTGTTCAGAACATTAGTCTAGAATTCTGTATATTGTTTATAGGACTGCTGAGTTATTTAGCTACGCAGTTTGCATCACGTAACTGTGAGCTTGCATTCAGAAGATAGTAGGTTCAAACACCTCCACCACAACAGCCTTGAAGATGGTTGTCTCTGGTTTGTCATTTTAACACAAGGAAAATGCTAGGGCTGTGCCTTCATTAAGATCATGGTTGCTTCCTTCCCAGTCCTACCACTGTCCTATTTCATATTTACTATAAAAACTTCCCGAGTCAGTGCCACAATATTGCTTGCAGGACGATCTTAACCTTATGGACTCTCTGGACCACAAGAGTGCAGGATTAAACCCTGCAGAGGCTGCTGGATTTTTGAAGGGTGGAAATAATTCCATGCAGCACTCCATGTTGTAAGAAGATCTCTGGTGACACATTTGGTGTTTGCCCAAAAAAATTAATTTAAAATTCAGCCATTGATCACCCAAGAGAACTCACATTTCACTGCCATGTGATAGAGTAAAACAGAATATCAAAACTGATACAGAGACAACCTAAGTGGCACAAAATCAAAATAAATAAACAAACAAACATTGTGACCGATGTCACGTACTGTCATGTAAAAATCGTGTGAAATCAATCATAGACCTCTGTATTGATTAATGTATCCTAATATTGCACAACTTGTGCGCAATAAAGTTTATATATATATATATAATATTTGCTGTTAAATCCAAAGTCTTCAAACTATGGAAGAAATTGAAAAGAAAGGAGAGAATGCAAAAAGATGGGATCTAGACAAGTTGAAAGAAAAGAGTGTGAGGGATTGTTTCAAGGAACATGTTGCACAAGGGCTAAATGAAAAGGCTGAAGGAAACACTATAGAGGAAGAGTGGAGAGTCATGAAAAATGAATTCAGTAGGGCTGCTGAAGAAAGGAAGGAAGAAAAGAAGTAAGAATCAGTGGATAACTCAGGAGATACTAGACCTGATTGATGAACGATGAAAATACAAGAATGCTAGAAATTAAGAGGGCAGAAAAGAATACAGGCGATTAAAGAATCAAGTGGATAGAAAGTGCAAGGTAGCTAAGGAAGAATGGCTGAAGGAGAGGTGCAAGGATGTCGAAGGTTGTATGTTCCTGGGAAAGGTAGATGCTGCATACAGGAAAATCAAGGTAACCTTTGGAGAAAGGAAATCTAGGTGTATGAATATTAAGAGCTCAGATGGAAAGCCACTTCTAGGGAAAGAAGACAAAGCAGAAAGATGGCAGGAGCATATCCAACAGGTGTATCAAGGTAAAGATGTAGATAATTTGGTTCTGGAACATGAAGAGGCTGTTGATGCTGATGAAATGGGAGACCCAATTTTGAGGTCAGAGTTTGACAGAGCTGTGAGTGACCTAAATAGGAATAAGGCACCTGGAATTGATGACATTCCCTCTGAATTACTGACTGCCTTAGGGGAAACCAGCATGGCAAGGTTATTCCATTTAGTGTGTAAGATGTATGAGACAGGAGAAGTCCCATTTGATTTTCGGCAGAATGTTGTTATAACTATTCCCAAGAAAGCTGGTGCTGACAGGTGTGAAAACTACCGCACCATTAGTTTAGTATCTCATGCCTGCAAAATTTTAACATGTATTGTTTACAGAAGAATGGAAAAACAAGTTGAAGCTGAGTTGGGAGAAGATCAATTTGGCTTCAGAAGAAATGTAAGAACACGTGAAGCAATCCTGACTTTACGTCTGATCTTAGAGGATCAAATCAAGAAGGACAAGCCCACGTACATGGCATTCGTAGATCTAGAAAAGGCATTCGATAATGTTGATTGGACCAAGCTTTTTAAGATTCTGAAGATGATTGGGATCAGATACCGAGAATGAAGAATTATCTACAATCTGTATAAAAATCAGTCTGCAGTGATAAGAATTGAGGGCTTTGAAAAAGAAGCAGCAATTCATCAAGGAGTGAGGCAAGGCTGCAGTTTGTCCCCTCTCCTTTTCAATGTGTACATAGAACAGGCAGTAAAGGAAATCAAGGAGAAATTTGGAAAGGGAATCACAGTCCAAGGAGAGGAAATCAAAACCTTGAGATTTGCCGATGATATTGTTATTTTATCTGAGACTGCAGAAGATCTCATGAAGCTGCTGAATAGTATGGATGGAGTCTTGGGTAAGTAGTACAAGATGAAAATAAATAAGTCCAAAACAAAAGTAATGGAGTGCAGTCGAACAAAGGCAGGTGATGCAGGAAATATTAGATTAGGAAATGAAGTCTTAAAGGAAGTAGATGAATATTGTTACTTGGGTAGTAAAATAACTAACAATGGCAGAAGTAAGGAGGATATAAAATGCAGACTAGCACAAGCAAGGAAGAGCTTTCTTAAGAAAAGAAATTTGCTCACTTCAAACATTGATATAGGAATTAGAAAGATGTTTATGAAGACTTTCGTGTGGAGCGTGGCATTGTATGGAAGTGAAACATGGACGATAACTAGCTCAGAAAGAAAGAGAATAGAAGCTTTTGAAATGTGGTGTTACAGAAGAATGCTGAAGGTGAGATGGATAGATCGAATCACGAATGAAGAAATACTGAATCGAGTTGGTGAGAGGAGATCGATTTGGCTAAATTTGATGAGAAGGAGGGATAGAATGATAGGACACATCTTAAGACACCCAGGACTTGTTCAGTTAGTTTTTGAAGGAAGTGTAGGTGGTAAGAACGGTATGGGTAGACCAAGGTATGAATATGACAAGTAGATTAGATCAGATGTAGGATGCAATAGTTACGTAGAAATGAAAAGGTTAGCACAGGATAAGGTGGCATGGAGGGCTGCATCAAACCAGTCTATGGACTGATGACTCAAACACAACAACACACATGCATTATACAGGAATTTTCTCCTAAAAAGGTCAAAACATGCAAACATGCAGGTAAAAAGAACGGTTCTTTGGAATTATTGTCATAAAACGAATATTTTCAAAGTCTGTGAAGTGTAACTAGCTTATTTAAAAACATGCATTTGCATGGAAATCTGGGCTCTACTTATAAGTATGAGGATTCCAGATTTGTCCGAGATATCTGTCAGTATTTTGAGTCTACCAGTTTTGGTCAGCATCTGAATGTTGAGTGTGTCAATGAATTGAGTTCTCTTGGGTTTTGGGAAGCTCTGACTCTTCCCTACATAATGATGTGGTCCTCCAGAATCCAAATGACCAGAATTGCCTTCACTCTTTTCGGCTCAGGTCTGAGGTAGTTCCTCTATCTGCTGTGTTTCAATCATGCTAAGTTTTTAAATGTTGACCAATTAATTTGTTGAAATCTCCTATTCAATACTAGTTAAGTCTTCAGGACTATAACACTGTCATTATATTAAGTTTGAGTATGGTACATGTTTCGCCTGTCATTGCAGGCATCATCAGCCATGAAATCTATCTCCAAGTCAGAGCTCTGAGTGGATGCTATACTAGAATTATTCATAAATCAATATTTTTAATATAACAATTTGCACTGAAGTACAAGACATTAGGTCATATTGGAGTGAACAAGCCATTCTTGTCTTGAAGTTCTAATTTAATATCCAACTCATGTTCACATCCGATGGAAATAATATTAACTGTCAACTCTCATAATGCCGGTAATGAGAACGGCATGATACAAGTGGGTTTAAAACATCTGTACATTTTTACAACCTATTAGGAGATTAACTTGTACTAGAACTATTCTTAAAAACGTCCCACTCATGTCCACGTTGAATGGAGATAATGCTGAAACTGATATGGCAACTGTAGTCTATTGGAATCATAACATTTAAACATTTCTTTTTACATTTGTAGGAGATCAAACACATTCAGCTAATATGTTTTTTGGGATGGCGTCTAAGTTTGTTGTTGATTTTAGCTGGTGTGCATGAGCCCAGGGCAAACTTATACAGTGTCATCGTAAAAGTTGTTAGTCCATATGGGCAGCTGGGTTTTAGATGTGGCATTTGTTTGCGACAAAGATTAACCGATCAGCCTATCGCTCCAGCCTGACGTTGGATGAGAAATTGGCTGCCCCAAACAAGGGGTACAAGTGCCATTGGTGGCTGTTCGCTCCAGATCAGAAGCTTCCGTTAAAAACTTATAACTGCCCCCAAAGGAACAGATACATTTTACTCTCACTAGTCTCAAGTACTAGGCAACCTCTTCCACTACTTACACTGTACCATCCATCTTCTTCTCTGTCGATGCTGTTGAGTTATTCACTTTTAACCCTGAGCTTGGGCTCTTATTTATATCCCTTGGAGAAAGGATGTTCCAGCATTATAAAGCCCCTAGGAGTGGTACTACCTGTTGGTCTGCATGTTCTACTGAGTATTGAAAGCAGCCCTGTGTGAGTGCAAGGGCCTGCTATCCAGCACCTGGGGATGCATCCTGTAGGTATTAGGTTTCTCTTGGCAGCATAATAAAAGATTATTATTATTATTATTATTATTATTATTATTATTGATGGTCACTAATATTGGAAATGTGCCAACCTTTAAATGACCGGGCTGTAGGGGAACCATACCGGACGTGACTTTTGTATCTGAGGACATTGTGTCGAAAATGAATGACTGGCGGGTGATTGAAGAATACAAGGGAAGTGATCACCAGTACATTACTTTTCGTGTTCTTCCTGAAACTTCACAGATGAATATTACATTATATAAACCCCAACACAGTGGAATATAGAAAGCAGGCACAGAGAAAAATTTCTTGGTATCTTACGAAATGAAATGGACAGTATAACAGAACGAATTTGTTGTTATAAAGGGAAAGAAGTGGCTGAGAAATGTGTTGAACTCACCATGCAGCTTATTTTGAGAGCATGTGATCTGTTCATGACTCATAATACATTAATTACAAAACAAGAAGCATTCAGCATATTGGTGGACCAAAGATATTGCTGACCAGAGAAGATGTTGTCTGCAACTTAGACAGAAGGCACAGAGAGCACGAGTCAGCCAAGAAGACACCTCACTCACAGCTGAGTATAAGTCGGTGAAGAAAGAACTGAGAAATGCTATCAAAAAGAGTATAAAGTTGAAAAATGGTGGAAAATGGCTAAGGAAGTGGCTGATGATACATGGGGTTTAGGATACAAGATCGTTATGACAAAACTTGGAAGTTTCTCGAACCCGATCATGGACTCAAATGCAATGAAGGATATTGTAGATACATTATTCCCAGATCATCCTGAGAGATCTGATGATGATGATGACTTCATAGATGATGTACCACTTTTTACACGAGAAGAATTGATGAGAGCAATTAGGTCCCTTAGAAATAAAAATAGGCCCCAGGACCAGGTAGTATCCCAGCAGAGATACTAAAGCTGATAGCAGATTTCTGTCCACAACTACTGCTGAAAATGTACAATAGCTGCCTGCTATCAGGGATGTTAAGTGTTCGCTGGAAAACAGCTTGGCTAGTTTTAATAAGCAAAGGGAAATCTGGAGGCTATAGGCCTTTACGTATGCTGGATACTGCTGGTAAAGGATTAGAGAAACTTTTGCAGCCAAGAATACCTTCAGCAGTTAACTAGCTGGGGACCTCTCTGATCATCAACATGGTTTTTGAGGAGGACATTGAACAATCGATGCAGAATGGAAAGTGTTGAATACAGCTAAATGTGCACAAATGGGTAATCATCATTCTCGAAAAGTGACACTCCTTGTGAATCTGGATGTCAAGAATGCTTTCAACTTGATAAGGTGGAATGACATATTGGAAGCACTTCAAAGTACTTTCAAACTACCAGAGTATCTCATGTGCATAATGAGAAATTATTTGAAAGATTGTACTCTTAGTATATCACACAGAAGATGGGCAGAGAGTGAAACGGTTCACAGCTGGTGCAGCACAAGGGTTCATCGTTGGCCCAAATCTGTGGAACATTATGTATGATGGATTGTTGAGGATATAGATGCCGGAAGACACAATGCTAGTGGGCTATGCTGATGATATAGCTGTTTTGATAGTTGCTCAAAATTTGGAGTTGGCTTAGTTTAAGCTAAATCAAGTGATGCGACGGGTGAAAGATTGGATGGCGAATCACAGATTACAACTGGCAGATCATAAGACAGAGATCGTTCTCTTGACAAGAAAAAGGATCACGACCATCATTCCAATGTACATTGGACAAACAGCAATCGAAACATCTAGAAGTATAAAGTACCACGGAGTGACATTTGATACCAAACTTACTTTTTGGGATCATATCAAACGGGTGACATATAATGTGGTGAAAACAACTATTATGCTGAGTAGATTAATGAGCAACGTTAAAGGTCCGAAGTCTAGCAAACGACGACTTCTGATGTCGATAGTTCACTCGACGCTTCTATATGGTGCCGAAGTCTGGGCTGAATCTCTGAAGTTTGAAAAATACCGGCGAAGGATAGCTGTGGTACAGCGGAGATCAGCTTTGCATATTACAAGCGCATATCACACAGTATCCGTACCTGCAGTCCTTACGGTAGCAGAGGTAGCAGTGGTAGCATCAATTGATTTACTTGCCTTAGAGAGACAGGAAGTCTGGCGAACTCAAGGGGAGCTCGGAAAGAAGCGTGCTAAGGCGCTAGCTTATAGGCAATGAATGGAGCGGTGGCAGCAAAGATGGGAGGAAGATCCTTGAGAAGAATGGACTAAACGGCTGATACCACGTCTAGCTGATTGGGGTAGCACGAGTTCATGGTGAGGTTAACTTGTACATGATATAGATGTTGATTCCCATAGTGAATCTGAAATATTTGTCCCGAATGAGTAAATTTATAATACCAATATAAATGGTCCGTTATTGGACATTATAAATTTTCCAGCTAACTCATTCCTGGTTGCCAGCATTTTGCCCCCGTGTACTAGGTTGGGCTTGTCAGTTGGTACCTAGCACACCTACCAAGACGCATGGCTAGTGCATACTGTGGAGGCCACTGCGCAGGCTACTTGAAGCTACCGGCAGTGCCAATGCACTATGAGAGACTTTGTCTCACTACCAAAAATTAATGCCTGCTTGGCCATCAGATGATATAGATGTTGATTCCCATACGGAATTTGAAATATTTGTCCTGAATGAGTAAATTTATAATACCAAATATAAATGGTCCGTTATTGGACATTATATATATTCCAGCGAACTCATTCCTGGTTGCTAGCGTTTCGCCCCCGTGTACTAGGGTGGGCTCGTCAGTTGGTACCTAGCACACCTACCAAGACGCATGGCTAGTGCATACCGTGGAGGCCACTGCGTAGGCTACTTGAAGCCACCGGCAGTGCCAATGCACTATGAGAGACTTTGTCTCACTACCAAAAATTGATGCCTGCTTGGCCATCAGATGATATAGATGTTGATTCCCATAGGGAATCTGAAATATTTGTCCCAAATGAGTAAATTTATAATGGTCCGTTATTGGCGAAACGCTGGCAACCAGGAATGAGTTAGCTAGAAAATTTATAATGTCCAATGACGGACCATTTATATTGGTATTACAAATTTACTCATTTGGGACAAATATTTCAGATTCCCTATGAGGATCAACATCTATATCATCTAATGGCCAAGCAGGCATCAATTTTTGGTAGTGAGACAAAGTCTCTCATAGTGCATTGGCACTGCCGGTGGCTTCAAGTAGCCTACGCAGTGGCCTCCACGGTATGCACTAGCCATGCGTCTTGGTAGGTGTGCTAGGTACCAACTGACAAGCCCAACCTAGCACACAGGGGCGAAACGCTGGCAACCAGGAATGAGTTAGCTGGAAAATTTATAATGTCCAACAACGGACCATTTATATTGGTATAACTTGTACATTGCGCAACTATTGACGGGTTGCGGATACTTCCGGAAATTTCTACATAGAGTAGGTAGAGCGAGTGACTCGGCAAGTATTTATTGCAATGGTGTAGACAACGTATTTCACACATTTTTCGTATGCTATCATTGGTCAACTCAGAGAAGTTATTTAGATACTCGGCAAGGAGAGTTGACACCGGAAACTATTGTGCAGGTGATGCTATGACACCAAGAATCTTGGGATCAAGTAGCAGTATATGTAGAAGGCATCCTGCATCAGATAAAGAAGGATATGATTGCTCACGAATGGTATTAAGGAGAAATAAAAGGAGAAGAAACCTGAGAAATTAGCATGACACCGCCCTGAAGTAATGCGAGAGCGGTTACAGGGCGGAGATATACGTCATGGGAAAAGGGTGTGTGGGTTTTAGTGAGTAGGAATCTTACATGCTTGTGGAGTGCGGACCCTCACAAGTGTCTCATGAAAGATTTCCCACACTTCCCCGTAAAAAAATTATTATTATTATTATTATTCATAGGTATTCATAGCCCAGCAACACACAGAAAAATAGAAATTGGGCATATTCCTCATTGTATAATTTGTATTTTCTACCAACAATCTAAATCCACAGATTCCCACAGGTCAGAAAAGATGTGATTTTCATCTAGCGCCGAAGAATCGAAACAATACATAGTACATACACAAAACATCTTCAATGTTTCTAACTTACACCACATGTTTCCTGCAACTTTTCAATGGCAAACTTGCTCAATGATCTTCAATGCCATGGTCAGAGAGTGTCGTGCATTATTTGCCAGTTAGATGGCAAAAGCAAAGTGTTTTTTCTTCCTTCCTCTACAGTCCCCAAGCACAGTTTATAAACTGAATGGTGAAGTATTCTCCTATTCTCCTGTGATAACTTGTTAAACCATTCCTTAGGATCCTATACATTTAGTGAGAAAAGTAATAATATTTTGAATGGCAGACGAACTCCTGAATTAATTAAAAGACTTGAAACAAAATCACATGGAGGTTTTGAAAGACATTTTAATGTATGGCAGTGCCATGGTGAAAAACTATCAACACTTGACATTTATGTGAGTGGTTGAAATCAGTATATTCATTGCAGATATGTCTATAGCAGCCACTGCACATACGCAGGGTTTATCAGTTTTTCCTTAGTGAACAGAAATCACACCTTCATTTTCTCTTCATGGTTTTGTTCTGGAGGACGAGCCACAAGTCCAGTTAGTTGCCTTATTTTTTGGCGCAGTGCTGTAGGTAGCGTTTCAATGGAAACTTGATGAATCATGTGAGGCTTTACCAGTTCCTTGGTTAGATCAGTCAAAAATTTTCTTTTTAACATTATTACATTTGTGTTTCCTTTGTAGATTATCTGAGCATGTATTGCTCCAACATTCAGTAACCAACAAAAACTAGTAAAACTAGTAAATGGCCAATGATTACTAACTCGGGTGACACTGTACTCGCTTTTCATCCTATCAACAATATTTAATCTTGACCATAATGGCCAGTATTGGGTCCATATTGACCATGCCACTATCCATCAATTTTAATATGTTATATTGTACTTGTCATAGTTTTAGGGGCCCCATTTTCATTAGGTCTTACTGTAACACACAAATTTTAACCTAATTAGCTGAAGAAGAGAAGAGGCGGATCATCCATCTCTCTATTTACTGTCCTATCAACAACATCAACTCCTCCTTTAGTCATGTTGTAGAAAGTTATTATTACTGACTTATTGTTGTCTTCTGATTCCTCATCAATTTTGTCATTATTACTGACTTATTGTTGTCTCCTGATTCGTCATCAATTTTGTCATCTGCATGCATTGTTGAGACAAGTAACACATTCTCCTTGAAGTTCTTCCTTGGCACGTACGATGCTAAAGTACACATGTACATTTGGAATATTAATGAAGTCTCCTCCTTTTCCAAATGGAAACATGCTGCTGCAGTGAGGTCGCTCTTTTATATTTAGTAGCTCTGGTGGGATTTGTGGTTTGTTTTTACATATTGTGCCCACCACTGTCAGTTTGTGATTTGTGTACAAGTCATTTGAAAGAGGAACACTAGTGTAGTAGTTGTCCATTGTTATGTTATGCTCACTGTTGTCAACATTTGTCATCAACCTTTTCACAACACTACTTTGCATCATTAGGTATGTATGGGCCATCAGGTTGATTCTCAGCATATCTCCATGTTATTAGTGAAATATGTCTTTGAGTCAACACATGCATATATTTTTATTCCGTACTTGGCAGGTTTAGTTGCAATGAACTGTCAAAATTTGCATTTACCTCTAAAAGGTTCAAGCATCTTATCAATCGTTGCATATTCACCACTGTTATAGCTCACTTTGCATAAGCTCACAAAAGTTTCAAATATGCCACGAATAAGAGAAATGTTATCAACATTTCTTCTTTTGTTTCTGTCACCCCCTCTTTAGGTTGGGCCACATTAAATTTGCACATATCAAACAAAGTAATAATGTAATAATCAAAATAACAAACCTGAAGGAACATACGTCAGCCGATAACACACCATGAAAAACATTTCAAATTTCAACAACATACACATGGCTAGAAACAAAGATACACAGGATTACCAACATGACAACTAGAGAAAAGATATAGGAAGCAGGCCGGGAAACTCTACAGAGGACATGATCTTACGTGACGTTGTAGGAAAAAAGACATGAGAGCATTTACCCTTCAGTCAAGTTTACTAATAACTAAGAAAATTTAACAAGTTAATATACCAGTAATTAAAAAGATAACATTAACAAGGAAACAAGATTAAACGAACCACGAGATTTCTGTCAATGGTTCTTCAGAAAATCAAAATTGTGATAAAATGTTTAAACTACTTTAAGGGAAGGTGAGCATAGCTTTGACAATGAAATTCACAAGGGAAATTTAACAGGGCATATAAACATAATTACAACCATCTTACAAGGCATTAGAGTTCCTGTCCTCTTCTAATACGCATCAGCGAGAGACACATAGCTCCACAGGCTTACCCTAAATTGATACTGCACTACGGGAGGCAACCCAGTGGAAAATTCAATTTTACATTACACAAAAGGTTAATAAAAGAGAATTGCCTCCAAAACAAAGAATATGCCTAGCTGACGAGCTAAGGCATTACAAAACAGGATCCAAGGTAAACTCTGAAACAAATAAATGTATATATTAATGTAACATTCGAGAAAAGAAAACATTCTTAACCCGAGGTGACTGGAGCCGCTGAGCTTGCGTCCGATCTTGAGGACGTACAAAAACCAAAGACGTGGACCAGAGCCCTGCTCTTACCGAGGAGCCAAAGGCCAGAAATTGAGAAACACTCAAACAGCCAATCAGGGAAGCTACCTACGATTCGACCCAAAATTTTCACCAATAAAAATGATTGTTATTTTGGCCAATAAAACTACAGCACCATATATGCTAAACATATTCTAGAGGTTTCAACTGTGAAACTCAGCAATTTCGTGATCGAAGCCTCCACGTGACAAATACAGGGTGATACAAAAGGTGGGTTATAACAAGCACACTACTGGAGATCTCCAATACCAAAATATACAACTTGTTCCAACACACATAATGATTAAATAATTATAATCAACTGTCTCTCCTGTGAGTCCTATCTTAATTCTTGCGATGGCGATTTTACCAAACATTTACATAAATACACAACAAAAAACAGTTTCTTGTAGCTTTGTCATCAAACTGGATTGCCTGCACCAAGGTATGGAATCTTTTTTTTTTTTTTTTTTAGACATTGTTGAAACAAATATTTCTGGAGCTGTTCCATCTGTGATCCACAATTTATCTGTGTTCAAGTGTTGACTTTTCTTAACACCTATTAAATATAGAAGCCCTAAGAAAGCATTCATTTCTTGGAAGTCAGTATCCGGACAGTCTCGTTCACGAGTATATTGTGAATTCATTACATGTAGCTGCTGGTTTGTAAAAGCATCAACATCCATAATCAAATTATCAGGAAAGAAAAACTTCCAGCAATCTAATATATTTTTATGATCTCAAAATTCTCGAGCTACACTTGGCAATTTCTTTACCAGGTTTTGTCGCATTGTTTTGCTTGGGGGATGTTTGTGAATGTTCCATCAGGTTCTATATTTGCCAGTATAAAAAGCATTAGTTATTCTCCGCTGTGCACCTCCAACCTGAATATTCTCGGTAGATATTTCACTTTCATCTGACTGTTCTGAAGCCGTGCCTGTTCACTGTGTTCACTAATATCATTTGTGTCAGACAATGGAGATGGTTCCTCGATACATTCTCCTTCTAACAACCAGCTAATGATTTGCTGGCTTCATATTGCTGGTGATAACAATAAAAATCAATCAAACTGTATAAAATCACACACACAATCACTTGCGCAGTTAGGTCTCTGCTAATGCTACTCACTGGTTACAAACACCCGACCGGTTGCAGTGTGAGATAGCAACTAACACAACATGTGATGCACTCTTTCATTTTCAGACACTAGTATTTGACAAGAACACCTTTTACCTTGGACTGTAATCATGTGAATATCTCATTTGAAACCCATACTAATGCATACTTTTTAAGGTGTCCACTCATTTAAAATTCTGGAAGTCACAGATCAAATCCAGAAATCAAGGCCACATTAGCTCAATTGGGAAAGCATCGGACGTGAAACCTGAAGGTTGTGGGCTCATTTCCCACCAGTACCCATTTGGCAATTTTTGCTTCTGTTCTTAACTTCTCTTTAGCATGTACTATATGTATCGACACAACCTAATATTTCTATTTCAAGTACAACTGGGCAGTGAAAGCCACATATTCATTAATCACTCAATCTGCATTTAGGGCAGTCACCCAAGTGGCAGATTCCCTGTCTGTTGTTTTCCTAGTCTTTTCTTAAATGATTTCAAAGAATTTGGAAATTTATTGAACATCTTCCTTGGTAAACAATTCCAATCCCTAACTCCACTTCTTATAAACAAATATTTTCCCTAATTTATCCTCTTGAATTCCAACTTTGTTTCCATATTGTGATCTTTCCTACTTTTAAAGACACCACTCAAACTTATTCGTCTACTAATGTCATTCCACGCCATCTGGGAACATACCACTTAGTTGAGTGCTGGACTGAGTGACTCAGACAGTTAAGGCGCTGGCCTTCTGACCTCAACTTGGCAAGTTTGATCCTGGTTCAGTGCGGTGGTATTTGAAGGTGCTCAAATACGTCAGCTTCATGTCAGTAGATTTACTGGCACATAAAAGAACTCCTATGGGACTAAATTCCAGCATCTTGGCATCTCCGAAAACTGTCAAAAGTAGTTAGTGGGACAATAAACAATAGCATTATTATTATTATTATTATTATTATTAATTAACTTAGTAGAGCAGCTAATCTCCTTTCTTCCACTCTCCCCAGCCCAAACTTTCCAACATTTTTACAGTGCTACTCTTTTGTCGGAAATCACCCAGAACAAATCAAGCAACTTTTCTTTGGATTATTTCCAGTTCTTGAATCAAGTTATCCTGGTGAGGGACCCATACACTGGAACCATACTCTAGTTGGGGTCTTACCACAGACTTATATACCCTCTAATGTACATCCTTACTACAACCCCCAAATACCCTCATAACCATGTGCAGAGTTCTGTACCCTTTATTTACAATCCTGTTCATGTGATTACTCCAATGAAGATCTTTCTTTATATAAACACCTAGGTACTTATAGTGATCCCCACAAGAAACTTTCACCTCATCAATGCTGTGATTCAAACTGAGAGGACTTTTCCTATTTGTGAAACTTACAACCTGACTTTTTTTTGTTTGTTTGCTAGTTGCTTTACGTCGCACCGACACAGATAGGTCTTGTGGCGACGATGGGACAGGGAAGGGCTAGGAGTGGGAAGGAAGTGGCCGTGGCCTTAATTAAGGTACAGCCCCAGCATTTGCCTTGTGTGAAAATGGGAAACCATGGAAAACCATTTTCAGGGCTGCCGACAGTGGGGTTCGAACCTACTATCTCCCGCATACTGGATACTGGCCGCACTTAAGCGACTGTAGCTATCGAGCTTGGTACAATCTGACTTTTAACCTCATTTATCATACCATTGCCTACTGTCCATCTCACAATATCATTGAGATCTTTTTGCATTTGCTCACAATCTTGTAACTTATTTATTACTCTATACAGAATAACATCATCTGCAAAAAGCCTTAACTCTGATTCCAGTTCTTTACTCATTTCATTTATATACATAAGAAAACAAAGATCCAATAATACAGCCTTGAGGAATTCCCCTCTTAATGATTACAGGATCAGTTAAAGCTTCACTTACTCTAATTCTCCTCTTCTAGAAATACAGCCACTCATTCAGTCACTCTTTTGTCTAGCCCAGTTGCACTCATTTTTGCCATTAGGATCCCATGATCTACTCTATCAAATGCCTTGGATAGGTCAATCGCAATACAGTCCATTTAACCTCAAATGACTAGTGTGCACTCTACAGCTGTGCTATCCAAAATGCCAAACATGTAGCTCACATCACTTCCAACAGAACAAGAATAACCAAGGCCACTATAGCTCAACTGGGGGAGCATTGGACATGAAATCCAAAGGCTGTGGGTTTGGTTCTCATTGGTGTCTGTTTGACCATTTTTGTTCTGTACTTAACACATCTTTTGCATGTATTATGTGTACTTAAGACAAACTCAAAGTACATATCTAGTTCAAGATGTGATTCAGAGTAATTACAATGCACAACATATCATTTGTCTAATTTTAATGATGAGACAAATGGTAGCAGCATTCATTTATTGTAATTCTCATAGTTATACATGTGGTTTTATGTTTTAAAATAAGTTAGAATGATACTAAAATTAAGCCAAAATGTTTAATAATATTTTCAAGTTACAACACAACAAAGATAAATAAAAGAGTATTCCTAATAATGAGTGAAACTAATCTAGGACTGAAAAAGTATTTTGAAATAAATCATGTCTCTCTCTTGGTGCATGTTATTGACAAGTACAGCACTTTACTTGGAGGAATATATACAAGTTGTGGAATGGGGTATTCTAGATGAATGGTCTGTAGTTTTAAGAGATATGTTAAGATGAAATAAATGAGGAGGAGCAATACTTCCTACAGAGATTTGTAAAACAAATTGCTCTCTCTCTTGGTATAAGTTATGTTATTGACACACACACACACACACCACTTTATTTGGAGGTATATATATAAGTGGTAGAATGAGAGCTTCCAGATATATTACCTGTAGTTTTAAGAGAAATATTAAGAAAAAATAAATCAGGAAGAGCAATACTTTCTGCAGAAACATGTGAGAGTGGGTCAGATGTCTTCTGACAAATAATAAGAGGTAAAAGTTGCAGATCACAGGTTAAGTCTATAGTGATGGTTAATTGTGGCATCTCATAAATACCACTTGTACTTTTCTTGTGTCCATAAAAGTACTTAGGATTACCTTCCTCAAGGGCATAAAATGGGTACATTTTGGTAGTTGATGTTGAAGTTACAGAAATTCTGTCACCCTCATTTGTTGCAATAAAATTCTGGAGAAGTGCATCAACACGTTCAGTGTTAAGCATCCAGACAAGATCCCTTAAAACAAGACATAACTGAAAAATATCTTTCCCCTTCAATACATCTTTACGTTCAGCCCATCGTACACACATCCAACAACCTTCTAAGTTGTAAATAGAATGAAACTTGAATATGCGGTCTTCTGTTTCAAGACTCTTTTGTGCAGCCCCATCAATTAAGCAAACCTCCAACAGTTTCACAAAGGTAATCCCTGGTAGTACAATACGAAATCGAATAAATTGCTCTTCATCGCAAGTGACCAGTAGACATTCTAACTTCTCGTGTAGAACTTTCATCACCTGATAAATAGTCTGCTGCATGTATTCAGTGATACTGGGCATCATGTTGTGGTGATCAAATCTAAGGGTATGAAATACACTATAGAAAGAATCCAGCACTTGACCGTAAATTACTGAACAAATTCCAGATGTAACATATCCCCACGTACAAACAGCCAGCAATCGAAGTTGAAGGAGTAACATGTTGAACTGGTGCAAGCATAATGCATGGCTTTTAGCTGAAATCGGTGCTTTCTCTGGACATAACTCCATTTCTCTACGTAACACATGAGAATGTTTTTTCACAGATCTCTGTAACATACAAAAATCACAAGACTTTATTATAACTTTATTTTTCAGAAATTTGTGAATAGTCCTTGGTAAAAAACTTTAAAATGTAGAATTCTCTTAGACTTATATGGTATTTATAAAGCTGTGAAAAATACATTGCTA
Organism: Anabrus simplex; assembly: GCF_040414725.1. Lineage (NCBI taxonomy): Eukaryota > Metazoa > Arthropoda > Insecta > Orthoptera > Tettigoniidae > Anabrus > Anabrus simplex. The sequence continues at coordinate 130,505,937 of NC_090271.1, read as the reverse complement.
GTCATTAAAAGTGCAACACCAGGAAGGACATATCCTATTGATCTACAATCAATCTTATAGAATGTGTAGATCTTAAGAGAACAATGACATGATCAGTTATGTATCAACATATGCAAGTCATGTTCCAAGAAGACAAAGAAACACTGCTGTTAAATGTGTCTGGTCACACAGACAGCATTAGAAAGCTTGGTCAAAAATGCAGTGACCATACCAGCAGGTTTGTCTTTGGCTACATGTGATAAACTTCATGGTCTGATCCATTTTGACTTACAATATAGTTAAGCAGCCTCGAACTGTATACATGTTAAGTCTCCATAAAATAGATTAATCTGATGACTGAATACATGCAAATTTCACAGCATTATTCCCTCGATTCCATATCGAGATAGGCAACATGTATATGTTTGAGTGATGGAATGTTTTACCTCTCATAGAATATTATATACAAGAATTTTTTATCTTATGTAACTCAAGATGACAATCTAATATCATTAGATCTTCAAGGATATTATTATTATCTGTAGATTACTGTTTTCAATTACATTCAGTTTTTGTGCTGTGTCCAGTATTTTTAATAAGAATTTTCATAAGGTTGACACATTTTGAAGATTCATAATCAAGGTTTTATACTGGATAAAAAAATTTGAATGCCCCATTTTATAAAATATAGTTAAATTATGTCATTTTAAGATTCTAATGTATTCGGAATTGTTGACCAATATTAATTCAGTTTATATGTGACATGTTTCTTTTAGCTATTAAATCTAAATCCACAGCCTGTTTCTAGTTAATCAACCAGGTCAGGAATGGAATGAATGAAGTCCCCAACTAGTGGTGAGGATAGGAATTGTGCCAGCTGCCAAAACCTGACTGGGGCAATAACACTAGCCTGCAAAAAAAAAAAAAAAAATTTTTGTGCAGTAAAAACGAAAATAGGTGGGTTTTATGTATTTCTTAAAGCATAATTTGAGAAAAAAATTAGTTTTGGCATATCACTTCTGGTTTAGTGGCAATTTTACAAAATGTTATTTTTTTCTTACGTAAAATTGTTGATACTTAGTATTAATTCAATTTGATAAATTAATGTAAATTTCAGCTTGCAAAATGTAATCATATTTTGCATGCATTAAATACACATAAATGCTGCTTTGTAAGCAAGTAGATGGTTTGTATTATATTTTTAATGTATATTGAAATTTGTGAAACTGAAGCATAAAGCGCCTATTTAGTTTCGGCTGTACAGTTGCTTTTAAATTAATATAACCGTACCTTGAATAAAAATTACATGGTTAAACATACGTAGTTTTGTTACCTACATTATGTGCAGGTTAGATTCACACCTTCGTCTTTTTCCGTTTTCCGTGGAATTTCCGAGTTTTTTAAGTTCTTGAATGATCTCTGGAAGGGTAATCTCATGTAATCGACCAACAGTAATCGGCTATCATATTCACATCCCAATGTCCCTGATAGCGTCGTTCTGCATCTTTGAGACCCTGGTGAAACCTTTCACCTTGTTCTTCACTAACAGCTCCTAAATTTGGAGGGAAATAATCCAGATGCAAAGCTAAGAAATGAAGCTTAAGGCTCATATTACAACCAAGTTCCTTAAACTTTACCAACATTTTCCTTACAATTTATTTGTATTGAGGGTCCTTAATGTTGCCAAGGAATTTAGTCACATCTTTGAATGCATTCCATGCCTCTTTCTCAGTTTTGGTCATCGTCTAGGTGAAATTTTTATCCTTCACCAGTTTACGAATCTGTGGTCCATCAAATATGCCTTCTTTGATTTTTGCATCCGATAATGAGGGAAATTTAGTGGATAAATATTGGAAGCATAGGCTACTTTTATCTAATGCCTTGACATACTGTTTCATCAATCCTAATTTGATGTGAAAGGGTGGAAGTAGAATTTTTTCATGGCCAATTCAATGTATCCCAATGTTAATCCCATGCCCTGCTATCCCATTTGCATAGGAAACAGGGAAATATTGTATAGCCTTTTTGTTGTCCCAGCAACAATCCAATGATCTTCAAATCACCACAAATTTGCCACCCATGCTCGTGATATTTAAGTTTTTCAAGCACCAACTTTAAGGTCTCGTATGTTGCAGACATTTTTGTGGAGTGTGCAAGTTGTACAGATGCCAGAACATTTGAATTATAAAGCAAAACAGCCTTTAAACTTCTTTTGGAAGAGTCAACAAAAAAACGCCAGTTACTAGGATCATACTCTTTCTCTCCCAATTGACGTAGAAGATTTGAAACATCCGTACAAAATACAAGTTCATCTTCTTGAGTATAATATTTTTGGAATTCTTTGTCATGATTTCGGTACTAGGAAAATGTAACACCATGTGCCAACATATTCTTTTTATGCAATCTTGAACCAAGTAATTCAAATTTTTCTTTGGTTAGCTCTAAGTCTCTTATCAGATCATTCAGTTCGGATTGTGTGAATTTGTCTGAAGGTGTTTCATATTGATGTGGCTTGGAATCTATTTCTTCATCGTCAGATTGCAATGCAAACAATAACAAATTGAATCACATAACTGTATTCTAAAAAAAAAGTTGCATGAGAACATCTCTCAACATTACATCTTACGAATTCATGGATACTAAAACATCGAATTGTGTCAAAACTAGACATGATAGGAAAAAAAGCATCATTTTCGGAATCAGGGCAGTGATTTCCATAAGAATTACATATTTTCTATTTTACCGCAAAATCATGTTGGCTAGTGTAATTAATTACTGACAGATGGAAATGAAATTATATTGGAGAGTGTTGCTGGAATGAAAGGTGACAGGGAAAACTGGAGTACCCAGAGAAAAACCTGTCCCACCTCTGCTTTGTCCAGTACAAATCTCATTTGAAGTGACTGGGATATGAACCATGGAACCGAGTGGGGAGAGGCCGGCGCGGTGCCACCTGAGCCATGGAGGCTTTCTGTTTTAGCTATTAACTGTGTCTAAATTCTTCAGCTGATGATGGCTCAATTAGAGTCGAAACGTGTACTATTGTGAATGTCATATATACTGTATTGAATAGGTGGCAGAGTTTTTGCAATTTCTTTATAAGAAATTTTGTCTAACTATATTGCCTTTGACTAAGCGAGAACGGCGTAGAATATCGATACTACCTATTATCCCGCTGCTGATGGTGAATATTGTTTTAAGGGGAAGTTTATCTAGCCAACTTTTCCTAAATTATCCTCCAAGGCATGGTCTGACAGCATGTTTAGCTGGTTCCAGTCCAATTGGTGGAGAAATTTTCATTATCAGAATATTGGCCAGCAGGGTTCATTTCCAAATCTCTCTGCAGTGCTCATATGGAGTGAGGCATATGACACTGTTCATAGTGATTCATCCATTGGTTCAGAATGCTAAGCCTTAAGCCTTCGTGTTACTTGAAACAAGTAGGCCATGCAACAACACAAGGCTTCACCCTCTCCCTACCTCATTATTATGATCATCACACACTACATACCACTCTCATGACACAGAAATACATACACTCACATAATGATCCTTGCCTCTTAGGCAAGGAGAAACTAACTCCTTGACCAAAAATGATGAGCACAAATAATGAAGATCACAAGCCACCTATCATCACCTCTAAGGAAGTTGTATCCCAGTGCCTGGGCTTTAGAAAAAAAACATGCACATGTGTATTTATACTCATACTGGAAGGAATGTGAATTTAGTGATATAAATATGAAATCCATAGGTCATGGGGAGACAAACTAACCAGTGAAGATCATCCAATAGCCTTTCACATCACTAGACCTGTTGGACTCCTTTCCTCCTTCTATGTTTGCCCTGTGTTCCTCACATTTACCATCTCTATTTGTCTCTATCATTGTCTCTTCCCTTTTCCTGTGTTAATCTGACCTTCTTCTTATCCTATACTTCCTACAACAAGACTGATATTCTAAAAATATAGCCCCTCAATGAGTGCTGAATCATGTCATCCAGATGAATCTGGATTACCTTTATAACTGTATAACAACATTACAAACACTTGCCTTAAAACCCTAAAACTGAGGTGTATTACACAGCAGAAGTCTCAGTATATGTAGTTCCCTGTTGTATACAGCAATGAGGCATTTATTCAAGTCACCCAAAATTGCTTTAGTTAAATTTTAGAATAAGAATCATATCAGTACCTACATAAATTATGGTAATTTAAAATATATTGACCTGCTGATTAATGTAGTTTTCTCAGCTAAATTTGACTGTACATGACAGATGACTGTGCCTGCAATGATACCAAAAATTTTGCGCATGGAAGGAAGAATAGCTTGATATTGTCTTTTGCTCATAGGTAATAAATTTCCCCATCAACATCATTCTGTTCACACTTGTTTTAGCTGAACTGAATTTTAGAAGATTCTTCAAGTGCTAGTATATTAAGTGTTTTGCCTGGTCTTCAGCATTCTTCAAATTGGAAGAAAACTGAGAGCTTACACAAGACATGTGATTGTGATGAGTGTTTTAACATCCAAATCTTTACTTGTCTTGCACTGAATTTATAAACATATGCTTGCTTCATAAATTTATCTCTAATTCATGTCTTGCCTTAACTTTTATTGATTTTGACTGATGATGGTCTCTAGCAAAACCGAAACTAGTTTCATTAAATATATGTAACTTTTTTTAAAGGTTACAATAAACAGTACTGAATAGGTTAGAAAACTTTAGCTTTTGTTTTACATTATATTGTTTTTTGCCATGAATCCCACTTCTGTCTGCAGTACTTTGATAATCACATCCCTGTTTCGTGGTATCAAAGCTTACAATTGTTAAAGTGTTGCACTATAAATCGCAGTTGGACACTAACATAATGATAGAGGGTATCATTGGCTTCCAGTCATGCTTGTATCTAGAATGTATTGTCGGTATGATAACCAGCCATTGTTATATTCTGAAGTGTTCGAGAGCTTGTTATTTTCCCTCATCTTCAGGGCCTACCAACTTATGAGCCTCAAAATTCTATCAGCAATTAATAGATAATCATATACCCCTACCAACCAATAAAGCTTGCCTGGTATCTACTCCTACAGCACCCAAGATTAAAATAACAGAATTTTTAGACAATAGCAAGTTAAACCTCTAATTCGTCATTATTTTAACTTATGTTGATGACCCCTTTGGTCTTTTTTAGTAATGAGTCGCTCCTAAAGATCTCCGTAGAATGAATCTATTTTTCATATCCCAGACATTAATAATATCTAATAAACTTCAATCTGATATACAATATAATGGGTACAGTGCGCAAGCAGAGCCCAATAAAGAATCAAGAATAAGAAGTCCATTGACGAAAAGGACTATGCATTAATAAATATGGCATATGTCTGGCTCCATGGCTAAATGGTTAACATTCTGGCCTTTGGTCCAGGGGATCCTGGGTTCGAATCCTGGCCGGGACAGGGTTTTTAACCTTCGTTGATTAATTCCGATGACTCGGGGGGGGGGGGGGGACTGGGGGTGTGTGTCATATTCATCACTAGAGTTCATCATAGGCAGGGTCCCATCCTCATAGATGCACAGGTTGCCTGTGTGGCGTCAAATTGAAAGACCTGCACCAGGCCTCTTCGGAGGCCACACACCATTATTATTATAATATGGCATGTAACATCTGAGAATTCTTAGATGGCTGGCTCATGATTACTTCTTCTTTGACTTGTGCATTCACTAGATCTGAATGATTGCTGTACAGATACTGCACAGACCAATCATACTTAAAGCAGATGAACTTTGGCAACATGTCAAACTGCATGGACTGACATTCTTATCCAATGTCTTTTTCCGTATACCATGCAATGTAATGGCTGATATCACTGTCAATGTTAGCCCCATAAGATATTGTTTCTGTACATTCCTCACATTGAGCCAAGATGGAAGTGTAATCATTTCACCTTTGCATCATAAGGTTTCTGTACAAGTTGCTCAAACCAGAAACACGTATGGATAAATACGATAACGGGTCAATAGAAAGAGGAGAAAAGGACAAACATGAAATCAGTGTCATCTTTAACATCTGATACATCCATTTCTTCTCGGTTCCCAACAGGCTTTTTTCTGCTTTCCATCTTCATCAAGAGGGTGGCATCAGTACTGCCAGAGTGGCCATTTTGAAGGATTATTAGTCTTGCTGTATGAAGTACAGGCCATAAGAAAGCCATGTTTACATAGAAAATGGGAACAGAGAAAGATAACGATGAATACAAATGATAAGAGACAGGGAACATAAGAAAAACACTCGAGAATTAAAGGAGCCCAGTGAGTCAATATAAGTAGTGGAAAGAAACAAAGAAGTCATAATGTACTGTAGAAAGATATGAACATAAATAGGAACAAATAACAGGATAAATATAATGACAAGTCAGTGTGGGAAGAGGGAGCAACAGAAAAATGAAACAGGGAGAAACATGGCAAGGGTTGCTGATTCAAAGCTGGTTAGGTGAAAAGGGCAAAACCATTAATGTGTGGATCATGTTAGCTAACAGACTAAAAACAAACTATCTCCACCACTATATTCTAACCCAGAGATTTGTTTAAGAGACTTACAATAAAAAAGAAATGAAAATCCACAACCTGTTTCCAGTCATTTGACAAAGTCAGGAATGTAATTAATGAAGCCCTCATCTAGCGGCAAGGATAGGAATTGTGCCGGCTGCTGAAGCCTGTTGCACTCCTCTGGGCAATGATTAATGACTGACAGAAGAAATGAAATGATACTGGAGTTGCTGGATAAAAAGATGACAGGGAAATCCGGAGTACCCGGAAAAAAAAAAACTGTCTCGTCACCACTTTGTCCAGCACAAATCTCACATGGAGTGATCAGGATCTGAACCACGGAACCGAATGGTGAAAGGCCGGCGTGCTGCCACCTGAGCCACGGAGGCTCTTTAAGAGACTTAAGATGGTGATCATTGTTGCTGGAGTCTGGCCCCATGAATAGCTGGTTATAATGCTGGTCTTGGTGCAAGGGGTTTCAAGTTGAATTCCCAGCTGCATCAGCTGGTTTATATTTCATCCTAGGTCCCATCCTCATACACATGCAGATCACCCATGAGCATCAATTTGATAGACCTGCACCAGGACCTCTTCAGAGGTCACAGATCATAAATTCATATTCTTCTTATTACTATTGATGGTGGTGTTGGGGGATAAAGAAAGAGGCTGATATCTTGAGGAATGAGGATACTAAGTTAAAAAAGGACAGACCAGGAAAGGTGTAAATGAATATAAAGGGAAAAAATGCTTCATGATATTAAGGTCAGAAAAGAACAAGGGAGGGTTGGCCATGCTCGCTGGGCATAAAATAAAGTTGCCATCCAAACTTACCTTTTGGTCACATGGTCATCACAAGCCACTGAAGCTGTGAGAGCTTAGGGTCTTTATTTAAAAATATGTGGCCTTTTAAAATATATTAACCTTTAATTGGTATGGGTGGTCTGTCATATCATTCCCAAAAATCAAAACTGCCCTAGCTTACACAATCCAACTTTCAACAATCCTAGGCTGCCATGTACATTCTGAGTTGGTCATTGTCGAACAGCAGTCAGAGACACATGCTGCCAATACCAGTTAACAGGTAGGAAAATCTCACATCAACAAAAGTTTAAAGAAAACAAAAGTCACCTGCCTCAAGATGAAGTAATCCTGCCATGATTACATGTCTTGCTATACTATCAAATTTCCTGCATACAAGACACAGACCAGCTATCTGTTTAAAGGTACCACAATGCTCCACAATTATTTTAAGCACTTTATCAGGCAGACAAAGCAATGATAGTCCACCACTCATGTTGATACTGTTGCCATGGAAAACTCAACATTGTCATTTACATTGTTTGCACTTTAAGGACACTTGTAGATAACAATATGGAATTTCTCACAATACATAAATCAATAATATCACAAGGATGTCTTTTTAAATTGCTTGTTTTGCTGCTTTTAATCAGTAATAATGAGCTAAGAACGCATGCGAAGGATTTTTTTATCAACACTGTATAAAAATCTTTATTATTTCCATATTTACACAGTTTTCCATATTTACACAGTTTTAAATCATCAACCTTACATATTCATACTGAAAATATGAGAAAATGAAGTAAGTTACAACATAATTGATATCATAGTTACTAAAATTCTACTTTGATTTAGACAATGCAAGATGAGCAATACATATTGGCGTGCTGTTGGCAAAGAAATGTTTTACAGAGTGCACATCTGGTTGTGGTTTCCCAGCCTTTTCGAGGCCCACATACAGCACATCTTCCATGCTTCATCTCACTAATATCTTGGTAACTAATATCTGCAGCTTCATGAAGTTTCACTCTTACTGTATGATGAAGATCCTCTTGCAACCTTTCTCTGTGACTGAGTGGCTAGTAGATCAAAAACATACTTCAGAACCACTGTCTTAATGGCTATTTGGACATTATTGTAGCATTTGTTACATCCCTGCTTACAAGTGATGGGAGTGATGTTTCTGGCCAGTTATGAAACAAACAGGTATGTAGGCCTACTATTTTATCAATAGTTTGATGTTTCTCAAGTCTTTTGCTCATGTTGGTTGCAGAAAAAGGTGCTGTTCTTAAACCTTGAACATATCTGTAAAAATCTGGGAGAAAACAAACACATTAGTTTAAAAAAAATACAATCTATGCCTGAAAAGTTCGGTGAATGGTCGCCTAGGTTGTACACCATGCTAGTTTCGGATGATGCGCTCACACATACGCACTAGGAGACATTACACCAAGTGCCCCTATCGGTCAACTCAACCCAGTTCAACAGAGTTGAACGCTGCAACACATCGCATGGAGTCAGTGTGAGGACTCGTGTCATTGTACAATGGAGTGCACAAAGGAGCAACGCGTTAACATGAAGTTTTGCTTCCACCTAGGCAAAATGGCAATGGAAACACACGCAATGTTAGTGCAAGTTTATCACGCTCAAGCTGTGAGTAAAAAGTGCATTTTTGACTGGTTTAAACGCTTTCGAGATGGAAAGGAAGGTGTTGAGGACGAGGTGCGTTATATAAGCTTACCACTAATCATCTTAATTTCAATCCTGTTGTCTATTTTGTTTTCCATTCTCATATGAATTATGAAAAATATCCCAAACAGTGCAGCATGTGGAAATACCGTTGACCAGTTGTAGGTTCTTCCGCCTTTTGGGACCATTTCCTGTCCCAATCCCAATCATAAGAGAAAAGAAAATTATAGAAATTCCTCTAGTAAACAGCTGTTTCTGAGGGGGGTATACTTGTTGATAGAGACAAAGAATTTGTAGTTGACCTGTATGGAGCTCTGTTAGCTGCAGGAATTCTATGGTATAAAACTGGATGTCTGCAGTTTAAGGGATTTCTGGTTCTAGAAAAGTGGTGTAAATCAAAGGTGCCCTATAGGACCACTCTGGTCAAGTCATGTTTGAAAGACTGCTATGATGAGGCGAGTTGAAAGTGGATTTTTCATTCTTCTTCTTCTTATTGAGGCACCTTCTCCAAGCAGAGGTTGGTGGTCCACATAGCCAGCTCCGAACGTGATGTTGCAGCATGGAAAACATCTTCTGAAGTACAGTTTTGCCATCTTCGGATGTCCTTTAATATGAACTTTGTTGTTGTACACTTTCATCTTTCCAAAACTGCCGGGCTTCCTAGTTATAGCAGCGTTCAAAGCATTCCCCCCCCGGTGATCCACATGGGGGAATAAAAACTCTGGATAATAATTTTACGTTAAACAGAGCCATGCCATATGAACTTAAAGGGATATCCTTCAGGATCTTTAATGCAGTGGTTTCCCGTTGCCTTCCACATCCTAATGCCGTTGACCAGTTGTAGGTTCTTCCGCCTTTTGGGACCATTTCCTGTCCCAATCACAATAGAGTGCCCTAACCTCTACCCGCTCATCCACCCTCAAGGAGACTGTTGACACTTGGTAGAGGGGATCTTCACATACCGGAAGATACTCGGTCCCTTCAATCGTTAGCCGCCTGCATATAACAAAATTGTCATAAACAGTCATTGCCCCCTCTCTACCGCGGGGAGGTGAATGTCAGGATTTCACCATCATTGAAGCTGAGACCATAATGGCTTTTCTCTGGATCTCAGTAGCGGCTCGTTCTAAAGGGCAGGGGGGCACGTGCCCCCCCAGCTAAGTAACCGTTAATGCATGGTTTTATAAATACTGGCAATTTGAATGGTGATACATTCAGTTTTGATATTAGGCGCCGCATGCAGCTAGAGCGTCAATGATTTCATCATATACGTACTTTGCTTCCTCCGGTGGGCTCTACACTGGCCGGTCATGCTGGGCCCTGTGCCCTTAGCTGCTGATTCTTTCTTACGTAATTTTCGTTCACGCATGCGTGGAACTAACTAATTTTTAACATGCACTGAATGGGAGATTGGGTCATTACTGAAACCAGCCAGCTACGATTACGAAAATACGCGAAGGCTTACCACGCCGAGCAGAACATCGTGTTCCAAGTCTGTCATCTGCGGTCTAATAAACATGCTGTACTGGCTAATGAAATTAGTCAGTATCCTATCTCGTAATATTTAGTGTGGTGTCGTTAAAAGTAAATCTGTCGTGTTTTGTGTGCGGACATACAGAATCCCTATGAAGAATCTCTTAAGGTATATCACACAGGTATGATTAACATCTAGGCTACGTTCAATGAATTCTGTGAGTAATATTTTAAATAGACCTTTTTCTCAACTGTTCCTAACAGAAAAGACTGAGATAAAGACACTCGGTCGACCAATGCCTCATTTACAACTAGAGCAAGTCGGACAATATAAAGTGCGTGAATATCGACGTAGATTCCAGCCAGGGGTGTATACAGAATACGAGTGGTTGTGTGGCTGTGATTCAAGGAATGCGTTTTTCTGTTTTCCGTGCATGTTATTCGGACATGACCAGACGTGGACGAAAACCGGAGTAACAGATCTCAAACACTTGAAAGAAAAAATTAAAAAACACGAAAGTTCCTCCCAACATATCAATTCATGCATGGAATTAGCTATGGTAGGGAAAGTTAATATAGTGACTCAACTGGATTCTGCTTATCGCCAATCCATTAACAAACACAATGATCAGGTTAGGAAAAATAGGCACATATTACTCAGAATTATTCAGTGCATAAAATTCTGTGGCGTATTTGAAGTGGCCATGATGAGACAGAAAATTCTCTAAATCCTGGAATTTTCAAAGCTCTCATTAATTTTACGGCTGAAATAGACATTGCTAGGAAAGAACACCTGGCCAAAGCTTCTGTATTTAAGGGCACTTCAAAGACCATTCAGAACGAGCTTCTTGACTGTATGTTGAATGTGTGCAGGGAACAAATTTCTTCAGAAATTGGGGAATCCTAATTCGTTGCCATAGAAGCAGATGAAACAACGGATGTTTCAAACAAATGCCAATTGGTACTTGTTTTTCGATATGCATTAGAGGGTCGCGTCCATGAAAGATTCTGGGGGTTCATGAATCCAACCGACAGGACAGCGGATGGATTGAGTCCATGTCTGTTAGAGCAAATTAATTCCATATTAAGGGACACACCACATAAACTTATTTGTCAGAGTTATGATGGAGCCAGCGTAATGAGCGGAAGGACAGGGGGTGTGCAGGCGAAATTGAAAGTACACTACCCTAATGCAGATTTCATTCATTGTTATGGACACCAGCTAAATTTGACAATGCAGAAGGCTTGTTCGTACAATCCACAAGTCAAATTATTTTTCTGTAACCTGTCCGCAATTCCAACTTTTTTTTTTTCAAATCGTCTCACAGTCGGACAATCACTACTCGCTGGAACTACAACATTCGTACAGTGAATATAGTTTATGAGAATAGAGATAAACTGATCGAGTGCTTTCGTAGAATAGAAGAAGGCAAAACGTCTGTTAGCGTAAATGAAGCCAGTGGACTGCGACGTGCTCTTGAGGATATCATATTCATGTTCTGGTTGTCTATTTTTCACAAATGAATGCCGCATCTTGACATTTTGTACAATCAGCTACAAAAACGCGAAACAGATTCAGTCCAAATAAAAAAGGCTATTTCTGACTTCGCAAAGTGCGTAGCACAACAACATGAAGAAATAGATACAATTTCATGTGATCTCACGGACAACAATAATTCCGATAAAAGACGTAGAGTAAGTGACACAAGGACCATTGCAGCAAAAGAAGTATGTGACGTTGTAATGAATCAGGTGCATGATAGGTTTGCATTTACTGGGTACATTGAAGCTGCAACACTACTGTACTCTGATTCATTTGACAAATTCTCTATAAACTTTTCACAAAATGTATTAAAATTCTACTGTGTTACATTATCCAATGTTGCAGAAAGAAAGGCTAAAGTCGGAATTAGAAGTGATTTATAAACAGACAGATTTCAGGCAAGTCAAAGGAGCTCTACCACTTCTCACTTTTATTTTAGAAAATAATCTGAAATCAACGTTCAAAGAAACGCTAAAGCTTCTCAGGATAATTGTAACAACACCCATGTCCACAGCCAAAGCAGAGCGCTGTTTTTCGACACTGGCTCATATTAAGACATTTTTACGCAACAAAATGATCGAAGAACGACTGTCTGCTCTGGCAATGATTTCTATTGCGAAAGACCTTATTTACGATATGCCTGACTTTGATATAGATGTTGATTCCCATAGGGAATCTGAAATATTTGTCCTGAATGAGCAAATTTATAATACCAATATAAATGGTCCGTTATTGGACATTATAAATTTTCCAGCTAGCTCATTCTTGGTTGCCAGCGTTTCGCCCTCGTGTGCTAGGGTGGGCTCATCAGTTGGTACTTAGCACACCTACCAATACGCTGGCTAGTGCATACCGTGGAGGCCACTGCGTAGGCTAACTGGAGCCACCGGCAGTGCCAATGCACTAAGAGACTTTGTCTCATCACTAAAAATTGATGCCTGCTTGGCCATCAGATGATATAGATGTTGATTCCCATACGGAATCTGAAATATTTGTCCTGAATGAGCAAATTTATAATACCAATATAAATGGTCCGTTATTGGACATTATAAATTTTCCAGCTAGCTCATTCTTGGTTGCGAGCGTTTCGCCCTCGTTTGCTAGGGTGGGCTCATCAGTTGGTACCTAGCACACCTACCAATACGCTGGCTAGTGCATACCGTGGAGGCCACTGCGTAGGCTAACTGGAGCCACCGGCAGTCCCAATGCACTAAGAAACTTTGTCTCATCACTAAAAATTGATGCCTGCTTGGCCATCAGATGATATAGATGTTGATTCCCATAGGGAATCTGAAATATTTGTCCTGAATGAGCAAATTTATAATACCAATATAAATGGTCCGTTATTGGACATTATAAATTTTCCAGCTAGCTCATTCTTGGTTGCCAGCGTTTCGCCCTCGTGTGCTAGGGTGGGCTCATCAGTTGGTACCTAGCACACCTACCAATACGCTGGCTAGTGGATACCGTGGAGGCCACTGCGTAGGCTAACTGGAGCCACCGGCAGTGCCAATGCACTAAGAGACTTTGTCTCATCACTAAAAATTGATGCCTGCTTGGCCATCAGATGATATAGATGTTGATTCCCATAGGGAATCTGAAATATTTGTCCTGAATGAGCAAATTTATAATACCAATATAAATGGTCCGTTATTGGACATTATAAATTTTCCAGCTAGCTCATTCTTGGTTGCCAGCGTTTCGCCCTCGTGTGCTAGGGTGGGCTCATCAGTTGGTACCTAGCACACCTACCAATACGCTGGCTAGTGCATACCGTGGAGGCCACTGCGTAGGCTAACTGGAGCCACCGGCAGTGCCAATGCACTAAGAGACTTTGTCTCATCACTAAAAATTGATGCCTGCTTGGCCATCAGATGATATAGATGTTGATTCCCATAGGGAATCTGAAATATTTGTCCTGAATGAGCAAATTTATAATACCAATATAAACTCATTCCTGGTTGCCAGCGTTTCACTCCAGTGTGCTAAGTTGGGCTCATCAGTTGGTAAATAGCACACCTAACAAGACACATGGCTAGTGCATACCGTAGAGGCCACTGTGTAGGCTACTTAGAGTCACCGGAAGTGCCAATGTACTATGAGAGACTTTGTCTCATTTTCAAATATTGATGCCTGCCTGGCCATGCCCAACTTAGCACACTGGCAACCAGGAATGAGTTAGCTGGAAAATTCAAAATGTCCAATAACAGACCACCTATAATATTGGTATTATAAATCTACTCATTCGGAACAAATATGTTAGGTTCCCATGGGAATCAACATCTTTATCATCTGATGGCCAGGCAGGCATCAATATTTGAAAATGAGACAAAGTCTCTCATAGTGCATTGGCACTGCCGTTGGCTCCAAGTAGTCTACGCAGTGGCCTCCACGGGGTAGGTAGATGCAGATTGGGTCTCCGCTCATAAGTGGCTATGACTGGTCCGTGGTCCAACAGCTCTGCAATCTGATCAGCCAACCGAGCAGAGGAAGGGTGGCCAGGGCTCTACAGTGGGTCTACGCCTCTGCATTCGGGAGACGGAACGGGGCTGGACCTCATGGCTGCTCCCAACCATAGGCTGTCCTAGAATGATTTTCCGTGGATTTCCATTCTTCTGCACTAAGGCGAATGTCAGGACAGTTCCTAGTATACGCCACGGCCACCAACCCCTTCACCTTCTCCGAGCATCTCCTTCACCATAACAAATCTCTTAGTCTGAAAGACAGCGTCACCGTCTAAGAAGCCCGCCTCCCCCTTCAGGGGAGGACTGAAAACATTTTTAGTAGTAGTAGTAGTTGTAGCCTCCACGGTATGCACTAGCCATGTGTCTTGGTAGGTGTGCTAACTACCAACTGATGAGCCCAACTTAGCACACTGGGGTGAAACGCTGGCAACCAGGAATGAGTTAGCTGGAAAATTTATAATGTCCAATAATGGACCAACTATATTGGCATTATAAATTTACTCATTTGGAACAAATATTTCGGTTCCCTATGGGAATCAACATCTTTATCATCTGATGGCCAGGCAGGCATCAATAATTGAAAATGAGACAAAGTCTCTCACTGGCACTGCGGTGGCTTAAGTAGCCTAAGCAGTGGCCACCACGGTATGCACTAGCCATGTGTCTTGGTAGGTGTGCTAACTACCAACTGATGAGCCCAACTTAGCACACTGGGGTGAAACGCTGGCAACCAGGAATGAGTTAGCTGGAAAATTTATAATGTCCAATAACGGACCAACTATATTGGCATTATAAATTTACTAATTTGGAACAAATATTTCGGTTCCCTATGGGAATCAACATCTTTATCATCTGATGGCCAGGCAGGCATCAATAATTGAAAATGAGACGAAGTCTCTCACTGGCACTGCGGTGGCTTAAGTAGCCTAAGCAGTGGCCTCCACGGTATGCACTAGCCATGCGTCTTGGCAGGTGTGCTGTTTACCAATTGATGAACCAAACTTAGCACACTGGGGCGAAACGTTGCCAACCAGGAATGAGTTAGCTGGAAAATTTATAATGTCCAACAACAGACCAACTATATTTAATAAAATAATATGTCCTGACTGACTAACTGACTGATTCATCATCGCTGAGCCAAACCTACTGGACAAAAGAAATGAAATTTTGGGGATACATTTATATTACAATGTAGGTACTTACTAAGGGAGGACTTTTGGATATTTTGTCGCTAAGGGTGTGGAAAGGGGGGTGAACTTTTAAAATGAGATTATCTATATCTCAAAAACGGAATAGTTTAAAGACGTGAAAATTGGTATTTGGAATTTCCATTAAA
Source organism: Anabrus simplex (assembly GCF_040414725.1). Classification (NCBI taxonomy): domain Eukaryota; kingdom Metazoa; phylum Arthropoda; class Insecta; order Orthoptera; family Tettigoniidae; genus Anabrus; species Anabrus simplex. Next base: position 130,490,111 of record NC_090271.1, on the reverse strand, counting down.
AATAAGGAAAAACATTATTTTTTGTTTTCTGAAAATTCTCTTCAGAGGGATGAAAAAAGATGAAAAAGGGGTTGAGTACCTTTTATGAGGGTACTTATATCTCATAAACTGAAGATGTTACAGTCATGAAAATAGGTATTTAGAATCTCCTTTAAAACTAAAGAAACACATGTTTTTTTAAAAATATATTTAAGGGGAGGTGAACAGGAGTAACAAAGGGGGTGAATTTTTAGTGAGTATATCTACACTATATCTCAAAAACATAACATATTACAGACGTGAAAATTGGTATCTGGAATATTCTGTAAACGTAAAGGAACATGCATAATTTATTTTCTGAAAATCCACTTAACGGGAAGTGTTAAGAGGGGGTGAACTTTTAATATGAGCATATCTACAGCATATCTTAATATTACGGACATGAAAATTGGTATTTTTAATCTCTTTTAAAAATAACGTAACACGTACTTTTTGGTTTTCCGAAACAATACTTAACAGGAGGAGGGAGGGGTGGAAGAGGCTGATAAAATGAACTGAAAGAGTGTTTGAATTATTTTTAATAGGATACTGGTGTCTCAAAAACTGAAGATGTTAGACATGAAAATTTGCATTTGGAAGCTTATTTAAAAATAAAGAAAGGCCTATTTTTTTGTTTTTGGAAAATCCACTTAAGAGGGTGGGGTAGGTGAAAAGAAGTGAAGAAAGTATTGAATTCTTTTTATGAGGACACTTAATATATCAAATACTGAAAATATTACAGATGTGAAAATTGGTGTTTGGAATCTCTTGTAAAAGTAAAGGAACATGCATAATTTCTTTTCTGAAAATCCACTTACCGAGCTCAATAGCTGCAGTCGCTTAAGTGTGGCCAGTATCCAGTATTCAGGAGATAGTAGGTTCGAACCCCACTGTCGACAGCCCTGAAGATGGTCTTCTGTGGTTTCCCATTTTCACACCAGGCAAATGCTGGGGCTGTACCTTAATTAAGGCCACGGCCGCTTCCTTTCCACTCCTAGCCCTTTCCTGTCCCATCATCGCCATAAGACATATCTGTGTCGGTACGACATAAAGCAAAAAAAAAAGAAAGAAAATCCACTTAAGGGGAAGTGTTAAGGCGGTGAATTTTTAAAGTGAGCATATCTACAGAATATCTCAAAAATTTCACATATAACAGTCGTGAAAATTGGTATTTTTAAACTCTTTTTAAAAAGAAAATAACATGTATTTTTTGTTTCCGCTAAAAACAGGGCGGAACAGATTGAGAAAGGCTTGAATTACTTTTATAAGGATACTGGTGTCTCAAAAACTGAAGACGTTACAGACGTGAACATTTGTATTTGGAATCTTCTTTAAAAATTAACACGTATTTTTTTTTGTTTTTGGAATATCCACTTAACGGGGTGGGGTGGGTGAAAAGAAGGGAAGAAAGTGTTGAATTCTTTTTATGAGCATACTTATGTATCAAATACTGAAGATGTTACAGATGTGAGAATTGGTATTTGGAATCGCCTTTGAAAATAAAGAAACATGTGTTATTTATTTTCGGAAAATCCAATTAAAGGGGAGGAGTAAAAGAATTGAAAAATGAGTTGAATTCTTTGTATGCGGATACTTATACCTCAAAAATGAAGGATATTTTAACGTGAAAACTGGTATTTGGAATCTCCTTTAAAAATAAACACATATTTGAGGGGGGGGGGGGTGTAAAGGGAGGGTAATTATTTTTATGAGGATACAAATAAGAAGCGGATATAAAACAATACACCCTGAAGGGATTTTGACTGAAGGCAAGGAATGATGACAAAAATATGCATTTATATGAAACCGATTGAATGACGAAGTTAAAATTTTAAATGATATCCTAGGTGTTTAATAACAGAACATCTGAAACAAATTTAACCCTCAAGAGAGTTAAATGGGGGATAAGATCCAAAAACAAACATATTCATTCCTTCCCCAAAATGGTTTAACATACGAAAACAAAATTCCAAATAGAGGTATATATTTTAAATCCTAGGTGTGAAATAGGAAATTTGTTTAAACGTTCCACCCCTAAAGAGTTAAATGAGGTTAGCTCCGTAAACAAAATTATTCATCCCTCCAAAACCGTTTGACAAAGTTGTAATTTTATGGGAAGGGTCTTCTTTTATGTTTTAGGCATAAAATATCGTATACTTCAAAATATTTCTCCCCTAAGGGGTTTAGATGGTGGTTGACTCTCAAAAACACAATAGCCATTCTTCCAAAACCATTTCAGGCACGAGCTTAAAATTTTCTATGAAGGTTTGTTTTCTGTATCCTAGATGTTAATAAATAGCCTATTTAAAAACATCCACCCCTTAAATAAGGATTATTTGCTCCGTTACTGTTTGACGTACAAAATCAAAATTTCACAGGTTGGTTGCTTTTACATCCAAGGTGTTAAATAAGATAGGGTTTAAAACATTAAATTTCTTCCAAATGGTGTTCAAATTAGTGTTAGATTAGAAAACGAATTATCATTCCCCCCAAAACCGTTTGACGTACAAACTGAGGGCGTATTTTAGAGGCTCAGCTAACAGTGGACTCTCCAAAATGTAAAACTTTGAATAATAACTTTTAGTTTAAAACCGTGGCGAAGCACGGGTATCTTGCTAGTATATATATAAAATAACATGTCCTGACTGACTGACTGACAGATTTATCATCGCTGAGCCAAAAGTAATGAATATAAAGGAATGAAATTTTGAGGGTACATTTATATTACAATGTAGGTGCTCGCTAAGGGAGGATTTTTGGATATTACATCGCTAAGGGGGAGAAAAGGGGGGTGAATTTTTAAAATGAGTGTATCTATATCTCAAAAACTCAACAGTTTAAAGACATGAATATTGGTATTTAAAATCTTCAGAAAATCCTCTTAAGGGGTGTTAAAAAGATGAAAAAAGGGGTTGAGTAACTTTTATGAGGATACATGTATCTCAAAAACTGAAGATGTTACAGTCTTGAATATTGGTATTTGAAATCTTTAAAAATAAGGAAATACGCATGTTTTTGGAAACTGTTCTTAAGAGGGGTTAAACAGGAGTAACAAGGGTGAATTTTTAAATTATATTTACGATATATTTAAAAAACGTAATATGTTACAGACGTGAAAATTGGTATTTGGAATAAGTAAAGGAACACGCATAATTTGTTTTCTGAAAATCCACTTAAGGGGAAGTGTTAAAGGGGGTGAATTTTTAAAATGGGCAATCTGTATTATATCTCAAAAACTTAACATATTACAGACGTTAAAACTGGTATTTTTAATCTCTTTTGAAAATAAACTAACACGTACTTTTTGTTTACGGAAAAAGCACCTGGTGTGTGTGTGTGTGTGTGTGTGTGTGTAGAATGAGTGAAAAGCGTTGAATTATTTTTATTAGGATGCTGGCATCTCCAAAACTGAAGGTATTACAGAAGTGAAAATTAGTATTTGGAATCTCCTTTAAAAGTAAAGTAACATGTATTTTTGTTTTCAGAAAAAACACGCTAGGGGAGGGGGGTTAAAATGACTGAGAAAAGGGGCTGAGTTATATTTATTAGGATACTGGTGTCTCCAAAACTGGAGGTATTTCAGACGTGAAAATTGGTATTTGGAATCTCCTTTAAAAAATAAAGAAACGCGTATTTTTGTTTTCGGAAAATTCACTGAAGGGCGTTGTAAAAAGGACTGAAAAGTGAGTTGAACTTTTTTTATGAGGATACTTATATCTCAAAAACTAAAGATGTTACAGACATGAAAATTTGTATTTGGAATCAAAGAAGATAAAGAATCATGTATTCTTTTGTTTTTGAAAAATCTACATAAGGGATGGGGTGGCTGAAAAGAACTGAAGAAAGTGTTGAATTATTTTTATGAGGATACTCATATATATCAAATACTGAAGATGTTACAGACATGAAAATTAGTATTTGTATCTCCTGTAAAAGTAAAGGAACACGCATAATTTGATTTCTGAAAATCCACTTAAAGGAAAGTGATAAAGTAGGTGAATTTTTAAAATGAGCATATCTACAGCTTATCGAATAACTGACCACATATTACGAACATGAAAATTGGTATTTTTAATCTTTTAAACATATAGTAACAAGTATTTTTGTTTTGGAAAACACACTTACGGAGTGGGGTTTGTAAAAAAGGACTGTAAAAGGGGATGAATTCTTTTTATCAGGATATTTATATCTCAATTACTGAAGATGACACAGGCATGAAAATTTGTATTTGGAATCTCCTCTTAAAAAGAGAAACACGTATTCTTAATGGGGAGGGGGGAGATAAATGATGATGATGATGATGCTTGTTGTTTTAAGGGGCCTAACATCGAGGTCATCGGCCCCTAATGGTACGAAATGGAATGACAAATTAAAAGTCCAAAATTCTCCAATGACCAGAATTCAAAACGTGAGGACGAAGAATGAATGGAAGGACATGAATTTAAAACAATCAGTGGATGCGACCCGCAATGGTTTACATTCACAGAAACTGACGTAAAACAATAGCATTACTGACGAAGGGACTGCTGCTATAGTATAATACTGAATCGATGATGCTTTTAGTCTGAAGGGGTCTAAAATCCTTAATGGTACTTATCACTAGGAAAGTAGAACTATAATATTTGTCAAGGTGCGGTACTAATCGAAAGTAGTGTAGACTCGCGGTATTCCACACATTATGGTACTACTCACAGGTTATGAAATGCGACATATAATACAGATCTATGGTTTTTCTCACTTTGCGGCGCCATTTACAGGCAACGCAAACCTATGGTGTTCATCATGTAAGAGTACTAACCACAGGGACCTTCACTATCCCGTGGTGTTCCTAATATAGTGGGTACTAATCACAGGCAAGGCAGGAACATGGTAGCTATCATCCCATGGTCCTGCTCATATGGTGGTACTAATCACAGGTACTGCAAAAGCCGACCGCACGGTGCTCCTATGTGCTACACATCACAAACCTTTTCGGCACCTAATATAGTGGTACTACGCGCAAGTAAAAGCGAACCATGATATTCTCCGCGTGGTGATACTAATCACAAGTGGTTTCATGGTTCCAAGACAATCATCCCTTTGTCGCCCCTTTTAGTCGCCTCTTACGACAGGCAGGGGATACCGTGGGTGCATTTTTCGTCTGCATCCCCCACCCACAGGGGGTTGTGTGTTTGGTCCGCGAGAGGTATTTTATTTCCCTCAAGTCCGCCGGCAAGCCAGCTAGGACCCCCCTATCCGCCACCTGGGATGCGCCACGTGGGAGTATCGCCTCTCCCCCTGCTACGCCAGCGTAGTAGGTTCGTGGGGAGATAAATGAATTGAAAAATAAGTTTAATTCTTTGTTTGAGGATACTTTTATCTCGAAAATGAAGGATGTTATGGACGAGAAAATTGGTATTTGGAATCTCCTTTAAAAAGAAAGACACTTATTTTGTGGTGGGGGAGGGGGGTGGAATCAACTTAAAGGGGTGTAAAAGTATTTGAATTATTTTTACGAGGATACAAATAAGAAGTGGACTTAAAACAATGCACCCATAAGGGGCTTTTGTCTGCGGCGGGGGGGGGGGGGGGATGATGACCAAAATATGCATTTATATGAAACCTTTTGAATTATGAAGTTAAAATTTCAAATTATATCCTAGGCATTAAATAACAGAAGGTTTGAAACAAATTTAACCGCTCAGAGAGTTAAATGGGGGTTAAGATCCGAAAACAAATATATTCATTCTTTCCTCCGAAACGGTTTAATGAACAAAGACAAAATTCCAATTCCAAATCCTAGGTGCGAGATAAGAAATCATTTTTAATGCTCCAAACCTAGCTCCGTAAACAAAATTCTTAATCCCTCCAAAACTGTTTGAAGTACAAAGTTGTAATTTTACAAGAAGGATTTCTTTTATTTCCTAGGTGTAAAATACTGTATACTTCAAAATATTTTTCCACTAAGGGGTTTAGATGGTGGTTGACCCTCAAAAACACAATATCCATTCTTCCGAAACGCTTTCAGGCACTAACTTTTTTGTTAATGAAGGTTGGTCTTTTATGTTATAATTGCTAATAAATATTTAAAAACATTCACCCCTTAAAAAATATTCATTCCACCATTAACGTTCGACGTACAAAATCAAAATTTCACAGGTTGGTTGCTTCTATATCCCAGATTTAAAATAAGATTAGGGTTTAAAACATTCAAATTCTTCTGTATGGGGTTCAAATCAGTGTTAGATCAGAAAATAAATAATCATTCCCCCAAAAACGTTGGACGTACAAACTGAGGGCGTATTTTACAGGCTTAGCTGACAGTGGGCTCTCCAAAATGTAAAACTTTGAATAATAATTTTCAGTTTAAAGCCATAACAAAGCACAGGTATCTTACTAGTTGGTATTATAAATTTACTCACTCGGAACAAATATTTCAGGTTCGCTATGGGAATCAACATCTTTATCATAAGTGTTCCGAGTGTCAGTGAAGAGATGGTGTGGAATGACATTAGTAGATAAAGTTGGAATTCAAGAGGACAAATGGGGCAAATACTCGTGTATAGGAGGAGGAGTTAGGGATTGGAATAATTTACCAAGGAAGATGTTGAATAAATTTCCAAATTATTTGCAATTATTTAAGAAAAGATAGGTAAAAATCAGTTAGGGAATCTACCACTTGGGCGAATGCCCTAAATGCCGATCAGTGGTGGTTGATTGGAATGTCCGATTGATGATTGTTGTTTAAAGTTGACTACACCTAGATCATTGGCCCCACCAATGTCTGCTTCAACATACTAGTCAGAGCACGAGACAGTATTTTGTATCTCGAGCTTCTGATGTTATCAGCAATATTCTTATGAAACAAATTATACTAGCTTCAGGAAAGAGTGCTGCTTTCAATGGTGAAATTACTTTTTTTGTAAACTACTTTAAATATACAAACAATAAATTTAAATTAAAAAATCATGTATATAAAATTTCAGTAAGCAAGCATTTTTCTGGTTGTTTGACCAAGAAACGCTTATATTATGGGGAAATGTGTGAAATCGTCTGAATTATTTATACATCTATTTACTTCTTTTTTTTTTTGGCTGAAACATTTTTTCATGGTGATTTTGGTTTACCCAGTAACTGACTGTCTAAGTGTCACTGAGGTCGTTCACACCTGCACAGGCTACAATATTTTTGGTTTCTGTCATTAATCTGTATCGGTTTTAATAAAATTTATTTATTAAAACTAATTTTAGTTTTTATCACTAATCTGCATTGGTTTTACTAAAATATTGAAAAATATCATTTGCCTCTTCTGTATTTTTGTTTATTTTAAAATGCTATTTGTTTGGGGCATCGACCTAGAAAGATCTTTTGCCCCTGCCTCTTCTGTAAGTAAGCAAGCATTTTTCTGTTGTTTGACCGGGAAAATTCCTCTATGTTTATGCTATAACATATACACGTTACTCACTAGTTTTCTTCTTTGCCCATGCGACACTCTTCCTTTGTGTTTTGAGGAAACACCAGCCATTTCATTAGCGTTAGGTTAAACAACGGAACTAAACATGAGTGTTCAGAAACTACTCTTATGTATGCATGTCAATGTTCTCAGACGGTCATGCATTCGACACGGCCTTTGCACCACTCACCACCCCTGCACTCAAATGGCCAAATGTACAGCTAACTGCCGGTATCTGTATCCTTTGCTGCCCATGGGCTAAGCAGAGTGGCAGAAGTTATATAACAATGCTTCCCACAATTAAATGAAAATGACTTTGACAGCTAGCACCTTTGAGAGTAGAGGGATACAAATAACTTCTTCCTGATGTGCCATTGCCACCAGAACATGGCTTGATGCTATGATGGTATGTTAAGTTTCAGTTTATGAACATCTGATCCCTAACTCCTCTATGTTTAAGCAGGTGTATTTTTGAATTTTATATCCCTCATTTTTATGGCATATTTTCCTTTTCTTTCTTCCAATGTGCATTTATTGAAATTTTGAAATATTTCTTAATAATGTTCATAACAATGGTACCTGTTCAAGTTGGAACTCGAGGTTAAGTTTCTATTTATATATAATTCCTTCCAGGCAATTGTCTCATTCGTCGTGCTAACACACGGCTCAATTTCTTCTTTTAGGTTCCGTCTTTGGTTCGAGATACTTCCAGAGTTTTAGAAGATCCACTCGATAATACTACTCTCTCACAACCTCGCTTGTTCTTCTATATTAACTCACAATTTTTAAATTGCTATTTACGGTCACGCAAAAACCAACTCATATAATGAACTTACCTATTTTACCTACTGAACTTTCAGGGATATAATAACCTGTGATACTGTGTCATATCATTAGATTTTAGCTATACAAGATATTTTTATTCAACATCCACACATCGTTAAGTCAAGTTGAATGTCTCAGGAATTTTAATTAGTACAGATTTATAAGGAACTTCTTTCACTTGAATAACTGGTTATAGCAACTAGCTCATCGGCATATCTATATTGATTACAAATGTTTAGACTGAATCAAGACATTCAAAATAGATAAACCTAATTTTACATACACCACAAGAACTGGAAAGTAGTTACAACCTGCAGACACACAGACCAAGCTATACATTGGACTCATCCTTTTATTTACTGAACTTTTGTGGATATAATAACCTGTGACACAGAAGCCATACTATATTTTAGTCGTATAAGATATTTTAAACTTCACACATTACTATATCCAAGTCGAATATATTAGAAATCAATTAGTGAACATCTACGAGGAACTTTTAAGTAAACAACTGGCTGTTGTATTTAGTCCATCAGCTTACCTATTTATAATGACTACAAATGTCAATATTGAACTAAGAAACTCCATTTTATATATACCATTTTGACTACAAAGTAGCTAACGATCCATATTGTTCTTACAATGTGAAAAAAACTCATTCCTCTTTTGTAATTTTAACTGTACAAATATTTTGGTGTACACCTTTCTATATTTTATTTTAATGATAAAAACCCTTTTGTACACATGTAAAGTAATTCAGTTCAAGCATGTACATTTTAAAAAGTACCGATATTAATTTTAAGAAATGTAATGTACTCTATTTCCAATGTCTTTGTCTTACTTCCTAAGCTGATGATGTCCTATTGCCGAAACCAATCACAAATAAATGAATATGTGATGACTTTATAATTATCACTATTTCTTGTATTGAATAGGTGTTTCCCACACCTAACAATTTTGAATGTAAATCCCTATTCAATACGGAAACTAAAAATGAATTTTTGACACTAGATACAAAAAGTAAGGTTATGGGCGCATGCCACGACAATTTCAAATCACGCGGTTTTCTGATTTTCAACGAGGGTGGCAGCCTTGTGGGCACACACGATGTAGGATCTATTGCAGGCAACAAAAAATAGTCTTCATGACAGCTGACCCAACTGACCAAAACCAGCGAATAGCAATATAAAATGTTCACAAATCTGAGATTTATAGTGCCTCCGTTTAAATTCTTCTATATAAGTAAGAATACTGCTAGGGACAGCTTGGGGAGTCCCTGGCAACCATATAGCAAGGATCTCTCCTCTACGCTACTCAGGTATCATTTCACATTATTTTTATTAATTTTTTCACCCGGTGAACTCGAATGGAAACTGCCAGATTATAAATTAAAGTTTTTGAGGACCTATTTCCATGTAAATTACGAATTCTCTTGTTCCTACTTTAAAGTTTAGTACTTCTAGAAACATCACCTCTAATAGTCTCTTTCTTTTTTTACGAACTGCATGATTATACTAAGCATTATTGCCAATCTGCCCAGCTGTAGAAATTTAAGATGTAGGAACCTTGTAACTTAAGTCAATTTTATTATTTTTCAGATCAAATGTGAAAATACACCATATAGATCAACATAGAAATACTGCGATGCATTTGACACGAGTACAAAAAAGCTGTGTCATCGCAGCTTTTCTACCAGTCCACTGTGAACAGTGGTCAACAACAATTTTCTACAGACCTCTGCACTGTAATGGTGGGAGCTAATATCCCCCTGCATAAACTGGAGCATCTTCAAACTTCACCAAGCTGCCAGAAGCAATCACCGAGTTGGAGAAGAGTAGCTTTTCCCTGGTGGAGTCATTTAGGGTTGTGGAAGACGTCAGGAGAAGTTTTGACTGAACCTCTGGGAAGGTGGCTGCTGTCAGCAAAAACGTTCATAAGAATCCTGCAGCAGAATCCATGATGGAAAGCAATGGTAAAAGTAGCTAGGGTGCTAAGAGGTGAGGTAGATGAAGCAGTTCAAGTAAAACCAGATGAAGTGGCTTCATTGAAGTTTTGTCCAATCACTGCCTGTGATGTTGAGAGATCTTTCTCTCCAGTAGAAAACATTCTGCCCAACAGGAGACCAAGACTGTTACCGAAAAACATTGAAAAGTGCTTGTTGTAATTTCCTTTTATAGTAATTGTGTGTGTTACTTACATTATAAGCATTTTTTTCATGCCTATTTTACACATCAGTGCCTATTTTGGCTAATTTAAGAACCTATATGCCTGCCTATTTTAACTGTTTTCATATCTCATCTCTACTTTTAACACAAGTGTAGACAGTGCAGATTAACAGGAAAAAAATGGTACTGATATGTAATATTACATAATAAAGTACACCAGTTAAATGTTTATATGAAAGGAATTGTTAATAAGATAGTAATATTCACATAAAAATATATTCATTTATTGTTCTTGTAAATAAATATAACATGTCATGAGCACACATGGCCTTTGAAAATCTGTTATCAATCACAATATTGTTACACTTCATTTTATACTTTTTTATTGCTTGCACAATGTTTAAAAAATATATATATATTATGCACTTTTCATTACAATGCCATCTTTCATATCTATTGTATACAAGTACAAAGATAGTGGGAGAAAATATAGAATAGTTTAATTACTATAAAATGTCAGTTGTGGGATATTTTACTGTTGTGGGTAATTATTCTAATGTTATACCCTAAACATTTTTTATATGATACATTAAAACTTCCAGTTTATTTTTACATTTTGAGCTTTTGAAAAATATAAGTTACCTTTTGCAGAGTACAAACTGATGTTTGATTTGAAGATGCCTAAATTCAAGTGTGCATCCCCTTCTATCACTCTACATGCTAAACATGGTACAATGTCTTTATGATAAATCAGTTGGTTTCAAAGAAAAATAACAGAGCATGTACAATACATTCTATAGTCTTGCAAAATATAATTTTAGGATAAAATCCAGGAAGCTATATGATGAAATAACTATCGCATGACAACATTGCTACACTATTTCAGGTCTGGATTAGTCACCCTTATGCTTCATATGACATTATAGAGTATATGAGTAAGATAATATAGTTGCCTTGAAAACTGAAGGAAGCACTTTACAGACACACTTCATAATTCACAAACTAAACTGAAAATTTATTTTACATTTTGTTTCTGCTCTGTTAATCAACAGTGACCACATGGTTCTTGAAAAGAAATATGTTCGCAATTTCATTAGGTTTGGTTAGAATTTTGTTGTGTACTCAGCTATTACAATAACTTGCCATAAGAAGTAATATTTACAATTAATTTGATATCTGATCTCATGGGCTTTTGCAGTTCATTACATGTGGACAAGTGGAACTTTTATGCTCCAGGCATAGTGTTTTCGTAAATTTAGGTCACTACTGAATGAAAACAGTATTGAGCAGTTCACGCACTCATGACAGAACCCTTCACTGCTCTGCATCTAATTCGAATACAGGCCTCACAAGATTTATAATATGTATTCTTCTTCTTTTATTTAATTGCTATTATGAGAAGAAATAATAGCAGATAAATAGAATGGTTCATTCAAATTGCTTTATAAAGTACCTTTTATATCAATGGGCTGACCTAAGCAGAAATTCTTGAGTAGGTGAATAAGTCAAACAGAATCAGTTCCATCCACATTTTTTACATAAAATGATATGTTATGTAAAAACTGATCAGATGTCAGATTGGTGATACAAAGCTGGAACAGGTAGATAATTATAAGTATTTAGGTTGTGTGTTCTCCCAGGATTGTAATATAGTAAGTGAGACTGAATCAAGGTGTAGTAAAGATAATGCAGTGAGCTCACAGTTGCGATCAACAGTGTTCTGTAAGAAGGAACTCAGCTCCCAGATGAAACTATCTTCACATTGGTCTGTTTTCAGACCAACTTTGCTTTACGGGAGCAAAAGCTGGGTGACTCAGGATATCTCATTCATGTTAGAAGTGACAGACATGAAAGTAGCAGGAATGATTGCTGGTACAAACAGGTGGGAACAATTGCAGGAGGGTACTCAGAATGAGGAGATAAAGACTAAGTTAGGAATTAACTCAATGGATGAAACTATACACATAAACAGGCTTCGGTGGTGGGGTCATGTGAGACGAATGGAGGAGAATAGGTTACCTAGGAGAATAATGGACTCTGTTATGAAGGGTAAGAGGAGTAGAGGGAGACCAAGACAACGATGGTTAGACTCAGTTTCTAATGATTTAAGGATAAGAGGTATAGAATAAAATGAGGACACAGCACTAGTTGCAAACAGAGGATTGTGGCAACGTTTAGTAAATTCACAGCGGCTTGCAGACTGAATGCTGAAAGGCATAATGGTCTATAATGATAATGTATGTATCAGATACCATCATAACCAAAATTCAACTGAATGAAAACCCATTATATTTGGGGTAGAATCAGCTGCTGGGTTTGAACCTGTGTTCTTGGGATACAGAGGCAGGCACTCTACCACTGATCCAAAGAGGGAGCCAATATAACAGTCAGTCAAATATATGTATATGTCGTGTAAAAGGTTCATTCCAAATTCCACCACATGTATGAATTAGAATGTGAATAATACTCATAATAACTGCAATGCAATGAATTGGAACAGATGTAGATCTGAATTTTCTTAACAACAATGACCTTGATCTGAACTGTAAGTATTGGGAGTTGCAGGCCCCTAATCAGGAAAATGAAGAAGAATTTCATGAAGTACCATGTTCCTATCTCCCGTCAAATTTTGATGAAGCATTATTAGCATGTTATAGGAGACATGCTGTTAAACAATATTTAGACAAACAATCATTAAGAGTAAAAAAAGATCAATCTTTTGTGCTTTTAGTTCCAATTTGAAATGCATTTACAATAAACTGCAGAATCCCAGTTCAACCCAGAGGAATAAATTGACCAAGATGATGACAGCAGCTTACAGAAGAAATGTCAATAAAATGGATAAAGACAATTAACTATCAACGACTACACCTTCTCATGCCACAAGTAAAGACCCTACAAGAAGCACAAACTGAAGGTTTGTTGGAAAAAAGGCGAAAAGGTCCTCACAAACCCTGTAAAATAAGTTGTGCACACAAGTAACAGAGTATCAAATACATAAGCTTGCCAAGTGCTCTGCATGAGGGTCACAAGCTACTGTTTCACAAACATGCTAATGCATCCTTCCTAATTCTTCACAATTTTTACTAAGTAATTTAGAGTTCTTGAGTGTTTTATACATCAGTGTTTAATAAACCTTTATTCTCTTATCAGCATCACTGATGACTCTTCACAAGTTTCTTTTTTTTTTTCTAGTTGCTTTACGTCGTGCCGACACAGATAGGTCTTATGGCGACGATGGGACAGGAAAGGCCTAGGAATGGGAAGGAAGCGGCCGTGGCCTTAATTAAGGCACAGCCCCAGCATTTGCCTGGTGTGAAAATGGGAAACCACGGAAAACCATCTTCAGGGCTGCCGACAGTGGGGTTCGAACCTACTGTCTCCCGAATACTGGCCGCACTTAAGCGACTGCAGCTATCAAGCTCGGTTTCACAAGTTTCGTTAAGTAATTTAGAATACTTCAGTAGTTATACACCAGTCTTAAGTATGCCTGCACTTTATACTAAGTGCTCTAGTTGTCTACTCTATAGAATTACCAGCAATGCTTCACAGTACAATAAACAATGTATTAATTAACGAAAGTACCCACAAATATCGGGAAACGATACACTGAAATCCAACATAATGTACAAATACTTCCTCCACAAAGAATTCTCAGTACAAATACTTCCTCCACAAAGAATTCTCATTTTAGCACCAGTTTAGATAGTATTAAATGAGGTAACAGGTAGCTATACAAGAAAACACAGGAATATCACAGATTGAAAAGAACATTACAGAGTAACTTACAAACTATTTTTGACTAAAATTAACAACAAATCAAGATGTTCAGCTTTGTTCAAAAATTTCCTCCATAAAACAACAACAACAACAACAAGCAGCATTGTATGGTCTCTGCTACACCATCTAAGCTGCCTCCATGCCAATTTATTAAATGTTCTGTTTTATTCTGCAAGTTGGCAGAGAAATGAATCTCTGTTGAGTTATCTATGGCTGAATTTTAATTAATTTTGCTGGGTAAACACCAAATATGTCACCACAGATCTTTTACATGTCAACACTGTAAAAGATGGAGTCCCAAAATAATAAGACTTTCTTTTGAAATTCAAAAATCCAACCACCTAATGTTGGCTATGAACTTATAATCTGGAGATCTGGGGGCTAGCACTCTCACCACTAATCCATACAAGGAGCTCGTATCACAATCAGTTTAATACATATGTCACGTAAGATTTTCATTCCAAATTCAACTGTGTGAATTGGTATGTGAATGATAAGCTGTTTATTGATTCACTAAAAGAGCAGCTTTTTCTTTTACGTTACCAGTAGTCAAAATAAGATGTTATAAACAACTGACATTTGCCATACCTTCACAAAAATATGAAGTAAATAAATCAATATCAAATAACTTAAATATACACTGTAATTATTGATCCAATTATTTCATAGGCAAGAAACTTTATGGTCCTTTCCCAATTAGAGGGAATGAGAAGATGACTAATAACTTGTTTCTGAGTGATGTCTACAAAAGTATGAGTAGCTGTTTCTTTAGGTAACTAAAGACTGTAATCGTGGGAGAAAAAAATACTCAGGGAAGACAGCAGAAGTCATTATGTTGAAGCTACTCAATTCTAGATTCCCAATCTAATCGTAAGGAGTGGAGGGCAGGGGAAAGGGGTGTATTAAAAATGACAATGAAAGGTTATGATTAATGGTGTCACCATAAACCATTGAGTTTCTCTGAATATTTTGAATAGAGCTGACAAGCTTCTATCTAATCATGGAGCAAGTGTACAGATACCGTACTGGCCCAAATATAAGACTCATTTTTACAATAAAATGTACTATTAAAAAATGTAGTCGTGTTGTATGTGTAACCTAACATTCCTAAGGGCATCACAGACCTGTTATTGCTCAAGCTCGTGCGGCTAGAAGCCACCTGTCCCTCTAAGAAGATGTGTTGTCGCCGGTAGCACGAACGGATACCGGATGCGACTATTTAGCAGGCTAGAGTCTCGTTCGTTATCGGAATTAACCAGACAAATCGCTCCACCAAATAAGAACGGCTATGCACCACCACCCACCGAATCAAGAAAGAGCTCTCAATCTGTCAATCCTTTCGGTGTCCGGGCCTGGTGAGGTTTCCCGTGTTGAGTCAAATTAAGCCGCAGGCTCCAGTCCTGGTGGTGCCCTTCCGTCAATTCCTTCAAGTTTCAGCTTTGCAACCATACTTCCCCCGGAACCCAAAAGCTTTGGTTTCCCGGGAGCTGTCCGCCGAGTCATCGGAGGAACTTCGGCGGATTGCTAGCTGGCATCGTTTATTATTAGAACTAGGGCAGTATCTGATCGCCTTCGAACCTCTAACTTTCGTTCTTGATTAATGAAAACATACTTGGCAAATGCTTTCGCTTCAGTTCGTCTTGCGACGATCCAAGAATTTCACCTCTAACGTCGCAATACGAATGCCCCCGCCTGTCCCTATTAATCATTACTTCGGGTTCCGAAAACCAACAAAATAGAACCGAGGTCCTATTCCATTATTCCATACACACAGTATTCAGGCGCAGCCGGCCTGCTTTAAGCACTCTAATTTGTTCAAAGTAAACGTGCCAGCCCACCTCGACACTCAATGAAGAGCACCGCGGTAGGATTTCATCGGGGTCCGCCTACGGCGCGCAGGAACCGCGGGACATTTTTGTGAAGGTCTATTTGTATCATTCCACAACTGTACTGGCTTGTGCAGTGAAATCTGAAATAATGAAATCATGTGCATCACAGCTGAACTCAAGGTAATGAATAATCAAAATTTCTCAAATTTTGACGAACTGTTCCAATTTGTAGCTTGAGATCTATTGTTACTTGGGTTGGTGTCATTGTGTTAATGTATTCAGTTTTCGTCACTATTCCACATTTGATTCATTGTGTGGAAAGGAGTGTGTTATTTGTCACTTCAATTAAATAAATGAGAAATAGATTACAGTATAAAATTCAAATTGAGGGTTTTATACAAGGCAAAATGTACTAATAATGCACAGACTGTTTCTGGGTGTAACAAATGATGTTGGCAGAAAGACTAAGAAAAGTTTAAGAATGCTAGCACATCAAGAGAAGCATTCAGAGGATCAAAGACAGGAAAATTTAATGAAATTGATAGGTTTGTTACACGATTCTTTCAGGAGACATGAAACTGGGGCTATCCACTTAGTTGCAAAGTTACTGAAATTAAGGCACTGGAGGTGTATGCAAGTTAAAAGTTCTGGTAAGACTATGGCTAAATGGTATTTTTAAACATAACATTTGTCCACTACATAACCCAAGAAATATGCACATAGTGGTGTGAAATATAGTAGTAAATTCGTGTCCTTTTCCTGAGGTGGTTTTCATGCACATCCCCAATCCCCAATGGAGGTGAGCTGCATGTACCATTTTAACAACATATCAGCCCTCCTGTCAATCTTAAATTTCTGGCAGTACTGGGAATCGAACCAGGGTCCCAACGACAGCAGCTAATAATGCTGTAATACTATGGAGGCAGATGTAGTGAAATAAGATGTGGCTACATGCTATGGAAGTTATTGTATAATATGGAAGTACAAAGCCATTCTCAAGCTCACAACACAGACAAATGGATCACAGCTTATATCTTCTGGTAAAGTACATAATTATTAGCAACTACATGTACGTTGAGTAATGTACTGTATGAGTGACTGGAGTGATCAATTATTGGATGTGTCCACCATCTTCTCAGTATTTTTCTGTTTACAACATTGCCCAACAACCAAGAACCAAACAATCACTGTGGGTGTTATGCTTAATTCTGTTTGTGACCTTTTAAAACACTTCATTTCTTCGAAAATGCATGGCTATTTAAACAATGTTTCTACAGTGAAGGCAACTAAATTTAAAACACATTGTGTAGCTGGTGCATTCCAAAATCTGTGTCATTTAATGCATAAATAACTGCATTATTTAACTTGTAGTCTAGCTGAGGTGAATCAAATAAAGTGTGAAATGAAGTTGCATAAGAACTGTTACATTTAAAGTGTCCATCTAGTCAGTCTAACTGAATTTAAATCAACCCTGAGGAGGTGAAAATAAATGATACAGTGTGGGACTGTGTTTAAGTCGCACTACTAATGCGTAATTTCTACTAGCAGATCATGCCAATAAATTTGGTCTCCTATCAGGGTTACATAATAAAACTGAAAAAAAAAAAAAAAAAAAAAAAAAAAAAAGCATATAACTTTCGTTCTTAGATTTACTTTACAGCTTATTAATTATATTTATTATGCGAAGGCTTGAATATGTTGTACACAAGAACCTCGTTTATCCGGATTAGGTGGGACCGGAACTGATCCGGATTATCGAAAATCTGGATAATCCGGAAAAAAAAAGAAAAAAACAAAAACAAATACAGCACATGGTATATAATCTGTTAACATAAGCTGTACAGTAATACCCTTTTTTCAATTGTACAAAAAAATATAAGAACACTTTTCTTACATTTACGACTGTTTTTCTTTGGATTTTAAAGTTTCTGTCAATAGGTTTATTGATAATTATGTATCACAATATCTTTGAAGCATTCACGTTTTCCATAACTTACAAAATGTATAATTAATAAACCCGTTACTAGACTTGAAATAAATAAATAAATAAATAAATAAATAAATAAATAAATAAATTCATGCTTTAGTGGTTAAAAGTTATGAGGTTTTCATTATACAATATTTCAATACTTTTTAGACACACTAGTGTAAGTAGTATTGCATTAAAATTGGAAATAAATTAATTTTTACTTGAAAATATTACATTTGGATGGCTGCAGAAGGTAATTTGATAACTTGATATTCCAGTAGTTGTTTTATCTCATTACATAAGCATTACAGATAACTAGATCTAAAAATGTTTAATCATTATCAATGGCCAATGAATATTTCACACTACATTCTGCCTACTCAGATAAACCGTATATGGTTCACTAACTGGTTGCTGGAGTGCAGTACAATTGTTTTTCTATTTTTTGTCATTTAGCAGCTTGACATATGAGGTTTACAACCTTAGGTTCAAATATCTCAATTGCAGGAAAAATTTGACTTATGAGGTTTTCATTCTTAGGTGTTGGTTGATATATGCATATTTTTACTTTGCTTTACGTCACACTGACACAGACAGGTCTTATGGCGACGATGGGATAGGAAAGAGCTAGGAGTGGGAAGAAAGCGACCGTGGCCTGAATTAAAGTCTAACCCCAGCATTTGCCCAGTGTGAAAATGGGAAACCACGGAAAACCATCTTCAGGGTTTCCATCAGTGGGATTTATACCAACTACTTCCCAAATGGAAGCTGACAGCCGTGTGACCCAAACTGCACAGCCACTCGCTTGGTCAATATATTTCCCAACTGCTGTAAAATATCCTAAAATATAGAATTAAGAAAATTACATCCTTATAACTTGGTTTAATTTCTCAAGAGTAGTCAATGAATAGAACAAAACAGTCATTCATCGATGTTCAAGTAAGCAGGAAGTTTGCCATCAAATTTCTTGCATTGCTGTTACATTTCGGGATCTAAATCAAGTAATTAAAGTCTCCATTCTTCAGACATAAACTGAGGAAAATTAGTATTCATAGAGATCCACAGTTTCAACATTTGTAAAAATTTGTGAGAGTATGGGAGTTCAAGAAATGCAAAGTGCAAACATTGCAAAGCGAATGCGCATTTGAGGAGCTAAACACTCCGATTTGGAAAACTGATTGAGTGGCTTCAGCACGTTCTAGTGAGCAATATCACCGTTGATGCCGCGGTTATTAAGGGGAAAGTGTTCTCGGATAGGCAGCTGCATTCCCTGCTGTGGAGAATAGTTTCTAATGCACTGTACTTTGTAGTTATTTTATTAGTACTGTATTAATTCAACTGGCACTAAATATGGGACTGGAATTTCACGGCACGAATAGATGGCTACAGTGTTTTAAGGTATGCCATAATATCCCATGGGCAGGCAATGTGCAGAGAAGCAGAATCTATGAATACTGTGAAGCTGACAGTTGGCGAGAAAGCATGACTCATATCACCAACTCATAAGCACTGAACAATATTTTCATTGCCGATGAAACTAATATTTTCAATGCCGATGAAATGTGTTCTTTCTTCTTTTTCTTAATGCTGAGCCCAAACAGACTTACGGTTTTAAAGGAGGTACATGCAATGGCAGGAAATGGTATAAGGACAGGGTCATTATCCTTCTATGTCGCAATGCAGAAACGGGAGATTTCCTCCCCTTTTCATAGGGAAGTTCAAGAATCCAAGATGTTTCAAGGGCATCAGGCATTTCCGTACAAGGCATCTAAAACTGCCTGGATGGCGGGAATACTTTTTGAGGAGTGGCTGGTGTGCCTTGAGCACAAAATGGCATGGCAGAACAGAAAAATAGCTCCTGTTAGATCAGTTTGCTCACACAAACATAATTTAATTTAATTTTAAAAAGTGCGTTTTCGTTTTCTGCTGGCCAATTTTATGAGTTACTTACAGCCCTTAGATCAAGGTATCATTTCAACTCTGAAACATGGCTACAGGAAGCGAATGGTGCGTTACTTTCTCTGTGAAGTTGCTAGACGTGGTCTGGCAGGGGAAATATGCAAATGGAACGTGGCAGAGCTATGCAGAATGTGACTGTTGCCTGGGACACTATTCTTTCATCGACAATAATGAACGGCTTTGTCAAGTGTGGATTTGGTTCCTTAAATGATGAAGAAGAAGAATAATAATAAGAAGAAGACATTAGAGATGAATGGAAGGAGTTCTGGTGACAGTTTAATGTCAGCACAACTTTTGCTGAATGCATAATCAACACAGAGACTACATCAGAGGAGGGGAATCCTGCCATGTGAACATGTGACACCAGAAGGAGATGCGGCTGCAAATGATGCTGAACAAGATGAAGATGCGGAACAGGTGACAACTATTCCGTCGAAAAATGACATACTTGCTGCTCAAGCTCTGTGATAAGTGCATGTGATGCTAACGAAACAGCAATTAGTGCTATGGACCATATGTAGAAGTTCACTGTTAACATTTACAAAAGAAGCAGCAACCTCTCACGATGCCTTAAAAAAGGCAATAAACCTAATACATGACAAAAGAAACTATTGGACCATTAAACATTTATATGTTTTTTGATACTGTATAAAGAATTTATTATTCTTGATATTTGTTTTAAATACATACTGGGCTTTTTTAGTTTGTTTTCTGCTTGTTTTATTGTGTCATGAGTTTCCAATTGGACAATCTGGTTGGCTCCTAAGTGCAAATGCTTTATTTATTGGATTGCTGTGTTCATATTGCATCATGCATAGATTTCTCCTTGTCTTTCAATCATGTGCTTTTCTTTCTTTTTTTCTTCCTCGAAGTGTGAGATTATGTTTGCCAGAGTATGGCATTGTCTTCTGAGTTATCCAAATGCAGTAATTAAATAAATGCCACCTTATCAGATACATTTCAATAATGTTATTGTTTTAAAGTCCCCCTAACTACTTTATGATGGTTTTCGGAGACGCTGAGGTGCTGGAGTTTAGCCCCGCAGGAGTTCTATTATGTGCCAGTAAATCTACCAACAAGAGGCTGACGTATTTGAGCACTTTCAAATACCATCGGACTGAGCCTTTCAAATACCACCGGACTGAGCCAGGATCGAACCTGTCAAGTTGGAGTCAGAAAGCCAGCACCTCAACCATCTGAGCAACTCAGCCCGGTGAATAATTCCAGAAATATAGTATTTTGTTTTGTTTTGCATGGCATAAATGGTTAAACTGTGAATTAAAGTGATTGCATGCTTCCATGGGTCTTGGAACGTTTTATGATGCAACAAGGATTTCTGAATGACGAGCGTTACCTAATTTGAAATCATGTTATTTGAAGTCCAATTTTTGCATCCCAATGGCTTCTAATTAACAAAGTTTTATGGATTTTAAAATTATATTTCAGACTTGAGAGATATAATGACAAACTCAGCAATTTTACCATTCTTAAGATAGGCCTTTCCAGTCGATCTTTCTATTCCCTCTTCTCTACCTTAGTGTCCAGCTCCATGGCTAAATGGTTAGTGTACTGTCCTTTGGTCACAGAGATCCCGGGTTCAATTCTCGGCAGGGTTGGGAATTTTAACCATCATTGGTTAATTTCGCACATTCCAAGACCCATGAAAGCATTCCCCAAAAATCATGCACACCTCTAACACCACAAGAAGAAAACAATACAAAATTGAAGCTTTTCTCCTTGAATGGTTGTTGGTAATCTACTAGCTCTAAAAGAAAGTCATGACATACAGGATGTGGCAAATCAAATGGTACTGAAATTACAAACTTGTTCTGAACACCAAGATAGGTCGTTATATCATGCAAGGTCACAACACCAATGTACACATCTAACTGCGTCAGCACAGCAAGTGTTCAAAGAGTACATCCTCAAGCCTCTCATATTGTTCATCATGGTCCTGCAGATTGTTGAACCTGTTGAATAACTGCAATTGATGAATATCATGATTGCTCTGTATTACAGAATAATTATTCCTTTATTTGGAATGTTTTATAGTTCTATCATTCAAAACTTAGTAAGATATACATACATTAGAACATGTTTCATTAGCTGAAGAATGTCTCACAGAATGAAAGAACTACAGCACAATAATTTTGATGTTATTGATACTTTGCATCAAGACTAATCAATGTTTTCATACATTATTCTATAGGACTTTTGGTAATGTTTGTGCTTTCACATTAAGACAAGCTGAAACGTTTCAAAGATCAATTGTTTCTTATGGACTTTCAGTGTGGTCTTTTTCTAGACTTTTTCTATAAACTTTATATTTCTTACTTCAAGGCTAAAGAAGGCCAAATAGGGCCAAAATATATATTTTTAATGTGTTTTTACTCAATTAATATATTGACTAAGGTGGACTACTGTAATTACATATTTTCTTTATGGCTTTTAGTGTCGGGAGTGTCCGAGGACATGTTTGGCTTGCCTAGTGCAGGTCTTTCTATTTGACGCCCAAGGACGACCTGAGCTTGTGGATGTGGGATGATGATAAGGTAGGGAGAGGGTGAAACCCAGTATTGGCACGTAGCCTATTCCTGTCGAATAACACCAAGGGTTCTGCTCAATGCTTCATGTCCCCATCCGAGGGATGAATCACTATCAACAGTGTCATATGCCTTCACTCCATATGAACAGTGCGCAGAGATTTAGAATTGAATCCAGGCTTTTCGCACGCAATCTAATGATTAGAAATAGTATACCACCACCTCTCTTACCCTGTTGGCCAACATTCTGATGGTGACATTTTTTCGACCAACAGCGCTCAAACCAGCTAACCACAGTGTCAGACCATATAGACTTGATGCCTTAATGACCATAGCCACCAGGTGAACTGCCAGCAATGATGAAAGCAAAGAGATCAGAGGCAAGGGAATATGCAATTACTGGTATAAATGTGTCTATATTTCCATTAAATTTTGAGATGCAAAATTATAGTATGATTTTTCTATTGTGGGATGCTGCTGCAATCATACTGTTATAACGTACCTACCAGTACTAATAATTATACTGATATTGCCTACTGTACTATTACATTTTTCATGTAACTCTTGTACTTTGCTGATTCATGTACTGCTCATCATTTTTATATAAACTTTTTCTAATAAAATAAAAACTAGTTCATTTTTTTCAAAATCACCCTTCCTAAAATTAGAGTGCAGGCTTTATTCGCATAAATGCGATATGTAAGCATCTAGGGATGAGGGATCCAGGGAGTGGGAAGGGCACAGAAATTCCTTTCCACAGTAAATTAAGTGATTTCCAAAGTGTTGTTGCAGTCTACTCACGGTGTAGACTGTAGTTCCATTTTGCTGCGTCCAATTGTTGTTTCGTAGCACTGACAGGTTTCTGGTGACATACAGTACTGTTTGTTGTTCAGAGTATGTTTATAATTTCAGTATTGTTAGTTTTACAACATACTGTATAATATACAACTACACTGGCATAAGAATTGTACATAGAACTAATAGCAACGGATCTGAAAAGAACAAAATTTATTTCACAGTTCTTACCATTTCCCAGGAACAGTAGTTCAAAAAAGATTCTGAAGCAAATGGAAGCAAGGGGTATTATTAAGAGAAAATATGACTGGCATTATAACTGGGTAGCCGTTATTAAGCATCACTTTACTTCTAACTCCCTTCCTTACTTCATCCCCTATGATGATATAGTACATATACACTTTATGATTATATACACACACACTGGCATTGTCTAATGTACAATTATGTTTTTCATCCAACTCCTGTACTTTGTTGATTCATGTACAATACTGTTTATAATTTTTATATAACTAATTACACACACTCTCTCTCTCTCTCTCTTCTTCACAAATGCTCAGTTTCTCACTGAAAATTCTTGTATATACAATAATAAAATATTTTCTATACCAAGCCTTCACGCAATCATTTATAAAGGCGATATAAGGCAACTATTTTACTTTCATGTTACCCCAATGACTAGTAGCATTTCACATTTCATACACACATTCCCTCATGCAATCATTTCAAACACTCAAAATTCTCAATCAATTATATTCATTCTCATTTCTCTAGTAATAAATTCAGTTACAAGACTCAAAATGGCTGCATGAGTCGTTGGGTTGTTCAGCAATAATGGCAGAAGCATAGCGGCATCTTCAACTCTGAAGTCATCAACTATAGCACGAATAGATGTTGCTAACTGTTGTTGTTGTCTAGGCGTCATGTCGTACAAGATGATATGAGCCACTGGACGGAACTTGTTTCTTGCCATTACTGATGCTGAACATGCACCAACTATCCCACCTGTAAGAGACCAACACGAGATGGTTATTTTCCAATATTATTATTTGATAGCTGAGCCATAAAACCACATATAGGGAGGGGAAAAAAAAAAAAAAAAAAAAAAAAAATGACGGGGTGAACTTAGGTGAACAATACAACCATACTTGAGTTGTCAACATCCGAGCTGGATCCATATACAGTATTACATCATCATTTGTTAAGAATGAAGCTTTTGTTAAGAATGAAGCTTTTGTTAAGAATGAAGCTATGTTTTCCAGTGTTGACTTAGTTAACTGTAACAAAGGCTTTTCAGTCCGTCAAACACACAGCAAATACAATGTAAATTATAACATTATAAACATGCCTGTAAAATACACACTAACATACAAAGAATGACATGTTTTGTTCTACAAGAACATCCTCAGATTCTATCAAATCACTTAAAAACAAGCTTATATATGTACAGTATTGTTTACGTGGCGTAAACTTGTCAATGATAGAGAGCTTAGTGATAACATGAAATAGTGATGACAAAGATAAAAATATATAATTATTAATATAGGGTATTGAAAACTTACGTACTTATCTAGACTGCCGATATTAAGTCTGTTGTCACCAAACACTATTTCAGGACTGTGGTCATGGAAAGTTTGTGGTGAGGCATGCTGCGCGTTGAGAGGGGAGGGCAAGAAAGGGAGGGGCCTTATAGAGCTCTCCTATTGGATGATTAAATCAAGTACACTATACAGTGGAGAGGAGAGGGAGAAGTAGGGCGGAGCGGCTGGAGCGCTGTGGAACCTTCCATCAACATTGGAGAGGGGAGAGATGTTATTGACCTATTTCATGTTAAATGTACCTTTATGTAATATGGATGAATGCAAATTCAATTTTTTTTATTGGGTAAATAAAGTAAGGAACGTGAGCCACACCCTCCCTCAAGTAAAAATAAATACGTAGACAAAAAAAAAAAAAAGGAGGATAAAAGAGGAAACTGCACGTGAATCACGATCAAGAAGGGCGTATAAATCTGCCCTGAACTGGAAATGTTATTCACCTAATTAGTTCTAACATAAACTAACACTACTAAGAGTCGAAACCCGAATAAGTGATAAATGAATGTTTATTGAAAAACAACGTTAATTAAAGAATTAATTGAAAAGGAAAACATAAGATATAATAGGGTAATACATACGTATATGGGTTAGCACCAATGACAATTAATCGTGATATTCATATCTCATCAATACGTACATGCACAGTTGCAGAATTACGCAAGGGATCTTAGCATTTTTACTCACGAAGATTTCGCATATAACAATTGCGAGAAGAATAACTAATGAGGGTCAACACATGATTACAAATCGGGAGTATCTTATTCATTCCACCCCCTACTTCTTATACATTTCCTTTCTTTTTTTCTTTTTTTTTTTTTTTTTTTTTTTTTTAAACAATACTATGATCTCCTTTCATTAGGATCCCCCACACCCCAAGGAGCGCACACACCCCAAAAAAGGGTAGACCAGGTAAAGAATAACCCCAGCGGGCAAAGAGAAAAAGATACATAGGATGAATCAATCAGATAAACACGGGCCATCGTGCGGCCAAGGAACAAAATAAATCAACATGGCGACGCCCAGGTCGAAAAAGATCAGGGCGCGCACCAAATAAGGAGAAAAATAGAACCCGAGATAAAAGGGGCAAATAACGAAAAGTTAAACATAAATTAGATAGGCCGACACTTCCTCATCTAAATACTCGACTCATTCATTAATTCATTCATTCAGCCATACGAACCAATCGCCTCGAGGGCAGATAACAGTGACAAATGGTGCGAATAGATCAATCCAGTCAACTCGTAGAGTGCAATATTACCTAACATCAATGAGGCCAAACGTCAATAGTAGTAGAATGACAACAGCACATGTCGTGGCTTTAAGGCCACGCGTAGATCTGCCACAAACATCGCTGTGTACGGCCATAATAATTCGACGGCCGACACACAGATCATAATTCCAAACGAGAGCAAAGACGTCTCATTGAGAAATTCATTATAATGCACAGAGACTCAGATTATGAATGCACCACTATTATATCAACAACACACTCTCACACACGCCTTCCTCTCTTCGAGTATCAAGACGGGTTACGGTCGGCCAAAAAAGGGAGAAATACAAATACTAAATGGTACATCACCCACAATAACAAACATCAGAACACGTTAATCGTGCAGCGATCAGCACGGTTTTAAACTTACGATACATCCATTTGAAAAGCACTAACATAGCTCCTGTGTGTGAGGGTCCCATATTATTATAAGCCACCATCCTCAGAACAGAATATATACCAAGGAGAAGATAGTTAAAGACTTAGTCGAGAAAAGATCATTAATGTTCTCGACAGAGGGGGCTGTCCTCTATCGATTAAAACCGGAAACACATATAGTAACAGGTCGAAACCAATTCAGTGAAACATTGGTAATAAATTATGGAAACCATGCTGGAGCAGCATGTTTCATCATCACACCCATGCGTCTTTAAAATGTGTCCGATCTTGACGAAGGGTCAAAGGGACACATTTTAATGTGAGGTGTAAAGCTTATAATAAGAATAAATACATGAAGAAATTATATATATATATATATAGTGCGCACTATATAACTAAAATTAACTAACCTAATTACTAACCTAATTAATTAGAGTAACAACAAATAACACTGAAAATCACCAACAGTCACAAGGGAGCATAGATTGGAGGATTACACATTGCTTTAAAGTTCAGTACATTAAAAGAAGGAAAGGCGCTGAATTTAATCAGTCTTTTTCCTATCATTAATATGACATTTTCACGAATCGGTTGCAGGCAGGTAGAGGATAAAAGCAGTCATACAATTTTTGTGTCCTATCAATAGGTCCGTTGTTTATTTTATATTATCCTTGTCATTCGATACTGAAATATCCTTTGACTCTTCTTTTCTTTCCCTTTCCTTTTTTCATTTTTCCCTGAAAAGAAAAAGACTTTAGAACAACGAGTCTAAGAGTGATAAACTGATCAAACCATGTTACCACCAGGTACTAATAGCTACTAGATCAATTATTTTTGGCCCATGAATGGTAGGGCTTCAACAGACTCACGTGAGCTCTGGATACCCTCTTATTTATTTCATCCTCCAACAACACGGTAACAGGTCCCAAGAATTTCACAATACGGTTGGGACCAGACCATTTTAGGCAGAGTTTCGCTCCAATTTGGTCTGCTGCCGAGCTTGTCGGGAACCTTTTAATCATTAAAGTCTCCAACCTTTAGGGTGACTTCTCTCCTTCCCTTGTTGAACCTTTTGGCTACACGATCTCTGGCTTTGATCAGTTGCTCGACTGCTTCCTTCCATTTTTCTTCGACGCTCTTGGTCCTTAACGGTTCGGACAAATATCCAAAATTCCATTTTAATTGTAATGGGTCAGTAACATTCCTGCCCAAGAACAACTCCGCCGGTGTGTGCCGATGCGATTCATGTAGAGCACTGTTGAAAGCTAGAACAAAGAAATTTAAGTTTTCGTCCCAACTGCGCTGGTCAGCGCTGTGGAACGCGGTTAGGCAGGCCTTAAGATTACGATGAAACCTCTCAACATGAGACGGTTTAGGGTAGTGAGGGCTGAGAAATATCTGGTTCACTCCCCACTCAAAACACAATTGACGAAAATTACTACCGCTGAAAGTGGATGCATTGTCAGTTACCAACTTTTTGGGGGGGCCATAAATTGCAAAGACGTGACGAGACAAGATGTGAACGGCGTTATTAGAATTGATTTTGCGCACTGGGAACAACCAGACGAATTTTGAGAAACCATCAATGACAGATAGGATACCAACGTTGCCTTTACGGGACTTGACGAGAGGGCCAAAATAATCTACGAATAACCTTTCTCCGGGGTACGTTGCCACATCAGCGGAATGCAACCCAACTTGAGATGATTTGGCAGGTTTAGACCGTTGACACACGTCACAGCTTTTCACGTAATCAAGCACTTCTTTTTTCATATTTGGCCAGTAGAAATCGCGAGAAACGCGATGTAATGTCTTGTACTGACCCAAATGCGCCCCTAAATAAGAGTCATGGTAATAATGTAATACCATGCGCCTTATGCTATCAGGAATGTAAATCTTGTCCTTTCCCTTATTACCACAACGACGAACTAACAATCCACCCTTAATACAAAATGATTTATCATGAAGTGACCCATCGGTGACACCTTTCATCAGTTTTTGACACTCGTCATCAGTATTTTGGTGCTCTGAAATATCAGAAAATGACCAAGGATATTTCTGCATAATATTAACACATCCAGCACCATCAGATTTATGGTATTTCTCCGCGTCATCGGCTTCACTCATGTTTATTCCGTCAAACATACGTGACAGACAGTCAGCCACGACATTTTCCTTTCCGCGAACATGTACAATGGTGAACTTATACGCAGACAGTCGAAGAATCCACCTGGCTGTTCTTCCAAGTCGTTTGACGTTCATCCACGACAGGGCCTGATTATCAGTGTGGACAAAGAAGTGACGGTGTTCGAGGTAAGTTCTAAATTTTTCTATACCCAACACAACGGCCAAACATTCCTTTTCGTAAATGGAGTAACGTAACTCGGCCCCGTGTAGTAGCTTGCTAAAATAAGCGATCGGGACTAGTTTTCCGTCCTCATCGGCTTGGTTTAGCACGGCGGAAATCGCAATTTCACTGGAATCGCATTGGAGCACGAAATCGCGGGAGAAATCGGGGCTGTGGAGAACAGGGGCTCGACAAAGGGCATCTTTCAGCTGATCGAAGGCAAGGATTTGGGCTTCACCCCAGACGAAACGACAATTCTTCCTTTTTAGAAGATTCAAAGGGGCCGAAATTTGAGAAAAATTCTCGATGAACCGACTGTAAAAACCCACCATACCCAAGAACCTTCTTACGCCGTGGACGTTCTTGGGCTGAGGAAACTCTTTAATACATTTAACCCTCTCAGGGTTTACAGCTATACCGGAATCCGAGATGACATGCCCCAAGAAATTCAATCGTTTGGAACAGAGAGAGACTTTTTTGGGGTTGATAGTGAACCCGTGTTTGCGCAGACGACTAAGTACCTCACGTAGGTGAGCCAGGTGTTCGTCAAAGCTTGCAGAGTATATGAGGAGATCATCCAGAAAATTAAATACATAGGAGAACTTCAGATCGCCAAAGATCGAATCCATGACCCGGCTAAGTGCTTGTCCCCCTATCGAGATGCCCATGGGTACTTTATTGAAATGAAAAAGGCCAAAAGGGGTGACAAAGGCTGTACAAGGGCGACTTTTTGGGTCCAAAGGAATCTGGTAATACGCCGAGTTAAAGTCGAAGACAGTGAAAAACCTAGCACCATGAAAATGCTGAAAGGCGCTTTCGATGGTGGGCAATGGGAAGCTGTCAAATACAATGTTCCTATTTACCTTGCGGTAATCCACAATGAAACGAAAACTCCCGTCTTTTTTAGGGATTAGGAAGGCGGGGCTACCATAAGGTGACTTGGATGGACTGATGACCTTCTTTTCTAAAAGTTCATCTACACATTCTCTCATGGCGGACAACTTCGGAGGCGAACATCCGAAAGGAGGGGACCTAACAGGAGTTTTATCTTTGAGCTCAATTGAATAAGAAAAGTTTTTCGCACAACCTAACTCAGGCGTCAAAACATCAGAAAATTCCTCTATTAAACTGTTTAGCATCAAATTCTGTCCGTCGGTTAGGTCACACGACGCACTTGGAGTCACAAAAGTAGAAAGAGGGCACACAATATTACGCAGAAAGGGGGTTTCGAAAGGATAATTTACGTCAGACCGGAAGCGGAAGGCGAAACTTCGAGTAATGAAATCAATGGATAGACCCGTCGCTTGCATAAAGTCAGTCCCTAAAATGATCGGGACAGACAGATCTGCAACAACATAAAATTTCCAATTCCACGAAAGATTATGAATTTTGATGTGGCATACGACGCGGCCCACCGGACACACTTGACGGCCTTCAGCAGACATAAACTTATCTATCTTCCCGCTGTCCGAGAGATACTCTAAATGTACGGAAGACACAAGGCTCAGATTCAAGAAGGAAACGCTGGAACCGGTATCCAGCAGGGCGTATAGCGTGCGGAACCCAATACAAACTTTGGCCCAGGGTGTCGACGAAGGAAGGCCCCAGATCCTTTTGTTAACACCGACATTTTGCGCCAACGAAGGGCCATTTCGCCGGCGCGCGTTCAGTTTCCCTGCCCGGAACTACATCTAGGACATACACGCGCAGTGACACCAACGAGGCCACATTTAAAACACTTCAGTCGCGATTTTGACCGACAATTATTAGAAATATGTCCCACCTTACCGCAATTCCAGCACTTTCTTGTAGTGGAACCACGTTCAACAGGCGACTCGGAGGGTTGGATGGCGTTAATATAGCGTCGGGCCGGAGACACAACGCTGGTCCTTCGCTCGGGACTACTCGAGGGGCGCGACGCCGAAGGGGGCGCATCAAAGCATACTGACTTGAAGGACGTGTGGCAGGCGACGTCGGGGAAAGAGCATTCAGACGGAGTCGGAGGGGGACGATACTGTTTATTTTGACATACGATTGATTCAAACTCGCGACCCAAGTTAATAACATCATCGACGGTCTGAACCTCGGATCTCTTAATGAATAATTTGTATTGAGGGGACAGGTTTCGGTAAAACTGGTCGAAAATTTCACACTCAGGAACCTTCACACTTAATCGGTTATACAGGGTCAAAATACCAGTTGCATAGTCGTCAACACCTTCCCCAACACCTTGGGTTCTTCTAAAGATCTCTTGTTTCAGACGATAATCCATATCGGACAACCCGAAACGTTTTTTAATGCGATCAACGAAATCCTCCCACGACCGGACATTTGCTTTAACCAACCTAAACCACCTTAATGCCGGCCCTTCAAGCATCCCCGGAATTACAGGAACAAAAAGGTTAAGGGGTATCGAGCTGCATTCAGCGATGTCCTCGACTCTTTCAAGAAATTCAACCACATTAGAATTTTCCCCTTCCCCGGAGAAATTGAGCTTCCATTTCCTAACTATATCGAAAACGGGGTTAATATGAGGACTACGTTCACTACTGGGTCCATAACAGGGGGAAACCAAACCGACACGATTCTCATCGAGGCCACAATTTCTGTCAACAACAGCATTGTTATTTCCTAAGCACACATTACTCTCACTACCTGACAGGGCAGAAGCATTATCCCGATTAATACGTTCACGCCTTTCTCTTTCGACATCGGTGACCTCTCCAGCAAATACATCACTCTCACCACTTATGTCAACAACTTTATCACTTTCCATGTCTCAACCGAGGTTTTATCCGCAATGAAAAACCCACACATACACAATGGTCATCGAAAGAGTTAATTAATAAACGACACACAAGATCAGAATTAATATAACAAGTTTCAAAAGGTTAAATCGAAAAGAAATAATGGTTTTCCTTAACGTATCCGAAACAGAATACCATTCCCAGTTCTATCTCATCCGTGCTTTTTCCAGATGAGATATCTTGATCGAGCACGTCTCTGCTACCATTTACTGAGCCACACCCTCCCTCAAGTAAAAATAAATACGTAGACAAAAAAAAAAAAAAAAAAAGGAGGATAAAAGAGGAAACTGCACGTGAATCACGATCAAGAAGGGCGTATAAATCTGCCCTGAACTGGAAATGTTATTCACCTAATTAGTTCTAACATAAACTAACACTACTAAGAGTTGAAACCCGAATAAGTGATAAATGAATGTTTATTGAAAAACAACGTTAATTAAAGAATTAATTGAAAAGGAAAACATAAGATATAATAGGGTAATACATACGTATATGGGTTAGCACCAATGACAATTAATCGTGATATCCATATCTCATCAATACGTACATGCACAGTTGCAGAATTACGCAAGGGATCTTAGCATTTTTACTCACGAAGATTTCGCATATAACAATTGCGAGAAGAATAACTAATGAGGGTCAACACATGATTACAAATCGGGAGTACCTTATTCATTCCACCCCCTACTTCTTATACATTTCCTTTCTTTTTTTCTTTTTTTTTTTTTTAAACAATACTATGATCTCCTTTCATTAGGATCCCCCACACACCAAGGAGCGCACACACCCCAAAAAAGGGTAGACCAGGTAAAGAATAACCCCAGCGGGCAAAGAGAAAAAGATACATAGGATGAATCAATCAGATAAACACGGGCCATCGTGCGGCCAAGGAACAAAATAAATCAACATGGCGACGCCCAGGTCGAAAAAGATCAGGGCGCGCACCAAATAAGGAGAAAAATAGAACCCGAGATAAAAGGGGCAAATAACGAAAAGTTAAACATAAATTAGATAGGCCGACACTTCCTCATCTAAATACTCGACTCATTCATTAATTCATTCATTCAGCCATACGAACCAATCGCCTCGAGGGCAGATAACAGTGACAAATGGTGCGAATAGATCAATCCAGTCAACTCGTAGAGTGCAATATTACCTAACATCAATGAGGCCAAACGTCAATAGTAGTAGAATGACAACAGCACATGTCGTGGCTTTAAGGCCACGCGTAGATCTGCCACAAACATCGCTGTATACGGCCATAATAATTCGACGGCCGACACACAGATCATAATTCCAAACGAGAGCAAAGACGTCTCATTGAGAAATTCATTATAATGCACAGAGACTCAGATTATGAATGCACCACTATTATATCAACAACACACACTCACACACGCCTTCCTCTCTTCGAGTATCAAGACGGGTTACGGTCGGCCAAAAAAGGGAGAAATACAAATACTAAATGGTACATCACCCACAATAACAAACATCAGAACACGTTAATCGTGCAGCGATCAGCACGGTTTTAAACTTACGATACATCCATTTGAAAAGCACTAACATAGCTCCTGTGTGTGAGGGTCCCATATTATTATAAGCCACCATCCTCAGAACAGAATATATACCAAGGAGAAGATAGTTAAAGACTTAGTCGAGAAAAGATCATTAATGTTCTCGACAGAGGGGGCTGTCCTCTATCGATTAAAACCGGAAACACATATAGTAACAGGTCGAAACCAATTCAGTGAAACATTGGTAATAAATTATGGAAACCATGCTGGAGCAGCATGTTTCAAACGGTATTATTATTATTATTATGATGATAAAAGCAATTTAATGAGTAGGTGTTATCAGATAGTATGTGAGTAGAGCGAATAGGGGGAATCATTTAAATGTGTATGCTCATTCAGGTTATTTGCATTAGCATTTTTTGCGACGTAAATTTCTATTGCTTCTTTTATATTCAAAGATTTACTTTTATTTTCGAAGTGTAAAATTTTTAGATCAGTGTTGATGTCTGTGAAATGGTGTGAACAGTCGTATATGTGCTCCCCGAAGGCTGAATGCCGATTATATCTGATCGCGTTTTTGTGTTCTTTGTATCTTGTATGGAAATTACGTTTTGTTTGACCTATGTATGTGGCATTGCAGTTAGGTTCTTGGCACTTGAGTTCATATACTCCTGACTTTGAGAAGGGGTCCTTTTTGTTTAGGTTGCACCTGCTGATGTGTCTCTGTAGTGTGTTATTCGTTCGAAAGGCTATTTTTAAACCTTGTTTCTTGAAAATGTTAGCTACTTTGTATGTGTTATTGTTAACATAGTTTAGAACCACGTAGTTTTCTTTGTAATGTGTGGTGCTTTCCCAGCGACTTTTCTTATGTTTATTTAATAGTTTATCTACCGTGCCTGGAGGATGGTTGTTTTCTTTCACGATTTGTGTAATGATTTGCATCTCTTCATTGAAATACGTTGTGCTCATTGGTATGGAAATAGCTCTATGTATCATTGTATTCAGTCCCGCTATTTTGTGTGTGTATGGGTGGTTCGAGTTGTTGTCAATAGTGTGCGACGTCTGAGTGGGCTTTCTGTATACTTTGTAAGATATGTTGTCATTATTCCTGTTGATTGTGATGTCTAAATAGTTTATTTTCTTGTTATTTTCTGGCTCCATTGTGAAGCTGATGGATTTGTGTAAAGAATTTAGAGTGTTTAATAACTGGTCTGCATTAGTGATGTCATTATCATATATGCATATGACGTCATCCACGAATCTGCTCCAATGTACGATTCCTTTTGAAAGATGGCCAATTAAGATATTTTCGAAGTTATTCAGAAAAATGTTTGCTATTGTACCTGATAATGGTGAGCCCATGGCTAACCCTTATTTTTGGCAATAGATTTTGTCGTTAAATGCAACCAAGCTTTTCATATGTTGAGACTTGAGACTGTCCAAACTGCCACGTAGAAATATGTCTAATATAATCAGAAAGGACTCATTTCCCACAGTTTACATGCAACAAATGATGCACATGACTCAGACCACTGTTATTGTGATGAATGATCTACATTCTAAGTATGATTTTGTACAGTTCAGAGCATTTGAGATTAATGGTGTGTAATGTGTAATAAAGCTATATTCCCATCATCTACCTCCTGGACATATTTTCAAAAGACAAGGAACAGGAACGACATGTCTAAGCAGTAGGAGAAACACCAGGAAGAGGATGGAGGAGTAGAGGTCAACAAATACGCTACCTGCCTGAGTCAATTTGATCTTCAAGTTGCATTCTTCTGAACAAACATGCTTCGCCTTTATTTTTGCCTTATTGGGTGTTATTGCTCTTTGAGTTCACGTGCCTGCATTCATACCATGAATTCAGATTTGAAGACGGATACTCTTTCCAACATACATACCAAAAAAAGAAAAAAAAACATTAAACCAAGATATCCAATAGTAAGTGGGCAACAAAAGTGCAATTTTACACATACAGAGAGTTTTCATGAACAATGGGTACAACAGAATACTGGTGGGCACCTACAGCCCTATCTTGATTTAATTACTCTTGCTATGACTTCACTTCCAAATTTGCTGCATATAGGAACGAATAATCAGCAACAAAAATTCCTAAAAAACAAAAAGCAATTAAAAATACAATGTGGTGGTGGTGGCGGCAGTGGTGGTGGGAAGCAGTAGTGACAGACATTTTAAAAGGCAAAACAACAAGATTATCAATCCCTTATAAAAATGCACAAAGAGGTAAACATTCCAACCTCTTGAAGAGTAAATATCATCCTATCATTAAAAATGAGTTGATCAACAAGATTGAGAAGGAAGAACAGTGCTCTGCACAATTAACACAAATAACAAGTTACTGTCTAATGTCCCACAAGGTGACAGCCTCTAGAAAAGGCTGTGTATGTTTTCTGCCAATTCAACTGGTTCAATTTTAGAGATTCCTGATTGCCAGAATATTCCCTTGAAACAGTTTTTTAACATGGGTCTATCAATAAGTATACTGATATACTGTAATGTATCTTGTATTTAAGCACAATCAGGCAACGACAGATTGTGTCAGGATTTGATTTAGCACCCTTGAGCTTGAGAGGTAAGTGCCTAACGAACTGTACTACTCAGTTGGTCACATTGATTTCCTAATAATCATTTTTAAAATGTTGTTGTATTCTTGTCCCACTAACTATGGGTTTTGAAGACTCCAGAATTTTGATTTGCAGGAGTTCTTTAACATGCTAGTAAATCTACCGGCATGAGGCTAGTACATTTGAACACAGTTTTCTTGTTTCCAACAGTAATAATAATACAGTAATGTTATTGGCTTTACGTCCCACCAATTACTTTGATGGTTTTTGGAGATGCCGAGGTGCTGGAATTTTGTACCGCAGGAGTTATTTTATGCGCCAGTAAATCTACAGACATGAGGCTGACAAATTTGAGCACCATCAAATACTACTGGACTGAGCCAGGATCGGACCTGCCAATTTGGGGTCAGAAGGCCAGCGCCTCCACCATCTGAGCCACTCAGCCCTGCTTTCCAGCAGTAACCTACAGTAGTTGCAATAGCATCACACAATTTTGAATTCAAAAATAAAATACAGAGCATTTGTTACATAAATTTAAAAGATAAAAAATAGAATGTATAATTTCATACCAATAGCTAATCCAGGTGGACCAAGTAGCATCCCTCCAACCATAGCACCTGCCCCAGCAATGCACCCTCCTTTGAATGACTCCTTCACAGCAACACGGAGATTCTGTTGTTCTGACAATGTTGCAAGAACATTCATAAGTTCCTGAGTATTAATAGGCATTTTATAATAAGATGGTTGTGTCTGCAAACCTGCAAAGAAAATAATTCATGCAATCAATATATTTATCAGAAAGATAGAGTGTACTGTATCATTAATGGCAAATGGCAGTAGAGAGTTTGGAATGCGGAAAAATTATTTCAGATGAAGTGATCTAAATGATGTTATTTTATAGTGCATTAACTTCTTATATTTACATCCATCACAAATTTGGTTGACTTACGTAACATTCCCACTTCTTTGGTTCGAGGGGGTTAGCCTTAGCTCACAAAAACTCTGAATTTGTTATGCATCTTATTGCTTAAATCCTGTGAAAGATTTCTGAGAAACAAAGATTGAGTACACCAAAGAAATAAGTACTCCCTTCATATCTGCCAACCATGATGGCAGTAGCTCATGGCACACGGAAGAAAAAGAATTGCCTTTAGCCCCCTAACTAATTTTATGGTTTCGGGGGATGCTGAGGTGCCATAATCATGTCCTGGAGGAGATTTTTATGTGCCTGTAAATCTACAGACATGAGACTGGTGAATTTGAACCCCTTCAAATACCACCAGAGTGAATCGGGACTGAACCCACCAACTTGGGCTCAGAATGCCAACATTTGTACGATTTGAGCAACTCAGCCTGGCTTTAAATAAACAGGTTACTTCCACAAACTAATTGCTTTGGTAGGTTTATGAAAAGCAAAGAACTTTGAAAAAGGACACAAACTATGAATTTATGGTTCTGTAACAAATCTTAGTGCTGATGACTGTGAAAGGAAGGACATCTAGATAACCACCCCTACTTAACTCTAATCTAAGAAGGGAAGTCTAACTCTCCGAAGAAAGAAAGAAAGAAAGAAAGAAAGTCTCAAAAAATATATGAGAAAGGGCCAGGAAGGATGTGAAAATGACTTCCAAGACTTTCCGTATCTAACACTGACTGAGGTCAGAAGAGAATAAGAGTTGACCAAGGAAGATGAATGTGAGAAGCCTGGCATAAGTGGTAACAATGTTTGATTCCGCTGGAGATCACTTATCCCCAATCCATGCTTCTAAAGTGAGAGCTTGGGGAGTCAGCCCATTTACTCATCTTGGATGAGTGGTGTTAGAAATTACTAGTTTTTTAAATTTTATTTTAAGAATTACCATGTGCTTTATGTCACACCGACACAGGTCTTATGGCGATGATGGGATAGGAAAGGCCTGGGAGTGGGAAGGAAGTGGCCGTGGTCTTAATTAAGGTACAGCCCCAGCATTTGCCTGGTGTGAAAATGGGAAACCACAGAAAATCATATTCAGGGCTGCCAACAGTGGGGTTCAAACCTACTATCTCCTGGATGCAAGCTCACAGCTGCGCATCTAGAACCACATGGCCAACTCACCTGGTGATTATTGTTTTAAGAGGAAGTACAACTAGGCAACCAGCGAGAGACCCAATGTGGTTCCTCTTTCAGTTGCGTCTAATAATAGGAGGGGAAAAGGTGAATGTATTCTACATTCCCCTACCCACAGAGGGAGAGCAGACAGGGGATAATGTGAAAATATTCTCTGCTTCCACTCAAGAGGGAATAAATATTAACCCTTTGAGTACCAGCAGAAACTGCATAGTTCTATGCTAAACGTGCCAAGTTCACTTTCCAAAAATGTGCTGAGTATTGGGAAAACGTTCCTGATTTTTAATCTATTAAAATTATCACTTGATTCTTTCTCTGACAGCTGCACAGCAATCTATTCTCTCATTTAGTATCCAAGAATCTAAATATACCAAGTACGATTTTTTTTTTTTTTTTTTTGCTACTTAGTGGTTTTACGTCGCACCGATACAGATAGGTCTTATGGCAACGATGGGATAGGAAAGGGCTGGGAGTTGGAAGGAAGCGGCTGTGGCCTTAATTAAGGTACAGCCCCAGCATTTGCCTGGTGTGAAAATTGGAAACCATGGAGAAACATCTTCAGGGCTGCCGACAGTGGGGTTCGAACCCACTATCTCCCGGATGCAAGCTGACAGCTGCGCGCCCCTAACCGCACAGCCAACTCGCCCGGTAGTTAAGATAAAAAAGTTCCTTCTCTGAACTATATCTTTTTTGTTCGGTAGTCCAAACAGGCATTAAATGGAATGTTTGAGAACTATACTCTAATTAAAACTAGAACAGTTAATAATTGATAGAAATCCAATATTTCACCAATCTGGCTGTGCTATTTTAGAATCTTTAAACAGAAAAAGTAGCTTAGTACTATATTTTATAAAGAAGGAAAAAAGTTTATGATACAACTTAGTGAATGAAATGAAGTTTTACATCACATTTCAACATTCAGAGTACCGGTACACTAAGTCTTTTAAAATTCACATTTAAGCCCTGAAATATAGTCTGAATGCAACCCTTTTCAGCAATGCACGTGGGTGCACGCACTATTTTTTAAATATTTTGTAACTGGAGCAGCAAAGGGAGATTGATGTTTGGAGTACAGCAATTGAAGAATGGGGAATGGAAATAAGTAGTGAATGGTGATAACAAGAGGGAACATAAACAGAAGAGGTGTTATTAAAGTCCAAGGAGAGCAAAACAACAATAGGAAATATGCAGAAAGATCACATAAGAAATGAGAACATAAGGGCTGGGTTTCAAGAGAAACAATGTCATAATTACTTCCCCTCCTTACATCAAACTGTGCTTATTTCTTATTACAGTAAGCTAGATGTTACCAGTTACTTCCATCGGGCGCGCCCCATTGGAACTGGGGAAGCTTGTTGGCTGGTCAGAGGGTAGTAGGGAAATAAAACACTACCGTAAAAAAAAAAACTGGTCCCTTGCCAGGGTTATGGCGAAGACTGGTAAATGACCAGAAGGCAGAAAACATCTTCAGGCAACCTCTAGGGCTAACAACCCTAGTTGTAAAAGGATGGGTACCCGTCCAAAACATAGTCAAGTCAAGAAGCATGATGGTACAACGTTTCAAGAAACATACCCCAGGGGGTAAGTCTTCGGATAAATCGCTCATCGTGAACGCCACGGCGCACGAGTCTCATTCGGATTCTGGAGGAGACTCGACATCATGCAAGAGACGAGTCGGAGCGTCTTGGTGTACCCCGAAGAGTCATAAACTCAGGCTAAAATTCAAAACCTTTTTAGCAACTTTCAACATAAATTCCCTTACACAAACTGGCAAGCTGAAAACCCTCACCAAAGCTCTTCACGAAAATCAGATATCCATAAGGGCCCTACAAGAAACAAGGTACCCAAATGAAGAGATTTTTGAATCTGAAGGCTACCGATTTTTCAAGAGCAAAGCGCAAAAAGCAATCCTCAATGGAGCTGTGATGCTTGGAACCGCGTTTGCTGTTAGAACCAAGATCCTTAAATCGGTTGCAAATTTTGAAACTGTGAATGACAGACTGTCTATACTAACAAATAATTTGCGCGAACAAAACCTACGCCCTAGTTAACGCACATGCTCCTACAAACTATAAGAACAAGTCTGATCCAGACGAAGTTGATTAATTTCTGGGACCTACTGGATGAAAAATTGAACAAAATTCCCAAACACCATGTCAAGCTTCTTTTGGGTGACTTCATGCCCAACTAGGTCGTGAACAGAAGTACAAGAAAGTTATATGAAATTACCCTGCTCACGAAAGAACCAATCCCAACGGCAAAAGACTGGTATCCATTTGCGAAACTCACAACCTGCAGGTCATGTCGACCCACTTTCGCCATCTACCCAGGAAGCAATGACTTAGCGTTCTCCTGTCCAAACTCTCGGAGAGTTCCAAATAGATCATGTTGCAATCTCCAGGAGAAACAGCCCTGAGATTATGAATGTCAAAGTAAAAAAGGCATCAATGTGGCCTCAGATCACTATATGTCTCTGATCAAATTCAAACCAATTCCTGCAAACACAAGGAAGACAACCAAACAGATCACATGCTTAGACAACGATACACTTCGGCAAAGGGTCGAGGAGTTCATGGAGAAGGCTAGACCAAATGACTGTGACTTTAACAACACCCAAAGTCTCCTTGTTTAGGCTGCCAAAGACGTAGCAGAAATCAAGAGAAGCAAAAGGCATGCCTGGTGGAATGGTACCTGCGAATCAGTACTCAAAGAAAGATTCAATGCGTGGAAACAGTACTACTCTACAAAATCAGACAATGATTGGGAAACCTACAAAACCCAACGTGCCCAAGCAGCTAGGGTGTTCAGAATTGAGAAACGTAATTACGAAAAATCCCTCATTGAAAAGATAGAACAAAACTTTCGGAAAAATGAAAGCAGAGAGTACTACAGAGCCTTCAAACGCAAACTCACTGGCTATAAACCACCATCTCTATGCTTTGAATGAAAGTACGACACACTGGCGACGTCAAATGAAGAAAATTGTAGCATTCTGGCAGACTACTTCAAGAATTTACTTAATTGCTCTAAACCGCAAAGCCCCATTGAGACCATGGAACCCTTACTCAGGTACCCAGATTTCAGACCACCCGACAGAGATGAAATCAAGCACCACATTGCCCGTCTCAAAAATAAAGCGCCGGGGGAAGACTCAGTAGTAGCAGAACTATGAAAATATGCCCCCGAGGAATCACTTGATATCTTGCAAAAGCAAATGGAAGAAATTTGGAGCAACGAGACCCTACCCGAAGATTGGAAAATAGCTCTGATCCATCCATTACACAACATGAAGATCAACAACAACTACAGAGGAACATCTTTGCTACCCATGACTTACAAAATTCTATCACTTGCCATCCTGGAGCATTTGGAAGCACAAGTCGAACATCAAATAGGTGAATACCAAGGAGGGTTCAAAAAAAGTCGCTCAACAGCCGAACAGATCCAATATCTCAAAACGATCAACAGATATTGTATATTAAGGTCCAAGCAGTATGTGTCTGCCTTTGTGGACTTCAAGAAAGCGTACGACTCCATTGTCAATCAATCAATCACTACTGATCTGCATTTAGGGCAGTCGCCCAGGTGGCAGATTCCCTATCTGTTGTTTTCCTAGCCTTTTCTTAAATGATTGCAAAGAAATTGGAAAATTATTGAACATTTCCCTTGGTAAGTTATTCCAATTCCTAACTCCCCTTCTTATAAACGAATATTTGCCCCAATTTGTCCTCTCGAATTCCAACACTATCTTCATATTGTGATCTTTCCTACTTTTAAAGACACCACTCAAACTTATTCGTCTACTGATGTCCTCCCACGCCATCTCTCCTCTGACAGCTCGGAACATACCATTTAGATGATATAGACATTGATTCCATAGGGAACTTAAAATATTTGTCCTGAATGAGTAAATTTATATTACCAATATAATGGTCCGTTATTGGACATTATAAATTTTTCCAGCTAACTCATTCTTGGTTGCCTGCGTTTCGCCCTCGTGTGCTAAGTTGGGCTCGTCAGTTGGGACTAAGCACACCTCCCAAGAATGAGTTAGCCGGAAAATTTATAATGTCCAATAATGGACCATTATATTGGTATTACATACCATTTAATCGAGCAGCTCGTCTCCTTTCTCCCAAATTTTCCCAGCCCAAACTTTGCAACATTTTTGTAACGCTACTCTTTTGTCGGAAATCACCCAGAACAAATCGAGCTGCTTTTCTTTGGATTTTTTCCAGTTCTTGAATCAAGTAATCCTGGTGAGGGTCCCATACACTGGAACCATACTCTAGTTGGGGTCTTACCAGAGACTTATATGCCCTCTCCTTTACATCCTTACTACATGTGCAGAGATCTGTACCCTTTATTAACAATCATATTTATGTGATTACCCCAATGAAGGTCTTTTCTTATATTAACACCTAGATACTTACAATGATCCCCAAAAGGAACTTTCACCCCATCAACGCAGTAATTAAAACTGAGAGGACTTTTCCTATTTGTGAAACTCACAACCTGACTTTTAACCCCGTTTATCATCATACCATTGTCCACCGCCCATCTCACAACACTATCGAGGTCACCCTGCAGCCGCTCACAATCTTGTAACTTATTTATTACTCTGTACATAATAACATAATCTGCAAACAGCCTTATCTTTGATTCCACTTCTTTACACATATCATAGATATATATATAAGAAAATATAAAGGTCCAATAATACTGCCTTGAGGAATTCCCCTCTTAATTATTAGAGGGTCAGATAAAGCTTCGCCTACTCTAATTCTCTGAGTTCTATTTTCTAGAAATATAGCCACCCTTTCAGTCACTCTTTTTCCTAGTCCAACTGTACTCATTTTTGCCAGTAGTCTTCCATGATCTACCCTATCCAATGCCTTAGATAGGTCAATCGCAATACAGTCCATTTGGCCTCCTGAATCCAGGATATCTGCTATATCTTGCTAAAATCCTACAAGCTGAGCTTCAGTCAAATAACCTTTCCTAAACCCAAACTGCCTTCTGTCAAACCAGTTATTAATTTTGCAAACATGTCTAATATAATCAGAAAGAATGCTTTTCCATAGCTTACACACAATGCATGTCAAACTGACTGGCCTGTAATTTTCAGCTTTATGTCTATCACCCTTTCCTTTATACACAGGGACTACTATAGCAACTCTCCATTCATTTGGTATAGCTCCTTCAACCAAACAACAATCAAATAAGTATTTCAGATATGGTACTATATCCCAACCCATAGCCTTTCTTCTTCTTCTTTTATGACCACATAGGATCACTTTAGTCAGTCCGTTGTTTAGGTCTCTTTGAAGGGACTGTTCACTCTTTGCGGTTCTCCCAAGTACTTCTTCAGACACTCCGATTTTCGTGCCCTTTCCTCAGTTGAAAATATGCGTGTTGTCGGTTTGTTTTGTGTAAGGGTAAAGCGGAGGTTTGTATTCTTGAGTTTTGTATTCAATTTTATCTTATTTGTGGTGTCTTCTGTTGTAAGGCCTATTTCCTTCAGATCCTCTCTTACTTCTCTGATCCATTTACATCCTGTTGTGGTACTTTTTGAGACGAGATTGTGTTGTACTAGTTGTTTCAGAAGTCTCGAATCCTGCATCCTCATGATATGTCCAAAGAATCCCAGTCTCCTCTTACGCATAGTATCTGTAATGGGTTCTAGCTCTTTGTACACGACTTTGTTAGGTATTAACCGCCACTGTCCATCTTTCTGGTATTTATCGTTGATGCAGGTTCTTCCAATCCTTCTTTCAATTTTCTTACATCTGTCAGTCTTTGATTGTTTATTCAGGTAAAAAAGTGTTTCTGCTGCATATGTAGCTTCCGGTTTTATAACTGTGTTGTAGTGTTTTATTTTTGTATTTATTGATAGATATTTCTTTTTCTAGATATCCCATGTTAATTTTTGTGCTTTAGCTAATCTATTTGTTCTTGTTTGGATTGAGATTTTTTCATTTAGGTTAGTGTTATTACTTCTCCAAGATATTTAAATTGAGTTACTATTTTGATTTTATTACCATTTGTGTTGGTTTTGGGGCATTATTTCTGTTTTTTCAAATTATATTTTGAGGCCAGTTTTATTTGCAATGTTTTGAAGTTCTGATATCTGGGTTTTTGCTTCTTTTATGTCCACTGCTAGTAATGCTAAATCGTCAGCGAAACCCAGGCAATTTGTTTTGATTTTTCGGCCAATCCTTATTTTTGGGGGACATTTCCTAAACCATTCCCTCTACCATTTCTAGAGCACAATTAAATAATAGTGGAGAGAGCCCATCTCCCTGCCGTAGTCCAGTTTTAATTTCAAATGTCTCTGATGTTTCACCCCTAAACTTCACTCTTCAATTTTATCATGTTTATTAATTTGGGGTGTAGTCCAAGGTGCCTTAAAATTTTAAACAGAGATTCTCTATGGATGCATTCATAAGCTTTCTTGAAATCTACAAATATTATCAACATATCTCTGTTTCTTCTCCTGTTATAGTCCATTATCACCTTAAGACTCATGATCTGATCAGGACAGCTCCTCCAGGGTCTGAAACCTCCTTTAGTATATCCCCAGAAATCTTTATCAATTCCAGCTGCTTTTCTAGTTTTCAACTTGTATATCTTACTGTAAATGTCATTGTTATCATAGGTAAATTTTAATACATCTTTAGTGTTACATCCCCTATCTGGACATTATCCTTGTAACCAACAATCTTTACATAC
This sequence comes from Anabrus simplex, assembly GCF_040414725.1. Classification (NCBI taxonomy): domain Eukaryota; kingdom Metazoa; phylum Arthropoda; class Insecta; order Orthoptera; family Tettigoniidae; genus Anabrus; species Anabrus simplex. Next base: position 130,445,455 of record NC_090271.1, on the reverse strand, counting down.
TGCTGACAATACTTCTGCCTTTTGAAGATCCTCGCATACACACTCACCCTTTTTATTAATGATTCCTGGAATGTCCTCCTTTGAACCTGTTTCTGCCTTAAAGTACGTATACATACTCTTCCATTTTTCACTAAAATGTTTATGACCACCAATTATGCTTGCCATCATGTTATCCGGGAAGTCCTGCTAAACATCTTAAATGAATTTGGAGTTGATTTGAAACTGTTGGCATTAATTAAGTGCCACCCTGACCGATACAAAATCCAAGGTAAAGTTCCACGGATGTCTCTCGCATTCCTTTGACATCAAAACAGGAGTCCGACAAGGTGATGGGCTATCCGCGATACTCTTCAACTGCGTTCTTGAAAAGATCATCAGAACCTGGCAGGTGAGATTACAGGAAACCAACTACAGTCCACCAAGAATAGGAACCAAATCCAAGGGGATCACAACAGACTGCTTAGCATTTGCCGATGATATTGCCGTTCTCTCAAACGACGTAGAAACTGCTAGAGCTCAAGTCGAAATGTTAAAGGAAATTGCCGAACAAACTGGTCTGCAGATATCGTTTGAGAAAACAGAAGTAATGACTAACATCAAAGAGGCCCCACCAAAACTCCATACAAAATACGGGAACATCACCCGAGTAGACAAATTCAAATACCTGCATGAGATCATCATGAAAAATGGACTGAACAAAGCAGCACTTCAGGAGTGAGTACGCAAACTGGAAATAGCCTACCAAACATCCCGCACAATCTACAACAAAAAATGCCGTTCCCAAAACACGAAGATACGTCACTATGAAACAGTTCTGAAGCCAGTAGTTCTATATGCAGCTGAAACCCTGTCTCTAAATGCCAACAAAGGACTCCTTGAAAAACTGGAGAAAAAAAAGAGCGCAAAATTGTGAGAGGAATCTTGGGATCAAAGTACAGAAATGGAATCCATCAAAAGAGATCCAACGAGGAAGTCTACAGTAAAATAGAGAAAATTACCAACACAATCCGAAAAAGACGAGCACGATTTTACGATTGGACGGAAGAAAGTTGACTAAAGAGATCGTTCACTTTTTTGTTTCTAACCCCAAAACCACAATTTTCTGGTTTAGAAATACCAAAGAAGACCTGCAAATGCTTCATATCTCAGCTGAAGACGGCCTTAACAGAGATCACTTTTGCAAGAAAATATTGACGAACGGGCTAAACTGAGACGAGCAACCCCTTGGACAGAGGAACGTAAGCAGGCCCACTCACAAAGAATGAAGGAAATTTGGGCTCTAAAGAAGGCCAAGTTCAGTGTCAAATGCAAGAAGACTTAACATGGTCCTTGATGGCCCCAGCGAATTATACATATATTTTTTTAAAGCAAACTACCTATAGACAGTTGTAAGTGGCCAAATTTGGAAGCTCAATATTCCTGCTATTGACAAAGCATACCACTAAACTCGTCAACAAAGAGGCAAATAACTGACAATTTTTATGTCATCACTGCTTCATGCAAATGGCTTGGGATGTTGCAATCAACAACTCCATTTTATTTAGAGCATGTAAGCGAATGAAGATATCAAAAATAGGGTCAACAAGAAAAGAAAGGCTTTCATCTAACTCCAACCAATGTGGCTCAAGAAGTGAGGACAAAGACAAAATTGCAGATTTGAATGTCAAATCAGTATTCTTCTACATGTGTGAGACGTAGACATGGAAGGTGACTATAGATATAATACGTTAAGACCAGACTTTCAACAACATGTTTGAGAATCATTCTAGGAGTGCAAGTGCCTGATATTTTGGGTCATCTTCAGCCATGATCTACATTGGAAACATGTGTTTACAAACAACCAATAATAAAGAATACAATTTAGTATGTCTTAATTTAAAATCTAAGTCTAAAACATTGATGAAGTCGGACTACACATTTAAAATTGAAACTAAAATGACACATTGAAACTGTTGTGGTTGGTGTTGAACTATGTCAATGTCCTTATAGGAACCAAGTGTTCTTGAGTCGATCTGGTAGTTCGTACTCTTTATCTGTATAGTTGAGCCATTTGATTTATAAATTATGTTGTGTTGAATAGTAACATGAGTAATGGTTTATATGTAGCTTGAAGAGGACATTCACAACTTGAATAAGTGTTCCTTTTTATCAGATGTAGTGATCTAGGCCTATTGTTTAATTTGGTTTGAAGCGAATGTCTGGAAAATAAAATATTTGAAGTGAATTATTGAGAAAAGAACGGAAGCTAGAAGATTGAGATTAACATACAGCTATATGAGACTCACCCCTATGTTCCTCGTAAATTGTATGCACTTGGCACGGACACAAACACCAGACTGACTGGGCGAGTTGGCCGTGCGATCAGGGGCATGCGGCTGTGAGCTTGCATCCGGGAGATAGTGGGTTCAAATCCCACTGTCGGCAGCCCTGAAGATGGTTTTCCATGGTTTCCCATTTTCACACCAGGCAAATCCTGGGGCTGTACCTTAATTAAGGCCACAGCCGCTTCCTTCCAACTCCTAGGCCTTTCCTATCCCGTCATCGCCATAAGACCTATCTGTGCCGTTGCGACAAGAAAAAAAAAAAAAATACCACCCCACCAGACTGACTGTTAAAAGGGAGCACGAGTATAGCTTATGATGGCAGGGGTTGGAGGATGGATGTATGAGGAGGGGCGGGTGGGGTCAGGTAGGTAGGGATGAACCGACTGGTGGACTTAATGTGTTGTTTTTACATTTACACTTTGCATATATGGGAATGATTAAATCAAACAGAATATAAGGTTCTTCATTGATTTCATTAATATTATAATTAGGATTAAAGTGCTGCTCTACATTAATGTAACAGTTCTCCAATATGTTGAGCATAGTACCTTTCTTATCCACTTTCAATATGCTTAAGTCACGGTCAATATTGATGTAAAATTGTTAAGTTTGTCATGTGTTGTGCCATGGCAGAGAAACGATTGTTACTTGAAGCATTGGTGTGTTCCATGTATCTTATAGAAAAATTATGTCTTGTTTTCTCTACATATGTGATTTTACAGCTATTGCATTGTAGTTTGTAGACACCTGATTGAGAAAATGTATGTATGATTGATAGTACGTGTATTATAGAAATTGGAAAAATTGTTATTAGTTTTAAAAGCTATTTGTTGGTTATGTTTCTTGAAAATATTAGTAATTTGGTATATATTTACACTACTGACCGTGAAGGAGGAACACTTTTTTCGTCTATTGATTCTCTGGTTAAAGTAGAAATTTGACATCTTTTAGTTGTCTTGATGATCTTATTGATAAATTATGCATTATACCAGTTTGATTTAGCTGTTGATCGTATAACATTTAGTTCATTTTGAAGGTCTCTTTACCATACTATAGCATGTCATTTTATGGGTTTGGGGATGGAATAATTTTGGATTGTACTAACCGTTTGAGTTGGTTTTCTAAAGATACGATAAGATAGCTGGTTGGGGTGTCTAGTAATACTTAAATCTAAATAATTTAGATTCTGTTGGGATTCAGATTCCAGTGTAAAACTGATATGTGGATCTAGGACGTTTAAACTGGATAGGGTATACGTTGCATTTCCAAGGTCTTGATTTAATATAACTAGAACGTCATTCACATAGCGAGCCCAGTAGCAGATATTACTAAATACAGGTTTGTTTAAGATTTTTGTGTATTCTAAATTATCTAAACAAATTTCTGCCGATATCCCCGAGGCTTGCGATCCCATCGCCAAACCATTCTGTTGGTAAATAACATTAAAACTGAAATAGTTGTTATTTAGAACCAATTTCAGAATGGACATAAATTCCAGAATTTCTTGTATGGATAATTTACTATACTTTCTTAAGTTATTGCATATTATATCTACGGTTTCTTTTATAGGGATACTTGGATACATGTTTGTAATATCGAAAGTGTGGACTGTATGGCGAGATTGAACTTCAAAATGTTTAAGTTGTCAACAAATTCTAATGTGTTTTCAATGGACTTGTTGACCGGAAACCTATAATTTTTCTTTAAAAACTGTTGTATGTACTGTGAGGTTATATATAAAGGGGTCCATCTATAATAAATGACAGGTCTCATGGGGATGTCAGCCTTGTGGATCTTGGGTTGAGCTCTAGCTTTGGGGATTCCTGGGTTCGTATTGATTAGTTCAGTGGTTTCTTTGTCATTTACGAGGAAAGTTAAACTTTTAAGCAAAGTTTTTTGAATTTTAGTTGTAGAATCCTTTTTGATCATGGTAAAAGTTTTGTCAGAAAAGAAGTTGTTAGTTTTATTTATGTATTCCTCTTTACTCATGACGATGGTCATGTTACCTTTGTCGGCTTTTGTTACAATTAAGTTGTTTTCTTTAATATTCTTTATAAGCTTTGAAACTGAATTAATGGTAATGGCCTGATTTGTTTGAGAATTGGTATTACGTAGTTTAATATTATTTAATTTCTTCCTAACTTTGAACCTACCCTCCTCTTGTTGATCGCTAGAAGTTTGATAATGGCTAATTCTGATTCTGTTACTGTTGTAATGACGTTGTTAATATGGGACGCATTTGGCCAGTTGTGTTTTGGGTTCCTGCTCAACATTTTGCATTCCTCCTGATTCAGTGTTAAGTTAGTTAAGTTAATGCTATTTTCCTTACTCAGTCTATATATTTGCTCGATGTCTTTGGTGCTAGGGCGGAGAAGACATCTCTTTCCTTTCTGAGGTGCAGGCCCATTTCTTGTTTGTTCACTAAGCTGCTGTTTCAGTGATCCTTCAATGTCTCTTCCTATTAGAAATTATCTGATTCTGTCTACAAAGTTTAGGGATATGAGGGTTACTAATTCTCTTGATATTGTTCTCCATAAGTCAGGGGCGGTTATTCAATGGAATGAAGGGAATGAGTCATTCCCTTAAAAAATATTACACAAAGAAAAAAAAATAAGCATGTTATTGCAACCAGTATTTATTTTAAGTTTTGTGTCGTTTGGTATAATATATAATTAACTTTATTTTAACGTGACAGTGTGCATGGACAGTTGAGAGTTGTAAACATACGTCTGTCTCCATGAGCTCACGTGATACTCACATCACGGCCGCTCGTCAGCAAGTGGCTTGCCAGACTCGACCTTGGCTTCACTCTGGTCCCTTCGTAATTATTCGTTTGGGTTCGGCAAGCTTCGTGGGGCGGGCCAAGGGAATGCATCTGACTACTCATTCCGTTCGAGAATATTTGTATGTGATAATTGTGATAAAATTTGTGAGAAAAAGATTTAATTGTGCTTGTGTTTCCAACTGAAGTGAAATATCGTACTGTGAGTTGTACCATTTAATTTACTTCGTGTTATTTGTGAAAATTACACCAAATTTACGTGCGCACATGTAAATTAAAGGAACTACTGCGATTCTGCCGGCTTAGAAGGGAATGCATCGACTGTGTTCATTCCCACTTTGAGTCTCTGAAGCATGGCAACTGTCGACGCGAGTGAGGAGAGCGGAGGGGGATGTGGATGCGTATTAGAATCTCTCTTAATCCAGGGTATGAGTTCGAGGGCTTTTCAGGAGAAGAGTAATATAATTTCCGGTGGCAGGCCAATGCCTGATTTACCGGGTGTAAAAACTAAAACGAAACGTTGTGTTCGACACTTTAATACAGAGCAGTATGGAAAAATAGGCTGGTTATGTGGTTGTCAAAAAACATCAAAACTCTACTGTTGATCTTGCATTCTATTTTCAAATGAAAAAGGGGTGTGGAACAGTGTAGGCTTCGATGATATGAATAACTTGCTTAAAGCATCCCAGCGTCATCAGCAATCACAAACACATATCCGAGCTGAAATTCTGTTAACAACTTTCGGAACGACCAGAATAGATTTGCAACTCGATCAGCAGCGTAAACTGGAGACAATAAAACATAACGAGTTGGTAAAACAGAATAGAAAGGTGATCCAACGACTGATTGACGTTGTAATGTATCTTGCAAGACAAGAACTTCCTTTCAGAGCGCATGCAGAAGATAAAAGTTCCTTAAATCGTGGAAATTGTATAGAACTCATAACGCTGCTGAGCAAGTATGACGACATACTGGCAAATCATTTGCAGAAAGCAACGGTGTTCACAGGTCTTTCACATCAAATACAAAATTATTTAATTGACGGAGTAGCCAGTGTGTTATTGACCGAAATAAAGAAAGAAATATCACAGTCACCATTCGTGGTGATTATTATTGATGAAACTACTGATATTTCTGCCCATTCCCAACTTTCAACTGTTGTTAGGTTCACGTCTGCTGATGGAGAAGTACAGGAGCGATTTCTTGGATTTACCGACGTAAGCGCCGATCGCAGTGCTCCTGCTCTTGCAGATCACGTGTTCTACATAATGGACGAGTTCAACTGTGGTTCTAAACTAGTCGCTCAATGTTACGATGGAGCCGCAGTGATGTCAGGAGACCTCAGTGGTTTACAGAAAAGAGTGAAAAACAAATATCCCGACGCTATATTCATACATTGTTTTGCTCACAGACTGAACCTTGTCCTTACACAGACAACTTCTAATATAAAGGAATGTAAAATATTCTTCATGACTCTGAGTAGCTTGGCCTCTTTCTTTTCTAATTCGACGAAGAGAACTGCTGCATTAGATAAAGAAGTCAAGAGACGATTTCCTAAAGTGTGTCCAACACGATGGAATCACAACGGAAGACTTGTTGAAACAGTTCGTGAACAAAAAGAAGAATTAGTTCAGTTGTTCGACAATATCCTTGATAATCCAGAGCAATGGGATAGTCAAACGTATCACAAAGCTCGAGGTTTTAACAGCGTTCTCTCAGAATTCCAGTTCAATTTCATTTTATTAGTTTTCAGCGAGATATTTTGCTTAACCGATTCTCTCTTTGAAATTCTTCAAACGAAAGCACTGGATATAAATTTCCGTATTGCCAAAGTAGGGGAAACAAAAAGTATCATTCAGGGAAAAAGAAATGAATTTGAAAGAGTATGGAACAAATGTCAAGAGAGCTGCGAGCTGCCAAAGAAGAGACTACGTCAAAATGAAACCTGCGACATAAATTCACACTACCGTCGCATATATTGCGAGATATATGACAATATACATACCCAACTAGAAGTTCGATTCCAAGCACTCGAGAAATTAACATTTTTACAGTTAGTTGATCAAAGGAACACGAAGAAAAGTTTTCCTGAAGCAGCATTCTGTTCTTTGAAACAAAGTTACGGTCAGCATTTTGACTTCGCCCCTCTCAGAAGCGAGCTCAGCGTAGCTTATTCCTCCAATGAGTATCTTACGATGGGAGTTCTAAAACTTTTGTTTTATTTAAAAAGTAGTGGATTGTCATCTTCTGCCTTTTCTGAACTGTTTAAGTTATGTGCGTTGATTTCAACTATCCCAGTGTCCAGTGCTAGTGCCGAACGTTCATTTTCGGCACTTCGGAGAATCCACACCTACTGCAGAAACACACAGGGACAACAGAGACTCTCGAACTTATCTCTAATGTCGATTGAGAAAACGTTACTAAAATTGAAGTCATTAAAGAATGAAGAAGAATTCTACAGCCTTGTCATAGAAGAATTCGTCAAGAAGGAGAGGCGGATTGAATTAACATTCAAATAGCACAAGATAATGTGAGTTATTATATTTATTTTATACATCTTCCTAGCTTACGATATGTGCTTCCCTTACTGTAAAAGTCATGCGCCGCCACTGCCATAAGTACTTCTTTACCAAGGTTCTTCATGAATGCTCTTGATATCATCTCACTTGTGTTCATCTTGTAAGCAATGGCAATGCCCTTCAAACAAAACATGTTGCTCACCGACTGTCAAATATTCTGCTCAGGTGTCCAGTTGAACAACAAAATATTAACATATGAAAAATATTGAAGTCCCGTATTGGGTATCATTGTCCTCAGGTGAGGCAGTACAGCTACAAAAAAAAAGTGATGCAACTTGCTTATTATTGAACATGTTCCTGATAAATCCAATTGTCTGCATATCAGAATAACATAAAGAATACAATGAAATGGATGAAAAACTGCTATAAAGGTTAAATAAATAGGCTATATGAATTGAGGAACATGCTTGGCAAGTGAAGCGATCAAAAGCACTTCACAGCATGCCTGTGTTAGTGTAGGGGAAAGTTTCTTAGTTATCAACCAGGAGATCCGGGGTTTGAATACTGGTATCCTTTTCTTTACTGGACTCCATTACTCTATTGTGTAATACCACCATAGCAACAGTCTTTTTTTGCATTTTCACTCCAAATGCTTGCAATGAGCATGTAGTTTATTCTCAATGGCCCCTCGAGAGACTGCTATAGAGGTGTAAATATGCTAAATGCCATTTACAATGGGGAATTGCATTACATATTTAAGCGTGTTCATGTGAATGGCCATTAGCTCTGATGAAGGTGGTGGTAGTGATTTATTGAAGAGGAAATACAACTAGGCAACTATCCTCTATTAACACTCATCGGAGGAAAAAAATGGAAGGGGGTCCATCACTTCGAAAAATGAAGATACTGACCAAAGAAAGACAAGGGCCACAAAGGGCGTGAAAATAAAAAGACTCCCTAGGTCTCGACACCTAATACCACTGAGGTCGGAACAAAAGTTGACTAAGGGAGGTCGGATAGGGTAGATTAAAGTGAGGGGTCTGACACAAGTAGAAGCAATGGCAAGACTCAACTAAGGGCCCCGTAGTCACCAACCTACTCTCCCAAGTTAAGAGCACCTGTGGTCCCTTTTAGTAGCCTTTTACAACAGGCAGGGGATACCACGGGTGTTATTCTACCATCCTGACCCAAAGGAGGATAGCTCTGAGGAAGTGTAACCTAATGAGCTAATAAAGTTAACTACAATGTCAAAAAGATTGGACATTCACAAGCAATCATATTGGTATACATTAGGTATACAAGTTGAATCTGGTTCGTTGTCAAATATTTCTTATTTTTATTATTATTTTTCAGAGCCAGAGTACCCTCCTGTTGAATTTCAACCTTTCCTTGGCAGAATTTGTCAAGATTTTAAAAATCCTAACAAATTTAAAAGGTATATTTTTGGTAAAACACTTAAGATGGTGGATGCTAGTTAAACATCGCAAGACAGAAGAGGATCAGCCTTTGTTTAAGAGTGTGTATGAATAATAGGCCTAATTTATCACCACCGGCCAGTTTACAGCATATACGCTAAGTGAAGTGAAGCAAAAGAGGTTAGATTGGGTAAAGATGTGTAGGCCTAAATTTTAATTTCACCATTGGTTGAGACAGATAGCTTCCAGTGAATGAGACTCAACCCTAGCTCCTTGCAGAACTAGCCCCACTGCTTGATTGTTTTATCTATCTTCTTTCATTCCACAGACTAGAAGCAGCATGGTCATCAGACCCTGGGTATGTGAATTACATTAGGTACCATAACCTGCGGATAAAACACAAGGAGGACCTCTAAGTGAATTAACAGAGTACATGCACTAATACTAGTTATGATGACAATGCACTACTTTTGGAGGTGAATTAGCAAACAGAAGATTCTCAGTGTGTGCAGATCACTGCATGTTCCCAGTGCTGAATTGACCTTCCTTTCCTCCTTGTTAATGGATTTTATAACGTAAAATAATATCAAGGCACTTACTGCTGTGGAGGGCGATAAAGATAAAAATTAAGACTAAAGTGGATTAATTTCATATGGTATCAAACGTCAATTCGGTGGGTCAATTCAAATACCTACACGGCACATGTTATTCTTATGTTGATTCATATTTACCAGCACTGTCAATAACAAGAATAAACTGAAATGGTTTCTTTGTTCCTACGGCTAATAGAAAATCGGAAAATATTTGTCAAATGTTCTAACTATAGCATGATTTAAGAACTTCAGCGAGACTGTACGCACAACTATACACGACTATTTACACTTCGTAAATGCTGATACAACATGCGCTTTTCAGCAAATAAATTCCTATGGATTGAAGGAATGGACTCCTTTTCAATGTTTAAATATGCCATGCTCAATACACACTTATCCAAGGGAACTAAAAGCCGATACCACTTACGAGTGAAACACACTTCCTTCTTCGCAGTTTCGGGGACTTCACCGACTTCACATCAGTATAGGCCTACGTCCAGATAATGCGCAAGGAGGTTAATACCAAAGATAATGGATAATACGTTATCTTTGATTTACTGGTAACGGAAGTTAAAATGTACTGTTCAATGTTGCAATAGGGGTTAGGGAAATGAGGTTAGAAGTACATCTAATTACTAAGCTATGTGGTAATATATTTCAGAGAGATATTTATTTAGCCTATGTCAGAGAGAATAAGTTGCTAATGAAGACCTGGAAATGCTGGCCAGCTGATGGGGTCGCAAGGAGTTTCAGAATATGCCGCTAGATATCACCCTTATGAGCTGACCTACACCGTTGCCTAAGCTATAATAGAAGGCCTGGACAAGCCGACACATTTCTGGGCGAACAAAGTAGTTCAGGCAATTGCCGCTTGGATCGCGTTTATGTTCTGTTTTTCTCATGTTCTGTCTATATCCTTATATTGAAGATTCATACAATAACGCGAAATAATAGATTTTATTATCATTATGCCCGGTGTAAATCAGATATAAATATATAAAACAACTTAGAACACACTACACTTCATATATTTCTTTCATTTAGCACTTGATTATCACACAAGAATAAAGAATAGGGAAATAGGCCTAAATAGAAGTACTCACAAGATTTTTCCCTATTTCTATAATTTCAACACTTTTCTGCTAGGAAGCTTGCTCTTGAATTTGTTTAATAAATCACAGTCTTTAGTCTCTTTCTTTGCATTACTATCAATAACAGGCCTGAAAAATGTTGTAAGTATAACGTATGTGATGTGTGCTTGATCACAATCGCGGCACTGAAACGTCTCTTTAAACTTTAGAGCGGTGAGGAATTTCAGCTTTCGGATAAGGTTACATTTTCCGAGATATCCTAACGCCCGCGTTGTAAATATTAATGCATTTTTAAGAAGAAGACGAATTTGCGCCGGCACTTTGTCGGGGAGCAGAATTCCCCTCACTGTACTTACACTGTAATCTGATTCGGCAAAGTGCAAGCTACATATTCTGAAGTTATCATTAGGAGCCCAAAGGGATCCTTTTCTGCTACCCTGTCGAGAAATAGCAAGCCTCCATTTGTCCCCTAAACTCGGATCTTTAGGAAAAAGATGAAAATTTATATTTGTGTATATTTCTTCGCTGTGTCAGATGTGCACATAGGCACGCAACAATAAACCACCTTAACCCACAGAATGGAAAGAGAAACTTGACGGCAATTGGACCCAGGGGCTCTGAAATTTGGATCGTGGGTTGGCGACCACGGGGCCCTTAGCTGAGTCCTGACATTTCTTCCACTTACTTGTGCCAGGCTCCTCACTTTAATCTATCCTATCCGACCTTCCTTGATCAACTCTGGTTCTTTGCGTACCCCGACGCTATTAGGTTTCCGAGGGCGAGGGAGTCTTTCATTTTCACGCCCTTTGTGGCCCTTGTCTTCCTCTGGCCGATACTTTCATTTTTCGAAGTGTCTGGTCCCTTCCAGTTTCTCTCTCTGACTAGTGTTATATAGAGGATGGTTGCCTAGTTGTACTTCCTCTTAAAACAATAATCACCACCACCACCTTCACGGTAATTTGGAAGCACATAACTAAACAAATGTTAAGTGCACCTCAGCAACCATCCATATATTGCAAACTCTTCATATTTCATGTTAGATAAGGCCTTTCCTTATAAAACGAAGTTTAATATGTTATTTCTTCTCATAAAACATGTTGCAGTAACATACGTAATCATAGAATTCGCGCCAAACAACAGAACATAAACGCGAACCTAGCGGTGGAAAAGAGAAAAACTATTGTTTGTCCAACCCTTGTCCCGTTTCCCTACGGGGTCGGGTATGAGGTGAGATGAATTTGTCGTGGCGGTTTTTTATGACCGGATGCCCCTCCTGACGTCAACCTCATCAGAGGAGTTAATGGGAGATGAAATGAATGACGTGATATATGATAGTAGGGAGAGGGTGAAACCCGGTGCCGGCATATAGCTTACTCCTGTCGAATAGCACCAAGGGGTCTGCTCAAGGCTTAACGTCGCCATCCGACGGACGAATCACCATCAACAGCGTCATATGCCCTCACTCCATATGAGCACTGCGGAGAGGTTTGGAATTTAATTCAGGCTTTTGGCACGCAATCTAGTGATTAGAAATTGTATACCACCACCTCCCCTACCCTGCCGGCCAACATTCTGATGGTGAAATTTTTTTCGACCAACGGGACTCGAACCGGCTAACCTCGGTGTTAGACCGTTTTAGACTTCAGCGCCTTAACGATCATGGCCACCAGGCGGGCGAAAGAAAAAAAAACTATTACCCCGCTTTTAATGCAAGAAATTGGTTCCCTGTCCAGGCCTTCAGTCCGTTCGTGTGTCTCGTACGGTGCGGATCGTTCTTTGGTTGCAGTCTGGTGTTTGCCTGCGGTGACAAGTAGTGTGTGACCGTTTGGCGAGTGTGTGTCTGTGTACGCTTTGGTGATGGATACTGATAGTGGAGGAGATGAGGCACCGGATCCCTCATCTAATGCCAATGTTGGTCGTGAAGAAACTGTGCCGATGCAAACCGATTTGTTTAATCTTACTTCAAATATGAATTCATTACAGCAGCCTTTACAACCTCAACAGTCTAATGCCGCTCAGCCGCCTCCTCCACCTCCCCCACCTCCTGAAGAGTTGGAGGTTTATCAACAGGCTCATTTTGGTCCATTTATTGTATTTGTTGAATCAACTAAGTCGAAAAATATTGGTGGGCTACATCCCATGGCGCTTGGGCGCTTGTTTTACGATAATGATATTTTTGTGAAAGGTATAACGCCCAAAGGACGAAATAGATTATTGGTGGAATTTAGTTCCGCGATCCAAGCTAATTCCTTTCTACGTCATTCAATACTTGCAACTCACTCATTGAAAGCATATATTCCCAGTTCCAATATCTTTCGTGTTGGACTTATACGCGGTGTGGAAAAGAATGTGTCTGATTCTGACATTCTTAAATACCTTAAATCTGATGTTCGGGTCAAATCGGTCAAGCGGCTTAACCGTAAGGTTGTGGAGCCCAGTGGAGTGACCTACGTTCCAACTGGAACAGTTAAGATTGTTTTTCGCTCTCAAACTCTTCCTCAATATGTCTCTTTGTTTCAAGTGCATTTAGAGGTTTCCCCTTTCATATTTTCCCCGATTATCTGTTCAAAATGTCAGCGATATGGACACACGATTAAAAACTGTCAAGCTAAGTCACCACGATGTGGGCATTGTGCGTTACATCACCTTACATCAGAGTGTCAGGAAAATATTCGCCGCTGTGTTCACTGTCATCAGGCACATTATACTGGTTCATCAAACTGCCCTACTCATCAACAGCAAACTGCCCTTAAAAAGCTTATGTGTACAGAAAATCTATCCTTTTCCGAGGCGTCTGCTAGAATACCCTCGACCCAATTTGACACGTCCAATAATACCCATCTTTTTCCACCTCTTCCTTCTACTAGTTCCACTTCACCTGTGGAAACCCCGAGGAAACGTAAATTTACTCAGGTGGTTATGAACGAGCCCCGTCCCATTCCAACACCTGGTTTTGATAAGTCTGGGTATCTTAATCTCATCCGACCCCCTCCAGTGTCTTCACATACCTCGGTCTTTCCATCCACTTCATCTTCATCCTCCCCGTCCCCGATTCCGTCTACGTCCCGTAATTCTCAGTGTTTACCTTCAGCTCCTTCTCAATCATCTAGTTCCCCTGTACTACGCCAAAAGGCGTATCTCCAAAGTGGTATTCATCAACTATTTCTTCAACTTATTCAATTATTAGGGGACCAGCCACATGTCGCACACACACTTTATAAGCTTCGTGACTGTGTGCACACTATGTTCTCTTTAGATGCTACGTATCATGCAGTGGAATGCTAGGAGTATTACTTCTAAACGGTATGAGTTACAATTTTTGATAAATGAAATTTCCCCATTCATTATAGCATTACAGGAGACTTGGTTTTCCCCATCCTCTGAGTTTTATTTAAATGGCTTTAATGTTGAACGCTGTGATGGTGTTGGTTACGGTGGTGTTGCTTTATTTATTCACCATAGTTTATCCTATCAACGTCTTGATATCTCGTATTGTCTACCCCATACATTTGTTCTTGGTATCTCATATAATCGCCTTTCCATTATTAACCTTTATTGCCCTCCAGATCTTTCTATTTCTCACATTCAATGGTGTCGATTCTTGCAGCAATTTTCTTCTCATAACGAGCTTCTCCTCTTAGGGGACTTTAATCTTCATCATTCTATGTGGGGAAGCAGTAGTGATACTTCCCTGGGTTCTTATTTCCTCACTGCCTCCCAATCGCATGACTTTGTCATTTTAAACGATGGTTCTCCCACGCGCCTCACTCCCCCCGGCTCTCCTCCCAGTGCTGTGGATTTATCATTATGTCGTCCTGCAATGGCTTCGATTGTAACTTGGCACCGTCTTACTGATACACATTCTAGCGACCATTTCCCTATTATTCTTACGTATGGTCTTGGTAGGTTTTCTAGTTCTTCTTCCGCCCCTACATGTACCAGTAATGTTCGCTCCCTCCGTCACTTTGATAGAGTATCTTTTATTACTTATGTTACCCATCGTATTGAGCTTATTTCGGATAATATTTTGCCCTTTTCTACTCTCTTTCAATTTATACAAGATTATCTCGATCTTTATCATCCCTATAAACCTATTTCTTCCCACTCTGCTCACCCCTCTTCCTTTTTACGGTGGTGGGACTCAGAGTGCCATAATCTGGTTCTTAAACGACGCCGTTTATTCCGGATATATCGGAAAACATTAGCCCCTCACCATTATTTCCGTCTTAAACAACATATTGCTTATACTAGACGAATTTTTCTTTCTAAACGCCGTGCTGCATGGCGATCCTTTATTTCCTCCCTAAACGCTCATACTTCGTCTTCTCACTTATGGAGTGCAATTCGTTCCCTTACCCGAGCTTCTCAATACATTCCACCCTCTGTCACCCCTCCACAGATTTTATCTATCTTTCTCAACTCCCTCACTCCTGATTATGTCGTGCCTGACTTTACTATCCCCCTGTCTCCATGCTCTTCTCGCTTTTCTGTATTACTCCAACCTATACACCTTTCTGAACTTGAGGCCACCTTGTGTAATGCAAAGAGTTCGTCTCCGGGCCCTGATTATATATCCTACGATATGCTCCGGATTCTCCCTCTCCGTGCTAAACAAGCTTTATTAGCTCTCTATAATAATATACTTCTCACTACTTCTGTTCCTACCTCTTGGAATGATTTTTTTTTAGTACCTATCCCCAAACCTGGTCAACTTCAAACTGACGCTAATGGCTTTCGAGGGATTGTCCTTGGTTCGTGTATCCGCAAGACGTTTTTAAAAATTCTCCTTCAACGACTCTTGTGGTCTCTTGAATATTATAATTTGGTTCCCAAATATCAATTCGCCTACTTTAAAGGTCGTTGTGCTCAAGATGCTATTAACATTTTACTTATCAATATTTTATTAGCGCAAATTCGTAAGGATTGTCTTATTGCTATTTTTTTGGACATACGAGGAGCTTTTGACTCCATACCACTGCATCTTCTCTGGACTAATCTTGCACAGAAAGGTTTTCCTGCTCATTTTCTCCACATCTTGCGTAATTTGTTTACGTATCGGAAACTTTCACTTAAATCCGCTTATTCTTCTCTTCCTTGTCGTCTGTCATCTGTCGGTGTTCCTCAGGGAGACATTTTAAGTGGTCTGCTTTTCGCCCTGTATATGAGTAATCTTGAAGAATTGGTTACCCAAAAAGCTCGCATTCTTTTTTATGCTGATGATATAGTTCTTTATTACTCTCATAGTAATGTCGATGTGTGTCGTCACCATATATATCAGCTAATGGAACAAGTCATTACATGGCTTACTTTCCATGGCCTTCAACTTTCTACCTCCAAATGCTGTGCAATGTTTTTTACCTCTAAGCGTAGGTTTAACTCTGAGCCACTTGTTTTCGATTCTCATGTCATTCCTTTTTGTTCCTCCCATAAATACCTTGGTGTTATGCTAGATCGCTCGTTATCTTGGAAACATCATATTACTCAGTTACGTAATTCTTCTGATATGTATATTAAAATTCTCCAAGTGGTAACTAGACGATCATGGGGTGCTGACCCTGGCACAGCTCAGTTGTTATATTCCGCTACTATTCGCTCTAGACTCGACTACTGTGCGCATGTTATAGATACTGCGTCGGATTCTGTTCTTAACCACTTAAATACTTTACAATTTAAAGCTCTGAGAACTTGTGTTGGAGCATTGTTGTCTACCCCTACTAATGCTCTCCTTGTCGAGACCGGTGAGTTCCCTCTTCCCATTCGCCGTAAAATGATAACATCTAAATATTTACTTAAAAGATTTGCTCTGGCTCAACACCCATTGCTTCCTAAATTGCAGTTATTAGATGAATATTCTCTTCTTTCACAGGCCCGCCGTCGTAAGATGCCTGCTTTGTTGTATGCATATCAATTTCTTCTTTCCTATAAAAACACTATTTTACGCACTGCTTCTTCCCCCGTTTATTCAGTAAATTTTGATTGTTTATTTTTTGTCCCTTCTATCATTATCTCCCCTACATCTTCTTTTTCTTCTTCTATTCCTGGTTCTTCGTTGACTGGCCCACCTTTTAAGAAGCTACGTTTTGCTCTAAGTGATGCTGGCGTCCAGATATATACAGACGGCTCAAAAAACTCTTCTGGCGTTGGAGCAGCGTTCTATATTGTCAATACCAATGTTGCTGAACTCTGTCGTTTACCCAGTGACTTTTCTATCTACACTGCGGAAATTTTTGCTATTCGTCAAGCTCTTATGTACCGTACATTAAGCATCATTCTATACCTAACGCAGCTATTTATACGGATTCCCTCAGTGCCGTTCAGTCGCTCAAGTCATCTCATCTTTCTTTTAACTGGTATTTGTATCACGTTAAAAGTCTTATTTATACTTTGCATCAATCTGGGGTGGTTCTCACTTTTGTCTGGGTCCCTAGTCATATAGGTATCTATGGGAATGAACAGGCAGATTTATTCGCGAAGCGAGCTGTTCGTGATGGCAAATCCCTACTTAACCTTGCAGTTCCTCTACCCGATTTTTATCCAGTTCTTAAACATTATGCTTATGGTCAGTGGCAAGAAGATTGGACTAGATCAGCTTCTTATAAAGGTCGCTATTATTACAATATTCAGCCTTGTATTCCTCCCTATCCTTGGTATTTGAAGGGTAACTATTCTCGCCGTCACATTACCAACATTATTCGTCTTCGCTTTAACCATGCTCTTACTCCTCTGTATAAACATCGTTTTAACCTCTCCCCCCACTCCTCCTGTATATGTGGTACTCTGAGTGCTGATGTAAATCATTTATTATTCCAATGCCCTGTGTATGATTCTTTTCGTCCGGCTTTTATTTCTCGTCTTCTCCGTCTCCAGATAGCTCTCCCCACCAATGTCTCCTGCTTGCTTACCGATATGTCTCCTGCTTTAATACATGCCATCAATCAATATTTGGATGACTCTCATCTTCATTTGTAAATTACTGTCTGTTTATTGTTCGCACCGTTATATACTCCTGCTTCCACTGTTTTTTTGCTTCTACGCACTTCCTTTGTTATGTTTCGCGTTACTTAAGGTGTGTACATAGACCCGATGCTCAACTGTTCTTGAGACCTTCGTAGTGAAATTCATTGCGTGTGACCTTCGTAGTGGACTAATTGCGTGTGATTTCGCATTATAAGTGTAATATCACGATAATAAGTGTAGTGGCTGGGTGAAATAATAGAGCCCATAACCTCTCCGACAACAACAACCTGTCCAGGCCTTCTAGTATCTAGTAGGCTTTGCCTACACCCTTGCCTACGTTAACACACCCACCACGGCCGACTTGATGCGTCGCACTAGCTAGCTAGCTGCTTGACAATCGGGTCCACGCACAGTAATCGTAGTAGTTACACAACTCGACACGGGGCGCTGGCGGCCGACCTATTTGCGGTAGAAATGCGTACTTCTTTATGGAAAATATATTGACTTTGGTTGCCGATTTATCGTAATTTAGAGCTATGGAGAATATTACGTGGGTTAATACTGTTAAACTGATTAATCTTAAAGGTTACTTTCGTTGATATTTGCCAAAATGATGTCGTGAAATGAAACTGCGGGGAGATGACTTAGTCCAGCTGACGTTCTGATATTGACTCTGATTGCCGATGTATCTTAATTTAGGGAATAAAATAGTATGTTACATTGACTAATATTGTTAAAATGATTAATCCCAAAGGCTACTTTCATTGATATGTGCCAAAACAACGTCGTGAAATGAAACTGCGGAGGATGGAGTAGTCCAACTGACGTTCCTTAATTGTGAGGAATAATAGTAATCGTTTTTATTATCATGGCATTTAGATACATAGCAGAACTTACCACAATGCTTTTGTCTTCTGATGTTAATATTGAGATTAAGAGTCATTGTTCAATTAGAGTTTTAAAATTCTTCAAGCGCTCCTCTCAGGAAGGGGGCTGGACAAAACATAAGAGTCTTGCTTTTTCCATATTCGTTGTATGCAGAACATGAATATTTTGACTCAAACATGTGTAAATGTTAATTTCAATATATATAGTTTCAGATTACATTTCATTCATACTTTTCACTAGAATATTAAATACCGGGCAAGCTGGCCATGCTAAATTCAGAAAATAAATTTTACTTGAAATGCAGTAGGGTGGAACAAGTTGGCAGCGCGGCGTGGAGCTGTGAGGTTGCATCCGGGAGATAGTGGGTTCGAACCCCACTGTCGGCAGCTCTGGAGATGGTTTTCCGTGGTTTCCCATTTTCACATCAGGCTGTACCTCAATTAAGGCCACGGCCGATTCCTTCCCACTTCTAGCCCTTTCCTATTCCACCGGCGTCATAAGACCTATCTGTGTCGGTGCGACGTAAAACAAATAGCGAAAGAAGAAGAATTTTAAATAAAAATTCAGTGAGAGAAAAGTATTTTGAGTAAATAAAATGTAAACTGTTCTCTGCTCGATGATGATGATGATGATGCTTGTTGTCTAAAGGGGCCTAACATCTAGGTCATCGGCCCCATTGCTCAGGTAACAACACTTCATACGCTGGCCTTACCGTCATAGCAGTAGTGATTCTTACTTGTCAATGTTTAAATGTTAAAGTTCAGATTATCTTGAACAAAAATGTGTTGTGTTGCAGTCATATGGCAAATACGACACCGCCTAAAGGATTATTCTATGATAGAAAATTCATGGGTAAAAATACCTGATTAGCGTGATTAGCGGCCACTCACGGAGGCCCGGGTTCGATTCCTGGCCCTGCCACGAAATTTCAAAAGTGGTACGAAGGCTGGAACGGGGTCCACTCAGCCTTGGGAGGTCAACTGTGTAGAGGGTGGTATCGATTCCCACCTCAGACATCCTCGAAGTGGTTTTCCATAGTTTCCCACTTCTCCTCCAAGCAAATGCCGAGATGGTAACTAACTTAAGGCCACAGCTGCTTCCTTCCCTCTTCCTTGGATATGCCTTCCAATCTTCCCATCCCCGACACAAGGCCCCTGTTCAGCATAGAAGTTGCGGCCGCCTGGGCGAGGTACTGGTCATCCTTCCCAGTTGTATCCCCCGACCCGCTGTCTCACGCTCCAGGATACTACCCTTGAGGTTGTAGAGGTGGGATCCCTCACTGAGTCCGAGAGAAAAGCCAACGCTGGAGGGGTAAACAGAGTAAGAAAAGAGTAAGAAAGAACGAAGGTAAATACCCGACATAGAAACGGAAAACGAAGACGAGAGTGTTACCTGCTTTTAGCCACTCCGTAGTTTTGTCCTGGTCTACAGAGAATTCGTGAAATTATAGTGTCCCTTTGCTTTTTTTCCTGTTCGGAATACAAAAAGGGCACACAGCAATATATATTTTCGAACTAGCTGATGTACCCGTGCTTCGCTACGGGATTCTCAGAAAGACTGACTTTGTGGTTTTCCTAACCTGAAATCAACATAGGTCATTACAAAAACGTAAGTATGAATCTAGCGATTAAAAGCAATGCTATCATATAAAATACTCGATCAAATGGAAAGCCACACGTTTTATCACTTTTAACGAACAGTGCTGCGGTTAGATTGCGGTGCCAATCTAATAGTCCAAAGTTCCAGAGCTGGGATGACCAGGCCGCAGATTGCCATGAACACTCATCTGCCATTATTCCGTTAAATATGCACACTGTTCATTCCAATCAGTGCCTCAGAGTAGGGATTGAATAGCCCAAATGATCCAGTGTGTTACGTACCAGTAGTATCAGAACATTTATAAACCAGGGGAATGGCATGCTAAAGAAGAAAGTTATTTAACTCCCCCAGCTACTTCCCATCAATATTCAGGCAGGCTGTTACACTCTGTACGACTGGGCGAGTAGACCGTGTGGTTAGCGGTGCGCAGCTGTGAGCTTGCATCCGAGAGATAGTGTATTCGAACACCATTGTCGGCAGCGCTGAAGATGGTAATCCGTGGTTTCCCACTTTCACACCAGTCAAGTGCTGGGCCTGTACCTTAATTAAGGCCTAAGGCACTCCTAGCCCTTTCCTATCCCATCGTCGCCATAAAACCCATCTATGTCGGTGCGACGTAAATCAAATAAAAATACTCTGTACGCAGCAGTAATCCTATCTACCGGAGATGAGGGGCAACAGAAGACACAAAGCACATCATGACAAACAATGGTCAATAATGTTATTGTTGATCAATGTTATGAGCATTCTATATTGTAGGCCTTCACATTTAGTTTTCTTTCGACTCTGTCATTTGTAAAATATTTTATACCATAAACTGTAGTTTCTTATTCTCCAACTTTACATACCGATTTTCATTAAATACTGTTTACCCATTTTCTCGTTACTCGGTGCTGATATGGACTTAGTAACAAAAATTATAATTCATTAATATCTTTGTGATCATAGCCTGTACGGTAACAATGTATAAGACATGAATAGAAAATTTAATACTATATAACCCTTGTTATGTAGGATACATCGATTACACCTCTAATAAGAAATATTTGAGAATTAGGCCTTCCCCTAAACTACCATTCCACTCAGCGTGAATATTTCCTGACTTTGCATACCGATTTTCATCAAGATAGGACTACTAATAACAACAATATTTGAGAATTATATTTTAGGCCTTCCCCTAAACTACCATTTCACTCAGCGTGAGTAAAATGATTTATAGCCTAGATTGTAGAGGCTCATCCCCCGACTTCACATACCGATTTTCATTAGACCACTAATAACATAAATAGTTGAGAATTCAATTTTAGGCCTTCCCCTAAACTACCATTTCACTCAGCGAGAGTAAAATGATTTGTAGCCTAGATTGTAGAGACTCATCCCCCGACTTCACATACCGATTTTCATTAAATTCTCTTCAACCGTTTTCTCGTGATGCGTGTACATACATACAGACAGACAGACAGACAGACAGACAGACAGACAGACAGACAGACAGACAGACAGACAGACAGACAGACAGACAGACAGACAGACAGACAGACAGACAGACAGACAGACAGACAGACAGACAGACAGACAGAAATTACGGAAAAGTAAAAAGTGCATTTTCTTGTTACTATGGGCATGACCGATACAGAAATACAATTATTTTCAAATTCTGAGGAATGTACAGACAAAACTCTTATTTTATATATATAGATATTTCCTAACACAGTTAAAGAAAAGCAAATCAACACAACATTAAAAAACGAATTAGCACATAAATTAAAATCCTTGTTCAGGACAAAGTTACAGCGAGAAATCACTTTGTTCTTGTTTCCATAAAATTTCTGCTCGAAGTACGAAAAGGTGCACAAGAATGTCTCAAATTCCAAGATTTGTAAACACAATTTTAAAAATATAATCACCATACTATACAATAAAAAATAAACTCACTAGCGCATAACTATCAGATTTCATTATCAAGCCAACAAGCACCTCATTGCGAACACATTGCCAACATTTACGACAGCAAAACCAAAAAATAAAACTGGAAATGCGGCAATTTGCGGTTTACAGCTACCTGTCAGTGGGTAGTAGCCCAGCGCTCCAGCGGCATTATGGTGAAACTTTCCAATTACAGCTTTGTGCTGGGCTTCACAAGCGATTGTCAAGGCCGGTATAAGGAGCGCAGCGAGCTATCCAGTCGGCCGTGCTCCCACTGACAAGGCCGTGAAAGGGCCGTTTCGAAAAGCGGCTCGGCGTTGTTTGAGAATGCACCGCTAGATCGCACTGTTTAAACCTGTTCAGCCGTAGGGTTTTATTAGGCGGGGTTACGTAATGAATCAAATTTGAATTGAATTAATGCACATGACACATTCATGGGAATAAGAAAACATTAATTTCACCTTTTAATAAACTGTTTTAATAACATGCGTTAAATACCTGTAAATACTCTGCTGCAAAATGGGAATCATAATTTTAGCAGTTTCCGACTTAGAGGCTTTGTCATGAAATTCATCTGGAAATCAGTGTCATTTGTAACATTTCTTGCATAATTGTAAAGTATTGCTTTAAGGAACTTCGTTACAATAATGTCAGAGAGTAGCTGCTGATTACATTCCTCACATACGGTATAAATATTTGTATGAATTTGGGGACAACAAACACTTTCAGTTTTTAAAGTACCGTACATTTGCATTTTGTACATATTTTATGGCATATGAAGTGAATTTAAGAACATTTCTTAAGAAGAAAACAAAGCTTCTCGATGGGTAACGCAATGCGCCTCAGTCTTGTGTCCTAATTAGACACATCT
This sequence comes from Anabrus simplex, assembly GCF_040414725.1. NCBI lineage: Eukaryota > Metazoa > Arthropoda > Insecta > Orthoptera > Tettigoniidae > Anabrus > Anabrus simplex. Next base: position 130,422,490 of record NC_090271.1, on the reverse strand, counting down.
AAGGGCTATTGGTATTGATTCCGGGAAGTTGCTCTAGACAGAACGAGCACTGCGAGTTTTCCTCGGCAGTTCGGACCAAGTGCCCACGTATCATAGCCAATGATATCAGTTCTATTGAGATTGGACATTCTGAAGAAGACAAGTTATGGATTGTTTATTTTAGATGTCTTAAGGCCGGTCTCCACTGATTCATATTTAACAACAACATGTTAAATGTTAAAAGTGTTAAATGTTAACTGGTGACACCATCAACATGTTCAATGTTAAATGTTGAAAACTGTTTCATTTAACATTGTGTCCACACTTAATAAACATGTTAAACTTGACTTTATTTGTTTTTATATAGGCCCTAATTAGTTCATCATATCAAGTTATGGTAATACATTTAGGCGGTGTCTAGTATTTTCAAATAAGGACAATAGACTCAGATGAAGAGTATTTGGCTCTTCGTTATTGCCACTGTTGCTTCTTGTTATGACTTAGAAATGCAGTTTTATTAGACACATTTCCTCCCCTCATCCTGCTCATTGCTTCAAAAGCAAACCACTTTGAAGTAAAGTATAAACTTCGTCCGCTCCCGCACCCGACTTCTGATTTTTTTTTGCAATAATCGACTGTACTGGGAGCGGAGAGACGCTAGGTTTTTTCAACGCACTCACGGAAACAATTATAATTAATTTAGAGTTCCTGGAAACTGTCGGCTTTCTTCGCTTTATCTCTGTATTCCTTTGATGAGACATCCCATAAGCAAGGCCTTTCTATTATATCATTAATTAAGTCCAAATTAATCCTGCTCCACTCCATTTCTGACTATAAATGTTAGTATAGTGCAGAGAGAACGACACACGAGCGCGTACCGGTACCGGTACTGTGTTTGTAGCATAAACAAAGAGAATGAGTGTTGCGGAGTGTTGTAACTATAATCCTACTTCACGAGAAGCATATCGTTTGCGTCATTTATCTATCTGTTGACATGCAAACGGCAAAGAAGTTGCCGAAGCTGTGCCAACATCTCACGAACAACGAATTGACTTGACATGTTTTCCACTTGGAGCGGAAAACACGCCAACATGTTAAAAGTGTTAACCTCAACATTCTGAGTTAACATGCAAAGTTAATTGGAAGACACAATCACAAATACATGTCAATTGTAACATGTTAAATTTAACATGTTGGTGTTAAATGTTAATCAGTGGAGACCGGCGTTTATACAAGGAAAAGAAAAATTATTTCTACCTGACACTCTTCTTCTTCTTCTTTTGCTACTGCATTTTCCCACACCTGTCGGGTCACGAGTGCGAATTGAGTAGCACGTGTGGATTTGGATCTGTTTTACGACCGGATGTCCTTCCTGCCGACAACCCTAATTGGAGGGATGTAATCACTATTGCGTGTTTCTTTGATGGTTGGTAATGTGGTATGTTGTCTGAATATCATGAAGAGAGTTTTGGGATGGACACATATACCCTGTCCCCGAGGTAGAAGAAATAATCAGAAGCGATGAAAATCCCCGACCCTGCCGGGAATCGAACCCGTGACCAGTCAGCCAACGAGTCGGACTATTTCTAGTTGACACACAAACAACATATCTTCTAGTGATAAGTCAAGTAACACTAAAAAAGCCTTGGGAGTTAATTTTCTTCATCTCTACCTCGGCACATTGCTGTTTAATGACATCTAATGTCTTGAACGTATTCCTTTCTGCATTACTTGTATCCAACGTACTGATCATGTCGATTTTCAATGTTGTTTCAGTGGTACACAAGTATGTTCTCATATTCATTATGTCATTAAATCAACCTTTCCTTCGTAAATGACCGAAGAAGAGTTCAATGTTGTAATTACTCAGGTTGCGACTTGAAATGGGATGGAAACCAATTGACAATAAATACCAAATATATTTCACAGTAGAATTTGTTGTTAGTTGGATACCTGGAAGTGTTTCGTAGGTGTTTTTGAATGTTTCGTCTTCATTGGTTTGAATCTTTTCAAGAAACGGCAGAAAGGTCTCCGTTAACCACACTAGCTTGTCATCGTCTACTGCGGAGAATATTACTTTGCCAGAATTTCGTGAAATGTATAACTGTTTTAAGGTATAGACTTCGTGTATATCATGCCACTTGCGGACTATTTCTAAAAACGTAATTGTTTTCTGGAGATCGGCTAAGGATACATTTTCCCAAATAATTTCGATACCAAAGGTAGCAACACGGTTGATTGCAGCGTGAAATAGTGTTCGTGCTGCTCTTATAGACAGTTTTTGGAGGTTCATAATTTTATGTATTGCTTTGATGGATGCTACTGCGCACTCCCTTATGTGTATCCCTAGGTAACTGAAGGAATTAGCTAATTCTAGATCTTTATATTTTACAAGACAGGAAGGACACACTAATGCTTTGGAGAGCTATCCCCACAATTTTAATTCTCGGCAAGGACAGAAGTAAAATCTACCACCTAGCGGCCGAAAGGCGTAACAGCTGTGTCCGCCTTTTAGGCTTGAAAAGACCTGCATTTCACGGCCTTGTGAGATATAACGTAGGCAACGCCCACACAAGGTATATAGCTTTCCTATAGCGCCTAACCTGTGTCGTGACCTACCTGTCCTGTGAGACGTTCTAGTTGCTCGGTCACCAGCCCATTGGAGTTGGCGTATTTTCTGTCCTGCCGAGCGGTAGAGTAGGGAGGTAAATTGTAGGCGCGAACTCTGGTCCCGCAACTCCCGAAATAAAATATGGATTAACTTCTCTGTTCTTTATCACCCAGGACGACTATTTACACTATTTACAAGTTCATTTACAGATTCTGAATAAGTCGGTCTGACGAGAGCTTGCTTCACGAGCCTATCCTACGGTTACACGCTAAGTCCGAATTCTGCCCTGGGGCACTTATGTACAACTTCGCTGACACGACTGACTGCTCGAAAGAACCTGGTCTTAAGTGTACGAATTACTGGTCGAGAGAGAGCCCCGCACCATCCTGGTTTAGGGTTATTTCTACTCTCCTAGAAGCAAAGGTCGGTCCCTTCCCACTACCTTAGGGGTTGGGTCCATGGGCGTTACCTAGCTGCTCGCCTTGCAGGTGGCGCCCTCAATTACTATTCTGAACTAATTTTCTCCGTAGGTGCTGCCCTCTGGGCACTACTGTCTCTGTCCTACTCTTGCACTCTTGTTTCCTTGTCTCTACTAGAGTGCAACTGTACTGGCTTTGTGCTCTTTGTCATCGAGACGCCCGGCTCCTACACCAACTGTTAGACTCTGTCTGTCAATACACAAACAAGCAAACATCCGCTGTTGTAAACATATTTTCGTCGGCGCATTCCGCAAGCCCTCTGCATGACTAATGCTCTCCACTATTTCACTGAAAAGCTTCCTCTTCTTTCTAATTATATTAAATCTTAATATAATTACCATACAAACGTTCTGACACCACAAGGTGTCCCGTATTACTGGTTATTATCCTGACACTGATTCATTTCCCTTGATATCTCAGATTGAATCTCGGCTGTGAATCCCGGATGCCGTTCATCTGACAGTCCGCCGGTTCGAGCCCTTGGGAGGTCGGTACACGACACGTGTGAATTGTGATATAATGATAAGATATGAATGGATGAAAACCATAACGGTATAAGTAGCATTTTGGTCATTCAGATTAAAAGGCATTTAAACATCTTCAACACTCATATAAAGCATACTATTTGTAGTTATACCACCCATCACTAGAGTGCAGAATATTACCGCTGTCACTTGTATCTCTTTGCTAGTGAAAGGATACATTCTCCCGGAGTTACATCCTGAACTTAACTCATTTTTTTATAAAATGTCACTTATACCGTTATGGTTTTCATCCATTCATATGTATTTTGCCATCTGCAGAAACTCGGGTTTCAAGATTGTGAACGCTTGTAATGGAATTAAAACCAAATTAAATGACATAATTATCATAATGTTTAGCTAGTAGACCTAAATTAGGGTAGCTGAGCATGAACAAAGTAATGTGGATGGTCAAAATTAAAGAATAACATGTAGGTACGCGGAAGGAACTGACATAAAAGGGCATGGAATATGGCCATAAATTGCTGATAGGAAATTATCTCAGGTGATAGCCCGTTTGGTGACATAAAATAACATTATTGTAATAAATATTACAGTCAACAATTTAGGCTACCTTCCTAGTAACGGGAAAGCTGCTAATGTTAGAAAACTGTGATACAAACTGCATAACGGTTAGTTTTATTAGATACCGTCCTCAGGGCGTCGGTTCGATTCCCGTTACTGCCCAAAATTAAGAATGGAAGGAGGGCTGGTATATGGTTGAAATGGCATATACAGCTCGCCTCCATTGGGGTGCTGCTTGAAAAAAGGAGGTGCGCCACCTCAGGATGATAACGTGAGTTTATTATTATGATAATAGAGTGATACAAGTTTTATATAATGATATATTTTATTATTTATTTATCGTATGATGAAAGGAGGAATATCAGCTATTTACAAAATATATACCTGTACAAAAATACACACATACACACACACTCTCAAGTTCATAAAAGTATTCACAATACTATGTCCAGATGGTTAATCCACTCAACGGCTTCTTGTGTTAGTTTGTGGAGATCTTTCATTGGACCTCTAAACGCTCTGGGGGGGCATTCAAGCACTATATGATCCATGGTTTACTGCTTCTCACCGCAATCACAGTGAGGAGAGGACGTCCACCCCCCACTTGTTTAATATTGCTCCGCATCTGCCCTGGCCATTCCTTGTCCTATTCAGTATACACCACTGTCCTCGAGGTGAATGAAAGCCTGCGGGCTGCTCCCAAGCAGTTTTAATTAAGTAGGCCTAATGGTGTGTCAAGGAGTTTTGGTTCTGCCATTGATTGTTCAAGGCATCTAGTATTTTGAAGTTCTTTTCAAGCAGATTGATTGCTGTTCGCCACGAAGGTTGTCTGGACTTTAATCGCTGAGGTAATAATACTGGAAAATCTGAAAGTATTGACAATAGTGGGTTGTTTTCAATTTTAGCGGTGGTGGTAGAATTTTACTTAGAAGCGATAGCCATAGCCAGTGCGTGTTAGTAGATCGAATACATCCTGTGATGAGGCGCACTGCTTGACTGAGCTGTGTGTCAAATATTTTAGTGTGAGCACTATTTAACCATGTAAAACAGTAGTGTTCGGCAACTGAGTACGAAAGAACTTTGTATGTCAGTGATTTATCCAGGGTCACCCCTAGGAGTTTAGGGTTACTGCAGTATTGGAGAATCTCATCTCTAAAACTGATTGCAGGATTGTAATTTGCATGTTTGTTCCGCAAATGGAAAGTTGATACAACAGCCTTTTGAGGATTCGGTCGAAGATAATTATATTTGAAGTATTCATCCAATATCTTCAGATCTGATATTATTGTGCCTTCAGCCTCGGGGAAGATTTGATCCTGGGCTATCAAGGCAATATCATTAAGGTCAATAAATTTCTTGGACTTGGTACTTGGAAGATCGTACGTGTAAAAATTTAAAAGGAGTGGAGCTAGCACAGATCCCTGTGGGAGGCCGTCATTCATTTTGTGCACCCTACTCGTAGAGTAATCTGAAGACACTTGGAAATGCTTATTGCTCAGCATATTGCCTATTAGAGTGGTTAGTTTCCGGCAGGGGATGACACTATTGAATTTGAGCTGCAGTTTGTCACGCCAAACGGTATCATAAAGCATAAGAAGACACCCATGCTATTCAACTTCTTCTCAAAGCCATTTTCGATATGAGTTGCTACTGCTAGCACCTGTTCCTCACATTCTTTTCCTGGTCTAAATACAGCTTGCTCTACAGGGGCAAACTTGTTGATGGCTGAGGAGATTCTATTGTGAATCAGTCCCACTTGCAGCTGGAATGTGATACTAAGGAGTGAAATGGGGTGGTAGTTTTCAACTTTTGAAGGGTCTTTCTTTGGCTTTAGTATGGCAATGATCTTGGTTTTCTTGAATAGTGGAGGCAGATAACCTGTTTTACAATGTTGGAAAAGAAGGTGTTCAACCATCTGACAGTAGCTGGACCAATGTGTAACAGAAATTCATAGCTTCTATAGTCTCTTCTTGTTGAAATGGTGCAGAGAACTCAAATGATTGTGGAGCTGACTTTTCCTTTTATTCAATTGTTGTCTGACTTCTCTTATGATATTTTTTCTTTTCTTGACTTGAATGTAGTGATCATGTGTTTGGCCATATCATCTAAGTTTATGTTATATATTTTTTGCCTGATGGTACTTTGTGCTGTATCCATTTCCGGATAATAGAGCAGGCCTTTCTGCTGGAGTGAGTATGGTCCAAGGGTTCTACGGTTTCTTGACATTTGTTTCGTCTGTTTTCATTTAGTGATTGTAGAACAACAGAAGCAGTTGCAGGATCATCATTGTCCTCATATTCCTTGAGAAGCTATTCGCTGTCTTCATTCCAGCCGGAGATGTACTCTTTGCGGGAACCTCTTGGGTTGCATCGTTTTGCCGCACCTTTTATTCTATATAAATATAAAATGAGAGTTTTGTCTGTACATTGCTCAGAATGTCAAAGGAATGATATTTCTGTATCGATCATATCCACAGTAACCAGGAAATGCACTTTTTACTTTTCCGTAATTTCTGCCTGTATGTATGTATGTATGTATGTATGTATGTATGTATGTATGTATGTACACGCATCACGAGAAAACAGATGAAGATAATTTAATGAAAATCTGTATGTAAAGTCGGCGGATGAGCCATTATCTAGGCTATAAATTATTTTATTCACGCTGAGTGAAATGGTAGTTTAGGGGAAGGCCTAAAATTTAATTCTCAAATATTTATATTATTAGTGGTCCCTATCGATAAATACTACATAACTTTAGTTATGTAGAATTACTTTTCCGATCATTTATGTCTGATAAATTTTTACCGCACCGGCTATTATAACAGAGATATTCACGAATTGGTATTTTTGTTGCTAAGTCCAAATCAACGCCGAGCCACGAGAAAAATGCGTTAACAGAATTTAATGAAAATCGGTCTATAGAGTCGGGGAATAAGAAACTACAGTCAAAGCTATAAACAATTTTATTCACCCTGGACAAAATTGTAGTTTAGGGGAAGGCGCCTAAAATTTAATTTTTAAATACCTATGTTTATTGGTCCTATCGAAAAGTACTACATAACAAAAGTTGTACGGGATACAATATCCGATCATTTATGTTTTATTCAGTTTTATTGTACCGACTATGATAAGAGTGGTATTTCAGAGTCGGAAGAAAACTAAATGTGAAGGCCTACAGCGCATAACATTGATCAACAATAACATTACATTGACCATTGTTTGTTGTGATGTTCTTTGTCTCTTATTCTGCCACACAACTCTGATAGATGTTATTACTGCTGCGTACCGCGTATAACAGCCTGACTGAATATTGGTGAGAAATAGCTGGGGAGTTAGAAAACGTCCTTCTTTAGCATACCATTCCTCTGGTTCATACATTTTCTGATACTGCGGGTACGTAACACACTGGTTCATCATAGTATTCCAGCTATTCGATCCCTACTCTGACGCGCTGTTTTAAATGAGCAGTGTGCATTCTTAGACCTAAGGCAGAGGCTCACGTAGTAGTGGTAATAGTATGTCCTGCTCTGGAGTTACAATTTAGACCTCTTCCAAATTATAGCAGCACAATTCACTAAATAACTCAAAATTCAACCCTGAAAAGAGACGTTTCTTAAGAAAAGCTTCTTCCTGTTCACTTTTATGAAATTATACATTCATTTTATTCCAAATTAGCAGTGAAAAGGAGGTTTCTACTCTGGCTTGGAGGAAAAATTTGCCTCCAAGTCAGATAAAGTTTTCAGCCGCCGGTGTAGTGAATTGAGATAATACGACTCATCGGCTACTCATAGAAAACAGATTAGTAAAAGGGCATAGTTTTTGCCCTGGGACTCTGCACTTTTCGATCCCCACCCCCTCCCTCACCACCGAAAAATAGACGAAGAGTGTTCACGGATCACGGTTGTCTGTGGCTTGGTCATTCCAGCTCTAGAACATTGGACTGTTCGATCGGCAGCGTAGTACTATTCGTTAAAAGTGAGAAAATGTGTGGTTTTGCATTTGATCGAGTTTCTCATATGAATGCATTGCTTTTAATCGCGCCATTCCTATTGACGTCATTGTAATGACCTATGTTCTTTTCAGTTGAGAAAACCACTAAGACAGTCTTTCTGAGGATGTAAAAAGGCAGGTGGAGAGTGAGTGTCTGCCATTATAATGAAAACTTCCCAAGCTGATTGTGACTGATGGTAGACAAGCGGGCCTACCATTACAATGAAAATTCCCTAATCCAGTCTTCATATGAGAGAAGACGTTTGGTGACTTCCCCGTCGCGTTTCTAGGGTAACGTTAAGAGCTATGTAATTTAATACAATATTTCTCAAAACATGTACAATACCTAACCTAGAATTATGTATAGGCCTACCGTACAATGTAGAATTCTGTAGCGAAGCACGGGTACATCAGCTAGTATACCAATAAATATCCTGTAGTTGTTGAAATTGGGTTTAATCCATCTTATACCGGAGTGAGCCACACCCCCACCCTTACCGACTACACACCTACGGATAAAACGCACACGTCGGAGATTCGAGGCGTGGACCTTGACTAGGAAAAGCCAAACACAGCCCTGAACTGGAAACGGTGCTCATATCAAAATCATAACAGGAATAACACTACAGCTACTAGCAATAAAATGCCAAGAAAATTTTAATGAGGGTTTATTATAATAATAAAATCATGAGGAAACAAGAAATGAAGCCAGCAATAAAATAAAGTAAATAAATAATACGTACATGTACACAGCCCATTCAATTGAAGTCATGACGCTAATGCGTGAGCACAAACTTATTAAATATCAACCTCAAATTATTCATAACACGGCCTCGCCGTTATATTCTCAATCTCACAGCATAATCTGGTAATGCAAATACAATACGTAGGGGTTATTTCGGTCATTCTTTCCGCGAGACTGATAAAATTCATTATGAACCCGTCTATATAACTTCCAGGACAAAAGTACAGAGAAAATAATGCGAGAGATCGCGACATAACAATAGAGAAACATCTCTGGACCACGGAAGTAAAATTTAAACTCAAGCAGCATCACAGGCATGGGTATAGCCTGAATAAGAAAAGAAAATGGCGGCCTCCTAGGCAAACAACGGCCGCGATAAAAACCAAGGCAAAACAAATATTATCGTGCCGGAAACAAACACGAGGCACAGAAACAAGGTTAAAATATAAAATAAGCAGATCGATATGTCATCCCTTCTCCCCATTCACTCACAAGCACACTCCCAAACATTCAGACATTGTCGGAACGGCAAGCAATCTGAGCATTAGCTCTCATAAATAAGTCGAATTCAATCACAAGTAGTATGACTCACACGGTCACAAACCAGGGTCTCGTGTATGACAGAGCAGCATCCATAGCGCGTACAATTACCAGCAGGATAATACAGACACAGTAGTCACACAAAAACCATCATCTCACGCGCTGCGTACGACTCGAATGGAACTCCGCGTCGACACGCTGGGTGTGCATTCTTTGACGGCTAGACACAATATCATGAAGTGCACGAAAATAATCTATCAGAGACCCAGTTATTAATACATCGCAATCATATCTTCCACAGACACACGACCCATTCATGCAGTAGAGCACGAGGATGCATATCAACCGGCCATCATTAGTAAAGGCGAAGGGCACAATTTATGCATAGTAATAATACAAATACAAGATTTACCGTGCCTGCCATATCACTGCTCAAGACATCAAGAAGTAGTACGGATCAAGTTTAAATCTGTTAAAGATCCATTTGTAGCACAAAAACGCCACTCCAATTTGCATGGTGTCCATTTTTACATTTCACACACGTAACAATGCAAGGAAGGGCTCCAAAAAGATAAAACTACTCTCTCGCCGGAAGAATGATCTCCTTGCTCACGACCGAGGGAGCTGCCCTCTCTGATACAAACATGGAAACACTTAAGTGAATTGAGGCGAGGCCGATGCAAGTTCTTTGTAATATGGGAAACAAAATCTCAGTGAACATGTTATATATTAGCATGGTTCAGGAGTCAGTCTGCTTCGAAAATTTTGTCCAATTTGCTTTGTTGAAGTTTACATCGTGGTCCCGGGTAGGAGAGGATAATGGATAAAACAAGAAGTAGCATAAAATAGGGATTCTGCGGCCTCCTCCTCCTTCCGCGGGAAATTTGAATTTTGGCGGGAGATTTGAATTTTGGTGGGTAATTTGAATTTCGGCGTGAGATTTGAATTTGTAAACAAAGCCACGTGCTTTTTGACAGCTGTCATCGACAACAACGCATCGCTAACCTCACTGCTGCCATCTTGACGTTGCTAAACCTCAGTGGTACCAACTTAACCTAACTAGCGCGAGATTTGAATTTGTTAACATATCCACGTATTTTTGACAGCCACGTGCTTTTTGACAGACAACAACGCATCGCTAACCTCACTGCTGCCATCTTGACGGGCCTAAACCTCAGTAGTACCAACTTAAACTAACTAGCGCGAGATTTGAATAGGTAAACAAATCCACGTGTTTTTTGACAGCCACATGCTTTTTTGACAGCTGTCATCCGCCATCCTTAAACTACAGAGCACCGTGCTGCCCTCTTTATCGCAGTAGCTGCAAATTCGTCACCTGTCATCCGCAGTGCTGCCATCTGAACGGGCCTAAACCTTAGTGCTACCAGCGTAACCTCACTAGCGTGAGATTTAAATCGGTAAACAAAGCCACGTGAATTTTTTGACAGCTGTCATCCGCCATCTTTAATCAAGAGAGCGCCGTGCTGTACTCTATGTGGTGGCGGCAAAGTCGAAGTGCTTTACAGACTCACGTGCTTTTGTCATCCGCCATCTTTAATCCAGAGCGGACCGTGCTGCCCTCTTTGTGGCGGTGGCAAATTCTACGTGCTCTTGTTTGGGACACAAACTCACGTGCTTTTTTCTGACAGCTGTCATCCGCCATCTTTAATCAAGAGAGCTCAGTGCTGCCCTCTTTAGCTACTTACCGTTGAAATGTGGCGGCAAATTCCACGTTCTCTTGTTTTGAAACAAAGCTACGTGCTTTTTTGATAGCTGTCATCCGCCGTCTTTAATCTAGAGAGCACCGTGCTTCCCTCTTCAATCAAGAGAGCACAGTGCTGCACCCTTTAGCTAGATACCTTTGAAATGTGGTGGCGGCAATTTAAAATTGTATCAAGCAGTCATCTTTAATCAACAGATCACCGTGCTGCTATCTTTATCGTAGTAGCGGGAAAACAGCAGCCATCTTTAATCTACAGAGCACCGTGCTGCCCTCTTTAGCTACATACCTTTGAGGAGGGCAATTCGAACAATTCTATTTGACAAGCTGCCATCTTTAATCTACAGAGCATCGTGCTGCCCTCTTCACCTACTTGCCTTTGAAATGTGGTGGCGTCAATTTTAAAAATTATATTTGACAAGTTGTCATCTTTAATCAACAGAGCATCGTGCTGCACTCTTTAGGTACATACATTTAACATGTGGTAGTTGATAATTTGAAACATTCCGTTAGCTATCATCCGCCATCTTTATTCAACAGAGCATCGTGCTGCTATCTCTAGCTACATCATGTGGTGGCGGTAATTTGAAATTCTATCTAGATGCTATCTTTAATCAACAGAGCACCGTGCTGCTATCCCTTTGAATTCTGGTGACGGATAATTTGAAATTCCATTAGCTATCATCATTAAACATTAGTGCATTCGCTAACCTAACCTCTCATCTACTATCTTGAAGGAGACTATACGACACCTCCTCTACCTCCTGCTCTTCCTCCTCCTCCTCCCCTACCACCTCCGCCTCCTCCTCCTCTGTCAAGGCATAGCTTTATATCGAACACGCATCGCGAAGGCAAGTGTGTGCAGCGATAACATTATTATGCATATTTAGACTTGCGGATTACGAAAGAAACATAACAAGACATGAATCGAACACTGTACTCGATGTCGTTAACTTCAACATGTGATTAAAACATTGTCTGGTGTGTTCAGAACACTACATAACTAGAATCGAACGCTGTACTTAATACAACATGTTAGGGGATACCTTTGTTCTAAGATCAGATTGAAACATAAGACTAGAACTGAACACTGCACTCGATGTCGTTAACCTTAACATGTGATCAGAACACTACATAAGTGATTCAGAACATTGATTGATGTGTTCAGATCACTAAACAACTAGAATCGAACACTGTTCTCGATGTTGTTAACTTCAACATGTGATTAGAACAATGTCTGATGTGTTCAGATCACTAAACAACTAGAATTGAACGCTGTACTCAATACAACACGTCAGGGGATAACTTTGTTCTAAGAAGATCAAATTGAAACATATCAAGACTAGAATCGAACACTGCACTCGATGTTGTTAACCTCAACATGTGATCAGAACATTAATTGATTTGTTCAGATCACTAAACAAGTAGAACCGAACACTGTAATCGATACAACATGTTAGGGGATACCTTTGTTCTAAGAAGATCAGATTGAAACATAACAAGACTTGAATCGAACACTGTACTCGATGTCGTTAACTTCAACATGTGATTAAAACATTGTTTGGTGTGTTCAGAACACTACATAAGTGATCAAGACTAGAATCGAACGCTGTACTTAATACAACATGTTAGGGGATACCTTTGTTCTAAGAAGATCAGATTGAAACATAACAAGACTAGAATTGAACACTGCACTCGATGTCGTTAACCTTAACATGTGATCAGAACATTGATTGACGTGTTCAGATCACTAAACAAGTAGAACCTAACACTGTACTCGATACAACATGTTAGGGGATACCTTTGTTCTAAGAAAATTAGATTGAAACATAACAAGACTAGAATCGAACACTGCACTCGATACAACATATGATCAGAACATTGATTGTGTTACCTACTACTACAGTGGTAACACAAACAAGGCACAAACACAGTTAAAAGGGAAGGTAAGAGTACAATACACAATATAAGAAAACACTACACACTTGGAAAAACAGTAGCTGGCATCACGCGGGTCACCAACAAAACATGTATATAAACATCAGTAGGGCCAACTAGTGAACAACAAACCGGGAAGATGAAAAGGCTGGGAACCTACCAAAGGCATGGACAGATTGATGTGTTCAGATCACTAAACAAGTAGAACCGAACACTGTACTCGATACAACATGTCAGGGGATACCTTTGTTCTAAGAAAATTAGATTGAAACATAACAAGACTAGAATCGAACACGACACTCGATGTCGTTAACCTTAACATGAGATCCGATACAACATGTTAGGGGATACCTTTGTTCTGAGAACATTAGATTGAAACATAGCAAGACTAGAATCGAACACTGTACTCGATGTCGTTAACTTCAACATGTGATTAAAACATTGTTTGGTGTGTTCAGAACACTAAACAAGTAGAATCGAACGCTGTACTTAATACAACATGTTAGGGGATACCTTTGTTCTAAGAAGATCAGATTGAAACATTACAAGACTAGAATTGAACACTGCACTCGATGTCGTTAACCTTAACATGTGATCAGAACATTGATTGATGTGTTCAGATCACTAAACAAGTAGAACCGAACACTGTACTCGATACAACATGTGAGGGGATACCTTTGTTCTAAGAAAATTAGATTGAAACATAACAAGACTAGAATCGAACACTGCACTCGATGTCGTTAACCTTAACATGTGATCAGAACATTGATTGATGTGTTCAGATCACTAAACAAGTAGAACCGAACACTGTACTCGATACAACATGTCAGGGGATACCTTTGTTCTAAGAAAATTAGATTGAAACAGAACAAGACTAGAATCGAACACTACACTCGATGTCGTTAACCTTAACATGTGATCAGAACACTACATAAGTGATTAAAACTAGAATCGAACACTGTACTCGATACAACATGTTAGGGGATATCTTTGTTCTGAGAACATTAGATTGAAACATAGCAAGACTAGAATCGAACACTGTACTCGATACAACATGTGATTAGAACATTGTTTGATGTGTTCAGAGCAAAAGTACAACTTCAATGATTTACCTAGTGTAAAAATCAAAAACACACTGTGCACATATCGCGTAGCTATCTCGCTTAGTAAACGATACAACTTTAATGATTTGCCTAGTATGAAAATCAAAAACACACTGTGCGCATATCGCATAGCTAACTCGGCAACACTTCAAATGATTTGCTTAGTGCGAAAATAAAAAGTCTATACCGCGTAGCTAACTCGTTCACCGCACTGCTAAGACGCTTAGTAATTGCAAATACACTGATGTATGTCATGCGAAAGTCAAGAAAGCACACTGCGTAGCCAACTCGCTCGGTCACACTGCAAATACATTACGATACGTTACTCTTTTTTTCTCGAAACACACACACACGGATAAGAATGTTGCGATATACTACATACTTACATGTTAAAAAAATAGGGGTGAAAAATCATAAATTGTATGTACACATGTTGTCTCCTCCAAGTTGTAAGACGAAATAGACGCAGTACTGCGAGTTTCCGCTATAGCTGGCGAACGGAAGTAGCATGATATCTCAGCAAAAAATACGCGTGAGCTTGCATACGCGCAAGTCGGACACAATGATGGATAGCGCGATTCAAATCCTGGCAACTTATGCCGCCAGAAAGGGCATCCGGCTAGATCATGTAATTACACGTTATGACGATCGCGCAGGTCCCTCGCCTAGCATTTGCTATTTTTACGGCTTCCGACATTAGGGGTTTCGAACCCGCTATCTCCCGACGTAGCGAGAATGATTGCGGGTACAAGATGTTGATGGTGATTCATCTGTCGGATGGGGGCGATCTTACTGTTACATTTTACATTCTCAGGTAGTTTCGAATAACCAGAGGGCCTGCGAAAAGCTAGCATTAAGTAAGGGCTGCTGATGGGGGCGTTAAACCTTGTGCAGGCTTCCACAAAACTGATTGCGGGTACAAGATGTTGATGGTGATTCATTTGTCGGATGGAGGCGATAAGCCTTGTGCAGGCTTCATCGGTAGGAGTAGGCTACGTACCGGCACCGGGTTTTACCCTCTCCCTACTGTTGTATATTACATTCTTAGGCAGTTTCGAATAACCAGAGGATGTGCAAAAAGCTAGCATTAAGTAACGGCTGTTGATGGGGTCGTTAAACCTTATGCAGGCTTCCCCGAAACTGATTGCGGGTACAAGATGTTGAGGGTGATTCATCTGTCGGATGGAGGCGATAAGCAGTGTGCAGGCTTCTTCGGTAGGAGTAGGCTATGTACCGGCACCGGGTTTTACCCTCTCCCTACTATTGTATATTACATTCTTAGGTAGTTTCGAATAACCTGAGGGTGTGCAAAAAGCCAGCATTAAGTAAGGGCTGTTGATGAGGACGTTAAACCTTGTGCAGGCTTCTCCGAAACTGATTGCGGGTACAAGATGTTGATGGTGATTCATCTGTCGGATGGAGGCGATAAACTGTGTGCAGGCTTCATCGGTAGGAGTAGGCTATGTACCGGCACCGGGTTTTACCCTCTCCCTACTGTTGTATATTACATTCTTAAGCAGTTTCGAATAACCAGAGGGTGTGCAAAAAGCCAGCATTAAGTAAGGGCTGTTGATGGGGACGTTAAACCTTGTGCAGGCTTCTCCGAAACTGATTGCGGGTACAAGATGTTGATGGTGATTCATCTGTCGGATGGAGGCGATAAGCTGTGTGCAGGCTTCTTCGGTAGGAGTAGGCTATGTGCCGGTACCGGGTTTTACCCTCCCCGTACTGTTGTATATTACATCTTCGGGCAGTTTCGAATAACCAGAGGGTGTGCAAAAAGCCAGCATTAAGTAAGGGCTGTTGATGGGGGTGTTAAACCTTGTACAGGCTCCTTCAACAGGAGTAGCCTATGTGCCGGCGCTGTGTAAGCTCTTTCGATAGGAGTATGCTATGTGCTGGCACTGTGTTTTAACCTCTCCGCACAATCATAATATTTTATGTTAGGAACTTACACCAGAAGGAATTACCTACACGATTAAGAAAATGTTCCGTGAGTTACAAGTAGCTTATCAGCACGCAGTGTCCTCGCTGAAGGTTAGTACAGCCGGAAGACGAGTGTACAATTTCAGTCAACGCATGCATTCCGAACCTCACTCTGACTGACTGCGCCGATACAACTTCAAAGACAGTGTTCTATGCGGTAGAACAAAAAATGTAACCCGGTGTGAGCACATAGCCTGCTACTAAAGCTTAACACTGTAAATGTTTGGAGCTCCTTTTTACAGCTAGATGTGGTTCCTAACGTAATAGGGCCAGGATTAAAAATATGTTTTACAGCCGAGTGCCCCTTCCTAACATGAGATTTTCAATCACAAGAATCTGTTTTACAACTTGATGCCCTTCTAGGATTTTAAATAGCAGTATCTAGCCTCTTACATCATACACTATTGTTTTACGGTCGGTTGCCCTTCCTGACGTTAAAGAACTGGGATTAAGAATCTGTTTTACAACTAGATGCTCTTTTTAACACGAGAATCGGGGTTTTACAGCTAGATGCTCTTCTTAGATTTTAAATCACAGTATCTAGTGTTACACTTCACGAACTATTGTTTTACGACTGGTTGTCCTTCCTAACACAAAACTAGCAGTATCTAGCCTCTTACATCATACACTATTGTTTTCGACCGGTTGCCCTTCCTGACGTCAAAGAACTGGGATTAAGAATCTGTTTTACAACTAGTTGCCCTTTATAACACGAGAATCGGGGTTTTACAGCTAGATGCTCTTCTTGGTGCAAGAACTAAGATTTTGACTCGCGAGAATCTGTTTTACTGCTAGATACCCTTCTTAACGCGAGAACTAAGATTTTAAATCGCAAGAATGACGAATGAAGATTCCACTTCCTCACAAACGAAGAACGATATTATCAATTTTACGAACAGTTTCAATAATGCAGCCGGTTTATATTAAGAGTACAGAAGCTATGCTTGTGCATGGTAACAATCAAAACCATCAATATCTACTGAAGATCCGTCACCGCACTCGGTAGGACAGGCTTTCTTTTCATATCCACCGGGCGAGTTGGCCATGTGGTTAGGGGTGCACAGCTGTGTGCTTGCATCCGGGAGATAGTGGGTTCAAACCCCACTGTCGGCAGCACTAAAGATGGTTTTCCGTGGTTTCCCATTTTCACACCAGAAAAATGCTGGGACTGTACCTTAATTAAGGCCACGGTCACTTCCTTCCCACTCTTATCCCTTTCCTTTCCCATCGTCGCCATAAGACATACGGTGTTACGTAACGCCAATTCTAAATAAAAATAAAATATCTTTTCACAAACCTCTTCCAAGGAAAAGTTGTAATCACGCTACTGGCCTAGAAGTGCACCCACTGAAATTATTTTGTGGGTACGCCATTGCATCCACTCACCATTTAAGGTACAAGGTAAGCCCGAAGAATGGTTGTATACACAAAACACACCACCATAAATGACGCGGTTATGGCTCAAAAGTATAAAGAAAAGTAAGGGACGGGATCTAGTGTTTTAAGTAGAATCCGTATCAATAGAACGGTGAATTCACATTTTAAAAACGTTTCATGCATCGACTGTGATTCAAGCCTGGCCCGTCCTGATGAGAAGATAGAACCATTGGAACTGAGTTATCACGCCCGCTAATTACAAAATATCTACCCGCACTTTTGATGGTGCCATTTGAGGTTCTAATCAGTCCCCGGGCATTTGACAAAATATATAGGCCTACCTATCGAACTTCGGCACGCATCCGTGATTGTCTTGCTACTGTTAAAATAAAAAGAAACTTTTCTTCACAACTTACCGTGGATGCACTTATTTTCGGCTTCTCAGTGACAAAATGGTCCCTCTTCAAAAAATTTACTTATGTGGCACAAAATGGGGAACTAACGTGCAGCTCAAAATCCTGTCACAAGTTTTCCCAACGCTGCAACTTAAACACAGCATATCTCTGAACCATGGTACAGCCCGGGGATCCCTAGTACATTGTTGTTTCCTAGAAACGATGTGCAAAAGCTGACACAACGTTGTAAGTTTGCAACTGTTTCTGGCCGTGGCTTCCGTATCTCGGTGGTCAGGTTCCGGCCCCCTACTGAGTAATCCCTTGCTAATTGCCCTTTTCCTCATGTCTTGCCATTTGTCAACACATGGTTACATTCCCAATACTGTGATCTCTACATGGAGATATCCCCGCGCATCACAATCCTGAGTATTTTCCTTTCATTCAAGCAGTACAAATATGGAGAATTATGTATGGCCCTAATGAACCTTGCTAGTAGATTCTTTATCGCTACGTTAATTTAACATTTCGGCGTAAGATTTTAAGTTGTTCGTACCGTACGTGAAACGACGGTTGAACCTCGCTCTTGGCTTTCTAGACCGGGGCCACCATCTCACCGTTACATAGCTCCTGAATGATAAAAACGTGGGCTGATTGTACCTCGAACCAGCCCTCAGATTCAGGTAAAATCCCTGACCTGGCCGGGAATCGAACCCAGGGCCTCCGGTAAGAGGCCGGCTGGTTACTTTTAGGTCTCCTTATTTTAGAATTTGACTTAAGATATCCTACGTCAGTGGCATCGCTGTTATCGTTGCCATAGCAAGAGACAATTTTCGAGCAGCGCTAGTCAACTTTTTCTCGCCAGTGGCCGCCACCTCCACCCACAGGGGAAATGCTTTAATACAGGCTAAGTGTTTAATAAAACATATTAGCCTAATGAAATTCAATAATCTTTGACCCGTTCTTAAGCTCGAACTAATAATTTCAGTATTTAAGACATAACACGTCACTGCCGATAAATATGAGATCTCATAATCAGTAACAAAACCATCTAATTCTGATAATAATGTCAAGAAATGCACAACATACGAAGAATTACAATCAGGGAAATACTTATATCCATCATTTAGTCATAAGAAAGTTATAATATAGAACAGAACATTATTCACATTGACATCTGTAGGGCCTATTACTTAACGCCGATTGTCAACGGAAAACATCAGAAAAGATACTAAGAAAATTGCACAACTAGCCACTGATTAATTAACAAAGATAAACTACGAGTAATAACAAACGTGTTATTTGGAAAACAAGCATGTAGAGCAATAATAATAAAGTTGGCACAGTATCACTCAAAATATTATCACAAAAGTGACTGAGAGCAAGCAAGACCACATGGCGATAGCATCACTAAAGATGTGCCACCACTGGGATGTTCACCATGGCAACACAACTATTTCGAACAGCGTTAGTCAATTGTTCTCTCGTTGCTAGCTCTAGAAGTCAGAGTCCAACTGTCAACCGTTGCCTGCCATCAAGCTCGTTGTTACCTACGCTATACACAAGGCCAGCTAATGCAAGCAGTTCTGCTATAAAGGCGGCTTTACACGTACACAGATTCACTGACGCCAATAGCTTTTGTCGTGCAAATAAAGAAAGCTTGCACGTATAAACCTTAACTGGCGCGCATGTTTAAACAATGTATGCATGGACCTGAAAATTTCGTCGCGTTCCAATTTTTCCTGCACCAGTGATTACCGGTATACATCGATTCGATGAGATTCCTTGGCAACGTGTATACAAGAAGTTCCACATTGATTACCAGTTTCTATCGTGTGAAGCGTTAAAATTAAAATTAAAATTAAAATTAAAATAACTAGTAATGAAAGTAAAGTGGAATTATAAAATCCCTTCAAACATACGACTAATATCCTAGTTTGTGGGATATGCACTGCAGTCTATACAGTATAAAAACATAAATGCTCAAATATATGCTTACCAAGAGATCTCAAATGTAACGGACATTGATGGGTCCCGTCGAGTCGACTGTGGTCCGATATCGCCGAAGTTAAGTTAAAAATAAAATCGATTAGGAACACATACACTCTGGACCTGGAAAAAATTGTAAAAAAGCAAGAAATTTGGCGTGGAAACGGGTGAGCCATACAAACAGTCATATAACTATTCGGCACGTGTCAAGAACAAGTTCAACTTAACTCGATGTCTTCTAATACGAATGAACATTCACTAACACTGGCAAGACATGCGTGTAGACTTGTTCTAGCAATGATGTAGTATCTATCATTCTGTTCTAGCGTGACAGTAGGATTGGCTAACAAACAAAAGAATATATCGTAGTTGCTCCTGCAAAAACCACTACCTAGGTGAAATATGTTAGCTTAGAACTTCGGCCGGCAAGTTTCCGTCATCTAGGGGTCGATACTGTACAAATATTGTCAATGAATTCTCGCTCTTCATAATATAGATATGTGCTGCGGGTTAGTATTTTTCAACAAATATTATCATATTGTGGTTTTCGCAGGCGTAACGACGATATGTTAAGGAGTGTTACTCCAGGTTACATTAGATAATAATAATAATAATAATAATAATAATAATAATAATAATAATAATAATAATAATAATAATAATAATAATGGTTTTACGTCCCATCAACTACTTTTATAGTTTTCGGAGACGCAAGTTACATTAGAATTAGCCGGCCGCGCCAGCGCATGCCATACTAAATGTCGGGAAGCCGATGGGGGACCATTGGCAAGGTGTTCTCTGTTGATGACAGCGACGGAGCGCCCTGCTGCGCGGAGTGTAGATGTGACGTCAGGAAATCGGTGACCTCGGAGGGGTTCCTTTAACTTTGGAAACAGCTCGAAGTGACAAGGACTCATGCCTGGTGAATACGGAGGGTGTTCTAAAACCTCTCAATGCCACCGTTGCAATAAGAGCTTGGTATTATTTGCGACATGACAACATGCGTTGTCATGCAACACGATAGGGTGATCGTCTCACAATAAACGTGGACTTTTGCGCCGCATAGCCGGACGCAGATGCCGCTCCAGAAATCGGCAATAGTGGTCACTGTTGACGGTGCGTCTCTCAGCCACAGCATGCGTAACAATAACACTCTCGTAGTCGTATGCAACAATCAGCATAAGCTTTACCAGATTGGGTTCCTGTCGAAATTTCTGTGGACGTGGCGAACTTGCGTGACGCCATTCATTCGATTGGCGCTTTAATTCAGGCTCGCAGGCTCGTGCCCACGTCTCATCAATGGCGAATATAGGCTGCAGAAAGTTGTCTCGTTTGTTGCGAAATCTGTCCAGGTGGATGCCACCGAGTTCATACCGGTGCCATTTCTGTACGTCGGTGAGTTGACATGGAACCCAACGGACGTAATTCTCCTCAAGTTTAGACATTTCACAGTATGTGCCTCACCGCTTGATGACTGAGACGATGTCTACAGATAATTCCCGGACAGTCCATCAATGGTATGCGGAAACGAGGCCACTCACGATGTCAACGTGATCTTGAGGTATGGATGACCGACTGAGCGGTTCAAATCCGTAGTCTCATTCCGACCCGCACGAAACGCATTGACCCATCGTACAAACATCCTATACGGTAATGCATTCTCGCCACAGCCTTCACCTTATCCTCGATAACATTCTGATGAATTTTTGTCACGGGCAACCTCGATTTTAATCCCCTAACTCCGAACACCTTTTGAAAGCATGCTTTAGAGCGATGAAATCGACACTCTTCACTTCAACGCCACACACCAACAACACTCCCAACTGGATGCCCGTCAAACTTACACTACACGTCGTCAACAGCACCACATGCCCGCTCCCACATCCTATTTTGCGCATGCCCGAACTCCTGTGAGTGCCTGGACTACGTTACCAGTACTTTATTTACAATCCTCGTATATAGGTTATGGAAAATAGAAGCCTCTTTAGGCCTCGAATGCGAAATATTAATGAAGATTATGAATAATTAAACAACTTGATGGAGGAAGAAAAACCTTAAAAAGGAAGTCCTGCAAAAGTCCTGGGTATCTTAAGATGTGTCCTACCACTTCTTCTGATCAAATTTAGCCAATCAATCAATCACTACTGATCTGCATTTAGGGCAGTCGCCCAGATGGCAGATTCCCTATCTGTTGTTTTCCTAGCCTTTTCTCCGTTTGTACCGTCTGTTTTTCCATGGCAATGGCATCTAGAGAAAAGTAAGTAGATTATGTTTACTTGTAAATTGTTTTACAACTTTTAAAATATCAGTAGCCAAATCTTCTGTACTTTATAATGTTTCATTTAACTATTAATACTATCTGACCATTGTCGCATACAAAGTTCGATGTTCCATTATGGAACAGCGGTCAAGAATGACTACATGAAGTCTTTAGTTTCTGTTTCTGGCAGGCTGGTGATTTGTATTTTAAGAGGAAGCATTTCCGGCTATTTTTAGTATACTATCCTAAGGGAAAATATACTTTCTGTTGATGTGAACATCACCCCTCCTGCAAATGCACAACTTTCTTATGAAGATAGTGGAGAAGAAAAGGAATCAATCATAGATCGTCTTTCTATAAACCATTTGGTTGCTGATGCGGAAACTTCTGTTATTTCAACGCGACATGGATTATTTAGGAGTTAAATGGTTGGAAATGACGCTAGTGAAGTTCCGTTTGTAGAGCTAACATAAACGTCTGTGGGAATAACTGAGGAATGTACACTTCTACGCCTACTGATCAGCGTTAAAGTCAAAATTTGATTTTTCAAACAGGAATTGAACTAATGTTGACGCTCCACTATAGAAGGAGAAAGAGTGTAATCTAAAGTTATTTATCGAAGACAAATACTGTTATCATGTTGAGTTATTCGAATTATTTTATGATGAAGTTCATAATAACAGTATAGTTCGTGATAGCGCAAACCTTTATTCATTCCAGAAAGGTAATCTAAATTTGAATGTTTTCTTTAAGGGAATACGAGTGTTTATTGCTATGTTAGTTTCTGGATACTCTCTCGTCCCGAGACTAAAATATATTGGGAACAAAGTGATGGCTGTCACAACAAAGCAATTACCGATGCGATGTCTAGGAAAAGATTAATTCAAATCGTGTCTAATTCGCATGTTTGCGACAATCATAAACTAGAAGAAGGTACAGTAATAAATTTACCAGTTTAGCAAAGTTAGCCTTCTCTGTAAAGCTCTGAATGTAAGATGGAGAAATTTTGTCATGGAGATATAAATATTTCATGTGATGAAGCCATAATACTGTATTACGGAAGATAAGGGACGAAGCAGCTTTTATATGGTAAGCCAAATGTTGGGAATGTAACTTAAAATATAATATGTATTAACATTCAACTGTTTCATAATGTATGCCAACACAAATGTTCACAAGACTAAATAAAATATTCGCAAACATACCGTCCACCAAAAGGCATGGGCCTTTTGAGAAGGAAAGAAGAAAGAAAATTCATTTCAGGAATAAGCATATAACACAGGTAGTTATAGTGTTCATAAAGGAATAAATCACATCACTATGAAGACACGTTTAGTATTCTTGCTCATTCTTCGGCAAAACACACAAGTTCTTGGTGGGTCGTTTTATGTTACCGGAGTTTGTTCTCACAGTGGCGACTTGTACGAAGTTGTCTTCACCGGGATGAACCGACTTTATTATGCCCATTCGCCATTGCAGAGGCGGTAGGTTGTCATTTTAACGAACACAAGATCTCCAATGTGAAGATTAGAATGTATCTTAACAAATTGTGCCGTTGCTGCAGAGTGTTAATATATTCCCCGTGCCATTTTCTTTTGAAGACCTGGGTCATCTTTTTCAGATGTTGCCATCTGGAAAGTCTATTTATGGAATAGTGAATAAGGTCACGATCAGGAAGAGCAGTAATTTGCTCACCAATTAGGAAGTGCGGTGGGGTTAAACAAAATAAGTTTGTAGGATCATTGCTAAGTCTTGTTAGAGGATGAGAATTTAAACAGGCCTCTATTTGGGAGGAAATGGTACGGTAGTTAATTTTTCAAGGCTAAGCACCGTGCTACCCATAGTTCTTCGTAGATGGTAGGGTACTTGAAAGATTTCACCATGGACTCCCAAACTCCACCGACATGTGGTGCTGATGGAGGGATTAAATGCCAGGCGATCCCCTTTGTAGCTATAGCTTCGACAATGATTCTTTATTGATCAGAATCTTGCAGAAATGTTTGAATTTCTTTCAGCTTCTTCGCAGCACCGACGAAGTTAGTACCATTGTCGCTGTAGATATTTGATGGACATTATCTGCGTGACATGAAACGTCGCAGTGCTGCCATGAATGCATCCGTTGTAAGATCGGAAACAACTTCCAGATGTACACCTCTTGTGGCAAGGCAAGTGAAGATGGCGACGCAGGACTTGCCTGTTCGTTTGCATCTCAGTGTTCCAATTCTTATCAAAAATGGATGCTTTTCCTTGGGAAAATTTTCCATCTTCTGTTGATTTGTTGTTGATTTCAATCAGCATGGCAAGCATGAATGAATGCAACATTTAACGACTTGCCGAATTCTTGGAATTCAATATCTTCCTCGTACCAATAATGATATCAGGATTTGGGGTCCAGCGTGGATTAATATTTGGTGTTCACTTGAAATAATAAGTTTTGCGAGGTGGTGCTGGGGAGGTAATATAAGTTGATGTTTAGCTTCATAAGAGATAGACAATATATTATACAGTCTTTCTCCAACCCGAAGATAGCCATATTGGTCCAGAGTTGGGCTTAAATTCCTATTTTTCTAGCTGAGTGAAAGGTCTTTCCTTGCACGAGGCATGGAATTACTTCATAATAAGATATTGCTCGAAAAACCTTGATACGCACATTGAGGGCACTAATTATTTTTTGAGGCCTTAATGGTGACGTGTCGCGTTCATCGGGTTATCTCTTGCAGTTTGAAGCAAATTTGAGGCAATAGCTAATCGTCCTGAGTAGTCGGTTCAACGAAGAGAATGTGTTTAGAAATGAGTCGTTATGTTGCACAGTTCGGCCAAGCTGAGGGATCTAATCATAGCCATGCTGGACCGTGCCAATACAACGTGTTGTTCTTGATGCCGGTTGGTTCGATACCTCGCGAGACAAGATCTGCTGGGTTATCCTGTGAGTTAACATGAGATCAGTGATTCGAGGGAACAGTCTCTGAATTTCTGCAACCCAATTTGCTACAAACGTCTTCCATTTAGTGAGGCCCGCATCTAACCACGCTAATACATTCGTCGAGTCAGTCCAAAGCTCTATCCTAGTGAGTGACAGATGTAGAGATACAAGTGTTTTCTTCAGGAGATGTGAGAGCGGTAAAGTACCACACAATTATTCCAGTCGGGGAATTGAGACTTGATTTAATGGTGCGACTCTCCATTTTGCACATAACAATCTGATAAGAACATCACCTTAGTTGTTTATAGATCTCAGGTAAATACAGCCGCCATCAACGTAAGTGAAACATCGCAGAAACCATGTACCTATGTCTATGTACTTGATTTTCCCTTCAGCGAGAGTATAGCTTGGAACCTTGATGCTCTTGAACGCAGGGATCTGATTATATAACTTCAACCACATATACAGTAAGTTTACTGGTAAAGGTTCATTCCATCCTGACCTTTCCTGCCAGAGAAGTTGCATGAAAACCTGGAAGCTGATTACTACAGGACTTATAAATCCAAGTGGGTTGAAAATCGAGGATATCGTTGAGAGCGCCATTCTCTTTGTGAACGTCGTATCACTCTTTATCATTTGTAAATTTGCATTACAGTTTATTTGAAACTTGTCTGTGAATGGATGCCAAGTCAACACTAAGGTCTTTAGATTCTCACTAACCGTGTCAGTTAACGAGTGCATAGTTTCTCGTAAGCTTTCTGGGATTGTGTTCCGTAATTCAGGGCTATTGGAACACCAGTTTCACAAAGGAAACCCTGCACGACTGAGAAACTGTTGTAACTCGATTCGCTGCTCCAGGGCTTCTTCTAAGGTATCTGCCCCAGAAAAGCAGTCGTCAACAGAGAAGTCACGCCTGAGGATCGCGGCCGCTCTCAAGAATTCGGACGCTTCTTCGAGTGCTAAAATTGCTTGAGACATCTTGTGGACAGAAATTATGCTGCAGACGTGCCGTATGTAACAGTGTTAAGAGCATACATTTCAGATTATCTTGAGGATGTTCTCTCCACAGGATGCACTGTAAGTGTCGATGTTTAGGATGAACCATTATCTGGCGATACGTCTTTTCTATATCAGCGGTGAAGGCAATGTTGTGAGTGCGGAATCTCATAACTATTGAGCACAGATCTTCTTGAATTGTAGGTCCTACCATCAAGATGGCCTTTAAGGCAGTACAGTTGTCGTCCTTGCTGATCCTTCAAATACGTCTCTTGTTTTAGCAGTGCTGCTAGAATGCTTGATAAACAGTGTGATGACGCATCTAATATCTTCTACCGGTTTTGACTGAAGTTCCGTCATGTGTCCAAAGGTCTGGTACCTACTCTCTCGTGCAGGTAATGTAATTTCGACGAGGGTCGTCTTGAGCTTAAAGTTTCCTTTATAAGAGATGAAAACTTCGGCTGGCAGTCTGCTTTGGGTTTCCAAGTTTCAAGTCTCCTTAAATGGGTAGCTATACGATTAATCTTCCGGTTTCTTCCCTTCTTGTGGTGTCCTTGAATGGGCTTCATATTCCGTCTCTTCGGGTGAGTGTGTGACATGGTTTACTTCCTCGAGGCTCCAGAACTTCTGAATTTGAATTTCTAAGTTGAGATCAGACCTGATGAAGAACGATATTTTTGGTGTCTCGTCATCTCTTTCCCGATTAACTTGTGAATATTCTCTTCTGAGAATCCATCTTAGCTGCGTGTTCTGTAAGTACGGGTACCCTTGTCGGTTTTTTCTTCCGAGTTTCAGGAGCTGCAAGAAAAGTGTGCGCCAGTCAGTAAGCTGGAAGCTCGAGGTATGTGAAAGTCTGGATCAGCGAGAGTGAATTCTTGTGGAATGTTTCAGTCCTTGTAATTGAAATGTGAGCCAGGCATATTGCTGGTTTCTCTGGGAAGAACAATCCATGTTGTAGTGATAATCGTTGACTGTTGAGTGAACCTCAATATTCACTGCTGTGTTTGGTTTGGATGTGAGTTCACCAAAGGCTGTGTTATGGCGTTGGTCTTTTTCTTCAGTCTCAATTGTTGCACCATGCGTTCGGATATAACGTTACTCTGCGAATCATTGTCCAGTATGGAAGGAACTGAATGGAATCTTCCTTGACCGTCCTTGATCCGTACTAAAGCCGTACTCAGAAATATCTGATTCTTGGATGTGCTTCATAGAGAATGATAAGATAATTGTTGTGGATTATACTTTTGATGTGCAGGAGGCGATATATGGCCAGTATCATGATGCAACAATGCGTGGTGATATTTGTTACATAATCTGCATCATGATTTTGATGGGCAAGCCTTCCAAGTGTAGAATGAGCTCAGGCAATTGCTGCATAGATTTTTATCCGTTATTACTTTGAATCTTTCATCACAGTCTAATTTAAGAAAATCTAGGCACAAGTAAAGCTGAACAAATGCAACATTGCCTTGACATAGTAGTGTATGATTGTTGAGCTACGATTTATGACTTTGAACTTGTCTAATGGTTTTTTCTATAGTATAGGAGAGAGGTTGGAGGCACAAAGTTGCAATGTTTGACAACGTCTTTCCAAGAACTTAACAAGTTCTTTAAACTCTACAGCTTCAAGATGAGAATGTTTATTTTCGAATCCTATTCTCAATTTTTTGTCCACTCGCGATAGTAAGGAGCTCGTTTAGGAGATCTAGAATGCTTATCTTAGTATCTAGTGCGTTCAGGGCTTCAATGCTCCCTCGGAATTTATTTACGAATTGGCGTATCTTTCGGTTCTTTCCTTAGAACGTTTCTTTATCAAGTTAAAAATGCAAACAGCTAAGTCAAGACAAATACAGCTGTCTCGATAACCCGTTCGCTTTACCATTGTCCAGGTCTCTCCAGCGAGCTGGGTTACTTTACCAGCGCGAAAGGGAGCTACACCAGCGAAATTCAAGTCGCATGAGCTTCAAGCCTCCTTCTCTTGGGGAGGCTGGGTGATAGCTGTTGGCCTTGCTCGAGGTTAACTGCATCTTACGTCGGACGACAGCTAGCTTGGGTGCATGTTAGTTGTTATAGTTAACACACCAGACGCTACAAGAGAAAACATGTAGAAACTTTTAGATAGTCTTGCTGATAGAAATAGCCATTTTATGAAATCAATTGTAATAAAAGTATTTATTTTTGAATTTTGGGATGTATGAAGTTTTTGGGAGCGATTCATTGATGGCGCGTGTAGAGCATGTTTTTCGATGCAAGCAGAAAAATATTTAGGTTGCCCAACCTGAACACAGAGCCAAGCGCTAAATAAAATATTTTTTATTCGGTTGCACTGTACGAGTGGGTTTGCCTGTAATGGTGGTATATTGTGAATTTTTGTACCGTTCCTCTTGGATTATAGGTGGAGTTTTCTCGGGTTCTGTGGCAATCTTGGTGAATATAACAGTGGTATACGTAGTGGAGGATGTTTACCCACGTTTGTCGTTGCTGTACCTACGCTCAGTAAGGGAATGAAACTGTATAATTTCGGCGACGGTAAAATACTGCTAAATTTTGCTAATTACATTCACACATATTTTAAACATTTTTTTTCACCATCACTATCATACATATACGTACAGAAGTAGTAAAAGCGACGGTGTGAATCCCACATAAGGTAAAATTGTGTGTGGGCTTCAAGAATACAATAGCTAGATTATGTACATCATGGCATCTAGTGAATAGAATTTACGCCATTAGCATTTTGGTGATATTGTACTAATTCTAGGAACGTTTTTCCTGCAGTTGGTATAATAAGCAAGAAGCTGGAAATGAGAGACATGGTTTAAGGGGAAGAGTATTATAACGGAAATGTATAAGTTCATTTACTCTTTAATAATTGTTAATGAGCCATGTGAATAGCCTTTACTTCAGGGTATTCTGGTTGCCACTGATCACGTCCGCAGGTAATGCATTGTATATCAGTGGCTCTAGACAACTTAGATTTCTTTGTACAAGTAAAGTGTTCCGGCATGGAATACTTCTTCTGGTTCTGTCTTGCAGCCTAGTGCTAACTTTTGAATTGTGTTATTTGCAGAAGAGCTTCAAGTTTTTATGCATGTATAGGGTCATTGACTGCATAAATAGCTGCCGTATGTTAAGTGCCATGCTTTGCTGGAACAGTTCATATGTTGGAGACATCAGTGGCTTCTTGTAATAACTTTCATTACCTATGTAGTTCTGGCATGAATTTACCTGATCCCAGTGTGAATCAAGTATTCCACCCCCAACTGTTAATTCTGTATTGCAGTTGCGGTTGAACTAAGGCAAAGTATACAGACTTCAAGGCTTTTGTTGAAATGACATTTCTAATTCTGTAACATACATAAATAAGCTTCTGAAGTTTAATGATCAAATCTGATGCATGAAAATTCCATTTCATATAACTGTCTATAATTTTCCCTAGGTATGAAACATTTACTGATTTCTGTGAAGTATAAGAGTTGCAACTTTCAGTATTTTTGCAGGTTCGCGTATGGAGTCTTAGTGTTAGTTTGTCTGAGGGTTGCATTGTTTTTTATGCGAGAAGCAGAGGAATTTTGTTTTATTTTCATTTAAAGTAAGTGGGTGGTTGTTTAGCCATTTCCGAACTATGAATAGGGTTTCTTGAGCTCAGTTGAAGGTTCCCTGCGAAGTTTCACCCGTGACTGTGACCGCTGTGTCATCAGCATATGAGTTAATTTTTGCATTACAGTTTAGCTCACACAGATTGTTGATATATAACAGAAAAAGAATTCGTCCTAACACTGTTCCTTGGGGTACACCGATTTTTACTTGAGCACTTTTACTTATGGTATCCTTGATTCTTACCTTTTGATCTTTTGTATTCTTGTATTTTTAGGTTAAAAGCAAAAAGTTATTCCCCGTATATTTCTGTAAAATCCATGACCGTACTATTCCGAAGCGTCAGGGGATGGAACTATAAATATATTTTTTAAAATTTGCTGTAGCTGAAATTATGATGGTGCCGTCACTGCCGTGGATACCCATTTGGAAATATGTGCGATATGCGGCGTAAAAATATCCTATTATGGTGAGTTATAATAAATAAATACTTTAATACATAAATTAACGTATTTACTTTTTTATTTAATGCCTGATCTGTTTGCTCGTTTTATTTCCACTTAGTTGTACAGAGTGATTTTATAAAATAGTAATGTTGGCTTTGGAGAGATAGATAGATAGATAGAGAGAGAGAGAGAGATACAGAGTGGTAGAGCTGCAATTGATTTTTAATTAATTTTTACACCCGGAGTAACGAATGTGTTCATCGCACGCCACTGCTACAGATTGTTTAATATATTCAGCAGCTAATAATTTGGGTGAGTGATACCTACTCACGAGTAGGTCCCGTCACTGCCGTGGATACGCATTTGGAAATATGTGCGAGTATGCAGTTGAAAATTTTATATAATTTCTTGATTGAAGAGCATTGGGTACAACGGAGCAGGCACAGTTCGTTCCAGTAGGATTGAGAAAGCACCACTTCTGGATGTAAAAACACAAGTGTGAAGAAACAAATTAGTAGCAGTAGTAGGACAAGGCCGACTCTAAAACAATGGGTGCTGATTCAACGCTGAATTAGCATTTTCCCACGAGTTCATTGACCCCTAGTTGAGTAGGATGGCTATGGTGGTTCGCGGATATTGCGTACGAGAGCCAGCCTAACCTCACAGACGCCATTTTGGAGGGGCCTAATCTCACAGACGCCATTTTCATGTTCTGTATATACCGAGCTTGCGTACGAGAGCAAGCCTAACCTCACAGACGCCATTTTGGAGGGGCCTAACCTCACGGACTCCATTTGGAGGGGCCTAACATCATAGACGCTATTTTGGAGGGGCCTAACCTCACTACTCCTCCTGATCTGGCCCAATTACACGGTCAGATGCTCTCCCTTCCTCCCCATCACCCTAGTAGTGTATTTCTCCCGTTCAGGCCCAGTTTGACGGTCAGATGCCCTTCCCTCCTCTTCATCTGGCCATGTTTCACGACTAGATGCCCTTCCCACCTCCTCATCATCCTAGTAGGGTACTCCTTCTGATTTGGACAAGTTTTACGGTTAGATACTCTTCCCTCCTCGTCATCTGGCCCGGTTTTACGGTCAGATGCACTTCTCTCCTCATCTGGCCAAGTTTTATGACCAGATCCCCTTCCCTCCTCATCATCATACTAGTAATGTGCTCCTCCTGTTCAGGCCCAGTTTTATGGTCAGATGCACTTCGCTCCTCCTTATCTGACCCAGTTATACGCTCAGATGCCTTTCCTTCCTCCCCATGATCCTAGTAGTGTACTCCTCCTTTTCAGGCCCAGTTTTACGGTCAGGGGCCCTTCCCTCTTCCTCGTCTGGCCAAGTTTTACGCCTAGATGCCTTTGCCTTATCATCATCATCATCATCGTAGTACTGTACTCCTGATTTGTCCTAGATTTACGGTTAGCTGTCCTTCCCTCCTCGTCATCTGGCCCAGTTATACGGTCAGATACCCTTCTTTCCTCATCTGGCCAAGTTTTGCGGCTAGATGCTCTTCCCTCCTCATCATCCTAGTAGTGTTATCCTCGTGTTCAGGACCAGTTTTACGGTCAGATGCCCTTCCCTCCTCATCTGGCCTAGTTTGCGGCTAGATGGCTTTCCCTCGCCCTAATCATCCTAGTAGTGTACTCCTCCTGTTCTGGACCAGTTTTACAGTCGGATGCTCTTACCTCCTCCTCATCTGGCGCATCCCCTTCCCTCCTTCTCATCTGGTCTAGTTTTACGGTTAGATGCTCTTTCTTCCTCCTCAACATCATCCTAGCAGTGTACTCCTCCTGATATGTCTCAGTTTTACGGTCAGATGCCCTTCTCTCCCCCTCATCTCGCCCAGTTTTACGGTCAGATACCCTTCCCTCCTCATCTGGCCCAGTTTTATGAGCAGATGCCCTCCCCTCCTTCTCATTTGGCTCATCTTTACAGTCAGATGCCCTTCCCTCCCGCTCATCACATCTCTACTTACAGGTTAGTTGTTCACATGTGCCAGAGTTGTCTCCGACGGCAACTGATCACGTGCCGTACTGAGGTCATTCTGTTATAACATGCAGCGATTACGTCGACATGGTTATGCATGTTTAGACTTGTTCGTTATCAAGGTCACTCTCTAGTCAACTCAAGCCTTTATAGATGCTATAAGTGTGACTATTTTCGATACGAGTAAGTAGGCAAAGGGAATGCAATAAGTTGAACATTTTGAATTTAATGAAATATTTATTGTGTAATTATTTACAACATTAAACAAACTACACTACTGGTTATATACCAGTCTTGGTTATGCTGCCGACAAGGTTGCTGTATTCTCGAAGTGGTAGCATGCTTCCAAACTGTAATGCCCCCTGCAACATTCAAATTAAACAAAACATTTTTTGTTTATGAAATTAAGTTTTCAAAATATGTTACACAGTGCATGTTATGCATCGCAAAGAAGATGATGCAGTTCTTACCTTAATGTCATCCATGTGTTTTGTTCCTTTTTGAATCATTATCAGGTACTGAAAAGAAGGGGAAAAGTTCATCCATACACTGTACAGTTTACAATCTTCGGATTGGTTTCATCGCAATAGAATTCGATGCGGTTTTCACCTCGATGCTGGTAATGTCGTCGATAGCGTCTGCATGAAGCTACATCGATTGGCATCTTACTGTGGAGTGGTAGGATGTCCCAAACAGCATCTACGAAAGGAGCAGCGTACGTAGATAAAAATCCTGGCGGTAAACACTGAATAAGATGTTTTGGCATCTGATATAAGGTGCCATATTTATAGAACATCTTAATAGCCTCACTTACTTGAGTGAGGTAAATAAGATGTAGCGTATTAGTTTCGCTGGTAGGCGAACAGCATACACATTCACAGATTTGTTTGTTATCAAGACGATTGTCTGAAACCGAGTAGTCTTTTTCTTATTTCTATTCCATAGTGTACGGTGTAGAAGTTACAGATCTCTACACTTGGTTATAAGGGTATTTAGGAGTTGTAGTAAGAATACTAATGAGGGAGCGTACAAGTCTCTGGCAAGACCTCAAGTAGAGTATGGTTTCAATCAATCAATCAATCAATCAATCAATCAATCAATCAATCAATCAATCAATCAATCAATCAATCAATCAATCAATCAATCAATCAATCAATCAATCAATCAATCAATCAATCAATCAATCAATCAATCAATCAATCAATCAATCAATCAATCAATCAATCAATCAATCAATAAATAAATAAATAAATAAATAAATAAATAAATCAATCAATCAATACTGATCTGCATTTAGGGCAGTCGCCCAGGTGGCAGATTCCCTATCTGTTGCTTTCCTAGCCTTTTCCTAAATGATTTCAAAGAAATTGGAAATTTATTGAACATCTCCCTTGGTAAGTTATTCCAATCCCTAACTCCCCTTCCTATAAATGAATATTTGCCCCAGTTTGTCCTCTTGGTTCCGCTGTGTGGGGCCCACGCCAGGATTAATTTGTATGATAACTGGAAATGATCCAAAGGAAAGCAGCACTGGTTGTTCGGGGTGATTTCCGACAAAAGAGTAGTGTTACAAATATGTTGCAAACTTTGGGTTGGGTAGACTTGGGAGTAAGAAGACGAGCTGTTCAACTTAAGCAGAATATTTCGAGCTGTCGGTGGAGAAATAGCGTGGAATGTCATTAGTAGACGAATAAGTTTTTTAATTTTTTTTTGCTAGGGGCTTTACGTCGCGCCGACACAGATAGGTCTTATGGCGACGATGGGATAGGAAAGGCCTAGGAGTTGGAAGGAAGCGGCCGTGGCCTTAATTAAGGTACAGCCCCAACATTTGCCTGGTGTGAAAATGGGAAACCACGGAAAACCATTTTCAGGGCTGCCGATAGTGGGATTCGAACCTACTATCTCCCGGATGCAAGCTCACAGCCGCGCGCCTCTACGCGCACGGCCAACTCGCCCGGTGCGAATAAGTTTGAGAGGTGCTATTAAAAGATGGAAAGGTCATAATACTATATGTTATAAAGCACTTTAATGTCAACTCATTTGTCCTTATATCATTACAGAAATGGTAACGTTCACACAACATAATATTATATAAATTATACAATACAACACAACAACATGTTTATTTGGTGATAAACGAATGGGGCGATCGATGAAATCGTAATGGTAATATGTACATTATCTTTAACTAAGGCCTTTTTGTCAAAATTTTTCGCTCTCGAAAGCTTCATTTGCCTTCGCCAGAAAATCAGGTGTGAGGTATCTGAATCTCTCTTTCGAAATGGATTCGGCTCTCTCCTTCTCAGCATCATCTTCTTTTTGTAGGCGGTAGATCCAACTGAAACAAGGCCCAAATACCAATCTTACTTTGTGGTGCGTTTCAGTCAGTCAGCACGTGTAAAAATTCAGATTAATTTGTCAGGTGGTCAGTATAAACAATGTAAATATAAATTAATCAAATCATTGATCACAATGATTTGTTAGATAAGGAAAAACACTCAAACGAGATGGACAGCAAAGACAACAAAGGATTCCTTAAAGTAGGGATAAGGCTACTAGAGGTGATGAAAAGGAAAAAGGATTTTACATTATTAAGGCATAACCACTTTTTGGAGTAGAATACAATACAATACAATACTTCCTTATTCTAGTTTCGGATTACCTGAAACTGAAAATGATTTATTGTAATCCTAATGTTTTGATATATGTACTTCATAATAATCCTTATAATAATAATACATACATATATACATACATTATCATTATAGCCTGTTATGCCTTTCAGCGTTCAGTCTGCAAGCCTCTGAGAATTTAATAAACGTCACCACAATCCTCGATTTGCAACTAGTATTGTGGCCTCATTTAGTTCTATACCTCTTATCTTTAAATCGTTAGAAACAGAGTCTAACCATCGTCATCTTGGTCTCCCTATACTTCTCTTACCCTATATAACAGAGTCCATTATTCTCCTAGGTAACCTATCCTCCTCCATTCACCTCACATGACCCCACCACCGAAGCCGGTTTATGCGTACAGCTTCATCCATCGAGTTCATTCCTAAATTAGCCTTTATCTCCTCATTCCGAGTTCCCTCCTGCCATTGTTCCCACCTGTTTGTACCAGCATAAATTCTTGCTACTTTCATGTCTGTTACTTCTAACTTATGAATAAGATATCCTGAGTCCACCCAGCTTTCGCTCCCATAAAGCAAAGTTGGTCTGAAAACAGACCGATGTAAAGATAGTTTCGTCTGGGAGCTGACTTCCTTCTTACAGAATACTGCTGATCGCAACTTCGAGCTCACTGCATTAGCTTTACTACACCTTGATTCAATCTCACTTACTATATTACCCTCCTGGGAAAACACACAACCTAAATATTTGAAATTATCGACCTGTTCTAGCTTTGTATCACCAATCTGACATTCAATTCTGTTGAATTTCTTACCTACTGACATCAATTTAGTCTTCGAGAGGCTAATTTTCATACCATACTCATTGCAACTATTTTCAAGTTCCAAGATGTTAGACTGCAGGCTTTCGGCACAGTCTGCCATTAAGACCAAGTCGTCAGCATAGGCCAAACTGCTTACTACATTTCCACCTAACTGAATCCCTCCCTGCCATTTTATACCTTTCAGCATATGATCCATGTACACTACAAACAGCAAAGGTGAAAGATTACAGCCTTGTCTAACTCCTGTAAGTACCCTGAACCAAGAACTCATTCTACCATCAATTCTCACTGAAGCCCAATTGTCAACATAAATGCCTTTGATTGATTTTAATAATCTACCTTTAATTCCATAGTCCCCCAGTATGGCGAACATCTTTTCCCTCGCTACCCTGTCATATGCTTTCTCTAGATCTACGAAACATAAACACAACTGCCTATTCTTCTCGTAGTATTTTTCAATTCCCTGGCGCATACTGAAAGTCTGATCCTGACAGCCTCTCTGTGGTCTGAAACCACACTGGTTTTCATCCAACTTCCTCTCAACGACTGATCGCACCCTTCCTTCCAAGATGCCAGTGAATACTTTGCCGGGTATACTAATAAATGAGATACGTCGATAGTTGTTGCAATCCTTCCTGCTCCCTTGCTTATAGATAGGTGCAATTACTGCTTTTGTCCAATCTGAAGGTACCTTACCAACACTCCACGCTAATTTGACTACTCTATGAAGCCATTTCATCCCTGCCTTCCCACTATACTTCACCATTTCAGGTCTAATTTCATCTATTCCTGCTGCCTTATGACAATGGAGTTTATTTACTATCCTTTCCACTTCCTCAAGCATAATTTCACCATCATTTTCCTCCTCCCCATGAGCGTGGCAGTTTGCAACACCACCATGATTATTTCCTTTTACATTGAGAAGATGTTCAAAATATTCCCTCTATGTCTCCAGTGATTCCCTGGGATCTATTATGAGTTCACCTGAATTACTCAAAACACTGTTCATTTCCTTTTTCCCTCCCTTCCTAAGATTCTTTATTACTGTCCAGAAAGGTTTCCCTGCTGCTTGACCTAGCCTTTCCAGGTTATTACCAAAATCTTCCCATGACTTCTTTTTGGATTCAACAACTATTTGTTTCGCTCTGTTTCTTTCATCTACGTACCAATCCCTGTCTGCCTCGACCCTTGTTTGGAGCCATTTCTGATAAGCCTTCTTTTTACGTTTACAGGCTGCTCTCACTTCATCATTCCACCAAGATGTTCGCCTTTTCCCATCTTTACACACAGTTGTTCCTAGGCATTCCCTTGCTGTTTCTACTACAGCATCCCTGTATGCCACCCATTCACTTTCTATATCCTGAACCTGCTTACTGTCTACTGTTCGAAACTTCTCACTAATCATATCCATGTACTGCTTTCTAATTTCCTCGTCCTGGAGATTTTCTACCCTTATTCGTTTGCAGACAGATTTCACTTTCTCTACCCTAGGGCTAGAGATACTTAGTTCACTACAGATCAGATAGTGGTCCGTATCATCGAAAAATCCCTGAAAAACTCGTACATTCCTAAAATATTTCCTGAATTCAAAGTCTGTTAAGATATAGTCTATTATGGATCTGGTACCCCTAGCCTCCCATGTGTAGCGGTGAATAGCCTTATGCTTGAAGAATGTATTCGTAACAGCTAAACCCATACTAGCACAGAAGTCCAGCAAACGTTTCCCATTCCCATTAGCTTCCATATCTTCTCCACATTTACCAATCACCCTTTCGTATCCTTCAGTTCTATTCGCAACTCTCGCATTGAAATCGCCCATTAGCACTATTCTATCCTTGCTGTTGACCCAGACCACGATGTCACTCAATGCTTCATAAAACTTGTCAACTTCATCCTCATCTGCACCCTCACATGGTGAATACACGGACACAATTCTTGTCCTAATTCCTCCCACTGACAAATCTACCCACATAATTCGCTCATTCATGTGCCTAACCGAAACTATGTTGCGTGCAATGGTATTCCTGATAAAGAGCCCTACCCCAGACTCTGCCCTTTCCTTTCTAACACCCGTCAAGTACACTTTATAATCTCCTATCTCTTCCTCCTTATCTCCCCTTACCCGAATATCACTTACTCCTAGCACATCCAGATGCATTCTCTTTGCTGACTCAGCCAGTTCTACCTTCTTTCTTCCATAAGGTCCCTTAATATTGATAGCTCCCCCATCGAATTCCATTTCGTTCGCCAAGTTGTTTCCAAGCAGTCCCTCGCCTGTCAAATGGGAGTGGGACTCCATTACTCCCATAGGTCCGAGGTTTGCTTAAAGTGTTCTGAGCTCGGTAAATTCATGAAGCAGGATGCTGCCCTACTTGCACATAGTCCAAGTTAGGATCTCTCCTCTAACGGGTTATGGACCACCGGTGAATTGTATAGTCCTAGCCGCCTGAGTACAAGGAGGGCCACGACTCAGAATATGTCCGAGATGCCCACTCCCATTCCATAGCAACTGGTATCCCGACTCTCAGAACCACTTACTAGGTCACTCAGCCGTTGCCCATGGTTCACGAACTAGGACGTGACTACAGTAACCCACAAACATGAACCATTATAATAATTATGCATCCCTATATATTATAAATTATAATTTTACTTATTGATACTCGTTTTAAACAATATTTTTTAAGTTCAAGGAAAAAACACGTATCCTGTCGTTCACTATTTACATTTATGTTAATTTTATATTTTTTCTTTCCTTTTGCCATATAATACAAAATTTCGTCGTCTTTCCAGTTTG
Source organism: Anabrus simplex (assembly GCF_040414725.1). Lineage (NCBI taxonomy): Eukaryota > Metazoa > Arthropoda > Insecta > Orthoptera > Tettigoniidae > Anabrus > Anabrus simplex. Next base: position 130,384,127 of record NC_090271.1, on the reverse strand, counting down.
ATCCTCTCTTCTGTGGTACTTTGCTAACTGTAAAATTCTTTCTATTTCAATTTTAGTATCATAATCAGTCCCCGATCTGAGTGTGCTAACGTAAGTCGCAAGGGTTGACGCTGAAGGCTTGCAGATGTAGACTTTCCATCGATGTGCTTCTCACACAGCCAACTCTGTCACCTGCTCCCGTGTCAATGGCAAATCAGGATACAACAAAAAAGTAATTCTGTCTCCCTACTGATTCGTAATAAATGCACCTCTTTCATTGTTCCTCCCCACAATAAATAACGATACGCGTCATCTTTCCATCTTTGACATTTACCTTCTTTAATATACTCATTAGCCATTGCAGCATACCACTTACTTCTCCATTTGTAAGTATTTCTTTCTTTCCTTTTTACTTTCTTTCTTTCTTTTGCTTCATTATCGCCTTTTTGTTAATTTAACAGAAGTCTAGTAATGTACTTTAGTCTTAAATTCTGGCATGATAATCTGCATCTCGGTGTCTTTTACTCTTGTAATTCCCTTCTTACTCAGCGTATTTTATTAATTCTGAATCTCTTTATCTCACCATTCTCCGAATGATATTCTGTCTAGTATCCTTTTCACCTTCTGAAGGCGAATTACGAGGATAATAAGATTTTATAGGGAGCGTCATAAATATCAGGATAGGCTTAAAAAATTACGATGAACTGAAGCGAGAGGCTGAAAAAACCGAACGGCTGCAAGGACAAGGCACTGCCTATAGTTCACGATGATGTTTAAATAACCGACATGAAAGGCATAAAACGACGTGAACCCAAGAAAAATCACAAGCCTTTGGTAGATAACGATAGATTGCAATTTGATGACTAGCTGTACGGTACGTATCTGTCATTGTCGGGTTGATATGATAATTAAGGTACAGTGCGGTACATAGTATTGTAGTAACCCAACAGTACTGAGGTAAGTAGTCACCCTGTCCTGTTAACTCAATATTTGCTAGTATATGACTTTCTTTGTTGTATCCTGATTTGCCATTGACACGGGAGCAGGGGACAGAGTTGGCTGTGTGAGAAGCGCATCGATGGAAAGAGTACATCTGCAAGCCTTCAGCGTCAACCCTTGCGACTTTCGCTAGCACACTCAGATTGGGGACTGCAAACGTTTAAATTCGTATGAATAATTTGTTTCAGTGAATCCAGGCCACAAAAGAGATTAATCCTTTCTGCAACCTGTTAATTTCGTAGTTTCAATAAGAAGCCTGCGAGGGGTTTTATTTTAAAAGGAGGTTTCGTTACCAAGTTGAAGGATATTCAAAAGAAGCATAATCAGGAGTCCTTACTTCTAATCCAGCTTATGGATAGAACGTTCATGAGCTTGTAATTGAGTTAAGAAACTGCACGAGGTAGTGTATATGTCTGTCCCAAAAATGTGTGTATGATTTGCTGCACTTCAATCCTGCCATGTTTTATGTCAGTTACCGAAACAATTTTGTCAATTTATTCTGTTTTATATCTTTTCAACGAGTGGTTCCTTCCAAAGTTCGATTGTAGAGTGGCGTCTCCGGATCCTAAGATCGTAATTTCATGTAGTGTTTGAGATAATTGTTATTTTCAGGGTCAACACAATTATTATTTATCAGCTTCTCATAAATTAATTGAAAACAAAAAGCTTGTTCGTTGTGCTGCGCGTTCGTTGTGGGAATATGTTGACCACTGCTCTTGTGAAGCACTCTCTAAATATTCGGATTTCATTTTCTCGGAATTCTTACTCAACTTGAGGTGGTAAAAGTTGACGCCATAGTCTGCATGTACTGTATATTGAAAATGGATCCAATCGGTGGGGACCAATTAACAAAGTCTCCTTGTAAGTGAATATCGAGAAAGTTCACTTTAACCCATCCAAGCAAAACTCTTTTACAAGGATAAGAACATATATACACAATCGCATCACATTATTATAACCACCTTTTATTATCCTGAGTAACCTTCCATCTCAGCACGGGGAGCATCTAGAAGTGCTGGCAGTGACTCAGTCAGGTGCTGATAGTTCTCCCCGGGGCATTTGGAGCCATCCGGTCCTCATTGCATCCCACAGCTATTGAAGAGTGCATGGCGGAACAGATGGACGGCAAACATAGAGGTTGTCCAGCATAAATTCAATTGGATTGATAGCGAGGCTGTTTGGGAGCCACAGAAGGACTTTGAAGTCTTGATCGTGCTCTTTCAACCACGTGCGGACATTTTCAGCCGCGTAGCACGGTGTATTATTGTGTTGTATTATATCATTCTCCCGAGGAAAGACAATCATCGTGTACGGCTGAACTTGATTTCCAGGGATGGATTCATAACCAACTCGATCAAGAGTGCCTTCCGCCCTGTTCGCCGAGAAATGTTTGCAGGGTGTTTTTTCTCCGACGTTTCTCGCCTGACACGATGACATCCATCCGTTCTACGCAGCTGCAAACTTGACTCATCAGAGATGGCTACTTGTCACAGATCAGCAGAGGTTCAGTCACCATACTGTCGAGCAAATTCCAGCCGGTTTCGTCGATGCACCAGTGTTAGCGTGGGTGCAGTCACCCTCCACCTACCCCGAAGCCCCATTCGCTAAAGGATTTGCTGAAATGTTGCGGTAGAAACGTGTCTAGACGTCTCTCTGGTTCACTTGGACGGTGAGTTGTTCCACTGTAGCATGCCGGTTGGCACTTATGTCAGGTGGTCATAATAATGTGATTCGACTGTGTATTTATACGAGGGGTGAACTATATTGTTTTACACTTTATTTTTTGTACGCCCGGGTCTGGTTCACGTTTCACTTTTGAAGGTGGTGACGTGTAACTAATGTCTTGTTCCACCGTTTGGTGCCAGCACACGCACAGGGGCCAACGAATGCACTCGTCATAGCCATTTCATAACAACACTGTCAGCGTGGGAGCAGACAACATGGAAAGCAACCGTCAGGGACAGCGCTATACGACTTGGTTCCTATGGAAAGAAGACGTGACCACTGGAGCAATTCATCGGCGCTTGGTGGCAGTCTGTGGAGAACATGCGCCGTCACGGAAATAGTTTACAACTGGGTAGAAGGTTGGAAAACAGAGCGCACATCGGTGGACAAGGGAAACCGTTCTGGAAGGAATTTGACTGTCAACGCCAGCCAACGTTGCCCGGGTCGAACAGGCCATCCAAGGAAACAAATGCATCACACTTATTGAAATGGAGGCAGTCGCGGGCATTAGCCGAAACACCCTGCAGCGGATCGTGCACGGCCACTTACAGTTTGGGAAGATCTCATCCACGTGGGTGCCTAGACTCTAGTCTGCAGACGAAAAGCAGAGGCGTGTGGACGTGTGCAGAGAACACTTGCAACGCCATGATCAAGATCCAGTCGACTTCATGGTTTGTGACTAGTGATGAGACATGGCTCCATTACTACGAGCCACAAACGAAACAACAATCGATGCACTGGAAGCATAGGGGCAGTCCATCGGCAAAAATATGTCGAAAAGTGCCATCAGTTGGCAAGCGAATGGCGAATGTTCTGGAACACAAAGGGCACCATCCTCATTGACTGGCTGGAATTTGGGGTCATGATTAACAGTACAGCATATGTGGCAACCCTTAAGCATTTACGTCGTGCCATTCAAACTAAGCGGCCAGGAAAATGGGCTAAATGTGTGCTTCTGCAACATGACAATGCTCGGCCTTACACTAGCCGAGAGACCACCGCTGCCATTGATCAAATAGGATTCGCGGTGCTGCCACACCCACCATACTCTCCCGACTTGGCACCAAGTGATTATCACCTGCTCGGAAATATAAAGAAACCTCTGCGTGGTCGCCGTTTTGCGGATTTTGCAGAACTGCACACAGCTGTCCAGGCAAGGGTACGCAGCACTTAGAAGGAATGGTTTCAGGAACGTCTCGAGAGACTGACACATCGATGGCAAAAGTGCACACAGTAACAAGGAGATTGTGTTAAGAAGATGGACGTAACAACTGATGTGTAATGTACTTCATTTGGATAGAAAAAATAAAGAGTAAAACAATATAGTACACCCTTCGTATTAAAATAAATTTTGCCCTCTAAAAAGACTTGAAGTAAAATATTCTTTTCTAGATATTCGTGTCATATTTAAATGCAAGCTGCACTGAAAGGCGTCATTTAATCTCACAGAGCAAGTTGACGGCAGCCCTAAAGATGGTTTTCCATCGTTTCCCATTTTCACACCAGGCAAATACTGGTGTTGCTCCTTAATTAAGCCCACGGTCATTTCCTTACCTGTCCTAGATCATTTCCACCCCGACGTCACCGAAAAGTCTGTCTGAGTAGGCGCGATTTTAAACCCCTAGCAAAAACCAAACAAAAAACAACTTGACTTGTCACAATTAATTTTAACCAGTTATATGATCAAAAGTTCCGGACCCCCAAAAACATACGTTTTTCGTCTTAGGTGCATTGTGCTGCCACCTACTGCCAGGTACTCCATATCAGCGATCTCAGTAGTCATAAATCGTGAGAGAGCAGAATGGGGTGCTCCGCGGAACTCACGGACTTCGAACGTGGTCAGGTGATTGGGTGTCACTTGTGGCAGAAGTCTGTATGCGAGATTTTCACACTTCTAAACAGCCCTAGGTCCACTGTTTCTGATGTGATAATGAAGTGAAAACATGAAGGGACACGTACAGCACGAAAGCGTACAGGTCGACCTCATCTCTTAACAGACAGAGACCGGCGACAGTTGAAGAGGGTCATAAAGTGTAATAGGCAGGCATCTATCCAGACCATCACACAGGAATTCCAAACTGCATCAGGATCTACTCCAAGTACTATAACAGTTCGGCGGGAGGTGAGAAAACTTGGATTTCATGGTCGAGCGGCTGCCCATAAGCCACACATCACGCAGGTCAATGCCAAACGACGCCTCGCTTGGTGTAAAGAGCGCAAACATTGGACGATTGAACAGTGGAAAAACTTTGTGTGGAGTGGCGACTCACGGTACACAATGTGGTGATCCGATGGCAGGGTGTGGGTATGGCGAATGCCCGGTGAACGTCATCTGCCAGCGTGTGTAGTGCCAACAGTAAAATTCGGGGGCGGTGGTGTTATGGTGTGGTCGTGCTTTTCACGGAGGGGGCTTGCACCCCTTGTTGTTTTGCGTGGCACTATCACAGCACAGGTCTGCATTGATGTTTAAAGCATCTTCTTACTTCCCACTGTTCAAGAGCACTTCGGGGATGGCGTTGCATCTTTCAACACGATCGAGCACCTGTTCATAATGTACGGCCTGTGGCGGAGTGGTTACACGACAATAACATCCTTGTCATGGACTGGCCTGCACAGAGTCCCGGCCTGAATCCTATAGAACACCTTTGGGATGTTTTGGAACGCCGACTTTGTGCCAGGCCTCACCGACCGACATCGCTACCTCTCCTCAGTGCAGCGCTCCGTGAAGAACGGGCTGTCATTGCCCAAGCAATCTTCCAGCACCTGACTGAACGTATGCCTGCGAGAGTGGAAGCTGTCGGCAAGGCTAAGGGTGGGCCAACACCATATTGAATTCCAGCATTACCGATGGAGGGCGCCACGAACTTGTACGTCATGTTCAGCCAGGTGTCCGTATACTTTTGATCACATAGTGTATGTTGTTCACAAAAGTCTCAGTTCTGTAACATTGTCTGTAGTTGTTTGACGTCCACTAACACATATAGATTTTTGGAGACACTGGGACAGGCTAGGGTCAGGATTAGGAAGGTAGCTGTTGTCAGTTTCATTAACATACAAATTAAAATAAAGCGCCGAAGTTCACCCGATCTGAACATTGGAAACATCAACAACCCGCTGTTGGTAGGGTTCGAATCAACCATTTCCTGAACGCAAGTTGATACCCTCAAAGATATTACTGTTACAGGGCTTCTGGTGAGATGCTGGGGAACAAATAGCAGATAATTTCGTGACATTTATGTCCGCTTCTGTATAAGTAAACAAGCAGTTCAGGACGTTGCCAAGGTACAGTATACTGTCGCTATAGGCTCCCCCAGCCCCTTCAAATCTACACTAAAAAGTATTGCCTCTGTACCCTTAATCATGCATGGTAGATTCTCTCATATCCGATCACACGTTATCCGATCACCCAGCCGCTGTGTTTGTCGCTACTTGAAAGTGAGTCATGGCAGCTCATTGTTTCCCTACTACAACGAAATAGCGAACACAGAGCTATTGACGGCTGACCAGTGTACCTCAGTATAACGAATGTTGTTTGTGTGCGCGTTAAACTGTTAATTACCGTTACACAAGTTTGGGGCAATGGTAATGTTCAATGGCATTGTATAATGCAGTTTTCTCAAGCGACAATGAATAATGTACAAAAACTAAAACGTATTGTATGCACATTACAACCTAAACGATCAATTCCACAACGACTGGAGAACGGTGAGTTCGTTCTAAAACTATCTTCAGAGATAGGAGTAGGTGTTAAAATGATTACGGGAAGGAACTAATTAGGAAATGCATTGAGCCATGTTCAATAACGATCGACGGGGAACAGGTTTTAAAAAGCAGATCAACGTCAAAAGCAAAAACCGTGCTCCTTGAAAGAATAATATTATGTGACGCTACTGTTGTTACAATTACAGCGGCATGTAAAAGTTTGTTTTTAGTTATGGTACTATAAGAATATTTTACATTCATTTCTGTGTTATAATACAAGTTTTTATTTGTTCCACTAATTATCGAACCTTTCTCGTGTTCGGACCCAGCCCGGTCCCGAACGTGAAGGATATGAGAGGTCCTACTGTAGTTTAATTAAGATAATTGTGTATGGTATGCTTTGTCGCAATAAAATTTATAAAATGAAGTCAAGAAAGACCTGGAAAGGAACAACATACGAGAAGAAGAATTATTGGAAAGAAAGATTTTTAGGAAGAAAGTCTTACAAATGGAAGGATTCCAAAGGAAGAAGGAAAGGAAAACAGGCACAAAGTGGACTGAAGACAGGAAAAAGAAACACAGTGAAACAATGAAAGAATACTGGAAGAAAAGGAAAGAACAACTAAGGAGGAACAATTGAAATTTTAACGTGGTCCTTAGAAGGCCGGAACGCAAGATGAAGAAGAAGAAGAAGAAGTAATTAAGTCAATTACCTACGTACATAAAAAAATAAATAGGATTATCCTGTCCGATGTATTTTCAGGTATCTTCCAAAGCTATTGTTTAATTATTCTATTTTCACCCTGTCCTAACTGATAGCTCTATGTTACCAACAGTGGAAGAAGAGAAGTACGTACAGACAATATCTAATGTTGTAATCTGAGATGGAGCCTTTTAAATAATACATATGTTCTATGCATATTGTAATAGAGTCTTGTTCTTAATGAGTTAAAATAGATGCAATCAGCTGCTTTTTTTACCATTGTTGAGCACTATTTACAAATGACAATTGGCAATCAGTATACTCACATGAAGATGATAATACAGGGAATAGTGACGGCTGATCCCAGTAAATAGAATGCCCCCGCCATGGTACTGATGGTACTTGTGTACATGAGGCTGAACAGCGGACTGTACACGACCGGCGCAAACGCATCAAACACCCCAAACAATGAATTCACTTTTCCTGCAACAGAAGATCATTATACCATCAGATCAATAGATACGTTTTGTAAATCGTATGGCCACCGTAGCCCATTGTAGAGCAAAGTATCTGACGAGGATGGACAGCGACTTCGATGGTAGTGGTGATTTTTGTTTTAAGAGGAAGTACAACTAGGCATATAGGAAACTGCGTACCGAGCAAGTGGCCGCGTGGTTTGGGCCACGTAGCTATCAGATTGCATTCGGGAGATAGTGGGTTCAAACCTCACCGTCCTCAGCCCTGAATAGGGTTTTCCGTGGTTTCCCATTTCACACCAGGCAAATGCTGCGCTGTATATTACTTAGGACACAGTCGCTGCCTTCCCTTTTCCTCCCTATCGTCGTCGTAAGACCTATCTGTGTCGGTTCAACGTAAACCAAATTGAAAAAAAAGGGGAGGGGAACTGCACGTTAGGGTAGTGTGTGATGCAGGATTTTGTGGTATAGTATTAATATCCAGTCTCGGAGCCAAGGGAATCGTTCACGGTTAAAATCTCACAATTCGAGCAGGAATAAAACTAGGGACCCAACGCCCCAAGGTACGTCAGATACGCTGACCGGTCAACCTACTACAAGAAGTCATTGGGATTAGAAAGGTGAAATCATTTAATCTTACCTCATGTTACTTGCTCGGGAGTAAAAATGAAACGCCATACGGTTTTTAGTGCAGGGAGTGTCCGAGGACAAGTTCGGCTTGCCAGGTACAGGTCTTTTGAACTGACTCCCGTAGGCGACCTGCGTGTCGTGATGAGGATTAAGACGACACATACACCCAGCCCCCGTGCCAGGGAAATTAACCAATTATGGTTAAAATTCCCGACCCTGCCGGGAATCGAATCCGAGGCCCCTGTGACCAAAGGCCAACTCGCTAACCATTTAGCTATAGTGTCGGACTGTTTAGAAGTGATATTGACGAGAGAATAGGAATCCACCAAACTGACTTTTGAAATGTGTTTGCTTTTACAAAATTATCTAAAATTGTGCGACACATTTTTATCCCACAACAACCTCTGCCATTAGCTGACATTTATAAAAATATGCTGTCACTCGCAATATTCAACACAGATAAATGTGCTTACAACTGCGTCACAATAAAAACTTCAAGGGACTTGTTGAAATGTGCGGTGCCCCTCCCACCCCCTCCCTTTTTCATGACATGATAACTCTTATGTATTACAAGAAGGGCGACAGATTATTAAAAGGGATGATGAAGTGAAAATAAATTCATTTGTTCTTGAGGTGCGCGTAGTTCGCTTCAAATTTACTCCCTGAACGAGCAGTGTTCATGAACGAGAATGAAGTGTATTTTCCTATATACTTTTCTTTCATAAAATATACCTTGTGTAGAAACGTCTTGTATTTTGTTTGCATTTATGATACCGTACGTATCATCCTAAACATTTTCTACAAGAAAAGTCATATGCGTTTTCGCGAAAATTCAACTTTCTGGTGTTTTTGCTGTAGTCGCCTTCACTAATGAATAGATTACTCATTTAGTTATCATTCATCATCATTCGTGGAAAGTCGTTCTCTTGTTAACAGCCAGCAGAAGAATGAGCGTGTCATTCTACGGAAAGCGTTTGGAAGCTACAGCTGTATTGTTAGAATGCTAAGTTCGTGTTTATCGATGTTTGAGAACTGCTATGGGCTGTGGTTTATTTACTCAGCCATTTTCATGTTTATATAATAATTTGCTTTTACGTCTTATCGACACAGGTAGGTCCTATGGCGATGGTGGAATAGGAAAGGGCTGAGAGTGGGAAGGAAGCCGCCGTAACTTTAATTAAGGTACAGCCCCAGCATTGGGGAAACCACGTAAAAAACTATCTTCAGGGCTTCCGACAGTGGGGTTCGATTTCATTATCATAGTAATCGTATCACCGTATATTTTTATATTCTATGTTTCAATCATTTTAATATTGTGTAGGTTTAGGATTCACATTTAGTGAGTTTATAATTCACATTTCATTTTGCATCAGCCTAGATAACCATTTCTTCAGTCACGATCAGCTTTACGTGGCGTGCTCTCGAGTATTTAGGGGGTATACGCCATATACAGGGTCTCTCATATCAACTAAGACCGAACGCACAATGTTTGCACTCTGCGCTAAGGCAGCTGCATCAGCCGAACTTCTGTCGCGCGCGGCCGCCCTGCTTTAAGCGTGTACAGGGACGTAGCCAAGGGGAGGGGGCGGGTGTTACTGGGGGTTATAAACCCCCGCCCACGATTTTTACAAAATAAAATATACAGAAACTGACAATAAACAAGTGAAAGTCGATTCAGTAGGTTGGCTCTTTTGAATCTGTTGAATCTATTTTCTAAGAAGCCTCGAAAGTTGGATTTTAGATTGTAAACTGAACACTGTAAAACTGTTGTCCTTTATCGTATTCTTCTTGTGCTGTATTTTAATGTAAGATTTTGTAGTGTACCGGTACTGCAATCTGAATATCAACATAATTTGTAACAGTGTCCTTATAATGACACCCATGCGTGCGCACATCACACACGTACAAGCACCTTCAATATGTTCAATGATCATTTTATAACTATAACCCCTCCCCACCATCGGTCGATCCTGGCTACGCTACTCTACTCAGAGTGTATACAATCTCATATGAAATCGTACCTTATAAAAGATGCTGAAAGTGTCGTCTTTCCTGGGTTATACAGGCAATGCATCCGGTAATCACATTCTGGCTGACGCGAGTTAGTTCCGCCACTATAACGTTCCTGATTTCGTTCGTAATATTTTCTTTCAGTTCCTCCAATGTGTAAGAATTTGTTCTATACAATTTTTCTTTCAATTTACCCCACAAGTAAAAATCACACACTGTTATATCTGGAGGACTAGGGGGATATAGACCAGCACTGATCACTCTGCCTACAAACATTTCCGAGATTGTAAGAAGGGAATTTTCTGCTATATGACCAGGGACTGAATCTTGTTGAAACCACCCACCCGATTTTTCTGCTTCCGTTAACTGATGGGAGAACGGCGTCAACTTCATAAAGACTATTAGGATTTTCTGCACACCAATAGCGAGAACTTTTACATACAAAAATACGGTGTTGCAATGATAACTGGACTGACGACTTATGCTTGCCAGGTTGAACACGTGCAGGCTGATTGCAAGGTCAACAACTTTGCGCGCGCCTCCCATACTGGAGCTTACGTATCGCAGAATAAACACGCCGCTTCGACGGTCTTAGTTTATATAAGAATCCCTGTATTTGTGTACCCGATGAGAAGGCCGTAAATATTGTCTACAAGAGCGTGTTGTAAGACACACAAACAATTGCAGACCTCCTTAATTTAACCACTTCAGTCCTTAGTCATAAATCCGTACGAATGGGTACTTTAGCTAGTATTAAATAAAGTAACAAATACATAATATAGGCTACAATGAAACTAGTATACAGATTCCAGAATTCGGCACGAAATATGTTAAAACGCTGTAAATTACGGTCGTGTAGCAAAAAGGTTTTTAATGTGCATCAATATTATAAAAATTGAAATTGGAATAAATTAAAGTAACATGAAATGGCAAGAAAGACAGATTACATAACTCTTATTTATAATTGATATATACAAATGTATTAACAGATTTCATGGTAGACTACATTCTTGGTTCGAATGGAAGCGTCTGCGACGACTACCTAGTCTTTTCCTGGTGCAATAAAAGACGATTAATTTTCTGCCATGCTTGGAAGAGAAATTGAGTTTCCATTACTTGCTCTCTGTAGGGTCATTAATATGTAAAGCATTTCATCGTTTACTTACGGGCTTTACAAAGTGTTGGTACCAATACCTACGCTCTTATTTGTTCGCTGATTCATTAGGCATCCCATCACCAACACAAATCCTAAGAGAGAGTGTTACCCTCTAAGGCGCCAAACGTACCCCTTCAGAGTACGGAATGAAAACTTCTATAGTTAGATAGTTAAAAAGTAAGTATATTTTACAAATCACTCACCAAACTCATCTGCATCGGCTACTTTGGATGCCAATGAGCGCATGGCTATTCCCGAGGCACCACTCAACATCTCCACAACCGGACCTGCAACGGACACATTATAATATCATTAATGTCTAATTACTCTTCCTCTGCGCTGTAACAGAACTTCAACATTGAGCTTTGAGTGACTGAAGAGATGTAATACGTTTCTTCCAGTATTTCCGTCACTTCACCAGCTCCACATTTTTCTATTGTAAATAGAATTGATATAACAGGAAAGTTATATCCATGCTAAAATAGTGAACATTGCGTGGTGTTATGCATAAACCAGTATTTAGAAGTGATAGCATACTCAGTTGTTCTCAGTATTCTCTTGAAGAAAGTTTGATTAGAATCGGGAGCTTGTAGGTTTTCACTTGAATGTTCTTCCTAACGGATGATTATACATAAAAGCCAGACATATGTTTTTAACCTCACCCTCTCCTATTTTAAATCTCATCCACACAACATCATCCATTTCATTTGAAATTTATTTTATTAACTTGTTTATCTCTTTTGTTATTAATATCGCTATTCCTACTGGATTTGCTCCCCTCATCTCCTTTGTCCTTTTCACTGTATTCCTTACTACAAAACCCTTCCATACTAAGCTTTTCCCTACTGCTAGCTACGTCTAGAAAAAGCAACAATATCAAAACCCTCTACCAACTCCGCCACTTCTTCATTGCCGAGCTTACTAGACACCCCTTCAATATTTACAAAACCCACTTTCTAGAATAGTTATTTCTTACCCCCTTCTTTTTCTCTGCCCTCTCCTCTATTGTCACTGCCCTCTGTTGTATTTGTGGTCTTGCTTCTAATTAATCTCACTTCCCAAATTTCACCTGCGTTCACCACCTATTTTTACAATTTCCACACTCTCTTTACCCCCTTTCTTATCTAGCACCTTAGTTTTGTTCCCCCAGAGTTCTTTTAAACACAAACTTCTTCCTCTACCCATTGATTCACGTCTTCTTTTCTCTCTCTCCTTAAGTCCTCTTGTCTGCGTCATCCCCTAGCTGCCCTCAAATCTTGCTATTCCTGGCTCCACGTGCTCCACATTTAGCACTTCCCCACCTTGCTGTGCGGTGCAGTCTTCAAGAAAATGTAAAGTAATTAATACCGTGAACTCTTTCGGCATTGAAACAATTCAAAGGGAACTGGCACTTATCAAAACACACTTCCAAATCATACCAGCTAAAATCTGTCAAAAAGCTAGAAACACGCGGGTTGCGTCTTTGTGATACGCTGGACATTACAGAGAACGTGAAGCCTGAACTGGAAGGTATCCCAGAATACCTCGGATTCCGTCTGCAAACAAAATATCGTGATGACCTTAAACGAAATCGGGGTACATCATGGTGACTATAAACAAATATTTGGCTGGTACTGACAATGTTGATCTTCCAGAATGTTAAACACCTACATTCATCTCCAAATTCAAGTACTGTCCTGTGACATCCGTAGATTGAAAATACTCGTAGTTTTGAGAGATAAACGCCACAGATTTATACCAGAAAACTTGGAGAAGACTGTTGTAGTGCACTGCAAAGCAAATTCTGGACATGAAAAGTGGGGTGTGCAGCGGAAAATGAAAGAGAAATGTACATTTAATTATGTTTCCCCACTTTATGTTTTTTATACACGAGTTTCTTACAATCTTAATAACTGATTGATAACCTGATACGCCTCACAACTATGCATGGATTGTTAGTACTAGTGGAACAGACACAGCTGTTATTACTATGATTTTTTTGTTTTATCAATCAGTTGTTCATTTATGATTATGATTTTGTGTATTGGTGTGGGTGAATCGCGTGATTCTAGTAAAGGAATGTTACATTTGCATTTCATACAAATGTTTAATAGCATGAAAATAAGTGGATACTTAAATGCATATTTCATCACCTTTTGCAGCATAGTTGCATGCTTATATTTGTGATTTATACATCATATAAATCCGATGTCTATTCATAAGTTAGAAGTAACAGACGTGAAAGTAGTGAGAGTGATTGCAGGTGCAAAGAGGTGGGAACAATGGCAGGATGGTACTCGAAATTAGGAGATAAATGCTAAGTTAGGAATGAATTCGATGGATGAACCTGTTTGCACAAGCCTGCTTCAGTGGTGGGATTATTTGAGGCGAACGGAGGAGGATAGGTTGCCTAGAAGAATAATGGACTCTTATGCAGGGTAGGAGAAGTACAGGGAGACCAAGAAGATGATGGTTAGACTCAGTTTCTAACGATTTCTTTTGCTAGTAGCTTTACGTCGCACCGACACAGATAGATCTTATGGCGACGATGGGATAGGAAAGGGCTAGGAGTTGGAAGGAAGCGGCGGTAGCCTTAATTACGGTACAGCCCCAGCATTTGCCTGGTGTGAAAATGGGAAACCACAGAAAACCATCTTCAGGGCTGCCGACATTGGGATTCGAACCCACTATCTCCCGGATGCAAGCACAGATCTGCGCGCTCCTAACCGCACGGCCAACTCGCCCGGTTTCTAACGATTTAAAGATAATATATATACATACAAATTGTGTCTTAAAAGTACAGTGAATGGACCCATATCACAATGGCAACGTGTGATAACATCTAGAGGAGCGCCACGTAGCGTTAGACACATGGAAGTGAAGCAGTTTAGTCTGCTGCAGTCAGTTTTACGTAGTGTGTGTGAGGACTCGTTTCATAGACAATGAAGCAAAATATAAACAAGTTTTGTTACAAATTAGGAAAACCGGCGATGGAGACGCATGCTATGCTGGTGCAAGTGTCTGAAACAGACGTCGTAAGCAGAAAATGTATTTACGATTGGTTCCAGCGCTTTCGGAGTGGACAGGAAACTCTTGACGATGATACTCATTAATTTCAATACATCATAACAATTATCTGGTATTTCAAATATGAATATAAAAGTTCAAACCCCTCTGTCGGCAGCCGTGAAGTTGTATTTTCCGTGGTTTCCCATTTTCCCACCAGGCAAATGTTGGGGCTGTAACTTAATCAACGCCATGGTCGCTTCCTTCCCACTCCCATCGATATCATAACGCCTATCTGTGACGGTAGGATTCGCATATGACGGCAGGACCGAGAGATGAGATTTCATTTCACCAGGAGACGCAGTGATGACTGGTGGTAATTGTGAGTTTAACTGAAAGAACCACCATATTATCAGCGATAAGAAACCTTTATGTTCTCTTAAAGATTATCGGTGCACCTGTCAGACAGCGTCAGAACTCTTCACATGACTTGGAGCCTAGCTTTCGACTAACTGGTGTTCCTACAATATAAAGATTCTCTGGGCTAAAAGAGATTAGAACCCCATTCTTATTTAAACGACATCTTCTTCTTCTCCACTATAAGTATTAGGTTTGCTCTTCTTTACAACTCCAGAATTTTCATGTTACCGAACTATCAAGGTATGGATAAAAAATACATGTGCATCTTAAAAAACCCCCGTTGATTTTCACCACAGTCATAAGTTTCTTCCTTCAAAACTCAGTCTTACTCCTGGTCTGTGGGAAGATAAGCGATTTTGGTCAGCTCGATAGCTTTAAGAGCCGACAATACCTTCTTTAGAACTATACAGCACTTACAAGATGACATATTATCCATATTGTTTCATATAATCTCAACTAAATTCCAACACTTCACATGGACAACAATATAAGAATTATGATTTATAAATGTTAAGTTCTGAACTTGTCAGACTAGATTACAGTATATTCTAATCGAATAACAAACTACAAGACTTACCTAAATAGAAGTGCCACGCCTTTGTGCTGAAGGCGAATACGAAATGAGACCCAACTTTACTGGTGAGAGCGATGGTCCCGAGAATTGCGTCGTTCATCTTCAACCGCCTGCTCAGCAAACCGACTGCAATCCCAGTGCCTGCAATGGAGGATGCTAGTTTAAGAACTCGGATATCTCGTGAACAGTCACTAATGAGAAACATTGACACTAAATGCAAACAGAATTGAAGCTTCGAATATTGGTTCTTTGCACGTTATGGAAAGAACCATTGGACGCTGAATAAACTCAAGACAGATGTATGCACTATGCATCATAGGTTTTCTGCACACACTCTCCTGTAAAAATACTTCATATATTAGGTCACCTAGGCTCTAGTATTATTATAGCTACACTCTGACAGTAACATAGCCGTGCTCGGGTAGGGTTTATTGTCTCCTCGACAGGTATCCGAGTAAGAACATAGCAGTAAACACACGGTGTATGTATTATGAGACAAGAGACATTCCTTATGAGCGTGAGTGGCGACTATTTGATCTCCTGGCGATATGTTTGGTCCTCAATGGGTCGAGCTCTTCCTCGTTTGGCTAATGTAAGAGGGGCTGATAATCCCCGACTTCACCATTTTAAACAAGAATTAGCATCAAAACCACCACCATAACACAAATTTCAATTACTGTACTTATCTAGATGCTGACGCTATGAAGGATAATGTGGGTTCTACTTGCACAGATTAAAGTTGTGCTCGAGAAAGTGTACGGGAAATGGACAGGGAAGAGAGAGGGATACACCTGAACAGTAGAATACATCTTCTGGCATACGCCAATGATGCGGTAGTCCTGGTGTAATTGGAAGAGGAGATGGTGGAGACCAGTGAGAAACCTGACCTGTAACGCTAGGAAAGTAGGTCTTAAGATTAATACTGACAAAACTGAAGTAGTGGACCTATGTAGATGAGATACCGTACAAGCAGGAGAATGGAGCTATGCCATGGTAGAGAATTTCGAGTACTCAGCAATCAGGAAAAACATAAGAGTGAAGATCATTGAACGGATTATAAATGCATCCAAAATATGCTACAAGTTGAAACATATCATGACATCGCGCACAATATTAACCATAAACTTTTGAGCAAAGGGTCTTCAGAAAGGTATTTGGATCTGTGTTGGATGAGAATGGCTGGAGACGCAGGAAGAACCTAGAGTTGTATAATTTGTTAAACCAACTTAATATTACACAAAGAATATGAGCTAGAAAACTCCGATGGGCAGGACAAGTGATCGACATGTCCGACAACATCTGGACCAGAGCAGTCCTGCTAGGAAGACCTGAAGGAACCCACCCATTCGGTAGGTCCAGAAAGCGACAGAAAGATCGACTGCTTGATCGCCGGTTAACTAATTAACTAACTAACTAACTAACTTCCACAATTTGGTATTCGAGTGCTGCAGGAGACACCCGCTATACTTTTCAGTCTGTTGTATTACGAGGGCACGTCAGAAAGTAAGCTCCCTATGTTATTGCTCGAGGTACTTATGCATCCATTAGTTGTTCGTTCCATCGATTGACGGCACATATATGTACCGGTCGGTGATAAAAAAAGAAGGCACACCGATAGTTGCAAACTGATGGAGGCACTGAATGAATGGTCGCAGGTAGGGTTGTCAGGCGTCGTGGATTTTAGAGGACAGTGCAATATCCATACTAAATTCTCCCGTCCCGGGCAGCTCCTATCCCGGACAGCAATTGTCCCGTATTTCATTACAATGTAGGGCCTATTTTGAATCTCGAAACAAATACCCCAGATGGTCTCCTTGGCTGAATGGTTAGAGTATTGGCCTTCGGCTCAGAGGATCCCGGGTTCAATTCCCGACTAGACCGGGAATTTTAACTGCACATGCTTAATTCCTCTAGCTCAGAGACTGAGGGTTTGTGTTCGTCTTAATACAAAATTTCACATAACAAATTGCCAACCACCACAAAAATATGCAATAATGAATACATCCCTCCATATAGCGTAGACATCAGGAAGGCTTTTAGGACGTAAAACGAGGCCAAATCCACGCAAACTTCTGACCCCATAAAAACTACAGAAAGGCCAAGAAAGAGATGAAGAAGAAGGAAATAAATAAGAAAGACTCCAGTGTTTCCACTCTGATGAATACCAATTACTTTATCTCTAGGATACAGTTCTTCGCTCCTTTTTTTCTCTGTTAATGAGAGTTCGCTGCCTAATTTTTGTGTTTTCCAGCCGGGCGTATATGACGCGTAATAGCGGCCAGCTACCTGGGGAAGTCAAGGTCCATCTCGTACTCCTCCGATTTGATCCGAGTGAGGATTAGTTAAAATATTTTAATGTGTGGAGGAGCAGAAGTTTCATTCCTGCCAACAATGCTTTTGTCAGAAGGGTGTTTTCACATATAAGCGTGAAATGGCCATGTGAGAAATATTGTTGGTGTTCAGTTAAATTGATTAAGTCTGAGCCGTTCATTTCCGTAAAATTGTCTTCAGAGTCATGCAAGAAATTTTAAGAAATTGCAATGACAACAAAAGGCTGTTAACAGCTGAAAAATATATTGAAAATGAATGAGCTGGCATGAAAAATGAAATAAAATATAAGTTTCAATTTATGTATAAAATGTTAAAAATATATAAAATTGCATTATGATGTCAATAAATTATATCTGATGATGCTAGTTTTTTTTTCTAGTTGCTTTACGTCGCACCGACACAGATAGGTCTTACAGCGACGATGGGACTGGGAAGGGCTAGGAATGGGAAGGAAGCGGCCGAGGCCTTAATTAAGGTACAGCCCCAGCATTTGCCTTGTGTGAAAATGGGAAACCACGGAAAACCATCTTCAGGGCTGCCGACAGTGGGGTTATCTGATGATGATAAATGTATCATTCTGAAGCGAAGTTCACAACTTGTAGAATACGAGCACCGTTGATTCCCTCGACCGCACATCTGTCCGTATTTTGATATCAGATATCTGGCAATCCTGGTCGCAGAAGAAGTAGTACACGGTGACCAGGGTTTCTATTTTATTTTTTGCTAGTGGTTTAACACATCGAAGGTTTTCGGCGACGCAAATATGGGAAGGAGGGCCACAAGGCACAGCCCCAGCATTCGCCTGGTATGAAAATTGTAAACCACTGAAAACCATCTTCGTGGCTGCCGACGGTGGGTTCGCACCCATCACCTCCCGAATGCGGCAGTGATCAGTTTTCTGACGGTTTAATACATTCACACAAGGGTTGTGTGAGTATCCAGAGAGAAAGTATGTCTGCTCGTACAATCAAGGCTATCAATTACTCGTCATTCTCTACCGCTTCACAGAAATTTCTGATCCCACTGCTCTTCGTCACTTCTTTCTGACGATCATTCAACCTCTCTTGAACTACTGCTCTCCGATTTGGACAACAGCCTCCCCCTCCAACATTAACCAGTTGGACAGAGCACTGTCCTTCTTTGCTGCAGTTGTTAGGAATAGAAACCCCAAGCTCAGAAATCTCTCTACGCAGCAGGTATTAAGGGTAATAAACGTCACCGCTGCACATCTGGCGGCAGGTAGCTGACCTGAGCTTCCTGCACTGGATCTTGAATAGTCGTTCCCGCTCGAAACATCTAGTCTCACTCTTCTCTCTCGGTGTTTCTTCCCGCTCCATCAGAATCAAAGAACTTCTCCATATTCCCCACACTCATCACTCAATACTTCATCGATCTTTCCTAATTCGCCTCCAACTCTTGTTAACACTATTAATAGCAGACAAGAGTTTGATATAGCATCAAGTAAAAGTATATTCGAGAGGGATTTAACTAGTCTTTTAAGGATAAGTTGATGTGAAGTGGTTATACCGGCATCTTAACCCACGACGATTTGGCTATGAACATGGACATTCTCATGGTTTTCGATTTGGACTTTTGTTTTTTTTGCTATTTGCTTTACGTCGCACCGACACAGATATGTCTTACGGTGTAGATGGGATATGAAAGGCCTAGGAAGTGGAAGGAAGCGGCCGTGGCCTTAATGAAGGTACATCCCCGGCCTTTGCCTGGTGTGAAAGTGGGAAACCACGGAAAACCATCTTCAGGGCTGCCGACAGTGGGGCTCGAACCCACTATCTCCCGATTATTGGATACTGGCCGCACTTAAGCGACTGCAGCTATCGAGCTGGGTAGGACAGTTGTTATTAGTAGGCTGTGTTCCTGATCTTATCTTTTGTTATGTTTGTTATATTTTAACATGAAATTTTATACTTGTTAATTATTGTAGCTATATCTTGTGCTTCGTGAATAAATAAATAAATAAATGAATACATAATGGTTCTATGAATTTGTAGAGGTTGAACGGCAGTGGAAGTTGGGTAGAATATTTATTTATTTATTTATTTATTTATTTATTTATTTATTTATTTATTTATTTATTTATTTATTTATTTATTTATTTATTTATTTATTTATTTATTTATTTATTTGGTGGTTTACAACAGGATAGTAAACCCTAATTACAGTAGACCTAAAGATCTTTAAAATACTTATTAAGTTACATTGATACATATCTTAGATCTAAGTAACTGAATTATTCACCACCTACAGTAACATTTTAACAGATTTCAGTCTGACGTTAATTTTTTGTTTTGCGGCAGTGTAGCTGCAAAACGTTTTATGAACGATGGATATTGACATGTCGAAGTCCAAGTTATTGTCTATACTAACAGCTTCATTATAACTTAGTTGTTACATAGCCTACAGAGTAGTGAATTGTGTGGGTGGTTGTCAGAGCTCTTTCAGTCCTAAACGTGCCGCGGTTTTTTGAATGCAAGCGGAGTACACGAAAGTTCATCAGGGACAGTAAATGCACATTATCTACGTTATTGTTTAATCATTTATGCAGGTACTCGGCATCAAATATTTTTCTCTTATTTTCAAGTCTGGTCATTCCGATACTGGTTAGTAAGTTTTTGTATGGACCATAAATGCGTACAAGCCATGCATTTCGTGATGTAGGAATCTTACAAAACGTTTTTGCACTCTTTCGATTAACTTAATATACTGTATGTGTCAAACCTTGGATTCTATACAACGCTAGCATATTACAGTTTTGTTCGTACAAAGCCATTATAGAGTGTTATGATGGAATTCGTCTTCCTGAAGAGTTTAGTATTCCATATCATAAATCCCAATGCCCGACAGGCCTCTCCTGTCACGTTGTTTACATGAACCGGACGCTAATATCACTGACTTTGTCAACTTCCTGCAGGGCGTTTGGACCCAGCTTGTATGGAAAGTTTTATTCTTTTTTCTGGTGAATGACATCGTTACACATTTCGACGCGTTAAATTTTAGTTCATATGGCTCCACATTAGAATATCGTACAGGTCTTTTTGTAGTAAGTGATTTTGAAATCTTCAGCATAAAGGAGACAGTTGGAATTTTTAACATGTTTAGGCAAATCATTTATGAAAATTACAAACATAATTGGCGCCAGGTTCGAACCCTGAACGATTCCCGAATATACATTGTATTCCATACAGGAAATATCATGGTACTGAACATACTGTTTCCTTTTAGATAAGTACTAACAAATTTGATCATACAGAAGACAAATCTACTCAATTTACTTAACAATATATCATAGTCCACGCTATCAAATGCCTTTCCAAAATCTGTGAAAATAATACCATTTCTTCCTCCCCCCCCCACCATTATCTGTGTCGATATATCCTGACGCAGATTGACCAGATTTGTAACTGTAGATCTCCTAAACCCATGTTCTTTGTGATATATTAGTGGTCCAATGTGTAAGAAAATCTTATCATGAAGGATACACTTTTTACAAAAGCTGACGGGATACATACTGATCGGTAGATTTTAATTAATACCTGATCACCTGATTTTAGTGGGGGGCAAACACCAGGAAAAGTTTGTGTTTTAACAGCAAGATTATAATAAAATATAATAGCTTCCTAAGAATGTCCACACAGCTTTTTATGATATATGGAGGTATCTGATCTGGATCTGCAGAGGACTTCGGCTTTAATTTTCTCAATGCTCTATCAATGTCATCATCCTTATTTCATCGATGTGTAAAGTTTCTGAGACTAGTATTAACTGTGGGAATGTCGTATAGAGCAGTGTCAGAGTCAGTAGACCTATCTGAAATACCTAGCAAACAGATCCCCAATTGTTTCACAACTCTATAACTTCTCACTCATCATTGTACCACGTAAGTCCTTAAGTTACGTTTTCTATGGTTTACATAAGACCCAATTTTTTTTACAATCAAGTGCAATGGTGTCTTCACCAGTCGTTACATATTTCCTATAAACTACTTCAATAAGTGCCTTTATTTTGCTTCTGAGTTGTTTACATTTCATATCACTATATTAGGAGACGTCCTTACGTTTTATGTGGAAATGTTTATTTTTTAAAGTCTCTAATAATTTGTCTTATGAACCAAGAGGGTTATTTATTAAGCCTCTGTGAATCAGACTTTGAAACGTTTCTCCGCAGTACCAGGTACAGTTGACTATAAAAGGTATTTACTGCCGAATTTATTTACGAGTTATTAGATAACTCATTAGTATAAGGGCAAAGTATGTTCTAAAACAACAGGTGCAGCATCAGCATTTTCCCACGCTTTTGAGTAGTGTAGCTTGTCGCTTTTGATACAATGACCTAGTAGTGTACCTATGCTGGTTCTTACCCGAGTTCAATGACCTCTCGGTGAGGATAAGACGTGGCATAACGTCATAACCTTCCGTACGAGAGCAAGCCTAACCTCGCAGACTCCATTGGAAGGGCCTAATTGGTCAGCGAATAATGTGAGGGTGCTTTTGACCCCTAGGTAAGGTTACGACGTCATACCCATTCGTAAAGGGAATAGCTAATCTCACTGGACAACCTGGGGTGTTTTCACCCCTATGTGAGGTTATGACCTCATACCCGGGCAATGCTAACCCCACGAGCCACTGTGGAGGAGCCGAATCGTTCGGGCGCCCCCGGAGGAGACACAAATCGGTTAGGTGACCTGCAGATGAGGTTAAGACGTCATTATGAGGCGTTAACCTAACCTTGCGCACGAACGCTAACCTAACCTCACACACACAGGCTCCCCTTGGAGGAGTCCAATCGGTTAGGTGACTGGTAGTTGATGACATGTTAACCTAACCTCGATACGAGGAACGCTAACCTAACCTCAGACGGATTCCCCTTGGAGGACCCGAACTGGTGAGGTGATTTGTAGGTGTGGTTAACCTAACCTTGGCCACGAGCGGTAACCCAACCTCACAAAGGCTATTTTCCCGTGTTCCGACGGAGCTGTGACGTAATAAGCGCGGGCGATTTAAAATGCATGCTTATCTTCACATTACCCTCTCCTGACAGAGTCGTGACATCACAGCGCGGGCGATTTGACCTCCTAACAGAGAGTTCTATCCTCCTTATAGAACTAGTTGCTTATAACTGCCTTCTCATCCTCCTCAAAGACTTAGATTTCCTCCTCCCTCCTCATCTTTATAGAACTACTAAGTTTATAAGGGGGAAGAGGAGGAGGAAGATGAGGGAGGAGGAAGTCTAAGTCTATAAGGAGGAGGTTAGAACTCTCTGTTAAGAGGAGGAGGAGGATATTCGGATAGATATGTCTAACGCGTGGAATGAGATAGCGGGACAGAGCATGTGTCATACTAAGGTCACGCTGTTTTGACATGTAGTGATCACGTGGACATGGTTATACATGTTTAGACTTGTCCACTAACAGGCTCTCCCTTGTTAGCTCTCTAGACTATCTTGTGCAGGTTTTGCTATAGTGTTTGAAGAGATAAAATATTCGCTTTCTGGGTTCGCGATACGAATCTTATGCAGCGTGCATGATGTGACTAATTACTGCTTCGTATCCACTTGAGCTCAAGATGCGAACAACGGTTATGTGATGAAAAGGGAACTAGAAGTTCTTCAGCCTACATTAAAAAATGGCGACGACTAGGAAAATATTTGATGAGTGAGAGGAGGCGAAGGGAATGCAACAAGTAGAACATTTTAAATTTAACGAAATATTTATTGTGTAATTATTTTCCAAAATTATACAAACTACTACCAGTTTTACTACAATCTTTGTTATGCTGGCGACAAGTTTGCTGTACTCCTTAACATTTCACTGTGAAGAGACAGCATGCTCGAAATGAAGCCCCCTGCAACATTCAAATTAAACAAAATATTTATTTGTAACGAAACTAAATTTTCAAAATATATTGAACTATATATGTTATTTTTTGCGAAGGAGGAGTTGTTTTTCTTACCTTTATGACATCCTTGTGTTTAGTTCCTTTCATAATCACAATCACGTACTCTAAAGGGTAAAAGTTCACGCATACACTGTCTACAGTTTACGATCTTCGGGTTAGGTCCATCCCAATCGACACGATTTTCACTTCGGTGCTTGTAATGTCGTCGATAGAGACTGCATGAAGCTGCTTCGCTTGACTTATTACTGTGGAGAGGTAGGAGGTCCCAAAAAGCATCTACGAAAGGAGCAGCGTACGTAGATAAAAATCCTGGCAGTACACACTGAATCATATGTTCTGGCATCTGATATAAAGTTCCATATTTATAGAACATCTTAACAGCCACACTTACTTGAGAGAGGTAAATAATATGTAGCGTATTAGTTTCGCGGCTAGGCAAACAGGTTGCACATTCACAGTTTTGTTTGTTATCAATACTATTGTCTGTAACAGTGCACCTTTATCTTCTTTCCGCTCCATAGTGTTCGGTGTAGAAGCACACACTGATGATCATGATGTAAGCCTATCCTTATTTATAGTCTTGTAACGATATTCGATAGTGGATGGTAAGTGACACATCACTCATGTGAATAATAAGACAATAGCCTGTTGTGTTAGCAGAAATATTTTCAGATGTTTCAAATTCTAAACGAATATCGACAGGAGATTCTTTTATGGATTCTTCATGATAAGAGCAGTCTATAACCATAATCGGTGCTTTGTTTCTAAATTCTTCAGAAGAAAATCGCGGGCGATCTTATTTCTGGTAATATGATGATAGGAATTTACAAAACATGCCATAGAGCAACCCAAATTTACTTTGATCAAACTGTGAGATATCTTTTTCATGGTTGAATTTACAATGGGTTTGAAATCCACAAATAATATACAAATGCTTTTCAGCAAAACGTGACGTTTTAACAGCCCAGCTATGCTTGTTTGTAGGCGATAACCCAGGATACTCATGCAGCTCCCAACTTCGAAAACGTGTAGGTAATGTTGTATCATTTTCTACAATCTTAATCAATCGAGTAGCAGCATATCCCCTCTATGTAGATTGACTTAGGCTGAGTATCTCAGGTGGCAAAGCGTTCGCCTTTTTAGTCTTGAAATCTACATGGTCATCAGCCTAAACGCTGATCTAAGAATGGCAGACAAAGGTGATGTTGAAACATAGCAGAATATCTAT
Source organism: Anabrus simplex (assembly GCF_040414725.1). Lineage (NCBI taxonomy): Eukaryota > Metazoa > Arthropoda > Insecta > Orthoptera > Tettigoniidae > Anabrus > Anabrus simplex. Next base: position 130,359,294 of record NC_090271.1, on the reverse strand, counting down.
TCTATGTAGACTGACTTAGGCTGGGTAGCTCAGGTGGCAAAGCGCTAGGATTTTGAGTCCTGAAAACTGCTTGGGCATCAGCCTAACGGAGATAATCATTCTACTTTCTTATCTCATCTATTCGAATATCCTCCTCCTCCTCCTTCTCCTATAATCCTCATAGAACTAGTAGCTTATAACTAGCTCCTCCTCATAGACTAGACTTCCTCCTCCTTATCCCCTTCCTTATAGAAGTACCAAGTCTATAAGGGAGAAGGGGTCCGTGATCTTTCTCACTCGGCTCCTCGAAGCGGCCCCCGTCCGATTCGGCTCCTCCAAAGTGGCTCGTGAGGTTAGCATTGCCCGGGTATGAGTTCATAACCTCACCTAGGGGTCATAAACACCCTAGGTTGCCCTCGTAAGTATGGGTATGACGTCGTAACCTCACCTAGGGGTAAAAAGAACTCCACATCATTCCCTGACCAATTGGGTCCCTCCAATAGAGTCTGTGACGTTAGGCTTGCTCACGGAAGGTTATGACGTTATTCCGCGTCACAACTTCACCGAGAGGTCATTGAACCCGGCTAAGAACCCGCATAGGTACACTACTAGGTCATTGTATCAAATCCGACATAGATACACTTCTCAAAAAAGCGTGGGGAAAATGCTGACGCAGCACCTATTGTTTTAGAACATACTTTGCCCTTCTACTCTCATTCCAGTAGGCGTCCCTTAATTTTGTAAACAGCTTCTCAAACTTAACTTTCCTAAAGTTAAATCTTGTTTCCATTTTAGCCCAAAATTCTCTTGAGCCCTTTTCAGTGGTAAATTTAATTTTAATAAAGGGCGTTGGTTATCTTCTCTAAGAGAGGGAATGTGTCCCTGGAAACTTGTAATTGCGTATAATTGGTATGAATTAAGTAAAGGGTTTTCCCATTGCTATTGTGCACAGTATTAAGAGATGTTAGTTCGAAAAGGTTTATATTTTTTTAAATCATCCGACAATGACATCGGGACTGAGGTGTGTACTTGTTATTGTGGGAATGTTAATGTCACCTGCTATGATCATGTTATTACTGTAAATTTTATAATGGGCTTCCAGCCATTCTTAGCACTCCCTGGTATTGCCCGAGATTAGAGTAGGGGAGGGGAGGGGGACATGTAGACAGAGCAAGCAAGCAAGCAAGCAAACAAACAAACAAACAAACAAACAAACAAAATGTTTTCTATTGTTCTAGTTTTAACAGCATGACCTCCCTATGACGAACAACTGCGGGAAAGACTAATTCCCAGGGAGGATGAAATTACAGTAAAATTTGAAATGGTTCAACGTGTAGGATTCCTCTTCTTATAGCCAGGAAATGAAGAAAGACATTTTGTACCACGGTATGACAAAAACTTGAATAATTTGGCGATTACGTCAACAACAACAACAACAATAACAACAACAACAACAACAACAAAATGAACGAGTAGTGCCGAAAGAAAATAGTGTTCTTTATATTGATCTCTCTTAATCCGTTCATCTACGCAAATAATTAGAGAAACGTACTTCTTGTATTACCCTATAAATTCAAGTATCTTATTAAATTCTTCAATTAGAAACGTATAAATTAAACTTGTACTCACCAATTAGATGGATTACAATAGAGTACGTGGCATAATAACCAAAATCCACCTCGTTCCAGTGGAACTGCCTGCGTACAAAGGCGTATGCGTTCTCTGCCTCGCCTGGAATAAAGTGTTTCAATGTTACTAATTAAATTGTCAATAGTAGCGTACTTAATGCAGGGCATAGAGACAAATTAACTGATTACCACAATATAAATTATATTTGTAGAATTACATTGTTGAACGTAAAATAATAATTTTATATTAGCTAAAAAGTTAGTTTCCTTAACTGTACCACTAATGTCATTTAGCGGAGATGACCAGGAGCACAAGGGACAAACCGCACCTCAATTAACAACAATAATGTAGCGAGCTCATGTGAAATAGCAGCTAAATACACTCTGTCACCAGGCTGCTAGGGTGGGACTTCAAATGTCACTAGACAAAACAAAGTTCAGTCAATTAAAATTATTTTCAAGGTCCACCTATTCAATACAATGACGTTTTATTGTGATTCAATCACATGTCAAATGGTACTAGTTTCGGTATCTATGTGCCACCATCAGCCTTAAGTACAAATTAAACAAATATATACGTATTCCTAAAACATCTAAAACACATTTTAACACATTATAAAATACATTACTGTGATGATATATGAGTTAGATAAAATTATGTTACAATTGATTGCTGTAATATAAAATTCTTAAAATTCCGGCAGTTCGTTTTGTGTCCAGTCTGTGTACATCTGGAATAAGTGAATTTGGGCTGTTTTATGCTGTCTATGCGAGTTGCACGTATACACTTGATATTAGGTGGTTCCGGGGAAGTTTACTTTGATCATGTGAGATCGTGATATAAAGATGAATTTTATTCCCACTTCATTTTAAACCTGAAGGAGAAAAGAGCCAGGTTAGACGTTGGAAGCAATGTATGGAAGTTACTAGAGCCATTAGAATTATTGGCGCACACACACACATCGCCCAGCTCCGTCTGTGTAACAAACACGTTCAACATGCTGCTCAAGGTGAGTCAATCATCATTCGGTTCTGCTATTTGAGGATCCGAAAAGCTTTCGGACTGAAGACTTAACAACATCAGGTAAATGATCAAGTGGTATTGCACAGCATTTTATTTCAAGTACTTGATCCTTGACTGACCTTCATATGAAGTATCCTTATCTACACTCGTAACAAGTAGTGATTGTGGTTCCCTACAAAGCATTGATGCACCTAATGAACGTATACATATTATTTCTCAAAGGTGTTTTTTGTCGGTACGCCATATCTTCCTTAATACTTCATCAAAATTAATGGTTGAGACATCATTTAGAAGATGACGTTCTCCGATAATGAAGAAAAATAAACAAATGGTTTAAAATTAATGTTTTCGCTAAAAAATCCTTATTTTATAATTCAGTTATTATGAGTTTCGACTTGACGTTTGAGCGCTGCCTTTTGGCGGAGGGTAAGTGAATTAATCAACAGCCAATCATAGGCAGCCGATCGCTCCGATAGAGCGCGTTAAACTCCAGTTCCTGTTAGAGTGTTGTCGATCTGTTGTTTATTGTAACCACGTGCTATCAACTGTGTGTTGTATTGTGCTCAGTTCTTTTTGCGGTCTTTGTGTGTCTTTGTGCTAGGTTGTTGTTCGTTTATATTTCGTAGTGTAGAGTTTATAAATGTATTGTTTAGTATGTTTAATATTATAGCGCGTTATATTGTAGTGAATAGTGTGTAACAGGTGATCTATTTTATATAGTAGATTAATTTAATATTTCTTTCGGTAGTTATATACTAGGTTAATTTTAGGCCCGTGTGTGAATTCGATATTCTGTCATGTCGACGCCTACTTCTAAGGATGAAGCTCCCAAGAGAAGAAAGACCTTCGGACGCGGTACTCCACTAAAGAGTCAGGCCCGGGAAATTGTTTGTAATGTTAGGGAGTCATTCTTGACAAAGCACCAACAATGGCGGCTACAAAGAATGTTGATTAAGTGGTTGAAGAAGCATACATAATATTTCGGTTCGCGATGACATGGGGAAGGGGGATCTTACGCATCTCTTGAAACAAAACAAGCCCCAGTGCCCAGTTTATGTGGTGGATAGCCAGAAAAAAACGGGCATTAAGTAGATCACCTTCCACTATACCATTGCCATTTTAACGCCATAGCACTGATTTTGGCCCAAGTGAAGGATTATGTAGCTGAGAATAACCGACTCTTCACAGTTTCAGCAGTTGAAAGACTTATTTTCGAAGCCGTAGGCCGTATAAGTGCGGAGGACTGGAGCAACGTTGTGTGACACACGAAATCCGAGATTAAAGCTTGAGAGAAAGAAAGTCTCACAGACGATTATGTTGAAGACTTTATTATCTCTTTAGGGTCAAGCGAGAGTGAAACCTCAACAGATGATGACAATGCCGATATTGACTCAGAAATGAGTGGTATATTCGCTTTGTAGGATTATTTCCTTCGTTACGGGAAAGTGAATCTAAAAACAACGCGAGATCTTCTACATGGTGAGTAGAAATTTAATTTAATTTTCTCACGTTTTATCTGCTTTAGCATTGACATATTTTTATCTTGTAGCCTCATCCTAAATTTGTGTATTGTTGATCTTATGTGAATCACGTATGTTGCTAAAAAGAATAACTGATTATGGACTTATATTCCAGTATTTACATTTCTGTTCGTGTTGTGTATCATAAATCAGCTGTTTGTATTCGTAGCAATTTGGCACCACCGGCTGACTTCCGGCTAACTGTCAAGTCGAAACTCATAAAAACGGAACTATAAACACTTCATTTGCATAAAGAATGTAGAAGGTGCCATCTGTTAACAATCCGTTTAACTAACATGTACCAAGCTCGATAGCTGCAGTTGCTTAAGTGCGGCCAGTATCCAGTATTCGGGAGATAGTAGGTTCGAACCCCACTGTCGGCAGCCCTGAAAATGGTTTTCCGTGGTTTCCCATTTTCACACCAGGCAAATGCTGGGGCTGTACCTTAATTAAGGCCACGGCCGCTTCCTTCCCACTCCTAGCCCTTCCCTGTACCATCGTCGCCATAAGACCTATCTGTGTCGGTGCGACGTAAAGCAACTAGCAAAAAAATTTTAAAAAAATAAAAAACAAACAAACTAACATGCACGACAGCTGTCGGTTGGAGTTGTTTACATTGTTTAAAGAATATAGAGGGCGCCATCTATTTACAGTCTGTTTTTGAATCAAGTATGTACCGTGTGCTTCTATTGCTCCTAACTTCAATAACATTGATCTGTCATTTAATTCCAGGATGCCAAGGGACACAACAGGCAGACCGAGAGGGCGACCTCCACCCAGAGGGCGTTCCACACCATTGGAACGTGTCACAGATCGCAGAAGAAGAGATTCCAGAAGTGACGAACAAAGACAACTTCGACTTTAGAAGGATAGAGAAGCTCAGCGCAATCGCAGACAAGGCAGATTCAGAGCTCAACGACAACAGTTAGTCCAAGATAACAACTTTGTGTCATCCAATTACCGACTTCGCCTCCAGCAAAATATCAGTGCAAGAAGACAACTATATAAACTTCCAAAAACGTATTGTTCTGCCCGTCTTTTTCTTAGGGACAATGAAGTGCAAACACATAATGTTGGTGATATAGACAAAACGTGAGTACATTGCTCTGCAAGGTTTTTTGCAGGAGAGTTCAGTGACAATTCAGCTGCCATGTGTTGCCACAAGGGAAAGGTTAATTTGGAGCCCATTAAAGTTCGTGAAGAGCGTCAAAATTTCATCGAGCAGATGGATGATTATACTAAAAACTACCTAGAAAATATTAGGCAATTTAACAATGCTATGGCATTTGCTTCAGTTCAGAATATCTCGGTTGATATTCCTAGCAGAGGTCCATTGTTTTAAATTACACGGTCAGATGTATCGAAAGTTGGGAAGTTTGCAACCTTCTGCAGGAGTTGCACCAACTTACGCTGGCCTCTTTCATTGTAGATTTTGATACGGTACTGAATTACAATATCGTATAGAGAATGAAGCCAATAGAAAATGTTGCAACATAATCCTTATGCATAGTTGTTTAAATATATAAAAGCTGTAGCTGACACTATACCTGATTTTAAATTACAATTTACTACTAGGAATGCATTTCATCCTCGAAGATCCAATGTGCCTACAGTCAGTGACGTGGCTGCTGTTTTTGTCACTGATGACGGAACACCACCAGGCAATGTTGATTTTGTGATCTAATCTAAAAGAACTGGTGCACTTACTAAAATATATTACTTGAATCCCCATTCTGATCCAATGTGCTATCCATTGCTTATCCCATGTGATGATTGTGGATGGACTTTAGGTAAACCACATGTTCAAGTCCATACTACTGCGTTGAGAACAGTCACAACTCAGTTACAGTACTATTGCTACAGTTCATATTAGAAGTAGCTTCAGTATCCTTCATGCTTCAGGTCAATTATTTCAGCAATATATTGTCGACAGTTATGTTAAAGGAAAAGGTTCCAGGTTGGTATCAACAAGAACTCAGAGCTGACAGTTACACCGGTTTGATGGACTTTATTAACACTGATGCTGAACAAGGACGGGCATTTGGGGGAATTCCTGTTATTCTTCCTTCAACTTTGGCAACCCTCGAAATATGCTTCAAAATTATCAAGACGCGATTGCCATTGTTGCCCGTTTAGGAAAGCCTGATCTATTTCGCACAATGACTTTCAACCCCAGGTGGACTGAAATTACCTCTCAAAGAAGTTTTGTAAAGAAAAGAAAATTAAGAACAAAATTCACATCTGACAGAGACAATATCATTTTTTTTAATATCTACTTTTTAAATGGTTTACAATTAAACGTATACTTTATACATAATTATAACGGCTTTTTACTTTTTTTTTGCTAGGGGCTTTACGTCGCACCGACACAGATAGGTCTTATGGCGACGATGGGATAGGAAAGGCCTAGGAGTTGGAAGGAAGCGGCCGTGGCCTTAATTAAGGTACAGCCCCAGCATTTGCCTGGTGTGAAAATGGGAAACCACGGAAAACCATCTTCAGGGCTGCCGATAGTGGGATTCGAACCTACTATCTCCCGGATGCAAGCTCACAGCCGCGCGCCTCTACACGCACGGCCAACTCGCCCGGTGCTTTTTACTTTGAGACTGATATTTCATTAATAAATACTAGCATATCATTATTTCCACATTCTACCATTCGGTGGCTGATCACGATACTGTGCGAAATATTCGCACGGGTCAGCTACTATATATATTTCAAGTTGTTTTACGTCGCACCGACCCAGGTAGGTCTTATGGCAACGATGCGACAGGAAGGGGCTAGGAGTGGGAAGAAACCGGCCGTGGCCTTAATTAAGGTACAGAAAATGTGGTGCGAAAATGGGAAACCACGGAAAACCATCTTCAGGGCTCCTTAGTGCTGGATACTGGCCGCACTTAAGCTACTGCAGCTATCCGGCTCGGTAATGAACAAATAAGGAAGATTCAAAGGACCATGAATTCTTACATTAACTTTATATTTTCCTTACGCTATGACACACGTGTCACACCTTACTACAAGCAACTTTCCCTCCTGCAATTTGAAGAACTCCGAAATTTCCATGTAGTCGTGCTGATGTTCATATCCTTAACCGAGAGAACTCCCCCAGTACCTGTCCTCAACATTTACCCATCTTTTCTCTTTTCACCAACATAATACATGCTCTGTTACCTTGTGAGACAGGTGGAAAATTTCAACATTTCATAATATCCCAGGTTAGACGAAGAACGTTCTACGAACACCAATGGCATCTTCCCAGTTTGATTACATACATTAAAGATACACATTGATATTCCGCAACCATAATTACAAATGAACAGAGCTCGAAGATTGCCTTATAGCAGCCTTGCAAATAACTAGCATTTCCTTCAACTGATAAGTAATGTTATAAAAATAACTATTTTCTGAGAAATGCTGTTAACATTGTTACTAATCATTATCCCAAAGAAGATGTATATGAAGTCAATTACAGGTACGGTACAAATAAGCTACAAGCTTACCTTGAGTAGGAGGAACTGTGCGGCCAGTATCCAGTATTCGGCAGATAGTGGATTCGAACCTCAATATGGGCAGCGCTGAAGATGATTTTCCGTGGCTTCCCAGTTTCACACTAGGCAAATGCTGGGGCTGTATCTTAATTAAGGCCACAGCCCTTTCCTGTTCCATCGTTGCCATAAGACCTATCTGTGTCGGTGCGACGTAAAACAACTTGGTTTTAAAAGAGGGAAGTAGGATGAACTAAATCCAGCACGTCACGTGCAGATAACGAACAAAATAGCTGCCTCGGCGAACCAGACGTAGTGGTGTTCTACCCATGATCCCTAGTCAAGGGTTCAATTCCGGCTGAGGTAGTCTAGTTTTAAAATCTTGGCACACCATGTCATTGTATTGGCATGTTTAAGATTTTACATGGTGGTGCATTCTGTGACATCCAACGAAATTAAATTATCTCAGCCATAGTACGGCCGACATGATGCGCCGCTCTACCTAGCTCCGTACCGGCCTTAACAATCGGGTCCACGCACTGTAATCAGAGTAGTTTCATAGCTCGACACGTAACGCTGGCGACCTAAGTTTTTACGGTAGAAATTCCTGCTCCTCTATGGAAAAGTTATTGACTTAGATTGCCAATTTATCTTAATTTAGAGGTACGGAGAATGTTACATAGGTTAATGCTGTTAAAATGATTAATCCTAAAGGTTAGTTTCGTTGATATTTGCAAAAATAACGACGTGAAATGAAACTGCAGAGAGATGGGCTAGTCCAACTGACGTTCCTTAGGCTAACTGTGAGGAATAATAGTAATCACTTCTATTATCCACAGCTTTAGATACATAGCAGAACTTACTAAAACAATTTTGTCTTCTGATGTTAATCTCGAGATTAAAAGACATTGTTCAATTAAAGTTTGAAAAATTCTTCAAGTGCTGCTGTCAGGAAGGGGCTGGACAAAACATAAACGTCTTACTTTTTTCTATATTCACTGTATGGATAACATACATATTTTGACTCAAAGATGCTTAAATTTTCATGTCAATATATCCATAGTTTCAGATGATATTTCATTCATACTTCACACTAGAATTTCAAATACCAGGCGAGTTGGCCGTGCGGTTAGAGGCTTGCAGCTGTAAGCTTGCATCCGGAAGATAGAGGGTTCGAACCCCACTGTCGGCAGCCCTGAAGATGGTTTCCGTGGTTTCCCATTTTCACACCAGGCTGTACATTATAAGGCCACGGCCGATTCTTTCCCACTCCTATCCCACCATCGCCATAAGACCTATCCGTGCCAGTGCGATGTAAAACAAATAGCAAAAAAAAGAAGAGTTTTGAACATAAATTCAGTGACAGAAAACGATTTTGAGTAAATACATTGTGAACTGTTCATTGCACAGGTAACAGTAACATAACAGTAATGCAGGGCCTCTCAAACGCCCAAAATCTCACGCATGCAAATTGAGGCGCAGAGTTCCTGTGCACAGTGCATCGCTCCCATTTGGCTCGGCTCGGACCAACGCTTCGTCTCTGGGCTACTCGGCTAAGTCGGCTCAACAAGGCTCAACTCGGCTCGGATTTGGAGCGCTACGGAGCAAGTGAGGAAGAGGGAGATATGTGGAGCGAGCGAGACAGCCGTAGGGAAAAAGAGAGACAGCGCTATTGCTCCAAATCGAGGAGTAGGGGTCTGCACTCTACACCAGGTGCATGCACTCTGAGAGGCCCTGCAGTAATGGTTTCTACTTGTCAGTGTTGAAATGTTGAAGTTCAGATTATCTTGGATAAAAATATGTTGTATTGCTGTCATGTGACAAAAATGATTCAGCTTAAAGGATTATTCAATGAAAGAAAATTTAGGGGTAATAAATGCCCGATTAGCGTGATTAGCTGCCACCCCTGAAGGCCCGGGTTCGATTCCCGGCTCGCTACGAAATTTGAAAAGTGGTACACTGGCTGGAACGGGGACCACTCAGTGTCGGGAGGTCAACTGAGTAGAGGAGGAATCGATTCCCACCTCAGCCATTCTCGAAGTGGTTTTCCATAATTTCCCACTTCTCCTCCAGGCAAATGCGGGAATGGTACCTAACTTAATGCTACGGCCGCGTCCTTCCCTCTTCCTTGTCTATCCCTTCCAAGTTTCCCATCCCCAACACAAAACCCCTCAGCATAGCAGTTGCGGCCACCTGGACGAGGTACTGGTCATCCTTCCCAGTTGAATTCCCCGAACCGAAGTCTCACGCACCAGGACACTTGCCCTTGAGGTGGTAGAGGTGAGATGCCTCACTGAGTCCGAGGGAAAGCCAACCCTGTAGGGGTAAACAGATTGCGAAAGAAAGAAAGAAAGAAAGAAAGAAAGAAAGAAAGAAAGAAAGAAAGAAGGTAAATACCCGAAATAGAAACGGAAAATTATGATGAAAGTGCTAATTTCTTTGAGCCACTCCGAAGTTTTGTCCTGGTCTGCAGAGTACAGCCCTTGTAAGGCAGACCTTCCGATAAGGATGGGCGGCATCTGCCATGTGTGGGTAACTGCGTGTTATTGTGGTGGAGGATAGTGTTATGTGTGGTGTGTGAGTTGCAGGGATGTTGGGGACACCACTAACACCCAGCTCCCGGGCCAATGGAATTAACCAGTGAAGGTTCAACTCCCCGACCCGGCCGGGAATCGAACCCGGGACCCTCTGAACCGAAGGCCAGTACGCTGACCATTCAGCCATCGAATCCACTGTCCTCCACGGATTTAATCACCTTCTGGAAAAAAATCCGCAGCCTGTTTCCAGTCATTCGACCGGATCAGGAATGGAATGAACGAAGCCCCCATCTAGCAGCGAGGATAGGAATTGTGCCGGCTGCCGAAGCCTGTCGCACTTCTCCGGGGCAGTGATTAATGAATGACGGATGAAATGAAATGATATTCGAGAGTGTTGCTGGAATGAAATATGACAGGGAAAACCGGAGTATTCGAAGAAAAATCTGTCTCGCCTCTGCTTTGTCCAGCACAAATATCACATGGAGTGACCGGGATTTGAACCACAGAACCCAGCGGTGAGAAGCCGGCGCGCTGTCGGTTGAGCCGCGAAGGCTCCATCACCTTCTGAAATAAGGTGAAAAGGCACAGATGCGGGAGTAATCTGAGGATATCCAATTACTTCCTTTATTAGGTCCTTGCCTAGATAAAGCCGACAGCCGCTTTTCTCCTAATTCCCTTCTATACGGTATTTCATGGAGTCGTATCTTTTCTGGCTGCGAACCACCTTGCCGAGATTGGCAAAATGGTACACAACAGTTCAATATTTCGGGGCAAGAATCTGAAGATTCAGTTCTACGCAAAATATACCTGGCACGAACGGAAAGAAACAAGTACCAACACCTTAAAATCACTTTTGAAATATCTATAAGCATAACATGATTAATTCATTTCACAGTTCTATACAAAATATCTCTTGTACGAACGGAAGTGTGACTAGACACGTTTACTCATTGTACGAAATAACTCAGGTTTTCACACACATTCATGCACCAATAACACTGTGCTACACCCACACTGACAGCAAAGATTGTGCGTCTACTGCTGCACTCTTACGGCGACTTGGAGAAATATTAGTAGTGGAGCCTTCCTGCGTTAAACTAGTGGCATAGAGCAGGCAATATTAAGAGGATCGAGACGGCGGTGGGTAAAACTTTCCAATTACAGCTTTATGCTTGGCTTCACAAACGATTGTCAAGGCCGGTATAAGGAGCGCAGCGAGGGATCCAGTCGGCCGTGGCCACAGTATCCATACAGTAGAATTCCGCTTTCGATACTAGATAGCAGCACAAGCGGAATTTCAAAACTGATAAGCAGCAGGGCCACCTAGATTGCACTATTTCAGTAGGTAGGTGAGACCACACTATTCTTCTTCTTAATCTGTTTATCGTCCAGGGTTGGCTTTTCCCTCGGACTTAGCGAGGGATCCCACCTCTACCGCCTCAAGGGCAGTGTCCTGGAGTTTATTATTATTATTATTATTATTATTATGTTTACCGTCCAGGATTGGTTTTTCCCTCGGACTCAGTGGGGGATCTCACCTTTACAGCCTCAAGGGTAGTGTCCTGGAGAGTATCCTCGGGGATAAAATTGGGAGAGGGGCCAGTACCGCTACCAGACGACCTTATCTGTTATGCTGAACACGGACCTTATGGAGCATGGGAAGATTGGAAGGGACAGACAAGGAAGAGGGAAGGAAGCGGCCGTGGCCTTAAGTTAGGTACCATACCGGCATTTGCCTGGAGGAGAAGTGGGAAACCACAGAAAATCACTTCGAAGATGGCTGATGAGGTGGGAATCGAACCCTCCTTTACTCAGTTGACCTCCCGAAGCTGAGTGGACCCCGTTCCAGTCCTCATACCATTTTTCAAATTTTGTTGCAGAGCCGGGAATCGAATCCGGGCCTCCGGATGTGGCAGCTAATCACACTAACCACTACACCGCAGAAGCGGACTTATTATTATTACCAAGCAATAAACCGCAATCCTGCACTGAGTTTGCCGTATAAGTTCAGTACTTCGAATACAAATACCGAAAAGTTCTCTTACACTACAGAGTGAAGAGGGGGTTTCACTTCTGACGGGAGGTTAAATACCGTCTCTCAATCAAATCGTTTCTTCCCCGTCAGTGCAGTAGGTATACAGAGATTTTTCCGACTCATCGAGAAACAGATGAATAAAAGGGCATAGTTTTCTCCCCTGGGCTCCCAATTACTTGTTCTCAACAAAAAAAATTGCAGTACAAAGCAGCAATTTATCTTCATCCCCAAATTATCAGAAGATCAGGTGTAGATGCTACATACAAGCTTACATTAAGTTTGTAGGTCTTCGGAAACATAATTCTCAGAAATTTCACTTACACTACGCGTATTCAGTGTTCTCTCATTCTCCTGTTTGGCCATGTCATAGCTCCTTAATGTACCTTCCCCTGTCCTCAATTTGCCTAGCTCAGCGGAGACGCTGCGTGGTACGTTCGGACATGAAAATATGGGTCGAAATGTCTATAAAAATAAGTTAAAATCATATGACATGTTCTAGAATGCGTTATTCGTAAATGAGAACTTGAAGAAATAAATGGATGGGAATGTTTAGTAACAATAAGCATGAGAAAAGAATGATAATCTTCCCAAATAAAATAAAATAAAATAAAATAAAATAAAATAAAATAAAATAAAATAAAATAACGAAAATATTACAATAAAATTCGCCTTCACAGTTTTAAATAGAAACACGGGTCTTGAAACCAAATCACAATCATTGTGTGGAATACGGTGGTATTATTGTGTTTTGATGTAGGCTTTAAATAAATTAAATTGCGCATGGTACGTAGCCTCGATCTGAATCGTCCCTTTACATGAAATATAAATATAGATTCGCACATCTCGGCCTGAATAAAAAAATCCGAACTAGTCGGTAAAAAATATAATAAGCCCTTGCTTGGGACTGGCATATACCCCCAAAAAGACACTGAATTTACAATCACGAGCTCCGCCCCGAATAAACTGGGGAGGAATAGAACCTCACAACCAAAACTCAGCTCGTGCTGTAGTTCCCTTAATCAAAGATGCACACAATAACAATGGACAAAAATACACATCGGACAAACACACAGAAGGTCAAAATAAACACCTCCTGAAAAAGAAAACAGATATATACTAGATGTCATCGTCTGGGGTTCTTGGTCTCAAACACAAGACCTGTATGGCTCTGGATGCCAACTGCCATGTATTACGCACGGCGGATAATTGCCGGATAAACTTAGCAACCCCTGGCCAGCTGTGGAGAGAAAGCGAATAGCGAAATATTGTTACACGTGAAGAAAACTAACCTGCTCTGATCTGGATAACTGGTTTGTCTGTAGACCCAGTTCATTCATTGTGGCTCAGTCAGCCCATATCGACAGTCTATACCTGCGTTGGGAGAACAGACCTTTCTCCTCTCGGCTTTCAAAACCATTTTCGTCTTTCACCATATTGTCAGAGAGACGGCTCTCTGAGCTAAACTTGCATCTCATTATGACACATCAAACTGTGTCCCAATATTTTGCCGCAATCAGGCATCACATCAGCCTGAATTCAAATACATATTTCGCATCTCTCATGAGGATAGCCTGTTCTCTCTACGGTTTCTCACGCCTCGCATCTAGAATACACAGGTTCGAATCTAGGCTCTCTCTTGGCCGATTCTCGCATCGAAGCCTCCTCGGGCTACTTTCACCAATATCTTACTGTGGTATCACATACACATATCTCGGCTCTTTCCGGCCACGCATCTACCCTCTCTAGGTTCTCATCCCGCACACGGCTACGGATTAGTCTATTGCGGTATCATATAAAAGACTCTCTCTGAGTCAAAACAGTGTAAATATCTCTCTGGTCTCGCTGCAAACTGAAGAACATATCCCTATGTCGTCTCCGATACCGGGTTTCCCCATTCGAATCTCTAGAGATTAGTTGCACTCTAACTCATTTTGAAGACTTTGACATCAATATAACCCTCGCGTCCATACATGGTGCAATAAGAAAACTACATACAAAATCACGTAATAACCACTAAACTATCTTTACCCTGATACCATCTAAGGCAAAGCTAATAAAACACATGGCTGGTCCATGCCGTCAGCCCCAAGCTATTACTTAACCTACATTTGAAATAAATATGCCTGTGGCATTACAAGTTACATGTTTCAATATTTACATTACTGAAAAGGCCCTGAGTCGAATTTATAGCTGCAAGTCATGCTTAAATGCAGTTCAACTCATCTGAAATCCTCCGTCATTGTCTCAGCGCGCCGTCTGGGGCTGCGTTGTGAAGTTAGCACATTCTAGCGCTGCACACACTGGATCTTGAAGCCTGGCACTTGACTCCTGGGAACTCCATAACGGATGCCGTCTTCTCCTTTGTCGATCCTCGGCAAGTCCTGGAATCTGGATGATGAAGTATGACACTCCTCTTCACTGCCTTGTATGTATTCGCGTACAATGCCGCAACCTAGGCCAGATGTTATTAATCTGCTAGTCCGACCATGTGTAGTGCCTATTATGGATATGAAACACGTCACAACAAGTCCTTACGGCAGTTAACTTTCACGAGCCGCACTAAATTGAAGAACTTGATCTTGTTACGATATTTATTTACTCACAGTAAATGCTCGGGTGAGCTAGTCTATTTCCTAACTATAGCTTTCTAATCACTTTGTTAGAGGCACATTGTCTCGAGGTTTGATAAGAACGACACGTACTATACACCGGTCTTTCAGCAACTAGCCTCCAACTCACACGGCTGTGTACACTTTACAGTATCTTCCAGTTTCCGTTGGGCTTGGTACATTCCCGCTCTCACAAAAGATGGTCTTTGTGTACCGGCAGAGCTGTTTAAATTTAAGTAAGGAATCCTTTAACATGCCTACTTGTCACCGCCATGGTGCAAATAGTGTTCCATAATTCCAATCAATATTTTCCAGCGTTATACATTCGCTGAAACATGCACTCGTGTGGAAATACCATCTCGAATTAGCTTGCAACCTGGTCTGGAGTGCTCAGATTTGGCTATGGATTGTTGGCACTACTGGCTCACGTGACAAATTCAAACATCTCTGTCTCTCCCTCGCGACCTACTTTCTCTTACTCTTGGGAACGCTATCTACGGGGTCTTCACGAGTAAGTTAAAAATAAAACTCGCTTCCCGTTGGGGTTTCCATGAGTGACCACAAGGACTGCAGCTTGCGCTACGGGGTTCGTCTCCCCCTAAAGCACGGAGATTGGGCTCTGCATGGTGCTATATTCGAATATTCTTGTAACGTAAAAATGATGATATTCGGACCGTAATATAGTGATACGGTACATTATGTAATTATACAAAATCAAAAAGCAAGCAAAGCCATCTCCGTGCAGGCCATGAAGGCCTTTGGAAAGGTGGAAGGTAAAGGCTTCCACTATCCGTAACCTTGACACTTGAGGGAGTAGAGTGGTAGCCCGGCCGCCTTTGCCCCCAGTAATTAACCTGGTACGGTACTAATTTTTGGTGTAGGCTGAGTGAACCCCAGGGCCATGTTCACGTCCGGAAGTGGAAATCTCGTTTCTTAAATTTTACGAATTCCTGTCGGGGATTTGAACGCACGTCTTTCCAAGAGAACCGAGCAAGACTTTATCAACTCGGTCAGGCAGCATCTTACCAAATTATACACGGCTCAAGAAAGAAATTTGGTCACTTTGTTAGGTGTTGTCATCCCGATGATTGGGAGGTGTCAGTGTCTGTTGAAAGGTACGAGTGTCTCAATTCAAAGTGTATGCAAAGTTTGGTCTATGTGGAGCGTAGTGTTTACATATCATGGCTGATTGTGGCAGTCAACGGGTGGAAGCAGTTGTCCTCGAATAAAGTTATTCGTGCACTTACATTGCTTCAAGAAACCTACTCGCAGAGGTACATTGCCAGGATACTAGTGGTTGCTCAGAATACGATTTGGTATCTGTCGAAACGCTTCCAGGAGACTGGAAGTGTTGCTAGGTGCCCTGGCATGGGCCACCATAGGAAAACAACCCCAAGACAGGATCTTTTTTTTTTTTTTTTTTTTGCTGCTTGCTTTACGTCGCACCGACACAGATATGTCTTATGGCGGCGATGGGATAGGAAAGACCTAGGAAGTGGAAGGAAGCGGCCGTGGCCTTAATTAAGGTACAGCCCCGGCATTTGCCTGGTGTGAAAATGGGAAACCACGGAAAACCATCTTCAGGGCTGCCGACAGTGGGACTCGAACCCACTATCTCCCGATTACTGGATACTGGCCGCACTTAAGCGACTGCAGCTATCGAGCTCGGTAAGACAGGATCGTTGTATGCATCTACAGGCTTTCCGAAACTGTCAAATTACAGCTCAATAACTAAGAGTGGATCTGCAGCAAGTTCTGGAATACGAGTTAGTGACCCAAAAGCCCAAAAGCTTCGAGAGACCAATTTAAGATTCCGACGACCCGGTTAAGTATCTGAACTTGACAGACGACATCGTGGCAGGAGACTGCAGTTTGCTAGGGACTATCTGCACAGGCAGCTAAGACACTGGCGTCTTCTTGGATGAATCCCGTTTCGCGTTATATCGTTCGAATGGTTGTCTGCGCGTCTGGAGAACACATGGGGAGCAATTTCCTCTGACAGCTGTACAATATACCGTTGCTTATGGATTATGGAGGTGGATTTGTTATGTTATGGGCAGGTATAACCGATCTCCTAATGATTCGCAATGCAACCTTGACTGCTCGACGATATATTGGCGATACCTTAATGTCTCACGTGATTCCTTAAGTGGGGCAACTAGGAGATATCGTAGTTTTCATGTAAGATAATTCCAACATCGTTCGGAAATTCATGTATATAATTGCCTTTCGTGCAACGAATGGAGTGGTAATCCTACTTGAATCCGATCGAATAAGTCTGGGACCAACTGGAACAACGCATCCGAGCGAGAAATCCACACTCCCAGACACTACAAGCCCTTGAAGATGCCCTTTCGGAAGAGTGCGGACGGCACCGCAAGTGAACGGGAGGCTCCTTATGATAAAAATGAGAAGGCATAGTGAAGCTGTTATCCATGCGAAAGGTGGCAATACTCCTTATTCAGACATAGTTATGCCATGTAGCCACAGCAGCGGCGATTAGCGTGGGCGAGGGGTAGTCCCCACAACTTTGTGGAGAAAAATAAATTTTTATTCCATTTTATCTGCCTGAAGCTAGGAATTATATATAAAAAGACAATTTGTACATATCCTGTTGGATTTTCAGCTAATTCTTTCCTCTAATTTCTGTAATTATAAAGAAAAACCCCTAGAGCGAATACGTATAAAATGTCGTTAGTCGTGGCTAACTGATTTGTACGGCGCCACAGCAAGTAGTAGAGACCCGCGCAGCAATGCGTAGCATGTGCAGCGACGAAGAGAAGCAGGGGTATAGTTTTGCCAAGGTGATCCATCCCTCCACATAAGTTTGGCACCAGGAAGTGCATCTGGCGGTAAAAATGGGATAAAACTTTCTTGCCACGCACATTGGTCAGTCTGGTAGTCACACTCTGTCAATGTGTCTGTTGCTTTCTTAGTGCGTAGTCAAATACTAAATGTTTTTTATTCTATATTCAAGCCGTACTTCTATTTATTTGTAATACATTTGCAATTATTTTTCCTTTGATGAAAGTTTTGTTGAATAATAATGTTATTGGCTGACTACTTCTGACTACTGACTACTTCCAATATTCATATAGAGTAAGAAGCGAATGTATTGTCGTGTGCGAGAATATAAAAGAATAAATTAATTTACTATGTCCGGTTCCTTAGCTGAATAATCGGCGTACTGGTCTTCCGTTCATAGGCTTCCGAGTTCGATTCCCGATCAGGTCAGGGATTTTAACTCCAAATTGTTAATTGCTCTAGCTCGGTCGCTGAAAGTTTGTATTCGTCTTAATACACATCTTCATTTATACACGCCACATCGCATTACAAACTATCACAAGAAGCACGCAATAGTGAATCCATCCCTCCACATAAGTTTGGCACCAGGAAGTGCATCTGGCGGTAAAACTGGGATAAACCCACCAAATTGCTAAACCCAGATAATAAGGAAAAGGAAAGGAAGAAGAGGAAGAATTATTTACGAGGTGATCGATTTTGTTGATTTCAGCAATACGTTGTCAACGACGAAGATACGATTCTAGTGGCCCGCTGACACGACTGCAAGCCTCTTCTTTTAGGACAGCCTAATAATGGTGCACTAGATGTGACGTGTACCTCCACTTTTAACAACTTTGGGACACTTAAAAGAATCGTACACCATACCTTGCAGTATTGATATATAGCAGGGCCTCTCAAACGCCCAAAATTTCACGCGTGTAAACTGAGGCGCAGAGTTCCTCTGCACAGTGCATCGGTCCCTCTCGGCTCCGCTCGGCTCGGACGAACGCTTCGTCTATGGGCTACTCGGCTGCGCTCGGCTCAACTCGGCTCGGATTTGGAGCGCTACGGAGCAAGTGAGGAAGAGGGAGGCAGGCGGAGCGAGTGAGACAGGCGTGGGGAAAAAGAGAGACAGCGCTATTGCTCCAAATCGAGGAGTGGGAGTCTGCACTCTGGTCAACCAAGTGAAGTCGTCTTTTGCACCGTGCACAGTGCACTGGTGCATGCAGCCTGACAGGCCCTGATGTAGAGTAAGAAATGCATATATTTACATGTACGAGTATACACGAGAATCAGTTCTTTTACTAGGTGATCAACTTTGTCGCACTAGTCTCCAGCATCTTGGAAAGCTGTGTTAATCCAACCGATGCGTCGCTGTCTCACCGGGGCGTATTGATGGCAATGTTACTATTGAAAAGGTAGGTCTAAAGAGGTTGGTACTTTAATATTCACAGTGGTAAAATTAAACTATGCTTCCCTTCTGGGAACCTAATGTTTGAAAATCACACGTATTATATTTCATTTATTGCTCAGGAAACGTTGAGAACACATTCAACACTGCATTGTGGGCGCTTGGTTCATATGACGAGAAGTAACTGGCGTTAGGGCTGGTTTACACGGGTAGAGTAGCGAGGCGAGTAGAGTGGATAGTAGAGCTACTAGCATCGTGTAAACAACCGGGATAGTAGCAAGTAGAGTAGAGTAGTTAGTAGGCAGTAGAGTAGAGTAGAGTGGGTTTCCGCTGCGGTAAAGTAACTCTACCACTATCCTTCCCCCTCCACCGGAACCGAGCTCCGAGAGCTGGCGGAGAAGTCCGAGGACGCTCGATTTTTCAGCTGGCGCGTCATTCGACTGCTGTATTTGCATGTGTGTACAGACGGTGATATTACGTTGAGCGTTTATTTGGCGGCAAAATGAAGTGGACGGAAGAAGAAACTTGCACATTTGTGGAGCTCTACAGCGAAAAATGGGTAAAGAGGGTTTTGGGTTAACGGAACTGAAACAGAAAATAAAAAAAAATTACGATGTACATACAATCAAGAACTCATGAAAATACGAAGATCCAAGAAGTCTGAAGTCTACACTCGAAGATGCAACATAAAATATAAACAAGTGTCAGCTGGATTTTCACTTAATATGAAGATTTCTCAAGTTTCAATGTTACACAGCGTGTTCATCATGTGTCTCGACATGTTTAAGTTAAGCAATACAATGGTGCAGGACTGTGTACATTAATCATATTAATAACATACAAAGGGATCTTCTACATATCACTTGGCACTGCCATTAATTTTCAGCAATAACAGTAATTTCCCCAACAAATCGAATAGTGTCCATATGTTGTTTGGAATATCCAAAATAATTATTGTTTACAGTACAGTGTCAGATCTAGAAGCTTAAGCTCTACACCTGGGCCGTACAAGCAACGAAAAAAAAATTAAATAGATCAATAATTGGGATATTTATGGCGAAGAAGCTACTGCAAATTAGGCCTACGCCAGCGTAATTATGGCCGGTTACGTCTCAAAACTCACGTGCGAAAATTAGTAGCAAATGGTATCAAAACTCACGACTGCAAACTAATAGCTAAATTAATATTCCAATGAGTCTCAAAATTCACGACTCCCAATAGCAGGTGCCTGCGATGACGGCAGGAGAGGTGAGGTGCGCGGTGACTCACTCACCAGGCCTCTCCTGAGGCCACAATACCATTAACATTAAATTTATATCAAAAGGAAAAATACGTTATATTACCTTTAAGACCACAGAAAAATGATTTGATGATAATAATAATAATAGTAATAATACTAACAATAATAATAATAATAATAATAATAATAATAATAATAATAATAATAATGTTGCATCCGGGAGATAGCAGGTTCGAATCCTACTATCGGCAGCCCTGAAGATGGTTTTCCGTGGTTTCCCATTTTCACACCAGGCAAATGCTGGGGCTGTACCTTAATTAAGGCCACGGCCGCTTCCTTCCAACTCCTAGGCCTTTCCTATTCCATCGTCGCCATAAGACCTATCTGTGTCGGTGCGACGTAAAGCCTCTAGCGAATAATAATAATACATCTCTGTGTCATTCACCGACCATTATTTTCCCCTGTGTGTTGGGGTGGCAGAGTAACATCCACAGTATCCTCTGCCTATCGTAAGAGGTGACTAAAAGGGGTCCCAGGGGTACTTACATTTTTTAGAAAAGGCCCTTGTCTTTCTTTGCCCGAAACCTTCATTTTCTCGAAGTATGGGCCACCTTCCATTTTTTCCCTCTGATTAGTATTAATAGAGGATGGCTGCCCAGTTGCACTCCCTCTTAAAACAGTAATCACCACCACCACCTTTTCCTTCATTGTTTTCAACACTTATTGATTTTTAATGAACCTTTCCACATTTTCTTGGCTGGAGAAAGAACCACCATCATAAAATATCATCAACATCAGCGCTGTGGAGTCTTTTTTAAGTCATATAGCAACAGAACGTCAAAGATAGCGATTGGCTACTTCGCTATATTTTAGATAAAATTCTCACACATTTTAATTTATGATTTTATAAATTTGGTGACCCAAGTAGTCAATACTACGAGTATATAACATTGCGTTTCGTGCAATCTCGTGGGGGCGTGATGTAATACATTAATCTATGCTAAGTAAGGCATCTGGGAGTACATGACTCAGTCATACGTGTGGAGCATGAGTTCATATTATTTTCGGAAAGCGTATCAGAGACCGTTCATCATACTCGCCCACTTCTGAAGGGAATGGAGATAAGTAATTTAATTTCCCTGCGATGAGATTCATGACCAAATTAATCTCTAATGAAACTAAATGAGTGAATTAACAGTCGTAATATTTAATATCGGTAAAATAAAGTTTCTTATATAAGTAAATGCCGTCTTCTGGCCTCATAATAGAACTAAGCCCCGGTAATTACTACCAACTGAAAATGTATTTTAACTAGCAGCAGGCAATATACCTACTTTAATTTTATGTCGTCCGGCTGCATGGATACATGGTTAGCATGCTGGCCTGTGGTCCAATGGGTCCAAGGAGTCCCAGGTTCGACTTCTGGCCGGGATTTTCACTTTCATTTGTTAATTCCTATGGCTCGGGAACTGAGTGTTTGTGCCGTCTTCAGCATTGGACTTCATGGATTGCAAAAAAAGAGGCGTATTTCTATATTTCATCTCTTCACATAATTCAATCGATTATCCATCCGACACACTTACACCGAAAAATTTATTCATGACGCAACCGATTATTCTACGCGATATAACTGAATGATATTTGAAATTAATTTGATTATTTATTCCATTATTTGAATAACCGGATGGAAGCTATTTGATTTTTTAAAAATATCCGATTATATCATCACTAGTAGGGTGGGCATATATCCATTCAAAGAAGAACTGGTCCTGCTTGTGAGGTTTGAGACTGGCCCTGATAGAGAAACCTATTCTTGCTAATCCTCTTCTTAGAATTCGTGAATTTTGATACTCGTGAGATTTGAGACTCATGGGTTCTGAGACGACACTCTGATGGCCAATGGGTATTCTTTCTATAACTTTAGAAATGAATTCTGTAAAATTTCATTCGGATAAGATTTAGGTTGGCTGAAATACAAAAAAAAAAAAAAAAAAAAAAAAATGGAAATAGAAACATCACTACAGTCTAACTGGGGAAAGGAGTACCTCACCCCTTCACCGTGGAACAAAAACCTTCGCCAGAATTATGATCTATAATTAGACTGGAGCTCGTTCATATAGTTTTATCTTAGAAATCACCACTACAGTATTCACAGACGAAGACTAGTAAAATCCTGAGAGGATGATTACACTGTCGTTACTTTCTGTACAATAATGAATAAAGTCATAAAAATTCAATCGTTTGTGTTCCTGGGTTAAAATACATGCTTGTACTGTCAGGAAACTTCTCCTTCATTAACAAAATGATTCCTGAGACGATCCCTCATGTTCTTGGCCAACTGTGTCGAGTTTGTCCCCCCATATTTCTCCAAATTGCCAAGTTCTCTCAGAATTAATGCCGATGCCCCGAGTGTATCTCTCCTACTAAGCCAGCCTCTTACCCATTCCCTTTTTTCCTCATTTAACTTACTTCTTCTTCTAACGCTTCACTAACCTCTTGCAGTAATATGTTTGTAAATGTCTTTCAACACTTCCTTACGATGTGCTTACGTCTTGACATGGTGCTTCTACTGTACTCTACTCTACTGTATGACTCTACTCCCGTATGAACGATACGAGTGTCAACTCTACCAGACAGCGGTAGAGTAACGTGGCTACTCTACTTGCCTCGCTACTCTACCCGTGTAAACCAGCCCTATATGTGACAAAATAATGCCTGACAAATTGAAAGTACTAGTATATATACGACTGTCATTAGGCCAGTCTTTAATTACGTCAGACCGAGCTTGATAGCTGCAGTCGCTTAAGTGCGGCCAGTATCCAGTATTCGGGAGATAGTAGGTTCGAACCCCACTGTCGGCAGCCCTGAAGATGGTTTTCCGTGGTTTCCCATTTTCACACCAGGCAAATGCTGGGGCTGTACCTTAATTAAGGCCACGGCCGCTTCCTTCCCACTCCTAGGCCTTTCCTATCCCATCGTCGCCATAAGACCTATCTGTGTCCGTGCGACGTAAAGCAACTAGCAAAAAAAAAAAAAATTACGTCACTGAGACCTGAACCATGACCAAAAAAAACTACATTTGAAAAATCTAGACGACTGAAATGAATATGCTGAGGTGAATACGCGGCGTTAAAGGGAGTGACGGAATACGTAAGGAGTACAGGGTGTCTCTTATAAACCCAGACCGAGCGCACGGAGTTTGTACTCTGCGCTACAGCAGCTGCCTCAGCCCAACTTTCGTCGCGCGCAACCGCCCTGCTTTTTTTTTTCCTAGTTGCTTTACGTCGCACCGAAACAGATAGGTCTTATGGCGACGATGGGACAGGGAAGGGCTAGGAGTGGGAAGGAAACGGCCGTGGCCTTAATTAAGGTACAGCCCCAGCATTTGCCTGGTGTGAAAATGGGAAACCACGGAAAACCACTTTCAGGGCTGCCGACAGTGGGGTTCGAACCTACTATCTCCCGAATACTGTATACTGACCGCACTTAAGCGACTGCAGCTATCGAGCTCGGTACCCGCCCTGCTTTAAGTGTGCATGTAATCTTATATGAAATCTTATCTACGCCCCTTTGTATAACAAATGTTGGAAGTGTGATCCTTCATAATGAGGAATTTCATAAACACCATTAGCAATTTCTGCACACCAATAGCAAGAGTTATGACTGTTCACACGACCATTAAGATGAAACCAAGCCTCATCCGAAACGAACACAAGCTCTGGATCGAATAAACAATCATTCAGTGATGCAAGATACCACTCTCAATATCTCACTCTTGTGACTGGATCAGCAGGTTTTAAACAACGGGTGCGTGCAAACCTGTACGATCTGATGTGTAACAGCTTTGTAGCTCTGTGTGCAGAAGAAACCGAAAGCCCTACTTGTTGTGCTAGTTTTGTGAGTGATTTATTCGGTGGCCGTTCAAGATTCACACCAATGTCATCTAGCTTTTCTCTTTTTAAAACTGTTCGTGTGTGCGCATGTTTTTTTATTGAGCATTGAGCCAGTGGTTTCAAACTTATGTACAATTACGTGAATCTGTGCTCATGAAGGTGGCACTTCACCAGGAAATTACTGAACAAATGGATCGCGTCCCCGTCAAGCCGACTCGTACTTAAAATAACATTTACACACAAAAATACGATGTTGCAATGATAACTGTCTCACCATGTTGACAGCTGAGATTCAGACTGGCTATGGATGCTAGGTCGAACGCCTGCACGCTCCTTACAAGGTCAAGAACTACGCGCGCGCCTCCCGTACAGCTGCTTAGGTTTCGGAGAGCAGAAACTCCGCTGGACGGTCTGGGTTTATAAGATAGATCCTGTATGTGTGAGACAGCCTTGCTTACGCGACATCATCGATAAGCTGCAAGAATATAGGCTTCACTGGTTTGAGCATGTTCGAAGTAAACCCTCCTATTACATCGAGAACACGGCACTAAACCCAAAATGAGGTGGATGAAACTAGTTGACATGCGACAATGAAATCTCTCCCAGGATGCTGCCATCGGCAAAGCGACGTGCAAGAGGAGAATGAGGAAAGCTGACTCCAGTCCCCAACACCAACTGGGATAAAGACTAGAAAGAGTGAGATTCTATTCTGTTCGTGTCTAGGAAGAAAACTGGGAACCCTATCCAAATACGTTGGAACACTTAATGTTTTCTATTTAGACAAAATCGGATGGAATTAGCTTGTAACTATCTTACGCTGGAGTCAGCGGCGGTGCGTCGATAAATCGTCTGGAGGTTCACTGGTTTGGAAAACGTGTTGAAATGTATTGTTGTTTGATGTTAACTTAGATATAAATTAGTGACATAGCTTGATAAGCAACGCGACTTTCCTTTTAAGGTACCCGGCTGCATCTCGATAAAGTTATCAAACAATTAGGAATACAAGAGAGAGAATATGAGGTGCAATTAATTTAAGCTGATCGAATTTCCCCTGATTTTGAAGACGTTGCTTGTGTAGGAATAATTGCTTCAAGAACGTGTTAGGCAGACTGCTGTTATTTATGTCTTGACGTATTTTGTTGTTTACTTTTTATAAAACACGTATTACTAATTAAAAATGGCATTCGTTAGTTGTTACCAAAATATTCTGGTTCATTGTGATTAATTTCATCAGAACCGCAACATCGTGAGATTAGCATTCCTTCAAAACCTACCACATATGGCAAATTTTAACCGTGCGCTGTGAGACAGTGCTTCGGCTAATTTCAGGGCTGCTCGATATAACTCGTGTGTATCGCTGGTCAACTCGCCAGCGATACCTGGGCTATGTTTTCCTTGCTATCCATAGCCCCTCGCTTTGCGCACCCTCCTTACGTACCACAGCTCCGCACCTTCAGTCTTGAACTTGAACCTCTTCGCTGGTTCCAAAGAGCAACCGAGTGTTGATGTAAAAATTATCGCTACGTGCGCGGATATACAGAGCTAATTAAAGGAATAGGCTCTTCATGGACCATTTTACTAAGGCATCTCTTTCTAGGGAGTGGACTGTCACTGAACATATAGAATGCGCCACCACCAGTTGGAGTGACCATTTAAGGTAAATCGGAGACATATTACCTACCCACGTGTGCTCCATGTAATAGAACTGACAGCGTGATGAGTAGAGCTAGCCGTTTCCGCCTGGTGCCCTCACGCTTCTTGACCACCATGGACAACGTCTCGACCACATGTTTAGGGTTGAACAGGTCATGTAGGAAGGTTACGTCCTTAGGACGAGGT
Organism: Anabrus simplex; assembly: GCF_040414725.1. Classification (NCBI taxonomy): domain Eukaryota; kingdom Metazoa; phylum Arthropoda; class Insecta; order Orthoptera; family Tettigoniidae; genus Anabrus; species Anabrus simplex. Next base: position 130,333,310 of record NC_090271.1, on the reverse strand, counting down.
ATGGGTTCCCGAGTTTCCTTGACACGAGTAATGCCGTAGATGAAACCCAAGAAGTACATGAAGGCAGTTATGGAGAACATCCCGTAGTATCCCACAGGTTTGAGCAGCACCCCACTAAGAGCGGTGCCCACTGGAATGCCGAGTGTCACCTGGAAAGAAAATAAGTCAATTAGCGTCTGACCGTACATTGACTCGTCTCGAATGAAGTGAAGACAGGTTCTATACAGTACAAGAAATAAAGAGAGGAGAATGTCCTTGAATGTGATTTGTGAACTATCGTAATCCTATCCGGAGTAAGTGGCTCAGACAGTAGAACGCTGGCCTTCTGAGCCCTAGTTGACGGGTTAGATTCCTGCTCAGTCCGGCGGAATAAGACTGCTTTTATGCTTCTGTATTCTGTCGTGTAGTGTGTAGCAACGACAAATTATTGTGCATCCTCAACTAAACTTGGAATAAATTCTTCCTTTTATGAATGTCGTAAACGACAAAGTGACGTTATCGAAAACCGCTTCGTAATTGCCGTCGCAGCGTAGCGCAACGTTCGACTCTAAGCAACACTGAAATTAGAGGCAGCTTACTACCTCATGGCAAAAACCTGCGCGAAGTCAAGAGCTTGGAGGGGAAAGGAGGGGAAGGAAGGTAGTGGATGGGGTAACTACTGCTGTGCTGATTACTTCACTTGAGGTATTATCCCGCAATTACGAGGAGCTGACGTGAACTCTTCTGCAGCAACTAGCCAAGTGAACGTTCCTCCCCTCTCACTTACGCTGCAGCACATCGATTCGCCCGCATACGAAACTCCTTGTTGCCCGCAGCTAATGTTGTGGACCAATAGATAATAATCTTCGTCTAATTGTGTCATTTATGTATACGTATTTTGTCGTGCTAGTTCATTGTCACCGGACGAGTTGGCCGTGCGCGTAGAAGAGCGCGGCTGTGAGCTCACATCCAGGAGATAGTGAGTTCGAATCCCACTGTCGGCAGCCCTGAAGGTGGTTTTCCGTTGTTTCCCATTTTCACACCAGGCAAATACTGGGGCTGTACCTTAATTAAGGCCCCGGCCGCTTCCTTCCAACTCCCAAGCCTTTCCCATCCCATCGTCGCCATAAGACCTATCTGTGTCGGTGTGACGTAAAGCCCCTAGCAAAAAAAAAATTATTGTCAGTTGTGATTCGCAGTTGTCCAGCACGAGCTGTATCTGTTCGTCAGATATGGAGATATTTATTGATAAGATTTTTAAATACGTAGAATCTGAACCACAGAGAGGTAACTTTTCTTTTCAAAAATACAACAGGCATTTGAATGATTTGAACAGCAACTGTTTTGTTAAGAAGCAAGTCATTCGCTACCACGCCCAAGGTCTAAATTAAATTGTTTTTACAAGTAGAACTGTCTTATTTTCCTTTTAACTATCCAATCTTGTACAAGAAATGAACTTTCCTAATGTTATGTGTGAAACTGCTTGCAGACTGAACAATAAAATAGTTACTTTTGCTTGAAGCAATTTTTCAAATGATCATCTCACATTTCCTATTCTGAGTGATTAAATCTTTACATTCTTACCTTAGAAAAATGACTTTCATAGGTCAGTTTACTAGATAATAATATTCAAAAAGCCGGGCTGAGTGGCTCAGAGGGTTGAGGCGCAGTCCTTCTGACCCCACCTTAGCAGGTTCGATCCTGGCTCAGTCCGTTGGTATTTGCAGGTGCTCAAATGCGCCAGCCTTGTGTTGGTAGATTTACCGGCACGTAAAAGAACTCCTGGTGGCCTAAATTCCGGAACCTCGGCGTCTCCGAAAACCGTAAAAGTAGTTAGTGGGACGTAAAGCCAATACCAATATTATTATTATTAATATTTAGAAAGTACTTTCACAAATTACCAAAATACCACTAGATTGTTTTTTGCAGAAACCAATTGAGATTTGAGATACATGAGGTCAGCAATAATTTCTCCGACAGATTACTTTACTCGTTTGGCGGTTACGAGTAGAAGATACTTGTAGTTATTTAGCACATAGTACATAAACAATGTGTTTAACAGAGTTTCTAGTGTATGGCATAACAGAGATGTCGTTAAGTTCGAGCGTACGATGCAATGTACTTTGTTGTTGTTACATACAAGGTGTTCAGTACATCTTGGTTATCGTCCCGTGTCTGGCTTAAGTCTGGAAGTGATAGTGGTGTTGTTCATTGTTTTAAGGGTAGGTACAACAAGGCATCACCCTCTTTTAACGGTAATTAGAAATGAAAAAAGGAAGATGTCCGACACTTCGAAGAATCAAGGTGTGGGCTACAGAAAGAGAAGGGTCATAAAGGGTACACAATAAAAACCATCTTAGGCCCCATAGACGTAATACCATTGGGTCGGAAGAAAACAAAAGTTAACCAAGGAAGATTGGATCGGAAAGATGAAAGTGAGGAGCTGGCACAGGGGTCTCCATGGTCTTCAACCCACGCTTCTAAGTTGAACATCCACGCCGCTATTAGTTGCCTCTTACGACAGGAAGGGGATAACGTGGACTGGACGTATTCTTCTTATGTCTGATAACCTGTGTTGATATATATGTCGGTGTGTATGTGTGTTTGGTGGTGATTATTGTTTTACAAAGAAGTACAACTGGGCAACCAGCCCCTTTTAACCCTAATCATACGGAAGATGGAAGAGGCCTGACAATTCGAAGAATGAAGACGATATCGGCAAAAGAAAGGAATAAGAAAGACTTCTTAAACTTCACAAACTTAATACCATTGGGGTCGGAAAAGAACAATAGTTAACCAAGGGAGGTTAGATAGCAAAAATGAAAGAGAGGAGCCCGACACAAGTGGAAGCAACGTGAGACTCAGCTAGAGGAACCGTGGTCACCAATCCATGCTCCCAAGTTGAGAGTCCTCCTTTTAGTCACTTCTTAAGACAGGCAGGGAATACCGTGGATGTACTATATCAATCCCAAGCACTCCGTGTGTGTGTGTGTGTGTGTGTGTGTGTGTGTGTGTGTAAGAGAGAGAGAGGGAGGGAGAGGAGGGGGTGTTTGCGTAATTAATTTGGGCTAGAATGGGGGGAGAAACGACCGTGGCTTATATATTCTTGATGCCGCAGTAATTAGTTTGCACTTGAAATAGGAAACGAAATGCACACAAAGACCGGTCGAAAGTAATGTTATCTGAGGCTGAGTGAACCTCTCCTTCAAACCTGTATTAAGTTCGTGGCAGAGCTGGAGGCTACAATGATAACTCATAGAACACACTGTTGGAATATTTCCACTTTTTCTAATATGAAACTGGCACTGGTTTGGTAATTATCCGCTCGGATGTTAATTAAGGTCGCTGTCACACAGATCTCGGCAACGAGCACAGCCACGATAATGATCGACCGTTTTTTATAAGTCAGTGCACAGTGCCAGTGTATCTTGTTACACAAGACATTGCAGAAGCTACTACACAACAAATAATGTCAAATGTTACGACCTACTTACTACTTTTACCATTTTTGGAGATACACAGAAACCTAAACTTTATACCGCAGATGTTCTTTTACATGTAAATAAATCTACCAATACGAGGGTCACGTATTTGATCACCTTCAAATAACATCGGACTGAGCTGAGGTCGAACTCGGCACCTCAGACGCAGAATACTAGCGCTCTATTATCCAAGCCACTCAGTCTGGCCCAGACACACTTAAAACAACTCGTTATAATGGCGTGTGGCCTCCGGAGAGACCTGTTGCAGGTCTTGCAGGTTGACTCCCATTGGCGACCTGCGTGTCTGTGTGGATGAGGCCCTACCTAGGGTGAAATCCAATGCTGAAGATGGCGCAAATACTCTGTACCCGAGCCAGAGGATATAACCAATGAAGATTAAAATCCCAGAACCAGCCAGAAATCAAACCCGGTACCTCTCGAATCAAAGGCCAACATGCTAACAAGTTAACCACGGAGTCGGATCATACACCATTATAATTCCTATAATTTAAACCGGACATTATGAATGTAATAATAATAATAATAATAATAATAATAATAATAATAATAATAATAATAATAATAATAATACCGGACAAGTGGCCGTGCGGTTAGGCTCACGCAGCTGTAAGCTTTCATTCGGGAGATAGTGGGTTCGAGCTCCTTTGTCGGCAGCCCTGAAAGTGTATTCCCGTGGTTTTCCATTTTCACACCAGGCAAATGTTGGGGCTGTACCTCAATTAAGGCCACGGCCGCTTCCTTCGCACACTTTGCCCTTTCCTACCCCATCATCGCCATAAGACCTATATGTGTTGGTGCGACGTAAAGCAAATAATAATAATAATAATAATAATAATAATAATAATAATAATGATAATCCGTGGAGTTCAGGATGTCATATGATCCAGTAGATCGTAAAGTACTCAGCAACATTCTCCAGCAGTTCGAGTTGGATGACAAATCTCTGGCCATAATCAAGCAGACTCTTAGAGACGGCTTTTCTGAACTTGAATTAATGGGTGAACTCTCAAAATGTCCGGAACATTTGAGATAGAAAAGCCGGGCTGAGTGGCTCAGACGGTTAAGGCGCTGACCCTCTTAACCCCAACTTGGCAGGTTCGATCCTGGCTCAGTCCGGTGGTATTTGAAGGTGCTCAAATACGACAGCCCCGTGTCGGTAGATTTACTGGCACGTAAAAGAACTCCTGCGGGACTAAATTCCGGCACCTCGGCGTCTCCGAAGACCTTGAAAAGTAGTTAGTGGGACGTAAAGCAAATAACATTAATTGTGATAGAAAATGGTCCGTGGCAATAAGACGGTCCTTCACCATTCATATTTAAATGCATCCTAGAAAAGTTCGTCAGAAATTGGAGATCAAGAATTAAAAAATGTAAGACCCAAAATGGGATGAAAACTGGTTGAGGAAAAAATGCGCTCATGTTCGATTGTTTAGCCTTCGCGGGTGATGTAATACTTCTGGCAGACAACCTCCCCACTATCATGAAGCAGGTTGAAGATATAAGCGTGGATGCCAAAGCTCAGTTAAGAATTTCGATTGAAGACGGCACATACAGGGTGATTCATAAGTTACTACACAAACTTTATGGGTGTAATGCAGAGGTAAATTTAAGACAAAAATATTATTTGAAACGTCTTCTTCTTCTTCTTCTTCTTCTTCTTCTTCTTCTTCTTCTTCTTCTTCTTCTACCGCTTTCTCCCACGTCTGTGGTGTCGTGGGTGCGAACAGTGTTAGACATGGAATTTTATCCTGTTTTACGGCTGGATGCTCTTTTTAACGCCAGCTCTATGTGGAGGGATTTAATAACTATTGCGTGTTTCTGTGATGGTTGGTAGTGTTCCGCGTTAACTGAATATTAAGAAGAAAGTGCTGATAAACACAAACATACCGTCCCTGAGCTAGAATAATTAATCAGACGTGATTAAACTGCACAACTCGGCCGGGAATCGAACCCTGGACCCTCTGAACCGAAAGCCTCAGCGCTGACCATTCAGCCAAGGAAGCTGTTTGAAACGTTTACTGAAAATGCTTTATTTCATAGTTGTGATGCAGTATGTCCTATCTTGCTAGGCATTCAAAAATGAACCATAAGAGCCTTCAGATGTGTCATGGTCGCCTACGTAGCGATTCAAAATTGCCCAGAATTAAGAGAAAACTCAATCCGTGTGGCTTATGGAAGAGAATTCTAACACGCTCAGATTACATGTGATGTCAATTAAAATCTTGTAAATTTCCCTGCTGGGTTTTACCTCATCATTATGTTTATTTCTTAAGAGTTTGTTCTGTTCACTAACTACTCCAGTGCAAGAGATGTATTTTTAAAAATTCCTTTGCACACCCCTCTATAAACAGTTGATCCCTACAAGAACTGGACTTGTACACTGCATGTAGGTCTGAACGAGATCTGTGACATCCCAACAGCGTTGCCAACCTCTGAGATGGTCAGGATCGTACAATAACTCCCAAAAGGATCGTATTTTTTCAAGAGAGGATCGTACTACTTAAACTAACCCTAAAAATATTTGCTTTTTGAGTCTATTTACAGACGCAATAGTTCACTTACGCAGCAGCTTACTTCTCAGGAATCTACCTGGTTCGATTCTTGGTTAATAATATATTTCCGAAAAACCGAGTACCTCTGTACTGTACTGTACGTTCCGCAATGACCTATAACACAATAGCTAGGAGTCCCTCTGCTGCAACTCCACATTTAAACAGGTTAGGATGAAAAATAAATATGCCATTGTGCTCATATGTGGGACACAGTATAAGGATACGAAAATAAATTTTACTTAGATTACTCACGAATAGGTTAATTTGTAAATAAGTAGTCAACATGAGATATAAAGTCACTGAAGTACCTTACCTCATAGCTGTAAATCGTCTTCATCATGATCATTTCTTCTATGGAACCTCTAGGCACATTCACAGCAGAAGATTCTGAAGCACTTGAATTGCTGGTTGATTATACAACTCTGCTTTAGCCATACTTCTGAGCATGTTCTCCGATGGTTTGAAATCTACTCAGCAAGCATCTATTCGCCGTAGAAGAATTCGTGTTGTTTGACTTTGATGAGATTAGTTTTGCTGAATATTCTTTCACAATCAGTTTCTGAGTGAGGGAGTGATGACACAGAGAGTGTAAATGATGGAAGTACGGTAATCTCACATTCACCAGAGGTGTTTTTCACTTCCTGTGTAACTTAGCCCAAAAGTAATCTACTTCAGAGCAGGCTTTAACATCATCATTGACGTTGACAAAGGGAATTTCCTCCTGTCATCGTCTATCTGCTGAAGGCGAATGCTATGATCCACTGATTACAGTACAGGCGCAAGGCGGTGAAGTAACTCAGAAAGGAAAGAGCCCATTCTTGGTAAATACCCTTTGGAAATCTCATTATTTGAAAAACCTCTCCCTCTCTTTCCAACTTGTCACGTATGATAGAACATTACTTGCACGAATAAAAGAAGGAACAAAAATCTACGCATTTTTCAGAGGAAACAAAACAAAATTTACGATACGTCATAGGATCTTACATTAGGCGAACGATTCGCGGGTTGGATCGTATGATAGTACTCAGCATCGAATTATCGTACATGTACGATCCAGATCGTACGGTTGGCAACGCTGCATCCCAAGAGCAGTACGACGACGAGCAGGTCTCTGTCTGGACTTCCGTGGACGTAACTTTGAACATGCATTGGGTAGAACTGTACGTAGTTTGTATTGAATTTGTGATCCTTTTGCTTAGTTTAAATATTTTCTCTTCCTTTCTTAATCCTTGACCATCCAGGGTTGGTTTTTCCTCCAGACTCGGTGAGGGATCCCACCTCTACTGCCTCAAGGTCAGTGTCCTGAAGCGTGAGACTTTGCGTCGTGAATACAACTGAGAAAGAGGACCAGTACCTCGCCCAGGCGGCCTCATCTGCTATGCTGAACAGGGGTATTGTGGAGGGATGGGAAGATTGGAAGGGATAGACAAATAAGTGGGAAGGAGGCGGCCTTGGCGTTAAGTTAGGTACCATCCCTGCATTTGCCTGGAGGAGAAGTGGGGAAACCACGGAAAACCCTTCGAAGATGGCTGAGGTGGGATTCAAACGAGATGACCTCCCGAGGCTGGGTGGACCCCGTTACAGTCCTTGTACCACTTTTCAAATTTCGTGGCAGAGCCGAGATTGAACCCGGGCCTAAGGGGTTGGCAGCTAATCATACTAACCACTACACCACAGAGGCGGACTTAGTTGAAATCTGGGAAGAATTAATTGTGTCGTGTTTGTGTTACACTGAGTAGAGATCCCTCATTTAATAAAATCTGTCTGGGAGGAATGTATTTTTTATGTATGTGTTGCATAGTTCCGAAATGGAACAGTTTTAGAAAAAGATGTATTTAACATCTTAGTCTTCTCTTACCCCTACATTAAACCCACAAAGATTGTATAGTGACTTACGAACCATCCTGTATACAGGGTAGTCATAACGTGTACCGGGTATATGTGCGTGAGATGGTTGATCATACTGATAAATAATTTGAAAAAAGATCATTCAATATATCGCATCGTTGTCATTTCATAAGATGCAAAAGTTAGCCAATGAGATCGTTTCGCGGGCGAATTCAAATGGGCTTTGCGAGGCGGTGTTGCTAAATTTGCACGGGGCTTAAAATCAGCTTTAGAGTACCCACTGAAGAAAAAAAAAAGAACTTCGCCAGGAGAGTGATTTGAACGCGGATCTCCGAGCTGACTGCATTGCGCCATAGCAAGTACTGGATTGTGACACCGGCTGGAACCGACGGTGTGTTTGTGTTTGATGCTGATTTTTCGAAATGGGTCTCAAGCCGGTTTTAGGCCATGTACAGATTTAGCAACACCGCGTCGCAAAGCCCATTTAAATTCACCCGCGAAGCGATCTGATTGGTTAACTTCAGCAGCTGATAAAATTAAAATGGCACGAGATATCGATTTTTTCCTTCACATTATTTATCAGTACAACCAACCCTCTAACACTTATTTACCTTGTTCACGTTGTTTCCGACTACCCTGTACAGATTCAACAATGGAAATCCCGGGAACAGAACTGAAGCTAAATTTGGTAAAATCCAACGTGTTCAGAAATGTAAATACTTGGGAAGAAATCTCACACCCTCTCTTCTCCACTCTCCTTATGGGAATGAAAAACGGGCACTAAAAGAAAGGGTGAGGAGGACGGAAAGGACTTTCAGACTATATTATGGAAATTACAAATCAAAGTCCACCTCCATTCAACAGTGGTTGGAATGGAGTGTATCTATGCGGGGGAAACCTTAACATAGATGGTGGATCCAGTCATTGATATAGGAGAAAAAAGATTCCTTAAAAACAAATTGGGTTCAAAGAAGTCACTACAGGAGCGATCCGTTTTCCACTTGCAACCAGCTAGTAACACTCACTGGTCCAAGTACAGTTCTGAAGATATGGTCGTTTCTACGTCGAAGTATGTGAGACAGCATTCGCTGATCGCGCGAGTTGGCCGTGCGGTTACGGCGCGCACCTGTGAGCTTGCATCTGGGAGATAGTGGGGTTCGAACCCCACCGTTGGCAGCCCTGGAGATGGGTTTCCGTGGTTTCCCATTTTCACACCAATCAAATGCTGGGGCTGCACCTTAATTAAGGCCACGGCCGCCTCCTTCTCATTCCAATCCCATTGTCGCCATAAGACCTGGGTGTGTCGGTTCGACATAAACCAAACTGTAAGCACTTGCTGACTTTCTTAGAGACCGTGCCATAATATACCATAAAAATGTCCCGCAGGTGTGCCAAAGGATTGTGGAAGGTGGAGAGAATTCAGTTCAGTGGAATTAAAGTAATATTAAACTGTGGTGTCCCAGTGTTGTTTGGTATTGTGATGCGTTGTGTTTGCATAGAAAGATGAGTATAATAAGAAAAATACCCCGTCCCTGAGCCAGAGGAATTAAGCAAATGTGACTAAAACCTCTGTCCCGACATCCTAATCGAAATCAGGCCCATCTAAAACGGAGGCTGCTGCGCTGACTATTTAGCCATTCTTCGAAGGATCGAATTTTTTCTCTTATGATTAGAATTATGGTCCGCCTCTGTGGTGTAATGGTTAGTGTGATCAGCTGCCACTCGCAGAGGCCCGCGTTCCATTCCTGGCTCTGCCACGAAATTTGAAAAGTGGTACGAGGGCTGAAACGGGGTCCACTCAGCCTCGGAAGGTCAACTGAGTAGAGATGGGATCAATTCCCACCTCAGCCATTCTGGAAGTGGTTTTCCATGGTTTCCCACTCCTCCTCCAGGCAAATGTCGGGATGGTACCTAACTTAAGGCCATGGCCGCTTCCTTCCCTCTTCCTTGTCTATCCCTTCCAGTCTTCCCATCCCCCCGCGAGGCCCCTGTTCAGCATAGCAGGTGAGGCCGCCTGAGCGAGGTACTGGTCATCCTCCCCAGTTGAACCCCCACACCCAGAGCCTGAAGCTCCAGGACACTGCCCTTGAGGCGGTAGAGGTGGGATCCCCCGCTGAGTCCGAGGGAAAAAGCGACCCTGGAAGGTAAACAGATAAAGAAGAAGATTAGAATTATGAGGGGATGAGGTTAATGCCGTATTTACTCTTGAAGCTAGAATTACCACCATCGCAGAAGCGTTAGCCTAATAGTTCTTTAATTGAATATGATCATGATAAATTAATCCATTGCCATTAGGCGGTACATCTATTCATATTCCAAAGAAAACCAATAATGAAAATCTCGGTTGTGCGGCCTGACTTTGCATTTTAACATAACGTAGTCGGTTAGTTTGCAGAATACTAGCTTTATATCTAGGGACAGATCCAAACATTCAACTAGATGAATTGGAAGAATTCCATTTTTTTAATAATAGCTACTTAATAATATTTTGATAATATTTTTGGAGAAATACTGACTCGCAGCACTTATATTATGAAGAGCGAGAATTTCTGGACAATATTCGCACAATATTGAACTTTAGATAACAGATTCTTACCGTCCAAAGTTCGAAGCTAAAATGCAGTATTTCACTTAGAGGTTTTTGCAGGTGCAACGTAGTGCTCTTCAGTTCAGAGGTACCCGGGTTCTGTTCCCGACCAGTTTGGAAGTTTTAACCTATAATGGTTAATTCTCTTGGCTCGGGGACCAGGTGTTTGTGTTGTCACCAACATCCCTGAAACTCTCATACCACACACAGCATTATCTTCCACCACAATAATACGCAGTGTCCTATAAACGACAGATGCCACCCACCCTCGTCGGAGGGTCTGCCTTACAAGGGCTGCACTCGGTTAAAGAAAACCACACGAAATTATTATTACCTTTAAAAAAACTCTCTGAGTATTGCGTACTTCAACAAGGTACAGTACCGTGAGAATCAATCAGAACACGAAGACGTTCATCATTTTCTCACGTCAGCCTCATATCTGTATATTTACTGGCACGTAAAATAACTCCTGCGAGATAAAATTCCGGCACCTCGGCGTCTCCGAAAACCGTCAAAAATAGTTAGCAGAAAGCAAAAACCATAACATAATTATTAATCATGTTTCCAGTTGTTAGCAGTATTGTGTTTTACTCTTTGCTTATTCTAACCCACGCACTTTCTAGTGTTTGCTTCTTAATTTCACAGCGTAGTTGTTTTGAGGAAAGTTTGTTCAAATGTGCGATATTATTTTCAGCCGCTTTACTTTGATGCTGAAAATGAAAAAATGAAAACCTACAACCTGTTTTCCAGTCATTGACCGGGTCAGGAATGGAATGAATGAAGCAGATATAGGCTATTAGTACGATGGGGTCGCCACTCCCAAAGTGATTTAGTAATGACTGATAGATGCTATGAAATGAGAATGGAGAGTGTTGCTGGAATGAAAGATGACAGGGAAAATCGGAGTACCCGGAGAATAACCTGTCCCGCCTCCGCTTTGTCCAGCACAAATCTCACATGGAGTGAGCGGGATTTGAACCACGGTATCCAGCGGTGAGAGGCCGGCGTGGTGCCGCCTGAGCCACGGAGGATTCGCTATCCTTGTGAAATTCGTAATATCCTTCTTGAATGGATACGGTTCCCAGGAAGTGCAGTGATATTATGACACTATCACAAAATACTTCCTTGATGCAGTAGAGAAGGCTCTGTAAATAGAACTTATCAGCAGCGCAAACCTACTAGCTCTATTTTAACCAAGAAAAAAGGATGAAACTGTAACAGAACAAAAAACTCCTTCAATCAATGACGACTTTCACCTAAATCTAACTAACCATTTCTCTCGTTGATGTGAATTTAGCTCGTTAGGGGGATCAAGGATTTAATTGGAAAATAAGAACTACCGGTAAAGTAAACTCGTCTCCTCATCCTGATGTGGTGCAGCTCTTTTCAGGCACACCTTCAATTGAGGTGAGTTGCATGCACCATTTCAACCACATACCAGCCCTCCTTCCATTCTTAAATTTCTAGCAGTACCGGGAATCGAATCCGGGCCACCGAAGACGGCAGCTAATAACACTTTTTTTTTTGCTAGGGGCTTTACGTCGCACCGACACAGATAGGTCTTATGGTGACGATGGGATAGGAAAGGCCTAGGAGTTGGAAGGAAGCGGCCGTGGCCTTAATTAAGGTACAGCCCCAGCATTTGCCTGGTGTGAAAATGGGAAACCACGGAAAACCATCTTCAGGGCTGCCGATAGTGGGATTCGAACCTACTATCTCCCGGATGCAAGCTCACAGCCGCGCGCCTCTACGCGCACAGCCAACTCGCCCGGTGCTAATAACACTAACCATTACGCTACGGAGGCGTACCGGTACTGACCTAACAATTCAGCATTTCCCACATGGATGAACAGAGGTGAGATTTTGCAGTCGTTTCTCGTTTCCAGGAGCTGAAGTCATCTACTGAATGTCTTCACATATTGTCTTTGCGCCTGCGACAACCGCTATGTGACGAAGCTCTTGGAAAAATACTGACCCGCAGCACAAATCTCATTTTAAAAAAATTCTTTGAGTATCATCGCTCAATATTGAACCTTAGATAACAGATCCTTCGTCCGCCTCTGTGATATTGTGGTTAGCGTGATTAGCTGTTACCCCCGGAGGCTCGGTTTCGATTTCCACCTCAGCCATTCTCGAAGTGGTTTCCCGTGGTTTCCCACTTCTCCTCCAGGAAAATTCCGGTATGGTACCTAAGGCCACGGCCGCTTCCTTCGCTCTTCCTTGTCTATCCCTTCCAATCTTCCCATCTCCCCCCCCCCAGCATAGCAGGTGAGGCCGCCTGGGCGAGGTACTGGTCCTACTCCCCAGTTGTAACCCCCGACCCAAAGTCTGAAGCTCCAGTACACTGCCCTTGAGGCGGTAGAGGTGGGATCCCTCGCTGAGTCCGAGGGAACAACCAACCCTGGAGGGTAAACAGATTAAGAAGGAAAGAAAGATAACAGATCCTTACCAGCCAAAATTCTGAAGGAAAAAAACAACCAAACATCACTGCGCAACAGCCCCAAAAGGCCATGGCCTACCATCCCGAAGGCCTGCAGATTACGAGGTGTCGTGTGGTCAGCACAACGACTCCTCTCAGCCGTTATTCTTGGCTTTCTAGACCCGGGCCGCCATCTCACCGTCAGATAGCTTCTAAATTATAATCAAGTAGGCTGACGAGGGGAATCCGCCAAGTGCAACAACCCGCTTTCCCAGAAACGTCTCAGTGAGAGAGGAATCGGAATAAGGGGACACATGTTCCGGCTTATCCGTAGACACTCGACCGTTTCCAAGAACATTACGGTCGAAGATTCCGACATGATTTATGTGCCTTTTAGCGCGTAACAAGTTCAACTGACGTAGTGGCGCAGCGGCTACCACCGCAGCTTCCCACTTTTGAACCCCGTGTTCAACTCCCAATTAACAGTTGATTTTGTTTGTTTGTTTGTTTGTTTGTTTGTTTCATTTATCTACTTATGTCCATTGACGATTACTACACGAATGTTTATTACCAAGTTAATGGATAAACGGGTGTTATGGTGATTGTAAAATTACAACTGGGTTTCACAAAAAGTGTTATGCGTTTATTCTATAGCCTATAGCCTATATAATATATGTGTATGTGTGTGTTATTTTTCAGGGATTACAATATTTTGTAAGTTCATTCTTATATTTACGCTTCAGAGAGGTATGGTGCATTCTCTTGGATGATACCAATCGTAGAAACATTCGAAACATACACTCATGCTCATAAAAAACAGAACACCATGAAACACTAGAGATAGGGAGTTCATATTCACAGGACATGTCCATTAGTATGTTCTGCACAAATGATTAGCATTTCAGTCACCTAGGTTCAGCGTGTGTCCTGTTGCCGAGTAGGCACTGGGTCCTCCATGGGTACTGATAAATTGTTCCATGCGTGATGGCATCAACGTATATAAGGCGCGACTGGCGTCCTGGGGTATAGCCATCCATGCTGCATTCACGCGGTTCCACAGTTCATCCTTGGTGGTTGGCATTGGGTCAGAGCGCCCCACCCGTCGTTTCACCATATACCACGCATTTTCGATTGGCGACAAGTCCGGTGATCGGGCGGGCCAGGGCAACAGTCCGACATCCTGTGACAACAAGAAGGCACGTGTTCGTGCAGCAACATGTGGTCGCGCATTTTAGTGCTGAAATATGGCCTCTGGGGTGCCGTTCAGAAATGGTGTGGCTGCGGGTCGCAGGATGTCATTCACGTAGGTCAAACTGGTCACAGTGCGCTGGACACGCACCAACTGGGATTTGTGGTTGTACCCAATAAAACCCCACACCATAAGGCCTTCAATTGGTGCTGTATGTCTTGTGCGAATGCAGTCAATGTGATGCCTCTCCCCCTGTCTGCGGCGAACCAAAATGCGGCCATAATTTTCAAACAAACAAAACCTGGATTCGTCCGAAAACACTAGCTGCTGCCATTCCTGTCCCCAGTGACGTCGTTCTATACATCATTGCAGTCTAGCATGTTTATGCACATTAGTCAAAGACAGGCGAAGAATTAGACAACGCGCCAGTAACCCAGACCGTAATAAATGGCGACGGACTATCACTGCTGATAGTGTACGATGTATTACACTGTTCCACTGATGCGCCAGAACTGAGGAGGACGCAGATCTCTCCTGCAATGCCATTCGGATGAGGTGTCAATCTTCTCGGGGAGTAGTATGGGTGGTGCGACCAAACCCATCTCGTCGTGTTCTTCGGCCTTCTGTACACACCCGACACACTTCGTCCCACACCAGCAGCAATTTCCCGGATGGATGCATCACGTTCTCTCAAGCCAATAATGTGCCCTCTTTCAAACTCACTCATTTGACGGTATGATTCTCGCATACGTCTGCGAGGCATCCTACACGTCCGCTCAAGTCACACAGGTCCATTACCTTCGGTTTACAGCGACAACGAGAGCAGCAGGCACATTTTACCAGTCGGTGGTAGTGCGCCGAGATACCGATGTGGACCTTGAACCTGAGGGCCGACATAGTTCAAGTGTTAATCATTTCTTCAGAACACACTAATGCATATGATCTGTGAATATGAACTTCCTATCTCTAGTCTTTCAAGGTGTTCTGGTTTTTATTCACATGAGTGTAGAAATGTAGCATACCACGAGCATTGCACGGAGGCAGGTTTGTCACAGTTATATTTCTGGGTGGGAATATTACGCGGGGAATAAACGTCGTTAATATTACTGAAGATTTCTCGTGCTGGCAATAGGTTTGCGATAAGTAAAGTAAACTCGTGTCCTCATCCCGAGGTGATGCAGCTTTTTTCAGGCACACCCCCATTGGAGGTGAGCTGCATGTGCCTTTCAACCACATACCAGCCCTCCTGCCATTCTTAAATTTCTGGCAGTACCGGGAATCGAACCCGGGCCCCCGAGGACGGCAGCTAATCACACTAACCGTTACGCTACAGAGGCGGACAGTTAGCGATTAACCACAGATAACGGCTCATTTTTCCAAAAACAATTTTAAATACGTTGTTTCATTCCCTTATTGATGTCCGACTCGTTGGCTGAATGGTCAGCGTACTGGCCTTCGGTTCAGAGAGTCCCGGGTTCGATTCCCGGCCGGGTCGGGGATTTTAACCTTCATTGGTTAATTCCAATGGCCCGGGGGCTAGGTTTTGTGCTGTCCCCAACATCCCTGCAACTCGCACACCACACATAACACTATCCTCCACCATAATAACACGCAGTTACCTACACATGGCAGATGCCGCCCACCCTCATCGGAGGGTCTGTCTTACAAGGGCTGCACTCGGCTAGAAATAGCCACACGAAATTATTATTCACTTATTGATGATTTAAAATTATTTCTTTCTTTCTTTCTTTCTTTCTTAATCCGTTGACTCTCCAGGGTTGGTTTTTCCCTCGGACTCAGCGGGGGATCCCACCTCTACCGCCTCAAGAGCAGTATCCTGGAGCGTGAGACATTGGGTTGGGGGATACAGTTGGGTAGAAGGACCAGTACCTCGCCCAGGCAGCCTCACCTGCTATGCTGAACAGGGGCCTTGTGGGAGCGATGGGACGATTGGAAGGGGAAGACAAGGGAGAGAAAAGGAATCGGTCGTGGCCTCATGTTATGTACCATCCCGGCATTTGCCTGGAGGAGAAGTGTGAAACCACGCAAAACAATTTCGAAGACGGCTGAGGTAAAAATCGAACCACCTCTACTCAGTTGACCTCCCGAGTCTGAGTGAACCCCGTTCCAGCCCTCGTACCACTTTTCAAATCTTAGTGGCAGAGTCAGGAATCGAACCCGGGCCTCTAGTGGAGCAGCTAATCACACTAACTAGTACACCACAGTGGCGGAGTTTTAAAATACATTGAACAAAACCATTCGTGTAGTAATCGCCAATGGACAAAACTAAATAAGTGAAACAAAAAGAAAAGGTCATCAGAATTTATACACGGGGAGCAAAAGTGTGAAGCCGCGATGAAAGCCACCACGTCGGTTGAACTTGCTACGCGCTAACAGGCACGTAAAGCACATCGGAAACTTCGACCGTCATTTTCTTGGAAATGGTCGAGTGTCTCTGGGTAAGCATAAACGTATGTTCGCCTACTTCGACCCTTCTTTCAATGAGTAAAGTTTCTGGGAAACGGGTTGTTACACTTGGCGTGTTTCGCTCGTGAGTAAACCTCGAACCAGCCCCCAGATACAGGTAAAAGTCCCTGACCTGGCCGTGAATCGAATGCGGCACCTCGGGGTAAGAGGCAGGCACGCTACCCCTACACCGCGGGGCCGGCAGCCAAAGTTCTGAGCTGAAATATTTCACATTGCGGTTTTCGCAGGCGCAACGGCGATACAGTAGTCGATCAAACTGCTGGAGTGTGGATCTCATAAGATGAATAAATATTAAATCTGCCAAAAGAGCACTTCTAACAGGAGTCACAGGTTCATTCATTGAGCTGAGGGCTCCTTCTCTGTGGATGCTGCAGTAGTGTTGACTGCTGACAGAAGGGAGGGAGATCATCTGTTGTTGTTGTTTTTTTTTTTTTTTTTTTTTTTTGTCTATGCTAAAATGTGCAAATCTTTCCGGCATAAGCAAGAATACTACTTAAGCGGAAATCACAAAATGACAGGAGTGTCCGGGACCGTAGAGACAAAATCTGAACCAATAAGAAAATATTTAAAAATATTCATGGGTACCGGAGTGTGCCACCTCTTTCTAACATGTACAGAAATCTACGGTATTAATTTAGCAATGTTTTCGAACTAATGATATAGGGTACCGGTGAGTACCGAACGGACTAAACTCCTGAAGGAATGTCAATTAATACATTTTCCCTCGCCCTCCGAAGATCAGAATCATTCTGTAACGAAGTTAAGACTCCAAAGAAGTGTTTGATTGCGAACAGGATAAGGATAAAGATTGAGTATGAACACGACGAGAGCAATGGCTCGTCTTGTGTGCCAGCTAACGCTATTCTTTTTTTGTAGTTTCTAGTGGTTTAAATGTTGCACTAACACACGCAAGGTTTTCGTAACTATGGGATCAGAAAGGGTTGGGAATGGGAAATATTAGAGATCATGCCCTTAAAGTAAGGTATAACTCCATCATTAACTTGGCATGAAAATGTAAAACCACGGAAAGTCATCGTTAGCGTTGTTGGTGCTGGGATTCAAGTCCACCATCTCCCGAATGCAAGCTCGGTAGCTGCGCGGACCAAACCGCGTAGCAAACTCACTCAGACGAACGCTGTTTCATAGAGCAAGTCTGGGAAACACGCACAGCCAGTAGAAGATGGAAAGGTGTTGATATTTCAAAATGTAATTCTTAAAAGCATTCCAGTCTGCCGAACACACAATTTCAATATAAATATTACACTATAACATACCTTTAAAGAAACTCATTATTAAACAAGGATTAAAATACACGCATGTTTAATAATGAGTTCTTTACAGGTATTTTAGTGCAATATTTATAGTGTGTGTTTGGCAGACTGGAAGGTTTTTAAGTTTACGTTTCAACCGAGTCGACACTGAGAAGTGTGGCTTCCTTCTTAACAAAAAAGAAAAGAAAAAAAGACATTTCAAAAAGTAATCGGTTGATATTTTAAAACATAAGTTTGTGGTTTTACATTGACTACAGACGTGATCATAGCCACGACTGATGTTAGAATCTTTTGCATGTCTGAATCTGTAACAGTTTTATGTTTTATGTTAGTGGCAGAAATGAGTAAAATTACATTAAAATATTTGGTGTCGTTATATCCGTTTCTTTCTTTCTTGCGAACCGGCCAAACTTAGGACCACGCCAATACCACTTCACTTCCTTCTAATCATCCCTTCTTCCTTCCTCTTTCTCCAAAGTGCCTTCATTCTTTCAGAATGTTGCGCTCTTCTCTCTTCAGTCCATCTTCCCCCTCTGCGCTCTTTCTTTTCTTCAACCAGAACTTTTATGTTGGAAAGTCTGTTCCTGAATTAGTCTCTATCACGACATTCTTCATCTGCAATTCCTAACCTCTTGAGTTCTTCCTTCATCTGCTTGGCATATCCCCCCTGGCTCTTCAAGTAGTATATTTTATGTCCGTTATTAATAAACCCAGGGAAAATTGTAGCATACTGCGTTAAATGCCTTTATTACTATTCAAGAATATGAAAACAGAATGTTGATATCTGTGTCCAATTTTGAGGTAGTGATTGTGGTGGAGATTGCTATTTTAAGGACACTTGCACGCGAAACCCGAATGTTGCAAAGCCCAGTTATTATTATTATTATTATTATTATTATACATATATATATAATTCGCTGGGGCCATCAAGGACCACGTTAAGTCTTGTTGCATTTGACACTGAACTTGGCATTCTTTAGAGCCCAAATTTCCCTCATTCTTTGTGAGTGGGCCTGCTTACGCTCCTCTGTCCAAGGGGCACCGTGTCTTCTCTTCGGCTGCTCGTCTCGGTTTAGCCCGTTCGTCAATATTTTCTTGCGGAAGAGATCTCTGTTAAGGGCGTCTTCAGCTGAGATATGTAGCATTTGCAGGCCTTCTTTGGTATTTCTAAACCAGGGAATTGTGGTTTTGGGGTTTGAATCAAAAAAGTGAAAGATTTCTTTAGTTAACTTTCTTCCGTCCATTCTTTTCAGATGACCGTAAAATCGTGCCCGCCTTTTTCTGATTGTGTCGGTAATTTTCTCTATTTTGCTGTAGACTTCCTTGTTGGATCTCTTTTGATGGATTTCATTTCTGTACTTCGATCCCAAGATTCCTCTCACAATTTTACGTTCTCTTTTCTCCAGTTCTTCAAGGAGTCCTTTGTTGGCATTTAGAGACAGGGTTTCGGCTTCATATAGAACTACTGGCTTCAGAACTGTTTCATAGTGACGTATCTTGGTGTTTTGGGAAAGGCATTTTTTATTGTAGATTGTGCGGGATGTTTGGTAGGCTATTTCCAGTTTGCGTACTCGCTCCTGAAGTGCTTCTTTGTCCAGTCCATTTTTCATGATGATCTCACCCAGGTATTTGAATTTGTCTGCTCGGGTGATGTCCCCGTATTTTGTATGGAGTTTTGGTGGAGCCTCTTTGATGTTAGTCATTACTTCTGTTTTCTCAAACGATATCTGCAAACCAGTTTGTTCGGCAATTTCCTTTAAAATTTCAACTTGAGCTCTAGCGGTTTCTATGTCGTTTGAGAGAACAGCAATATCATCGGCAAATGCTAAGCAGTCTGTTGCGATCCCCTTGGATTTGGTTCCTATTCTCAATGGACTGTAGTTGGTTTCCTGTAATCTCACCCGCCAGGTTCTGATGATCTTTTCAAGAACACAGTTGAAGAGTATCGGGGATAGCCCATCACCTTGTCGGACTCCTGTTTTGATGTCAAAGGAATGCGAGAGACATCCGTGGAACTTCACCTTGGATTTTGTATCGGTCAGGGTGGCTCTAATTAATGCCAGCAGTTTCAAATCAACTCCAAATTCATTTAAGATGTTTAGCAGGACTTCCCGGTCAATAGAGTCGTACGCTTTCTTAAAGTCTACAAAGACAGACACATACTGCTTGGACCTTAGTGTACAATATCTGATGATCGTTTTGAGATTTTGGATCTGTTCAGCTGTTGAGCGACCTTTTCTGAACCCTCCTTGGTATTCACCTATTTGATGTTCGACTTGTGCTTCCAAACGCTCCAGGATGGCAAGTGATAAAATTTTGTAAGTCACGGGTGGCAAAGATATTCCTCTGTAGTTGTTGATGTTCTTCATGCTACCTTTTTTGTGTAATGGATGGATCAAAGCTATTTTCCAATCTTCGGGTAGGGTCTCCTTGTTCCAAATTTCTTCTATTTGCTTTTGCAAGATATCAAGTGATTCCTCTGGGGCATATTTCCATAGTTCTGCTACTACTGAGTCTTCCCCCGGCGCTGTGTTATTTTTGAGAGGGGCAATGTGGCGCTTGATTTCATCTCTGTCGGGTGGTCTGGAATCTGGGTACCTGAGTAGTGGTTCCTTGGTCTCAATGGCGCTTTGAGGTTTAGAGCAATTAAGTAAATTCTTGAAGTAATCTGCCAGAATGCTGCAATTTTCTTCATTTGATGTCGCCAGTGTGCCGTCCTTGCGCTCAAAGCATAGAGATGGTGGTTTATAGCCAGTGAGTTTGCGTTTGAAGGCTCTGTAGTACTCTCTGCTTTCATTCTTCCTAAAGTTTTGTTCTATCTTTTCAATGAGAGATTTTTCGTATTTACGTTTCTCAGTTCTGAACACCCTAGCTGCCTGGGCACGTTGGGTTTTGTAGGTTTCCCAATCATTTTCTGATTTCGTAGAGTAGTACTGTTTCCACGCATTGAGCCTTTCTTGGAGGACTGATTCGCAGGTACCATTCCTCCAAGCATGCTTTTTGCTTCTCTTGATTTCTGCAACGTCTTTGGCGGCCTCAACAAGGAGACTTTTGGCGTTGTTAAAGTCAGTGTCATTTGGTCTAGCCTTCTCCTGGAACTCCTCGACACTTTGCCGAAGTTTATCATTGTCGAAGCGTGTGATCTGTTTGGTTGTCTTCCTTGTGTTTGCGGGAATTGGTTTGAATTTGATATGAGACATACAATGAACTGAGGCCACATTGGTGCCTTTCTTTACCTTGAATTTCATAATCTCAGGGCTGTTTCTCGTGGAGATTGCAACATGATCAATTTGGAACTCTCCGAGAGCTTGGACGGGAGAACGCCAAGTCATTTGCTTTCTGGGTAGATGGCGAAAGTGGGTCGACATGACCTGCAGGTTGTGATTTTCGCAAATGGACACCAGTATTTTGCCGTTGGGATTGGTTCTTTTGTGAGCAGGGTAATTTCCTATAACTCTCTTGAACTTCTGTTCACGACCTAGTTGGGCATTGAAGTCACCCAAAAGAAGCTTGACATGGTGTTTGGGGATTTTGTTTAATTTTTCATCCAGTAGGTCCCAGAAATTATCAACTTCGTCTGGATCAGACTTGTTCTTATCGTTTGTAGGAGCATGTGCGTTAACTAGGGCGTAGGTTTTGTTCGCGCATTTAATTGTGAGTATAGACAATCTGTCATTCACAGGTTCGAAATTTGCAACCGATTTAAGGATCTTGGTTCTAACAGCAAACGCGGTTCCAAGCATCACAGCTCCATTGAGGATTCCTCTTTGCGCTTTGCTCTTGAAAAATCGGTAGCCTTCGGATTCAAAAATCTCTTCATCTGGGTACCTTGTTTCCTGTAGGGCCATTATGGATATCTGATTTTCGTGAAGAGCTTTGGTGAGGGTTTTCAGCTTGCCAGTTTGTGTAAGTGAATTTGAAAGTTGCTAGAAAGGTTTTAGATTTTGGCCTGAGTTTTTGACCCTTCGGGGTACACCGAGACGCTCCGACTCGTCTCTTGCATGATGTCGAGTCTCCCCCAGAATCCGAACGAGACTCGTGCGCCGTGGCGTTCACGACGAGGGATTTATCCGAAGATTTACCCCCTGGGGTATGTTTCTTGAAATGTTGTGCCATCCTGCTTTTTGACTTGACTTTGCTTTGGACGGGTACCCATACTTTTACAACTAGGGTTGTTAGCCCTAGAGGTTGCCTCAAGATGTTTTCTGGCTTCTGGTCATTTACCAGTCTTCGCCGTAACCCTGGCAAGGGACCAGTTTTTTTTTCACGGTGGTATTTTATTTCCCTACTACCCTCTGACTCTGCTGGCGGCAGTGCCAGCGAGCTTCCCCAATTCCAATGGGACGCGCACGATGGAGGTAACCGGTAAATCCCCACACGGGTATTATTATTATTATTATTATTATTATTATTATTATTATTATTATTATTATTATTATTATTATTATTTGCCTTACGCCACACCAAAACAGGTAGGTTTTATGGTGACGATGGGGTGGGAAAGGACTAGGAGTGTGAAGGAAGCGGCCATGGTCTTAATGAAGGTACAGCCCCAGCATTTGCCGGGTGGGAAAATAGGAAGCCACGGAAAACCATCTTCAGGGCTGCCGCCAGTGGGGTTCGATCCCACTATCTCCCGGATGCAAGCTCACAGCTGCGTGTCCTTAACCCCGCACGGTCAACTCGCCCAGTATTATTGAATTAATTTATTTATTTTCCGTAAATTATGCATGTACAATTTAGGAGTGGCCGATGGAAAAATGGCAAGTCCCACATACACACAAGTGCCTTCATCTGAACATAATTATGTATGTTTACACAAACTTTACTGAATATTTACAGATATATAGACAATTTTAAATTTACATATTTGTATTACAAACACTATACGTATTAAAATTAACAAGACTGAACCATTCGCACCCTCTCTCATATCCCTCATATCCCTGTATACACACTCTTCCGAGCCCAACTCATTTATAACCTCTCCCACACGCGCATGCATTCACATTCGCTCACATTCAACTGAACTTTCACACATCATTCTTGAAATACTAGTTTATACAACTTGTATACATCATACATGGATTTATATTTACATATACATTTTCTTTACTGCGCGGAGGAAGTAAGTTCATATCCAAGATACTATTTGTTCCACGACTACCAAACATTGCTCAACTTTTAACACAACTGGTGTAAAATACAACCATAATATCAACTATCTCCTTTGGTTCATTAAGCGGGATTCAAATAGGAACAAATCACATGTATGAAACATGTAAATTTCTGCCACAATCTTAAGCACAATTTTCACGGAAGATAATAAGCGGTCACACCGAGCGAGATGGCCGTACGTTTAGGGTCACGTAGTTGTGACGTTGCTGTAACCTTGCATTAGGAGATGGTGGGTTCGAGTCCCACCGTCGCGTCGGGAGCCCTTAAGATGGTCGTCCGAGTTTTCCCATTTTCACACCAGGTAAATGCTGTAGCTGTATCTTAATTAAGACTACGCCCACTACCTCCCCAATCCTATCCCTTTCCCATTCTTCCGTCGCCGAAAATCTCTAATGTGTTAGTGTCACGTTTAAACCACTAGCACAAAAAGGCGGTCGCTTGGTAGGCTAAGGTCCATCAGGACAGTGTTGCCCAGTGGCGGTTTCTGGTATAGCGCAATGGAGCAATGAACCTCCAGTTTATATCAAATTGTACTCAACTACGTAATTTTCATAACTCCCTTGTCAATCTCGAAGCTCTTGCTAAGTCCCTCTATCCGTAATATACTCGTACTGGCTTTCAATTCATGCGAGCTGCGCAAGGTCTGTGGCTGGATACTTGTCTGGAATGAACCCCCTTGCAAATGCGATCTCTCCGTCCGTACATTGGCGAAGGGAGTGGCGAGGTGCGGGGGGACGAAAGCCAGCACTAAGGCAAGACCAGGATATCGCAGAAACGGATCTCTGTTCTTTACGCATGCGCAATAGGCCACTGTCTCAAGACTAGCTAGTCGTGTTGTTGGGGTTGGGGTATGTGCCTGCCATCTGTTGGCCTTACGGGAATTTGACTAGGCAACAGAGAATAGTGCACGTAACTAGCGCTAGTGTTGAAAAGCATCGTTACTACCAAAAGTCACATTAAACTGTCAAATTCCAATTAATATCTTGTCCCAAATATATCATTACTTACTAAATACCTATTAATTTGCCTTCTTTGGAATAATTACCTTTTGGAGAGAAACTTAACTCAAAAATCATTGAGGCAAAGCGGCAAGGTAATACCAATGAAAACTTTTAAATATAGTTGTTACTGTTCCTATGACACCGGAAGCAGAAAGGTGTTTCTCTACCCTGAAGAGAATAAAGACTTTCTAGCGCAGCACAATGACCGATGATAGACTTATTGCTCTTGCTATGTTGTCAATTGAAAGGAACTTTGTTCGAGACTCTGCGGACTTCAATGAAGCAGTTATTTCTTATTTTGCATGTGGTAAAACTCGGCATGTAGGCCTACCGTATTTTCTGCTCCTCTCGTATTTGATCACATTTCTAGAACTTATGTCATCTTAGTTTAGGAGGTTACGTCCCACGATGGAAGAGAAGCTGGCGGAGATGGGGTGAGGAGAGGTTGGGGGGGGGGAGGCAATTTTTTCTTCTTTTGAACCCCCAGTGATGAAAGTCACGCGCCGCCACTGGTGTTGCCATGAGCTTTGCTTTAGTTTGGTCAGTACCTACAATGAAAATATGTAAGTTTATACAAGAAGTACTTTACCCAATTGAAATGGGCTTTCCAAAAGAAGGTATCTCCCTCAAATACTTGGAGGTAGTAAGTGTCATAATCGTGCATATATAATTATGATGTTTAACTATCTAGTAAAAAGCATCTCACTCTATGCAGCAGAGATATGGGGATGGGCAGAGCAACCAAAGCTGGAAAGGACAGAAGTACATAAGTTAAAATGAATCTTGGAACTGGACAAATGCGCGCCAACTTATATCGTACTGGGAGAATGAAAACGGGATGACATCAGCATAAACACCAGAATGAAGGAAGAAACATTCTTAGCAAGGTACGGCAAAAATCATCAAACACAATACTGAAAGAAGTAGAGGCAGGAAAAAAAGGACTATCCAACTGGGAGACGAGACGACGAGAATACTACAACCGAGATGGCCTGTCACCAGAAGAATTCGAAGGAGGTGGGGACAAGATGAAGACGTAATTGACAGCTTGCGCAGGAGGGACAAAGACGAACAACAGGAAGTGAGATTCAATAAGATTGAGAGAGCCCAGTATTGCCAAATATATTGTGAGAATAACGGACCTACCGTAATACCTACGTAGAAAGTGGCACAAGCAAAACTAAATCATTATTCCGAGAATTAGGTGCGGGAACGAAGCTCTGGCCAACAGGTACTGGGATAAAGAAGATAAAAATAAATTCAGAATCTGCGGAGATAGTGAAGAAACAATGAGACACATGTTACACGAGTGTACACCGAACAAAGAGTAAAGATGAAGAACGAATTCGTCAAGAGGACATATTGAAATAAAGAGGTGTTGGAGAAATGTGGATGAGAGAAATATTAAAACAACGGGGGAAAACCATTGCATAAATTATTTCAGTTTGTGTGTGTACGAGGGCCATTCAGAAATTAAGTTCACCTACATTAAAAAACATAGTTAAATGAAAAACTTTATTAGCACACGAGAGAGCAATGTTGGAGCTCTCTTTCGACATAATCACCACCGGAAATAAGACACTTTTCATATCGTGGGATCAACTTTTGTATGTCGGTATCGTAGAAATCTGCCGCCTGAGAATGAAACCAGCGTCTGACATTCGTCTTCAGCTCTTCGTCCGTGTGAAAATGCTGGCAGGAGGACAGGAATTTCTTGAGGTGGAAGAAAAGATGAAAATAACTGGGAACAAGATCAGGACTGTACGATAGATGATCAAACACCACCCAGCCGAACTCCTACAGAACAGGCCAAAGATTAGCACAACACCTACACTGAACATTCCACATCTCTTGTTTTGAATGGATCATCGCAATTTCCGTAGAAACTTTATCACAGACCGAACCTCGCAGGTGGCGGGAGAAAGAATACGAGCTGCTATTTCAAGCCACTGCTGCTGTGCTACTGACACCAGGCGGGACTTGTCAGGCCGGTATATAATTGCTACGCCATAGAGGCAAACTTAATTTCTGGATGGCCTACGTATAAGCATCGCGTATTAGTTAATGATTGTAAGTGCTGGATTTTATTCAGTGTATGGTCTGTTTATTTTTAATGCCGAAAGACAATAAATAAAACTACTACTACTACACACATATATATATATATATATATATATATATATATATATATATACACCAGGCGTCCCGCGAACGCCGTGCTTTCTACTTACCCATGTCCCGCATACACTTGTGATGCATGGGATGCCTATAACTTGTGTTCGAAGGAGCGCTACAACGTGCTGTATTTCGGATGTTGTGAAACAAATAACACCCATTTTACTGCACACGTTCCATAACAGGGTGCATTTGTAAATATGCCAAAGATGCAGAAAAGAAAATTTAATGATATTGCTTATTGTTTAAAGATGCCTAACATCTAAGGTCATCCGCACAAAAGAAAATTTAATAACATTAATTTAAACATGTGCAAACATTCCACTCTATAAAATAGTTGTTTGTACGGAACAAAGAAAAACTAATACTGTTCGGCGAAACACGTGTATAGAAGGCAGATGTCTGTTTGGAAGCTCCTATGCATACCGTCTGCGAGCTTCAGTTTCATCCCGATCAGATTCAACATAAATTAAAATGATGTCTGTGTATTCGTCATTGCTGAGCACACTGGCCATTGCCGATGCAGACAGTAAATGTAGTGCTGCTGTACCATACACCAGGTTGGTGCTATGCGGTCGAAAACGAGGTCTACTAATGCAAACGGTTGCATTAGACAGGTAGCGCTGAGGAACATGCTGCAAGCGACCGTCCGGTTGTTATCTCTTTATATTATGACGTAACCTACCTGCTGATAGTAGTGCCCCTGTAAAAATCGGTTGGTAGATATCTCATTCATCGTTTGTGCATTCGTGGCATTTATAAGTAGAAAGTACGTCGCTAGTGAGCCACCTGGTATTAGAGAAAAAGTATAAAATACTAGAGATAGTCTTCCTTGTAGCTTTCAGGCAATTAAAGAAGTGTATTAACAGGGGGAACCCACCAAATAAATATATTAAAATGTGATAAATCTAGAGTAAAGTAATAGATAATACTACCAAATGACGTGTTACCTTCGAAGTCGGTAGTACCCCTAGCGTGCGGGAATTAAAGGTACCGGTACGTCATTTAATAGGTGAACACAACGCACACTGCTCTACACGTAAAGTTAAAAGTCATACACGGCGGTCGCAGGACTAAAAAGTGAAGGATTCCGGATTCAAACCTCACTGAAGTCGTTTGTTTTAAGCTTGTGTAATATCGTGTCATGCACACGTTTTGAAACGGGGAACATAAATTTTAACGAAAGTCTACGGTAATGAATGTTTGTCAGAAAACTGATGTTCATAATGCGGGAGATTTATAAACAGATACAAACTATTATTTCTACACGAGATAATTAATGTTAAAGCTACAGTACATGTGCGACAGACGATCATTCCAGTTTGCTATTAACAAATAGGAGATCAATCGACATATTGACTGCGATTTCTTGCACATGTTGCTGGATGGTATCCAAAACATATAGGCTGTTGCACGGAATCAGCACGTCATGATAAAATGGAAGTACCATCTGGTCGACATTATTGTTAATATCTATAACATTACATTGTATAGTGTGAAATTTATATATAGTGCAGTAATGTACTACTTCCCACTGTTACTGGAAGTGTACGTATTATGTGTTGAAGAAATAATATATCTAACATTACGAGAGGAACAGTAGAGGTTTCGATATTGGCAATGACAGACTTTCAAGCATTGTCCATTGCGAATATCTGGTAATGAGCAAAAGATCATATATGATAAGATAAGATGCGACATTTCGTTCATGATGGCAAGCATGTGGTTGAATGCCTACTGTATGTTTTGTTCCCATTATGCGCGTTGACGATGCACCTCATAACGAACGACTGCCCATTGTGAGGGTCCTACACCATTGTGTGTATAAGCGCCATGCAACACGACATGTAACAGTAGAAGTTCCATAATGGACATTCAAAGGTCATCAGTGTGATAGTACATATATCACACCCCCGAATTATATGTAGAAGTTAGAGATATTATTGTCAGTATTTGATTTATTATTATTATTATTATTATCAGTATTTCATTTTGTATATTTTGCCGTTTATATTGGTAAGCTGGAAGATATCCACATATGTAGGTATGAGTAATATGTTTTGCATGAGTGGGAAAACATTGCTTTAATAACTCTGGTAATTTGAATGAGTCATATGGCTGCCCCAGTGTGTGTTGTGATGTACTTGTGTCAGGAAATTCCATTAGTTTGTATATATCCCAGCCTGATGAGATAAGCTTGTTGTTGTACCAGGGAAAATTTGGTGATTCATGTAAAACTCCCGAGTGTTTGTTTATCTCTTGGGAGAAAGGAGAAGTTCAGGGCATGTCTTGACAAGAGGTTCACTCATGATTGGCTGGCAAGCACCAATCCAGACGTATCATCTGACAGGAGGGGGATGTTGATGTCTATAAAGGTTGATGATACGGCGGCAACCAAGACATTATAAGTGACATTGTAAGAAACATTGTATAGAACATTGTAAGTGACATTATGAAGGACATGATGAGGGACATTGTGCGAGTGATTGTAAAGGAACGAGAAGGAAGATAACTACAACTGACGCACTGTACGGGAAGGAAGTGGTGCTGATACACGGTACTGGAGTGACACGGCTGCAATGGACTGGACTTCAAACGTTCGTGGAGCGTAGTCTCGTTATGTTTGTGGAAAGTGGCTGATTGTGGAGAGTGCTTGCGTATTAAGTATTGTAGCACTTGTGGCGGCCTAGCATTATATGTTGGTGAAAGCTATCTCAGACTTTCCATAAATTTATGTTGAGGATCGACAGACGTGTGTATATATCTCTACAACAAGTGTTAAAATATGTGAACACAGAAGTACAAGGTACAGTATCTGTGTGATGTGATAACTGCCGATTATGAGAATCAGTAAGTCGAATTGATATAGAGACAGTGAAGGGTATTTATCTTCATACATGTACATTGTTCATCGGACTATCTACAAATGGTAGCTTAGTTCTCGCTTTCGTTTTCCCACGATTTTCATCATTATTGTTGTTGTAAATATGGAGTCTTCCAGCAATATTTTATGTGTGTATTATATGTATAATGTTGTATGTTGATGAGGTGCTCATGCAAGGAATTTGTTCAGAATATAGTTAGCTATTTTAGAATCTGTGTTATTGATGAACCTAGGTGCAGTTCCTACCTAATTAGTCGTTTTCAGGAGGTTAGGTAAGGCCTGCAGCAGATGTACCAGTACGCAGCATTATGTACACGCCCTGGGATATAAAGTTTATCATGCTCTTATCTAAATTCGAGGGATCCATTCTGGTGAACTCTGGCGCCCATACTACGGACATTTCGGTTAATTATGCTTATTAATTTTATTTAGTTTTTGAAAAATTTTATTTATATATTTTTATTCATGATTTTATTTATATATCAGTAGTCATAAACTTATTACAATTGGCTTCTCAACGTGTGGCTGAATGATTGGTACATCTGTTAGGCGTATAAGCGTAGGTGCACTTGTCAGGTGTGGATGGAATTCTACAAACTATGTCAGTGAAGTGTTTTATATGTTTCATGTGTATTTTGGAGTATGAAGAAATGTTGTAGCGAGTCCAGTATTATAAAATTGAGAAGTAGAGAGGTTTTTAAAGTTGCTGGTACTAAGAATCAGGAGAAGAGAAGGCAAAAGAATTCCACCACATTGAGTTTATCTAATTTAAGTAAGAGTAGCAAAATGGCTGATAGTGGGAAGGATCTATTGGCAACGATGGGTGAGGAACAGAGTAACCCGTCTCAAACTCAGAATGTAGGGAATCAAGGCGAGTCTTCAATGCTCTGTATGATTAAATCGCTACTTAATGAGTTGAAGGGTGAATTGTCCAGTAAGATTGATAGCCAGAGTAAAGAGTTAAATTCAGTGAGTGTTGAATTAAATGCTGTTACCAGTAAAATCGATAATAATAATGTTGAATTGTCGAGTAAAATCGATAATCAGAGTGTTGAATTAAATTCAGTGAGTGTTGAACTGTCCAGTAAGATTGATAGTCAGAGTAAAGAGTTGAAGAGTGAATTGAGTTTTTTAAGTAATGAAATATACAGTATTAATAGTGAATTAAATTCAGTTAGTACGGAATTGTCCAGTAAGATTGAGAAGCAGAGTGCAGAGTTAAATTTAGCTAGTGTTGAATTGTCTAGTAAAATTGATAGTTTAAGTAGTGCTGTGAATGGTAGAATAGATGAATTGAACCAGAAGTTTGACCATCAAAGCAGGGAAATTCAGGAAGTCAATAATAAGGTTGAATCTCAACGCTTGGAATTGACTGAGAAAATTGAATGCCGATTTAATGTAGTTAGGAAAGAATTTGTTGAAAACAGCAAGGAATGTGATAAAAGAATAAAAATAGTGGAAGATAAAGTCGAAGAAATAGATAGAATTGAAACCAACCAGAATGTTTTAGCGAAGCGAATAGATGAAAAGACTGAGAAATTGGAGAAAGACCTCAAGTCAGTAGAAGGAAATGCCAGAATGGTAGTTGAAGAAGGAATTAAAGCATGTCATGTAGAGTTAAGGCAGGAGATCAGTCAAATCCAAGTAGGTAGCAGCATTTGTAATAGGTACGTATCTTGTACGAAGGACTCTGAATTACCCAAGTTTAATGGTCGGCAGTTTAATCCGATGGAATTCTTGAAAACAGTGGAGAAACGGTTTTCCAAGAATCTTGACGATGGTTTCATCGAGTGGAGTGTGGTTGATGAGATGTTGGATATTGCATTTGTTGGAGAAGCGAGATCCTGGTTTCAAGTTTATAGACAGGGTATTTCGAGTTTGGAGGAATTTAGGGAGAAATTTAGTTCTAAATTTTGGAGTGAAGCTATTCAGGGAAGGGAAAGAGATCGCGTGCTATTTGGCAAGTATAAACCTCAGGAAGGTGTATCTATGACGGAATATTTCTTGGCGCATGTTCTGATCAGCCAGAATATTGAAGGTCTAGCATCGGAGAGAGATACAGTCCGCCAGATGTTGAGGCATTTTCCTGAGAAGGTCGGATTAGCTGCATGTATGCAGAATATTGTTACGATCAAGGAATTAGAGGAGCTGTTAGAGAGGTTTGATGCTTTGGAAGGGCAGGGGAGGACTAGGCAAAGTGAAGGTAGGAATTACGGGGATAATGGGAGACAAGGTAATCAGCTAGGGGGAGATAGGAATAATCAGAATTTCAGTCATTCTAGGCAAGGGAATCAGGGTGGTAATTCCGGAAGGGGAAACAGACAGTCTAATCAGGGAGTTAATCACCAGGAATATTATGGCAGAAGACCTAATCAAGGGGAATCAGAAAGTAGGGGGCGTACGGATCAAAGACCTCCAGATCAAGTGCAGAGAAATTATAACAGTGAACAGTCCACGTCAAGTAATTTAAACCGGAATCGGACTTCTTAATTGGGTCAGATAAGCAGTCCGATACCGAAATTCCTATTCACGCGATGAAACAGGTAAGTTACGAGGTAGACGTGAAAGAGGAATTATTGTATTACCCTGTGTTTTGTGTTCAGGGAGATTTTGAGAATAGGGGGCGTGATGAAGGTAAGAAAGCTGTGTCAGATGACTTACTTTGTGCTAGTGGTGATGGTAATAGCGGTGTTGCGATCGATAATCTTGTGGAAGTTTCTGAAATTGAAAGTGAAGTTTTTTGTGAAGTTGAGGAAGGTTGTTTTGTGAGTGAAGAGTGTTCACGGAGTATACATCATGAGGATGTTTTTGTCGATTCAAGTGTACGTGAGGAGAGTAAAGTTAGGTCCATTATGTGTGAAAATGGTGACTTTGAGATTAATGAAACTTCTGATAAGAGAGTCGAAAGTAGCGGTGTTGTTGGCATGAAAGTGGTGCAAGTAGGAGCTGATATGGAAAGTGGTGAAGATGGATTAATTGTTGGGTCATTAAGTAGTAATGACAGCAATTTCGAAGTGTATTATGGTAAGAATTTCTGTAATCGAGTGAGCGTGAGTGAGAATGAAGTGCATATGTTTGATAAGCGAGTGTGTAATGTTTTATTTAAGGCTGAGAGTCGTGTGAATGATGTGAACGACGTGCTGAGTGATATCGATGTGGAATGTGTGAAAAAGTATGTGATCTGTTTGCTTGCATTAATTATGGTTTTGTGGAAGAGTAAACGTAGTGAGATTCCCGCGCATTTCAGAAAGAAGGATTTCTTTGTTATGAATGTTCCGAATAAAAGTTTGTATAATTCTTGTGTGACTGGATGGGATGAATGCTTGTGTGTGAGATAGAGTGGATTCTAGACGTAGTTAGGTTTTATTGCGGTACGCATTCCTCACTTATCGATGCCAATGTTAAGTCTATGCATAAGTTTTTTCAATTGTATCAGGGTCCGTATACTGTGGACAGTAGAATAGGCAAGTGTGCTTATAGGCTCCTAACCGCTGAAAATAAGGTCCTTGGGACATTTAATATCTATAGCCTTCGCAGATATAAGAGATAGAATCTGCACCTTGGATGTATATATTATCAATTATGAGTTATGTGTACAGTAGTAAGAAGGGATTGTGTTCAATGCTATATGAAACAATCAGAGTTGTGTGTATATAGACATATTATTATTATTATTACTATTTTTTGGACAAATTGTATTTCGTGTGTGCGAATACAATGCAGTAGACGCAATGTATATATCATTATTACAGTAAATTATGTGTTCAGTTATGCCATTATAAGGTTATGTATGAAGTTCTGTTTTATGGTGAATCATAATATGTGATATCATCGATTCACCAAGGGGGCGTTATGTGATAGTACATATATCACACCCCCGAATTATAAGTAGAAGTTAGAGATATTATTGTCAGTATTTGATTTATTATTATTATTATTATTATTATTATTATTATTATCAGTATTTCATTTGTATATTTTGCCGTTTATATTGGTAAGCTGGAAGATATCCACATATGTAGGTATGAGTAATATGTTTTGCATGAGTGGGAAAACATTGCTTTAATAACTCTGGTAATTTGAATGAGTCATATGGCTGCCCCAGTGTGTGTTGTGATGTACTTGTGTCAGGAAATTCCATTAGTTTGTATATATCCCAGCCTGATGAGATAAGCTTGTTGTTGTACCAGGGAAAATTTGGTGATTCATGTAAAACTCCCGAGTGTTTGTTTATCTCTTGGGAGAAAGGAGAAGTTCAGGGCATGTCTTGACAAGAGGTTCACTCATGATTGGCTGGCAAGCACCAATCCAGACGTATCATCTGACAGGAGGGGGATGTTGATGTCTATAAAGGTTGATGATACGGCGGCAACCAAGACATTATAAGTGACATTGTAAGAAACATTGTATAGAACATTGTAAGTGACATTATGAAGGACATGATGAGGGACATTGTGCGAGTGATTGTAAAGGAACGAGAAGGAAGATAACTACAACTGACGCACTGTACGGGAAGGAAGTGGTGCTGATACACGGTACTGGAGTGACACGGCTGCAATGGACTGGACTTCAAACGTTCGTGGAGCGTAGTCTTGTTATGTTTGTGGAAAGTGGCTGATTGTGGAGAGTGCTTGCATATTAAGTATTGTAGCACTTGTGGCGGCCTAGCATTATATGTTGAGGATCGACAGACGTGTGTATATATCTCTACAACAAGTGTTAAAATATGTGAACACAGAAGTACAAGGTACAGTATCTGTGTGATGTGATAACTGCCGATTATGAGAATCAGTAAGTCGAATTGATATAGAGACAGTGAAGGGTATTTATCTTCATACATGTACATTGTTCATCGGACTATCTACAAATGGTAGCTTAGTTCTCGCTTTCGTTTTCCCACGATTTTCATCATTATTGTTGTTGTAAATATGGAGTCTTCCAGCAATATTTTATGTGTGTATTATATGTATAATGTTGTATGTTGATGAGGTGCTCATGCACGGAATTTGTTCAGAATATAGTTAGCTATTTTAGAATCTGTGTTATTGATGAACCTAGGTGCAGTTCCTACCTAATTAGTCGTTTTCAGGAGGTTAGGTAAGGCCTGCAGCAGATGTACCAGTACGCAGCATTATGTACACGCCCTGGGATATAAAGTTTATCATGCTCTTATCTAAATTCGAGGGATCCATTCTGGTGAACTCTGGCGCCCATACTACGGACATTTCGGTTAATTATGCTTATTAATTTTATTTAGTTTTTGAAAAAATTTATTTATATATTTTTATTCATGATTTTATTTATATATCAGTAGTCATCAACTTATTACATCAGGTTCTGTATGTTTATTATCAGATGACACATTGAAGTCTCTATTGCAAGGAGACATTGGTGTACAAATGGATGTATCACGTGCAGTGAAACAAATCATTGGTAAGTTATATATTGTGGTCACAAAACTACAGGTTTTAGTTTTACAACTGTATAAAGGGAGGGTCGTTTGGAAGCTTATCATCACTTTTTTCCCGAGAGATTACATGCATTGAAAATAAGTTAATCTGAACAATTCATCAGTTCCAATAGATTGTTGATCAATTTTTAAACATGTTAACATACTTCGAGTTCATGGAGGAAGGGAACTTGCACCTGGACTGTAACAAGGGATAATTGTGTAGGTGTGGATGAAGTGGATGAAACTTCCAGTAGTGTGGATAGCAGATTTCCTAGGCCTCGCTAATGTAACTGACGGGGTCGAAAACCAGCAAGAGTGGCCGGGAAAGGTCAGAAAGGAAGGATGAGTGCGAGTACCCTGACATCGTGCTGCAGTTCCTTTCAGGGACACCTTCAATGACAGTGAGTGGTATGTACAATTTTAACCATATACCAGGCTTCCTGTTAATATTTGATTTCTGGCAGTACTAGAAATCGAACCCGACCCTCCGATGACGGCAGTTAATAGCGTGAAACGTACTCAGACGGACATACGAGTAAGTGGAATAATGCCAGAGTTACTAGGAAAACCGATTTCACCAAATCACGCGTTCAAGATGAAAGGCCCTCATTTGAAAGATGAATGTGTGCTTTATACCATACACAGGGGTTCCAAAGGTAATTGAGTGTAACATATTGAGTGAATAACACTATATAGTACATATCTTCTTTCAGAAACAATGGTATGGCATTGGATACCAACTCACCAACATGTTGACGACGCCGATGCGGAAAGTGCGTGACTCCTCTGTAGTGACATCGGCGATGTAGCTGAGAGCAGCCATGACGATGGTCATGAAACCTCCTCCGAGGGAAGGGAATAAAGCCTCAATGACACCAGCGACTTCCAGCGGCCACTCGTAGAAGAAATACCAGCAGAGAATGAGCCCAATACTGGTGATGAACTGGCCGATAATGGGCAGCACTAGACAAGGCTTTCGTCTTGCTCGGCGATCGCTCCATGAGCCAAGGAACAGTATTAAAATAGCTACAAGAAAGATACATGGGAGATCAGATCAGCAGTTGAACCGAAATAATTCACTGAAATGGACAGCACTAATTACCAGAGGTTGATCACCAAACATTTCAAGTGTTAAAGGTAGTATCAGGGCAGTTGCATAGAATTTTGTTTTACGTCGCACAGACACAGATAGGTCCCATGGCGTCGATGGAATAGGAAGGACTAGGAGTGGGAAGGAATTGACCGTGGCCCTTACCAAGATACAACCCCAGCATTTGCCTGTGTGAAAATGGGAAACCACAGAAAACCATCTTCAGGGCTGCCGAGAGTAGGATTCTAACCCACTATCTTCCGAATGCTACTGATAGCTATGTGACCCAAACCGCGTGGCCACGTTCTCGGTAGTTACGTAGTAGATTTGGAAAAGTAATGATCAAGATAAATTTTGCCTTCACACTTTGAATGATAGGACTTCTTTCGTTTTATCCTAGGATTTGAGATAAACTCATTGTATTTCTCTTTAAAACGAACATCACCCCCATCATAATCATTAGCATTCTCTCGTAGCAAGTGCAATGATGTCTTGAACACCTTCCAATATCACCGAATTAAGCCCGGGGCGAAACCGTTACCTTAACTCAAATCAATAATAAAAAAATGAAGAAGTTTGATCCTTCGAAAATGAAGGTGTCGGCAAAATAAAAAGAACGGCCACGAAGTGCATGAAAATATAAGACAACCCAGCCTTAACAAACAGAAGAGAACAAGAGTTGGTAAAGAGAAGGCAGACAGGAAAGATGAGAACTGAGGAATGTGGCATAAGTTAGTGGAAGTAATGCTTGACCCTTCTAGTCTCCTGTTACGACAGAAATGAGATAACCAGGTACTTATCAGATATAGGAAGAGAAGTTCCTCGTAAGGCGAGGAAGTAGAAGGTATCCAACGGCTCGCGTCGTCTCAAAACTCACGAGTCCCAAAACTCACGAATTCCAGGAAGAGGATTAGTAAGAACAGGTTTCTCTACGTGGACCAGTCTCAAAACTCACTAGCAGGGCCAGTTCTTCTTTGAATGGATAAATGTCCACCCTATTAGTCATGGGATAATGGAATACTTTTAATAATCGAATAACTTCCATCCGATTATTTAAATAACCGAATGAGTTTCAAATATCATTCAGTTATATCGCACAGAATAATCGAATGCGCAATGAGTAATTTTTTTTCGCTTTACGTGTGTCGGGTAGACAATCTACTGAAATAAGCGAATAGATGAACTCTTACTAAAATAGAAATATGCCCTTTTCCCGAATGAATCTGCAATTGTTGAAACTAAATGAGTTTTGGCCTTTAATATCTCTAAATAAAATTCCTTAATCAAGTAAATGCCGCCTTCTGGCTGCATAATGGAACTAAGTCCCAGTACTACTAACTGACAGTTTGTTTTAACTAGCAATGGGGAATATACCTACTTTGATTTTATGTCGTCCGTCTGCATGCATAAATTATTAGCATGCTGGCCTTTGGTCCAAGGGGTCCAGGGGGTCCCGGGTTCAATTTCCGGTCGGGTCGGAGATTTTAACTTTCATTAGTTAATTCCTATGGCTCGGGGACTGGGTATTCGTGCCGTCTTCAGCATTAACCTTCATCTTATGAAGGGCCTCATCCTCAAGACGTACAGGTCACCTATACGGCGTCAACTCCAAAGACCTGCACCAGACCTCCCCGGAGGCCACACGTCATTATTATAAATTTAAGTGAAAGGTAAGCAAATGCATTATATTAGCTTCAAGACAACAGCAAAATGTTTTAATAATAATAATAATAATAATAATAATAATAATAATAATAATAATAATAATAATAATAATAATAATAATAATACAGCTCGGTCTCTTTCATTCACCAGCCATTATTTTTTCCCTGTGGGTTGGGACGGCAGAATAACAACCACAGTATGCCCTGCCTGTGGTAAGGGAAGCGTGAGTCACGGCGCACCTCATCCCTCCTGCGGTCATCGCAAGCACCTACTGTCCGGAGTCGTGAATTTTCAGACTCATTAGAATATTTACTTTAGCAACCAGTTTGTAGTCGTGAGTTTTGATACTATTTGTAACTAATTTTAGCCCGTGAGTTTTGAGACGTAACCCAACGGCTCACACAACTGCGCACTGTACCCAAGGACTTTTCATGCTATTAATGGCGCGCTCCTAGACATGCAGGTTCAAATCTCGTTGACAGCAGTTATTGCTGGTGTAAGCCAGGGAAGTGGCTATGTCTGTTGTACGTTACATAATTGAAGAGGATTTATCAACTGTAGGAAGAGAAAGTCCTCATAAGGTGGAGAAGTACAAGATCTCCAACAACTCACATTCACATACCCTAATACCATTGTGTGTGGTGGAAGGACAAATGTTGACCAAAGAATATTCGACAGATCAAGTGACTGGTCTAAGATGGTCACGAACTGTGCAACAGTAGTGCCTCAGTTGCGAAGGTGGCACTAGATTTGAACCCATAGGGTCGTCGATCACAGGGACGGCCAAGAAGAGATGGCTTGACGCATTACGGGAGGACATGTGATTCCTCCAGTTGACGCCAGGGATCGGAAGCGATTGAAATCGAAGTGCATAAAAGCGGACCCTGCGATTACGCGGGATAAACATTAGGGATAAGAAGAATAAGACAATAAAATTGTCTCCAGCAGAAACTTATTAAGGGGGAGACCTAGCTCAACACGGGAAAAACAGGCCAATATTCATTCGATTGTTAAATATGCTACAAACGTTGTTGAAAAATTCTGCACATATCCCAGTATTGGCATGCTTCCTAGCAATCAGAAGCAACTGGAATAATGTCAAAATTCTAATTATAACATTTTAAATTAAATTTCCCGCCTTTTTAACAATATATCACTGTTTCCCTTATAAGTTCCAAGTTTATAAGAATTTTCGTACTTTTCCTTTTTTAAAGTGTATATCAAACCCCCACATACAAAATGAACCTCAATCACTAACATAGATTGTGATTTAGATATTTTTTGTCGAGTTTTTATTCCGCGCACCTGAAAATACTAAAAATAAATATTTTATATAAAATCTAATATAAATCCCATTGACCTGAACGAGGTACAGATTGCAGAACAACATTATGGGAGGAAACCCTGAAAAAATCGTTATTATCCGTGAAACAGTAAGAGAGTTATGAAGGAAACCGTGACATTTTGTTAAAAAGGCGGGAAATTTTATTTTAAAATGTTATAATTAGAATTTTGACATTATTCCAGTTGCTTCTGATTGCTACTAAGCATGCCAATACTGGGATATGTGCAGAATGTTTCAACAACGTTTGTAGGATATTTAACAATCGAATGAATATTGGCCTGTTTTTTCCCGTGTTGAGCTAGGTCTCCCCCCTTAAAGAGGTTTCACTGCATTTTAGAGGTGGCAACTCTCAACTAAAATATTAGGATATTTCATAGCCTACCTCTATCTCTTCTCCTTAGTTTTTCTCCAGGAATCCGAATCACTCTTCGTTCTTCTCCCTTTACCTTTCGCAACAGGAGTAATATTCTCCACCATCCTAAGACACTATAAATAACGCAAAAATGCATGAAATACTAACATGGTTCAAGAACAACTGACATAAACCGCGGGTAAGTAGGGTTATCTTGAGCTAGTGCACGTGTGGTACTCGGACTGCGCCATTCCACCATCATTTGATTAGGGTTTGATGATTAGCATATCGCTGTCATTCAATACATTACATGACTCATAAATACAATTGTAGTACCCTGACATTCAGTAAAAATATCGGATTACTGTTGTGTGCCGCCGGCCCCGTGGTGTAGGGGTAGCGTGCCTGCCTCTCACCTGGAGGCCCCAGGTTCGATTCCCGGCCAGGTCAGGGATTTTTACCTGGACCTGAGGGCTGGTTCGAGGTCTACTCAGCCTACGTGATTATAATTGAGGAGCTATCTGACGGTAAGATAGCGGTCCCGGTCTAGAAAGCCAAGAAAACGACCGAGAGGATTCGTCGTGCTGACCACACGACACCTCGTAATCTGCAGGCCTTCGGGCTGAGCAGCGGTCGCTTGGTAGGCCAAGGCCCTTCAAGGGCTGTAGTGGCATGGGGTTTGGTTTGGTTTGGTTTGTTGTGTGCCATTGTGCAAAAACCGAGGCTTGCCATTTTCGTCCCATCAGTTTCCGAAAGGTGTGAAACTTAGAAAACAGTCGATACCTGCAATCAGAAGGAATAATCTGAAACTGAGCCATACTACGAGGAATAATATAGTCTGTTGAGCATATTTTGGAAACGAGAGTAATGAACGAGGTTATTGGGTAAGTAAAAAAGTTAATTAATGATTAATAGTACGTCTATAGGCTATTTAACATTAAATGAGACAAAGTGCGTGTACAGGTAGGTCTACAGCAGAAAGGCAGATGCCAAATGCTATTTATTTTTTAATTTTAATATTATCGTTCGAATGAGTACGAATATTTTTATTTGTAGGTGAAAGGTCACGGTTGAAATTACATGCAGTGCCATCTGTACTTCCCTGGACTCCTGACATCGGATCAGATATAAAGATGAGAGTGGTTAGGGGAGGAAAGAACGAAGATGAGATGAATGAAACAAGGCAAACCACAGCTGTAAAGTGAAGTCACTTGCTGAAATTGTACTTTTCTATTGGTTGATTGCATAAGGCGAGTTTTGGAACGACAAGCGGCATGGATAAGGTGTGTTATGAAACAATAGCCTAACTTTGGTGACAGATCTATGCGGGAAAAGACAATATTTGACGCCTATTTTCGTGACAGAATTATCACAAACCTAACGAAGAAGGCAATGCTACCTCTCTTTTTTATTGGATAAGACTAGTTTTGAAACGGACCTCCTCAAGTCTTACAGTATGAACTATCTTATCTTGCTTCACGCTGAGAATGCATAACATTTTCACGAAGTGACTGCTCTTATCTACCAGTCATGTACTGTACCCCAGGACGTTTCATGCTATTAATGGTGCGTTCCTATGTAGCCCTGTTTGCTAGGGCTCCACCAATAAAACTTTTCTGCGCTAGCAAAATTTGAAATGGGAGAGCACTAGCACTATTTGGAAACGGGCGGGGGAGCTACGCCTGCTTTCTTTACAAACAAAAATGCAACACTCTCCAATTTTATGTTCGAAAAATTGCATAACCAATATATGACAGGAGTTAAAATAACTTTCTCACAAAATACTTGAGACCGTTCGTTCATTTCTTCTACCACTTTTTCCACAGCTTGGGGTCGCGGGTGCGAACTGCGTTGCACATGTGGATTTGTCCCTGTATTGCAGCTGGATGCCCTATATGGAGGGATATAATCGCTACTGCATGTTTCTGTGGTGATTGGTAGTGTGGTGTGTTGCTGAATGTGAAGAAGAGATTGTTCAGACAGGCACAAACATCCAGTCCCCGAACCAGAAGAATTAATCAGAAGCGATTAAAATCCCCAACCCGGCCGGAAATCGAACCCGGGACCCTCTGAATTGCCATTAAGTGAGAACGAAAGAAAATCTTTGCAACTGATAAGAAAGCAAACAAATACCTTATATTGCATCCAGATTGAACAATGCGTGTAAACACAGCGCCTTCTCGAATTTCACTGTGCGCTGGAAAATGCACTTCAGCTATCCAACCTCACCACCCCCCTCCCCCCCCCTCCCATCAAGCCCAACCAACCTACGCCCCTTGTGCCACACCTCCGCCATTCGGCAAACCTAACTATACTCTGTGTCAAGTGGAAAGCATATTGGGCTTGAGAAGTTGCTCAGAATTGTCCAAGTAAGAGGCTGCTATGTTGTCGCATTTTATTATACTCGCTGAATGCACTGCGCTCCGCGGAAAATTTTACTGCCTTAAATATCACTTGTGCCAGATCAAAATATGTTTCATTCATAAAAACGACAACGACTGAAACAGCTTCTCACCTGACACAGATTATCATCGCGTAGTAGGATATGCCCTACACTTTATTATTATTATTATTATTATTATTATTATTATTATTATTATTATTATTATTATTATTATTATTATTATTATTATCGACCTAGAGGTTAGTGGACTTACGGATTCCTTTTTTCTAGGGACAGTCTATTCACTTTACTGTATTCACTTCTTGTCTTGATCTCGTCCATGAATTACTATTTTGGTGTCCCTTTCGCATTACGCCTTTTCCTTTCCCCTCCAGCAAGGTTATGAAGCATCTTCAATGTCGCAGTAGGTGACCAACTATATCATTCCTCCGTTCATACAATTTTGCTTAACGTTGCGTCAGCACAAGCAGGTCTTATGGTGACAATTAGATAGGAAAGGGCTAAGACTGAGAAAGAGCACTGTGGCCTTGATTAAGGTACAGTCTCAGCATTTGTGTGATATGAAAATAGGAAAACACGGAACACCTTCTTCGGGGCTGCCGATAGTAGGGTTCAACCACTATCCCCCGAATGCAAGTGCTGGGCCGAGTGGCCCAGACGGTTGAGGTGCTGGCCTTCCGACCCCAACTAGGCAGGTTCGATCCTGGCTCAGTCCGGTGGTATTTAAAGATGTTCAAATACGTCAGCCTCGTGATGGTAGGTTTTCTGGCACGTAAAAGTACTCCTGAGGGACGAAATTCTGGCATCTCGGCGTTCCCGAAAACCGTCAAAAAGTACTTCGTGGGACGTACAATATTATTATTATTATTATTATTATTATTATTATTATTATTATTATTATTATTATTTATTTACCGGACAAGGTGGCCATGCGGTTAGGAGCGCGCAGCTGTGAGCTTGCATCCGGGAGATAGTGGGTTCGAACCCCACTGTCGGCAGCCCTGAAGATGGTTTTCCGTGGTTTCCCATTTTCACACCAGGAAAATGCTGGGACTGTACCTTAACTAAGGCCACGGCCGCTTCCTTCCCATTCCTAGGCCTTTCCTATCCCATCGTTGTCATCGTGTTGGTGCGACGTAAAGCAACTTGTAAAATATATATACTTTCTTCATCCGTTTATCCTCCAGGGTTGGTTTTCCCTCGGACTCAGTGAGGGATCCCACCTCTACCGCCTCAAAGGCAGTGTTCAGGAGATTCAGACTCTGGGTGGGTATACAACTGGGGAGAATGGCCAGTACCTCGTCCAGGCGACCTCACCTGCTATGCTGAACAGGGGCCTTCAACACTCTTCTCCAGCACCACATATCGAAAGCCCCAAGGTTTTCCTTTTCTGTTGTTAAGTCCAAGTTTCTGAGGCGTAAGTGGCTAATCTCCAAACAAACCTTCTGACAAATCGTTTCGTACTATCGAGTGACATATTTTTTGGTGTTAACAAACTTCTCTTCGTGAAAAATGTTTCCTTGGCTTGTGCTATTCTGCACTTTATGTCAACTGTACTTCTTCCGGCCGATGTTATAAAGGTCTCCAGGTAGTTGAAAGATGTAACATCTATTAACTGTTTTCCTACTAGCAATGCTTGTGCAATCTGTTCTCCATTTCTCGATCACTTCATGATATTCTTTTCTTCTTCGGTTCTTTCTTTCTTTCTTTCTTCCTTTCATGTTGCAGTTAATCTCAAGTATATTTTTCAAAAGATGTAGAGTGTCTTGTAGATCTTTTTTTCGTCATTTCCCAGCAAAGCAATATCATCTGCTAAACGGATTATTTCCTAGCATTATTCGTTCACCATAACACCACTCCTTCTGATACCTAAATGAATGAAATAGTAACTTCCTACCGTTAAAAGGCTTCAAACCCCTACCGAAATGTCCAGCTCCATGGATGAATGGTTAGCGTGCTGGCCTTCGGTTACAGGGATCCCGGGCTCGATTCCCGGCAGGGTCGCAAGTTTTAAGCTAATTGGTTAATTCCGCTGGCACGGGGGCTAGGTGTATGTGCCGTCCTCTTCATCATCATTTCATCCTCATCATGACGCGCAGGTCGCCTACGGCCGTCAACTCAAAAGACCTGCATCTGACGAGCCGAATTTGTCTTCGGACACTCCCGGCACTAAAAGCCATACGCCATTCCATTTCATTTCCTACCGAAATGTGGTACTCCAACGTAAAGGTGCTATCGTTTCACCCGGAAGGACATGGGTTCGATTCTCCATCAGGAAGTCGAAAAATTCAGAAACGAGATT
This sequence comes from Anabrus simplex, assembly GCF_040414725.1. Taxonomy (NCBI): domain Eukaryota; kingdom Metazoa; phylum Arthropoda; class Insecta; order Orthoptera; family Tettigoniidae; genus Anabrus; species Anabrus simplex. The sequence continues at coordinate 130,289,627 of NC_090271.1, read as the reverse complement.
TATGGAACATGGCCCTGAGGTTCACTCAGCTTGCACCAAAAATGAGTATTAGGTTAATAATAATAATAATAATAATAATAATAATAATAATAATAATAATAATAATAATAATAATGTTTTTTGATTTACGTACCAGTAACTACTTTTACGGTTTTTGGAGACGTCGAGGTGCCGGAATTTTTCCCCACAAGACTTCTTTTACGTGCCAGTAAATCTACCGACAAGAGACTGACGTAATTGAGCACCTTCAAATACCACCGGACTGAGCCAGGATCGAACCTGCCAAGTTGGGGTCAGAAGGCCATCCCCTGAACCATCTAAGCCACTCAGCGCGGCAGTTAGGTTAATGTCTGGAGGTTGAAGACGATACGACAGAGAGCTAATCACGCTATTCCACTTAGTGCCGAGGTTACAAGGAGTGGAAGCCTTTACCTTTCGCTCCTCCAAGTGCCTTCATGGCCTGAATGGAGATGATTTTGCTTTGAACCCTACCCGCTGACCGAATTATAAGACGTTATCACATCAAAAGTACGTTCGTTACCTGGCAAAGTGTTAAAGAGCGGAATTTTCGAACTGGCCATGCGAGTACTCTCTGTAACATACAGTAGAAACTTAATTATTCATTACGGGTCGAGACCGAAGCCGTGACAGATATAAGAATAGGTGGACAATAGAGTAAATGACTGCGAGTTTGATCGAATCACTGATGCATAACAGCAGGCCTGTACAACGGGGATACATGCGAACCCGACCTCAGTGGCACGTCAGACAATATACTAACATATTTCAATTTTTTAAACATGTAATAAATAGGTCGAAAATGTAGCAATATAACAAATCTTAACGTTAACATTACATTTAGTAGTCTTAACTTATTCTATGGCCTTACATTTTTTTTTTTTTTACAATTTTTATACTTTATTCTTAAAATTTGCTGTTTTAAAAATGTAATTTTCAGTGAAGTTTGCAGTGTTGCCAACCCATAAATCTTTTCTCCGCTAAATTTGAGTTGAAAATACGCTAAATTCCACTAAATTTCGAACTGAAACAAAATAGCATATACCAGCTGTTTTAATTAAAGAGATTAACTCAACACTCACCAGTTTCAGAACAGGAGTTTATCACCTTTTCCTCCTCGCACTATATGCTCTGAAGCAGATGTGCTGGGTTGAGGTCCTGTGGTATCATATGAAGCCATCTGGTATCATTCTGTTTCAAAGTATATGATGGCAGTTCACAGCAGCAAAGCACATACGGAAATTTTCAAATCTATTTCAAAAGTTATTTTCACTTTCATTACTGTTTTCATTGATTTTGATAAGTGCGGAAAGAAATAATGTCAAACAATTTCGCATTTATATTGCACTGCCAATTGATGCATCATCGGTATTTGGGATCAGTGGGAAGCTCAACCAACCAGTCTTTTAAAGTTAATTATTTAACCACTCTTTACGAAATATCTGACTACTTTTTAACCTATTCTTTCGATATATTGACGTACGAAAAATAACCTGATGTCAAAAGAAACATTTTATCAAACACGACACTACCCAGGTCATGAAGACTGTAACAAATTCTGAATGAGGCTGTGGGCCAGAGCTGGGCTAGAAAACGAGTCGTAGTATGCAGCAAAAGTTCAAGACAACGCGAATAAATAGACTATTATGCCGTAGTAAGTTCTATATTATTTTTTTCTCCTGGTGATGAAAGGTGATATTGTTAACGTTGAAAATCGCTGAAAGAAGTTTGAAAATCCGTCAAAAAAATCCGCTGTGTGCTAAATGGAAAATTTATCCGCTGTTGTAATTTTAAAATCCGCCAAATTTGGCGGAAAATCCGCTGAGTTGGCAACACTGGAAGTTTGCAAAATAAAATCGTCATTCAGACGAATAGATTTAGGCCTATACGTAATGCAATCTAATACGTCAATGAAGTCAAATGAGGGGGTTTTGTGGTAATTTTAAAGGAAAATAATCGATAGAACACTATATAGTAAAACGTGATAAACAAGACCTTAACTGACACGCTAGTTGGCAACGTTTTGCCATCCCTGCCCTAGTAGTCTTCTGGTAGCAATGGGTCATGCTTGCCGTGCGGGCCACGCCACGGTCTTCCTCCTAAACATGCCATGAACATGTTTGCGGAACGTGCAGTATGTTTACAGCACTAGCTGCGATATAATGATAAAAACCCTAGAGGAGTTACGTTTGTGAATTAGGATATGTATTCAGAGTGAACTTAGTAAAACACTCATGTGAATATCAACGACTGACGGATCTGTTACAATCAAAAAAAAAAAAACACTCAAAACGGCACGCGACGTCACGTATTTGACGCATTAGACATGACGTATTTGTCACATTTAATCGGGGCTGACTTCGAGACCTCTCTTTTTTTTTGATGGATGAGTTTTTCATAATAATAATAATAATAATAATAATAATAATAATAATAATAATAATAACAACAATAATAATAATCATCATCATCATCATCTGTTTATCCTCCAGGTTCGGTTTTTCCCTCGGACTGAGCGAGGGATCCGACCTCTACCGCCTCAAGGGCAGTGTCCTGGAGCTTCAGACTCTTGGTCGGGGGATACAACTGGGGAGTATGACCAGTACCTCGCCCAGGCGGCTTCACCTGCTATGCTGAACAGGGGCCTTGTGGAGGGATGGAAAGATTGGAAGGGCTAGGCAAGGAAGAGGGAAGGAAGCGGCCGTGGCCTTAAGTTAGGTACCATCCCGGCATTCACCTGGAGGAGAAGTGGGAAACCACGGAAAACCACTTCCAGGATGGCTGAGGTGGGAATCGAACCCACCTCTACTCAGCTGACCTCCCGAGGCTGAGTGGACCCCGTTCCAGCCCTCGTACCACTTTTCTAATTTCGTGGTAGAGCCGGGAATCGAACCCGGGCCTCCGGGGGTGGCAGCTAATCACGCTAACCACTACACCACAGAGGCGGACTAATAATAATAATAATAATAATAATAATAATAATAATAATTGTACCGGGCGGTACACCTCCGCGCCGCTAATTCAAACATTGCGCCAGTTGAAACTCCTCTACTGGAGGAAGCCTGAACTTTAACAACCATGTTAATTCTAAAGTTTCTCAGAAGATGTCGCTATTGTAAATTTTGAGGTGTTCTGAACTGTGTCTTTTTCGATTTATATTTGTTTTCTCTGTAGTGAGAAGTGTGAACATTCTCTTCTAGATGGCACTACTGAAGAACTACAATTGTGCACCCTGGTGCGAAGTGAAGGAACTGTTTTTTGAGAAATTTTGTGTTCATAAGTTTGTTCTTTGTTAAATTTCTTTCAGTCATTTTTTGGGTTGGCAGTATACCCCTTCTCTTTCCGCTTGTTTTGAATTCAGCCAATCCCGAATTTCTTTAATTAATTTTTGACCAATAATGTGTGTCTTCTCCGATATGGATATGTTGCTTGATCCTAGCCAATACAGTTGAGGGGGGGTTCTCATTCATGAAACGTCTCGAATTTTCCGCGAGGATATATAAACTGCTGATTTCCTTATCTCCTGGCCACTTCAGTAACATCTTTCTTTGTGTGATTATGTAGCAGGGGGCGGGAAGCGCCTCTTTCTTCAGGCGGTAGTTCATCCATCAGGTAATGGCCTTTTAATAACTTCTTTGCTTGCTAGCTCAGCAGTTTAACCCTCGGGGCAGGTTCGAAAATTTTATCATGTAACCTTCCTTTAAAATGTAAAAGACACTTGGTATAATATTCCGTCTCTTTAACTACAAATCGGGATAGAGAGTGCCTCACCCTCTCGAGCTCCCTCTCATATTGTTTATGAGGTGACTACGTTTACATAACCGTTTTTCTTCGCTTCATAATGTAATAAATTTTCCTATCGTGTCACCTCCGTAGTATGGGATTAGCCCTTGCATAAGCGGCCTAAGAGCCAAATAGGTTTAAAAAAAAGGTGTATTAGGAGTGCTGAGTACGCCTCCACTCAAGTTGGTATTTTGGGGCCATGTAATTGACCTGTTTCTTTACTTAATAGGCCTCAGTAGATTGGGTATTATTACCCCTGTTCTTATGTGCCTGGAGGGCAGCTTGAAGGTGGAGTTTGGTGTGGCCTTTGAATAGCTTTCTTAAATTTGGTTTCTGTGTGCCTCGAGCAGGCTTAACTGGTAATTGGGAGCTAGTGTTCCTTGGCATGATTGGGGTTTTCTGCCCCTTTGTTGAACCTTGTTCATAAGTAAAGTTGAGCTCATTGCTCAGGGATTGTGAATCTGGGGCTCGAAGCCCAAAATCCATTAATAAACTGTAATTGTACATCCTTAACTTGTTGATATGCTACTGAGTACATTTTATTCTTGTTATTTCTTGATCTTGAAAAGAAAATATAACCTTTGTTAAAGTTAATTTAAAACTTTAATTTCGTAAGTTGAGACCTATTCATCCCAGCACCTTCTTTCACCTCTAACTACCACGGATAACTCCGTAACAACAATAATAATAATAATAATAATAATAATAATAATAATAATAATTGCTTTACGTACCACTAACTACTTTTACGGTTTTCGGAGACGCCGAGGTGTCGGAATTTAGATGCGCGGGAGTTATTTTACGTGCCAGTAAACCTACTGACACGAGGCTGACGTATTTAAGCACCTTCAAATACTATCGGACTGAGCCAGGATCGAACCTGCCAAGTTGGGGTCAGAAGGCCAGCGCCTCAACCGTCTGAGTCACTCATCCCGGCGAGTTTTTCGTAAGTTCTGCGCACTGGTTGGTCTCAGACTGTTTTTGAGGGGAACATCTGGCATTATTTTTTTAACACGTACATAGTACCGTCCGCCTCTGTGGTGTAGTGGTGGGTGTGATTAGTTGCACCCCCCCCCCGGAGGCCCGCGTTTGATTCCCAGCTCTGTCACGAAATTTAAAAAGTTGTACGAGGGCTAAAGCGGGGTCTACTCAGCCTCGGGAGGTCAGCTGAGTAGAGGTGGGTTCGATTCCACCTCAGCCACCCTGGAAATGGTTTTCCGTGGTTTCACACTTCTCCTCCAGGCAAATGCCGAGATGGTACCTAACTTAAGGCCACGGCCGCTTCCTTCCCTCTTCCTTGCTTATCGCTTCCAATCTCCCCATCCTCCCGCAAGGCCCCTGTTCAGTATAGCAGGTACTGGTCATTCTCTCCAATTGTATCCCCCGACCCAATGTCTCACGCTCCAGGACACTGCCCTTGAGGCGGTAGAAGTGGGATCCCTCGCTGAGTCCGAAGGAAAATCCAACCCTGGAGGGTAAACAGATTAAGAAAGAAATAAACATAGTACCAAACATACTGAAGATCTCAGCAGCTGGTCTGTGTAAACGCGAAAACCTTTCTCTAGACGACATTTGGTATAAGTGGAGAAGATTTTTGCACATTAGACGATATGTTTCTCGGATTTTCCGGTCACTTTGTGAAGTTACGGACCTTACGTGCGGTTGCCGGAGATGGATGGGATGCGATTGCTGTGAGGAAGACAATGACGTGGTCGTAGAGGCAAAAGTACTCGTATAATGAGAAGGAAATACTCTGCGATTGCCCTAGGCCACGATGCCCGATATACCCCAGCTGTGCGGGCCTGCGTTACAGTGCCCAACTGATCGTTTTCGCTAGTATCATTGTTCTGCGACATTTCGCATCACAGTCGGTAGTTAAAAGTTTCGATATGAGGTTTTCAATTCTGTCAGCAACACGTCTGATATCAATGATATCGTTCGATGTCATAAATTGGCGCGACATTTGCAATACTTCCAACTTTATGAAAATGAAAACCTACATCCTGTTTTCCAGTCATTGACCGGGTCAGGGATGGAATGAATGAAGCAGATTTAGGCTATTAGTACGATGGGGTCGCCACTCCCAAAGTGATTTATTAATGACTGATAAATGCTATCAAATGAGAATGGAGAGTGTTACTGGAATGAAAGATGACAGGGAAAACCGAAGTACTCGGAGAAAAACCTGTCCCGCCTCCGCTTTGTCCAGCACAATTCTCACATGGAGTGACCGGGATTTGAACCACGGTATCCAGCGGTGAGAGGCCGACGCGTTGCCGTCTGAGCCACGGAGGCTCTAGACTTCCACCTTTATATAGACGTTAAATAAACTCCATTATCCGAAATAGTCCGCCTCTGTGGTGTAGTGGTTAGTGTGATTAGCTGCTACCTCCGGAGGACCGGGTTCGACCCTCCGACTCTGCAACGAAATTTGAAAAATGGTAAGAGGACTGGAACGGGGTCCACTCAGCGTCGGGAAGTAAAATGAGCAGAGGGGGTTCGATTCCTACCTCAGCCATCCTCAAAGTGGTTTTCCATGGTTTCCCACTTCTCTTCCAGATAAATGCCGCGATGGTACCTAAACTTAAGGCCACAGCCGCTTCCTTCCCTCTTCCTTGTCTACCCCTTCCAATCTTCCCATCCCCCCACAAGGCCCCTGTTCAGCATACCAGGTGAGGCCGCCTGGGCGAGGTATTGGTCCTCCTACCCAGTTGTATCCTCGACCCAAAGTCTCACGCCCCAGGATACCGCTCTTGAGGCAGTAAAGGTAGGATCCCTCGCTGAGTTCAAGGGAGAAACCAACCCTGGAAGGTAAACGGGTTAAGAAAGAAGATAATTCCAGTCAAACTAGGGTCAGCACAATGCAAACAAGAACGTTTAAGTCGCAGTATAATGCAAAACAGAGTTGATACTATAAAGCAATACACTCACCGCACTAGTCGTAAACAATTACTGAAATCCGAGACTGCATTGCACCAACCATATCACTGGGCTTGGGAAGGGGATGATAGTAGTAGTAGTAGTCATCATCATCATCATCATCGAAGTTTTCATTCCTCATCCTGAAGGAGTGCGGCAGGCCACTTAAAAGGGAACACCCTCCCTGTGACCGGTAAAGGTTTTAACAATGCGAAGTTTAAAATAAACTGATGGCCAAAAGTGTGCCGGTTAACTGAGGTTATAATGTACACCAGCCGTGGCGAAAATGTGACTCGCGATTACATTTTGCCTTGCTGTGCATTTCTATTGCTTCCGAACTCCTGTAACCCTCGCCCCTCTTCCGGCAGGCAGTTAACCTCGTTTCCATTTGTCAGTTTGAGCTTACAGAGTTACAATGTGATGCAACTGTGGAAGCTTGATGTAAGGACTTGGAAGGTGTTGATATTTTCAAATATTTGTACAAAGATAAGTATCCGAAGCTTCGCTCATTCACCTACTCCGTTAAAGCCACATTCACCGCAACTTACGTTTATGATCAATTATTTTCAACAACAAAAATAGTGAAACCCAAATGTAGATTAAAAACAATTGGTAATAGATGACTTAACTCCTGTTACAAATAAGTTCTGAATACAATATTAAGTTTAGGCTTATGTGTCCTATTTTTTCTTATCGTTTCTATCTTGGTGATTGAGTATGATCTCCTCTGTAGTAAATTTATAATTTACCGGACGAGTTGGCCGTGTGATTAGGAGCGAGCAACTGTGAACTTGCATCCTGGAGATAATGGGTTTGAACCCCACTGTCGGCAGCCCTAAGATGGTTTCCCGTGGTTTCCCATTTTCATACCAGACAAATGATGGGGTTTTACCTCAATTAAGGCCACGGCCGCTTCCTTCACACTCCTAGGCCTTTCCCGTCCCATCGTCGCCGTAAGTCCTATCTTTTTTTTTTTTTTTTTTTTTTTTTTTTTTTTTTTTTGCTATTTGCTTTACGTCTCATCGACAGAGATAGGTCTTATGGCGACGATTAAGTAAGCTTGCATCCGGGTTCGAATCCCACTGTCGGCAGCCCTGCAGATGGTTTTCCGTGGTTTGCCATTTTCACGCCAGGCAAATGCTGGGGCTGTACCTTACTTAAGGCCACGGCCGCTTTCTTCCTACTCCTAGGCCTTTCCTATCCCATCGTCGCCATATGACCTATCTGTGTCGGTGCAACGTAAAACAACTAGTAAGTCCTATCTGTGTCGGTGCGACGTAAAGCAAATAGAAAAAAAAAAAGCTTATGTCTTATAGCGACGATGGGATGGGTAAGGCCTAGGAATTAGAAGGAAGCGGCCGTGCCCTTAATTAAGGCACAGCCCCGGCATTTGCCTAGTGTGAAAATGGGAGACCAGGGAAAACCATCTTCAGGGCTGCCGACAGTGGGGCTCGAACCCATTATCTCCCGATTACTGAATACTGGCCGCATTTAAGCGACTGCAGCTATCGAGCTCGGTGCGACGTAAAGCAAATTGTAAATATATATATACTTGTAGCCCTGTACTGTACACAATTATATTTACCGTACTTGTCATAAGTACAATGAACATCCGTTTCTGATTGAGACTGCTACTTCGCTTCCACTTCGAGTTTCCACCCCTCTAAATAGGCACACCTAGGTTCACAATGGCTATGCCCGATTACATTTTCACCAGGGCTGCTGTACACCGAATTGCGTTCGTTACCTGGAATAGCGCTGTGCAGTGGGTTCTTCCAGATGGCCATGTGTGTGACAAGGACATGCACGTTATCGTCGTACTCTGTCAAGTTGTCTGTCTCTCGCCTGGTCAGCGCGTCGCACACACTTTCATTGTAGGCCAGGTTCACTCTGCATGCTTTCTCGAGGTTCAGGTTCCTTACTGCCATCCCGGACAGCACCATGGGGAAGATGTAACAGATGAGTATAGGCTCCACAGTGATGTAACCGAAGCAGAAGTTTATTTTCTCGCAAAACTTCATTTCTTTAAACTTCTCGTCGGCCTTAGCCTCCGCCTTCTTCTCGCCGTCCATTCTTCTGATTTCTGGAGCAAGATTTCAAACGTTTTACCTCTACCTTCTCTTTACATATTCCATTCTAGCTCTCGGCAGCGAATACCCTGTGAACAGAGAGAATATAAATCATCAAAATATATAATTGAGGCATTGACATGGGAAAGGTAGAAAGTCATAAAATGTAAATTTTACGTACACATATACATCATCATTATAGACCGTTTTTACAGCTAATAATTAATAATTAATAATAATAATAATAATAATAATAATAATAATAATAATAATAGCGTTTGGCCTCCGAAGAAGCCTGGCGCAGGTCTTTCGAGTTGACGCCGTATAGGCGACCTGCACGTCGATGAGAATGGGGCCCTATGTGTGATGAATTCTAATGACGAAGATGGCACACGCACCCAGCCCCCGAGGCATCGGAATTAATGAATGAAGGTTAAAATCCCTGACCCGGCCGGGAATCGAACCCGGGACACGCTGGACCCAAGGCCAGCCCGTTAACCATTTAGCCATGGAGCCGGACGTTTTACAGCTGAAGAAAAACAATAGTTTTTCCAACATTCTGAAGCAGATGTTACTGAAAATAAATAATGTTAAATCAAAGAGTGTCCGCCTCTGTGGTGTAGTGGTTAGTGTGATTAACTGCCACTTCCGGAGGCCCAGGTTCGATTTCCGGCTCTGCCACGAAATTTGAAAAGTGGTATGAGGGCTGGAACGGGGTCCACTCAGCCCTGAGAGGTCAAGTGAGTAGAGGGGTGTTCGATTCCCACCTCAGCCATCCTCGAAGTGGTTTTCCATCGTTTCCCATTGATCCTCCATGCAAATACCGAGATGATTAATCTCCTTCCATGTGCTTGTAAGATCTGTATGTCGATCTCGTGATAGGACCGTCCTCTTTCGAGAATATTGTGCTCCTTCCACGATTCTAACTCGTTGAATGATTGTCTTATCTTGACTGAGGGAAGTTCGGCTCTTGAAATTCTTATCCACCTCACAGTGCTAATATTAAGGCCTTGCGTATTTATATATCTCTTGCTTTCCATCGCGAAGTCACGAAAATCCGTAGGCGTCATAATGATTACATGAAATGATCGAAAATGTTTAGCCTCTCTGCTTATTTCAGCATCTTCTTCTGGAACCTTTGTTAGCCACATATACTACCTATTTTTGAAAACAAACAACTAGTGTGAACGTCATGTCAGGATGCTGGCAACAATAACTTACCATTTTGAATGGAATAGGTTTCGGAGGCAGTCTGACAACTGAAGTATCACTATGACGAATTATAGCCTAATAGATAAATATAAACAAAGTTTACATGCAGTTGACTTTGAACAATTGGTAAAAGTTGTACCTAATTCTACCGGAAGCACGGGCTGACTTACTACCATCTCCATGCCAAACCTCGTGGACTTAACACAGGTTCTGTCTTGCGCCAATTGTAGAAACTAATCTACTATACCAATTGACTTGCTACCGTTCCCATGTCAACGCCTCAATTGTATGGCTGCATGCTATCCTACTGATATTGTCGCTGACTTCTCACCAAGATTGACGGAGTTCGAATCTCTGCCAATGCACGTGAGATTTCCTTAAATGAAATGTTACTATGGCTCGACTTCAATGTAAAACTGGAGGTTTTTTTGCTATGACAACGATACCGACAGCAGTGTTGCCAACTCAGCGGATTTTCCGCCAAATTTGGCGGATTTTTAAATACAACAGCGGATAAATTTTCCATTTAGCGCACAGCAGATTTTTTGACGGATTTTCAAACTTCTTTCAGCGATTTTCAACGTTAACAATATCACCTTTCATCACCAGGAGGAAAAAATAATATAGAACTTACTACGGCATAATAGTCTATTTATTCGCGTTGTCTTGAACTTTTGCTGCATACTACGACTCGTTTTCTAGCCCAGCTCTGGCCCACAGCCTCAGTCAGAATTTGTTACAGTCTTCATGACCTGGGTAGTGTCGTGTTTGATAAAATGTTTCTTTTGACATCAGGTTATTTTTCGTACGTCAATATGTCGAAAGAATAGGTTAAAAAGTAGTCAGATATTTCGTAAAGAGTAGTTAAATAATTAACTTTAAAAGACTGGTTGGTTGAGCTTCCCACTGATCCCAAATACCGATGATGCATCAATTGGCAGTGCAATATAAATGCGAAATTGTTTGACATTATTTCTTTCCGCACTATCAAAATCAATGAAAACAGTAATGAAAGTGAAAATAACTTTTGAAATAGATTTGAAAATTTCCGTATGTGCTTTGCTGCTGTGAACTGCCAGCATATACTTTGAAACAGAATGATACCAGATGGCTTCATATGATACCACAGGACCTCAACCCAGGACATCTGCTTCAGAGCATATAGTGCGAGGAGGAAAAGGTGATAAACTCCTGTTCTGAAACTGGTGAGTGTTGAGTTAATCTCTTTAATTAAAACAGCTGGTATATGCTATTTTGTTTCAGTTCGAAATTTTAGCGGAATTTAGCGGATTTTCAACTCAAATTTAGCGGAGAAAAGGTTTATGGGTTGGCAACACTGCAGGCACGTGAAACTGCAAGCAGAGTTTATATAACTTTGAGATCATTGGACATTCTGAACGCTACACTGGCAACGGTTGTGATCAATGGTATTCTACGAGAAAGAAGTGAGTTCTCGGACCAAACTGTATTTACGTCGGTCTGTTTTCAGACCGGCTTTACTGTACGTGAGTGAACGCTATGTTAGAAGTAACAGATGTGAACGTAGCGAAAGTGATTGCTGGTACAAACACGTGAGAACAATTACGGGAAGGTACTCGGAGTTAAGGGAATAAACTGGATGGAAGAAGCTATACGCATGAACAGGTTTTACTAGTGGGATGATGTGAAGGGAGTGGAGAAGGATAGGTTTGCTAAGGGAATAATAGACTCTGCCACGAAGGATGAGAGAAGTAGAGAGAGGAACTAAAGTGACGGTGGTTAGACTCAGTGGCGGCTCGTGAAATGTCATGTAAGGCGCGTTGTATTTAGATAAGACCACTATGTTTTTGTGGTATAGGGCCTAATGGCGTGTTAAAGAATTCTAACATGAAACCGGTTATACAATGTAAACAGGAACACACGACATTTATAAGACACATAGCGTTGCACGTTATTAATAATATTACTGTTATTGGCTTTACGTTCCACTAAATACTTTTACGGTTTTCGGAGACGCCGAGGTGCCAGATTCCCGCAGGAGTTATTTTACGTGCCAGTAAATCTACTGACACGAGACTAACGTATTTAAGCATCTTCAAATACCACCGGACTGACCCAGGTTCGAACCTGCCAACTTGGGGTCAGAAGGCCAGCGTTCTACCGTCTGAGCCACTTAGTCCGGCATTTGTTGCACATTATTTGTTATTGATAAACTTCAGTAACGTAATATACGTGCTTACAGTGCCAGCTACCGTTGCAAAATGACTGGCTCACCTTCTTTCCTTGTTAGAAATACTGTTTTAATTTCAATTCCTTCTTGGTTACAGTTGCACCATTATGCAGTGTGTGTGTGTGTGTGTGTGTGTGTGTGTGTGTGTGTGTGTGTGTGTGGTTGGGGAGGGTGTTATAGGCCAATGTTACATGGATCGGAAGTCACAACTGTCCTACTTCGAGCAGGGAACAGGCATTATATTCCCGGGAAATAGCAAGAAGTGTCAGATCACGTACTGTGGTAAAAAAAGTCTTGGTGTTATATATTATTATGGTGAAATAAAGTCGCTTGGAAGACCACAGGGGCTGACATCTAGACAAAACAAAGACCATGTTATTAGGAAACTTAGTGGTGGTGAAGCAACGCTGGAACGACTCTCACAAGATCTCATACAGCTCCTCCAAGTCTATATTATCCAGAATGGTCAGTCAGAGCAACGTTTTGAGGTAGAAGAAGAAAGAAAAGCCTCGTATGGTGGTAACACAAAAGAAGAACAGAGTTAAATTGGCTAGAGAGGATGTGACGTGGGAGAAACGATGGAAATGTGTGATCATCGGTGATGAAAAGAAATTCAATTGGATGGTCCCAATGGTTGGTCATAATACTAGCATGCCATCAGGAAAGAAGAACCGATATTTTCTGAAAGACTGTTACGGGGAAAGTCTCTGATGTTATGGGGTGGTTTCGGTTATCTAGGAATAAGAAGTCTTTCTTTCTGAACAGGTCGTACGAAAGCCGCAGACTATCATAAATTGCTTGAAGACCATATTTTACAAGTTGCAGAGGAGATGTGCATAGAGTCCTTGGTATTGCTATAATAAGTTCTGCAAGAAGAGATTTCAGAAAAAAATTGCTAATGAAATGTAATGGCCAGCCACTTCTCCAGACCTTAACCCTAGTGAAAACTTGTGGGGAGTCCTTTTCAGGACTGTATATGAAGGGGAGAAGTAGGATGATGTCAAAGGAGTGAATATATCTGTAATTTCTATATGGATCAAGATTAATATTTTTGTGTTAGAGATGCTTGTGAAGGGTATGGCTGACCATGTGTTTCAGATAGCCATGAAAAACAGGCTCATTTATTGGGCATTAGGATGAAGTTATATTACCACTAAGCATTGGTAGTTGGCACTGTAAGTACGTATATTAAGCTATTGAAGTTTACCGATAACAAATCATGTGCAATGCTATATGTCTTATAAATGTCGTGCATTCCTGTTTACATCGCATAATCAATTTGATGGCAACATTGTTTACTGCGCCAGCACACCCCAAAAACATAGTGGTCTAATCAATATGCTACATACTTTAGGAGGATCACATTATGGTTTAAATTCAGACACGGATAATCTAAATCAGCTTAAACTACATACATAATGACACATGCAAATATAAACTTCAAACTAGGGTCACGTAGCTGTGAGCTTGCATTCGACAGATCGTAGGTTCGAATCCTAACGTCGACAGCCCTGAAGATGGTTTTACGTGTTTTCCCGTTTCCACACCAGGAAAATATTTGGGCTGTACCTTAATTAAGGTCGCGGCCACTGCCTTCTCAACCATAGCTCTTTCCCATCCTGCGTCACCGAAATTCTTTCCTGTGTTAATGCGACCTTAGACGAAAATGAATAAAAGAAAGAAAATGAACTTCAAACGACAATATGTCAAGACACACATAAGCTTTCAGTTCGAACTCCACAGTCACCAACCCTAAAATTGGCTTTCCGTGGTTTCCCGTTTTCACAGCAGACAAATTCTGGGGCTGTACCTTAAATAAGGCCACAGACGCTTCCTATCCACTGCTAGCCTTTTCCTGTCCCATCGTCGCCATAAGAACCTATCTGTGTCGGTGCGACGTAAAGCCAATTGTAAAAAAGTAATTTAAGCTTCCTTGTAATTAATGCTTATACTCGTATGTCAGATCTAACCTTCTTTCTTTAGCTGTGGCAAATCTCTCGATCACTTGCTTATTGAAATCTGGAATTCCATGAAGCATCCTCCTTTATATGAAGAGTGTCGCGGAATGACATTGGCTACATTATCTATGAGATATCTGTGTATTCCGTGTATTTGGGAAAATGAAAATCCACAGCCTGTTTCCAGTCATTCGACCGGGTCAGGAATGGAATGAATGAAGCCCCCATCTAGCGGTGAGGTTAGGAATTGTGCCGGCTGCCGAAGCCTGTCGCACTCCTCTGGGGCAATGATTAATGAATGACAGATGAAATGAAATGATATTGGAGAATGTTGCTGGAATGAAATATGACGGGGAAAATCGTAGTACCCGGAGAAAAACCTGTCCCTCACATGGAGTGACCTGGATTTGAACCACGTAATCCAGCACTGAGATCCCGACGCGCTGCTGCCTGAGCCACGGAGGCCCTATCTGTGTGTTTGTATATAGTTATATTTACTTTATGACGAGTGTGAGTGATTATAATAAATGGTGATATTGTGAACACAACAGTGAAGTCCGCTTACAATTTAGTAGTTTTACTATTTATTCAACAAAGAGCATAGCCAGCGCTTTTAATCTCTCAGTTCCCATTGCATTCCTCACAATATATTTGTTCTATTTAAGACGGGCAAACATTTTTCCCTTTCTACAGTAATCGCTGCTGTGGTTGTAAGTTAATCACTTTCAACAACGACACACACATTCGGAAAAAGTTCGCATCATGTCATTCTGCAAAAAAGAACTGTAGAAAATCTATAGCTCTAACTACAAACCTCAAATATTATCGGAAATACAACACCTGTATCCCGGTTCGTAATTTCTGACAATTGAGGGATACCATAAAATAGCTGTTATGAATCAGTTTTGGGAAAAGTTGTACTGCTTTAGTCGCACATATCTCGCAATATTTCTGATGATTCGAGTTTTAAAATCGGGATATGAATATATGAGGGAAAATTAACCGTTTCAAGGCAATAAAGCACCACGCTTTCACATTGTATATTACATGTTATTAGGTTCTGTAAGATTTAATTTAATAGGATACTGTAATGGAAATAGCAAGGGATTGCCTAGGAACAACTTGTGTAAAGATGGGGAAAAAGTGTATAAAAAAGAAGGCTTATCAAAAATGGCTCCAAACAAGGGCTGATGCAGACAGGGAATTGTACGTAGATGAAAGAAACAGAGCGAAACAAACAGTTGTCGAATCCAAAAATAAGTCGTGGGAAGATTTTGGTAATAACCTGGAAAGGATAGGTCAAGCAGCAGGGAAACCTTTCTGGACAGTAGTAAAGAATTTTAGGAAGGGAGGGAAAAAGGAAATGAACAGTGTTTCTGGTAATTCAGGTGAAGTCATAATATATTGCACCCATAAGCGAATTTACGTAATTAATTTACAAATTAAGAGTTGAATATTTCGCATATTGGGATACTACAGTAGGCTGTGAATCTAGCAGTCACAAAGGAACTTTCTGGCGCCAGTCTGACGGCAAGGAAAATCCTCGAAACACTTCTTAGAGCACGAGCAACTTGTAAACCGCCCTGAGTACTGCATCCAATAAATTTTATGGTACCGCCTAGGAGTGGCGACTTTCTACTTGTTTCCCACGAGAAAATCACGCGTTGAGGCCTGACCCACTTAGCAGAACAATGAGACAACGATAGCACCCACCAACCCTCGGGAGGAAATGGAAGCATCCACTCTGCGAAGAGCGCGAAAGTCTCAGCCAATCACAAAATTCTAAATTTGAATGAACTATCATAGCGGGAATCTACAGTCAGTATTTCGCTATCTGAAGCCCGGTGTAGTGGTGAAAAACAGTGTCCTGACTTCTTAATAATATTGGAAAATTTATCAGTGCGAAGGTGTGGTTAATTATTGGCTAATTAATAAAATTTTAACTTCACACGGAAGTGTAGTATCGCCCAGGAAATGAAGTGTCATGGCGGCAAGGAGCCATTCGCTGGAAGAAAATAACGCCGGTGACGCGCGCCGTCGTGTGAATTATCCTGTGATCGTTTCCCACGGCGCAATATAACAAGTAAGTCAGACCGAAATTAGGAAGATTGTGTACATAAATTTTGAAACATTAACCTACGGATGTATGATAAAGCGCTCCCAAGGGCTAGATCACTACGCCACATCCCTTCCACAGAACTATTTTCAAGGTGGGGGGGGAGAACTCATTACATAACCAGCGAGCAGGGTAGTTGAATCTTCAGTCTGTGTGACAGTGTGACGGTGTGACTGTGTGTTTCACTGTGTATCCTGTATTCGTGGGTTAGTTGAATCTTCAGTGTGTTTAGAGTATGTCAGCCAATTCAGTTAGTCAGCTTTGAGCTTTACTTTTGACTGGTAAGAAAGCGATCGGAGACACTTGTTAGCATTCTGAGTGAGCCATGTATTTTACTTGGGAGAGTAACATTTTAGAAATGAACACTTTAAGAAACTTTACTTTACTTTGAGTTTATGCAGAGATGACAGGCAATAGCTACACTTTCAACACTTGGCTTAATTGAACTCACAATACGAATCGAGAGGGACAAGTCCATGTTTTCAGCGTAGCTGCATAAAACCTTTCTAATCCACGTGTAGTTTGGCATTTGTTTGAAAGCTATTTTATTCTTCATTTTGGGAGGACGATCAGCATAAATTTCTCCACATCATTGGAAACTGTACTTAGCTTGCTTGTACCACTTATAATAAACTGTTTTGGCAAGCGAGATGTTTGCGGGGAGAAACTAGTTAAGGCAGACAGGGAGGAGAATGACTTTTCTTTAATGAAGGCCGCAGTGGTAAAGACCTTGAGCAAACTGTTATGTTCCGAAGAGGTGAATAATCGGCCAGCCACTAGGTAAACAAAAAAAAACTGAGAGAAGGTGTGCAGACCAGCAGGTGATTTCCAGGCAGGTAGCGGACAGGAACTTCCGTCTTCACGTCAGGAGTCCGTGCACTGCTATCGTCTAATCTTCACTGGAGTGCGAGAAATGCGAGTGTTTATGTTAATGTAAGCGTGTGTAACGCCATGATAAAAATGTGTCAAATTTGCGTGTGTGAAAATTTGGAATACCACATCAGCTTCAAGATGGAATTCTAATTCACCATGACCGAGCCCGGAGGGTGAACCAACATGCCTCCATCACCCAGGTATGAGCATCAATAAATAATGTAAATTAATATGTAGGACCGTGCCTAATCGATGATCAAATGTAACTTAGACTGTTAGGTAGGATTGTAAATAATTCACATTTTAATAATCATTATTTTAATAATAATAATAATAATAATAATAATAATAATAATAATTTTTGCACTTTCAGCTAGGGTTATTTGCGCATTTCCTTTATGTAGATGTTGTTTGCGTATTGTTATGGATTATTCTGTAGTATGTCACTTTGACAGTTTAGGATGCTATATTATTTGATCTCAATGAGTATAATGCCGATTTATAATTATAATATAATCATCATGTTATTTCAGTTTTGAGTGATATTTCTGTTGGAGTTGTGATCTTGTAGACGCCGCCTTATTGATTTTAATGCTTATTTTGCTATTTTGCGCATTCAGCTTGTTTTATGTTTTTGAATCATCCTTCAGATGACCGTTTCCGGTAGTTCTTATCCCGTGTGTTTTGCAACGATTTTTGTGGACACGAGTATTTATTTCTGTGTAGTTGCGGTTACACATTCTTCAATAGCTGTGTTTTGAGGAGCAATCTCGTCATTTTAGTAAACAGTTAGTGCCAGGAAGCCATTGATGAGTCAGCTCTGATATTTTGTGATATGTGAAGCAGAGAATGATCGAGAGATCGAGCTAAATGAACAATATCCCTGATGATCTACGTTGATAATGGAAATGTGATTTTGGACCATGTCATGAACTGTCGTAAGAAATAGCAATGTGCACGACAGATATTTCGCCCGCCGTATACGAGCGAGGCCGTATTATGAAGTACTACGTCGAGAATATGATGAGTAAATAGAATTGAGAGATGAATAATTTAACCAAGAGTGTTAAATATGTTGCGACATGGGTTATGATTGTAGGCAGAAGCCTGTATTTTGTTTCAAATAATTCCAGGGAAAGTAGATGTTCGGCAAATAGGCCAGTTTATGCTAGCCATAGTACATGTGAGCAGAGCGACGAGTCAATGTGTTTTTTTTTGATAGTCATGTAGTGTCATGGATGACATGGAATAACAGTAATTATTGTCCATAAAGGTTAAATAGTATCATGGCCAGACATTTGTCATCAGAGGTTAGAGATTGCCGTCAAATTCACAATATTTTGCTACTCGTAGCGGGGTAAAATTTCCTGTAGACTCCGACATTTTTGCGCATTTCATCCTTATTAATTTTCAAGAGGCAGCGATGTTGGGATCTAGTTTTGTTTATTTGTTTTCTTTCTGAGTGTACCTTTTATTACCGTTCATTTTTAGGATGTGATCGTATGTGAATTATTTATATTTGATTTCATGTAAATAGATAGGTGTAGTTAGGCTAGTTTTGATTTCTGTATTTTCTTTTGTTGGAGCAGTGTTTCTCCATTAGCAGATTTAATTATGTAAATAAGATTTCATGTGTTAGGATAACGGATCATCAATTAGGTCACAGTCAAAACCATAGTAGTGATATGCTCATCCCAGGCATTCAGTAATTACCAAACCTTTAAAATCCACTACATTTTAAATTAGGAAATGAAGCGATCTTTAATAAACCAATTGTATAATAACTGCCGCAAATGAATGAGGTAAATAAGATGGCATCTGCCTCCATCTAGTGGTGATACCACCAATAAGAGTTCATAATGAAGTGCAGTCAGCGGCAAATTAAGTAAATTTGTAATGTACAAGGATCGCTGTCATTTGAAATGTAAACATGAGGCACTTGGCCTGATCATTTGGATTATATTTTTAAGAAGTCCAGGCTATCACAGTCATGCAAGTGAAGTTTAAATAATTAGATGAGTGGTTGTAACACTCAGGTTCATGTTTCAATAATTTCTTTCGTTTAATCACGAGGTGTTTGAATAAGACAGTGGTTATGTGGTAAATGGTGTACGGTGTTCATGGCTGTTTTCTTTGAATTATTCTTTAGTTGTTACATGGTTAGTGCAGTCCACGATTACTTTTGAAGCTGGGTGTTTCCCAACTAAGCCACATGTTTTAAGACTTGGTAAACACCTCTGAGTCAGTGTTGATTTGATGACGTAATTAATTAATTAATTATTCAAGTACATTAATTTATTTTGAGAGACATTTTCTACGTAATACAATTCTGTATTTCAAATGTGATGATATTTCTGACCAGAGTTTTAATTTATTCACGTCATCGTCTTGAAGACTGTGTCAACATAATCTGGAACATAATTATTTTGATCGACTTTCAGTCAATTTTATTAGGCAGACATTTGTGTTATTGTGAGGCAGATCTTTAATTTTTTTTAAATTTCTATTTATTTACACTTTGTTTACATTTTTCACCAGTTTAGTTTACTTTCATTTTTTTGGCACTTTGCACTTTATTCAATAAATCAGTTTGTTATTTAAATTTTAATTCAGTCTTTGGGTACAGTCATTTATAGTTAGTTTACCCCTACTTTTCATTTCCTCACTCCCTGATCGACGGGTGGCCTATCTTCGGGGATGTCCGGACGGTCCACGACTGAGGAAGAAGAGTCTACATGCAGCGATGAGTATCATTTAAATGTCATTTATTACAGGAGCAGCCGGCGCACAGAAGAAGGAAGAAGTCACCGCAGTTGTTGCCTTGAAAAGGGCACAATATCCTAGGGAATCACTGGATAGGTGGAGGGAAAAATTTGGAAATCTTCTCAACGTAAAAGGAAATCTTCATGGTGGTGTCGCGAACAACCAAGCTCATGGAGAGGAAAAAAGTGATGGTGAAATTACGCTTGAGGAAGTGGAAAGGATGGTAAATAAACTCCGTTGTCATAAAGCAGTAGGAATAGATGAAATCAGACCTGAAATGGTGAAGTATAGTGGGAAGGCAGGAATGAAATGGCTTCATAGAATTATAAGATTAGAATGGAGTGTTGGTAAGATACCTTCAGATTGGACAAAAGCAGTAAATGCACCTATCTATAAGCAAGGGAACAGGAAGGATTGCAACAACTATCGAGGTATCTCATTGATTAGTATACCAGGCAAAGTATTCACTGGTATCCTGGAAGGGAGGGTGCGGTCAGTGGTTGAGAGGAAGTTGGACGAAAACCGGTGTGGTTTCAGACCACAGGGAGGCTGTCAGTATCAGATTTTCAGTATGCGTCATGTAATTTAAAAATGCCACGAGAGGAATAGACTTGTGTTTATGTTTCGTAGATCTAGAGAAAGCATATGACGGGGTACCAAGGGAAAAGATGTTCACCATACTGGGGAACTATGGGATCAAGGGTAGATTATTAAAATCAATCAAAAGCATTTATGTTGACAATTAGGCTGCATTGAGAATTGATGGTAGAATGAGTTCTTGGTTCAGGGTGCTTACAGAGGTTATACGAGGCGGTAATCTTTCACCTTTGTTGTTCGTAGTTTACATGAATAATCTGCTGAAAGGTATAAAGTAGCAGGGAGGGATTCAGTTAGGTGAAAATGTAGTAAGCAATCTGGCCTATGTTGACGACTTGGTCTTAATGGCAGATTGTGCCGAAAGCCTGCAGTCTAATATCTTGGAACTTGAAAATAGGTGCAATGAGTATGGTATGCAAATTATCCTTTCGAAGACTAAATTGATGTCAGTAGGTAAGAAATTTATCAGAAATGAATGTCAGATGGTGATACAAAACTGGAACAGGTAGATAATTTCAAGTATTTAGGATGTGTGTTATCCCAGGATGGCTATTTACAGCAGTAAGTGAGATTGAATCAAGGTGCAGGATAGCTAATGCTCGCAGTTGCAATCAACAGTAATCTGTAAGAAGGAAGTCAACTCCCGGACGAAACTATCTTTACATCGGTCTGTTTAGACCAACTTTGCTTTACGGGAGTTAAAGCTGGGTGGACTCAGGGTATCTTATTCGTAAGTTAGAAGTAACAGACATGAAAGTAGCGAGAATGATTGCTGGTAAAAACAGGTGGGAACAGTGGCAGGATGGTACTCCAAATGAGGAGATAAAAGCTAAGTTAGGAGTGAACTCGATGGATGAAGCTGTACGCATAAACTGGTTTCGATAGCGGGGTCTTGTGAGGCGAATGGAGGAAGATAGGTTACCTAGAAGAATAATGGACTGTGTTATGGAGGGTAAGAGAAGTAGAGGGAGACCAAGACGATGATGGTTAGATTCAGTTTCTAACAATTTAAAGATAAGAGGTATATAACTAAATGGGGCCACAGCACTAGTTGTAAATAGTGGATTGTGGCGACGTTTTGTAAATTCACAGAGGCTTGCAAACTGAACGCTGAAAGGCATAACGGTCTATAGTGATGTATGTATGTATGCATGTATGTACCATATGTTTAGAAATGTAAACGCTCCTCTGTATGTTTCATCGTCCATCTCACTACACAGAAGAAGAAAAATATTTGGCCTACTACTCATAATCGTCACATTATTCATTGCCAGGCTATCATACAGACAGGGACAGACTGCTAGACTTATGAACTGTGCGCAAGCATGCATGCAACAGGATGTATGTAGCATTCATAGTAACTTTTTAAGACCAGCCCATGCGAGATAGGTCCTGTATGTGGAGATTGTTTTTCTCCCGCAGTTACATAACAAAAATTTTGCTGAGTTAAATACACGATAGAGAGATGTATGTGAGTAAATGTGGTATATTGACAAAAATTGCTCATAAGAAACAATGCACAGTGCCATTAGGCAGGCCGCAGAGGACAGAAGCTCCAAATGCAAGTCAACGAACTGTGTAACTTTCTTCTCGGCCACAGTTCTCTTGTGACCAAGGCCAACACATTATAGCAGGTCTCCAAGAAATATGACCAACGACAACATCTGGAGACCATGTTGTGACATGGATGTGATACATTTTAGGCTTTATCCTGGGGACTTATTTCGTAATTAGAAGTACATTTATTTTGCTGTTAGTTTAACGTCGCACTAAAACATCGAAGGTTTTCGGCGACGCAACGATGGGAAAGGGGTAGAATTGGGAAAGTAGTGGCCGTGGCCTTAATTAAGGTATAGCCCCAATATTTCCCTGGTGTAAGAATGGGAAACCACGGAAATCCATCTTCAGGACAGCCGGCCTTGGGATTCGAACCCACCATCTCCCGAATGCAAGCTGACAGCTGAGTGTATTATTATTATTATTGTCGTTTCGGCCAACTAAGGAACACGTCTCCTTCCCAAGGCTTTAACATTTGCCTAGTATTCCCGCATTCGTTGCCGGTGTTATTCGTTTCTTGCTCCGGTCACACCTTCCCTGTTTTCAGCTTCGGCTATTCTTGGAAACTCTTGTGATCTTGAAGTTTCTTCTTAAGTAGGTTGTGCGCCAGGATATCATCATGCGTGATGCCCACCTCTTGTAGATATTTTTCTACCTCTTTGAACCAGGCCCTTTTTATCATCTTGGAAGTAGGAGAAGATCCGGCTTGGTTGACCTTGCAGGGCTCATTCTTGTCTTCTATATTTTTTGTCTTTGATGAGGTCCAAAATTTTCCCCCAAACTTTTCTTTCTTTGATCCCAAGTTCCTCAATAGTGACTTTTTGTTCATTGCAAGGCATTCCACTTGGTAGAGGGCCTCCAGACGAATGACGGTGTGGTAGTATTTGAACTTGGCGTTCAACGATATTGATCTTTAGTTGTATACACTCTTGGTTAGATGGCATGCCATTTCCCTTTTATTCATGCGTGCCATAACGGCTTCTTTCTCACACATTTACCCGCTTGGTTTTTCACGGTTCCACATTTAGCGTTTTTTGGTGCCGTCTTTACGTTTGTTATAAACTGAGTTTTCTCAAAGGAGATCTGAAGATCTGCTTTCGCTCCCTGTATCTTAAGCTGCCTGATTTGTAGCTGTCTGTAGCGAATCGGAAAGGATTGCTAGATCTTCTGCAAAAGCAAAACAGTCAATTACAAGTTTTGTGTTCCTGCAACCCTGTCTGGCTCCACTGTCGACCCTTTCATTCCTCATTTCCTTGCGCCATTCTCGGATGATTTCTCTAGAACACAGCTGAAGAGGTGAGAGCCCATGCCCTTGCCTGACTTCTGCCCTTACTTCAAAGGCATCTCAAACTTCTCCTATGAACTTTGCCTTCGAAGTAGCATCTGTCAGGTTCTATTGAATGATCACTGTTGTTTCATTGTCCAAGCCGAATTCCTTTAGGATTTTTATTAGGTCATTAAGATCAATCGAGTCGTAACTCTTTTTGAAATCGACAAAAGTCACCACGAATTTCTGGTTCCTGAGCTTTTGATATGAGAAGGTACATTTTAGATTCCATAATCTGCTTGATACAAGAGCGTCCTTCCCTGAACCCTCCTTGTTATTCTCCCAGTTGTAGATCCACTTGTTCTTCTGCACTAATCTGAAGAGTTTTCGAAAGAGTATTTTTTTTTTGCTAGGGGCTTTACGTCGCACCGACACAGATAGGTCTTATGGCGACGATGGGATAGGAAAGGCCTAGGAGTTGGAAGGAATCGGCCGTGGCCTTAATTAAGGTACAGCCCCAGCATTTGCCTGGTGTGAAAATGGGAATCCACGGAAAACCATCTTCAGGGCTGCCGATAGTGTGATTTGAACCTACTATCTCCCGGATGCAAGCTCACAGCCGCACGCCTCTACGCGCACGGCCAACTCGCCCGGTTCGAAAGAATCTTGAAAGTAATTAAGAGGATGGAAGTAGCACGATTATTATTATTATTATTATTATTATTATTATTATTATTATTATTATTATTATTATTATTATTATTATTATTGGAATCGCCGGCCTCGCGGTGTAGGGGTAGCGTGCCTGCCTCTTACCCGGAGGCCCCCGTTTCGATTCCCGGCCAGGTCAGGGACTTTTACCTGGATCTGAGTTCTGGTTCGAGGTCCACTCAGCCTACGTGATTACAGTTGAGGAGCTATCTGACTCTGATATGGCGGCCCCGGTCTAGGAAGCCAAGAATAATGGCCGAGAGGATCCGTCGTACTGACTACACAACACCTCATGATCTGCAGGCCTTCGGGGTAAGCAGCGGTCGCTTATTAGGCCATGGCCCTTCGGGAGTGTTTATTGCGCCATGGGGTTTGGTTTTGGCTCTTTTGAATCACGTTTCGCCAATTAGAGGTAACTAGTACCAAAGGCTTCGGAAACTTGCAACTCCAGCTCTATGCACTTATGACGTGTCACGTTTACATGTCACTTCACCAGCTACAAAATGTTTTGACACGGTGCTCGTAAGTCAGAGATGTGTGAGGCAACCACAGCGTCAGCACCGCGTTAAACAAACGAATGCGAAATTCCCAATTGTGCAGGAGAGCAAGAACAGTAAGAGTACCGGTATCTACTTCTTAGCAGTGTCTTCTGTTAATTTTACCTCACCTCCTATTGGCTTACATTTTAGTTATTCAACCTTAAAATAGTCACAGTAACTTTACTTTAACAATGTTAGATTAAATTTTGAATTGTTATTTACTTTACACTTCATTTTCAATTAGCTACCAAAAATGAAGAGGTAAATTCGCCAGTACGCTATTTTCGCCTCCTAAATTGTAATTATGCCATTGCTTTAACTTTACAAGTGGTAAATCATAAGTATAGTCACAAGACTTGGAAACAAGCTCTAGTTATTGCCTTTCGAAAACGAGAGTGAACGGGGGAAGAAAGAAAGAAAGAAAGAAAGAAAGAAAGAAAGAAAGAAAGAAAGAAAGAAAGAAAGAAAATACTAGTCCTATTCATTTATTTGCATGGATTTATTTATTTATTTATTTATTTATTTATTTATTTATTTATTTATTTATTTATTTATTTATTTATTTATTTATTTATTTATTTATTTATTTATTTATTTATTTATTTATTTATTTATTTTGAATTATTTCTTCTCTTACCATTGCTTAAAACCATTCAATGTTCGTGTGACAAGAAACAGGAAGTATAACAGAATGATTTTCTCGCATAGAGTTGTATAAGTCTGTTGAGTTTCATTAGCGTCTCTGATAATCCTGCAGTTCTAGCTCTTGAAATAATCACCTCTATGAAAAGAATTTAAAATAAATCCCAGTACATCCTCATCCGAATCTTATTCAATCATCTTCCCTTTTCCTTTCAAGAATGTTTCCTGTTAGGTAGTGTGGGGCAGTTGCAAATATAGCTATACGATTTTACTTTCCGAGGTTTTGTGATAGTACATATATCACACCCTCGCACTATATGTAGAAGTGAGAGATGTTATTGTTAATACTCGATTATTATTATTATTATTATTATTATTATTATTATTATTATTTTATTTGTATATTTTATCATTTATATTTGTAAGCTGAGAGATCTCCATATATGTAGTATGAGTAGTTTGTTTTGAACAACGAGTGGGAAAACATTGCTATATTGGACTCTGGTAATTTGTATGACTCATGCGGGCATCCCAGTGTCTTATGGGATGTACTTGTTGTTGTCGGTAAGTTCGATGAATCATGTGGACAGCCCAGAATCACATGAGCTTATTGATGTTGTACTAGGAAAGTTCTATGACTCATTTGAAACACCCCAGAGAGTTTGTTTATGTCTTGGGACCAAGAAGTAGTTCAGGGTATGGTCTTGAGGATCACTCATGATTGGCTGGCCAGGATCAATCTAGGCGTATCATGTGAGAGGAAGGGGAATGCTGATGTCTATAAAGATTGATCATACGGCGGGAAACGACTCATACGGTACGGGAATGAAGTAGTGCTGATACACGGTACTGGAGTGAGACTGCTGCACTATACTGGACTGGACTTGAAACGTTCGTGGAAAGTAGTCTTGTTATGTTCGTGGAAAGTGGATGATCGACAAATTGTGGAGTGCTTACGCATTAGGTATTGTAGCACTTGTGGCGGCCTGGTATTATATGTTTGGTGAAAGCTATCTCTGACTTTCCACAATTTATGTTCAGGATCGACAAGCGTGTGTTGCTCAAATGTATATATCTTTACAACAAGTATTAAAATCAGTGAACACAGTATTCTGAGGTACAGTATCTGTGTGATATTATAAATGGGAAGGAGGCGACCGTTGCCTTAATTAAGTTACAGGCCCTGCATTTGCCTGATGTAAAAACGGAAAACCATTTGCAGGGCTGTCTTCCGAATGCAAGCGGATAACTACGTGATCCGAACCACGTAGTCATTTGCTTGGTTGACCCAGAATAACAATGGACAATGTCAAAATTGAAAGATATACGTTTTCACATAGAATAGTTTAACATGGTTCCAACGATAGGATCCCAGCAACCAGATCTCTTTGCTTCTCCTTTCTTTTCAGGAGCGAACAGATGGGTTTTTGAGCAAGTAAATAAATTACTCTCCCACCTGTAGGTGGGTTTGGTAGAATAACATCCTTAGTATCCCATGCCTACTGTAAGAGGTGACTAAAAGGGGGACCACGATCTCCCAGTTTGAGAGCGTGGGTTGGCGACCATTGATTCTCTACATTGCTTCCACTTACTTTGGGTCAGGCTCCTTATTTTCATATTTTCTATCCGATCTTCCGATCCCGACCGTGTTAGGTTCTCGAGGCCTGGAGAGTCTTTCATTTTGATGCCTTCGTGGCCCTTCTTTAGCCGATATCTTCATTTTTCGAAGTGTTGGACCTCTTCCAAATTTTTCCTCTGATTAGTGTGAATAGATAATGATTATCCAGTTGTACTACCTCTTAAAGCAGTAATCACCACCACCACAAATAAATTACTCCGTTGAGAAGTATTATAGTTGTTACAATATATTACAAATTAATTGTTATGGCGATATTAATATGTAAAAGTAGTTTCTTATCATATCCATGGAAACAAAAGTTCTAAATTAAACAGTATTATTAACCCCGGTACTTTGTCCCTTGCAAGATAAAAGCACCCTCGAGTAACTTCGTCCATCAAAACGGACATAAAATATCTTTCTTAGCTGAAGATGGAGGATCATGATATTTAGGTGAAAGACTAATTTGCACGTTCGGATTTGAAAGGAAATTCTAAAATAATATTTTTCTAAATGCATTGAAGAAGATAATAGAATACTCCCATCCGCCAATTTCGGATCACTGAAATTGGGGAGGGAGTGATCTTCTTCTTCTTTATCTGTTTACCCTCCAGGGTTGGATTTTCCCTCGGACTCAGCGAGGGATCCCACCTCGACCGCCTCAAGGGCAGTGTCCTGGAGCTTCAGACTCTGGGTCGGAGGATACAACTGGGGAGGACGACCAGCACCTCGCCCAGGCGGCCTCACCTGCTATGCTGAACAGAGGCCTTGCCGGGGATGGGAAGATTGGGTGGGGTAGACAAGGAGGAGGGAAGGAAGCGGCCGTGGCCTTAAGTTAGGTACCATCCCGGCATTTGCCTGGAGAAGAAGTAGGAAAACGCGGAAAACCACTTCCAGATTGGCAGAGGTGGAAATCGAACCCACCTTTACTCAGTTGACCTCCCGAGGCTGAGTGGACCCCGTTCCAGCCCTCGCACCACTTTTCAAATTTCGTGGCAGAGCCGGGAATCGAACCCGGGCCTCCGGGGGTGGCAGCTAATCACACTAACCACTACACCACAGAGGGGGACCGTGAACATTATTCTCGTAAGAATACAATATTTCCACAATAAAAATACACCCGGTCCGAAGCCTCAGAACCGAAGGCCACTAGGCTGACCATTGAGCCAAGAAAACGGACAATAATAATGCCGGGAAACGAACCTGGAGTCCTCTGAACCCAAGTCGACTAAGCTGACCATTCAGTCAAGCGGCCGGACATTTTGTATCATAAAAAGAACGAACCACATATATTAGTCATGATTACAGTCAAGAAAATTTTCTCGCCAGTTGATGGTCTCCGTGATTGGCAGATCAGAGTTTTTTACTCCTTTCATTCATACCCGGTATATTTGGCAAAACTTAGGAAACCGCCCGTCCAGCTGATCAGGTTAAGAGACTGCTCTCTGTAAAGTGTAGTGGGCCAGGGCATGCCTGCAAGGTTTACAGTGGGCCAAGGATAGAGGCCAACGCCCTGGAATTGCGTAACGAGAGCAGAAATGAACACCCTACATTGTCAAATTACAAGACATAACACTTTCTATGCATAATTGACAGCTGTATCTGACATAACATCAAGTCAGTGATATTCAAAGTGCGGCCCTACTGACCTCATTCAAAGTTTACCTGCCGCCTACGAATAAATAACCTATTTTTGCTATCGAACAGTGGTTACTTTCCGTGATAAGACTGGGAACATGAGAGAATTTTTCCATGAGGATATTGCCCACAGGATTGTGACGAAGAGAAACTTTAAAGGAGGAAGAGGACGAATAAAATTAATTAAAATAGTGATAGTCCGCCTCTGTAGTGTAGTGGTTAGTGTGATTAAATGCCACCCCCCCCCCCCTCCGGAATCCAGGGTTCGATTCCAGGCTTACCACGAAATTTGAGAAGTGGTGCGAGGACTGGAACGGGATTCACTCAACCTCGGGAGGTCAACTGAATAGAGGGGGCTCGATTCCCATCTCAGCCATTCTCGAAGTAGTTTTCCGTAGTTTTCCACTTCTTCTCCAGGCAAATGCCGGGATAGTACCTAACTTAAGGCAACGGAGCCTTCTTGTCATTCCTTCCCAAACCCTTACAAATTCTCCATCCCCCCACAAGACCCCTGTTCAGCATAGCGGGTGAGGCCACTTGGGTGAGGTACTGGTCCTCCTCACCAGTTGTGTCCCCGGCCAAATGCCTCTGTGGTGGTGATTATTGTTTATAGAGGAAGTACAATTAGGCAACCGTCCTCTATTTAACAATAATTAGAGAGAAAAATGGAAGAGATCCGACACTTCGAAAAATGAAGTTATCGGTCAAAGAAAGTCAAGGGTCACGAAGAGCGCGAAAATGAAAAACTCCCGAGGCCTCGTAAAAGAATAAGAGTTGACCAAGGGAGGTCGGAGAGGATAGAACAGGGCCTGTCAGGGTACATGCGCTTGGTGCATGCACTGTGCACGGTGCAAAAGACGACTTCGCTTGGTTGACCAGAGAGCAGACCGCCCACTCCTCGATTTGGAGCAATAGCGCTTACTCTCTTTCCTCACGCCTGTCTCGCTCGCTCTCCCTGTCTCCCTCTTCCACACTTGCTGCGTAGCGCTCCAAATCCGAGCTGAGTTGAGCCGAGTTGAGCCGAGTAGAGCCGAGCTTAGCCGAGCTTAGCCGAGTAGCCCAGAGACGAAGCGTTGGTCCGAGCCAAGCCGAGCGGCACCGATGCACTGTGCATGGAGCTCTTGCGTCTCTATCTGCACGCGTGAGATTTTGGGCGTTTGAGAGGCCCTGGGATAGATGAAAGTGAGAAGCCTGGCGCAAGTAAGTGAAAACAATGCCAAAACTGAGCTACGGACCCCATAGTCATCAACCCACACTCCCAAGTTAAGAGCTACTGGGGCCCCTTTTAGTCGCCTCTTACGACAGGCAGGGTATATCGTGGGTGTTATTCTACTGTTCCCACCCACAAGGGTCTCATGTTCTAGGGCACTGCCCTTGAGGCGGAAGCGGTGGAATCCCTTAGTGAGTCAGAGGGAAAACCAACCCTCGTCGGTAAATGGTTTAAGAAAAAATGGCGATAATAACGAAATAAAAAAAACACATGTTTTAGTATTTACGACGTCCGATTCCTTAGCTGAATGGTCATCGTAGCAATCTTCAGTTCAGAGGGTCCTGGGTTCAATTCCCGATTAGGCCGGGGATTTTATTCACGTCTGATTTAATTTTTCGTGTTCACAGACTCTCTTAAATTACGTTGCTGGGGATAAAGTGTACCCCGACCCTTTCCTTCAAATCGATAGATTTACCAGCACATAAAATAATTCGTGCGGGTCATAATTCCGGCGTCTTAATGCACACCACCTCATATGCACAGTGCGCCACAATTCTGAAGCAAGGCAAGGCAAAGTCATCTCCGTACAGTTCATGAATGCCATTGGAGGGGTGGAAGGTAAAGGTTTCCACTATTCGTAACCTCCGCACTTGATGGGGTTGAGTGGTTAGCTCTACGTCCGGCTGCCTTTGCCCCCAGGAATTAACCTGGTACTCATTTTTAGTGTAGGCTGAGTGAACCTCAGGGTCATGTGCACCTCCGGAAGTAGGAATCTCGTTTCTTAAATTTTTCGACTTCCTGACGGGGATTCGAACCCACGTTCTTCCGGGCGAACCGAGCACGCCTTTACCCCCCCCCCCTGCCACAATTCTGACCGCCACAAAAACACGTAATAATGAATGTTGTAAAGCCCGGGCAAATCCATAGAGTATAGGACATGTGGTGTTAAAATGAAGTATTTTATTGCGCCAATCTACTGTACCTCAGCATGTAGATAAATGTGTCTAGTTTTATTTCATTTGAAATGGTTGCTGTCATTTCTTGATGGATACAGTACTTTTGCATCCATCTCTTGGCACAGGCCAGAGCAAAGTGTAGCTTCCACTGAAGTCCCAGTCTCATCCATGGCTGTGACAATATGGAAGCTCCTGGGGTATGGGTGGTGCTGAGCAATGGCATTCAGAGCACAACCAGTGCGTCTGAGTGTCATGAAAGGTGTTGCTCATAGGGTCAGTTGTGCTACAATAGCACTGTCTGGCCCAGTGAGGAACGCAATGGCAAACTACCTCACTCCTCGTCTTGCCTAGTACGCCTCATTTTGGTGCTGTCATTGGTTTTTGTGGTTTTCCTATAACTGCATAGCCTTTGGTGCTGCTGTTTGAGGATCCAACCAGCCTCTGGGCTGATGACCTAACGGACACAGACACACTGTTTCATTTAACTAGTACTATTTCGCTGCAGAAATATGCACTATTTCTAAAAGTATTTGTTGGAAACATTAACAGGTTGGTAGACTTGTTATGGATACGGAAACCGATTCGTTGCAATTAAAATACCTGAAGTCTGAGTGAGTGGGGCTCCACCATTTGCCTGGTCTGAAAATGGGAAACAAGGGAAAACTATCTTCAGCACCTGTAACCATGTGTAATTTATTTTTTACTGTTATTAAATCAGTGGTAGGAAATAATTGAATCAGTTAAACTACTGAACAAGTATAGCTGTATTGTTTCCAGGTTAATGAAAATTAAAAGTTATAATTTCTTAACAATTATCACAAATTTTGCTGTTGCGACTATTACTCCCGTAACCATGAATTGCCTCCCCCCCCCCCACCCCTAACATCCCTCCACGTAGGGTTGGCATCATGAAGGGTACCTGGCCGTAAAACTAAGCCAAATCTATGTGTAGTGACGAACTTAAATAATTGAGAAAAGGCCAGGAAGAAGTAGAATATTTAATGTCCACGACCGCATTAAACTTCAAATTAAGTTTTCAGCTGGCCGGCTGAGTGGCTCAAATTGTGGAGCACTGGCTTTTCGAGTAGTGATGTGCGCAAGTGACGCTTGGACTCGCGAGAATCAAGCCTGGCGGTTCCGAGCATATCCGAGTAACCCGTGCGAACTACTCAACTCTCCGCGGTGACGTCACGATCCGTAACTGCGACATAGGACCTGTTGCCGCGCAGGCGGAATAAATACTGCAATCATTAAGTACTATCACAACAGCTAAGTAAATAATGACCATAACGTGAAACACGCGACTATAAGACCATAACATATTTGTTTCGAAATGCCATTCGTTTCGTATGTTTGTCACACAATTATATTCCTTCTTATTCTTTTTCTTCTTCTTCAATGCAGTATTGCGTTGGGCTCTTTCGTTATACGATGACTGAAATGTCATCGGAACGCCAAGTCTCCTTCTCAAAGATAATTGGTTTCATCAAACGAATACAGGAAACGGTGGGAAGACCTGTACACGAGGATCATGATGCCGCAGCGCAACAGATGTTTACGTACTTGCTGTCAACCATAAAAGGAAGTTCATCAATGTTTAAAGTCGCGGTTCTGTCCATTGGTATTCGAAGGTACCCAGATACGTCTACCTCGCATCGGTAGATTTACCAGCGCATACAGCAATTCGTGCGGAAAATGATTCCGGCATCCTGGTATCTCCGAAAACCGTAAAAGTAGTCAGTGGGACGTAAATCCAATAACATTACATTTTTTAATATTAAGGTAACTTAGGGAGATCCCGACATGAGGGAGAACTCGACACTTTTAAGCTTAGCGCCCCTGGTAACCACAGTACTCTACAAGTCGAACTAGTAACTACATGCATTGGAGCCGTAGGGTGTTGTGCTCATGGTGATCCTGGTAGCAGACGATTATCACTATAAATACAAGACACCTGAATAGTTGAAGGTGAGTATGTAAGTGATATATGATGTAAAAGTAACGTACTATAAGATAATGAGTAGGTTGTAGAACGAAATACGTAGATATGCGATATTTTTAAGGCAATGTTTGAGGTTAGGCGCACAAAGCACGTTTTGGAGAAGCGGCCATGTCATTTCCAAATCGCCAGTCATTCAGCGTGGTAAGTGCTGCCACCTCTTGCCTGCCAATGTAACTCGGGGAGATGTCGACATGACAAGCGTGGGAGATCTCGACACTGTCATTTATCCGTACAATCCCGATATCCTCCAAGAAGACATTTTTGAATACGACCTTGTGCAAGACGAAAATGGTTCAAATCACGTACATGTTGGAGAAGATATTGCTGTCGAAACTAAGGCCAGTAGTCCTACATTATCACAGGAACATGAAGCCTCACCTGCATTTACACCTCCGAGTTGCTCAGTCCAGGAGTTATCTCCTGTTCCGATATTAAGACTCCTATCTGGAAAAGGAAGAGGAAGAAGAGTGCAAGAATCCGCCATGGTGACTTCTCAGGATTACCGACAAAAGTTAAGGAAGAGGAAACGCGTAAATGAACAGAATCCCTCAAATCTAAACAAAACAACGAGAACTCGGCGTGTTGGTAGTGGGGAAGCTTGTTCCTCAAGCAGTCTTAATTGCTCTGAGAATTACTGCGCAGTATGTGATGGCTATTTCTATGACGACAACCGAAATGAGGCATGGGTCCAGTGTAGTGGGGAATGCAGGAAATGGTTCCACGAGATGTGTGTAGAAAATGGAAACGACGAACAGTTTATGTGTGCCCACTGTGTACAATAGCTGTGTAACTCTTCCGAGGTCCTACCTAGTGTCAGGTTCTCCCTAAGTGCGGGAGAAGTGGATATTTTTGCATCGTTTATTTATTTTCTAATTTACAATGATATGAAGTTTTATTTTTGGCCATAAATAATAGAAAACATACACTAACTGTCTACAAATTCACCAGGTAAAAATTGAACTTTTTTGCAAATAAAGCATTATCAAAATTACAGGTTTTTGCTTAGCGTGTCGAGATATCCCTAAATTACTATACGTCATATCAAGCACATACAATACTTGCCAAAGGAGTACTACTCTAGTGATGATATCAATAAAAGCATCTTCCTATATGCACTCCAACCACATCTACATCCCAACGGAATAATACAGTTGTTTTGGACCTAATGGACACTGATCAAGCAGTAGAACAGCAAGACAGTAATATAGCACAGCCCCACCAAAGTAGGAATAACTTGGATTCACAACAGGTGCAACGCGAGGCGGTCTCCCACGAGGAGCGACAGGAGTTGACAGTGAAAAGTAGTAGAGATCCTCGCTTGCGTACGCCTAGGAAAAGTGTCGAGCGGAAGGAAGATCACCCTAAGTCACATAAACAATATTTCGGGAGAAGTTCATTTTTTAAGTCGAACAGAATGTTTATAAATGTCATGTCACTATCGTCACTCTGTCTTCTCGTTATGCCTTCAGTGCTAGCGACCTTCGCCACTTTTAACATAAAGGGAGTGAGAAGTGACACAATGTTAGGTTTGTTGGGACGTTTCTTAAAGGAGCATGATATTCTTTTGTTACAAGAAGTAAACAGCAGTCATTTGGGCTATTTATTTAATTATGATTATGTAGTGAAGATGTGTAGTAGTGCTCGAGGAACTGCTGTTGTGTATGTCGAAAGGGATTAACCTAACAGACATTACAATGGACCACATGGGACGAATATCAGACTCCTTTAGTTATATCAAGATCATTAACGTGTACCTGGTTCCCTGTTTAAACAGGAACGGAATTTTCATTTAAGACATTCTATCACATATAGCGACACCGAATACTGTTCTTCTGATGGGCGACTTCAATTGCATTTTACACCCACGTGACTCAACAGGTGTTTTTAACTACTGCCCAGGATGCTAGTATAAAGAATGCAGTTGGCTGATGTATGGGAGACACTTTATGCCCCTCGTTTTGAATATACATTCTGCCGCGGTGATACAAAATCTAGGATAGACAGAGCGTATATCTCTGCAACAAAAGCAAATATTCTAGAATACTGCAGAGTCGTACCACGCTATCAGCGATCATCATAGTGTACTCCTCACGTTAAACTTTTCCAGATTACCAATTTCTCAGCCAGGAAATGAATAAACATGTTTTTAGGAATGAGGAAGATGTTCAGCGATTTAGTGTTACGTATAATCAGTGCAAAAGCAGTCTTTCGAGTTATAGAAATGTTACGGACTGGTGGATGGAGAGATTTAAATCGGCTATGAAATCAGTTGCAAGGAACATGGATTAAGAACACCGGCTGGAACTTAATTGTAGTTTAGAATTCTATGAAAGGGTAATGTATGATTTATATTCCAAAGAAAAACCTGGAGAACATGTGTCCAATGAAATGAAAACGATTAAGCAGACCTTCTTACGACTAAAAGAACAAAATGTACAACGTCTTCAGCAACATGTTAAAAGATCTTCCTTCTTGGAAAAGGAAATGATATATTTACACCACATAGCAATGATGCGTAAATATGCTAACCAACAAATTATACACCAGTGGATAGACTCTCAAGGGACCATTCTTAACTCCAAAGATGAGTTGCTACGCGAGGGTGAACAATACTTCCACGAAATATTTGCAGAAGATGAAGTATCTGACAGGTGTGGAAAACATACTTTCCCTTGTAGAAACATACGTCAATGAAGAATATCCTTCCTTCCTCATGAGATCTATCACCAAAGAGGTTCTCAAGAAAGCTGCTCCTAATAAGACGTCCGGAATGGATGGCTTTCCTTTGAATGGTAGAAACGCTTCTGGTCTATGATTGGAGATGACCTTACCCAAGTACTTAACTACGCATTCCGTGAAGGATTTACGCCCGCATTTACGGAAGACATTATTATAATGACTCCGAAGAAAGTAAGCTGCCGATATGTGTCGGATTATAGACCAATAACGATACTAAATATTGATTATAAATTATTTGCTTAAGTGATAGCTAACAGAATAAAACAAATTATCCCTACACTTAATGGTACTGGGCAAACTTGTGCGGTTCCAGGTAGGACTGCTATGCATAATTTGTTGGCAGTCCGTGACTTCAGTCTTTATTATTCAGTTTTTCCTGAAGAGCCTTCGGTATGATGAACAACTTGTAACGGCCTTGAAGCGCATGTACCTTACGCCTACATCACGCCTGCTGATAAACGGTCACTTGTCACGTCGAATTCCAATTATTAGGTCTGTACGTCTAGGATGTCCACTGTCAATGTTGCTCTTTATCTTAACCATGGAACCACTTATCAGGAGACTTGACAGCATTCTGAATGGTCTTCATTTAAACACTGAGCACTTTACGTTGCGTGCTTATGCAGATGATTTGACGTTAATCTTCACGGATGGCGATGACTTTTTACACGTACGTCGTGTGCTGGTGAAATTTTCAACTGCGTCAGGGGCAAAGGTAAACTTTGAAAAGTCAGCCATGCTCCTACTAGGAGCTGAGCGACGCACTATTCGTGCAGAAGAGATCGACATTCTTCCGGCCAACAAATGCAAAATCTTGGGTACCACATTCGGCAAGAACATATTCGAGACAATGAAACTTAATTGGAATGTTCTATTGAACGGGACTCATTCCAGTTTGCAGAAAATCTTACACGGAGGCTAAATTTATTTCACAAAACTTGGTTTATTAACACTTACGCCTTATCTAAAACACGGTACATCGCATAAATACTACCTGCTCCGCATGTTATCTGTCAACGCATAGAATTTCAGTCGGCTGCTATCTTTGGAAAGGTACAGAGTGAGAAGAGAACAGTTAATCTTAAAGGAACATCTTGGCGGATTGGATCTGTATGCATTTGAACTGAAATGTAGTTCCCTCTTCGTCAAACACATCATCAAGGCAATGCATATGAGAAGAAAATCCTTCGATTGTAAATTCAGTCAACTAATGGAAGATCCCAATTTCCTAAGAACCCGCGAATTCAAATAGTGTTACAAGAAAGCAGTTGCAATTATTGAACAGCTTCCGGATAACCAAGTCTTAGACGGTTCCTTTGATCAAGTTTGAAAGCTGTACAACTTCATGCTTCAAATTAGAAACTTCGAGCCGAACATTCAACTAAAACATCCCACCAGGAACTGGCAAATAATCTGGAAAAACACATGCAATCAAAGGCTACCCATAGAATGACGAGTATCGGTATACAACTACCGGTATCTAAATGGGATCATCCTTAATGGTGAAAAACTCAAAAGACATGAGCAGCTAGTGGATGACAGATACTCTCTATGTAATTCTACGGACACTTTAGTTCACTACGTGCCTAAATGCTGCTGTAATATGGAAATAGACGTTGGAAGTTATTAAAAAATACAGGGTTCAGACTCTGATACTCCTCTCCAACAAGAGATTCTGCATTTTACGTTCCACAACAATCGAACAAAAAAAAAAAGAAACGTAATCCTATGGTTTCTAGCCGCTGCCATTCATTATAAACTTTCTGGCTAAAAGCAACCAATGTTCGTCACACTCACTGGCTTTTTTGGATCATCTAAGGAAGGAACGATGGAGACTTTCCTGACATCGACAGCTTTATGCAGCCTTTGATCACCATCTATATCACTTTTGATCTTCATCAACATAATGCGTGCCCCGCAGTCGTGGTACATTTGTTTTCTGTTTCAGTGGCTAACTAGGATGCTAGAGACTTAAAAGTCACTTCAGTGAGGGGACATTCCAAATATAAGGTGGCCAAATTCCACAGAAAAAGTGTCCTTTTTGCCACCGAACTGAATGGCATACATGTAACTATGAGTGTTTTAGATATGAATTGTAAGTTTTTGTTTCCAAAGTATTTGGTTGACATTATATTTATAAATATAAAACAGCAAAGCAAAGCAGTCACCTCCGTGCAGGCCATGAAGGTAAAGGCTTTCCACCATTGTTAACCTCGGCACGTGATGCGGTAGAGTGGTTAGCTCTACGCCCGGCCGCCTTTGCCCCCAGGAATTAACCTGGTACTCATTTTTGGTGTAGGCTGAGTGAACCTCAGGACCATATGCACCTCCGAAAGTGGAAATCTCGTTTCATAAATTTTACGACTTCCTAACGGGGATTCGAACCCACGTCCTTCCGGGCGAACCGAGCATTCCTTTACCGCCTCGGCCAGGTAGCCCCTATTTATAAATGTATAATCCTATTATTTGGATTGCAAAACTTTCCCAGGAGCAGACGTGGACTCTGACCACAACTTGTTGGTCATGAAATGCCATCTGAAGTTGAAGAAATTGAAGAAAGAAAAGAATGCAAAAAGATGGGATCTAGACAAGTTGAAAGAAAATAGTGTGAGGGATTGTTTTAAGGAACATGTTGCACAAGTACTAAATGAAAAGGCTGAAGGAAACACTATAGAGGAAGACTGGAGAGTCATGAAAAATGAAGTCAGTAGGGATGCTGAAGAAATGTTAGGAAGGAAGAAAAGATCAACTAAGAATCAGTGGAAAACTCAGGAGATACTAGACCCGATTGATGAACGACGAAAATACAAGAATGCTAGAAATGAAGAGGGCAGAAAAGAATACAGGCGATTAAAGAATGAAGTGGATAGAAAGTGCAAGGTAGCTAAGGAAGAATGGCTGAAGGAGAAGTGCAAGGATGTCGAAGGCTGTATGGTCCTGGGAAAGCTAGATACTGCATAGAGGAAAATCAAGGAAACCTTTGGAGAAAGGAAATCTAGGTGTATGAATATTAAGAGCTCAGATGGAAAGCCACTTCTAGGGAAAGAAGACAAAGCAGAAAGATGGCAGGAGCATATCCAACAGTTGTATCAAGGTAAAGATGTAGATAATTTGGTTCTGGAACATGAAGAGGCTGTTGATGCTGATGAAATGGGAGACCCAATTTTGAGGTCAGAGTTTGACACAGCTGTGAGTGACCTCAATAGGAACAAGGCGCCTTGAATTGATGACATTCCCTCTGAATTACTGACTGCCTTAGGAGAAACCAGCATGGCAAGGTTATTTCATTTAGTGTGCATGATGTATGAGACAGGAGAAGTCCCATCCGATTTTCGGAAGAATGTTGTTATACCTATTCCCAAGAAAGCCGATGCTGACAGGTGTGAAAATTACCGCACCATTAGTTTAGAATCTCATGCCTGCAAAATTTAAACTCGTATTATTTACAGAAGAATGGAAAAACAAGTTGAAGCTGAGTTGGGAGAAGATCAATTTGGCTTCAGAAGAAATGTAGGAACACGTGAAGCAATCCTGACTTTACGTCTGATCTTAGAGGATCGAATCAAGAAGGACAAGCCCACGTACATGGCATTCGTAGATCTAGAAAAGGCATTCGATAATGTTGATTGGACCAAGCTATTTATGATTCTGAAGATGATAGGGATCAGATACCGAGAACGAAGAATTATCTACAATCTGTATAAAAATCAGTCTATCGTCGCCATAAGACCTATCTGTGTCGGTGCGACGTAAAGCAACTAGCAAAAAAAAAAAAAAAAAAAAAGAAAAAATCAGTCTGCAGTGATAAGAATCTAGGGCTTTTAAAAAGAAGTAGCAATCCAGAAAGGAGTGAGGCAAGGCTGCAGTTTGTCCCCTCTGCTTTTCAATGTTTACATAGAACAGGCAGTAAAGGAAATCAAAGAGAAATTTGGAAAAGGAATCACAGTCCAAAGAGAGGAAATAAAAACCTTGAGATTTGCCGATGATATTGTTATTTTATCTGAGACTGCAGCAGATCTCGAGAAGTTGCTGAATGGTATGGATGAAGTCTTGGGTAAGGAGTACAAGATGAAAATAAATAAGTCCAAAACAAAAGTAATGGTGTGCAGTCGAACGAAGGCAGGTGATGTAGGAAATATTAGATTAGGAAATGAAGTCTTAAAGGAAGTAGATAAATATTGTTACTTGGGTAGTAAAATAACTAACGATGGCAGAAGTAAGGAGGACATAAAATGCAGACTAGCACAAGCAAGGAAGAGCTTTCTTAAAAAAAGAAATTTGCTCACTTCAAACATTGATATCGGAATTAGAAAGACGTTTTTGAATTTGCGTGGGTCTTGGCCTTGTACGGTACCAATCCCAGCCCCAATTTATAATAAATACACACTAGAGGCACCACACAGAATATGATAGAAAAAGACGATAAAGATGCTCGAATTCGCGTGGGTCACGTAACAGTGCTTAAGAACTGTCACCGAACTACATCACGGCAGCTAGAAGATACAGTATTTGGGGAGCATGTGCATTGCGTCTATTATTTTTACAATTGTTTAAAGGCCGTGTCCTTAATTAAGGTTCATCCCCAGCATTTGCCTGGTGTGACAATGGGAAACTACGGAAAATGATCTTTAGGGCTGCCGACAGTGGGGGTTCGAACCCACTATGTCTCGGATGCAAGCTCACAGCTACGCTTCCATAACCACACGACCAACTCGCCCGGTCGCATTGCCCCTTTATTGATCAGTAGGGACCTTGATTTAATTCACCTTTAAGTACTATTCCTCTGGGTTTTGCAAAGGTACAATGCAGTTTCTATTCATGCGACAAAACCCACAATTATATCGCTCTAAAAGTCAGGAATATACTCCATAAGAAAATCACAGGATAAATTCTTAACAGAACTGAAAACTCCTGCCAGTGCAATTCGCCACCGTATCGAATGGATTATTGTAAAGGTTCCAGCAGACATTTTCTCGTCATTTCTCTCTCACAGTTAGTCACAACATTTACGGCGACACTCTCTCTGGCTGTGCATCTCGACATTCTTTTTCAGCACTATCGCGCTGTTTTTAAAACCTTCCGAAACGTCGGCAGCAGTGTACCGAGGAGGACACTCTTCGGTAGATAACAAGGAATTATCACCAACAATAAGTTAAGCATATCCATTTTTAGTGTAAATCCTAGTACATTTATGACACCAGTTTTATTTACATAGTCGGTCTGATTAGCTCAGACCACTGGCCTGGGCTCAAGTTGGCGGGTTCGATCCTGGCTCAGTCCAGTGGTATTTGAAGATGCTGAAATACGCCAGCCTCGTGTCGGTAGATTTATCGGGATGCAAATGAACTGCGACCCCAATTGTGTCATACGGAATCGAAATAATATGGGACAACCTGACAATCGGTGACTTGGAGAGGATAGAAAGGATCAAAGCAAGGTTCCTGAAGAAGGCCCTAGGAGTAGGTAAACTGGCACCCTCCAGACTTGTTTATGTACTGGCACGGGAAACCTACTTCATTGAGGATCTACGACTCAATCTACCACTGCCATCTACCTGCCCATTTCAAGAGCTTCAGAAAAAACTTCTTAAGAAACGCGCGTAAATAAACCCCGAATTCTACGGAAATGACACCATAATCGATCGAAACTGGACCAAACAACTTCAAGAGCAAAGACATGTCATAACAAGATATGCAATACATGGCTTCCACCACAAAATATGCGCAAAGACAAAATTCTACAACCCAACAGATGACCGTGTTTGTACACTGTGTAAGGAAAAGTGCGACCGGTACCGTCTGCTAAAGTGCAAAAACAGAATAAAGACTCTAACAGAATACAGCAAAATGTAAATTGGCATAACAAACTTAATACTCATTCGAATGCTCCTTATAAATATATTAAATGAACTGCGACGGGACAAAGTCCTGACACCTTGGCGTCTCCGAAAACCGTAAAAGTAGATAGCGGAACGTTAAATTAATAGTACTATCATCGCTTCCATAGTCCCTTTCTTACCTCCTTCCTGATTACCTTCACCTTCTGTAATTCTACGAGACAGGAACGTGAGCACATGATTTATTACTTACTATCAACACATGGGAAATACTGAAAGCAATTGTAGGTCTCAGACACTAGTTACATCATTAGCATCCATGCAGTTATTATATCACTCCAAGGCGAATACCACAAAGTAGTTCCCAGTAAACTATATTCAGCCGAACATATGACCTGTCAAGATTACAAGTTCAGGAAAAAAGAAAACAGCATTAGTATAAATATACTAACAATATTCTGTATTTCCGTATTTATTTATTTATTTATTTATTTATTTATTTATTTATTTATTTATTTATTTATTTATTTATTTATTTATTTATTTATTTATTTATTTATTTATAACAATAATTTCGTGTGGCTATTACTAGCCGAGTGCAGCCCTTGTAAGGCACACCCTCCGATGAGGGTGGGCGGCATCTGCCGTGTAGGTAACTACGTGTTATTGTGGTGGAGGATAGTGTTATGTGTGGTGTGTGAGTTGCAGGGATGTTGGGGACAGCACAAACATCCAGTCCTCGGGCCATTGGAATTAACTAATGAAGGTTACAATCCCCGACCCGACCGGGAATCGAACGCAGGAGCCTCTGAACCGAAGGCCAGTACGCTGAGCATTAAGCCAACGAGTCGGACATTTATTTATTAACGTAGGTTGATTCATAGGTCTTGGCAATTACAGTTAATCTCCAGAAAGTGTGCTAACACTTGACATCTAATATAGAAGTTTGAAAGTATGTGATGTGTACTTTTTACGTACATGATGGTATATGAGTGCATCGATCTGGAAATGATCACAATCCTATTGTCAGTGATTTGGTGACGGTAGTGCATTGATAACAAGTTTCCTCTCCGGCAGAAAACAAAGAGTGGTACTCCCTGAATCTGCCTCATCATGGTTATCTGTGTTATCAGGAGTATCTCAGGGCAGTATTCTGGGACCCCTACTCTTTGTTCTCTATATCGATGACATAATTTTTTGCACCCGAAATAGTCAGTGTTCCCTCCTCTTGTACGCCGACGACCTGAAAATCCTAAGAGAAGTGTCTACGCCTGATGACTGTTCTCAATTCGTGTGGTGACTGGTTTAAGAAATGGAATCTTTCTCCCAATTTTAAGAAGTGCAATACAATCTCCTTTTCATTGCTAAAGCAAGGAATGACCACTGCATATACCATCCACGGAAATACATTACAATCGGCTTCTCAGGTAAGAGACCTAGGTGTTATAATAGACTGTAAACTAACCTTCTCTGCTCACATTCACTCCATAAAATCCCGTGCTATGCGTACTCTAGGCATTCTTTACAGGTTTACTGAAATTAATGACATTAACGCCTTTAAATTATACTTTGTCTCGTATGTTCTCCCCATTATTGACTTTTGTTCCCCTATTTGGTCCTCATCTGCTATCACAAACATATCTCAACTAAATAGTATTTTTAACTTTTTCACTTTCATTGTTAAGACTCGCAATCCTGTTTTTAAGAACAAAACTAAATCTGACATTATGAACTACCTGGGTATACTTGACCTGAGAAGCCGTTTACAGTTCTCTGATCTATGTTACCTTCACAAAATAATCAATGGCTACACCAAATGTAATTCTCTTCCAGCGTACTTCCCTATACACGTTCCTCCCCGCCCTACACGCAACCGGCGCACTCATCATGTGTCCCATCCGCGCCTAACCTTACAACAACGCTCTATCTTCCACCGTCTCCCTACTCTTGGTAATTCACTACCCGATATCGACATATTCACACCTTTCGCATCCTTCAAACAAAAAATTAAAAGATTCCTTTGAAGTCCTCTCCAGGTTTTCACTTTCTTCCGTTCCTCCAACCCTTGACCTTTCTTCTTCCTAATTTCTGAAACCGACACTTGCCAGTTACCGTTGTCATTGTTGTTACATTGTTACTGTTAAAATTGTTAATTATTGCTGTTACTTAATATTGTTGTTTATACCTTTGTTATCTTTTATACTTATTTAAACTTATTATTATTATTATTATTATTATTATTATTATTATTATTATTATTATTATTATTATTATTATTATTATTATTATTGTAAAATGGCCCTCCATAGGCTGTATCTAATAATTAAATAAATAAATAAATAAATAAATATAGAAGTAACCAAATTTGCACTGCACTCGGACGTCAAGATAATATATTGTTTTCCGCTTGGAAGTTGAGACACCTCGGCTTACCAATCTGTGGAGACTTCGACGCCAAGGAAACGGCGTACTGAATGTATCATTGCACTATTTGAGACATGAATACAAGCATATGACCTGAACTTAAGCGTTCGTATTTCATAGGAAAGGGTTAATACATAGCATTGATGGAATTATTAGCATTATGTTCTTAGTCTCGGCATAGCGGCGCTAGGTCTATCAGACGATGCAACGTTACATATAGTAAAACGATTAGTAACCGGTTGAGTATGTCGCAGTTTTTGGGTCAAATTTTTTGGTCAAACTATTAATCATCAGTTAACAATTATTATCAGCATCATAGTGATGCCGTTATGAATGGCATGCCAGCGTGTAAGACCTATACAGTCAGCGTTTGAAAGCGGTAATATTGTAGGCGTGCGAGAGTGGGAAGCTGCATGGTGTTTCTGTTGTGCAAAGAGTGTGTAGGAGATCAATTCAAGATGAACGTACCGCATGGAAAGAACGACCTGGACATCCAACACTGGCAAATCGTGGAGGGAGTATTCATCTTGAAAAGATGTCAATGAGTGATTTTGTTATGCTTCATCTACTGCACATTGGTGTTCATAAAAACGTTTTAACTTCTGCAAAATTTCGCCGCTGTTTGTCACAGTGTAGCTTACGGGCTTGTCAACTACTCCAAATTGTGTCGATTGATAAATAGAAGACTGCTAGGGTGCAAATAATTGCATCGAGCGGCGCGACTGGAAAAAGGAATGGTAGAATATAGTGTTTTATGATTAATTTCACCTCTGTGTAGATACATTCGAAGAACGATCTTTGTCAGACGATGACCTGGTACTCAGCACCATAAGGACTGATGATAATGATGATAAATGCTTTGTGGGCCCAACATCAAGGTTATTGATTCTTAACCAACAAGATGATATTCGATTTGTAGCATACCACTGGAGCCGCCTGAGCAACACAAGGCAAAAGACATTTCAGGACTGATTAGCAGCGTTTTACCTCAGCTGGTTTCGTACATATGTGAGACGG
Organism: Anabrus simplex; assembly: GCF_040414725.1. Taxonomy (NCBI): domain Eukaryota; kingdom Metazoa; phylum Arthropoda; class Insecta; order Orthoptera; family Tettigoniidae; genus Anabrus; species Anabrus simplex. The sequence continues at coordinate 130,244,954 of NC_090271.1, read as the reverse complement.
CTACAAAACTTCCCCCTTGGTCATTCCCTTCTCCTCCCGCAATTCTACGAATGTACAGTTATTTATATGGAAAAACTAGTAGCCTATCCTATGATAAGGAAAACTGTGCATTGTAATCAACATTGTTTTAAATATAAATTTAAATAAGTTTTCCAATAATTTTGTTTCTTTTACGGATTCTACGTTATTTAAAAGAATGGTATAGTAGAGAAATGAATGTAAAAATATTTTTTCCAAGAGTTTTTCGGGGCATTATTTTAGTATTTTTGTGTTTACTCCTGGGTTTGTAATGGATTTTTTGTTTTGCTGTTATTTGATTAAAACAAGTTTTTATTGTACCGTAAATAAATTTAATAATTAATAAAAATCAAGAAAATTGTTTAATTTATTGGTAAATATATGGAGTCTGCCTGACACCATGATACCAGTTGTTACAATCGCTAATGTGATCTTTCTTTCGTAGTTTGATTATCACTCCTCGTCTCCGTTCTTCCATATATATTCACGTAGTCAGCACCTATTCGAAAAGTTATCTCGAGTATTAAACCATCTCCACCATATTTTAGAAGTCTGCATGCATCTGATGTAGACCAGATGCTTTGTTATTCTGTATTCCAGTACTTACTTCATCATCTGTTATTGGTCTCATATCAACGAGTTCTTCTGCTTGTGGAACGTTGTCAATCTCAAATGTTGCGTTTGATTCAGAGTTTCATAAACGTGTTCAGCCCAGCGTTTATCCTGTTCTTTGCTGAGCAATACGTTCCCATTCTTATCCTTATAGGAACAGTAATTTCAGTTTTAACTCCGGTTAGGTTTTTGGACTAAATGATGTAACTTTCTGACAACGTTCCCAATTGCTGCATCCCGCGCTTCTCCTTTCTTGTTCTCTAACTAAGCAATCTTCGTTTCTTTGAAACTGAGTTTAACTTAGTTCCCCAACGCTTGATGATGTTCAAATATTTCAGATTTTTCCTATGGTGCTTTATTTTTTTCCCTTTGGCATTTAATTTTTCGTCCGTTCATCTATTTAGTTTCCTTGTTCTGCCTTTAATCCACTTTTCTTTTCGTGTTCCTCTTCTTGGCATTTTCTGTACTTTCGACCACGGTTTCTGATAGGTGTTCCCAGTGATTGTCAATATCCTTTAGATCTTTCACCGTAATATCTAAAATCGGTTTTGTATTCCAGTCGGGGATCTTCCCAAACGGCTTGTTCTTGTAACCCGTTCAACAGCTAGCGCTCAAGTTGGTTTCTTCGTCTGGAGTGTCTTCAGGCGGAGACGAGATGTCGAAATCAAAAGGTAGTGATAAGATGCAACATCTACTCCTCTGCATGCACGTACATGAAAATATTTTATATACATTGTGCACACCTTGTATGTAAACAAGTAAAGTAATTTTAGTCCATATCAAACGGGAAGCTCGTTCAGTTGTGGACATTTTCATGAGGTAAAATATTTTGGCCTGGCGCGAGTGATATTTAACGCACTTAAATTTTCCACAGAGTGCATCGCATTAAGTGGGTGGGATAACGCAACCAAATAGCAACCCCTTGGTTGAACAATTCTGAGTAGAATCTGGAGGCCAAAACTCTTTCCATCTGACACAGATCATTGTGTTTCATTGACTTACATCACACATTTTATGTAAAAAAAAGTTCAGACGACCATCGTGAATGGCTGATAGCGTTAAGAATTTTATAATAACCAGTATACAAACAACTATGTTTAGAAGACAAAGGTGTTATTTTCAGAAAAGAAAACCGAATTTGAAATATATTTTGAATTTTATAACCGAGAAATCATATTTTAAAATGTTCTCCGGGCGGAATACGTAATATTTTACAGACCTCCCCGTTTAACTTCTTAATGCTGCATTTATTTTAATCGCTGTTAAGGTTTGCGTTGCAATGTGAGTTCAAGTGCAACGGACGCAATCCCCATCACTGATTAACAAACATTTTCATAAACTGCCGATGGCCTACCAGTGGTGGTGATTATTGTTTAAAGAGGAAGTACAACTAGGCAATCATCCTCTATTGACATTAATCAGAGAGAAAACGTGGAAGGGGCCCGACACTTCAAAAACTGAAGGCAATGGCCAAAGAAAGACACGGACCACGAAGGGTGTGAAAATGAAAAACTCCCTAGGATTCGCAAACCTAATGGCGTCGGGGTCTTAAAAACAAGAGTTGATCAAGTGAGGTCGCATAGGACAGATGAAGGTGAGGATTCTGGTGCAACGCCAGGACTCAGCTAAGTGCCCCGTGGTCATCAACCCACGCTCCCAAGTCAAGAGCCCCTGGGTCCCCTTTCAGTCTCCTCTTACCACAGGCAGGGGATACAGTGGATTCTACCGCCTCCACCCACATGGTTTTCCGCGGTTTCCCCATTTTCATACCAGGCAAATGCTGGGACTGTATATTAATTAACGACTCGTGCACTTGCTTCTTAACCCTAGCCCTTTCCCATCCTTTGGTCGGCGAAAACTTCCAATGTGTTAGTGCGAAGTTAAACCACTAGCATTTGCCATTTTTCTGTCCCATCGTCGCCATAATACCTCTCTGTGTCGGTGTGACGTAAAGCAAATTGTACATTATTTTATAATAATAATAATAATAATAATAATAATAATAATAATAATAATAATAATAATAATAATAATAACTTGCGTCACGGCACCGGCACTGTCGTTTCGTAACAAGACGTGGAAGGGAACTCGGCTATATTTATTGAAGTGTGTGTGTTGTTGACAATAGAACACACAACGAAATACTGACAGGTACTCCACGCGCTAGGTGATTGTGGCTTCAACATCACAATGTTAAAGTCGTGACCTTCTAGCCAGGTTATGTGATGCTGGCACCAGAAACACTTTCGCGTGGCTGACAAGCCACGTAGGGATTGCGGGATATGAACTTGCGGATGAAGCAGCAAAAGAACCGAACTCCTAGACGTGTGAATGTACCTGCTAGGGATATCTGTTCATAGCTACGTCGAACCATCTTGGCGTCCTGGGAATCGGAGTGGCTAGCTATCCGAACTCCCAACAAGCTGAGAGCAATTAAGAAGACAACTACCGTGTGGCGGTCCTTTTTCCGACCTTCACGGAGAGAGGCCGTAGTTTTGTGTAGACTGAGGATAGGTCATGAAAGAACTACATACTCTTACCCCTTAAAGAGGGAAGACCCCCCCTCACCACCACCACCAGTGTGTTCTTGTGGTGCCATGGCCCACATCCTCACAGAGTGCCCCGGTCTCTCTGGCCTAAGACGGAACTCGGTCTGCAGGAGACACTCGAACTCATACTAGCCGTTCACGCGACTAATATTGATCTCGTCATTCGCTTTATGTGTGAGAGTGGATTAATCAAGGGTATGTATATTTCAAGTGTTCTGTTACTCAGGGAATTGACATTCTCTTTTGACGCGTTCGCGACCTTTTCGGCATAATGCAATAGCCTACTTTTTGTTATAGACTATATTTTAAATTCAAATTCTTCCATTAAATAAATAGTTTTGTTTTATTTAAATTTCCCTTCCACTTAATTTGTTCAGATAAAGTTGTACTTTATCTTAAAACAAAATTCACCACCACCACCACCACCAATCCAACATGGCCAACCCTGCCTTATGTGTTTTACGCAGAGGTAGCCTACTTCTTCCCAATAATTCCTGATGAAGTCATGCTTCATATGATTATTATTGCCCTGTTCTAACATTTCTAGTACAGAAATCGACTTCTACAATTCACAACTTTAGGCTTGTCTATCGCGTGAACCAGACCAATCCAACTCAGCGTATGAAGGCTAGGGAGCCCTGGGGCTGCTTCGCGTCTTCCCAGAGCTGAATCTCCCCTACTCTTTACCGCTGTGGCTGTGGTGATGTAAGAACTCCCGCACTGGGTTGCTGATTTTGCCTTTTTTTAGCCGACATTGGATTCACATGTTTCTTTACAAAGCAAAAATATGTTTATAGGTGCTATGTGGGGCAGAATTCATGCTTTAACAGAACGTTCATTGCTCGAAAAACAACTGAATCGACCGAAGCTGAAAAGCATTAAGTTAAAATCGCACATGTTTAAACATTCGGCATAAGAAAGAATTAAGTCAGCCTTCTCTTTATGCTAGAAAACACTGCTACGTGTAGCACGATCGGAGGAGGAAATCATAAGATAATGACTTACTGAGTTTCAGCGCCGTATTCCTTACTTAATGTTGGCCGTAGGAGTCGTAAATTTTATAGATGTTTACAAGAAATTAAAACTTGATGCCAAGATAATGAGAACTATGTTGCCATAGCGTTTGATTTTATGCAGCCAAATACGGCAAATCAAAGGGAATCCTTATAGCGTTCCATGACATGAGTGGTGTTGTAAATTATCTGTACAAAGGATATGAGTGTTTTTATGTTACAACTACATTTTTGGACAAAATATAATCGAAATAATTATGGATTGCTTTGCGTCATATTAAACTGACCACGGATCTAAAAGTTCTTTCTTAAGCTGTCTACCCTCCAGGGTCGGTTTTTCCCTCGGACTAAGCGAGGGATCCCACCTCTATCGCCTCAAGGGCAGTGTCCTGGAGCGCGAGGCTTTGGGTCGGGGTATACAACTGGAAAGAAGGACCAGTACCTCGTACAGGCGGCCTCACCTGCTATGCTAAACAGGGGCCTTGTGGAGGGATGGGAAGATTGGAAGGGACAGGCAAGGAACAGGGAAGGAAGCGGCCGTGGCCTTAAGTTAGGTACAATCCCGGCATTTGCCTGGAGGAGAAGTGAGGAAACCACGAAAAACCACTTCGAAGATGACTGAGATGGGAATTGAACCCACCTCTACTCAGTTGACCCCCTGAGGCTGAGCGTACCCCGTTCCAGCCCTCGTACCACTTTTCAAATTTCGTGGCAGAGCCGGGAATCAAACCCGGGCCTCCGGGGGTGGCAGCTAATCACGCTAACCGCTACACCACAGAGGCATTAAGTTACTTTACCAAAGTGCATTTTAAACATAGTTTATTAAATTCAGATTGACCTTCCACTTGCAAAAATATAACCCGAGTATGTGCTTCACAATATAGAACATTAATATAGTGCATTTGTGAAGTTCTAATCGAGTGCTTACATTTTTTTCTTTCTCCTGAAAAGTAGTCAAAACTGACAATGCTTTTCAGCATCGGCCAATTCAACTACAGGAGAATGATTTTGAAGAATTCCCATTTCAAAAACCATGTGTCATAACCGATTGCACCACTGATAGTTACTGCGAAGCCCTTAAACAGTCCCGAGAAGATTTAGAAGTATCGAAGAAATTTCGTCTGAATTAAGGGAAGACGTGAAAGAAAATTCATTGATTTTCTCTGTAACACGGATACTATTTGAGTTAAAATCATGTAACTTTGCACACTGAATTAAAAATACATTGTCCTTAGCTATAATCCCTAATCGGTTAACTGAGATCAAATGTTTTTGAAAAACATATGTTTTTAAATTTGAATTTTAGTCCTATCGGTGTACCCTTTCTCAGCAATGCTCAGGTCCTGGATCGTACGATTTTTAAGCGATTTCTAAGACTTTGATGATTTAATGCCTGCAGGCGTTTTCAATTCCATGCTTATTTCCATTTTTTAAACAAATGAACTTTCCAATTTGAAAAGTTCACAAAAAATACATATGTATAAAACTCTGAAGTCCATAGAATTAAGTATTTCGCAATTCCCTTGCAGGTAGATGTGTGACAGTGTTTAGACTGCCTCTCTATCAAGTTTCAGATTGATATCTATAATAGCTCAAGTGAAAAGGGAACATTGGTCGAGAAAAAAAAAAGGAAGTTCAGGAAATGACCATTGAATTTTCCAACACGCAATCTCGCAATGTTTCACTCAGATCAAAACAAACCTTCTGCGGCAGTCACCATGATTGACCGACAATGACGCTTTGCAGCCTTCTTCAACATCTCTAAGCGTGTACCGTCAACTCCCCGACTAAACAGACAGAGTTCAGCGAAGATGAAAAATAACAATGCATAAAAAAGGGGGCGAGGCACCGGATTCACATGTGTTAGGAATTACAATTTTTAATTGCACTTATGTACTGAATTAGAGGGTGCCTGGCCGAGGCGGTAAAGGCGTTCTCGGTTCATTCGGAAGGACGTGGGTTCGATTCCCCGTCAGGAAGTCGAAACATTTAAGAAACGAGATTTCCTCTTCCAGAGGTGCACATGGTCCTGAGGTTCACACAGCCTACACCAAAAATGAGTACCAAGTTATTTCCTGGGGGCAAAGGCGGCTGAGCGTTGAGCTAACGACTCTACCCCACCAAGTGCCGAGATTACGGGTAAGTGGAAGTATTTACCTTCCACCCCCCCAAAGGCCTTCATGGTCTGTACGGAGATGATCTTGCTTTTCTTTTTCTCTTACGCTACTGAATTCAACCAAATCCTTTTGGTACTAAATTCCAAACACAATACGCTAGCAATTTTAAAAAAGTCATCATTTTGAGGGATTTCGTGCACGTCTCCCCTTAAACATTTTTGTGATTTTCTTTTCTGTATACTTTGAACAGGCTCCAGTGAAATATCAAAGAGAACTGATAAGGCTTCAATGTAACAGAATATTATAATATTCCATACGGTCTCCCTGCATTTTATAAGAACTTGGAACTAAAATGATATTTCCCGTGTATCCAGGCACTGGCATGCAAATTAGTTACTATGTTTAGCTCTACATACCCTTGCCAACGTAAATTCTCAGTCATGAATTTGAGTAAGAGTAAATCTAAGACCTAGCGAGTGGATGCATGGTTTGGGTCACGTACCTGTCAGCTTGCGTTCGGGAGATAGTGGGTTCGAACCTCACTACCGGCAGCCCTGAAGATGGTTTTCCGTGGTTTCCCATTTTCAAACCGTGCAAATGCTGGGGCTGTACCTTAATTAAGATCACGGCCCCTTCCATCCCATTCCTAACACTTTCCTCTACTATCTTTGCCATAAGACCTACCTGTTTCGGTGCGACGTAAGGCAAATTTAAACAAATAGTAAATCTAAGTTATGTTGGTCCGATGTTGTGTTGGAAGCAGTATTTCACATTCATTCTGCTCAAACAATTTTCCTTAACATCCTTAAGTTGAAGAAATGGATTTAAAAAATCGTAAATTATTTTAAAAGTTTTTTTACAAAAAATATTTTTGTAATAGCTTAATTCTCTCTCATAAAATGTGTCGTCCATACATCTCACTCCCCTCACTCTATTTACCACTCACTTGCTATCTCAGCTCTGGGAGACCAGGACTACCCACTTTAAATGGCTTGGTGTAAACTAGTAGAATGCGTAATAACAAAGGAACCTTCAATGAGCTCATATCGAGACCAACCTTAATTATTTTTAAATCATCTACGTCGTATAGGAAGCTCACATACTAAAAATTAGCTGCAAATTTTAAATGGAAGGTTCCAAAATCGAAATCCCGAGAAACATGGTAATATTGCATGAGAGTTACGTTTGGACAGCTCTGATCACTGGAGGAACACATGCACGCAGGTTGCGGTCAAGGGTCCGCCACACCACTCACTGTTCAGGGAAGTCCAACTGCTACTGACTTGCTGCTTTCGTACGACGTATTCAAGGATCGACTTGGGAACCTTTCAGTTAAAACTTGAGACTATGTTTTGGTAAGTGAGCTTCCTATAGGACGTAGATGATTTTAGCACACACCGAGCTCGATAGCTGCAGTCGCTTAAGTGCGGCCAGTATCCAGTATTCGGGAGATAGTAGGTTCGAACCCCACTGTCGGCAGCCCTGAAAATGGTTTTCCGTGGTTTTCCATTTTCACACCAGGCAAATGCTGGGGCTGCACCTTAATTAAGGCCACGGCCGCTTCCTTCCCACTCCTAGCCCTTTCCTGTCCCATCGTCGCCGTAAGACCTATCTGAGTCGGTGCGACGTAAAACAACTAGCATCTCTACGGCCTGAGAGACGATGTTAACGTCTAGGAGGCCCGGCATACTCTGTCCGGGTATGGAATGAAAACTTTAAAATACCCACCCAAATTTCTCTTGGATGGAATTTAAAATCTTTTCTTAAATATTAACTCTTGTCCAGGATTCATATGGTGAAAACCGTATATATGGATTTTTGTACATATTGTAATTCCAATGAAATTATATTCAAGAGATCTCTAGTGCGAGTTTGCTTCTTCAGAGAAAATTTCGGGTACGGTACATGATACACCTCAGTTTCAATAAACTTTCCACAACACGTGAGTACAAAAAGTATTCAGATGATTCAAGGTTAGTGTTTAGAGTACAGTATTACACAACGAGTGGGAAATAGGGGAAGTCCACCCGTTTGTTAGGTAACAATCTGTTTAATGACATTCATAACAGGCAAAAATAACTGAGTTTAACAAGCGCTCATTCCACGAATTATAAGACTGTATCTCTAAACGAGGCTTTTTTGTATATTGACGCTAACGTTTCGCCTAAATCATTATTTATTTATTTATTTATTTATTTATTTATTTATTTATTTATTTATTTATTTATTTATTTATTTATTTATTTATTTATTTATTTATTTATTTATTTATTTATTTTTACAATTTGCTTTACGTCGCATCGACACAGATAGGTCTTATGGCAAGGATGGGATATAAGAGCTAGGAGTGGGAAGAATGTGCCCGTGACCTTATTTAAGGTACAGCCCCAGTATTTGCCTGGTGTGAAAATGGGAAACCACGTAAAACCATTTTCAGGACTGCCGACAGTTGGGTTTGAACCCACTATCTCCCGAATGCAAGCTCACAGCTGCGCATCCCTAACCGCACGGCCAACTCGCTCAGTAAATCTTTATCAAACACCATCAAAGCCAACTATTAACTCCCATTCCCATCACACCCTACACAATTGTCGGTTTTGATACCCACCTCTGAACTCGGGGCTCTAACGAGGTTCACACAGTCTATTTCAGTAAGAAAGCAGCTTATTTCAGTCAAACATTTCAAAATACAACCTGATATAAATGAACACTGAAAGCATGATAGAAGGAAAAATGCGACCGCGGACGGAGAACATTATTCCGGCTGTTGAACCCGCGCTAGTGGTTCCATATCCACGATGCGGCAACTCTGATCCGAAAAACATAAAATATGAATAATTACACCATGACGGTCACCATCCTTCTGTGAATAAAGAAAACTACAAGAAAAATAAAAAGCATTTCAAGCCGCAAACTGCATCATTTTAGAGAGTCTCGATAGCCAGGTTTCTACTGTCTGGAGTAAAGCTTATTTGATCCCCCTGTGTATATATTGAACCCTTTGGTCCACAAAGGTCATGGGTTCAATATATATTCTCTTTTTCAACTTGCTTTAGGTCGCACCGACACAGATAGGTCTTACGGCGACGATGGGAGAGGAAAAGGCTAGGAGTAGGAAGGAAGCGCCCGTGGCCTTAATTAAGGTACAGCCCCAGCATTTGCCTGGTGTGAAAATGGGAATCCACGGAAAGCCATATTCAGAACTGCCACAGTGGGATTCGAACGCACTATCTCGCGAATACTGGATACTGGCCACACTTAAGCCACTGCAGCTGTCGAGCTCGGTGTAGATATAATTGAGGGGGCTGTAATGAGCTGGGTTCACCTGCAAGGAAATGGGCTTCAATACCCGTCGAATAGTCGAGTTATTTAGAAAGTTACACTTCTAGATAGATACATCATCCTATAGCATGAGTACCAGGTTACTTTCTGGAGACCAAGGGGAACGGGCATAGAGTTAACCGCTCTTTCCCACTTAATACCAAGATTATTCAAAGTAAAAGTATTCATATTTCACTGATTTCCTTTCTTTTTTGGTAGCACCGACACAAATAGATCTTATGGCGACGATGGGATAGGAAAGGGTTAGGAGTGGGAAGGAAGTGACCGTGGCCTTAATTATTAAGGTACGACCCCAGCATTTTCCTGGCGTAAATTAGGAAACCACGTAAAACCATCTTCAGGGCTGCCCACAGTGAGGCTCGAACCCACCATCTCCCGAATGCAAGCTCACAGCTACGTGACTCAAACTACGCAGCCACTTCGTCGGTCTTTCACTGCTCCACGGCAGTTCATGGCCTGTACAGAGATGGATTTTCCTTATGCATTAATAATTTGTATATACAGTACACTGTATTTAAAATATATAAAAAGAATTCCTCGTTTACGTATTACCGCGGTAGCCTCAGCCCCATCCAACTCGAATTTATTGTAGCTGTGTAGTTCTGACAGCAAAAGCAGGGAGAGGTAACAACCACGGGTCCTATTTCCGCTGGAAGATGGATCCAATAATAGAATGAAATTCAGTTGGGTAAAACCAACAATGTCCGCCTCTGTGGTGTAGTGGTTAATGTGATTAGCTGCCATCGCCGGAGGCCCGGGTTCGATTCCTAGCTCTGCCACGAAATTTGAAACGTGGTACGAGGGCGGGAACGGGATCCACTCAGCCTAGGGAGGTCAACTGAGTAGAGGGGGTTTCGATTCCCTCCTCAGCCATCCTCGAAGTGGTTTTCTGTGGTTTCCCAGTTCTCCTCCAGGCAAATGCCGGGATGGTACCTAACTTACGGCCACGGCCGCTTCCTTCCCTCTTCCTTGTCTCTCTCTTCCAATCTTCCCATCTCCCACCAAGGCCCCTGTTCAGCATAGCAGGTGAGGCCGCCTGGACGAGGTACTGGTCATTCTCCCCAGTTGTATCCCCCGACCCAAAGTCTCACGCTCCAGGACACTGCCCTTGACGCAGTAGAGGTGGGATCCCTCGCTGAATCCCAGGGGAAAACCAACCCTGAGGGGAAACAGATTAAGAAAGAAAGAAAAAAAACCAACTATTTGGTTTCACGGCGTAAAAGGTGGCAAAGGCGTTCTCGGTTCGCCCGTCAGGAAGTCGAAAAATTAAGAAATCAGATTTCCATTTCCGGAGGTGCACATGTCCCTGAGGTTCATTCAGCCTACACCAAAAATGAATACCAGGTTAATTATTATTAGGGACAAAGGTAGCCGGGCGTAGATATAACTACTCTATCCCACCAAGTGTCGAGGTTACGGATAGTGGAAGCCCTTACTTTCCACCCCTCCACGGGTCTCCATGGCCTGTACGGAGATGACTGCTTTGCTTTTTACACTTATTTGTAGTATGAACTTGAAGCCGGCCGGGCTGAGTGGCTCAGACGGTTGAGGCGCTGGCCTTCTGACCCCAACATGGCAGGTTCGATCCTGGCTCAGTCCGGTGGTAATTGAAGGTGCTCAAATACGTCAGCCTCGTGTCGGTAGATTTACCGGCACGTAAAAGAACTCCTGCGGGACTAAATGACGGCACCTCGGCGTCTCCGAAAACCGAAAAGTAGTTAGTGGGACGTAAAGCAAGTAATATTATTATTATGAACTTGAAGCTGAGAACTATCGATTTCTAGGTTGAAACATTGTTAACTACGTCAAAATTATGTAACTCAGGGATGTCCAATTGTACAGCTATGGATGAACTCTACGACCTAATCTAGAGTTTCCTTTCAACCATGTCCTGAGTGGACACCTCGACCAATATTATAAAGTAAAATTTTTATTTACTCTTCGGACTCAAACCTGAGATACCGAGCTCGATAGCTGCAGTCGCTTAAATGCGGCCAGTATCCAGTATTCGGGAGATAGTAGGTTCGAACCCCACTGTCGGCAGCCCTGAAAATGGTTTTCCGTGGTTTCCCATTTTCACACGAGGCAAATGCTGGGGCTGTACCTTAATTAAGGCCACGGCCGCTTCCTTCCCACTCCTAGCCCTTTCCTGTCCCATCGTCGCCATAAGACGTATCTGTGTCGGTGCGACGTACAGCAACTAGCAAACCTGAGATATTCTGATTCGCTAAAAACACCAGAGTGACAATCGTTCCAGGGCTTCACTGCATTTCGCAACTCATAAAACATCTTTAGAACAGTCGTTTGGAATTACCTAACCGACTTCAGATTGTTAATTTTTACGCTCCTTGTGGTGCGTAATCAAATAAGTCATAAACCCAAATAATGCCGCTATTATTTTGAAAACCGATTAATGAAGAATGCTTACGGTAAGTTTTATGGTGCGCAGTCTTTCAACCTGGCATATTGCTGTGTTTAGTGGTAATTATTATTATTATGTACAATTTGCTTTACGTAGCATTGACACAGATAGATTTCATGATGATGATGGGATAGGAAAGGAAGTAAGCGACCATTGCCTTAATTAAGGTACAACCCCAGTATTTGCCTAGTGTGAAAATGAAAAACCACGGAAAACAACCTTCAGGGCTGCCGACAGTGGGGTTCGATTATGCTTGTTGTTTTAAGGGGCCTAATATCGAAGGTCATCGGCCTAGTGGGGTTCGAACCCACAATATCCCGAATGCAAGCTGACAGGTACGTGATCCAAACCGCACAGGCACTTGCTCGGTATGTTATTATTATTATTATTATTATTATTATTATTATTATTATTGTTATTATTATTATTATTATTATTCGGCTCTGTGGAAGCGACCTTCAGTTCAGAGGACTCCGGAGTTTTATTCCCAGTCCGGCTAGTGGTTTTAGCTGTGTCAAATTAATCCCTGTGGACAGGGGTTTGGGTGTCTGTAATCGTATCCTCTTCATTTAATTTTCTTTCTTTCTTTCTTCTTTCTTAATCTGTTTACCCTCCAGGGTTGGTTTCTCCCTTGGACTCAGCGAGGGATCCCATCTCTACCGCTTCAAGTGCCACAGTAAGTCATTGGGGATACAACTAGGGAGGAGGACCAGGCATCCTCGCTTGCTATGCTGAACAGGAGTCTTGTGTGAGGGGGGGGGGGGGGATTGGAAAGGATAGACAAGGAAGAGGGAAGGAAGCGGCTGTGGCCTTAAGTTAGGTACCATCCCGGCATTTGCCTGGAGAAGAAGTGGGAAACCACGGAAAACCACTTCGAGGATGGCCGAAGTGGGAATCGAACCCACCTCTACTCAGTTGACCTCTAGAGGCTGAGTGGACTCCATTCCAGCCCTCTTACCACATTTCAAATTTCGTGGCAGAGTCGGGAATCGAACCCGGGCCTCCGGCGGTGGCAGTTAATCACATTAACCACTACACCACATAGGCGGACACTTTTCATTTCAAAAATCCCTTCGGTATTGGCCAGGATTAGCAACACAATCACCTTGGTGAGAACCCAGTTATTATGCCACTCACCTATCATATCGCCGTTAAAATCTTATTCTTAATAATTCTAGAACTGTTTTCCTCGGTTTTTCTCGCTCCTCAACATCAAATAAGGCTAAAATCGATCACTAACGTATTTTCGAACAACTATTTCAGTAACATTATGTATATTATCTACTTTCGCCGCGCTGAGTGGTTCAGACGTTTGAGGCGCGGCCTTCTGGCCCCAACTTGGCAGGTTCGATCCTGGCTCAATCCAGTGGTATTTGAAGGTGCTCAAATACGTCAGCTTAGTGTTGGTAGATTTACTGGCAGTCATCTCGGCGTCTCCGAAAACCGTAAATGTACAGTAGTTAGTGGGACGAAAATCAAATATTATTATTATTATTATTATTATTATTATTATTATTATTATTATTATTATTATTATTATTATTATTATTATCATCTTTATCTTTTTGGATAACAATTCACACTTTGCTCTGCTTATACCCTCTACGTTAGGTTGGTAAATTTGTATTGATGGTCCAATCTTACGAACTTGAGGGTCCTAAGCAATGCGCCTCATCACAGGATGTATTCGATCTACTAACACGCACTGGCTATCGATTCTAAATAACATTCCACCACCACTCCTAAGAAGATCTCAATCATTGCTGAACACACGGAAGAAAATTCAGCTTGTCCATTATTATTACCGCAGCGATTAAAGTCCAGACAACTATCGTGACGAACAGCAATCGATCTGCATGACAATCACTTCAAAATACTAGATGTCCGGAATAATCAATGGCAGAACCAAAACTCCCTGACACATCATAATTAACACTCCTTGGGAGCAGCCCGCAGCCTTTCATTCGCCTCGACGACAGTGGTGTGTATTGAATAGGATAAGGACTGGCCAGGGAAGATGCGGAGCAATACTAAACAAGTGGGGATGGAAGTCCTCTCCTCATTGTGACTGCGGTGAAGAGCAGCAAACCATGGATCGTATAGTGCTCGAATGTCTCCTCAGAGCGTTTAGAGGCTCAATGAAAGATTTCCACAACTTAGCACAAGAAGCCGTTGAGTGGATTAACCATCTGGACATAGTATTGTGAATATTTTTATGAACTTGAGAGTGTGTGCATATGTGTGTGTATTTGTGTATATATTTTGTAAATAGCTGATATTTCTCCTTTCATCATACGATAAATAATAATAATAATAATGATGATAATAATAATAATAATAATAATATAAGTATAAATATTATATAATATTATTATTTAACTAGCTACTTCCATGGATATTGTAATACTGTACATCCATGTAATAGAAAAGTACCATACTGAGTCACACCAAAAACGTAATAAAATCAAACTTCTATAATGTCTTAAAACGTATCTTCATGGTAAGAGAAAGTCTTGCGTATCGAATACGAAGCTCCTATGTGAATAACCCAGAGGGTTTCGAAACAAATTAGACCGCATAAGTGCAGACTGTTATTGTTAAGATACTACTATACGCTAATAATAAAATCTTCAATGGTACTTGTTTGTTGTAGATGTTATTACATTCTCCACATAAATTATTCATCCTGACTATTCTCTTAACAGAGATAATGCATTTCTTTTACTTGATCACCATGCAAAATGTCGAAAAATATACTATGTTCCTGCTGTAATAATTTTAATACTAATAATAAAATCACATTTTCTCTCCCCCCCCCCTCTCTCTTGGCCCCCTGTTCGTCTGAGTGGCTCAGGTGGTAGAGCGTCAACACTTCGGAGACTAAGTTGGCGAATTCATTCCTGGCTCAGTCCGGTTGTATTTGAATGTGCTCAAATATGCCAGTAAAAGTATTCCTGTGGAACAAAATTCCGACACCTCGACGTCTCCGGAATCCGTAGAAGTAGTTAGTGGAACGTAAAATATTATTATTATTATTATTATTATTATTATTATTATTATTATTATTATTATTATTATTATTATCAAGCGAGTGGCTGCGTCGCCGTTTGGGCTGCATAGCATTCGGGAGATAGTGGGTTCGAACCCCACTGTCGGCAGCCCTGAAGATGGTTGTCCGTGGTTTTCTATTTTCATACCAGGCAATTGCTGGTGGTTGTAAGTTAATTAAGGTCACGGTAGTTTCCTACCCACTCCTAGCTCATTCTCATCCCACGTCTCCACAATATCCATCTGTGTCAGTGCGACGTAAAACAAATTATTATTATTATTATTATTATTATTATTATTATTATTATTATTATTATTATTATTATTATTATTATTATTCCTTCGTCAACTCTTATTCTCCCCCAGTCCCAACAGTAGCAATATGGCTAGGTCTAGGGAGTCTTATTCCCTTGCCTTTCATGCACTTTCCCTTCTTTAGCCGATATCTTCATACTAGGAAGTGTTGGACATCATTCTCCTTCTCATATCACCAATCTGATAATCATATTGGTTTCTCCTTTCAAACAACAATCATCATCTACCATAGTCACTAAGTATATGGTACTGTTGACCTCGGTGCGTCATGCTCCTAAAACATAACATGAACAACGTTTTCTGTAGTACTAAGTACGAATTCCATCACTCTTACGCAAATAATCTTCCTGCCATTGACCTACTACTTGTTCGTAGTTTCCAAACTTGTTACGTGAATTAACGTGCATGACGCACTCAATCGACATAGCCTTCCAATTAATCAACTTTTAATGGACTAGCGGTGTTAACTTACCAGTGGCTGCTGGTGCCGGGTCCGCTCCGCATCATGTACTCAACACCGACTGACTACCTAGCAGCCCAGCACTACCACTTATACAGCGTTGTGTAAGCGAATTGAGCTCTCCGTGGGAAACAGTATTTTACGTTCCTAGTCCTCTGCAGTGAACCACGAAGATATCGCCAAACTTTAAGCTTCCAGCGATGAAATGTGGAATGAAGTCACAAACCTTCTATTGTCCTATTTTCAGGTCACCAGGTTAGAAGAAGAAAAAACAGATGAAGCCAGTTGTAATCAATGGAGGTCAATGGCCATTTTTGTTAACAATTACAATATTTTTTTTGATTTTACGCCAAACTAACAATTTTTTACGGTTTTCGGAGACACCGAGCTGACGAAATTTTGTCCCTCGCGAATTCTTTTACGTGCCGGCCGATCGCAGTGAACTGTTCAACAGGTGCTTCTCCTCCATGTTTTTGCTGGGAAAACCTAGTGTTCACAGTGCACTATGTCTTCTGATGTGGGCTAGACCAAATTTGTTACTTTCATTGTCCAGACTCAGTCTCGTCCTTGGCTTTGACAACTTGAAAGTGACTGAGGTACGAGTGATGCTAGTACTGCTATTCCGTATGCAGCCAGTCTCTGTTATGACAGGTGTGAAAATGTCACTCATCGGGTCGGTTGGTGCGGGCATTTCAGTGGGCTTGGCAGACTGAGTTGTAATAGCAGCTTCTGGCTCATTGAGAAAAGCAACGGAAAACTACCTCACTCTTCATTTCCCTCGTATGCCTCTTCAGTGACGGCTGATGGCGGAGCTGTTGAGGACAATATCAGCCTCCGAGCTGAGCACTCTACGTACATACATACATACATACATACATACATACATACATACATACATACATACATACATGCATGCATGCATGCATACATACATACAAAAATACGTACGTAATTCTTCTCTACTTCTTCACAAAGCCAACAACGCCCTTCCATTGATACAGTTTGAAACAGAACCGTGTCCAGTATTACAAACACCCCAAATGAAGTACAAAACATTCTCCAATATCTTTGCACCAATAAGGATACTGGTTCCGACACTACCGGTCTGTCGTCGTCGTTGTTGCTGTTGTTGTTGTTATTGTTGTTGTTGAAAACACTGTCAGCTATTTTCTTATGACCTGAAAGCAGACATATATTGCCCCAATGCTTAAATCAAGTATCAAATTCAATGTTTCAGGCTACCGACCCATTTCTATTTTCCCCACACCAATATTTCCTGACTTTCACCTCGCCATATATCTCAACCTATCAGCACGGTTTTATGTTTGGGGTTCATGTCTAACAAACCGGGCCGCTATACATAGCTTCGCATTGCAGCTAATTCACAGCTGGATATCTGCTACGTAAATATTTTGAAAGCATTCGACTGTGTAGATCATACCCTGCAACTCCATACATAATCCCTCCGAACGATTCAGTATACATGGCTATCTTCTGACTGTTCTTGCATAAACGTTCTGGAGAATAGCAACATCAGGCATATCATTCTCATAGTTACCAGTCATCTCCGGCGTCTCACAGGCCAGTGGTCTTGGTCCTTTGCTGTTTTTCTCATTTTTGGACGATCTACCGTCTAAATCCAGTGAAACAGCAAATACCCTACTATCGACAGATGTTCTTTTTTTAGAAATAGGTAGGCAGCTAAGGTCATGAAATTACTAGGCAGTCTTTACCGTTTAACAGAAATTCTACTGTTCTCCGATTTGGGCAACATCCTCCCCCCTCCAATATTAACCAGTTAGAGAAATGCCTTTCTTTGCTGCCATTGTAAGAAACAGAAACTCTAAGTTTAGAAATCAGTCTACGCAGCGGCTATTAAGGGCGATAAATATGCCACCGCGACATATACGGGACAGGCAGCTAACCTGAGTTTCCTCCACGGGATTTTAAATAGATATTTCCGCTCAGAGTATCTTGTTTCATTGTTCTCTTCCCATATTCCTTCCCTGTCCATTACAGCCATAATATTCTCTACCTTCTTCATACTTAGCATATAATATTCCAACCACTCTCTCTTTCTTTAACAATATTAATAAGAGGTACGAGCTTGACATATCATCAGTTAAAGGTATATTCCAGAGGAGTGTCAATAATCCCAAGAATAAATGAATGTTAAGTGGTTTATCACCATCTTGACCTACGACGGCTTCGCTATGGAGATGCATATTCTCGAGGTTTTCGATCTGTAAACTTGTTAATTACCATACATGTACTTGATCTTGTTACTAATTTTTCATGTTTTTTTATCCTATTATGAAAGTTAACGACTGAATTTCCTTCCTGACGCCAACCTTATGTCGACGGATATATTCACTATTGCTGTTTTTATGGTACCTAGTTGATAGTGTGATTTTTTTTTGTAAATAAACATGTATGTTAAGACTATATAAACATCCAGCCTACTATCAATACTAGGGCCCACGAGAGTTGGGTATGATATTTAGTGCTAGCTGCGAGAAAATCTTGACTAACGCTGCTCGAAAATGGTCTGTTTTCATGGCAGCGATCCCAACGATGGCACATTTTAAGGATTCTATCGCCACGTGGTTTGACTTACTTTTCTTTTCTTTTCAGAATGTGCTTAACGTCGCACCGACACAAGCAAGTCGCATAGCGACAATGGGATAGGAAAGGGCTAGGATTGGGAAGAAGCCTTAATTAAGGTGCAGCCCCAGCATCTTCCCGGTGTGAAAATGGGAAACCACGGAAAACCATATTCAGGGCTGCCGGCAGTGGGGTTCGAACCAACTATCTCCCGAATGCAAGCTGCAGTTCGCTCGGTGCTTGTTGTGTTATTGCTTTCCCGGATATTAATTTTTGTTGTTAGTTTATTTCTGTTAGTTAATCAGTGGATAGTTTACAAATTTCCTAGATTTATTCTTGAAGTGTACCGTTAATAATCAGCGTGAAATACCAAAGTGGGTAGTGTTCTATTCCGCATTATAGCATAATTTCCTTATGATTGGCTGATAGGTATAAGATATTCCCTGACTGCAATTCTTTACATGTTGTTCATTTTTTGATATAATTATCAGAAGCTGATGATTTAGTTATCAATCATGAGATCTAGCATTTATTGGCAATGACGTGTTCTGTCTTAAATTCTGAAAGGAACAGCACGAGCTTAGGAACGTGTCCAATTTTACTGAATTCTGTTAGGCCTGCATATTCTATTAAACAGCCTGTATTAAAAGATTATGTGAATACACGCGGAGGAAACTATGATAACGCAGCACACCTCGTAGTTACTGCTTTCATGGGCCCAAGTATAGAGAAATTACCCAAATGCAGATGAAGTCACCGGCCAGAATGGAAATAGAACCCGGTACCCACTGAATCAAATGCCACTACGCTGATCATTTAGCCAAACAGTCGAACGATTTTGTCCAAAAAATGGCACATACACTTTCACACATGGGAGTGATAGCAATATATTCATAAGCTTAGTTGAACAGTAGTTGCCGTATTATCTATGTTAAAATGATTTACAAAAGTCTGAAAAGTAAGTCACCAGGGTATTATTGGAAAGTGGCGGAGCAGTTGAGACAAATGACTTGTTACAAACATCAAATAGTACATTTTGATAACGTTTCCGTAATTTATCCGGTCTAGAAAGCCAGGAATAACGGCCAAGAGGATCCATCGTGCTGACCACACGACACTTCCTAATCTGCAGGCCGTCGAGCTGAGCAGTGGTCACTTGGAAGGCCATGGACGTTCGGGGCTGTTGCGCCGAGGTTTGAGTTTTGGTTCCGTACTTTACCTCACAATATAAAATGGAAACTCTAAATTCCCGATGAGGGAATTGAATTTTTCACACCAATAGAGTATATAAAAATCAGAAACTTTACCTGATACACCCCATTGTCAGTGGGTAGGGCCTGACACATCCCAAATTAATGAGTCTAGTGTCAGGTCTAAGACGAAACGCTGCTTTTATAGAGTAAACACCTGAAAAGCATTACATCTGATCACAATATAAAACACAATATCTGTGCATAGTTAGAACTACTAGGCGCGTGGCAAGTAGCCGCATGGCTAGGGTCACGTAGCTATTAGCTTGCATCCGAGAGATATTGGGTTCGAACCCCACTGTCCGCAGCCCTGAATATGGTTTTCCGTAGTTTCCCATTTTCACACCAGGCAAATGCTGGGGCTGTAGCTTAATTAAGGCCACGGCCACTTCCTTCCCACACCTAGCCCTTTCCTATCCCATCGTCGCCATAAGACCTATCTGTGTCGGTGCGACGTAAAGCAAATTCTAAACAATAAAAAACAATAAATAGAACGGAACAGAGTATACTGTATTCCAGATCTACTTTTTGAAATATTTACAGGAACTTATTTCAGTGATATATTTTAAATAAACGAAGAAATTGGCACTGAATCGTATGGCTTATCGAAAAATTCCTACTTTGTTACTGAATTCTCCTGAACTGTGAAATGCATTACCTTACAAGGTGGGAAATTTTACCATCGGTCTATAAAGAATTAACATTGATAAACGACAAGATAATTACCAGAGTCTATGAGGTGATAAAAAATGATATAATGGATATCGATTTCTACCAAACATATTTGGTCCGACGATATCTTTCCTAGACTCTAATCAAAAAAGTTGTAGTTCGTATTTCAAACTATGAATGTGAAATTGTCGAAAGTGAATAATCATTACCTGATGGATTGAATTCAGTGTTAAATATGTACAGTAGTTGCTATGATTTATGTTCACAAAATTGAAACTTTACGTCAAAGCGACACAACTATTTAGTTTTCTCCAAGAAATGTTGGAAATATCTTCCCCACAAGCAAATTATTTTTTGGCTTAATTTGATCCTGAAAAAAGTTTTATAATCTTTTTTTTTTTTTTTGTAAAAAGAAATCCTCAAGCAAAATAATCAATGCTTATGTAATATAGAGAAAGGAGGCAACGCAACTATTTTCCAAAGTCGAATTTTTCGTGGACCGGATGTGACACTAAAAATTGAGCATCTGATCCATGTTCCATAAAAAGGGTTTTTCCCACTATAAATGAACAGAATAATACATACTGCATATTGACGACGCAGAGCACAAACCTATATTAAAATCGTCAGCTTCATAGGAGACCGGATGAACCAATTTTAAATAATATTATTTGACAAAAGTGATAGAAATGTAATCTTTTATGATGGACTACTGGGAGAGAAATTTACAAAGAATGTTTGTGCAACAGATTCATCGAAAGTTCCAGTTTCTCTTCTACATTCTACTTATCCTTGTATTATGACTTGTAAAAGCCGATAGTTTACTCTGTAGCTGCAGATGCACGTTTCAACGCCATATTAAACGTCTAGACTCAAGTCGCGGTAGCATAGTAGGATATTCATCCTCAGGTATCGCAGTTCACAGAAGTTAAGTTTATGTAAACATAAATAACATTTGCAACGTACACCTAAAATACTAGTCACAAACAAATTGTCTCGTGTGCAACGCCTCCTCTCTATTTATCTCAAGCTTGTAAAACCAATACAATAAGAGCAGTGAGCATCCATAACAACCTTACGTTGTCGTTGACACAAGGTAAGGGATGATTTGCTCGTGAAGTTAAGAATGGAGTAGTATATAATTCTGCATTCGTATTCTAGCACAAATATAGCCACCGAAAGGAAATTAAATGTCACATTGAAATAAATATCCCATCGCGTTATTTGGCATTAGTTTTAGACGGAGGAACTTCATAAGTTTACTTCTCATTATTATTGCCAACGGCCGTAGCCGCGTTGAAACACCGGATCTCGTGAGATCTCCGAAGTTAAGCAACATTGGGCGTGGTCAGGAGTTGGATGGGTTGCCACGCGCTGTTGGTGGGGGGTAAGGGAATGGAGGAGCGGAAAGGAACTGGCCACCCTACCGCACGTAAACTCCGGCTCAGGAACACCTCTGCGGAGGTTCGGACCTGCCTTCGGGCATAAATACATACAGAATAGTATTAACTGGAAGATTCAAATAGTGCACCTTCTACTGAACACATGGTTGAAAACGTCAAACAGCATGGCTACTCAATGAAATTAAATGTCGTATGGCTTTTAGTGCCGGGATATCCCAGGAAGGGTTCGGCTCGCCAGGTGCAGGTCTTTCTATTTGACTCCCGTAGGCGACCTGCGCGTCGTGATGAGGATGAAATGATGATGAAGACAACACATACACCCATCCCCCGTGCCATTGGAATTAACCAATTAAGGTTAAAATCTCCGACCCGGCCGGTAATCGAACCCAGGACCCTCTGAACCGAAGGCCAGTATGCTGACCGTTCAGCCAACGAGTCGGACGGCTACTCAATAAGCACGAGGCTTAGAAAATAATGAGCAAGAAAAGAGAGACTGAGAGAAATCCAGACCAAGTGGTTATTCTGCGTCTTTTTACAAATTACTGAAATTAACAGAAGTCTAATAACTTGCAATAAATAATAGATGTAAACGTTCAAATGGTCTCTCGTGAAGGTACCTAGGGTGCCATCACTATGAATGTTGACTTGCGATACCGAAGTCTTGATATTCTAAACCCGGTGGTTCCGCTCTCTATTTTCTTAACCCTCTATGGTGTCGGTATTAGTGAAATCCATTATCCAGTGAACCTTCCGAACATCCAGTGTTGAAACTTCACAAATGCTAAACGCCAGTGTTCGTCCTTCTCTTGTGGTAGCGCAAATACTCCAAGATATTCGAAACGTGTACAAATGAATGAGAATGTGCTCAACTCCAGATAGAGCAAGCTATCATGAACGTGTACGTACTTTGCTACTCAGGATCGATGTCAGTACGACTTAGTAGTGATGGAAATCAAAATAGTAATGGGAATTAGAGAGATGCTATGTATACTTACATACCGTCTCGTGGAAAACGAGCACAGAAGTTAGTTATCATGTCAACAACTGTATCAGGCAACATTAATATATTTTAATCTTGGTTTAAAAATAAAAAGATTTATAAAAAACATTCGTAGTTGTAGTCATAATTATGTCGTAGAATTGATGTTAATGTTATAAGTAACACATATTCGAAAATGTAAAAGACACAGTAGTACATGGGTAATCAAGATGAAGTTTAAATGAACGAGTCTAGTTAGTTACAATAGGAATATCACGCAGGCAGTCAGGTTTTAATATTAATCTGTTGATCCATTCGTTTCAAGATCTGGGTGAAAGTCGTTTTCCTACACTTAAAAAAATCCAGTGACAGTAGCTTGTTTGACAAATTTTACAGGTCATACTGGGATATGTATATAGCTGCAGGCGCATTACGGTTGAGGAAGTAACAAATAAAATAAACGTTCTGAGGACCCAACACAGGTAGAAAATATTGTGAAGGAAATTGTCAGGCTGAGTGGCTCAGACGGTAGAGGCATTGGTCTTCTGACTCCAGCTTGGCAGGTTCGATCCTGATTCAGTCCGATAGTATTTGAAGGTGCTCAAATACGTGCTCAATATCGTGTCGATAGATTTACTGGCACGTAAAAGAACTCCTGCGGGACAAAATTCCGGTACCTCGGCGTCTCGGAAAAACTGCCAAAGTGAGACGTAAAAACATCATTGCTATATTGTTGTAAAGGGCATTGTAGTCTATGTCAAACAACTTCATTATTTCAAGTATGCCGGGCTGAGTGGCTCAGACGGTTGAGGCGCTGGCCTTCTGACCCCAGCTTGGCAGGTTCCATCCTGGCTCAGTCCGGTGGTATTTGAAGGTACTCAAATATGTCAGCCTCATGTCGGTAGATTTACTGTCACGTAAAAGAACTCCCGCGGGACTAAATTCCGACACCTCGGCGTCTCCGAAGACCTTAAAATAGTAGTTAGTGGAATGTAAAGCAAACAACATAAACATTATTATTATTTCAAGTATGGATCGGGTACATACATACATAGACTACATAAACTGAGCGAGATGGCTACCACCGGGCGAGTTGGCCGTGCGCGTAGAGGCGCGCGGCTGTGAGCTTGCATCCAGGAGATAGGGGGTTCGAATCCCACTGTCGGCAGCCCTGAAGATGGTTTTCCGTGGTTTCCCATTTTCACACCAGGCAAATGCTGGGGCTGTACCTTAATTAAGGCCACGGCCGCTTCCTTCCAACTCCTAGGCCTATCCTATCCCATCGTCGCCATAAGACCTATCTGTGTCGGTGCGACGTAAAGCCCCTAGCGAGATGGCTACCTTGCTGCGTCAGGAACCCTTTCATATCCCCCCATCGTCAAAAGTTCTCACTGAGTAGATATGACTTTAAAACACTTGGGGAAAAAGTACAAACATAAACAGAACTCTCTTTTCGAACGACCGGGCGAGTTGGACGCGCGGTTAGGAACGCGCGTCTGTGAGCTCGCATCTGGGAGATAGTGGGTTCGAACCCCACTGTCGGCAGCCCTGAAAATGGTTTTCCGTGGTTTCCCATGTTCACACCAGGCAAATGCTGGGGCTGTACCTTAATTAAGGCCACGGCCGCTTCCTTCCCATTCCTAGGCCTTTCCTGTCCCATCGTCGCCATAAAACCTATCTGTGTCGGTGTGACGCAAAGCAACTAGCTTATCGAACGTGTGTTTTCAGCCTGAAGGCTGATTGTATTTTCAAAGCATCATTGAAAATTTCTCACAGTTCAGGGTACGGTAGAACTAGACCAGCAGCGTAGTCAGGATCGGCCGATAGGAGGGGAGGGAGGTTATAGTTACAAAATAATGATAGAACACAATGAAGGTTCTCGTGAGCGTGTGGTGCGCGCATGCAAGACTTGTCAATATAAGGACACTGATACAAGTGAATTATGTTGATATTCAGATTGCAATACAGGACAAAATCTTACATTGAAATACAGAACAAGAACAATACGATCAAGGTCAACAGTTCTACAGCGAATGGTATGTTCAGTTTACAAACTAAAATCCAATTTTCGAGGCTTCTTAGAAATAGATTCAACAAATCAGTTGGTTCTACAATTGTGTCTCTAAATGTTTATTTAGTGTATTGTTTATTGTCAGTTTCTGTTTATTTTCTTTTTGTAAAATTTCCATGGGGAAGGGGGAGTTTGTAAACCCCAGTAATTCCCCCTTGGCTACGTCCCTGAACTAGGCACACTAATCCTGTAAACAGATTGATCTGTTCCTTTCATCCATGATTGTGCGCAAACTGGTTAACAATGCTGAACATTAAACTAAGATGGAATGTACACGAGAACTATTCTTCCACTGACATACAAAATAATATGAGATAAAACTAGCATACAAAAGATGTGTTATCCTCGACCTAAACCCTCTGTGGGTGGGGGTGGTAGAATAACACCCACGGTATCCCTTGCCTGTCGTAAGAGGCGACTAGTTACTTGGGAGTGTGGGTTGACATTGCTTCCACTTACTCCTGTCAGACTCCTTACATTCATCTTTCCTTTACGACCTCCCTTGGTCAACTCTTGTTCTTTTCCAACCCCGACGGTATTAGACTTGATGATGATGATGATGATGATGATGCTTCTTGTTTAAAGCTAGCTCTATGTCCAGCCGCCATTTCCCCCCACTACGAATTAACCTGGATCTCAATTTGGTATAGATTGAGTAACTCTCGAGGCCTCTTTGGAATGTCGTTTCTAAATTCTTCAACTTCCTGACGGGGAATCGAACCCACATCTTTCGGCGTGAAGCGATTACGGCTTCATCACCTCGGCTAAGAAGTTTTGCAAACTGTAGTGATGCTCCTACATAGAGCTACAAGTCACAGGAGTAAACAATATTGCTTGCACTACCAACATTTACCACATCTACGTTTGGAGATTACTTTCACGGTTTCACATGATTTTCCTGTAGTGTACAGCTGTTGTTACATGCCGTTTCACGCAATTTTGACACATCCCCTCACAATATAACATCACTTAATTCACACCTCAGATATTTTGGAGAAGTAAAAGAAAAAGAAAAAGCTTGAGACAAGATGTGAAGTGATAATGACAACGCATTTGTTCTTTCGTTAATGTTGACAACTTACGTAAAAAAAGGACTGAGAATATTAACGTCACTACGAAGGTCCTCCAAAATACACCGTGAAGGTGACGTAAACCGATGTTCTGCCACCTAGGCTTGAAGTCTGCAACTCATACAGCTGATTGCTACTTGTAATATGTTTAGTCATCGTTCAGCTGCACTTGCAGACGATAACATCGTTCTATTCAGAAGACTTAGAAACTGCCTCTCAGGTTCTATTCCTGACTCATCTAAGGATTTAAATCCTGGACTACAGGCTTAAAAAGGGTTTCACTTAGCCTCGGGAGAATAACCGAGGAGCTATGCCTGATACTAGAGACAGTGGTGAAGAAAGCCAAGTAATACGACTGACGTCCGGCCCCGCGGTGTAGAGGGCAACCCGTCCGCCTGTCACCCGGGGACCGCGGGTTCGATTCCCAGCCTGGTCAGGGGTTTTTGATTGTAAATGATTAATATACCTGGCCTGGGGACTGGGTGGGACTGGGTGTTCATGTCGTCCTTAACATTCCTTTCCTCACATTCAACACTTTACACTTCCGCCATTTACAAAATACAAGCAGGTTCCTCACATATGGTGAAGTAGGGGCAAAGATCTTTCTATGTCGACGCCCCGAACAAATAGCATTTTTTTTAAAATACGACTGCTTCTTGTAATATGGTTAGTCATCGTTCAGCTGCACTTGCAGGATGTAGTAACGTTTCGTTTCGTTTCGTTTCGTTTCGTTTCGTTTCGTTTTTTGTTTTGTTTTGTTTTGTTTTGTTTTGTTTTGTTTTGTTTTGTTTTGTTTTGTTTTGTTTTGTTTTGTTTTGTTTTGTTTTGTTTTGTTTTGTTTTGTTTTGTTTTGTTTTGTTTTGTTTTGTTTTGTTTTGTTTTGTTTTGTTTTGTTTTGTTTTGTTTTGTTTTGTTTTGTTTTGTTTTGTTTTGTTTTGTTTTGTTTTGTTTTGTTTTGTTTTGTTTTGTTTTGTTTTGTTTTGTTTTGTTTTGTTTTGTTTTGTTTTGTTTTGTTTTGTTTTGTTTTGTTTTGTTTTGTTTTGTTTTGTTTTGTTTTGTTTTGTTTTGTTTTGTTTTGTTTTGTTTTGTTTTGTTTTGTTTTGTTTTGTTTTGTTTTGTTTTGTTTTGTTTTGTTTTGTTTTGTTTTGTTTTGTTTTGTTTTGTTTTGTTTTGTTTTGTTTTGTTTTGTTTTGTTTTGTTTTGTTTTGTTTTGTTTTGTTTTGTTTTGTTTTGTTTTGTTTTGTTTTGTTTTGTTTTGTTTTGTTTTGTTTTGTTTTGTTTTGTTTTGTTTTGTTTTGTTTTGTTTTGTTTTGTTTTGTTTTGTTTTGTTTTGTTTTGTTTTGTTTTGTTTTGTTTTGTTTTGTTTTGTTTTGTTTTGTTTTGTTTTGTTTTGTTTTGTTTTGTTTTGTTTTGTTTTGTTTTGTTTTGTTTTGTTTTGTTTTGTTTTGTTTTGTTTTGTTTTGTTTTGTTTTGTTTTGTTTTGTTTTGTTTTGTTTTGTTTTGTTTTGTTTTGTTTTGTTTTGTTTTGTTTTGTTTTGTTTTGTTTTGTTTTGTTTTGTTTTGTTTTGTTTTGTTTTGTTTTGTTTTGCTAGGACTTAAAATTGGGATGGACGTCGTGAGACTTCTTTATGGAGAGAATGTTGACTATCACGGAGAATATTATTTCCAGGACAGCAAATGTGGACACACGGATCGTAAAGGTGCATCTCAATGCACTGTCGTTTACCAAGTGACAATAATAATTTGATAATTACAATGGCAAGGTGTGAATATTTTTAGCATTTTGATTTTCTCCTTTAAGATTTAGTAAGCAACATTTATACATATTTCAATTAAAATTGTACGGTGTTTTGAATTAAACATTGTTCTTTTGTAGATATAAAAATATGACGAATGACATCCAAAAAGTCCTGGTACAGGACCATGGGCGACCTGCGCATCTGTGAGGATGGTGACCTACATATGATGAATTTTAATATTCAAGACTTCACATACACCCAATCCCCGAGCCAGAGGAATTAACAAATTAAGATTAAATTCTCCGACCCGGTTGGTAATCCAATCCGGACCCCTTGGACCTAAGGTCAGTACGCTAACCATTTCGTCATAGAGTTGGACCTTTTATAGGTTACAATAAAATTATTCTTTGAAACGAGCATTTCAATTTTGACGTAGACTTACGTTCCTCAACAACGGGTAAATGAAAAAAATCAAGACGCTTTTAGTGTTTGGGTGGAACGCGTATATCGCCGAGAGTATTTAAGTTACCATTATGTTTAATGTCTCAATTGACAAATAAAAGACGAGGCTACCTGCTGCAAAAAACTTAAAATCTGAAGCGTAGTTTTCATGAAATAGCGCTTCAAAGTAAGGCAAAATGTGTGCTAAATATGTGACGTCACACGCATACTCTGTTACGAGATGGCGCTGTGTTGACCCGCGCGCTCAGTTGGAGGTTAGCTGTCGTTGTGCATACATCGTCGCCAGCTGAATAGAACAACAAATGTAATAAGGAAAAAGAAATATTTGGCAAGGATTCGGCAACTTTTATTTCTAAAATGTAAGTCTACGAAACCCTCAAACCCCTACGGCCATTACAACAGTGACAGCCTACCGCCAATTTGTTTTGTTTTTTTGTGATCAAACTTCTCACTCAGTTTTTCTCTATTAGTACGCGTGTATACCGTCATTGAGCCTCGAAATACCGTTATGTGACAATGTTTAGGGGAGAAATACTGACCCGCAGCACATGTATCACGAAAATTCGCTGTTATTGTTCATGCAATAATAATAGTTTTATTTCAGCCAAATGGCCATGTAAGTACATTAATTTAAACATTTCCAAGCCACATAGGTCTCATTCTTCTGAGCAGAACTTAATCAACGATTTCCCTCTATTTGGACATGTTAAGACGTGGTATCTATCACATTCACCATCGCACAGTTTACATATGCATCCGAATTCAGGTTCATGAAATGTTCTGGTTCTGCAAAGCTTAAAGTGAAAACCATGAACAGTCAATCTAGTCACAACATGTCTTAATTCGTAGTTCGCTTCCATCCATCCCCGCGTTGTTATAACATCCGCTGCATAGAATTCTTACCAAATGTCTTCTCTTTTCTGCTTCCGTTCCGTAAGTAGTCAATCGTAATTTGTCGTGGATGGTAATTACATCTTGAAGCGTAGCTCTTCAATCAGGAAAGATTCCCTCGTCAGAACATATACAAGTCGAGATAGTGTACATTTCGAAAGCCCCAAAGCTCTCTTTAAGTATGCGGCTTTGACTTTCTCTATTCATCGTAGACTATTAATGTTTAGGTATTCTCAGACGAGTTGTAGACCATAGGTGATTATAGGCACAACTTTAATATTGAAGAGCTGTACCGCTGCTTTAATGAACATCTTACGTAGATCTTTGATTTAGTTCACTGCTTTAAATGCTTAGATTTTTCTATTCTCTATGTGTTTTGTGAAAACATCACCTCTAGTGTGGAATATGACTCCCAGATATTTGAAGTGATTAACTTTTGTTAGTTCTCTACCATTGTAATGGACTCTATCAGTCACTGCTGGCCTTCCCCCTTTTCTGAAAACCATGTAGACAGTCTTTTGGTCATTTATCCTGAAATCGATTTCATGTGCCCATGCTGCCAAGAGCTCAAAAGACTCTTTTAAATCCTCCAGTCGTTCTGCAGCGAAATTCATATCATCTGCATATACATACAACTTTACACCATATTTGATGCACCATGTCACATCCGAAGTGATTATTGATAACAGAAGATGACTTAGCGGATCTGCTTGTAGTACACCATTAGTCTGTGCTATTGCATCTGATATTGATATGTTATCCTGTATAAACACTGTATTGTTGGAGAGAATGTCTTTAATTATAACTGTCAAGTAGTGACTCTTACCAATAAACTGTCCCAACTTGCCAGGAGTATGTTCCTATTGAGCATATCGAAGGCTTTAGAGAAGTCAACAAAGATTGCGTGGAGCTTCCCGCATGGTACTCTTAGTGCATTCCCAATATCTTATTATAAAACATTCCACTGCTTGCAGGGTAGATCTACCTCTTCTGAAGCCAAACTGTTGCTCTGGTATATAAATGATCTACAAGTGTTGTTAGCCTATCAGTGAGAATTTTGGTCATTACCTTGAAAAGAGTACATTCGAGTGCAATACCTCTGTACGCGTCTGGATCTCCCACGTCCCCTTTGCCCTTGTATATCATTTTGATGCAGGATCTTCTCAAACCATCTGGTATTCTTCCTCTCCTAAGGCATTCATTCATCAAATAAGACCACGTTTCCTTTAAAACTGGAGTCACCGTTTTTAAATGTTCGTTGTAAATCTGATCAGGTCCACAAGCCTTTCCATTACCCATGCTGTGTATAGCGTCTTCAATATTCACTACTGTTATAGGCAAAAACTCAGTTACATCTTCTGATTGTTTCTGTAGTGGTCGAGTGTCTTTAACTTGAAGTACTTGACACACATGCCTTTCCCAGGTTTCTATTGGTATGTCCCTGGGAAGTTTGGATTTTCTTGGATTCAGTATTTTATAAGAATGTCGTTCATCTGCTTCTGTCTCCTTAATATCTAGCATTCCTTGGTACTCTTTCTTCTTTTGTTTTATTAGCTGCTTATAGAGCCTACAAGAAAGTGCGTATATTTCAAGGTTTTCTGGAGACGGATAATTCAGGGTAATGTGTAATGTATTCAGTGTTTCTTTCCTAGCAACATAGCAGTCTGAGTTGAACCAGGGCTTTGCTTTCGGTTTGTATGGATCTGTATACTGTATAGCCTCCTGCATCTGGTGGTCTAATTCTAGAACAGCTTCGTCCAACATACCGTCTATGATCAGCTCCTGTACTATGTCTAAATTCGCTTCTTGTATTTTGGCAGAATCAAGTATCCTTGTGGGGTAGAGTGGTGGCATTTCCTTTTTGCCATCTTGCAATAAAAGATTAAAGTTTGTTACTACTGGCAAATGTTTTCTAATAGCAATAGGAATGACCTGTTGGTGTGTTGGGTGGATGTTTGGCATGTTCGTAAATACAAGGTCTATTGTACTCCTCCCGTTATATGCTGCGTACAGTATATAAATTGATTTCGCTGGTTAATTAATTGTAAGCCTTCTTCTTCCAAATATTCCATCACACACGTTGTTTTAAAATCTGGCTTGTCAATTCTACAATTCATATCACCAGCAAGTAACAATGGTTCATCTGGGTCCATCTTGCTTATGATAGTACCTAATCCTTCTATTATGTCATTCACTGGAGAGTGTGGATGGTAGTATAGGCATGCTATGGAACAGCTTTTAGTTCTTATAAACAAGATGTGCTCTGAAGAGTGTATTACATGAAAAGGTGAGAAATCGCGTTTTAAGAGGCACGTGATTCCACCGTTTGGTCTGCCTACATGCTCCTGGTAGGCGAAATTATGGATTGTATACATAACTTTTGTGGTCCATTTATATGTTAGCATTGTCTCAGTTAAAATAGCAATACCGTAAGTCATGAAGAAGTTATCAGGGAGCATATTGCTTGCATTTGTTAGGCCTTCTATATTCCAAAGTAATGTCCTAATTTGCATCTGTGTGATGCAGCCTATGCATTGGCTTCCAGTATTTGCAACATAATTACTGCTCAGTATTGTTCATGCAATACTGAACCTTAGATGACAGAACCTTTCTGGTCAGAGTTCTAAGCTGAAATATGATCACATTGAGGTTTTCTAGGCGCAACGACGATATGTGGGATTCTTCTATGGAATTCAACCTGTGTCGCATGGAAGAGACAGTACAGTCCGAAGAAAACCACACAGCTCACGTCCTACCTGCATTCAACTTGAAACGTTAACTAGTTATGTTGATGCATCCGCTTAGTCAATACTGTACCAAATCATTTGTGTAAAAGCTGTAATTCATTGTACACTCAAGAATAGATAGTACATGTTTCGAGAATATATGGATTCTCTTCCGCTATATAGGTTAAAATCACATATTTATGTAAAGACCTTATCGGAAAAGGGGGGTGGGGGGCTTAAAAGTTAAAACCGTAAAGATGTACAATAACACAAATCAAAAGTTGGATCATAATGCCTTGGATCATGTTTTCAATCTTGTCGTGTTCATATAAAATCTACATTGCATTTTAATAATTCTGCAGTTATTGTGGTGCACTACGTATCTTGGTGTGGCGTCAAATGTGTCCTTCTTGTAACGAAAACACGCTTGTCCATATCTCTTATTTATGTCCTTGGATCTAGTAAGCTGTAAACTAAGCTATTGTCAATACGTCCCCAACTGAAGACTGGTAAATCAAGGATTATCCTGCCAGGTTGAATAAAACCAATCATGTTCTGTTAGAAGAATGAAAAATGATATATTGGTGTGATTGCAAGACGTAAAATGTAATGGGGGCTTCAAATTGAAACACATGTGAAGACCACCGAACTGGAGCTTTGTCTGTCATGGTGAAGCTCCTCCCTTACAGTATTTCTATTCAGCCTTCTTTGGTGGTGAGATCGTGAAAAACTCCTTAGGCCTTGCAAATATTAAAACCGAATGCAATCTCACAGCTATGCGATCCTAACTGTGTAGCCAACCCACGTGGTCCATCCATTGGTCCTTGCCTTTCAGTAACCAGTACCTTCATTCTTAAGGGCTCTGAAACTCATCAATACTTCTTCTGATATTTTCTAGGAAAAGTTAATAATCATGTTTTACTAATTTGCGCTTTAAGGTCAGACTTTTTCTTTTACTAGTGGCTTTACGTTGCACCGACACAGATAGATCTTATGGCGACGATGGGATAGGAAGGGCCTAGGAGTTGAAAGGAAGCGGCCTTGGCCTTAATTAAGGTTACGGCCCCAGCATTTGCCTGGTGTGAAAATGGGAAACCACGGAAAACAATCGTCAGGGCTGCTGACAGTGGGATTCGAACCCACTATCTCCCGTATGCAAGCTTACAGCCGCGCGCTCCTAACCGCACGACCAACTCGCCCGGTAAGGACAGACTAATATATATATATTAGGTGATACTAGAATAAGAAAGGACTGGCCAGATAGCGTCCATGCTCCTAATTAAGGAGCGGGGTGTAGTCCAGATATGTTT
Source organism: Anabrus simplex (assembly GCF_040414725.1). Taxonomy (NCBI): domain Eukaryota; kingdom Metazoa; phylum Arthropoda; class Insecta; order Orthoptera; family Tettigoniidae; genus Anabrus; species Anabrus simplex. The sequence goes on along the minus strand of NC_090271.1, from coordinate 130,211,881 downwards.
TTGATGTGAAAAATAGAAAACCACGGAAAACTATATTCAGAGTTGCCGAAGATGGAGTTCGAACCCACCAACTCACAAATAGAAACTTACAGCTACGTGTTTGTTAGCCTTTAGGCGGATAGGATTTCGTAAAATTGCTGTGACCACCTGCCATCTTAGCCATACGTTCGAACTCCCATACTTGAGAAAACCAAGATCCAAATATAATGGTCCGATCTTGGGACTTAACTGATTCCGTGAATGATCAGCCTTTTGATTTTCAGCTTCTTCATGATCCGAAGCCCTTTTAGCTCTGAAGCTAAAATGTCCTTAATTCCTGACACGTAACGCGGCCCTGATTGTCGCTGAAGTCAGTCACGTGCTCCAACTTTGTGGGAATACAGCAAGGTCAGTACAGCACGCTTTTGTGCTTCCGGAAGCTGAGGATTTTTTTAATGACGTACACAATAACATCCTCCATGTCCATCACGAACAATTTTTAAACTACTCCACAAGAGGTGAATGATTACACCTATTAAAATTACCACCGCGTTCCGCATACTTACCTGGCTCGAAAATTAAATAATATATCACCAACCTTAATATAGCAGTCGGTTAGTCGTCCTTCAGTTTCCAAGATAGTGGGTTGGATCTCTAGTCAGATCGATGGAATTTGAAGATGTTTGAATACATCACCTTCTGTGGGGCAAAATTCCGATTCCTCGGCGTTTCCTAAACTCTATGTCAATTGAAAGGACGTTAAATGAACAATATTATTATAACGCTGGTTAATTTACGATTGAAAACGTCTACCGTGTTGCCTTGGTGTTCTCAGTTAGTGAAATTAAACTAAATTAAAATAAATTAAACCGAGATCTGGTGAGATCTACTGCGCACAGTATACTGTGCCTTCTGGTATGCGCTACCGCAACTATAAAATATGTGCAAGTTCAGCACATCTCTGCATATAAACGGCCGCCATCTTCAAATAAGCCTAGATATTACAATGTAAATAGAGCTATATGTTAACCAAATAGGTATTCCAGCCGCAATATTTCAAATTTTAGCTCCATTTGCCAAGTAAAAGTAAAAGACAGACTAGCATTCAGATTTACATGTTAGTAAGGATAAGAATTTCGATGGAAATTTTCAGCACTCTCTTTTTTCTCTATAATAAGACATAAACACTACATTAATTCCTGGTCATAATTATAAACGTGAGTCAGGCTTTGTTAAGTACTATCGCATGCATAACCATAGCATGACCTCTATTCTTCAAAGAATGACTTCGTTCTCACAATTTGGCCACCTTGTAATTTAAAGTACTTCATAAGCGTGTTTTGACACCGAAATTGTTAATGGAAGATAACAACCTATAGCTGGCGCCAATTTCAGCAGTTGAAACATTCTTATTTTCTCAATATCGCTGTGAAAGACAGACGGACATAGTAATTTTGTATACCTATAGATGGATACAAGCCGGCCTCACGGCCTAGGAGCAGCGTGGCTGGCTCTCATTACCAATATAGAAAAATACGTTTCTCTCAGTGAAGTGGTTGTATCGGCTTTGCCATCTCGATGCACACAACTCCATCTATCGGTGCGATGGCGACCCCGGTCTATAAAAACAAGAATAACGGTCGAGAGGATTCGTCGCACTGACCATGCGTCTTCTCGTAATCTGCAGGTGTTCGGACCGAGCAGCGATCGCTTGATAGGCAAAGGCCAATCAAAGTTTTAGCGCCATGGGAGTGTGTTTATAGATGAATAGATGAAAACTATCTTCAGAACCACTAATCTTATAGAAGTCTTAGAGTCGGTCGTGCGGTTAGGGACGCGCAACTGTGAGCTTGCATTCAGGAGCTCGTGGGTTCGAACCCCAATATCGGTAGCCTTGAAGATGGTTTTCCGTTGCTTACCATTTTTACATCGGGCAAAGGCTGGGGCTGTACCTTAATTAAGGCCACGGCCACTTCTTTCTCACTGCTAGCCCTTTCCTGTCCCAATGTGGCCATAAGACCTATCTGTGTCGGTGCGACGTAAAAACAATTGTAAAAAAAAAAAAAAAGAACAAGAAGGTTATATTAGAAATTTGTTTCATAAGGGTAACAGGATCACTCTCACATTGTTCATGGGCCGATGACCTTCGATGTTAGGCCCCTTTAAACAACAAGCACATTGTTCATATTCCAGTTTTTATTGATAAACTTAGTCTATAACCTATAACATCGTGAACCCATCATTTAGAGTGACTAAAGAGTTCATTAGCAACATGTTAAATACAGTTAGGGTTGGCACCTGCCCCGTATTATAGTGGACGTTCCATACTTCAGGCTAAATTGACGTGTACCGTATTATTTGTTGTTGTCCGTCCGGCTCCATGGCTAAATGGTTAGCGTGCTGGCCTTTGGTCACAGGGGTCCCGGGTTCGATTCCTGGCAGGGTCGGGAATTTTAACCTTAATTGGTTAATTTCGCTGGCACGGGGGCTGGGTGTGTGTGTCGTCTTCATCATCATTTCATCCTCATCACGACGCGCAGGTCGCCTACGGGTGTTAAATCAAAAGACCTGCATCGGGCGAGCCGAACTTGTCCCCGGACACTCCCGGCACTAAAAGCCATTCGCCATTTCATTTTTTGTTGTTGTTGTTGTTGTCCTTTATTGACATAAATATGTCTTACGGCCGGGGGTCATTTGAAAATATGCGTTACGGAACTACCATCACAACATATGTGACGGAAGTGTAACCAACAAGCGTGTAGGCTGTGATGTTACCTAACAACCATGCAGGCTATGTCTTATTGCTCGTGGTCTTCTGAAACTAGCAACCAGTGATGGATAGCCATGACCGAGAGACACATTAATTTATGATCATTTGATTTTCGCAAAGGGAAAAGTGATTTTTCTAATGGAATGGCCTATGGCTTTTAGTGCCAAGAGTGTCCGAGGACATGTTCGGCTCGCCAGATGCAGGTCTTTTCATTTGACACCCGGCGACCTGCGCGTCGTGATGAGGATGAAATGATGATGAAGACAACACATACATTCAGCCCCCGTGCCAGCGAAACTAACCAATTATGGTTGAAATTCCCGACCCTGCCGGGAATCGAACCGACCCCTGTGGCCAAAGGCCAGCACGCTAACCATTTAGCCATGGAGCCGGGCATTTTTTTTCTAATAAGAACATTTAAGTAAAATAATTCAGGAACGACAAAATTAGAGAGAAATTTCGTAAAAAAATGTTAGAATATTGTTCTAAAATATCTTCTCCAGTTCTAAGATTTCTCTGAATACAAAGTTGCAGCAGGAGCCGCCGTGACTCAGGCGGCAGCGCGCCGGCCTCTCACCGTTGGGTTCCATTGTTCAAATCCCGGTGACACCATGTGAGATTTGTGCTGGACAAAGCGAAGACGGGACAGGTTTTTTTCCGGGTACTCCGGTTTTTCCTGTCATATTTCATTTCGAGCTCGCATCCGGGAGATAGTGGGTTCGAACCCCACTGTCGGCAGCCCTGAAGATGGTTTTCCGTGGTTTCCCATTTTCACACCAGGCAAATGCTGGGGCTGTACCTCAATCAAGGCCACAGCCGCTTCCTTCCCATTCCTAGACCTTTCCTGTCCCATCGTCGCCATAAGACCTATCTGTGTCGTTGCGACGTAAAGCAAATAACAAAACAAAAAAACATATTTCATTACAGCAACACTCTCCAATATCATTTAATTTCATCTGTCATTCATTAATCATTGCCCCAGAGGAATGCGACAGGCTTCGGCAGCCGGCACAATTCCTTTTTTTTTTTGTTTTTGCTATGGGCTTTACGTCGCACCGACACAGAAAGGTCTTATGGCGACGATGGGATAGGAAAGGCCTAGGAGTTGGAAGGAAGCGGCCGTGGCCTTAATGAAGGTACAGCCCCAGCATGTGCCTGGTGTGAAAATGGGAAACCACGGAAAACCATTTTCAGGGCTGCCGATAGTGGGATTCGAACCTACTATCTCCCGGATGTAAGCTCACAGCCGCGCGCCTCTACGCGCACGGCTAACTCGCCCGGTGGCACAATTCCTGTCTCGCCGCTAGATGGAGGCTTCGTTCATTTCATTCCTGATCTGGTCGAATTACTGGAAACAGGCTGCGGATTTTCATTACAAAGTTGCAGCAAAGCTACAACAGTTCAGTTTGAAGAAAAACATCCATTTTTGTTGTCTGCGAGGTGCAGTCGAATGTCATCAGTTAACCGAAGAGATTGACGTGGAAGAACTCCATGGAGAGTTCTGCATTTTTCAAGATATCCGTTCGGATATCCTTGAACAACACTGCAAATCCACATACCGTTTTTCTAAATTAAAAATGTATCACAAACAACCGATGAACCTGAGTACATGATTATAATCCAGCGGCAGGGCACGGTATAGTTAAGCAACATTTGGCGTGGTCAAGGTTTGGATGGGTCACCAACCAGGCTTGGCCCTTGTCGCTGGTCCGAAATAATTTAGAAACAATTTAATTAACTCACTCAACCACGGTCAAATGATAATGCGAAGGTTGAACATTACCCAATACTCACTATATAGGTCTAGTAAATTACTATACAGACGATTAATATCACTATTATTATTATTATTATCACAAACTATAAAATTATTATTCTTATACTTGTTTTCCTGAACTGGCCAACAGAGAAGCGCAATAGCGCACCGGTATTGGCACCAAAAAAAGCCCCCCCCCCTCGGGGATGTCCAAACAGTGACATTTAGGAAAGTGGGGAAAATGTATCGCAGAAGTTGGTTATGAAGTCCATACGCTTCTGCAACTTGAAAATTTGATGAGTTTTGTTCTTAGTCTTTCACCGGGAGAGTTGGCCGGGCGGCTAGGATCACGCAGCTGTGAGCTTGCATCCGGGAGATAGTGGGTTCGAACCCCATTGTCGGCAGCCCTGAAGATGATTTTCCGTGGTTTCCCATTTCACAACAGGCAAGTGCTGGGGCTGTACCTTCATTAAGGCCACGGCCTTTCCTATCCCATCGTCGCCACAAGACCTCTCTGTGTCGGGTGTCGGTGCGACGTAGAGCAAATAACAAAAAAAAAAAAAAAAAAGTTCTTAGTGTTTCCGACTTAAATTCATTTGTTGAATGTATATTCTCCTTATTAAGCGTACTTATACGAGAACTACTGTAGATGCCCCGCGACTGTAATAAAAAGTCCAGTTTCCCATTTCACAACAGGCAAGTGCTGGGGTTGAACCTTCATTAAGGCCACGGCCTTTCCTATCCCATCGTCGCCACAAGACCTCTCTGTGTCGGGTGTCGGTGCGACGTAGAGCAAATAACAAAAAAAAAAAAAGTTCTTAGTGTTTCCGACTTAAATTCATTTGTTGAATGTATATTCTCCTTATTAAGCGTACTTATACGAGAACTACTGTAGATGCCCCGCGACTGTAATAAAAAGTAAACTAATTTCTACAAATATCAAAATGTTATGACAGGAAATTTACTGTATGATAAAATATGAAGTTGACATTTTAAAGGCAGCAAAGTTAAACACCAAATACTCCTACAAAAAATAAGTTTATTTAATCTTGTTCTTAAGTCACAGTGTCCATTATTTACATAGAATTTCCCGTATTTTCACTGACATGCCCCTTGTTTCGTTTGGCAAAGGGTGGTGACCCTAAATACAGTATATGAACTATTTGCAAATTTCGCATATACTGTATTTCACACATAGACAAACATAATACATACATCCAGAATCACAAAAGTAGTTAGTGGGATGTAAAACTAACAGGATTATTATACAAACGCAATCATTTTAGACTATTATGCCTTTCACCCATCAGTCTGCATGCTTCTTGGAAGTAGCTTAATGCCTCCTCAATCCTCTAATTGCATTAGCACAGTAGCCTTATTTAGTTCCACATCTCTTATCTTCAAATAATTAAAAACTAAGTAACCATTGTAGCCATGGTCTCCTTTTGGGTTCGAACCCCACTGTCGGCAGCACTGTAGGTGGATTTCTGTGGTTTACCATTTTCACACCAGGCAAATCCTGGGGATGTACCTTAATTAAGGCCACGGTCGTTTCCTTCCCACTCCTAGCCCTTTCCTCTTCGATGCCATAAGACCTATCTGTGTCAGTGCGACGTAAAGCAAACTGTAGAGTCTCCGTTTGCTTCTCTTTCTCTGCATGGCGGAGTCGATTATTCTCCTAGGTTTCCTCCTTCATTCGCCTCCCATGACCCCTACAAAATCCAGTTTGTAGTTTCAACTTTCGGGTTAATAATTTAGCTTTTATCTCATTTCGAGTTCCGTCATGCCATTACTCCGACTTTTCTTTCCTTGTACCAGCAATTATCCTCGCTACTTTCACGTCTCTTGTTTATAACTAATGAATCATATATCATACAGCAAAGTCTGTCGGAAAATAGAGCGACGGAAAGATAGTTTCGTCCGAAAGATGACATATTTCTTATAGAATAGCGTTGACCACAAATGCGAGCTCACTGCATTAGTTTTGCTACACCTTGATTCGGTTTCACTTAGTACACTATCACTATGCGAAAATATAGATCCTAAATACAATAAATGATCCTACCTGGTTCAGTTTTGTATTCCGGATCAGATATTCTCTCCTCTTAGGTTTCTTCTCAACTTACTTATTTCATCTCAGCCCTTTCTACATGTACAGCATGCTTCAAGTACAGCTCATGAAGTTCGAGGGGCTTAAGTAACAGGGGCTCCGAATAAGCAGATTTTCAATCCAACTCTCGACGTGTCGACAGGATATGCAGCGTGACTATCTACTGTATAGGGGAAAGCCTTGAGTGGTGGTGGTGATTATTATTGTTTTAAGAGGAAGTGCAACTAGACAACAATCCTCTATATAAAACTAATCAGAGAGAAAAATGGAAGGGATCCGAGACTTCGAAAAATGAAGATATCGGCCAAAGAAAGACAAGAGCCACGAAGGGCGTGAAAATGAAAAAGTCTATACACTCGAATGCTCTAATACCGTCGGGATAGGAAAAGAACAGGAGTTGACCAAGGGAGGACAAATAGGATAGATGAAAATGAAGAGCCTGGCACAAGTAAGTGGTGGTGGTGATTATTGTGTGAGGAGTCTGGTACAAGTAAATGGAAGCAATGCCAGGATTCATCTCAGAGCCACGTGGTCGCCAAATCATGCTCACAAGTTGAGAGGTCCTGGGATCCCTTTTAGTAACTTCTTACGACAGGCAGGGGATACTGTGGGTGTTATTCTACCGCCCCCAGCCACAGGGGGTTAAAAGCCTTGAGTATGAAATGAAAAAAGCGTGAATAAACAGTGCTATTTCGTTACTGTACAACACCATTTTAAGTACAAAGTATGTAGAAATCACGCCACATGACGCTTTCTTGTACCCTCACCATCCTAAAGAGTGTGACAAACTTGCGGGCTAAACTTTCCACAATATCATTCCTATAATCAGGAAATATTGAGGAAGTTATGTCACGCGTTTAGCCCCGCAAAAAAGAAAAAATCTTCGTCTTCCCTCGTGCACTAGCATAATCGGCTCACACGAACTCCGCATATTTTACCTGTTCAACACCCGAACTCCGCAGAACTGCCCTTACTGCCAGTACACGGACTCCGCAACTAGCAGCTACCTGTAATTTTCTCTTGGTAACTTCCTGCAACATATTAATAAGCCATAAGATTACGAGTTTTAATTGCAAGTACTTTTATTCAGAAGTTTAAGATTTGTACGAAAATTGCGAGTACTTTCATTCAAACGATATTTGATGCTAACGATGGCATATAAACGTTGTACGAAACACATTTTTAAAAGTTCAGTTTGTCCATTTCACCATTTTCCATGGCACAATTTTGTTCTGGATGTCATTCTTTGTTTGTTTGTTTCTTAGGAACAAGAACCGACACTAGTTAGCCGAATGTAAGAGTCTGTTTGTACTCTTCTGAAGATTTCCCACGCGTCTAAACAAAACATGATAACTCCTGAGTGTTAAAAGTTTGGCATTACAGTTATCCTTCTTCGAGTATCTCCAGCCCTGATCACCAGCAGATTTTACTTTCTTATAATGTCTGAATGTCCGCCTCTGTGATGTAGTGGTTAGCGTGATTAGCTGCCACCCCCGGAGGTCCGGGTTCGATTCCCGGCTCTGCCACGAAAATTTGAAAAGTGGTACGCGGGCTGGAACGGGGTCCACTCAGCCTCGGTAGGTTAACTGAGTAGAGGTGGGTTCGATTCCCACCTCAGCCATCCTGGAAGTGGTTTTCCGTGGTTTCCCACTTCTCCTCCAGGCAAATGCCGGGATGGTACCTAATTTAAGGCCACGGCCGCTTCCTTCCCTCTTCCTTGTCTATCCCTTCCAATCTTCCCCATCCCTCGCAAGGCCCCTGTTCAGCATAGCAGGTGAGGCCGCCTGGGCGAGGTACTGGTCATTCTCCCCAGTTGTATCCCCCGACCAAGAGTCTGAAGCTCCAGGACACTGCCCTTGAGGCGGTAGAGGTGGGATCCCTCGCTGAGTCCGAGGGAAAAACCGAACCTGGAGGGTAAACTGATGATGATGATGATGATGATGATGATGATGATAATGTCTGAATAAAAAGTTTTTATAAAGTAGGAGTATCTGACACTTTTCACTATACATTACTTTTACACTGTTCTCCATCTTCAGTACAGCTATCCTAAACGTCTAACAGCACTTTTCAGTACCTTACTTTCTCGGCGCTAGGTTCACCACTAAGTCTGGACTGTATGGAGGATGTTGCCATAACTCCCACTTGAATCGCTGGAGCAGTTCGGACGTTTGGCGGGCCGTGCGAGGTGTTGCACCATGTGATTATCATGTGTTCAGTAAGCTGAAAAAGGATCTGGATGGACGACGATTCCGAAACGATGAGGAGGTAAAAGCAGCTGTCTCCAGGTGGTTACATAGCGCTGGAGGCGATTTCTACGCATCCGGAACCGAAAAGTTGGTTGACCGTTCCGAGAAATGTTTACAGTCCCTTGGGGACTATCCGGCTCCATGGCTAAATGGTTAGCATGCTGGCTTTTGGTCACAGGGGTCCCGGGTTCGATTCCTGGCAGGGTCGGGAATTTTAACCGTAATTGCTTAATTTTGCTGGCACGGGGGCTAGGTGTACGTGTCGTCTTCATCATAATTTCATCCTCATCCCGACGCGCAGGTCGCCTACGGGTGTCAAATCAAAAGACCTGCATCTGGTGAACCGAACTTGTCTTCGGACACTCCCGGCACTAAAAGCCATACGCCATTTCATGTTTTCTTGGGGGCTATGTGGAAAAGGGAACTTACATTGCATGTTGTCATGGCCGTGTTGCCTATGTGTAGGTGGTTTCATAAATGGCCATAACTTGGAAGTGTAAATTGCTTTTTGATTCGCCCTCGTATTTTGGAGAATTGTTTCCATACTGATTTTTTTCCTAAGACCTATCACCCAATAGCGCTCACAAAGTTAAAATTCAGTTTTCTACGAGAAGTCCATATGGATTATCTTTGTAACTCTAAATGGTTCACCAGGGAATTTAGCTTCTATATGTCAAATCACGCCTGCAAGAGAACCCGCAGGCAGAGCGCTGTTCGTCTGGGTATTTGGCCAGTTCTCGGCAGGTTCTATTAATTCAGACTGGATACCAGAGAGCGCGAAGATAGCTACCTAAAAATCACACGTAAATAAAGTGTGTCTATCTATCTATAAATAAATGTTTTCATTCCCCACCCTGAAGGGGTGGGGCGGGCCACCTAGAGGGTTACGCCCTCTTCCTGGCCAAGATATGCGGGTAGGTTGGGGAGATTTGAGGGAAGAAGGACGTGGGTAAAGGATGTGAAGCAGGAGGAGATGGGAAAGAAATTTTGTCTAGCCTAAGTATTTGACAATTTATTTATTTATTTCATATTTTCTTATATTCTTTTCTTTTTTATATATAGAACGTAAATACAATCTACAGCTTGAACAAATTACATACTATGAATTTTCTTGCCATCCTACGCCTGGAAGGACATGTATGAAAATAGAAAACTGAATTTAAATACAAAAAAAATTCCTAGCACACTGACACACCAACAAGTTTGTATCATAAATTTGAGCGGTTCCATTTATGAGTGAAGAAATGTATGAAAGATGGAGCTTATTGGCTGGAGTTAGAGAATGTGGAGTGCTTTTAGACGAGAGTTTCAAGAGGTGTGAAACAGAAATGGGAGTTTAAGCCCAAGTAAGTGGTTGAAAAATGGAGGTTGAATGTGGGGTTCGTCGCGGCTTGTAGATGTGTGAGGACTAACGATCTGTGGTAGGGATAAATATTCCGTAGGGAAATGGTTAAGAAGCGGAGAAGATCTTCAACTCTAGGTGGTGGGAAGAGGGAACGGTTGGGTGGTGTGGGCATGTCGATGGTTCGTATAGGAGCTATGAGCTCAGGTCAGTTTTGGGGAGGTGCAGGGCGGCTTCTGCAACGGTGTGAATATGCTGGATGATTGCCTCCACAAGTGTGACACAGGGGAGGATGACGTGTGTTGGGGCAACTTGATGTAGAGTGCTGTTGGCTGCAATAACTATATATAGGATGTTTTGCTGTGCACTGAGTGGTAGGGTGGTTATTTATGTGGGCATCGTTCACACCTGACGGAGTGTAGTGGCAGGGCTCGGGATGGCTCCACTTTGTGATGGTGTCTGTAGACTGAAATTCCGCTGGCCAGTACTCGGTCTACGTCTTCAGGTGTCGGTAGTAGGATTCGAACCATGCAGGTGGGTCCTGTTAAGTTCTTTATCCTGAATATCTTTTTCGCTGGGATGCCTTCGGCTTTAAGTCCGGCGAAGATGTTATCTTCAGTAACAGAGGGGTCTACACCTCGCATTACGCAGCTGAGGAGTCGATAGCGTGTAGGAGTAGGGGGGGTGGGAGGCGTTGAAGGGGGGATGCTTAAGCCGAGATGATGAGATCCTATTGTAATGAGCAGGTTGGCAGCAGCACCCCCGTTGATCTGGATGATGACTCCGGCAGTAATTTTCCGGATGTCTGCGATATCCTCCCGGCGCATGTTGAAGCGAAGCAGAGTGGCAAATATGGCTTGAGATGATTGAAAAGCAGGGGAGGGATGGAAAAGTAAAAAGGAATGAGTACCTGACGGAGTTGGTTGAAGAAAACGGGAGTGGTTAATAGGGCGTCTGGTGCCAAATTCAGCAATGAAGGAGAGTTGGGAAGGAGCAGATATGGTGGTGGTGGTGGTGGTGGTCGTCGTCGTCGTCGTAGTTACAGGCGGAAGGTATCTCTGCGTGTTGTATTCCATGGCGAGCGGCGGGTCACGCGACGTGGCTGGTTGAGGGGTCCGTTCCGAGGCTACTTCCAGGTGCTGTGTGGCTGGCACTTGTTCTGGAGTTGATCTTGGAGCCAGATTCGTAAAGTGACATTGGGGTCTTGAATTATCTAAAGGTGGAGCTGGTGTGGCAGGAATATATCTGGCTTGATAATTAGGAGCAGCGTAGCTGGACATCGCAGCAGAATGGTAGGCAATTTCGGCTGTTTGGTTGAAGTCGGTAATGGTACTGGTGGTGGTGTTGGTCGTCGAAGAGGTGGTGACCGGGCTATAAAACGGGTATGGAAACATGGCAGCTAATGTTCTGGAGTTCACTCAAAATACGGTGAATCAGAAATGCGGAAGTTGTCGATGATGAGCTCGTCCCGAGCTGAAACCTCCCGGATTTTCTTCAGTCCACTTGGTTAGCACACTTTTTTAATAGGGAATGCCGCATGTGACTGATGTATCAGTGCAGAAAACCGTTTGGGCGGCGAAGGATGAACCATGAAGTGTGTAATCAGAAACCAGTAACATCGCCAACTATTCGCCCTTCAACTAGATAAGGTTACGTTCTGCTAGTAATACATAAAATATAGTTTGATAAATCATATCTTGAAGGTTGTAACAAATACCGATCACGTTACGAGAGTCGACGCTGCAAAGGAACAAATGAGCAAAATAGCAAAGCCCAACTTATGGTCTCAACAACACCATCTATGATAACCCATTGTCACAGGAAACAACGATATGGTACATATAACCGATCAGATTGTTCAGATTGGTTTACCTTGCACTACCTTACGTGCTTGTAGCTGGGCTAAGTGGCTCAAACGGTTGAGGCGCTGGCCTTCTGACCCCAACTTGGCAGGTTCGATCCCGGCTCAGTCCGGTGGTATTTGAAGGTGCTCAAATACGTCAGCCTTGTGTCGGTAGATTTACTGGCACGGGACTAAATTCGGACACACGACGCGGCGTCTCTGAAAACGGTAAAAGTAGTTAGTGGAACGTAAAGCCATAAACATTATTATTATTATTATTATTATTATTATTATTATTATTATTATTATTATTATTATTATTATTATTTTATTGTCCGTTTCACTTTGGGGTACGATAGATCAATCAATGGTCATTGAGTCGTGTTTTCCTGTCCTCCCAGTACTTTTTCATCCTTTCAGATCTTGCCTTCCTCTCTTCTTCAAAAATTCTGTATAGTCGTTTGGGCTTTACCCGATCCTGAAACCTCTTTATTTTATCTTTGGTTATTTTCTTCGCGGAACCATCTACAAGCATCTCTTCTGTAATTTGTAACTCTCGTAGGTCCTTCTCAGTTTCCTGAAATCAGTTCGGCTTGGTTTTCTTAGTACAGAAAGAGTCAAAGATCCTTTCAGTTATCCTTTTCGGATACATTCTTAGGATGTGGCCATAGAAGTCAATTCTCCTTTTCCTTATTTTGTCAGCAATCCTTTCTGTTTTCCTATAGAGGGTTTCATTGCTGATGTGTGAACGTTCGTTATTATAGAATTTGCGGCCTAGCATTTTTCGTAGTATTTTCCTTTCCTTGATCTCCAACTTTTCCATTGGACCATATGTAGTTATAGACAGTGTTTCTGCAGCATAAAGGGATTCAGGCTTGACTACTGTGTTATAATGTCTGAATTGGAATTCTAGGAGAGGTGTCTTATAGGTGTCCTTCGTAAGCTGGCTGTTTCTGTTTTGGTTCGTCGAGATTCCCTTGCTCTTCTCAAGACCATTCCAACTGATCTATTCACTAAGGTATTTGAAATCGCTGACGATATCTATTTCTGTTCCTCCACTTTCAAATATTTAGGAGGATTCTTAATGCTCGTTATTATTTTGGTCTTTCCAAAGGCGATTTGAGACCTATCTTCTCTGCTTGCTTCAGCAGTTCGATGGACTGCTCCTTGGCTTCCTCCCACGTCTCAGCTAGTAAGGCCATGTCGTCTGCGAAAGCTAAACATTTGATCTTGATACCCTTGTTTACCGATACCAATCGTATTCCAGCACTGGTTGTCCAATGGTTCCACCAACATTCTCCCATGAATTTGACTTTGGAAAATGTATAAGTGAGTTTTCCCTAATGAGGTTTCTTGTTTTGTCGTCCACACCGAATTCTTTGAGTACAGAAAGGAGATTTTCCTGGTCTAGTGGGTCATACGCATTTTGGAAGTCAATAAAAGCGATTACGTATGTTATTGCCCTAGATTTCTGGTATGCTATAAGATTTTTAAGGTTCAAGATTTGTTCCGGACAAGATCTTCCCTTTCTGAATCCCGCTTGATATTCTCCCAATTGGTGATCTAACTGTGGCTCTGTTCTACTGAGTAAAACCTTTGAGAATATATCATATGTAATATCTAAAAGTGATATGCCTCTATAGTTGTTGGGGTTCATTTTATCCCCCTTCTTGTGTATTGAGTGAATAAGGGCTATCTTCCATTCTTCTGGAATCCTTTCTTTGACCCAGATTTCTTCAAAAAAATTGTAGAGATTCTATTGCTACCTTGTTGGCGTTCTTCCAAAGTTCGGCTGTGATCTAGTATTCTCCCGAGCTTTGTTGTTTTTAAGGCTCGAAATTATCCTTTCTAGTTCACCGAAGGTTGGCGGCTGTAAGTCGGGATTGGTATCTGCTGGGACGTTAAATGTCGGTTTTTCGACTGGCGTTCCACAGTTGAGGAGATTTTCAAAGTAGTCGGTTAGTATCCTGCAGTTATCCGTGTTGTTATGTGCTATATTTCCGTTCTTGTCCCGTAACTGTAGAGTCAGTGGCTTGTACTTCGTTGTTCTCTGTTTAAATATTTTTAGAAACTTCTTGTCTTGTGTTTTGTAAAGTCCTAATCTATTTGAATAAGCATCTGGTTTTCGTAGTCCTTTATATTTTTAAATATTTTTTCGACCATCTTTCTGATATACAAGAATGTTTGTCTATTGCTTTCCGTTCGTTGCGACTGCCATTTGTGCCATGCTTCCTTCCTTTGTTTCAATAGACTGTCACATTTTTTCGACAATCAAGCATGTTTTTGACTTTTCTATAGGGGCTAATTGTTCGGCTTTTGATAATAATTTCCGTTTTATTTGATCCCAATCTTCTTTGTGTATATCCTTTGTCGTAAGATGGTATTCTTATGAATTTAATATCTTATCCGGGTCATATCGTTTACTTGTGGGTTTAAGGACCTTTTCTCTCCCTCCGGGGATGATTTTGATCTTCATCTTCGACAGGGAATGGTCCGAGCCTAAATTAGCTCCCCTGAGGACTCTGATATTTTGTATCTCCCTATTGAACTTCCGTCCAATAGCCACATGGTCCAGTTGAAATTCATCCAGTTTGGTGAGATCCACGTTTTTTTGTTTTCTATGAAGCTTTTTAAAAGCTGTGGATTTCAGTGTCACATCATGGGCTTGTCACAACTTGATTGGTCCTGTTATGCGCTGGCTATTTCCCAACTACATGTTGATACTTTCTCTCCTTCCCTATCTGGGAGTTGAAGTCTCCCATTAGCACGATGTTGTGTTTTTTCAGGTACCCTTTGGATGACATCGTCCAACTCATCCCAATAGAGGTCCACTTTCTCTTTGTTCTTTCTGTTGTACTCACTTATGGGGACATGGGCCTTAACTATAGTGTATATTCTACTGGTAGATTTGAGAACCAAAGTTGATAGTCTTTCAGATTGAGATTCAAACTGAACTATGGAATCCAGAACGTTGTTGTTTATAATGAAACCAGTTCCTAGGTGTGGCATGTTTTTCATGACACTTTGACCAACTTTTCCCTTGTATATCCTGAACCCTTCAGAGTAAAAGTTGTTTTCTTCTATATATTTGGTCTTCTGATGTGCCGTTATGATAATTCGATGATTTCTGAGGTAAGATGTTTTTAACTTTCCAGTTTTAAGAAGAGAATTGGCGAGGTGGCTATGAAATTCGGGTATTTGCATTTGATTTTGTTTGAGGTTCCAAGACGTTCCGACTCGTCTCTGTGTAACGCTGTAGACTCCCCAGAATCCGAATGTCTGCTTGTGCACAACGGTGCACCTGATGTAATTTGTTTCACATTACACTTTCCGATGAGCGATAAACATGAATTTGGGTTAACTACTTGAGTCACCAGTTTACAACCAAGGTTGCGAGCCCCGGAGGTTTCTCCCAGCCGCCCCTAACCTGAGGTACAGACGCTGACCTAAGGCCGCCAAATCTGGGAACAGACGCCTGGGGAATTTTATGTTCTTCAACCAAGTTTCGATTATTGGAGGTAGCTCATCCACCCTTTCTGCCGTTGAGAGATTCTTCTCTTCATCCATCATTGAGATCGTTGACCAGTTTTCACCTAGTAACCTTAGGCAAGGTTTTCCCCTTCCACCGTACCGAAGGTCATCACCTCCGCCGTAGATGCCGTTGAGAACTTCACACAAAAACCAGGCTAAGGGCCATCCATATTTATGACCCCTGGAGAGAGGTTGTGCCGGCCCCGTGGTGTAAGGGTAGCGTGCCTGCCTCTTACCCGGAGGCCTCGGGTTCGATTCCCGGCCAGGTCAGGGATTTTTACCTGGATCTGAGGGCTGGTTCGAGGTCTACTCAGCCTACGTGATTAGAATTGAGGAGCTATCTGACGGTGAGATGGCGGCCCCGGTCTAGAAAGCCAAGAATAACGGCCGAGAGGATTCGTCGTGCTTAACACACGACTCCTCGTAATCTGCAGGCCTTCGGGCTGAGCAGCGGTCGCTTGGTACGCCAAAGCCCTTCAAGGGCTGTAGTGCCATGGAGGGGGAAGGTTATCGCAGTATTTTAAAGCCATCAGGAATTGCGCTACCCGTTGGTCCGCGGGTTGTATTGGGTATTTCAACCAGCCCTACATACTGCAGGGGCCCCTATCCGCCACCTGGGGACGCGCTCTGGTGGGCTCGGGTTCCCCTGGTTACTTTCGGAAGTTAACCTCACCCACAAACCCTGAGGTTATTTGCAGAGATTATTATTATTGTTGTTATTATTATTATTTGTTTGTTTGTTTGTTTGTTTGTTTGTTTGTTTGTTTGTTTGTTTGTTTGTTTGTTTGTTTGTTTGTTTGTTTGTTTGTTTGTTTGTTTGTTTGTTTGTTTGTTTGTTTGTTTGTTTGTTTGTTTGTTTGTTTGTTTGCGAAATGAACTCTAAGAGTGAGTTCTGAAGGTGGCGGTGACAGGTGTGTATAGCTAGCGGCTAGCATTTCAGTCGTCAATAACTGAATGCATAACTTCAAATTATAACGGAACTTACGTATATTTTGTAGGCCTACCTCGATTTGAGAGTATCTTTCTTGTAATCGCACTATACTAAATAAAATAAATTTGGTTATTTTCTCTTAACGCCAGTGGCGTGCACTGAACCCCATCTACCCCAGCGCTGTTGGGGTAAAGAACTTTGTATTAACATTTTCTAATTATTCTGTGAAAGCTTTTTATAATGTTTAAAAAATTGCGAACATCTAAGCCCAGCCAAGTACAGCTGTCTCGACAATCCGCTTGCACTACCGCAGTTCAGCTTCTCCAGCGACCTGGGTTTCCTTGCCGGCGCAAAAGAGAGCTACCCCAGCGAAAATTAAGGTCGCTTGGGTGACGCATGCACTTGAAGCTTCCTTGTCCTGAGAGCTGGACTGAGCTGTAGGCCCTCCCCCGACAGCAATTTACGGCGACAGGCCAGCTAGCTTAGGTAAGGTAATGTTAGTTTTAATACTTGACATTCGAAGTCTTCAACGCCACACACTAGAGAGACTGCAAGAAAAATATCAACATCTTAACAGAACAGCCACTTGCACATCGTCTTGCTAATAAAAATAGGCCAGTATATGAAATGAATTGTAATATAGAAGAATATATTTTAGTCTTAGGTTTTGGCATGTATACAGTTTCTTCGAGCAACTCATTTATGGCACGTGTAGAATATGTGTTCCGATAGCCGCAGAAAAATATTTAGGTTGCCTAGCATGAACACAAAGTTAAGCGCGAAGTAAAATAATTTTGTATGTGGTTGTCTGTGATGGTGATATATAGTGAATTTTTGTAGTGTTTCTCTTGGATTATAGGTGAAGGTTTCGCGAGTTCTGTGGCAGTCTTCATGAATATAACGTGTGTTATACGTCGTGACAAATATTATCCCTCGTTTGTCTTTGATGTACGTACACTCAGTATGCGAGTGAAAGTATAAAATTTCAGCGACTGTAAAATACCAGTTAAAATTTGCTGATTTGTTTAGATTGGGATTTTTAAGTAAAAAACAAATAGTTCCAATGTATTTTTGTGAAAATCATGACTCTACTATCACGAAGCGTCACCGGATGAAACTGTAAGTACATTGTTTAAAATCTGCTATACATTAAGTTATGATGGTGTAGTAAAGTACTAAATGATTTTTAATTGCATTAACACGCCTTACTTCTATTTAATTGTAATACATGTGTAATATTGTTCCTTTGGTAAAAGTTTTATTGTATAGTATTGGAAGAAAATCTCAAAAAAGTATTATTACCGCGCTAAAATTGGTACACTGTTATCTCTCTGTCGAAATTCTCTCAGAGGGCTTCAAAAATATTACCATTTTATAGCATGTTTTCAGTTTAGATTTATATACGCCTCCCTCTCCTTCCCCCACCGCTATGTCCCACAAACCCGGGTACTTTCTGTTGTCTGTACGACCTCCCCCCCCCCACTTCTAATCACACGGAAAGTTCAATTTACTTACGTTACAATGAAGATTCACTTCACAAAAGTAATCAACATGCGTCACCAAGCAACACCCAAGAAAATGACACCACGCAATTCTACCGGAAGAACATTTTTACCATATTTTCGCCTGGTGGAGAAACTTCGAACTAAAACTTTTTGTGGCATAATTCGCGAGCACATTGTTTAGTTAGCATATCTACGAAATTTCAGACTTCTATGATCATTCCAGCCCGTGCTGTACCGCGCGGAATACCATAACTTTTATTGTGGACTCTCGGTACCTTAGGAAAGAGCTTAAAAGTTTTTGTACTACACCCCCTAACCTTACTGTTTAGGGAAGCCACACATAAATTGCAGATAGAAAGATCCAGAAGCTCATACTAGATGGTGAAGAAACGGAAAACAAAACGTTAATCAAAAAGCCGAGAACAAAATTAAAGGGATACTGAACATTTCAAGCAACCTCGTGATATGACTAGTCATGAAACCTAGTAGGTCAGAAGGCCTGCTGACACAAAGTATAAGCCTTACTGTACCCTTTAAGGTCCTTAAAGGATACCTACCTTATTTACCTATCAGCAATCGGCATGAGATCTTTCTCTTGGGTCGTTTACGAGTTCTTCGTCACTTGCTTGAGTAAGAGGCGGGTTTCAGTAACTTAATCTATCTACTAAATGAGAGGAATCGAGTCAATGAAATCGATGTTTATTTCAACATCTTTTAAAATAAAGTCGAAGAGACTCGTGACACTTTAACAACGAACTCAATCTTGTCCGTAATAAAAAATAACAATAATAATGCTGATGAGAGATACTGGCTTAGGAGACCTTAACTCCACTGCCTGCGGGGCATCCTTACTAGAAACCACTGTCTTAAATTAAGAGTGAAATAAAGAAAGCCTGGAGATCCCTAAAATCTGTTTCCATGTGAGACTACATGTACCATCATAATGATTCGTGATGATCCAGCCCCCGTAGCACGAGCTCTGGACTCTTGGTATAATTAAGGCAGTCCAATCTGTATGTACTGTACCGGTTACGACCTGTACATAAGTATTTTTTGAGCATAAGTTACGTTTATTTACCACGCGTAATGTTCCGAGCGCGGATGGTTTGTTTACAAGCAGCGAGGACCAGCTAGCGAAGTGTATGACGACTGTGAGCGGTGACGTAGCCACAGGGGCTAGCTAGGCCGCCCGCTCGTCTCAACACGTGTTACCAGCCTCGACTGGTATTTTCTGGATTCCACGTCACTTGTTCTAGAGAATTCGATGGAGAAAATTTGGAAATCCCATAATAATTGTGCTAGCGAGTCGAGCGATATGTCATCTTGTTTGGGATTACCTAAACGTCCCAATGCTCGAGTTTCAAGCAAATCCATCGAGGGATTCGGGAGATATTCAATCAAACCGTATTATGACGTAGACATCCCGGATTGAATAAAAAGGAGACCTACTGTAGCCTATTCACACAGTCTCAGCTGAGTAGTCAGCGAGGACACTCCTGCTGCTACTATCATCGTGGAACTCTGTCATTATACAAGTGTGGGAAGACGAATTTTTCCAAGTATTAACTGAATGGACTCGAGACATGGGTTCGAGACCCGAATTCTTCTAAGTGACTTGTATTATTTACGCGTCTTCGAAGCTGGAATTTTTCTAAGTGTTCACTAAATGGACTTATATTATTCACGTGTCTTCGAAGTGGAATTTTTCTAAGTGTTCACTGAATTGACTTGTATTATTTTCATGTGTTCGAGACCAGAACTTTTCTAAGTGTTCGTAAAATGGACTTGTGTTTTTTTACGTGGAATATTTGCAACTGTTGAGAAACTCATTCTTCTAATAGACAGTGATTAATTAACATTGCTAGTGATGAACTTTAACTTCCCAACGACTTTGAACAAAGCCAGGATTTCACTTGCATTTACTCAAAGACTTGTACATTTGCCAGTGTTGGTTTAAAAGACTTATAAATTTCGTCAGCGACTTTATTTATGTGAATGGACTTGTGTTTTCGTCAGTGGTCACTCAAATACTTTATGAGTTTCACCAGTGATTAACTTTAAATATATTCAGACTTCCAAGTGAATGGACTTGTGTTTTTTCGTTCGAGTTTGGGCAAAGACTTGCACCTTCGCCAGTAAGGAACTTTGAGTTTAACTATAATTTCACAAGAAGGGACTTGTATTTTTCGTTGCCAAACGTTATTCAGAGACGATGATTTTCCTAGTGATGAACTCTAAAATTATTAATACCACTCATATCATTTTAGGAGTGTTGGAAGTCTTGATGTACAATTATCAATATCTCTGCTTATAACTTGGTCATCCAAGGTGTTCATGGACTCAGTGCTACTAGTGACCTTGGGAACATCAATCCTCTCAGTCTCATTGGACTGAGGTAGTACGTGACTATCTACAACATCGCCTGGATCATCGGGGTTCAACCCGGGCCTCAGAGTTCGAGACATCTCTACTCGCCGTCAATCCAGACAGTCCAGCTGCCTCTGTCTGGAGTATCTGGAGTCCCTGGAATCCCTGGAGTCTTCTGGAACGTGCTTCAACCAGCTTGGCTTGGTGAGCTGGAGAACCCAAGCCATACTATTGGAATACGAGGAAGACAGTCCATTTCTACTTAGAGGTGATGTGCAAACTCATGACTTATTTGAATAAACTCTTATACAATCAGAGTCAAAGTTTTCTGTAGATAGGACCCTACCTCCTGTACCGAGCCCTAGCTACAATTAACCCAGTTTTTCACCCTGAGATCTCTATGTCATGCCACTATCAAATTTAATCTGAGAGTCGGGCTCTTTTACTGGTACACAGAGGGGGAAGTATACGTGGCGCCCAACATGGGGCTCGATAGCTAGTTCAACAGTGCTATCAATTAAGAGACAATTATAACACCCTGGACGTGGTGTTCTTTCTTT
Organism: Anabrus simplex; assembly: GCF_040414725.1. Classification (NCBI taxonomy): domain Eukaryota; kingdom Metazoa; phylum Arthropoda; class Insecta; order Orthoptera; family Tettigoniidae; genus Anabrus; species Anabrus simplex. The sequence goes on along the minus strand of NC_090271.1, from coordinate 130,190,938 downwards.
CTTTATTTATTTGCAAAGTGAAATTTATGCCCTGGACGTGGCAAATTATTTGTGTTGTATGTGTTCTGTGTCATATGGTTGATTTCTATGTGCTGATATATGATGAACTAAGTGCTTTGGACTTTAAAGCCACTGATATTTCAATTTATATTTGAAATTTTCTAAGTGTCACATATTGAAATATTTTCATTACTCTCAACATGGAGAATATATTAGGAGCAATTGAAGCCCTTAGGCTTAATATGAATGAAGTTAACACCAATTTAGAGACTAGGCTTACTGCAACATGTGCTAACCTAGAGCGTAATATGAATGAAGTTAACGCCAATTTAGAGACTAGGCTTACTGCAACATGTGTTAGCTTAGAGCGACGCCTCACTGAAACTAATACTAATCTTTCTAGCTTGGCTGAGGCTAATGTGCAAACTAATGCTAATCTTGCCAATGTAGACCAGCGTTTAATTAACTTAGCCCAAGCAAATGTTGAAGCTAATACTGAAACTAAAGCCACTCTTGCCAACCTAATGGCTGAATCAAATGCTAAGTTAAATAATCTGGCAGAGTCAAATACCAACCTAGATAAGCGATTAGCTGAATCAAATGCTAAGTTAAATAATTTAACAGAGTCTAACACTGAAACTAAAGCCACTCTTGCCAACCTAGACAGGCGGTTAGTTGAAGCTGACGCCAGGTTAGATAAGCGTCTACATGACGTGGTACAATCCCAATTTACGGAAATGAACACAAAATTAGAATCTCGTTTTGAGCAGGCAAGTGTTCGAATAGAAGAAAGGTTCACTGAGATTCATTCCCAATTTACTCGCAATATCGAAGAAATTAAAACCACTATTAAAGACCAAGTCTTAGAAGCTGTTAAGGAAGATTTAAAGAAGGTTGCTCCTTCCGTTCAACAACTTTCACAGGGCATTGAGGAATTCAAGGCCGAATTTCAGGAGTCTCATGGTCAGCTTTCGCAAATGCAGGCCAAAATTGTTTCCGTCCAAGATACCTTAAGATAGACAGTTAAGAATGACATTTCCCGATTTGGAAACGAAGTTGCTCTATTAAAATCTAAACAGGGCGAGTTTGACAAACGATTCACTCAGCAAGCAGATAATACGACCACACAAATTAGTCGTATTTGCAAAGATGTGGATGAACTTAAAACCGAATTGAAGAACGATGTCAAACAAGTCGAAGGAGTAGTCCAACTCCAATTAGGTGATGCCAAAAGTAATCTCGAACAATTAGCCACTAAGGTCGTTAGTCTTGAATCTCGAGATACTTCCAGACCTATCTCTAGTTCGATAGAAGGAGTCGAAGGAACATCGTACCAGACGACTATTGTTAATATCCAAGAGGAAAAACCTCCTAAATTCTCCGGTAAAGAAGACTATACTGCTAAGGAATTTCTGATTAATGTAGCAGAATATTTTCAAGAACATAAGATTGGCGAAGATAGAAAGCTAAGGACAGTTGCCCGACTACTAGAAGGCAAAGCTCTTTCTTGGTTTTCTGTATTCAAGTCCAATTTCAAGGCATATTCTGATTTTGAGAAGGCGTTAATTGATCGCTTTTGGAATGCAGAAACGCAACATCTTATCAAACTTCAACTGTACTCGAGAAGGTATTACACCTCCATCAATACTTCTCGATACGCAGATTTTCTACTATCCCAGTTGAAGAAAATGCAATACTTAGATCCTCCTTTGCCTGAGAAGGAACTCATTCAGGTTATTACTTTACAATACCCTTCTCACGTCCAAGAAATTTTAGTAGCTGCTAACATCCAAAACTTGGATCAATTCGATGCTGTATTGCGACGTCTGGATACTGCTCATGCACAGGGTACTTTAAAACCGAGCAAGAATAAAGACATAGCTGCTCACCCAGTGCAGGTTAATGCTTCTGAGCAACCACGTCAGAGTCCAGAACGAATGGATAACAAGGAAGAGAGAGATACTCAATCATCACCTCCGCGGTATAGAGGGTATAGAAAACGCCCATACCGTAGCCAGATGCCATACCCAACCAAACCTACTTGGTTGAAACAAGAAAGAAAACAAGAGAGTAGAGACTCAAATAATTCGGACTTACACAAACGATGGAAGGAAACACAGGACTACCTCCATCAGTTGAAACAAGAGGGTCAGCAACCTGGAGCGACTTCTCTTGAATATCAAGAATATAATAAGAGAAACAACACCTTTGGACAAAGTCCAGAATCCACGAGTGCTGTTACCAAAAAAAACTTAAATTTCTCCAAAACAAGATTGCCTGAAAATGAGGAGGTCGGGTCATTTCACGTCGATATTATAAATTATTGGCACATCGATGATGACTTACTGTTTGAGGACGAGTCACCTATTCGTCAACAAGGCCAACGAGGTTTACCTATAATTAATATTACCATTGGGGGAGTCCAAGTATCATCATTGGTGGACTCGGGAGCGCAAGTGTCCCTGATTGCTGACAAACTGGTAACATTGATTAAGGATAAATGTGATCTTCTGATTTTGCCAGTTGCACAAGTAAAGATCAAGGGCATTATTCCCGACCGGAATATTAAGTGCAAGCAGCAAGTATTCCTTGAGTTTACCATTAATGAGGAAGTGTGTGAACATGTATTTTTGATAGTTTCGCCTATGAAATTCAACCTTATCTTGGGTTCAGGCTTTTTGTCTAAGTATAAGGCTACTATTGACTACTCTGCCAACACCATTCATCTATGTAGGATTGGGTCTGTAGAGTTGCAGCTGGTGGATGGTGAAGACTTTAGGCTTCAAGGGATTGATTTACCCTATACCCAAGTCGATGGTGTGATTGGCGATGCCGCCCCAGTCGACCAGGTATAGAGAGAAGAGGGTGATCCCGAGGAAGAAGAGGGACCCGTGTCAGAAGAAGAAGGAGATCCCGATGAAGAGGGTCACATTGAGGAAATTTTACATGACAAAGGGCCCGATTTTCTCACTTATATCTCCAGTGTAACTAAAGCGCCAGATCACCACCCTGACATAGCAGCGGCAGAGGAAGAAATCTATCAGGCTTATTCGGACGTTTTTGATGAAAAGCCCGGAGAAATTAAGAATTTCCAGCACCACTTCCACGTCAAGGATACTTCGCCTTATAAGCGCAAACCATATCCAGTGCCCGAGAAGTACATGGAAGAAACCAGGACACTGATTCGCCAGATGGAGGCTGATGGAATTATTTCCAAGTGCGTCACGCCTTATATTAATCCGCTCACCATAATAAGGAAACCCGATGGTAATCTACGTTTTGGACGCTCGTGCCATAAATGACCGACTGATCCTTGAGTATGACCACCCTCCTCCGCTTAAAGATGTCATTAAGCGATTTTATGGAAAGAAGTATTTTTCAGACATGGAGATTTCTAGATCTTTGGACAACGGTGCTTATGAGATCACAAGATTAGATGGCAACCTTGAAGGCATTTACAATGCTTCTAATCTCAAAAAAACTTTGAATAAGGTTCATTAAAGAAAATCCTCATCGTATTTTCTTTTTCCCTGAGAGGGAGGAATATGTACCGGTTACGACCTGTACATAAGTATTTTTTGAGCATAAGTTACGTTTATTTACCACGCCTAATGTTCCGAGCGCGGATGGTTTGTTTACAAGCAGCGAGGACCAGCTAGCGAAGTGTATGTCGACTGTGAGCGGTGACGTAGCCACATGGGCTAGCTAGGCCGCCCGCTCGTCTCAACACGTGTTACCAGCCTCGACTGGTATTTTCTGGATTCCACGTCACTTGTTCTAGAGAATTCGATGGAGAAAATTTGGAAATCCCATAATAATTGTGCTAGCGAGTCGAGCGATATGTCATCTTGTTTGGGATCACCTAAACGTCCCAATGCTCGAATTTCAAGCAAATCCATCGAGGGATTCGGGAGATATTCAATCAAACCGTATTATGACGTAGACATCCCGGATTGAATAAAAAGGAGACCTACTGTAGCCTATTCACACAGTCTCAGCTGAGTAGTCAGCGAGGACACTCCTGCTGCTACGATCATCGTGGAACTCTGTCATTATACAAGTGTGGGAAGACGAATTTTTCCAAGTATTAACTGAATGGACTTGTATTATTTACATGGGTTCGAGACCCGAATTCTTCTAAGTGACTTGTATTATTTACGCGTCTTCGAAGCTGGAATTTTTCTAAGTGTTCACTAAATGGACTTATATTATTCACGTGTCTTCGAAGTGGAATTTTTCTAAGTGTTCACTGAATGGACTTGTATTATTTTCATGTGTTCGAGACCAGAACTTTTCTAAGTGTTCGTAAAATGGACTTGTGTTTTTTTTACGTGGAATATTTGCAACTGTTGAGAAACTCATTCTTCTAATAGACAGTGATTAATTAACATTGCTAGTGATGAACTTTAACTTCCCAACGACTTTGAACAAAGCCAGGATTTCACTTGCATTTACTCAAAGACTTGTACATTTGCCAGTGTTGGTTTAAAAGACTTATAAATTTCGTCAGCGACTTTATTTATGTGAATGGACTTGTGTTTTCGTCAGTGGTCACTCAAAGACTTTATGAGTTTCACCAGTGATTAACTTTAAATATATTCAGACTTCCAAGTGAATGGACTTGTGTTTTTTCGTTCGAGTTTGGGCAAAGACTTGCACCTTCGCCAGTAAGGAACTTTGAGTTTAACTATAATTTCACAAGAAGGGACTTGTATTTTTCGTTGCCAAACGTTATTCAGAGACGATGATTTTCCTAGTGATGAACTCTAAAATTATTAATACCACTCATATCATTTTAGGAGTGTTGGAAGTCTTGATGTACAATTATCAATATCTCTGCTTATAACTTGGTCATCCAAGGTGTTCATGGACTCAGTGCTACTAGTGACCTTGGGAATATCAATCCTCTCAGTCTCATTGAACTGAGGTTGTACGTGACTATCTACAACATCGCCTGGATCATTGGGGTTCAACCCGGGCCTCAGAGTTTGAGACATCTCTACTCGCCGTCAATCCAGACAGTCCAGCTGCCTCTGTCTGGAGTATCTGGAGTCCCTGGAATCCCTGGAGTCTTCTAGAACGTGCTTCAACCAGCTTGGCTTGGTGAGCTGGAGAACCCAAGCCATACTATTGGAATACGAGGAAGACAGTCCATTTCTACTTAGAGGTGATGTGCAAACTCATGACTTATTTGAATAAACTCTTATACAATCAGAGTCAAAGTTTTCTGTAGATAGGACCCTACCTCCTGTACCGAGCCCTAGCTACAATTAACCCAGTTTTTCACCCTGAGATCTCTATGTCATGCCACTATCAAATTTAATCTGAGAGTCGGGCTCTTTTACTGGTACAGTACCACACAGTGGTTGTACGGCGTGGACCCTTAAGTGAATCGATGTGACGTGCGACTATCTCATGGACCGACTCTCATCTGTGTCGATGCGTCGTAAAACAAATTGTAAGAAAAGGGGGATGTTGAATACATGTCATCAGTAGTAGTAGTAGTAGTAGTAGTAGTAGTAGTAGTAGTGCCACGAAGTGATCACGAAGCCGATAGGTCTTATGGCGACGATGGTATACGAAATGTGTAGGAGTGAAAAGGAAGCGGCCGTGGCCTTAATTAAGGTACAGTCCGGGCATTTGCCTGAAGTAAAACTTGGAAACCACGGGAAACCATCTTCAGGGCTGCCGACAATGAAATTCGGACAACTATCACTCGAATGCGAGCTCACAGATACGCGGCCCTAATCGCACGGCCAACTCGGTCAGTTTAGAATCGTTTAAGAAAAGGCTAGGTAAACAACTTATAGGGGATCTGCCATCTGGATGACAACCCTAAATGCAGATCAGTGGTTATTTATTTATTTATTTATTTATTTATTTATTTATTTATTTATTTATTTATTTATTTATTTATATAACGTATTTACTTATTTCTTTAGTACAGCTCCACTAGCTATTGAATGTGTATATGAAACTCTCAGACACAGAAACAGCAGAACTGGCCAGTTGCAGCAACAAAGTTTGAATTCTGCCTGATGTTTCTACGTGTTTTTCTCTGGAACCTTTTCACACTTGTTCTAGGAAAATGCTTTTTTTTAAGCTCTGCATTAATCTTTTTCAAATCCTAGGGTCAATTTATTACAGTTCAAAGTTTCTCAAACCCACACGACAATAAGGTAGACTATCAGAGCACCATCCTTCCAATTTGAGCATGTTTAAGAATAATGCTCCTAAAATGACCGGCTGTTTACCAGGTGGTGTGGTGCAGAAAAACGAAGGCACACTTTGAATTTCTTTACTCCGTAACACAGGTTGTGACTAAGATATTGATATGGTTTTCTTACAAATGTTGAGGGAAACCGTCCGCGGGAAATGAAGAAAGAGATATTGTGATAAGTGGACATTTTCAAAACACTTTTTTAAGTTTATTCAATCAACGAAATATCATCAGTTGGTATTTTTAGCTAGTGCAGCCTTTGACGATATATCATCAGTCAGTGGGTTTTCTTTTCGATATATCGTCAATAATTGCAATTGGTCCTATTAGGTTTAACACACAGCAAGCGTGCGAGTGATGTTTCAGATGCTGATGACAACCTTGATCCTAGCCAAAGAAATTTAAGAAATAGGAACAAAACCAAAAGAAATATTTCGTATATCGATTATCGTTGTATTATCACGTTACAATGACGAAACAACGATGGGTTTGCATTAAGTAAACAGCTTGTAACATTTCCTATAATTATCATTTCAGGCAGACATATTTTGGCCCCAATAGGGAGCTTCTTTGGTTACATAGCTGTACATAATAAAAGTACATGGAATGTTATTTAGAGTCCTAGCTCTAATTCACGTTTAAGTTCAGTTTTCATTGCAAGCAAACTTCCACATTCTTTAACTTATAGCTTCGATATCTTGTTTTAACTGTAAGTGTTCAATGAGCAGGTTTGAGAACTATTGCTTTATCGTCAGACATAATATCAGTTACGATTAACAGGGATTTATAGCTCTATTGTTTAAGCCCTAATAAACCAATACTATTTGTACCAGTGCGACATAATAGTAGATGGAGTTATATTAGTCACGATACACGTTTGCTTTTACAAGTTGTTTTAAAACACTTCCTTTCCACCAGAGACTGGTACAGAATATACGGGCGTTCCGTCCTGGCTACGTTTGCGGTCGGTGCACGAAGTCACATCCCTGACACGCCTTATCCGTGAACCGAGATCCATTTTATGAAGACTGCTAGATCTATCAGACAGAAAATTCTATATAATGTTTAAATTCCTGTTCTGGAATATATTTTCACAAACTCAGTCTCATGAAATTGATCATTATCAGAACCTCATCAATCCCTTTTTGGAGCAAAGGTTCTTCTGTCTTGGACAGTTCTCTTTCGCAATGGCCCTACAACTTGCCTCACTTTATGGGACAAGCGGATCATCTAGATTCTAGAAAATTGACGTCTTCTCAGTTATCCATCTCTCGGATCTCCGTTACTACCTTTGTCCACGGGAGCCTAGCCCAGCTCTACTTCTTGGATCATACTTCTTATTCTGCACCCTTTATTCTAGTATAATGTCATACGACAGTGGCGTTTTACTTTATGCAGACAGATCCAGGTAAACGAGTCTGACAGAAATCTCCAAAGGATAGAGTGGCAAATCAAGCCTTGGGAGCGAGACTTGCTTCAAAGGAGCAACCCTCGATTTGCAAAGCAAAGCAAAGCAAAGCAAAGCAAAGCAAAGCAAAGCAAAGCAAAGTCATCTCCGTACAAGCCATGAAGGCCCCTTGGACGGGTGGAAGGTAAAGGCTTCCACTATCGGTAACCCCGGCACTTGATGGGGTAGAGTGGTTAGCTCTACGCCCGGTCGCCTTTGCCCCCCAGGAATTAAGCTGGTACTCATTTTTAAGTGTAGGTTGGGTGAACCTCAGGGCCATAAGTACCTCTGGAAGTGGAAATCTCATTTCTTAAATGTTTACGACTTCCTGACGGGGATTCGAACCCACGTCCTTCCGGGGAACCGAGCACGCCTTTACCGCCTCGGCCAGGCAGCCCCAAAACCCTCGATTTGGAAGACAGTAAACACACTGAGCTGTTTCCACTCGGGCTTGTGTAACGAATTTTGTTCAGTTCAGGGAGTTGTTTGAGAATTTCCTTCCACCATGTCAGAAGATCTTGAGGCAATGGTTCATCCCAATTTAGGTTTAGTTGCCAAAGGACTTCGATGAATGATTTGCACCCCACAATCACAGGTCCTAGGAGCCCTAATGCATCGTAGATGAAGGCTACACTAGCCTGCACCTTCCATTTTATCCATACTGCATCCTTGTGCGACGCTGAATTGTGATAAATCGCTATTGGGATCCAAGAGTACGCCAAGAGCCTTCATCGCACCATCTTCTAGGGGGTGGCTGCAATGTACCTGGTTCTCATGAAGTGTCGACGGAATAGCCCTTAAGATGTTGGTGTTGTTAGAGCGCCATTTCCGGATTGGAAACCCTCCAGTCTTTAGTAATGAGGTGGGTCATTACAGAGTTCAATGGCGTTGTCAACACCATCTGTACCTGTTAACAGGTCGTCCACGTAGAAGACTTGCTTAACAATTTCGGATGCCGAAAGATATTTGTGTTGCCTGTCAAGTGCCACCTGAAGCAAACATCGAGTGGCTAAGTATGGAGCTGCTGCAGTGTCATAGGTTACAGTGGTCAAGTAATAAATAGAAACGTCGGGATTTCGTGAGGGTAATAGTTAACCAGGAAAGATCGGCAGAGGAGTCTATTTTAATATAATGAGAGTAAAAGTGCGATATATTGTTGCTTTATGGAAGCTTCTCTAAACTCTAACCAGGAATGAAAGAGTCGGCTTAAAAAGAAAATGTAGAGCCGTGAAAGGTGTGAAAACGCAAGACTCGCGACGTCTCGTAAAACAAATACCGTCGAGGTTGTCAGAGAACAGGAGTTGTTCAACAGAATTTGGGCACGATAGACTCAAGTGAGGAACCTAGCGACAGAGAAGTTTAAATTAGAATAATGCGTGTGATTGTGGTCGTGGCGATTATTGTAAGGGAGACTAGATAACGAATCCCTGTTACCTCTAATTAGAACAGGTAAGGAAGAGGTCAGATCTTTGGTAAAATAACCTCCTATAACGAGAGAGAAAATCGCCACGAAAGACGTGAAGATGAACAATTCCTTAGACCTCGTAAATCTAGTACTCTCGAGGTTGTCAGAGAACGAGAGTTGACAGAGAGGTCGATTAGGAAAACTGAAAGTGATGAGACAGGTACAAGTAAGTATACATAATGCCAAACTCAGCTAGCGTTCCCGTTGTCGTCAATCCACATTCCCATATTGAGATTCACCTGGGATGATGGGTTTGGTCAGAGGTTGACTCGGGGCCGATGACCTTAGATGTTAGGCCCCTTTAAACATCAAGCATCATCATCATCATCATCAGATGTTGACTCACGGTGTTATAACGGCAACTTGTAGAGAACACGCAAAAATCAGGACCGAATTATGTATCAATGTTTACTTTTGTTCAAGTTAAATTTTCAATTCACCGTTTTGAAGGAAATAGTATGAAATGATGTCACATGATACAAGAGTTGTGCAAATATATATGGTGGCAAATAATATTTTTATTTAGTTGCTTATTTTGTGAGTGGCATTGTTTAAAAGAACTGTAAGATTTGTGGTGATTCTCGTATTACGTCTATATATGAATATTAAGTCGATAAAAATATTATCTTCTTACCTTATTAAACTGTTGCTGATAAACTAAAGAGTGTGAAAACATAGAAAATCTGCATTAAGTTGCGAGTGGATACGTCGAGTGCAGGCTTCGGTCCTCCACTGGACAATATGACTAATCGTACACTATTGCTGACAGTAGCGTGAGCATTGTTGTAATGGAAAAAAGGCCTTGATGTGACTGTGCTTTAGGAAGATTTTTAGAAAGCTTTAATTCACTCTCCCGTGACGAAAAAATAAATCGACTTACTTCAGTTACGTTTACGAATTGGTGTACAGTACCAGCTAGTGATTAAACAGTGCGGTGTAATCAAAGTGTAGGTGTGTTTGTATATGTCGAACAGACGATTAATTATTTCATTAAGATATCTCTCTCTGGGCCATGAAGCCTTTTGCTAAAAAGACGCCATACGTGCGAGTGAACTTCTGAAAACACTGATGGCGGCAGACGAGCTATACGAGACAACGAGAGATGAAGAACCCCCTTTGATCAAAACCATAGATCATCCTTTAGGGTGTTGTAGGATAAAAATAGAATACAATTAAGTAGTATTGAAGTAGTATATTAATTACGGTACATTATTGTCGTGTGCTCTTTGTGTACTATCCTAAACAATATGTATTTCCTTTCATTTCCTTACACATAATAATTAATTTATTTTTTCCTTTCCTTTTCAATTTTCCGTAAGGAATGACTAAGGAGTGCAAGTGTAGGAACTGTGGGTGTGGCCAGGCATTGAGGAGTATGAAGGAGGAGTTGGATAGTTTGAGGGAGATAAAAATCAGGATTCTCTCAGAAGACAGGAAGGAAGGTAGGTCTCTCTCAAACAATGTACAGGACAGTAGGTGTAAAAGAGGGATGGAAACGAAAGTGGGGAATTGTAGAAGACAGGTGGTCTAATGTTCTAAGGGGAAGTATATTCCAGGCTAAGGGCTCTATACAGGCTCAGAAGTCAGGACAGGTATCTGTGAGAAATCGGTACCAGTCACTGCAGTTAGAACAAAAGGAAAATGAGGAACAGGGAACCGCTGCTGAGAAGTGCGGACGTAGGAGGAAGAGAAAAGGTAGGAAAAGGAAATGTAGAGTAGCGAATAGGAAAAGTCAGGTGGAACAGGGTCATGGGAGGGAGAAACGGGAGGAAGAACTAGCTTCTGCAGCTGTCAGTAAAGATAGTGCTGACCAGAAGAGGAGGGGATCAAATGAGGTGGGTAGGGTTGAGGCTCTGGTCATGGGTATTCCATTGTTAGACATGTGGGGAAAGTGTGTGGAGGAAAGGAAACCAGGGTAGAGTGTTATCCAGGAATTAGGTTGAGGCAGATGTTGAAGAAAGTAGAAGAGAAGGAGGAAGGGAAGGAGAATGTGGTAGTTTTTTCACGTTGGTACCAACAACGTAAGGCAAGCTGGTATAAGTACCAGCATAGTTGGGGATGTGTGGGATCTGATAAATGCAGCACGGGTGAAGTATAAGGAAGCGGAGATTGTTATCAGTGGAATTATGTGTAGAAGGGATACTGACCGGAGGGTGATTGGGGATTTAAATGAGACTATAGAGTGAGTATGTGAGAAACTGGAAGTGAGATTTCTAGATCCTAATGGGTGGGTGTGAGATAGGGATCTGTGCTCAGATGGCCTTTCTCTTAAACCGCAGTGGTACGTATAAGTTAGGAAATTTGTTTAGAAGGGTTATAGGGAGGTACATTCAGGGAAACGGAGGTCTAGGGAGCGGTGATAAGGATACGGGGATCTGGAAGTCAAGTAGGGATGACATAAAAATGTTAGTGTTGAACTGTAGAAGTATTGTAAAGAAAGGAACAGAATGACGTAATTTAATAGATCTATACTTACCAGACATTGTAATAGGAGTTGAAATGATATAATGGATGCAGAAATTTTTTCACGGAACTGGAGTGTGTATCGTAGAGATAGGTTACGAATAGTAGGAGGAGTATTCATTCTGGTGTAAGAATAATTTGTAAGCTACGAAAAAGTTAAAGATAATAAATATGAAATTCTAGGTGTAAGGCTCATTTCTAAAGATAATAGGTGTACAGATCGGGAAAGGGTAGCACTGACGTTGATTCAGAATTATTTGATAGGATAATCAGCTATGTGGGAAACGACATGGAAAGGAATGTGAAGGTAGTGGGGAATCTGAATTTACCAAACGTCAGTTGGGAAGGTAATGCGAACGACAGGAAGCATGACAACAAATGGCAAATAAGTTAATATGGGAAGGATAACTGATTCAGAAAGTGTTGGAACCAACTGGAGGGAAGAATATCCTGGACGTGGTGCTGGTAAAACCATATGAGCTCTATAATAATGGTAACAGATGGTATTATTGACCACGAAGCTGTTTTTTTCGTAATTAAAAATAAATCTGAATGAAAGGAAGGTCTTAGAAGTAGGATTATTAGGCAGTACCATATGGCTCATAAATAACGAGACTAAGATACAGGTGCAGGTTAGAAAGAAAGAGAGTTAGAAATGGCTGTGGAAGTAAAGAGAAATTGAAGGAACTTACTAGGAAACTGAATTTAGCAAAGAAGGCAGCTAAGGATAACATGATGGCAAGCATAATTGGCAGTCATACAAATTTCAGTGAAAAATGGAAGCGTTTGTATAGGTACTTCAAGGCAGAAACAGGTTTCAAGAAGGACATTCCAGGAATCATTAATGAACAGGGGGAGTGTGTATGTGAGGATCTTCAAAAGACAGAAGTATTCAGTCAGCAGTATGTAAAGATTGTTGGTTACAAGGGTAATGTCCAGATAGACGGAGTGACTAATGCTAAGGAAGTATTAAAATTAAAAATTACATATGATAACAATGTTTTTACACTGACTTAGCAAATGTCATAGGATAGTCACCTAATAGCGTGTGGGGCCTCCTCTGGCCCTGCAAACTGCAGTGAGACGCCGTGGAAGTGAGTCGACAAGTCCCTAGTAGTCCTCTGGACGCAACTGACACCAAATCGTTTGCAGAGCGGCCGCCAATGCTGGTCTGTTCGTGGGTGCAGGATCCATCACACGGAGCCTGCGTTCCAGGACATCCCAGATATGCTCGATAGGGTTCATATCGGGGCTCCAGGGTGGCCATGGGAGTCGCTGGACCTCCGATGCATGTTCCTGGAACCATTCCCGGGCGACAAGGAAGCGATGTGGCGGCGCGCTATCATCTTGAAACACCGCAGAACCGTCTGGGCGCTGGAAGGCCAAAAATGGGTGGAGATGGTCTCCGAGCAGCTCAACATACCGCGTACCATTCAAAGTCTCTTCCAGAACAACTAGGGTGCTCATTCCATTCCAGGAAAATGCACCCCAGACCATAACAGAGACACCAGCGCCTTGGACCACATCTTCGAGGCAGGCGGGATCCATTGTTTCATGTGGTCTGCGCCATTCACGGTGCCTCCCATCGGCATGGTGCAGTTGAAATCGTGATTCGTCCGACCATATCACGTTACGCCATTGTTCCAGTGTGCATCCCTGGTGACTGGCGACAAATGCGTGTCGTTGTGCCCGATGACGTTGGGTTAACAGTGGCACCCGTGTGTGGCGCCGGCTCCCATACCCCATAGAACCCATGTTCCTACGGATTGTCCACTGGGAGACGTGTCTAGCACGACCTGTGTTGAACTGAGCCGTGATTTGTTGCACGGTCGCCCGTCTGTCACTGTTGACAATCCGTCTCAGATGTCGCCGGTCACGGTCATCGAGGGTGGCTAGACGGCCGGTCGTTCGTCTGTTGTGGACGGTGACACCCGCATTCAACCATTCACGATACACCCTGGACACGGTTGAGCGTGTGAAGCCAAATTCCTGCACCACTTCCGAAATAGCACTTCCCATCAGTCGGGCACCGACCACCATACCCCGTTCGAACGGTGTCAACTCACGACGACGTTCCATGTTACACCTGTGACATGCACATCCACTGCTCACAAGGTCTCCTATACAACTGCCGCTGGCACAGGGGTCGTGTGATGCGCAGACAACACACCTGCGCATCAATGCTCCGCTATCCCATGACATTTGCTCAGTCAGTGTACAATAAGATACAAAAGTTGAAAACTAGAAAAGCGGCTGGATTTGATAAGACTTCTCGGGATATACAGTACTAAAAACAATGGGTTGGGATATAGTACCATATCTGAAGTACTTATCTGATTATTGTTTGCATGAAGAAGCTATACCAAATGAATGGAGAGTTGCTATAGTAGCCCCTGTATATAAAGCAAAGGATGATAGACATAAAGCTGAAAAATACATGCCAGTAAGCTTGACATACGTTGCATGTAAGCTTTGGGAAGGCATTCTTTCTGATTATATTACACATGTTTGCAAAATTAATAGCGGGTTCGATAGAAGACAATTCGGGTTTAGGAAAGGTTATTCCACTGAAGCTCAACTTGTAGGATTCCAGCAAGGTATAGCAAATATCTAGGATCAGGAGGTCAAATGGACTGTATTGCGGTTGACCTGTCCAAAGCATTTGATAGGGTGGATCATGGGAGACTACTGGCAGAAATGAATGCAATTGGACTAGACAAAAGAGTGACAGAGCGTTGCTATATTTCTAGAAAATAGACCTCAGAGAATTCGAGTAGGCGAAGCTTTATCTGACCCTGTAATAATTAAGAGTGGAATTCCTCAAGACCAGTGGCGTATGCTGGGATCATGACATGGACTACCACTAGACTTAGGTTACCCCTTTTCGATACTTGGTTTAGTGAACGTCAAGCCTTAAGCCTTTTGAACTGCAGCCAATAGCCAACGGAGAAGCCTGTTGTGTTGTCAACGCTGCTTCACAAGCTACTGCCCTGGCTTCTGCCACTGCCACTGCCAATGAGCAGTCAAGATGGTAGCCTAATGTTTAGCAAATTGAAGTTCGGCTTTGTGGCTAAATGAATAGAATGCTTGACTTTGGTCGGATGGCCTCGGTTCAATTTTCAGAATCAACCCCCTCAGTAATTCCCCTGGGTTGGGGACTGGGTATTTATGACGTCTTCGCAATTCATTTTATTCTCATTAGGTCACCACCAAGCCTATACAGATGCCATGCATTATTATTATTATTATTATTATTATTATTATTATTATTATTATTATTATTATTATTATTATTATTATTATTATTATTATCACCATCATTATCCGACTCGTTGGCTGAATGGTCAGCTTACTGGCCTTCGGTTCAGAGGGTTCCCGTTTCGATTCCCGGCCGGGTCGGGGATTTTAGCCTTCATTGGTTAATTCCAACGGCCCGGTGACTGAGTGTTTGTGCTGTTCCCAACATCCCTGCAACTCACACACCACACACAACACTATCCTCCACCACACAATAACACGCAGTTACCTACACATGGCAGATGCCGCCCACCCTCATCGGAGGGTCTGCCTTACAAGGGTTACACTCGGCTAGAAATAGCCACGCGAAATTATTATTATTTTATCACCATCGTTAAATAAAAATGTTGAATTTTACAGCGGTCGTACCCACCGTTCACTGGTTAATTACCTTTCTCGGAAGATCAGTGGTGGTGTCCGACCCATGATCAAGGGTTCGATTCCAACGAACAAAAGAGAACACTAAACCTGAAAGAATGTATATCATTTTAGCAGGTCTACCTATAAAAATAAAACTATATTACTCCTATAATAGGAGCCCTGCAGTGTCTTCCTAAAAGGATGTAGAAGTAAACGGGAGTGAAATACCAGCACTCTGTTATCTAAGTAATGAAGTCAGAAGGATGAGGTGAGGAAGTATATACGACGCATGGTTGATAGCAGTGGCGATCTGACAAGCCGAAGCCTAGCACACCTATTCCCCCGGTCCCCGCTCCTGTCAGGCACACAGCTGCAAGCCGCGTGAGGTGAGTCTAGGGGAGAGTGACGAGAGTTTGGGCTGCAATACCAGTCTCCGAGGCCTTGTTCTCAGTAATACGTGCGACATTTTTTCTCATTGCTTTCATGGTCTGTAAATGGAACAATGTGTCAGATGCTTACATTATAATGTGCTTTAGATTTCCATCGTTCGCATTTGAGGTTTAGGCTTCACTTGATAGCCTTGGTAGCTCAAGACGGTGTTATTGGACCTTTATATATATATATATATATATATATATATATATATATATATATATATGTGTGTGTGTGTGTGTGTGTGTGTGTGTGTAAATAACGTGACTAAAGAAGTAGAATCAGAGATAAGACTTTTTTGCAGATGATGTCATTCTGTATAGAGTAATAAATAAGTTACAAGGGTGTAAGCAACTGCAAAATTACTTCGATAATGTTGTGAAATGGACAGCGGGCAATTGTATGATGACAAACGGGGTTAAAAGTCAGGTTGTGAGTTTCACAAATAGAAAAAGTCCTCTCAGTTTTAATTACTGCGTTGATGGGGTGAAAGTTCCTTATGGGGATCACTGTAAGTACCTAGGTGTTAATATAAGGAAAGATCTTCATTGGGGTAATCACATAAATGGGATAGTAAATAAAAGGTACATATCTCTGCACATCGTTATGAGGGTGTTTAAAAATTATAGTGAGGATATAAATGAGACGGCATATAAGTCTCTGGTAAAATCCCAACTAGAGTATGGTTCCAGTGTATGGGACCCTCACCAGGATTACTTGATTCAAGAACTACACACGATAATTTATCGTAAGCCTACACACACAAATAGATATCTCCACGCAGATTCTCACCATCACCCTGCCCAGAAACATGGTATCCTTACAACTCTGACTACCAGGGCCAGGAGGATTTGTTAAGTGTCAGCTCTACAAGAGGAAATTAACACCTTAAGAACCACCTTTGAGAGCAACGGTTACAGCAGAGCTTTGATCTCAACGGTTCTGAAATCGACACATAATCGGACGTCTGTTAAGGAAAATGATGTAAAAGGAACTGCTTACCTACCTTACATACATTACACGACGGATCGTATTGCTAAAATCGTACGTAGGTACCATGTACGAACTGTTTTTGGAACATCAATTAAGATTAGGCAACTCCTGCGACCAACTAAGCATAGTTTGCCTAAATTGCAACAACCTGGTATCTACAGAGTTCCCTGTACTTGTGGACAAACTTCGAGAACTGTATGTACTCGCATCAAAGAACATACCAGATGTATCAGACTCAACCAACCTGATAAATCAGCTGTTGCTGATCATGCCTTAACACCTAGTCATAATGTGTTGTTCCAAGAAGTGGATGTTCTTGCCCGTATAAAGCAATATCGCCCAAGAATTATCAGGGAGGTGGTTGAAATACGTAAACACCCAGATTATTTCAACCGCGATACAGGCTACAACCTCAGTGAGTCATGGCTACCTATTATCAGAACCATTAGAGAGTAATGCTTTACTGTTGCTATTCGTTGTCTCTAGCTAGGGCTAAAATGGCGTCCCTTTTACATCTTAGGGCACCATTTCAAGTTCCTTGTTGCTTTCTCCTAGCAACCTTTAATGCGTCGTTTCATTTCTCTGTTGTCTCCTGATGAAGAAAGGCAAGGTTCCTTTCGAAACGCGTAGAGTGTGTTTTATAATTAATTACACGCCATGAGCCCAAAAATATACCTCATGAATAGTTACACGGGCCGTTAAAATCTAATGATAACACAAATATCATTCGGCATCTGAAGTTGTTAACCAAGACTTCTGCGTGGACATCCTATTGACAGGTACAGATAGTCCTGACAACGCCATTCAACTCTATAATGTAATCACCTCGTTACTATAGGCTAGAGAGTTTCCTATCCGTAAATAGCGCTCTAAAAACCCCTACATCTTATGAGAACCAGGTACCTTGCAGCCTCCCGCTAGAAAATGGTGCGGTAAAGCTCTTGAGCCTATTCTGGGATCCCAATAGCGATTTACCACAATTCGGCGTCGCAAATTGTACCCAAAAGGATGCAGTATGGACAAAATGGATGGTGCGGGCTAGTATAGCATCCATCTACGATCCATTAGGGCTCCTAGGGCCTGTGATTGATGGGTGTAAATCATTCATCGGAGTCCTTTGGCAACATTTTTTTTTTTTTTTTGCTAGTTGCTTTACGTCGCACCGACACAGATAGGTCTTATAGCGACGATGTGACAAGGAAGGGCTAGGAGTAGGAAGGAAGCGGCCGTGGCCTTACTTAAGGTACAGCCCAGCATTTGCCTGGTGTGAAAATGGGAAACCACGGAAAACCATCTTCAGGGCTGCCGACAGTGCCTTTGGCAACTGAGCTTAAATTGGGATGAGTCATTGCCTCAAGAACTTCAGACACGATGGAAGAAAATTCACAAGCAAGTCCCTGAACTGAACAAAATTCGTATACCACTCAGGAACAGCAGATTGTATGAATGCGAGCATAGAATTGCATGAATTTTCTGATGCCTCAGAAAGAGCCTGTGGTGTCTGTGTTTATCTTCGTTGCACAAGCCGAAGTGGAAACAGCTCAGTGCATTCACTGTCTTCCAAATAGATGGTTTCTTCTTTGAAGCAAATGTCGCTCCCAAGACTTGAGTTGAATGGTGCTCTCCTTTTAAATCAACATATGGGCAAGATTTAATCGGCGCTCATTCTCTAAATCAGGCACGGATATTACTGGACAGAATCCATCATCGTTCTGACCTGGATTACTGGATGTTCTTCGTTTGGAAAACCTATGTGACCAATAGTGTTTCGGAGATCCAGCGACTAACATTTCGGGAAGCTTGGAGACATGTTGAATCACTTGACAATCCAGCGGACATAATTTCCAAAGGACGGAAAACCTCATCAACTTCAAAACAATATATTATGGTGGGCGGGGCTCTCCTGGCTATCTATAGATCACGTTAGCTGGTATAGTGGGGAACTTATTACAAAATAGCGACTTCCTTCAACCCTTGGTAACAGTTCTCGCACAAAAAGTTTGTGAAGAACTAAAAGAAACAATAGACTTCAATTCTAAAGTTATCAGCGATTTAAGAAATGAGTTAAAAGCTCGCGAAAATGAAATTCTGGAATTAAAGTCTTTATTGAATTATAAAATGGACGAAATTGAACAATACCAAAGGCGAAACAGTATTCGAATTTTTGGGTTGCCCGAAGAATCTGGTGAGGACACAACTCACTTAGTGCTCAATGTGACCCAAAAATTGAAAGTCCCCTTAAGCGCTGAAAATATTGACCGCTCGCATAGGGTTGGTGCCCCTGGGTCTGGGAAGTCAAGGGCTATCATATGTAAATTTGTCTCCTACACCAAGAGATCGGCAGTTTTCCGTGCGAAGAGGCTGTTACATGGATCCAAGGTGACGATTCGTGAAGATCTTACCTCTACCAGACAGCATCTGTTGAAACAGGCAATTTCCATCTTTGGCGAAAAGCAGGTGTGGACTTCTGATGGCACAATTATCGTACTACAAGGGGGTGTTAAACACCGTGTGAGAAATACTGTCGAACTTAAAAAGATCTCTCCTCGCTGAAATTAAATTAGTATGTTCTATTCAGTATTCTCTTCTCTACTTTGCTTCAGGTAATCTAAAACTGTATGTAATTTTATTAGGACCTATAACTGAATATTAATTTTCTGGAATTTTGCAACCAGCCAAATTCAAGTATGTCTTCTAAACTTAAGTGTTCTGAAATTCACAAAATCATTGAAGATCTATCAGAAACCTATCCCTCTGATTTGAAAATAATTCACTTAAATGCTCAGTCATTAGTTGATAAGGTACATTTCGATGAGTTTTTTGACTGCTTTGTTGATTCAAATATTAACGTTATTGCTGTAAGTGAGACATTTTTCAAGGGGTTCATTCCGGACTCAGAGATTAACATTCCTGGCTTTAATCTATATAGAGACGATAGATTGGGCAAGAGAGGAGGAGGGGTGGCTGTGTACGTGAGGAGCAATATAAAATGTAAAATAGTTCACACCTCCCCTGCAGAATATTGTCGTAAGCCAGAGTATATTTTCCTAGAACTTGAATTACCTATAGGTAAAGTATTATTTTCATGCATCTACCGTCCTCCCAAAATTGGTTTCATGGATTCGTTTGTAGAGGCGATGTATAATTACGTTTTTCATTATAAATATGTTATACTTGCAGGTGATATGAATGGGCATTTTGGATCAGGGTCCTCGGAAACTGTAGTAATCGATGATGCACTTGACTCATGCAATTTAACTAGAATACCATTTGATGACACATACCATACTGCATATTGTCATTCTAATCTCGATACCATAGCTTCAAATTGTAATGATACCCTTCTTAAATTTGGGCAGACCCCAGCGAGTGGATTTTCTGGACATGATATGCTATATGCTGTCTTCTCTATATCGACACCCAAATATGAAAGAAAATGGATCACATTTAGGGATTTCCGCAGTTTTAATCCTGAAGATTTTCGAAAAGACGTAATTTCCGCTCCCTGGTATGAAGTATTTTCTCAGCGTAATATCGATGATAAAGTCATCAAATTTAATAGTTTAATTTCCGCGTTGTACGACAAACATGCCCCATTAAAACTAGTTCGAGCCAAACACCCTCCTAACCCGTGGATAACGTCTACAATAAAGAAATTAATCTCTGCGCGGGACAAGGCAAAAAGAAAGCACATCAAAACCAGGAAACCTGAAGACTTTGAAACCTTTCGCATCTTGCGTAATAAAACCAAACTCGCGATCCGTGATGCTAAAGTCAAACACATGCATTCTTTGTTCAGTAAGAGAACAACTCCGTCTGCTCTCTGGGGAACTATAAAATCATTAGGTATTGCTAAGAAAAATTCGCAACATACTTCCTCATTCATATCTGCAGAATTGCAAAATGATTATTTCTTAGAGATCTCACCAGTGAACAATTCTCACAGAATATCCGAAATTATTCATAGTTACATGAACACAAATGAACCTCAACGTGATCTCTTTTACTTTTCGTACATTTACCCAGAGGATATAGTCAAGGTATTTAAGAGCATGAATACCAAGGCTGTTGGACCAGATGGTATCTCACATCCCCTCCTAATGAACTGTTTGGATATAATCACTCCAGTTATAGCTCACCTGTATAATTTCTGTTTACAATCAGGAGTATTTCCAGCTGTGTGGAAAATGGCCAATATAAGACCTGTTCCTAAAGTTCCTTCTCCTCAAAAATTTGATGATTTCAGGCCAATCAGTATTTTGTCAATATTAGGTAAAGGATTAGAAAGGATTGTTTACCAACAACTCACTTCGTATTTAAATACTCATTCTATACTTAACACATTTCAGTCTGGTTTTCGAACAGGCCATAGCACTACGACGGCACTTCTCAAAGTCACCGATGATATCAAGTTTGCAATGGACAGAAAGGAACTAACGCTTCTGGTATTATTCGATTTAAGCAAGGCATTTGATAGAGTTCATCATGACCTCCTTCTGACTAAATTACGTACAATGGGCATATCTCTATCAGCTCTCTCTTGGTTTGAATCGTTCTTGAAAGGGAGATCTCAGCGTGTAGTATTTGACAAACAACATTTTTCTAAGTGGTCTAGTGTGCATTATGGCGTCCCTCAGGGTTCCGTGTTGGGTCCCGTTTTGTTTTCGCTGTATATAAACGATCTGCCTGGAGTTTTACGCTACACGAGACATCATATGTATGCCGATGATTTACAGATCTATTACCATTTTCCTGTGAATCGTGTTGTCGAAAGTATTAGTAAAATAAATCTAGATATAGAAAGACTACATCAATATACACTAAGTCATAATTTACTATTAAATGAAAACAAAACTTTAGCTATTTTTCTAGGATATCGAAGAAACTTATCAAATCTTTTCAACAGGGACATTCCTCCAGTAATTGTAAACGGTTCTGTAGTCAAGTATCAGGAATGTGTTAAGAATTTAGGTATTCTAATGGATAACACTCTGTCCTGGACCTTTCACGCCAAGCACTTGGTCAAGAAAGTGTCTGGCATATTGCATCAGTTTCGACGAAACTTGCCGTATCTTCCTTTCTCGGTGAGAAAGATGCTGATCCAAAGTATGGTATTTCCTATTTTAGATTACGGCGCTGTACGGCGATATCTCTGAGAAATATAATAGCAAACTCCAACGTATTCAGAATGCCTGTGTTCGATTCGTCTTCAATATTCGTAAAGACTGTCACGTAACATCTTACTACAAAGCCGCAGAGTGGTTGAAACTCAGGGATAGACGATCATACTCAGCTGCTTGTTTACTTCTGAGAATTTTAAAATCTAATGCTCCCTCATATTTGACCAAGTCCTTTGTCCAGATGAGTCAAGTGCACGACCGGGACAATAGGTTTACAGCTAACACCCTTCAGGTTCCACAGCATCGTACGGTAAAGTGCAGTAAGTCGTTCATTGTCACTGTCTCTCAATTATACAACGATCTTAAACTATATGAAATTCAGCAAAGTAGTGTTGGAACTCAGAAAAAATATCTTAAATACCGCTACCTTTCCACTTATTAAGCCATGTAAATGAATTTTCACCAAATTAATTAAATAGTACGAAATATCATAATCCCCTAGATACATTTTAGATGCTCAGTTTTACTCTTAATTCATCCTCGGCTTTAAAATTCTTAGGTTTCTGTTTCGTCTTCTGTTCCTTGTTAGTATAGTGTATGTTTATGAAATGTTAAAGTATTATTGTAACCTCCTAGATGTTTAGTTTTTAATCTTATTCTTATATCCTCAGTAGGAAAATGTATCTTATGCTTTTTATGTATTCTTTTATTAGATTTTGTATGTTAGGTGATACATTTAAGTTAAAGTGGCAGTTAGTTACAGCCAAAGGGACCTCTGGTCCTACTTGTAATTAACTTTAAATAAATATATTTCTATTTCTATTTCTACAACGACTACGGCGTATCCCAAGCAAAGCCACGTATAGCATTCATCTCATGATCAGGAGGTACAAGCCTTGTAGCATGGGAAGGCAATATCCTTTTACAGCAAACTCCTCACGTTAAATCCACTCCTGTATGGGGATTATCTGCTAAGTGTGGGCGGTAGGTTGGAGAATACTGATGTACCATTTGACCGAAATCATTCTCTCATAATGCCAGCTAAGCATCACGTAACCAAACTGCTTATTTGGAATGAACATGTACGGTTATTGCATGCAGGGATCCAACATTTTTAGCCTCACTGCGAGAACGATTTTGAATTTCCAATGGTCGATCTGTTATTAGAGAGGTGCATGTATCAAAATAATTTGAATTGCAATAAATGCTACTCTTTGCTCGGTTCCAGGCGATCCAGAACTAGTGGATGGGAGTATCATATATATTAGACAGGTGACACGCAAATGCATCACATGCTTCAAGACAAGCGCCAAGGCTAGTGTTCAACTCATGGGACAATTACCCGTACCTCGAGTCACATCTGGCAATCCATTCTCTCACTGTGGTATAGACTATGCGAGACATTTACAAATTCAAATATGTTAACCCCAGCAGCAAAATACAGAAAAGGCGCTATGTTGCTTTGTTTGTATTTATGTCACATTGAGCTCGTAAGCGACTTAACTACCGAGGCCTTCATCGCTGCTTTAAAGAGATTCATATCCAGACGTGGTCGTGCAGCCACACCTTCAGCGACAATGGGAAATACTTCGCTGGGGCGAGAAAGAAATTGAGTGAAATATCACGCCATCACTTTTCCATGGATCACATATCTGCTATATCAAAGTTCACCACGCAGGAAGTAATCTAGTGTCACTTCATTCCTCTTCACTCCCCTCATTTCGGCGGTCTGTTGAAATCCGGCATCAAGTCCATGAAGAACCACCTCAGGAAGATTGCTGGGAATACTCTTCTAGCCCTTAGATGACTACACTGCACCCTAAAATTGAGGTACGTATGAACTCAAGACCAATTTCTTCATACCCAACAGTCCTGATGAGTACGCGTTCCTTACCCCTGGTCACTTGTTAATTGGAGAGCCTTTGAATTCTTTCCCTGCACAAGATTGTCTCTTAGGTCTATCATCACGCCTGTCAAGACGGCAACAGGTACAACGGTGCCGTCAACTAATCTGTAAACGGTGGACGGCAGTCTACTTGGGCCAGCTTCATCAGCGATCCAATTACCTCCTCAATCAGCCCAATCTGATCCTGAAAGAGGACTACATCCCACCACTGATGTGGCCTACTGGAATCATTGAAGAAACACATCCAGAGACAGACGGTCGGGTTCATGTCATAATCACTGGCCTACGAACCAGTAGAGGGTCTTACAAAAGCCTATTACCAAAGTTTTCCTTTCTCCTGATGAAATAAACTATAATAATAATGACCAGGAGCAGGTCTGCCGAGTCGCCGCCGTATAGGTCACCTGCGCGTCTGTGAGGATGGGGCCCTATCTATGATTAATTCTAATGGTGAAGACGGCACACACACCCAGCCCCCGAGCCACTAAAATTAACTAATGAAGGATAAAATTCCCGACCCGACCGGGAATCGATCCCGGTACCCTCTGGAGAAAAGGCCAGCATGGTAACCATTTAGTTAGGGAACCGGTCATGAAATAAACTAGACAGTGTATTGCACCCAGAAGGCGAATAAGCTCATGGTAATTTAATTAATTTAATAGATTTGGATATGTGAATGCTATATACAGTGAGTTTAGTACAGGAATTTCACTGGAAAGCAACAAAGGGACCCTCCCCCCAGTGCTCAACATTATCCTTCGTACGTGGTTATAGACACATTCGGTTAAGTCACAAATATCTCCAATAAAAAATAATGAGCCGCCTAGTGACAACGCCAACCGAAATTTCTCACAAAAGCCGGAAACATCGGAACAAAGGAGCCACGCCTAGAGTAAAGAGGAGGACAGAAGATTGAAAACAGGGATAAAGAGATACCCCCTTGTCATAGTGGTTCGGTCCAAATTGCACGACATCAAAAGGGCCGTAGGCGATATTCAACCAATCAAAACATCGAAAATTCCAACCGCCCAACTGAAGTAATAATGTCAGTTCGTTTTCGCGACTCGGAGGTGAATTAAAGACGAAAACAGATCTCTTTAATAAGAAATTTTGCGATAATTTAAGTACAAAATTAATTATGAGCAACTACGTCATTAAAATGTGTGAAGTGGATTCGTCCAAGAGAAAGTGCCAAACAACCGTAAGTCGTTACAAATCCGCTAGGAGAAAATACACCACGGATGCTTATCATTTTATTTAAATATGCACGAACGATTCTCATAATTCTTTGCAGCAGTGCAATAGCACCAATTTTTGGAGTCATGGACAACATTTAATTTATTAATTAAGCCACACGCATCAGAGATATCAACGTGTATTAACTGTATTAATCCGCCATCCCCGTCTTCAAAATTAGTTCCGGTGCATGGTCAGAAAACTGCAAAACAAGCTGAGGACACCTAAAAGCAGTCAGTATCAGTCGCAGTCAGTATCGGTCACGGTCAGTCACAGTGAGTCGTAGTCAGTCACGGGCAGTCAGTCACAGTCACAGTCAGTCAGCAATCAGGTACGATCGTTCTATCAGCGGGACTCGTCCGTCATTTTGTATGAGCCGCGCCGCAGTGACAATAACTTTTGTGTATGAAGAGAATTGGAAATGTTTCAACATTTTCGCGGTGCAGTGCCATTCTATGTGTCCGACTCAACAAACATTTGTAAGCTGCAATTTATAAACTTGAATCAGACTTGCATTGTTAGACAATTAAAGTTGGGTGCAGTGTAATTAATTTAATAAGCTCAAATGCTGAACATTAAAGGTAGCTTATTGCCAGGGAAGTGACTACAAAGCTCTAGCAACTGATGAAAATACTTGGCGAAGGAAGCAGTTTTAAATACAGTACATGAAGAAGAGACCCATAAAAGCCACTGTTTCGTACCAGTAGAAGGGTAGACGGTAGACAGCAATTCACACAGATGAAAGAAAGATGGTCAATGACGCATTCCGAGGACAGTCCAGTTAGGAGCAAGGGTCCACTAAGCTCTGTTTACGATAAGTTAACGGGAGCCGGGAGTTGCAGAATTAGATAAGGACTGACCCGCTGATCAGTAGAGGATTATTTCGGCTATAGGAATCGTCTATTCCAGTGACAAACGTGGTTTATAATCTAATTGTAAAAATTAGTATAATTAGTGTGTAATATACAATAAACTTCAAGAATAGTGTGTGATAAATTGATGCGTGTGATTAGTGAAATAAAAATGCATTCTATTGGAGTATTCTACGGTTCCTCGACCATGCTTACGGCCTTTGCCATGGGTTAACTTCGCCATGGAAACGAGGACTGGCTTAATTCAGTAAGCAATCGATGATCCGTCACAAGGTAAAGAAAATATTGATTTATTTTTGTAATTAATGTGACGTTGGGCAAAGTGTTTTCCGCATGTAGGTTACGGTATATTGATGTCGAATCCCCAATGAGGAGGATTATGTGTTTGGCTATGACAAGTAGAAACTGGGTTCACGTACCTAATAATAATAATAATAATAATAATAATAATAATAATAATAATAATAATAATAATAATAATAATAATCCACGTGGGAGATTGGGGCAGTCAGGTATAACGATCGGGATTTGAATGTTTTAATCCAACATGATGGGCGAGATAAGATTCCGAGATATCCGACGTATCGGAGTATATATAACAGTCGTTTTTTGAAGGAGAGTTACCACCGTAAAGTAAAAATAATAACAATAAGAAGAAAACGCCAGATAAATTTCGTCTATGTTACGAAATCTTTGTAGTTTGCGTGTACTTGGTAATGATTGGTCACAGTTATAATTTTGTTCAAATTAAATAAATAACCGAATATGTGGACGAAATAATAATAATAATAATAATAATAATAATAATAATAATAATAATAATAATAATAATAATAATTTTATCATGAACGTATAATAAATTGAGCTGAGGTAGCTTATGATTTTCAAGTAATAAAAGTTGGGTATAGTCGTATAATTAATAAGCTCAAATATGAACCTTAAAGGTAGCTTATTGCCAGGGAAGTGACTATAAAGCTCTACCAATTGATGAAAATACGTGGAGAAGGAAGCAGTTTTAAATACAGTACATGAAGAAGAGACCCATAAAAGCCACTGTTTTGTACAAGTAGGAGGGTAGACGGTAACTAGCAATTAACGTACATGAAAGAAAGATGGTCAATGTGTGTAATGAATATATGAGAGAAGTGAGAATAATAATAATCCAGTGTCAGAATATAGGAAATATCTGTAGTGTCATTATCCGCGAGATGGAAGGTAGACGGAAAACCTATTGTGACCGAGCTCGATAGCTGCAGTCGCTTAAGTGCGGCCAGTATCCAGTAATCGGGAGATAGTGGGTTCGAGCCCCACTGTCGGCAGCCCTGAAGATGGTTTTCCGTGGTTTCCCATTTTCACACCAGGAAAATGGCGGGGCTGTACCTTAATTAAGGCCACGGCCGCTTTCTTCCACTTCCTACGTCTTTCCTATCCCATCGTCGCCATAAGACCTATTCGTGTCGGTGCGACGTAAAGCAAATAGTAAAAAAAAAAAAAAAAAAAACCTGTTGTGTAGGTAATCAGATTTTGATTATAGAAATAGTAATGCCGTGTTGGTAAATATGTATTCCATTGCTAACTTGAAGGAGATGAAATAAATGAGATGCATACGATAAAGAAGTCCAATGGGAAGATTGAAAATACGATCACAATTACGAAATGATATCCCAAGTGGAATTAATAGGCAAAATGCGCGAGAAGAGGCCGGAAGGGCCATGTCGGGAAGAAAATAAGTTATAGTCGTCTTTAAGGTATAAGAAGACGACATATTAAATTAACATAATTAGCTCCATGAATCGGAGTTCAAATCTACGTGAATAAAAATGAAAAGAAAGTAAAAAGAGGTGCTGAATACGCCAGTAATTATCAGGGATCACAAGGAATAATTAGAAATGACAGGTGAAGTCATTACTTCAGAGACGAAGGTGCTCGTAGATATTATCGCGAAAATAAATGGACCAATGAAGATATGAGATCAGTAAGCAAGGTAGCAATGAGATAGGATTAATGTGATGTTTATTGAATGATTAAATTCTGAGACGAATTATATGAGGATAATTATTTTTGATTGATTGCCGACAGTAGAACCTCAGTGTGAATAAATATTTAAACGTAAATTGTAACCAGGTGATTTAATTTGTGTGTTATTGGCGAGGTAAGCTGTGCTATTTATCACTGACCGTGTAAGTGTAAATAATTAATTACGCGAACGAAATTAACATACTCATGAAATATGGTGGAGACATTAGCTACTGGTATATTTAGTGAGATATAGAACGGAGTCACTAAAGATGCCAGTTAACAAACCGACGTTATTGTATCCTATACGATAATATAAATTTTATGGCGCCGAGAGTTTCGAATCAAGATAGGAAGGTGCGTAAACGTCAAATACGATGTAAATTCAGTGTACCGGGCGAGTTGGCCGTGCAGTTAGGAGCGCGCAGCTGTGAGCTTGCATCCGGAATATAGTGGGTTCGAACCCCACTGTCGGCAGCCCTGAAGATGGTTTTCCGTGGTTTCGCATTTTCACACCAGACAAATGCTGGGGCTGTTCCTTAATTAAGGCCACAGCCGCTTCCTTGCCATTCCTAGGCCTTTATTATCCCATCGTCGCCATAAGATCTATCTGTGTCGGTGTGACGTAAAACAAATAGCAAAAAAAGTCAGTGTAGATAGAGTATTTCAGGATTGTGTGCTTTTGTTTATGCTATTTTAATGAGCAATATGTTTGGCATTGTTGTGCATGTGTATATAATTTCAAGGCAGTGGCGTATACTGAGGGCTATCGAGGCTATCAGTGAAGCCCAAACCTCAAATGCGAGCGATGGAACTCTAAAGCACATTATATTGTAAGCATCTGACACATTGTTCCATTTGCAAAACTTGAAAGCAATGAGAAACACCTCGCACGTATTTCTGAGAACAAGGCTTCGGAGCCTGATATTGCAGCCCAGACTCCCGTCCCTTCCCATCGACTCGCCTCACGCGGCTTGCTGCTGTCTGCCTACAGGTGCGGGGACCGGCGGAGGATACCTGTGCTAGGCTTCGTTCCGTCAGATCGCCACTGCTAACTATCACCCATGCGTTACTCATCGTATGTACTTCCTCACCTCATACTTCTGACTTATATAGATACCAGAGTGCTTGTATTTTCCCGTTTACTTGTACATCCTTGTAGGAATACACTGCAGGGCTACTGTTATAGGAGTAATATAGTTTTATTTTTATTGACAGATCTGCTAAAATGAAACGCAATCTTTCAGGTTTAGTGTTCTCTTTTGTTGGTTGGAATCGAACCCGTGTTCATGGGTCTGACACCACCACTGATCTTCCGAGGAAGAGAATTAACCATTGAACGATGGGTACGACTGCTGCAAAATTCAACATTGTTATTTAACGATTATGATGATGATGTTAATAATAATAATAATAATAATAATAATAATAATAATAATAATAATAATAATAATAATAATAATAATAATAATAATAATAATAATGGTGCATGGCATCTACATAGGCTTGGTGGTGACCTAATAAGGATAAAATGAATGGCGAAGACGTCATAAACACCCAGTTCCCAAGTCAGGGGAATTAACACTATGAGGGGGTTGATTCTGAAAATTGAACCGGGGCCGTCGGACCAAAGACAAGCATTCTATCCATTTAGCCTCAAAGCTGGACTTCAATTTGCTAAACCTTAGGCTACCAACTCGATTGATCAGGTGTTGAGTATTGACGGTGGCAGAGGCCAGGGCAGTAGCTTGTGAAGCAGCCTTGACAACACAGCGGGCAACTCCGTTGGCTGCAGCTCAAAATGCTTAAGGCTTGATGTTCCCTACACCAACTATCGAAAAGGGGTAGCCTAAGTCTATTGGTAGCCCACGTCTTGATACCAGCATACGACTCTGTTTCAAGGATGATTTCATCCTTTAATTTAGTAATAGTAAGGAAGGACAACCTGGTGGTCATCGTTATTAAATTGCAACATTTCTCTTTATCTTAGTGAAAGACATCGCAAATAAATCATCATGACCACTAAATGTAACTATGAAAGCATGTCATGTCATTGAACCGACCATGATAAACTAAGTTAATGTCAAAATAAATGCCGCAAAGTTGTTTGATTAAGACTGCTGAAACCTGTCACAACAGCACATAACATAACAGCTTGTAATTAGAATGGTTGTTAAGTGTGATAAGCGGTATTATTTCTATATTTGTAGAAAGGCGAGTTCAATTGATCAATGGCAGAACAAAATGTACTTGTAAATTCTAAAGTGTCCAATGACTGCCACAGTGAGTAAATCAAAATTATATTTCACGGCTGATAAATGGTTTTAATCTGCCAATTTGTATTAAATTTAATGCCGGCCATGAAAGGCAACAACAACCCATTTGATACCACCGTGTGAGTAAAATAACAATCAAATGAATTATGTTGAGAAATGAGTGTGTGTGTTCATGGGCGCAAAATTGTTTCGCACGGTTAACAGTCTGCAATGCTAGGTTCCCTAAATACGTTGAATTATTTGAATTATAGCTGTAATGAACTACTTTCATTGATGATATTTGGTCTTAAGAATTAATTGTGTTATGACTCTTGAAACATATGGATTTCATTTTATTATCATTTTTAAGAATAATTAATTATTTAATTTCAGTTGATTTTGAATTATTCTCAAGTACAGTTAGCTAATGGTTTTTCTTTTGATTTTGGTTTAAATTTCAGGATTCTTTTTATTTCAGAATCATGGTTATTATGTATTATTTTCACCTCCTTTGAGCGGGAGTAAATTCATTTCAATTTCGCCAAATTTTATTTGATTTTAAATTCGTTTGATTTCATTTTTATTGTCAACAAATTGTATGTAACTGGTTTTAAATCAGTCTGGGCTACGTTATTGTAGATTAGCTTGACCCACAGTAGGTTTTTTGGATCCCCATTGACCCTATAAATCGAGGAACATGGACGTAACATCACTGAGGTAAGTTTCTACGTGCGCAGTATTATTTTTCTCAGGAGCTGAGGCAAGTCTACAGGACGACCAACCACCGCCACACATGCAGTCAAAAGGGTACAGTATATAGTGTAAATGCTTAACATCCGTCGTAGCAGATATGATTTATATTCGTGTGGTTATTTCTAGCCGAGTGCAGCTCTTGTAAGACAGACCCTCCGATGCGGATGGGGGCATATTCCATGTGTAGGTAACTGCGTGTTATTATGGTGGAGGATAGTGTTGTGTGTGGTGTTTGAGTTGCAGGGATGTTGGGGACAGCACGAACACCCAGCCTCCGAGCCATTTGGAATTAACCAATGAAGGTTAAAATCATCGACCCAGCCGGGAATCGAACCCGGGACCCTCTGAACCGAAGGCCAGTACGCTGACCGTTCAGACAACGAGTAGGGAGAGTCGTAGCAGATACTGTAGTGCAAAATGTGACTGTAAATTTTGTTTCCCTTTATTTGTTTTTGTTTTATATGTTAAGGTTATGGCCACTTTCAGGCATTGAAATTGATAATGTTTACATATACCTTGTATGCCTCAGTGAAACTCTTCTCGTTAATTTTAATTTGTGAATAATTAGGTGAGCGGTATGCTCGATGCGTCTTATATTTTAGCCCCTTGTGGTCTGCAACCCCCTCAGAGAATTGTATTACGCCAGATGGCAGGACGCACCAGTGCATACCTCGTGACTAGCAGCGTGACGCTTCGCCATACTGCCTTGTGGACTCGACATAAATGCAACCTGTGATTTAGAAGTACCTGTATCTTTGTTTTAGTGTTGTATCACAATCAAGGTAAAACTCTACATCCCGCAGCCCAACGTTTATAACATTATAGGGAAGTGAAAATAATGTAAATCTTACTTGGAATTCCTTTTAGAGGAGAGATGTGTTCATTGCCATGTCTAGGAACCCACCAGCCCGCCCCGAGAAGTATATTTACTTTTATAACCTAATAAAGAGCAGTAGCCGCCATCGTCCATGGCTCAAGTAGTTTCTTGCATTCTCATTGGTCATGGTGAACGGAATGTGACGTCATTGCCATCAATGCTGATAAATACATTGCGCTACCAACCCCGGCTGAATAAAAGCACAAACAAAAAAACACCATGTAAAATTACAATGCGGCTTTAATCGTCCGGACCAATGGTCTTGTCCAGGTCTTATCCTAACCGTCCGCACGGCAAGAACCAGTCCAGACCAATCGTGTTTCCACATGAAACTAGAGGCGTAGGGCCGCTTCGCGGCTTCTTACCGTGCAGACCAATGGTCTTGTCCACGGCAAGAATCCTAACCGTCCAGACCAATCGTGTTTCCACAAGAAACTAGGGGCCTAAGGCCGCTTCGCGGCTTCTAACCGTCCAGACCAATGGTCTTGTCCACGGCAAGAATCCTAACCGTCCAGACCAATCGTCTTGTCCACGGCAAGAATCTTAACCGTCCAGACCAATCGTGTTTTCATATGAAACTAGGGGCCTAAGGCCGCTTCGCGGCTTCTAACCGTCCAGACTAATCGTCTTGCCACCAGCTATCGAAGCAGCTCACTCATTAGTTTCTCCGTATAGAGGTTGGCAGCTCTTAGCATAGCTTCACAACATCCTTCCCGAGAAGGCCGCGAGCGTGTAAACAAACGACAGTCGTTCTGCGCGCAGCTGAATGTAGTGAGTGCTGGGCTGCGAGAAGTAAAGCTTTGATCACAATCAATTTGGTCATGTTGCATGTAAATGTTTGTTGTCTATTCTACCAGAGAGAATGTTGCACAACGCCAACAGAAGGAATATGAAGATTTTAATTTAGAGTTATAACATTATTTGTCACATTCAATGCTTTTTCGGGTCTGTCCAGTGATATACGGAACGGTCTTATATTTTTTGTTTCGCTACTAATGACAGAAGAAATCAAGAAGGGAATATATGACACTCATTTTAGTTGGATGAAGCGACAATCATTGATGATGATGATGATGCTTGTTTAAAGGGGCCTAACATCGAGGTCATCGGCCCCTATCGCGACAATCATTGGAACAAGATCAATATTATTTGCTATATCTCAGGATAGCAGTAGTGATAGAACAGTACATTCTTAACACATCATTTGTTCGATATTTTACATTTTTTAACACTGAAGAAAAATTGGTGTCGCAAATATAGGACAGAGTGGTAGTAACGTCAGGTAAGTCTTCAGAGGAGGCTAAGTGAAAAAAGCCCTCAAGCTACACTTGTGCATTGCTATGCACAGAGACGAATTTAGTTCTGTCGCAAGCAGTAAGCTTTATAAAGCAGTGTAAGATATTTTTGTGACAATTTCTGGGTTCGGTATTTCCCTTTCTAAATCAATGAAGTGAATGGCAGGCAGCTAAAGAAGAGATTTCGAATTTAGCTCTAACAAGGTGGAATTAGAATAATAGGCTACAGCAAACTGTGTATACACACAAACAAGGAATAACATTTTGATTAATTCAATCGAATCGCTAAATGTAGAAAGGGAGCCTGTCCAGTTCGACAAAGTTCAGGAAAATGTTAAAAACTATATTACATTCGTATGATACGCAGTATTACATTTCGTGGTATGAAGAGAGGAAAAAGAGTATTATCTGATCGTTGTAACGTGGATTTTCAAACACGCATTTTCACATACACACTCGGAATCAACAATATAAGTGTTTGGAAATGTCCTATTTCTGCACTTAAAACGTAACATCAGCACAAAAGAAATCTGTATTCGAAATAGAAGTATTTATAAACACTAAAGGATTCCTTGTTCTGCGTTCGGGCGTCATTTCCGAATGGTAAATGAGATTTTCCTTTCAAATTACATAACTAGAGCAATGTTATAGACACCGGAACGTACCGGATTTTAAGAACGTTTGCTAACCTATGACACTGTCATCTCGCACCACACTGTTGAACAAAAATATTTTGTGCACTGAAAAAAAAGATGTAGTATAAAAGGAATAAAAACCCTCAATTTAAAATTGTATTTACTTTCTTTATTTGCGAATTGACCACTTAGAATCTCGCTACAATTTCATTTTTTCTTTGTCTGAAGTTTCCTCTTCCTACAGTACTCCTTCATACGGGCGCTATGATGTTTCATCTTTCCATCCGTCCAGGCTCTTCCAGTATTTGCAGTTCTTTCGACTTGAAATCCTTCCAGATATTTAATCATTGTCCGAAATGTTTTCCTGTCTAATATCTGAACTTCCTGGATGTTCAACTTCTCTAGATATTTACGAAATTCCTTAGTCCATGCCGTCATTGTCTTCTTGTTTCACAGGTAGCTGAATAATTTTTGGTTAGTCTGGTTTTGTCCATTCTGTACCGTACAAATGCCCGAGAAATGATAACCTCCTATTTTTCATGGTCTCTGAAATTTTGTCCACATTTTTCCAGACGTCATTGTTGTTCCGAAGATTCCAACCGGTTTCAGTCTGGATTTGGCCCAAGATTTTTGGTAGTATTCTTATTTCTAGGATCTCCAGCTTCTCCAATTTGTAATTCATCGAGAGGCATTCGCTGGCATACAGGCATTCTGTTTTTACTACAGCAAACTGTGAATACACACAAACAATAAGATAACTCCCTCCAGAACTCTCAGTTAATGTCTGGAATACACTTTACTTTTCTCTAGAACTTCTGCTTCGGGAGGGGAGGTTTCCCACAATAGGTTGCCTGTGTCGACACTGATAAAATATTTAGTCATCACATATCCTGATTTGACAGAATAATATTCGAAATAGAAGTATTTAGAAACACTATAAGATTCCTTGTTCTGCCTTCGGAACAGTGGCGACGATAAGGACCCCACAGCCCCCGCAAGGCGCGGGGGGAGGGGGGGGTAGTCGTGCAGGGTACGAAATCGCAGGAGGGAAGGGAGGGATTTCCCCCGCCGACGATTTTACCTCAAACGTTCCCCCTACTAAAATTGCCCGGGGGGATTCCTTTATTGTAAAATAATGAGGAAACTGTGGAACACATAATTTATTACTGAAATTAATTATTTTTACTGTGCATATTTTCATAAAGACATCAGCAATAACTCAAATGACTGCAAGACCTTGAGCAATGAAACAACGCAACAGTGGCAACTCCGCACCTGCACCCTATTGTTCACGTTTCACTCTGGCAAGTCCATCTGAAACCCGGGCAAATACACTGACTGACAGAGCAAATGCAACACCAAGAAGGAGTGGTTCGAAAGGGATGAAAGTTGGGGAAAAAACAGAGACGGCACGGACGAATAATTGATGTTTATTTCAAACCGATATGCAGGTTACACAATGCGCACGGCATCGACTCAGTAGGATGTAGGACCACCGCGAGCGGCGATGCACGCAGAAACACGTCGAGGTACAGAGTCAATAAGAGTGCGGATGGTGTCCTGAGGGATGGTTCTCCATTCTCTGTCAACCATTTGCCACAGTTGATCGTCCGTACGAGGCTGGGGCAGAGTTTGCAAACGGCGTCCAATGAGATCCCACACGTGTTCGATTGGTGAGAGATCCGGAGAGTACGCTGGCCACGGAAGCATCTGTACACCTCGTAGAGCCTGTTGGGAGATGCGAGCAGTGTGTGGGCGGGCATTATCCTGCTGAAACAGAGCATTGGGCAGCCCCTGAAGGTACGGGAGTGCCACCGGCCGCAGCACATGCTGCACGTAGCGGTGGGCATTTAACGTGCCTTGAATACGCACTAGAGCTGACGTGGAATCATACGCAATAGCGCCCCAAACCATGATGCCGCGTTGTCTAGCGGTAGGGCGCTCCACAGTTACTGCCGGATTTGACCTTTCTCCACGCCGACGCCACACTCGTCTGCGGTGACTATCACTGACAGAACAGAAGCGTGACTCATCGGAGAACACGACGTTCGGCCATTCCCTCATCCAAGTCGCTCTAGCCCGGCACCATGCCAGGCGTGCACGTCTATGCTGTGGAGTCAATGGTAGTCTTCTGAGCGGACGCCGGGAGTGCAGGCCTCCTTCAACCAATCGACGGGAAATTGTTCTGGTCGATATTGGAACAGCCAGGGTGTCTTGCACATGCTGAAGAATGGCGGTTGACGTGGCGTGCGGGGCTGCCACCGCTTGGCGGCGGATGCGCCGATCCTCGCGTGCTGACGTCACTCGGGCTGCGCCTGGACCCCTCGCACGTGCCACATGTCCCTGCGCCAACCATCTTCGCCACAGGCGCTGCACCGTGGACACATCCCTATGGGTATCGGCTGCGATTTGACGAAGCGACCAACCTGCCCTTCTCAGCCCGATCACCATACCCCTCGTAAAGTCGTCTGTCTGCTGGAAATGCCTCCGTTGACGGCGGCCTGGCATTCTTAGCTATACACGTGTCCTGTGGCACACGACAACACGTTCTACAATGACTGTCGGCTGAGGAATCACGGTACGAAGTGGGCCATTCGCCAACGCCGTGTCCCATTTATCGTTCGCTACGTGCGCAGCACAGCGGCGCATTTCACATCATGAGCATACCTCAGTGACGTCAGTCTACCCTGCAATTGGCATAAAGTTCTGACCACTCCTTCTTGGTGTTGCATTTGCTCTGTCAGTCAGTGTATACAGTATAACTTACTTGAAGCCTTGCTCCCTTGTCATCGCTTACACCACTCCTATACTTCTTGGGAAAGGTGTATTTGCGATAGGTATCAATAGGACAATATTCACTTAAGCAGCGTACAAACTGACAAATGTATTCAGTCAGCACTTAGCCGTGGTGGAGGAAGGTTCCACTAAAAAGCAATAAATCAGGACAAATCGCACCACTTCTGGCCTTCCTTAAGAAAGGGACAGTCTTTCATAAACTTCTCAGCTGATTGGAATGACTGTCTAATGTTTACCTATCTTGTTATAACAACAAAATTCAAACAAAAGGATTTAAAATTTGTTTTCTGGGGGAAGGGGTAATTTATTTAAGGGGAATTTTATACCCCCTTTCCCGTCGGATACTGCTTGAAATAAACACTAGTAGTTAAGCCCTATATTATTTCCCCCCACCATTTCTTTCTGATTTCGTACCTTGGGTCCATGGCTTGTGAGGGGCCCATGACTGTTTCTTAATTCAGTAGCTTAAGAGTGACTCTACATATTGATAAAGCTACAGCACACAATACAGTATTATTTGTATTACACAGAGTCTGTATAAAGATGTTTTCAAGCGAGGCGATGCATGTTTTCGGGTTTCATTCTGCCCATACACTCCACTGCTTGATAGTTTCGCCCAATTACACCACCTACCTATTCTGGATCGATCAAAATTGGCTAAAACTGCCAGGAGACGAATCCGGACTTCTTAGACTGGAGAACGAAGTGTAAAAGGCATGTCCCCAAAGCAGACAGACAATAACGTAGAGCTGAGGAGAATTTAAATGAATTAAGATTATTTACATAAGCTTGGAGAAAAAAGGTTTGAATACAGGAATAAAACAAATAAATAGGGAATACAGGGAGTTAAATACTCACATACATGGTTTTTAAAGATACTCGAATCACAATCAAATCGCTTGACTTATCAATTTGAATCTTATAGAATCTTGCACCGTCGCAACAGAGGTATCATGAATTGTGATACAATTATTTGTATTTATCACCAGACAGTGGCAATTAAAACGCGATGCAAAGTATTTTTCTCTCAAGGACCATTTGCAAGCATGAGATGAAAGAAACAGCTTTCACACAATAAAATTATCACGGCTCCCCAGACAAAGTCAAGGCATTTTTGTCAAAATAGAAACTTGGTTCCAACAATCTCCATAGAGACGACATCCTCAGAAATCAAAGACGCCAGTGAACCAAGGCTGGCAGAAAAGTAAACAAATATGGAGCACAAGGCGGTAAAAAAAAGGAATTGCCATAGTTGCGGAAACGAATAAACATGAGTCAATAAAATAAGTAAAATCAGAGCCGAATCTGGAAATAAACACATTATTGGCTGAGGAAGCCGAAAACAACGAGATAAAATAAGAATAATGTCCAAAAATAAATATCCATAAGACACTGAAAAGTACCACAGGTCCGATAACCATTCTACACCCACACGCACTCAGAGGCCAAACATGCGAATCAGAGTGAATAAAAAATATAATATCAAGACACGTTACGACAAGAATCGTAACAGCATTACATGAATCAGTCAACGGCTCATGAGCTTGACCTGAGAGCACAGGTCAGATACCAGGGTCACCGCAAAGAGGCCTGGACATCGAGCACAGAATAACATAGAGATGGCAATGCCTATTGCAATGCATTGGCTCGCTCAAGACCGACTCCAATCCTCAGACCGTAATATAAAAAACCATGGCGGCCGAAGTAGCCGGACTGCTGGAATTGGCTAACACGAAAACATCACGTACATATTATATATACGGCGGTAATTTAACATGATAAATGTAACATCTTAAGGAACATCACTTTTACACGTTGAAAACGCTTCGCCAACAAGTACGCACCACATATAATCAACTAGAATCACATATGTTCTACTAGAAAAGAGACCAACAAGCTGATTATTTAGAAATTTCAATTAGTCAAATAACGTTTCCTCTTGGATTTCACTTCGCTGGATAGATGAAAATATTATGATAAAACTGTTAAAATGACATTTCTAACATCATCCTGAATGTTTTAAAATAATGAAGGTGCGAAATTCCTCGATTTATTCGCTCTCATGAGAACTGTGAAACATAATTTGTTGCCTTACATTTGAAGTGGTGGACAATTTCTTAAATTCAGCACCCAATGAAACGGAAGTACACCCGAAATAATAATGTTATTGGCTTTAGGTCCCATTAACTACTTTTTACGGTTTCGGAGACGCCGAAGTGCCGAAATTTACTCCCGCAGGAGTTCTTTAACGTGCCAGTAAATCTATCTATACGAGGCTGAGATATTTGAGCACTTTCAAATACCACCGGACTGAACCAGGATCGAATCTACCAATTTGGGATCAGAAGGCCAGCGCCTTAACTGTCTGAGCCACTCAGCTCAAGTACACCCGAAATGATTATGTTAACCCAATGAACGGCCCTGGTAATGTTGACATATGGCATAATAGCACTTCACACAATGATAGTAACCTTAGTAATGAAACGTTCAGACGCTAAAGGCTTTTACCCGTTAAAGAACATGAGCGCAAAAACTCTGTTGACCAAACATTGATATTTAACCACATGGACGATCTTCAGTTCGGCGCAGTCTGCATGATAACAGATAACCACAGCATGAATCGTAAGGTGTTGGTAGTGTAAAACCTTACGTTATAAACCCAGCTAATCCCTCTAAGTCACTATTCCTTCTGTGTAACAGTATACAGATTGCTACATCTGTCACACTTATAAGGTTTGTTATACTCCAAGATCCAGCCAAACATTTCCGCAGACAAAGCACAGATTATTGTAAAATACACTTGCATCTAAATCACTCGACACTTTGAACCACATAGACACTGACGGAATGAAACAATTACCATTATATTCTATCTAAATATTTTTTGAGGAACACGAATAGTTTGGAAGTAGAGAAATGACTACCCTAACCTCAGACTTATTATCAAAATGATGTATGTACGCTACAATTTTGTCACGAACTTCAAAATAATCACGATGTATGTTCCTAATCCATTTCCTCTCTTAATGTTCTATTCCGCAGGAAACTTAAGTATAGTTGTATGAGAGGCATTGCCATAGTTAGACTAAAACATGGTCTACCTAGTGTACTCATATTTTTAATGGGTAAAAACACGATCAAAACAAGCATATTCTCACATTACTGGGTATAATTACAGATCCTGTGTGTCCACTGACTCATATAAATACACTCGCGCACTTATATTCTACAAAGAAACTAACATTTATCGTCAACTTTCATAAAATTACACAGACAACATACGATAACAACAAACCAAAACAAATCTACATTTCCAACAATTCCAGCTACTCGATTCGCAATCTTTGAACGATCGAGAGTTGCATTAAGGTCTGAGGATTGGAATCGGTCTTGGCTCGCGTGTGGCTCGCTGAAGCCGAGTTTTGCGCGGATCGCCATGTTGCCATTACGTCATTTTAGAAGATTTCTGTAACATTATTTCATTGGTTAACGTATCTAACGCAGTAGAAATCTTCCATAGTCATAATGATAAGCACGGGATAGTCCAGAAAACTGTTTTAATCGCAGCACTGGTAGTTTAAAATTTGGAAATATGAGCTCAAATAGCCTGTTATTATATCAGATTGTATTTAGCTCAAACGAATTGCCGATTTGCAAGGTGCAACTAAAAATAATGGAAAATATTCATAAACACCTATTTTAGAGAAATAATAAGACAGGTTATGGACCATGAATATTTATATAGATACCATATACAATACACATCCACACACAATATCATACACAATAAAAATATACACAGTCTGTAGGCCTAAAAATAAAGTAATACGAGGTCAGTAATAAATATATTCTGGAAGAGCAGTAAGTATGAGGTAAATATGCATAATTATTATAGAATTGTTGAGCCAAGTAAGTCATATAAAAATAGAAAAATATTTTACATTAGTACATGTGATGAAATTAATTAAGTTAATTAATCTCAAGAATTTTTTGTAATGTAATGAAATAACCATACCTTAAATAACTATATAGCTATATGGACTTCAAGTGAGATAAAATAAGGCACATACAACACCCACAATTATTACACACTCAATGACATTCACATCATATAAAATAATTTACACAAGGCTAGGTCTAATATTTTACTACTCAGAACACACAAAACACATTCCAATTGAATATATTTCAGTATGTGTGTCGCAGACCAGTAGACAAAGAATTCATTTTCCCTATTGTCCAGAACACAATACCAGTTTGGTAAAATGTTGGCTAATTTGAGAGGGATGCATTTGATCATTGTAGTCTCTACAAAAGTGGTGAAAACATATGGTCAAATATCTCTTGGATATTGCTTCAATTAGCAATGGGAAATGATTAAAGTTCCTGGTCAAGAAAATGGCTTTTAATATCCTCAAAAATGTCAGTTCCTATGCACTCTTGTAATACTTTACAAACCAGATGCTTGACCTTAAATGAACTCTGAGTAGACAGAACTTTAACATCCCTAATACTCATACTTTGCCTGAATGCAATTTCAAAAAATTTACAAATTTTGCAAACATCTCTTGATGTTTTCTCTAAACCACCCCTTTGACTGAAAGAAGACCATTTAACTTATCACTAATGTCTATAAGGATGTTGAGACATTCTGGACATAGAATCTTACTTTCCAAACTCCTGACTACAAACCCTGCTATGTACTCAGAGATGTCATTGTAGTTTGTCTTTCCAGGTAATACAATATAGTCATGATCCAGAAAGCAACGTTGAAGAGATGTTTGGTACAATACCTCAGATGAATACTCTAACATTCTTGCTTTAGGGAGTGATGCATTTATCACATCCTCAGGAGACTTGTTCTGAGCGGTCAAAATAATGATTTTGTCCAGTGGGAGAGCGTTGCCATTTCTGGATTCATGTAACTCAGAACGAATTAATAGTTTCTTCAATGCAGCAGTGAATTGCCTAGCAGTGGGGTTGTTATTATTATGTCCACCCTGTGATCTAATATAACTAAACAGTCTCTCAAGATGGTCTTGATTTACTTTATACAGAGGAAAATACTTCAGTGGAAAGTTTTCTGATGAGTCCCCAACAAAGAAATCGTACATTGAAATGGTGCTCTCAATATCATATAGAAACCCCTAAAATCCTGTCTTTCTGGTGGATAAGTACACGGGCTTTTCACTGAATCCCTCCTGTGGCTGCATAATGTACTATTTGGCCCTCAAAAGGAAATCTTTGATTTCAAAAATATTCTGTAAATTCAGAGCTTTCTTAAAGTATTTACCTCTTATACTCCTAGAATTTAGAACATCAAAGAGAATGTTAAATATCTGTATAAATTCTAATGTAGCCTCACAGCCCTGGAAACCTTCAATGTGTTTAAACAATACAGTAGAGCATCACAAACAGACTGACTTAAAACTTGTGCAGCTAATTTGACCTTCATTTTCATTTTCCTATAATGTATGTGTGAATTCCTGACTTTGTTCCCTAGATGCACACCTTCCTTTTGTTGCAACTCGTTCAACATCTCAATAAAATTCCACTCTATTACCTCGTCTAACCCATTACATAAGTATTTCTTGTCACCTAAAGTATTCTCAACCAGTTTAAACATGTGGCAAGCATCCAGAAAGAAAACTGGCTGTTTGGTAAATGGGTGGAGGAAATGAGTACCATGTTATTTACATTTAAGTTACAACCCAGGTTTTCAGCTGAAGCAATATTTGTTGCAGTACCATCACAATTCAATGAAGTCACTGTCACGCCAGAATCATGCAGCAATGTTAAACACTGTTCTGTAAGAGCACTTATTTGTGCAGCTTTTATGCCATGCACAAAAAATATCCTAAAGGAATCTTCCAGGAATTATTCACAAATAACAAGTGAAAAACTAAGGCTTCTGAAGCTAATGGTGCTGAGTCATCTACACTATTAATCCCAATATTTACAGACCCATGAAATTTATTGCCATCCCATTTCAAATGTTTCCTTATAGCCATGGAATCAAATAAAAGTGCACAAATCTCAGTGCCTGTATATGATTTAAGTACTTGAAAAGCTTCAGCACAGAACCCAGGATTAGCATCTACACTTTGATACCATCGAGATAATGTTCTAGGGTGTGAAAGACAAGTGTCAAAAGTGTTTTTCACAAATGAATATGACTTTGGAGAAAGAAAATTAAGAGTAATGGCAAATGCTTTTAACTTCTCATCAACTTTTGCACTTTGTCACATGAAGCCTTATCTTGTTGTCGTTTATACAGACACAATGAGGTATGGTACAAACCACTAACGTTTCACAGTACTCATTTTCTATCAGAACCTTATTTTTAAGACTACGGTATCTACAACAGTACTTAGTTCAACAACCTTTTTCTTCATTCGCCTCTTTTCCTGGTGCAATAATTATATTTTCTTTCTGTACGCAATTGCTTTGGTTTTTATATGATCTATTTAGGCACTAAAACACGTTTCTGCACTTTTATTACAGATAGATTTGTCCACAGCAGGTACTTCCTGGACTGCTGTAGAGGAGTCTAATGAAGGCATTTCCACAGTCTGTGATTTTAAAGACCCTCCTCTCCTGTAAAATAAATTAAAACAATAGTAGGCTTACTCTATAAATATGTATTTCGATGTATTTCTCACATCAAACGGCTAAAATGAAGAGAAACTAACCTTTGATTTTATTTGTAGGTACTTTGGGAAAACAGCAAACATAGATGGCACAGCCCATTTCCCTCAGCCTTACGACACACAATGAAGTACGATCAAAATCACGTTCAGTAAAGTGAGCTGAACATATGGTGGTGAAAGGTGTGCCGGACATTGTTAAACTTACTCCAGCGAACAGTATAAATTAAAAATTAAATGCCATTTCAACTGAAAATCTACCGTAATCCACTCAAATTACAAATAGGAAAAGGTCGCTGG
Source organism: Anabrus simplex (assembly GCF_040414725.1). Lineage (NCBI taxonomy): Eukaryota > Metazoa > Arthropoda > Insecta > Orthoptera > Tettigoniidae > Anabrus > Anabrus simplex. The sequence continues at coordinate 130,147,553 of NC_090271.1, read as the reverse complement.
AAGAAGCCGGAAGTCGGTTAATCAGGCTGGAGAAGAGACGTCATAGAAGTGTTCGGAATGATATAACCTGTAACAATGAAACACCCACTGAAGGAATACAGTCTAATCGTAGATGTCTGATCGAGTATGATTTAACAAGGTAAGCCTTGTTTTGTTTCTAGACATTTAAGTTTCATAAATTTCATTTAAAAATACAAATGGTGAGTTTTAAAACTAAGTTATATTATAATATTTGGGAGAGCAATAGCTGAGTGGAATAAAGCAATGCGATCCGCAGATCGTTGTGACAGTGATATCACGAGTTCAAAGCCTGGTGTAGGTATGCTATTTATCCAATCTTCGCACTCGTACTACCGTAGCTTAGTAGCCACATCAAAGAAATATTGACCTTATGAATAAGAGCGTAGGTACTGCCTTTCCTTTTTAAGTGTAAACTCATTAGAAGAAATTAACTGCAGAGTTACGTGAGGAATCCGAAGCTTGGAAACAAAAGTATGAATATTTATGTGTAGAAAAGTTGTCGTTGAAGAAAGAAATCGCACATCTGAAAAACAGTCGTTGCCAAGAAATTCAGACGATACTAGCTCAAATATTCACTCCTGGTCAAATAAAACATTTATTACGAGCAAGTACAGCGAAAGGGAAGAAAATCAATTGGTGTTCTGACGATATAACAGCGGCAGCCTGTACTACGACAGCCAGTTAAAAGTGCGGTTTAAATTTATGTGGCAGTTTGCACATTTATCTGGAAGTTCGTTTGAAAACGCATACTACGATTTTCGTTTATGTGCAATCTGGGAGAATATTTCTCGAGTTTAACAATGCCGAAGTTGGAGAGGCAGTTAACGCTCTTATCCAGGACTTTGCTCCTACTGCGGACTCTACTGTAAAAATCAGGATCGCTACACATCAAGATGAATCTATATCTGCATGATGCTCTACGAAAATTGAGTTGTTATACTGTAATATACCGTAATCTATGTATATATTTATAAAATATATCATGCTTCCAGCTATCACAGAATTTATAAAGATTTCCCAAACTAGCAAGTTGTTGCTACTGACTATATGAGTTGCACGTAAGCAACTCAACAGCAAGCTTCCTAGGTAGCCGTAGTCATTACAGCAAAATCGGTTGATGCTGCCATACACTTATTTATGGGTTTGAGTCCCAAAAGTCCCACATTATTTTACCTTCTAAATGTTGTTTTTCTTTTGCTTTACGTCGCACCGACACTCGACAGAGAGAGGTCTTATGGCGACGATGGGATAGGAAAGGCCTAGGAATGGAAGGAAGCGGCCGTGGCCTTAATTAATGTACAGTCCCAGCACTTGCCTGGTGTTAAAATGGGAAACCACGGAAAACCATCTTCAGGGTTGCCGACAGTGGGGTTCGAACCCACTATCTTCCGGATGCAAGCTCACAGCTGCGCGGCCCTAAACGTACGGCCAACTCGCCCGGTCCTTCTAAATGGTAGTCGGTAGGGTACTATAGGTGATAGTACACATTTCCAAATCATTAGAGTGCGTTTCAAAAGCTTGGGTTCAATTCCAAATCTATCTGCGACGTACGTATAGAGTAAAGGTACGACATTGTTCATAATGATTCGTTCGTGGAGCGAGGACGTTAAGGTGGTTATCTTTCTTTGACTTCGTAACAACTTGTTAATAAGTATTCACAGTAAAGTGAGATAAATGCTTACCAGTTACTATTCTTTCAGTCTTGGAATAAATAAACTAACCAGGCGTACGTATTAAATTAGCAACAATAAATTTAATTAATAATATAATTAATGATCCTACGCGCATAGAGTGGCATCAGTAACGAATATAAACTTTACTTTCGCCGTAACGCGCATCCCCGTAAATAGTATTAGAAAAATAAAACAAAATTATACCGTGTGCTAGGAATTATTTAATAAGATACGTAACCTGAATCTTAACTTTTGCGTCCAGGTTACATTTTCACTCATTTTTACTTTCTACAACAATTTCTGAGTTTCTTTACATACCGTAGTTAATTAATTTTAACATTTCTTCGTATGGGTAGATTTCACTCCTAACTCTGCGGTTGACCTGAACTTTCACATTATAGCATAATAAGAGTCTGGTATTGGACTCTAGTAAAACAATTTCAAAAGGAATAGCGCTAAACAAACGAAAACACCAAGGAACACGTATGCCACAGCGCTGAATTTCACTATATTTTCAGTAATGTTATTACCAACGCAATAAAAATGTTACTACATCTTCCGCAAACAATATCGTCGTTAAAATCCGTTGGTAGTACGCAAGAAAATATTTAACTTCTAGTTTGCAAAACTGCAGCCAACGTATCTGGCTGTTTATCTAACAGTCGTTGCACAGGCCCTAAGAAGTTTAAGTCCTAAAGCGTACCGATTTCTACGAGCTAATAACTACCCCTGCCAGGACTGACGTTGTGAGATTGGGCTAAATGTTTGAATTTAGAGCAGGGTGTATTGCACGATGTTATCAAGTTAATGAAACATAAATCAGTAGGACTGACCGAGTTTGAACGTTTGACTGTATTAACATTTGACGAAATTTATATCTCAAATCGCATCGATATTAACAGGAGCAATCAACAGAAAATTAGCCCACACAAAACTTGCCAAATTGTCACGGCACGAGGTTTGATTGGTCAGTGGAAGCAGCCTATATATTATGCATTTTATCGAAGGATGAAAAAATATATTATTCTTGGTATAATGTCAAATCTACATTTTGCAATACAAGTGATACGGGGTCCAGAAATATGAGTTTGGTGTCCGAGGTTAATATTGGGCATAATAAGGAATGTTTCTTCCCTCATCCGAGCAACAATTCCTTAAATGTATTTGTGTTTGCAGACATTCCTCATTTGTTGAAACTTGTGATAAGTCATTTGCTAGACCAGTGATTTCTTCTGGTAAATGGGAAAATGGTAAACAAGGGATGCTTACAACTACTTATTTCTATGTCTTCTTCTGAACTCACTATTATGCATAAAATTAGTAGATATCATTCCGATTTAAAAGGATCAGAGAGACAAAAAGTTCGGCCAGCAGCTCAGATACTTTCAAACCAGGTACCAAAGGCTATTTAATGGCGTGGGGAAAAGGTTTTATGAAAAACATTGACTGGGAAGAAGCTGTTAGATGTAAGAATACATGCTCGCAAAAACGGTCTAACCCTCACTTTGCTGGAAAGGAGAAACTTTAAGTTTTGTAAATGTAACAGAAAATATACTGCATATATTTACCTGGTGTATTGCACATAGAATCAAAGTATACATTCAGGAAAATGTTTTCATAGCAATTTTGAGTTGTTTTATTGCAGACTAGCGATACAGTAGCTAAATGAACTTAAGGGAAGTTGTATACTCAATGTACATATGTTAGCTTTATAACATACCTACCTGACTTTGTGACAAATGGAAAGGAAATACAAATAATTCTGGCAATACATTATATAATGCAGATAAGGAAAGTGTTGTTACAAACAAATAATACATACTTTATAAACAAATGCAATAATGAGGTTGGCCTACAGGTACTTAATCTTGTACCTTAACATAATCATAATCAGGTATATCAAAAAGTGGATCCTCTTCCTCTTCTCGCAAGGGACTACATGCTTAGGAAGCAAGATCTCTGTAGTATGCATGATACACAGGGGGTATGTAATCTAGTAAGTCTAAAATATCCTTGATGTTGGCTGGAAGTACAGGCCTAGGCCTGTCGTACTTGCATGGTAGGTGTTCAATACCGAATTATGGTCTACCAGGTACTTTCCTTCTGAGATGTACAGAATCATACTCTTCAATAGAAAAGTAACCTAAATGGATCCTCTTTATTGATATTATAACATGTAATCTTGCTCTATAATTTCTGCTCTATAGGGGTTAGCCCATTTTTGCATTCTGACAAAGGCTGTCAGGTTAAACACTCAAATTTTCACCCACTGTATTTCCTCTAAATTATCCCTGCTGATATTAGTGCATGTAGGAATAGTTACTATCCATGTTGCTCAATAGATAGCAGCACCTGACACATCTTTTATTTTGAGGGTTAGACCGTTTTTGCGAGCATGTCTTCATTTATAAAATTAATAAGTTTGACTTATTTAATGCAAAAAGCACATTTGGGACTCATTCTAAAACGCATGCATTTGGTACTGATATGGACAAGCAAATGAGTTTATTTAATAATGTCAATGAATTAATTACGTCCATGAGAGTTGGCCGATATAAAATCTTACTTCCATTTCAGAAAGAAATTCTACTAAGCAAATATTCGAAGTCAATGTAGCAAGTCGATCAAATAATAACGTATCGCCTAAATCAAGATATTTTACAGAAACTTTCTTCATATATTAGAGGAATGGAAGACTCCAGTGTATGCTATGGCTCCAGAGTATGGTTCCAGTGTATGGGACCCTCACCAGGATTACTTGATTCAAGAACTGGAAAAATCCAAAGAAAAGCAGCTCGATTTGCTCTGGGTGATTTCCGACAAAAGAGTAGCGTCACAAAAATGTTGCAAAGTTTGGGCTGGGAAGATTTGGTAGAAAGGAGACGAGCTGCTCGATTAAGTGGTATCTTCCGAGCTGTCAGTGGAGAGATGGCGTGGGAGGACATCAGTAGACGAATAAGTTTGGGTGGTGTCTTTAAAAGTAGGAAAGATCACAATATGAAGATAAAGTTGGAATTCAAGAGGACAAATTGGGGCAAATATTCGTTTATAGGAAGGGGAGTTGGGGATTGGAATAACTTACCAAGGGAAATGTTCAATAACTTTTCAATTTCTTTGCGATCATTTAAGAAAAGGCTAGGAAAACAACAGATAGGGAATCTGCCATCTGGGCGACTGCCCTAAATGCAGATCAGTAGTGATTGATTGATTGATTGATTGATTGATTGATTGATTGATTGATTGATTGATTGATTGATTGATTGATTGATTGATTGATTGATTGATTGATTGATTGATTGATTGATTGATTGATTGATTGATTGATTGATTGATTGATTGATTGATTGATTGATTGATTGATTGATTGATTGATTGATTGATTGATTGATTGATTGATTGATTGATTGATTGATTGATTGATTGATTGATTGATTGATTGATTGATTGATTGATTGATTGATTGATTGATTGATTGATTGATTGATTGATTGATTGATTGATTGATTGATCACCCAACTGCTCTGGACATTAAATATAGACTGAGATGGTACATTTAGGCCAGCACTCGGCTTCACTTTTTCCTGTAAACAGAAACACAGAGGAGGATATCGATGAAAAGTGTCTCATTAAACCAAGGGGAGTAAGCCTGACCTATCTCGCCCATGTTAATTTTCCAATTTTCAGGTACCATGTTCTTAAAAGTGAGCGAAGTTATTAACTTGAAACTCCTACCAATTTTAGATTGAACATTCCTTGACAAGAATAAGAAGCAGTTTTTGAACATATTTATCAGTGATGTGATTTATTACCCGAAGTCCTATTTTTTCCAAAAAAAGTTCGCTTAAATTACTAATTTTGAAAAGTATACATTTTATAGAAAATTGACTCTTATTTTTATAGCTTTGTAATGTAAGAACAAGCTGTAGAAATTTAATTCTTGTAGCATGAATAGTGTAGGGGAAATCTGTACCAAAATGAGAAAAAATATCGAACTGAGAAAAATGACTTCAAAGTTTTGCAATAGAAATCTTACATTTAAAACTGTCCTGCTCCATACTCTTCGTTCTCCCCATCTTCTCTGGACTTCTTCTTATTTCTTCCCTTCCTTCTTTAACACTTCGCTATTTCGTTCACCATTCTGTCTGGTTTATTTATGCGAATAGTGTAGATTCAGCCTCTGTAACCATAACCTCAGCGACATCTTCCTTACATGAGAAACAAGTCCGGTAGTTCCCAGAAAATTTGCGCTTACAAGACCTTTTTATTCGAACCATACTTGCTATGTAACATTCACAAGTGATGATTAGAGACACTACAACAGTCTCTTATCTACAACTGGCAAAAGCACAATGCTTCAGCACAACGAAACACTGAGGAAGTAAACGAATTTTTCCCCGCTATAGGCTATAGACACCACATGTCTTTCAATTGTCTCCAAATGCTACTAATAGTACTGACGAAACATTATCACTCAAGTATTGGGTACTGTCAGACACATAGTCAAGATAGGTCAAGTATATTTCCCATAAGTTTCACTTGAGTCGCTGATAGTATAGAAGGGGGCGTGGCTCCAAAATGTCACATTTAAGAGTTGATTGAAATTCAAGCTTCAAACTGAGTTTGTGCTTTCCTTCTTTTGGCATAATGTTAATAATATATCAAAGATGCAAAAACGACCAATAACTCGATTTTGATTTTTTGGCCAAATTTTGGCTGACTTACTCCCCTTAGGCAAGCACTCGACTTCAGTTTTTACTCTAAACAGAAACATAAAGGAGGATATCGATGAAAAGTGTCCCATTAAACTAATTCAAACAGAAACGCACCCCTGTTTTACGCAGACTGCGTTAGTAAATGTTCTTAATCATGTTCCTGATATTGTGGATGCTCCTGATAAAGAAAAACTAGTTTCTAGTTTATTAACTGAACCAAGTTATGAGACTGTTGAAATAGACATGAGATGTTTTGAAATGACCCAGCAACACAGTGATTTGTTAGATGAATTTTATCTCTCAGATTTCAAAGATAAAACGAACCACCAGGGTTTAAAATACATTACGTGATATGTATGACACAAATTCAGGTACAAATACAAAACCTTAGGAACATTATCTCAAGAATTTGCACCCATTAACGATGGTCCTGATTGGCTCCAGTCTATTTCAAGAGGAAATCTTCTGTATCCCTCTAATGAACTCATGGAAATTGCAAAAACAATGAACGCTGAATTTTATTATAAGTTTCATGGGAATTCGCTAACGGATGGTATGTTTATATTCAATGAATTAAGCAGAAAAACAATGGAAAAATCGCCTCATATTAATATTCCATATGAGGTTATTCACTGTTTATCTCGAACCCGAACATACATAAGGTTGCGTGACTTGAACAGAAAAATAAGCGTAAGTAATTCACAGAGAAAACTGGATCGTAAAATGTCAAAATTTACCAATGTAAGAAAGTAATATATCTCTCAAACAGACTAGTAACATTATTTAGAGGCACGGTGCATTCTTAATTATCGTCGTCATAAGACCTATCTGTGTCGGCGCGACGTAAAGCCCCTAGCAAAAAAAAAAACATTCTTAATTACTCCAACATTAGCAGTGTATACAATATATTGTACCGGGAACAGCGGTACGGAACTAAGTACTCGTAATTAAAATTTAAAACTTCGCGCTACGCGCTGGCCCAGCAGCAAAAGACAGACAGGAACAGCGAGCAACATGTGTGTGTGACGTAGAGGGGAGTGACGTCACAGCCTGCCTCCCGTGACACAGAGAGAGCCTAGATCAGTATGGAATGTTCCTTGAGATTCTTCGGCTAATAACTTTCCCCACAGTAATAGCTGGATAAAATTAACCACACCATCGTGTAGCTCCATATTTTATCTCCATTCTTACAAGGTTTGGTAAATATCCGGCAAGAGACTACGAAGTTTTTGAGCGAGATGTAAAGGCATATTTTGGCTTGGATCGGGTATAAATAGAAAGCTGCTTCCCTTAGCAGAACAGACCAAGGAGCAGCTGACTGTCGTAGCGGAAGGACGTACGTGCCTCCCGCTCCGCTCTCGCTCTCCTTTCACCGAGACCTTCAAGACTTCGAGAGACTACACTACCTGTCCCAATCGGTTACCACTTCTCGGTACCTAGGGTTAGAAAGGGAATCTGTAGGCCAGGGACCGCTTAACAACGGATAATCCCGCGTCTACTAGCTCGCTTTAGAATGTCCCCACACAGAAACACACGGCGCCAGACTCGTATTCTCCAAAAGAGCAATTGTCATGCGCTTAATAAGGAGCAATTTGTCAGCGAGTCTGGAGTCACTACAGACAAATGCGACGAACTTCAAGAGCTGACGGAGAGTGAGGAGATGCCGTTATCACGGCTCCCTGCTCACTCTACGGCCGTCAGTCCATCAGCTGAGGGTACAGCGCTGTTTTCACAGCGCAACCCCCCGCCAACCACTCCCCGTACGGTGGGGCTGACCAGCCCCATATCACTACACAAGGGCACCTTTAAGGACTACCTCCGTTTCCTGCCTTCAGGTAGCCCTACCCAGGCCGCCAACGGCCATACCATGTTGTGCTCCACGGTGCTATCAACGCAGTTGAGCAACATAGGCCTTGGTCAGTGCTTGGATGGGTGTCCACAAGCGCGCAGCTCAGCGCTAACGGCCCCCGCTATGGCCAACGACCCGGCCGAGCGGGGACCGGTGGCGACGCACCACAGCGTGCCCCGCGTGAGCAGTGAGCGAAATGCGCCAGAGAAGCACAGAACAGACTTCACCACTGATTCTGTGCAAGTAAACCTGATACAGGACGCTCGCGCAACGGGGTGCGCCACGCAGTTTGCGCTCACTAGCACTGCCATTACAACCACCACCACCACAACCAGTACAACTCCCATGACCACCCCGTCACTAGCCGCTGGTAAGCATATACCTGTGCAGCTGCTGCCCACTCGACCGGCCGGCCGGCTCCCGAGCTGAGCCGCGAGAAAGGAGCGCGCAGCGCGGGAAAAGCGAACCAGGAGTGACTGGGGACTGGGGACAAACACGAACAGGAGACTACCTCTCTCCCTAACACAAACTTTGCCCCCAAACCCAACCTAGTGGCAAGCCAGCCGGACGCCGGGAAAGCGGGACCTAGTCCCGCCAACCTGAGTGATGGAGTGGCGCCCAAAGAAAGGAAAGAGGGCAAGAATAGACGGACTGGGCGAAAGGCGCCACGTAAAGTTCAACCCCACCACAAGCAAGCTGGCAAATCGGACTCTGACTCAGATGAGGCAAAACTGGTGATAGATGCATCAAGCACATCCCAGGATGCCGACTCTGAAAGTTCGGAGGGAGAGGAGCCGTGCGAGCGCGTGGCGACCGAACCCGAGGTCCCAGCCACCCGGCCGGGAAACCAGGGCGACGGCTTCAGGGAGGCAAAAGGGAGGAAGAGGGGGAAGGGGAAAGGCAAAGTAGCCCAGCCCCTGAGCCGCAAGGCTCAGAAAGGCGGGGTACGTAAACCAAGTTCCCAAGCCGATAGCAGCACAGAAACATCTATCGGCTCAACCCAGCCCCCAACACGCCACACACACGAGGCAGGCTCGGCTCCACCACCACGAACACAACCAAGCACCCGTAAGGTGGCATCCCCCCCACCCACCCACCCCTTACGGTGTACACCAAGAACACAAAGTCACTTGAAGAGGAGCTCCTCAAAAAGCTAACACATGACCAGAGAAACTACTTCTCTAGGCCGAGAGTTGATGCGCACGAAGCGATCCGGCTACACATGACTAGTTTTGAGAGCTATGAAATCGCTATCGAGGTGCTGAAACGGCTAAATATTAACTTTGTAAAAATATTGCCCAACAGCGCTATGAAGCGGTTCGTAGTGAGGACTCCCATTAACGGAAGTAAGGCGGACGAAATCCAACTTGCCCTGAATGCACAGGATATCCCCGCATTCTCCGTGGTGCGAATGAGACCAGGAGATAGGCGTGCCAAGGGCAACCCATTACTAGTTGCCGTGGCGGACACCCCAGGAGCGGACAACCTGCGGAAAATGAGGATGCTCGCGAACATGCTGGTGTCGGTCGAGCCGTACCGCCCCCCAGCCACTGGCCCCCAATGTGGAGTGTGTCAGAGGCATGGCCATCCAGGGGTGGGGTGCCGATTGGAGCCCAGGTGCCGCAGATGCGCCGCCTCCCACTTGTCCCGCGACTGCCCCCATGGCAACGACCCTGCGTACTCCAAGTGCGCCAACTGCAGGGGGAAACACGCGGCTAATTTCAAAAACTGTCCCAGCCGCAGGACCTTCGAAGCCGTCAATCAAGGCAAAGGGCCAAAGGGTGATAAGCGTGGCAACCCTAAAGCCCAAGCAGGCCCTTCAGGCAAAGGCGCATCACGCAAAAATATACCAGACCAGTCAGGCAAAAAGGACCCTTCAGGTCCTGCAGGTCCCTCAGACACAAAGGGCCAAGAACAAGGCCCTTCAGGCACGCAGCGCCCTTCAGGCGTAAGAATATTAAATTTTAAACCTCTATAGACGGTGGGTGAACACAACCCCGGGCCCTCAGCCCAACCAGCCCCCACCACCGTTCAAACCAAGACCTCCAATCAGAACAAAATAAGGCCCAGACCCAGGCAAGAAATCAAAGGCAGGCTAAGCCCACGCAAGCCCACGCCACAGGCCCCCCCAGACCAGCTCCACCCTCCGCAACGAACCTGCCACTAGTAAACCGGCATTCGCACCACCGCACCCAACGCCCGTCCCCCGCACCACACCAACCACAACACCTACACAAGAACAGGCACAGCAGCCAGAAGGGAAAATGGCAGTAAAGGCGTTCAGGGAAAGGATAGAAGAAATCCTGAAAACCTTCTTTCCGAACCTGAACTTCACGGCAGCCATAACCACTGGGGTTATGATGGCCAACATGCTGCCATTCCCCTGGCTGAAGGACCTAGTTAATGCCATTGTTGACCTCCTAACCCTAGATGGCTGAACAACCAAACGAGGACGATAATAATAATAATAATAATAATAATAATAATAATAATAATAATAATAATAATAATAATAATAATAATAATAACACGCAGGAGCTTCGAGTTCTAATATGGAACTGCCAGGGCATCAGGTCTAGGAAATATGAACTCGAAGCCTTCCTAGCCGCGAACACCATACACGTAGCTCTCCTAACAGAAACCTTCCTCCCACCGGGGAAGAAGTTCACCATAAGAGGCTATATAATACACCGAAACGACAAGGCTAATAGAGTCGGAGGGGTGGCAGTTCTGGTAAGGAAGGACATTAAACATATGGAACTAGACTTACCAGAACTGGTCGAGCTGGAGGCATGCGGAATTGCCATGCCGGTTCGAGGAACACTCGTCAATGTCATATCGGCATACTCCAGACCTAAACACCTTAACACACAAGACATTGAATCGGTACTAAGGCTAAATAGAAACACGATCCTAGGAGGAGACCTAAATTTGAAACACGCCAGCTGGGGATGCCTGAATCCTAATCCAGACGGCACAAGGCTGAACAACCACATGCTATCCCAGGACTATGTGATAATAGCCCCCCAGCGAACCCACGTTCCTAGCGCCAAACGAACAGGTCGACGATATTCTAGACATAACCTACTGCGACATATTCCTCAAAGACACAGCATTAAAGTCATAAACGACCTAGGGTCAAGGCATCAGCCAGTGATATTTACACTGGAAGCGATCCCGGAGGAATATGAGAAAAACCCCAAGCGGCGACTTAACTATAAAGCAGCCAACTGGGGTAAATTTGAAAGAAAACTCGATTCACTCCTACAGGGGACTGAGGACATACAAATAGAAAACCCAGCCCAAACGGATGAATCCCTAAAAACACTCATAAATGCGATCCAGGCAGCCACAACTGCGAGCATCCCGGTACACAAACCCAGACAAAACACTAACATCGAAATACCGGCCCACATCAAATATCTAATACGCCAGCGCAACCAACACAAGCGCAAATGGGCCCGATACCACCGCGATGAAGACCGGATACGTAAAAATGAACTCAGAGTCGAAATGGAAACCGAACTAATGGAGTATAGGTCGCGGATCTGGAATAACAAACTGAGTACGTTTGACACTAATACCAGACCGGTGTGGAACTTAGCGAGATATTTCACGCGATAACCACACGTGATCCCAACAATCAAGGGACCTAATGGACCAGTATACGAAAACCATGATAAAGCCGAGGTGATAGCTGACTCACTGGAAGCGGCCTTTATGCCCAATGACGAACCGTCAGATCCCGCCTTCATTAGACAAACAGAGGCCAAGGTAGCGGAATTCCTAGCAAACGCGCCCAAGCCTGAGGTTAAGAAGACTAATATCCACGAAATTAAGTGGATAATAGACCACCTTAACCCGAAGAAGGCACCAGGCCCAGATGAGATTCAGAACATAATACTAAAAAAGCTAACACCGAAAGCCCTCGCATTACTCACTAAAATATACAATGCAATGTTTCAATTGCAGTACTATCCGGAACAGTGGAAAAAGGCGAGAATCCTTGTATTTGGCAAACCAGGCAATGACAACTCTAACCCTAATAATTATAGGCCCATCAGCCTCCTGGACGCCCTCAGCAAAGTATTCAAGAAAATACTGCTGAAAAGGCTAATAGCACATATCAAGGAAAGAGGAATCATTCGACACGAGCAATTCGGTTTTAGGAACGGCCACTCCGCTCCGCAACTGCTTACCCGGGTCCTAGAACAAGCGACCATCGGACTAAACAAGCGGAGGGACACAGGCACCGTATTCCTTGATATCCAGAAGTCATTCGATAAAGTCTGGCACGAAGGCCTATTAGCGAAACTAATAGACATAGGGTACATAAGATTAATTAAATCATACCTGGAAGGCCGAGAGTTCCAAGTAGATGTCCACAACACACTGTCAAGCACGCGACCAATCAGGGCTGGCGTAGCCCAAGGGTCACTAATAGGCCCAATCCTGTTCATCCTATTTACGAATGACATGCCGACAGCGGAACTCGCTACCACGCACCTCTACGCTGATGACACTGCTATCACTGTACAACACCCTCAGCTAGCATGCACCAGAAAAAGACTACAAGTAGCACTAAGAACTCTCGAGTCCTGGCTAACCAAATGGCGTATCAAGGTCAACGTTGACAAATGCCAAGCTGTGATGTTCACTAGGAAGAACAAACGCACACACAGGCCAGCCAACATAAAACCGCTCAAACTATTTAATCAAAATATAGCATGGCACGACAAGGTTAAATATCTAGGAGTAGTCCTAGATAGAAACCTAACCATGCTATACCACATTAAAGAGATCCAGCGAAAAACACACGACGACTGTCGCAGTTCTATCCCATACTGAATAAAAGATCCAGCATTAACAAGAGAGTAGCAATCAACATGTACAAGGCCCTAATCAGGCCAATAATAACGTACGCAGCCCCCGCCTGGGGCTACACTGCTATGACGAACCTGGATAAGCTGGAACTAATACAAAACAAATGCATTTGAGCAGCGGCTAGACTCCCGTATGACACACCAATACGCCACCTACGCGCAATTGCGAAAGTCAGCTCGATAAGGCAACAAATAAGAAAACAAACACTCCGAATGTACACGAAGTCATGGGGTAGTAAGGTCAACCCACTAGTCAGTGGAATAGGACGCTATGACGTCGACCTATACACCAAATACCCCACACCGAACCACATTCTGTTCAGCCACAGGGCTAGGAGGCCGGGGGACCAAAACCGCCCTCGCTTTAAGCTGACACCAACTCACTACACCGCACCTCTTAACATTACGCACACACACCACAATACCTGTATATATGTACATGCTTGTTTACTACCTACATCCTTGTCCTAGATTATGTTATTACTATGTTGCAGATTTAGCCAAGCGAGGAAGGATTGAGAGAAGAAATACAACACGACGAAGGCAACACAGCCATAAAAGAGACGACCCAATCCAACCCCGCCCCCCACCAGTGACAAAGGAGTGGACGAAAAACCCACTCTGCTAATACCATTTAACTACTAATTTACTTGTTATACTTGTACTTGTTCTACAGGAAACGAGAGCGGAAAAGCGGCCCGCACTCTACAGAAGAAAAGTAATAATGTATGTATATTAGGATCTGTGTATATATGTGTATATATTTACAGAGACAAGTGTGACACCAACACCGCAAAGAAGGGACGTCATCAGGCGAGAAAGAAGATGCCGCTTACAATAAATAAGGCTTGGCGCTACTCCCCTTCTCCTTAAAAGGAGACTTGGCACCAGGGACTGCTGGCTGCTGGCTGCTGGACCAAGGGACTAACCTGTGGCCCAAAGCCCAGACGCCAGCGGACCCGAGCCGCACCAGGCAGTGACAAGTAGGACTGATCCCCCATAATAATTGACAAAAGCTAGGTAAATGGTTGTGATTGCATGACACATAATCCTAACTAACACCACCTCTGGACTTTTCCAGCCCACATCCTTGCATGTGCTATCAAAAGATGTCAGGTTTTACATGTAGGCTCTTTCTTCTTTCTGCCTATGTGGTTTTTCCCTGACCCTTCAATACCATACTTCAACACCATATACCTAACACAATCTCGCCTGGTAACGTGTCTGACATGGAAACAGGCAGATACTCCTTGTATCTCTTCCCACTCTACCCAGCTATCTCTTTTCTTCTTAGAAATTAATAGCATGTCGGAGGCCATGTAGATTGAGTCGATGGTTACGGCGGGGAGCGGGCTACGGGGGCCCCCCGTAAAAAAAAAAAAACTTAGCAGAACAGTGTGTATCGTAGTGGAGTTCGTGCGGCTAGCAGCGAGCGGTCGGCTCGTGAGGACCGCGATGCTACATGAGTGATAGTCTCATTTCGCCGAGTTAAAGACTTAAACTCCACAGTACCGAGTTTGGACTTTAAATAATTTCGACGATACGTGAGTGATAGTCTCATTTCGCCGAGTAAAAGACTTAAACTACACAGTACTAAGTTCGGACTTTAAATAATTTCAACGATACGTGAGTGATAGTCTCATTTCGCCAAGTTCAGGACTTAAACTCCACATTTGGACTTTAAATAATATTTCAGCGAGTTCCAAGTGATAATTTTATTTCGCCAAATTTCCGTGATTCACGAACGATAGAATCCAACCTCATTTAAACTCTAAGGGTGATTTATTTAGACAGATGTTTCAAACTTACATTTCTTACGAGTGCTTTTGATTAAACAATCCGAACAGTGATGAATTGTGAACAATATTCACCTTGCCAACTAATAGAAATACTTTGCTATTTTTTGTGTGTCGGATTCTAATCTCTTCAGACTGTGACAAGTGATTAATTATTGAATTAATTTCAATCCATGACTGTGTCTTCGGACTTATTGAAATCGTGATGTTTTCCAAATATCTCGTGTAGACATTGGACTGTGATTAGTTCCAATCCGTGTTTAACCTGTGCAGACCTTGAACTGTGAGCTTACGATAGACTGTGAATTACTTATTCGAACTTTGCTCAAGGTAGACATTGAACTGTGTTGAGAAGTGAACTACATTCATGGCAGACACTAGATTGTGTTTAAGGTGTACATTTACCACAAATTAAACTGTTTATTCATGACTAGTAATGAACTGTGCATTTAAACTGTGAGTTTTCAGTAGACTATTTTTAGTGTGATCAAACCGCGGACTGTGGAGGAGTGAAACATATTTTCATTTCAAGTTGATGAACCAGATCGGTTCATATGTGAAACATTTTTCTTTTTCCGAGTGACTGAGTTAAGATTGCTCGTAACTCTAAACAAATATTTTTGTGTGATAATTTCAACGTGTTTCGAGTGTCACATTTTTCTTTAATCACACTACGAGTGACTCTTTCGTTCAAATCTGTCATTCAAAAAGCTCTTTCCGTGTCCAGGTGCTAATGTGTACAATCATAAGCCATTCTCCGTGCAACCAAACCTCAATGTTCACACTACTGCGTTATTCCGATCTTCTGGACGTCGTATGGATATTCCAGAACTTCAAGAATTTCCATCGCGGGAGAAATCGTGGTTCCATGGTGCCAAGAGGGGACTGATGGCCGTACAAGGAGAGCAGCCGGATTTCGAGTACATCACCAGCCTGGATGAGGAAAGGATCATTGCCTGCATATTGGCTGTATGAAGGTGATATAATTTTGAACTTTGTTAATAAATTCAGCAAAAAAACTTAAGATTTTTCAAAAAAAAACCTCTCCCTCTGTAAGCACTTCAATCAGAACGGTACACGCCCTGCGTCTAACTCTTGCTCATCAAAGTACCATATTTACTGTTACAACATGGACAATATTACAGTAAATATGTTTTATTAGTGTTATCAAATTTATATTATTATGACAAAAGCCATCTTAAATGCTCCGCACTGTTTCACAAGGCAAGAGTGGAGCTCCCAGCGTGACGTCATCAGCATGAGAGAGAGGGCACGGTTCCACCATGGGTACCACAATAAGGACATACATACCCGGGTCAGATCTGAGAGACCACTGTCAGAGTTTACCTTTAATATTAATAATAGGCATCTTTCCTTTGTTATTTACATATTTTAATATCGAGAGGGACCTATTACAAAGTTCTACTCAACGACATTAAAAATATAGACTGCTAATCTGCTGGCCATCTTTGAATCAACTTGAGCCACTGGCGGCCATGACACTTGAAGGCAAAACATATGCTTATTTCCTTTGAATCTGCCACAGAGAGGATCTGTAGAAGTTGTTGTGTGATAGAGTACGGTCTTTAAGAAGGCATGCAAGGTTAAAATAAATAAATAAACAAATAAATAAATAAATAATGTAGGCTATGGAGTCAGGCGAGGACAGACCGAGAGACGTCCGATAGAAATATTAAAGCGGTGTGAAACGCCGTGTGTCCTCCGTAGAGGCCTGGTGCAGGTCTTTTGATATGACTCCCGTAGGCGACCTGCGCGTCGTGATGAGGATGAAATAATTGTGAAGACGACACATACACCCAGTCCCCGTGCTGGGAAAATTAACCAATTATGGCTAAAATTTACGACCCTATCTGGAATTAAACCCGGGACCCCTAAGACCAAACGCCAGCACGCTAACCACATTAAAGCGGTGAAGCTGGTAGAATAGTACCGTATGTGGAAGGAATGCTACACTCAGCCAGGATTCTGGTGGTCTCGAGTTTAGAATCTGGGGTTACCCAGCCTAGTGGCCCCTTACGACAGGCTGAGGATGCCGTAGAGATTTTCTACGCCGCAACCAATGGGTGTGTGTGCTGTTTGTTGCACAGCATTTCTCAAAAGGTAACGATAAGTAGTAAAATGCATAAGACCTAACAAACTAGACCAAGAAGCCAAATTCAAAAATTATACACTAACGGTATGTCGTTAAAAGGCAGTGGTATCTTTTTCTACGCGTGTGAATACCTCAATGAACTGCTGTACGTGTAACATGTCTTGCTGTAGTGAATGACTTTACTGTTAGTGTATGATGCTTCTACATACGTAATTCTTGCTTCAAGGTAACCAAGCAAATGCCTACCATCTTCACTGTGCTTATTTCATTATAGCATTAATGCAACATTAAGAGTGTTTGAAAATGTCGTGTTTATTTTTAAATAAAACCAGAATTTGCAATAGCATATAATATCATCGGCTCATTGTACTGATAATAGGGCTAACTATCAAGACTAAGACGTGGCAGCCGCCATGACAGTTACTGGCAACAGTTTATTCGCTGTGCTTCAACCAGGGGCGCTGTAACGAGTATGTTTAGCAGTCTATATCTTCCATGTCGTTGGTTCTGCTACAGTGAGAAAAAGAAATATTGTAAGAATAGACGAGCAGAACTTTTATGTAATATCAAGAAGAAAAGAACGTTTGCTCCTATGGACATAATAAATATTTACGATACGGTAGAAACGACATTTAAGCATATTTTTAAAGCGCATATATTAATAAAACACTGTACAAGAGACTGTTTGAAGTAAACAATGCTTTCTTGAAAATTACGAGGACTTTACAAGCACATGTATTCAGACTTACATCACAGTCGAGTGTTTGTCCTCTGAATGTTTCACCACGATAATGTGTTCCTTCGTTCTGGAGTGGCTAATGCAAGAAGAGGAACTCCATTTTAACTTGCTTTTACTATAAAACGTTTTGGGAGGTGTGTTGAAGTCACCAGTATCATCTGATGAATTCCATGAATCATCATCACTGTTGTTTTCAAAATTTTCTCCTCCTACACTTCCCTATTCTTGTTTCGAAGCACAGGCGTGATCTGAGGTCAAATAGAATATGTTCTCTTCTCCGGATACTTCTCTTCCTGAAACATTATCTACCCACACTTGTATTATTTTACTGTACTATTTTACTAAATTACTGTCACCAAACACAACATTTACCGACATCGCCGTAGCCCACCGTATTACACTTACACCCGGGTCCGGTCTGCGAGACGTACACAGCGCTATAACAAGTTACATCTTGGGAACAACTTGGCGATTCTTTCCTCTCGACTGGCTGTTATCTTGAATTACCAAGTTAAGATATAACAAGGCCGTACGAATTTGCTCTAACTACAGAAGGCGAGTTATCGAAATATTAGGGATCTCCTGCGATCTAGGAGACCGGATCTGGAGAGTTAAGGGTTAAAAAAACTCGTAGAATTCCGCTAACGTTCGAATCAGCATGACAATTTTCTTTTTAGTGCTTTTATACTCAGAACATTCTCAAAATTTAATAGTAGAGCGCATTCTATTAAGAGGACTATTTCGTCAGTTTTAATATTTTCATAAACACTGTACAATTTTAGGTATATCTAGATTTAAGTTAGTTCTCATACATATTATTTCAGTAAATTTAACACGTCCTGTTCGAGTATCATTAATGCCTAAGTGGCATTCATTAATTTCACACCAGCATTCTCAGTTTCGATTGCATCTTGAATAATAACATAAATAAAAATCACCATTGTCTGGGGAACTGAATGCAAATACCTCGACAATACATTCCTAGTTGTGCATAATAGTTTCTAGATTCATTTAAGTTCTCATGAGAGCGAATAAATCGAGGAATTTCTCACCTAATTTATTTTGAAACATTCAAAATGATGTTAGAAATATCATTTTAGCATTACCATGTATTTTCATCTATCCAGTGAAGTGAAATATAAGAGAAAACGTTATTTGACGAATTGAAATGTCTAAATAATCAGCTTGTTGGTCTCTTATCTAATAGAATATATGTGATTCTAGTTAATTATATGTGATTCGTACTTGTTAGCGAAGCGTTTTCATACGTGTAAAAGTGATTTTCCCTACGATGTTACATTTATCATGTTAAATTACCGCTGTTTATATAATATGTACGTGATATTTTCGTGTTAGCCAATACCAGAAATCCAGCTACTTCGTCCGCCATGTTTTTTATATTACGGTCTGAGGATTGGAGTCGGTCTTGGATAAGGTATGGCCACCGTATGTAGACTGAACTTGACCGTTGCCTACGCTATAATAGAAGGCCTGGACAAGCCGACACATTTCTGGGCGAACGATCTAGTTCAGGCAATGGCCGCTTGGATCGCGTTTATGTTCTATTGTTCTCATGTTCTGTCTATATCCTTATATTGAATATTCATACAATAACGCGAAATAATACATTTTTATTATCATTATGTTCCGTGTGAATGAGATATAAATATACAAAACAACTTAGAATACATTACACTTCATAGAGTTCTTTCTTTTGCACTTGTTTATCACAAAGGAGTAAAGAATAGGGAAATAGGCCTAAATAGAAGTACTGACCCGATTTTTCCCTAATTCTATAATTTCAACACTTGTCTGCTCAGAGGCTTGATCTTGAATTTGTTTAATAAATCACAGTCATTGGTCACTTTCTTTGCGTTATTATCAAGAACAGGCCTGAAAAATGTAAGTATAACGTATGTGATGTGTGCTTGATCACAGTCGCGGCACTGAAACGTCTTTTTAAACTTTGGAGCGGTAAGGAATTTCAGCTTTCGGACAAGTTTACATTTTCCGAGATATCCTAACGCCCGCGTTGTAAATATTAATACATTTTTAATAAGAAGAATTTGCAACGGCACTTTGTCGGGGAGGCAGAATTCCCCTCACAGTACTTACACCGTAATCTGATTCGACAAAGTGCAAGCTACATGTTCTGGAGTTATCATTAGGAGCCGGAAGAGATACTTTTCTGCTGCCCTGTCCAGAAATAGCAGGCCTCCATTTCTCCCGTAAACTCGGATCTTTAGAAAAAAGATGAAAATTTATATTTGTGTATATTTCTTCGCTGTGTCAGATGTGCAATTAGGCACGCAAAATTAACCATCATAATAATGTTAATAATAAATAATGTTATTGGCTTTACGTCCCACTAACTACTTTTTCGGTTTTCGGAGACGCCGAGGTGCCGGAATTTTGTCCCGCAGGAGTTCTTTTTACGTGCCATTAAATCTACCGGCAGGAGGCTGACGTATTTGAGCACCTTCAAATACCACCGGATTGAGCCAGGATCGAACCTGCCAAGTTGGGGTCGGAAGGCCAGCGCCTCAACCGTCTGACTCACTCAGCCCGGCAATAAACCATCTTAACCTACAGAATGGAAAGAGAAACTTGACGGTAATTGCCCCCAGGGGCTCTGAAATTTTGAACGTGTGTTGGCAACCACGGGGCCCTTAACTGAGTCCTGGCATTTCTTCCACTTACTTGTGCCAGGCTCCTGGCTTTCATATATCCTATCCGACCTTCCTTGGTCAACTCTAGTTCTTTGCCGACCCCTACGCTATTAGGTTTCCGAGGGCTAGGGAGTCTTTTATTTTCACGCCCTTCGTGGCCCTTGTCTTCCTTTGGCCGATACTTTCATTTTTCGAAGTGTCGGACCCCTTCCAGTTTTTCTCTCTGATTAGTGTTATATAGAGGATGGTTGCCTAGTTGTACTTCCTCTTAAAACAATAATCACCACCACCACCTTGACGATAATTTGGAAGCACATAACTAAACAAATGTTACTGTAAATGCATCTCAGCAACCATCCATATATTGCAAATCGTGAGACCAAATAAATTAAAAACGACAAAACTCTTCATATTTCACGTTAGATAAGGCCTTACCGTATAAAATAAAGTTTAATATATTATTTCTTCTTATAAAACATGTTGCAGTAACACATATCATCATAGAATTCACGCCAAACAATAGAACATAAACGCGAACCTAGCGGTGGAAAGGAGAAAAACTATTAACCCGCTTTTAATGCAAGAAATTGGCGTTCTGTCCAGGCCTTCTAGTATCTAGTAGGCTTTGACTTGACCCGTTTGATCCAACTCATTCATGGCCTCCGCCAGCACCTCCTAGATAATAAGGCCTAACAACAGCGTAGTGACGTCACGCTACGGAGGCGATGGCAATGCAGAGAAACGCGGAACATAGTTAAACACAGACATGAATTTAATATTTTTTGCCAATGGAATAATTTACTTACTAACAAATAGCTTTTCAAATTTGAAGGATATTGAATTATACTGTCGTTATTACCGTATTTTAGTGACTCTGCCATTAAAGATAAACAGCAGACAGTTGTAAAACACGACAGCATTTTGCAATGTTAACTCACTTAGGCCGAATTGCTAACAACACAACAGAATGTTACAAACATATTTCAATTTAAATAGATATTACGTGATCTTAAAAGAAAACTAGCACGTATAATATTAGCATAGGCCTAACATCTAAGCTGATGTAGCATCACTGGCAGTATTTGCACATGAGCCTACAATGTTTCCTCTCTTGAAGTTCATGTATGGTTTAATGAGAATTTCACCTACCATCGATGTTACTAATTTGTAATTCTGTTCGAAACCTTTATGTATTCCAGAAAGTATGTAAGTTTCTAACCTAATATTGGACTACCATTCGGACTGGAGCCTACTCTTTTAAAAGTATTGACATATTGTGGCAACATTAAATTGCTACTGTCTCATAAATTTATAAAAATCGCACGGCGCAACAGCCCTGAAGGGCTTGGCCTTGATCCTGCTCAGCCCGAAGGCCTGCAGATTACGAGGTGTCTTGGGTTCCGCATGACGAATCCTTTTAGCCGTTATTCTTGGCTTTCTAGACCTGGGCCGCTATCTCACCGTCAGATAGCTCGCAAATGTAAACACGCAGGCTCAGTGGACCTCAAACCAGTCCTCAGATCTAGGTAAAAATCCCTGACTTGGCCTGGAATCGAACCGGGGCCTCCGGGTAAGAGGCAGGCATTATATCCCCTCACCACGGGGTCGGCCATAAATTTGTAAACATGAGGAGATATCAGACAGAAGGTTGAACAAATAACAAGAAAATCATGCACATACTCCTTTATGAACTAAGAAATGTTTTAACTATGGCTATTAAATTGACTGTGGGGACATCATCCTCGGTGTCCAATTCACCAAAAAGGACTAGAATTAACTTATTTATTGAATCTTTCTACACATTGTTACACTCATTCCTTGTGATGCAGCTATGATGTTTTGTAACTAAAGAATATACCGCATTTATATTAGTAATTTTGTCCACATATACATTAGAAATATTTTTACTTTAATAAAACCCGTTTATAATAAAGGCCATGTCTTATAAGATGATTACATATGCCATGCAGTATGGTTGCCTTGATGTATCGACGTACAGATAAATTACTTACGTTCCCTTCATCACAGTACAACAACCATCAGGTAACAACGTGTTTATTGTACTTTTCAGCTGTGTTGAAATTCTGTGTATGAGATGTGTACTATCTTCAATGGCTCTGTTTATTGTTCCTTTCTATTCTACATTTTTGCCTGGTTCTTTTAACTACTCCACTTCCAAGACCATGATTGTCAGAGACAGCAGTGGCTTATATCTTTTCCAACTGCCCATCATATTTATAGTCACATTCTGGCAGGATCAGTACCAGTTACTTCCCATAAAATATCACCGACTTTGAAATGTCTGTGGCATACCTGTAAAATAATGTATCACCGTGAGCGAAATTCGTGCATTTACAGAGTGAATCGGCCTACACCAGCAGCTCCTGTAGGTGGTATGTTTTAATGCGTATAATAATAATAATAATAATAATAATAATAATAATAATAATAATAATAATAATAATAATAATAATAATAATAATAATAATAATACCGTTGAAATAATGTATCCCATGATTGTGATCTAACATAACCTTATATCATTAAAGAGTAAATATGCCTACATATCACCAGCTGTTGCGTGTAGTTAAATACGTCAAAGGCCTATACTCATTATGATTGTGTGAGAATGTATTAATAATAGTTACTCACCATTGAGTTATTAGTAAATCTGTAGTCTTGTCTTGGAATTGCACGTAAACATATCTGCCGCATAACCTCGTCTTTCGTAAACTTAATGCATGCACTTCGTTATCACTGCCGGAATTCTCCTTAAAGTTGAGTACGCAACACATCAGTACCATTACGTACAACGGTATTAACAATTGGCACCATTAAACGAATTAAAACTCTTCTAATTTCAGCGTTACATGGCCAAACTCATTGCTGTGTTATTACTGAAAAGGTTCAAGCTTGCCTCCCGATTTTGACGTCACAGTATATTCCCAGAACAGTTGTGAGGCCTTATATATCTAGGAGGTGTTGCCTCCGCTACACATTCCTGTCGTTGATGTTTCTTGCCATTTGTTTGCATTTATTCATCTTCTGCCTGAGGAAACTCAATGTTTATTCAATACTGTATTCTCGTACTATGACATTCCATTACCGCCCGTAATTTAATAAGATACCACGGGGTTCTGAGCTTATTATTTTACCGGTACCTTCAAACCATTGTCTGTTATTTGTTCGGTTAAGCGAGTTATTTGATTTACTGACGTACTCGGACGTATAACTGGACGTACGATTTCATTAACTTTACATTAGGTACTATAAACTTCCAATGTTTCCTTTAACTCTAATCCAGCATTCATTGGAAGGTTGTAATATAAACCGAAAACTGTCACTTTCAGAGATTTTAAATATATTAAGATACAGTAGATGTCTTCATTAAGGATGACCTTTCTACGCCATGGTACACTGTTCAGCATCTGAATGACGTTGATGATAGACCTCATCACTTTAGGTACCTTTGTTTTCACTATACGATAGACACGCCTCACTGATAACAGCACGGCTCACTTGCCCAGCAGCTCATTTGGCTAGACCAATGCATTCGTGAACAGATGACTCATAGAGATAAGACCTATAAAATATACTGTAAAGGTAGTTCAACTGTAAATTTTGAGTCTTACAAAAGACTAACGAAGTAATACAAATGATTCATAACGCTAAAATTCACTCGCCCACTCTCAGCTAAATACTAATGACAGAGCTAAGTTGTGGAGATCAGTCAAAGATCTAGGTTTAGGTAAGACGCGTAAAAGCAGCGAACTAATTAACAGCATAGATATTGAAGAGCTCAGCAGCCACTTTGCGTCAGACCTAGTCCGATGGAAGAACAAAGTAAAAAACAATATTTGAATGAAATTAAATGTAATCAGAAACCAAATACTGAACAACGATTTTTCTCTCATATCTCATCCAGTCAAGTGAAGCAAGCTTTCCCGCCTATCAGTTCGCGTGCTACTAGCTGTAATGGCATTAGTTTAAGTATGTTGAATGATATACTAGTTATCATCCTCCCCACCTTAACTCACATAATAAATTCATCCTTCATGACTGGCATTTTTCTTTCGCAGAGGAAGAAAGCTAATATTCCCCCGGTCCCAAAAACAAAAACTCTACTTTACCTGAAGACTTACGGCCTGTAAGCATATTACCGGTTCTGTCAAAAATTCTTGAAAAACTAATTCATAAGCAGATATTGACGTACATAGATGAAAACAATTTACTCAATAAATATCAGTCAGGATTTCACCCTAATCACAGTACTACAAGTAATTACTGTAATGCAGTTCGGCTTAAGCCACGAAGGAGAGCGGACGCATTGAGTGGAGGGGCTCGGGAGTGGGAGTAAGGAGTGAGTGCTGAGTGCAGGAAGGTTGTGAGGAGTTTGACGACAATGATTGGAGTGGATCAATACAGGGCGGCTATAGGAGGATGGCAGAGGAGAATGAAGAAAGAAGAAGTAAAATCAGGTGGGTGTAAAGTGGATTTGGTGATTAAAGGGGAATTAGTGCTAACAGCGGCGGTGGTTATAATATTGCTATTGATTGGAGGGGTCGAGTCGAACCCAGGCCCGACAACTAGTGGAAATGAGGGAAGGGAAGACATGGAAGAATTCAAAAGACTGGTAAAAGAGGCGGTGGAAGAAGTGTGCCCCTTTGAGCAAATTAAGAATATGATCCAAGAACAAACCAGGGAGTTTGGTAAAATGAAGGTATGGTTACGAGAAAGGACGGACGATATAGCATCACGAGTGAGAAAGAACGACGAAGAAGTGGCAATACTAAGAGAAAGAATAGGACGATTGGAAGAGGAGAAGTTGAAATTGAAAGCAGAAGTGAATGCCAATACGTTAAATCGCTGGAAGAAGTGCCTATTTATATATGGGGTGCCTGAGGAGTTGAGAGAAGACAAAGTACTTACTACTTATAAAGTAGTGGACTTAATACAGGGGAAATTGAAACTTAATTTTAGCGAAGTAGACATAGACGATGTGCAGAGGGTGGGAAGAACTAGAGGCAACAGGCCTATCAAAGTAGGACTGTTTTCTACGTTGATGGCTGATGCTGTGATAGGCAATGCGAATAATGTGCAGAGAGAGAAAATATGGATCAGGAGAGACGTGGGTCGGGAGGCGATTAGGAATGAGAAAATACTCAGAAAACACAAGATACGTACGATAAATCAAGGGCTGAGAGCAACCATTAAAGGACAAGAACTAGTGGTATCAGGCAGAAATTGGAAGAGAAATTGGTCTGTGAATAGACTGATCGACTTAGAAATGAAGATAAAAAAGACGAAGAAAAAGTGAGTAGTGCAACGAAAGGTGGGGAAGTGAGGCGAGATAACAGTAATAGTGTACTGTTTGAAGAGGGTCAGAGAGAAATGCCAAGTGAAAATGTGATCATAAGCATTGAAGAAGTTCAGGAAGAGATGACAAGTGAAAAGGTGACCATAAGACGTGAAGAAGAAAGGCAGGGGAGTGAAAGCAGTGAAGTAAGGGCAGGGCAGGGTAAAAAGGTGACGTCAGAGGCAACCGGGGGGTGTCTCAATCTGAGTTGGGAAAGAGGCAAGGGCAGAAAATTTACGGAGATGATGAGAGCTGAAGTTGGAGGCAAAGGTACACAACAGAGTGAAGATAGTGATGAATTGGCGGCTAAGAGAGGTGGTAGAGAAGCAGGAAGGTATAGAAATCTGACTGACATGTGGGGTACAGGTAGAAATGAGAGGGGTGTAGTCACTAGAAGTAAAAAACAATAGTTTAGTGAGTAGTGAAGATAGAGATTGTTAGATGTAAGAATGTAGTGTTGAGTAGAGGTGTTATTTGGTAAATATGTTGGTGCAATAGTATTTGTGTGTGGTATGAGATTGAGAGGTGGCATATGAAGCGATGTGTTGGTATTGAATGGTAGTTGTAATAGCTTTTGTGTTTGGTATGATGTTTAGTTAATGCTAAATAAGTGAGTGTTGAGAGGGAGCAGAGTTTTGGATGGTGGAGGTTGAAATGTGGTGTTGGTGAAGAGATGGTATATGAGTGTGTGGTATTTCAAGGTGAAGATGGCTTGGTATTTAGATGGATTATTTATGTCGGAATGTAGTGTTGATAAGTGGTGTCATTTGGTATATTTCGGTTTGGGATATGATGAAATGTGGTGCTGGAGAAGTATAGAAAAGTGGTGGTGTATTTATTGTTGTAATAAATGATTAAAGAGTGAAGTTAAGGTATTGGTTGAGACATGATAGTAGAGGTAAAAAAATATGAAGTGTGTGTGGTATGATGAAATGGGGTGTGAGAGAAGTAGGGTGAAGTGATGGTTATAATATGTAAATATATTTGTGGAGGAATTGTGGAGAGAGAGGGGTGTGTGGTGTACTCATTGCTATAATGTGGAGTTGGAGAAATGATTGTAGAGGTATATCTTTTAACCATATTGTATTTTAGAGAAGTAGTACATAGGAGTCTGTATGCAATTGTGAGAGTGGGCAAATTGTGGTTTTGTTGCCGAGTTGGCAAATTTAATGTAGAGTATGGATTTGTATTGAATTAGATCAAGTATGGTTAAGCAAGGATGAAGCAAGGATGGAGCGTTATATGTATTGAATGGTAGTTGGTAATGGCTTAGTATATAGATGGATTATATATGTCGGAATGTAGTGTGGAGAAGTGGTGTCATTTGGTATATTTAGGTTTGGGATATGCTGAAATGTGGTGCTGGAGAAGTATAGAAAAGTGGTGGTGTATTTATTGTTGTAATAAATGATTAAAGAGTGAAGTTAAAGTATTGGCTGAGAGGTGATTGTAGATGTGTGGTAAGATGAAATGAGGTGTGAGAAAAGTAGGGTGTAGTGATGGTGTATGTATTGCTGTAATATGTAAATCTATTTGTGGCGGAATTGTGGAGATGGAGGGATGTGTGGTGTATTCATTGCTATAATGTGGAGTTGGAGAAATGATGGTAGAGGTATATCTTTTAACTATATTGTATTTTTAGAGAAGTAGTAAATAGGGATCTATATGTAATAGTGAGAGTTGACAAATTGTGATTTTGTAGATGAGAGGGCAAAGCTAAGGTAGAGTACGGCTGGGTATTGAAATAGATCAAGCATGGTTAAGCAAGGGTGAAGCAAGGATGAAATTGCAACAGGAGAGGAATAATGTAAACACAGACATGGCTGGTGAGGTAAGGTTGTCTGGACTCAGCAATCCGGAGTAGGTCAAGCTGAAAAACAATGGCGGTGATGGAATGCGATGTGTCAACATGGACAGTTGGATGCATGGTGTAGTCTTGCTCCGAGATTGCATAGGTAGTAATATATGTTTATTTTTAAGTATTTATGTCGTTTATTAGGTATGTTGAAAGGTGGTGAGGGAGAAGTATGGAGAAATGATGGTGTAGATGGCGAGGTAAGTGGGGAAAGGGTGAGATGGACTCACCCGTAAGAAGTCGGGGTGGGAAGGGCCCTAGACTAATATACCTATGCTGGACATGACATGAAGACAATGAGGATGGCTACTGGGTGGCCCTATCTGAGGGGGTCACATATCCGGAGTATCCGACGGACTTCACGGCATGTCCAAGGAGTACGATTAGGAGTGGAATGGTGAGAAGGAAAAATTGTCATCTGGTTAGATCTTGGGGCCTTCAGGAGGTCTCCACGGGAAGGGCCGGTCGAGTCATCACTGGGAGGGTGGCCTTCTTCTCACCAGGGGTGATGACTTGGCCGGACGGTAGGTTATTATGTGGTGTTCTTTTCTTTTTGTTTTCTTTTTTTGTTTGTTTATAAACTGTGGTGTCCTTTTATTTATTTTATGTATATTAACTATGTCTGTTTGTTTTAAAAGTAGTAGTGTGTGTGGCTTAAGATGAACGATGTTATTTTTCTCATTCAATGGATCGATTGGGTATTTGTTTACTGTGATCTTGAGAAAAATAATAATAATAATAAAGAATAAAGTAATTACTGTAATGATACCGAATGTGCTATGGATTATGGTCAGCTAACACTTTTAATACTATTAGATCTGACTAAAGCCTTCGACTACGTGGATAAAGATAATATACTTCTAGCAAAATTAGAATCCTTGAACTTCTTATCCAATGTACTAGCGTGGATAAAAAAGTGTTTACTCCTAGTCAGTGTGTTTGCATCGCGGGAAGAACATCCTCATGGAAGCAGGTTGAGACAGTTACGCCTCAGAGTTCTGTAATTCTACTATTCTCTTTTCCCTTTATATTAACGAGATTTCATCAAATATTGAAAACTGTAAATATCATCTATAAGCAGATGATTTGCAGGCCTATGCTCACACAAAAGTAACCGGGATCCACGAAGATATATGTCAAATTAATCGACATTTCACATGTCGGAATGTGAACTAGACTAAACGGTCTCAGAACGAACCCCGTGAAATCTCAAGGTATATTGACAGTTGGTACATCCAAAACCCATTATCATTTAACGAAAGTAGATATCCCCCAATAATATTAAATGGAATAATTACCCCTTTTGAAATCAAAGTAAAGATTTAGGACTAATACTGGACAAAAACCGTGACTGGTCAGAATACGTAACCGCTATATATCAACGAGTTTTCTTCTGCCTTCACTCACTTAAAAGACTGAAAGACTAACTTCCTTTTAAGGTCAGAAAGCTGTTGGTTCAACAGCTAGTAATGCCTCTGTTTGAGTACCGTGACGTCGCTTAAGCCTAATTCACACGGAGATAGTTTACTGGAGTCAAGTACTTGAGGCAAGTCGAATTCCCTTCAATTTTCCACGTATGTTTAAGTCAGAACAGTCTACCGAACCGTCACCCTTTGCGTCCACTTTCCCGCCACGTGACTGACTTGACTCCAGTAGTTGCTTCTTCTGAACCACGACTTGTTCACAAATCAACTTGAAAACAGAGCACGTGTATTTTTCTCGAGATTTTTAGTATATTTGTTGGTATATAATAATGAATGCTTCTAAGAATAAGTGGAATGCAAACCAAATATTGCAGTTTCTCCACATTATTTTGTAAACAATACGAAACTTAATGGTTCCTATCAGTTAAGCAATCCTCTCCTGCGAGTTCTTTCATCAAGTTGTTAGATGCACCATGCAAAGCCCTTCTGCTAATCCACCCTTTAACCCAAGTTCCCCTCTTCTTCTTTTTACCGGGCAAGATGGCTGTGCGGTTAGCAGCGCGCAGCTGTGAGCTTGCATCCGGGAGATAGTGGGTTCGAACACTACTGTCGGCAGCCTTGAAGATGGTTTCCGTGGTTTCCCATTTTCACACCAGGCAAATGCTGGGACTGTACATTAATTAAGACCACGGCCGCTTCCTTTACACTCCTAACACTTTTCTATCCTGTCGTTGCCATAAGACCAATCTGTGTCGGTGTAACGCACAACAAATTGAAAAAACTTATTTTAAAGACAATTTTGTAATTCATGCAATAATAATGCGCAATTAGCTCTACGCATGCTTGTATTTGTGCACTTGGCATCTCACTTCAATAAACTGAATGTAAATTCACAGACAACTGCAAGTGAAATACAATATTAAACCATTGAAGTTCACGCGTTCTTCTAAAGACAGTTAGCATGCGCTTCCCCGTCTGATTTAAAGTATTGTCTTCAAGTTTAGAGGTTTCAAGTACTTGACTCCAGTAAACTATCCCCGTGTGAATTAGGCTTTACTGCAGTCTAAGTAGCGCCCTCTCTAACAAGCTTCAAAAAGTTAGGAATTCTTGCGTCCGCTTTTTATTGAACATTCAAAAATTTTATCATATAACTCCTGCATTCCATGAGCTAAATTGACTTAAATTAGACCAATGTCATAGCTATCATTCCTTGCTTCTACTCCATAAAACAATATACAAGCAGACACCCTCTTATCTAACAGATTATTTCCAGTTGCCCTCAGCCGCTCATGACATTCCGACCAGAAATGCAGCTAACCTAAGAATCAAAATACCAAATCATACATCTACTCTCTAAAATAATTATTTTGTTGTCAGTACAATTCGAACATGGAATTCGTTGCCCAGTGACCTAAGAGACACTATCTGAACCGGTATTTAAAAAGAAATTTTGGCAGTGGCACTTGGACGGATCAAGTTGAGTGCAAATACATTAATTTTGTTTTCATGTTTTGATTCCACGTGTCACTAAGTTTTACTAAATTAGTTTTTATTGATGCATTAGGACAATTTTATTTACTTTCGATTATTTTATATATTTTCCTTTCCTTTAATGTGTTTTTATAACTAGGTATACAGTTCAGTATTACAGTGTGTGTGATATATTATTGAACTGTATGTACATTATAAGACATAGTCTGGCAGAATAGCAGGCTTCATAGCCTGAGTCACGGCATGTAAATAAAGGCATAAATAATACGGACAGCAGCTATCTCTACATTAAGCATTCCAAGAAACATATCCAAATTCCTGGCATAGATCAGTTTTGATTTTATTGCCATATCATCTACGATGAGAGAGCCAACCTTTTCATTATCGTACTGTAAGGATTTCTTTTCTGCAATCAGACGAGCTCGTACCAAAGAAGTAATTCCTGTCTCTCCTCTGGACTGGCCAATGTAAGTTTTAAAAGTGTTTCGGTGTGTTTAAAAAACGCTTGAATCTGTTCAGTCAAGATATTTCCTTTCAAATTAACTTGTTCAGCTGGTTCTGTAATTTAATTTATTTGACTTTCAAGTCCATGTTGATTTTCTTTTCGTGTTGATTTATCCTTTCTTTCAAAGTGGTAATAACATTTTCTCGCTTCATTACAGGTGCTCTTGGTTTCCTACATTTTGTGATTTTTTTTTCAGTTGATAGCTGATAGGTAAAGTTTAATAGAACAATGTATACGGTACCTGTGGTTTTATATAAAGGTTCGCTGATAATTAACGTGGAGGGCCATTCCTTTTACTGGCTGTAGATGTGACTGGTTCCACATAAAGTTCAATTTTCTTGTAGTGTTTAGCTTCATTTCCCACTTTTATAGACTTCCTCTTGTGTGGTCTTCCTGTATGTGATTTTGTATCCGGGGAAACCTTAAAATACAGATGGAATGACATCGGGAAGTAGGATTTTTAGTGATATGCTTACAATATAATCTGAGTCCTTAAAATTCGTACTGCAAACAGTGGAATGTACACTAGGTTTCCACAGAGATCCCAGTCTATTTCCTTGCTAAGAAATTGCCAAGTACCATTTAGTTTCTCGTCTTTCGAAAATCTGTGAAATGAAATACCCCATACTTTTGAGGCCTTTGATTTACAGTAAGGAACACTGCAGTAGCTTACACCATGTTTCCTAAGTATTATCTGATGTCGCATTACGTAAATACGGTCATTAATTTCAGTCACTAAATTATCATCACCCGCACTAGCACAAAAGAGCCCATAAGTTACAAAATACGTCATGACACGCTCGTGAATGTTTGAATGAGTAGGTACCGGTACTTCGCCCGCGCAATTTCATGACTAAGAAGCGCACACCTAGCAGCAAAAAGATGCGTTTCAATAGCCCAAGCGGGAACCGGTTTCACGACCAGCGAGACCTTGTATTTCCCAACCTTGTATAATAACATAAGCAACGGCTCCAGATTTAACCAGGAAACACTAGTATCCCACAGCTATCAAGAGACAGAAATTTGCTATACCTATGATCACTTTTATCACAAAATTATTGCGAAATTAGCGATGTTACATAATGAAGGTACTGTAATTTCTGGGGGCTATATCGAATTTCTGAATTGAATGTCCAAATAGTGGATAAAGAGGTATACTCGCATTAACTTACCTTAAAATATCTAGCAATTATGTCTAGAGAAAGCTGCTTATTAGAGAAAATGTATCTATTGTTTGTATTATTATTATTGCATTAAGACACTGGTTGAACATGGACGTTACATGATTATTCAATTTCGTCTTGTTTTTTTCCTCTTCTCAAAATCTCTTCATTCTTTAACTGTGTTCTTGTTTCATTTGTTCAGTCCATACTTTCCCTGTTTTTCTACTCTCCTTTGCTTCAAATTTAGCATTCATAATTTTATTTCTGAATACATTTCTTTCATTTATCATTGCCTTGTCGATACATGCTTGTTCTCTATCAACTTCTATTACTTTCAGCCATTTTTTTCTTTATTGAGCTATTAGCTAATTAAAAATCCTCTTTGTGAGTCTGATGTTGTCCATTCTATGTAGGTATCCATAGAACATTAGTCGGCGTTTTCTGATAATATTTGTGAGTCTGTCTGCGTATTCATACAATTCTTTAGTTGGTCTCTTCATCCATATACCATCTCTGTGTATTGCACCAAAAATCTTTCTGAGGATCTTACGTTCTATTTTTTCTGCCTCTACGATACTTAATTTTACAATTTGTGCTTGTTTCTGAAGCGTAAAAGACTTCGTGTAGTACAACTGTAGTGTAGTGCCTGAGTTGGACTGTCTTGATATGTTTCTTTTATTGTAGTGTGTTCATGTGAGTTTGTACTCTAC
Organism: Anabrus simplex; assembly: GCF_040414725.1. NCBI lineage: Eukaryota > Metazoa > Arthropoda > Insecta > Orthoptera > Tettigoniidae > Anabrus > Anabrus simplex. Next base: position 130,114,594 of record NC_090271.1, on the reverse strand, counting down.
GAGGAAAAATATATTTTGCCGCTGATACTAACTTGAAGAGGATGGAATATTTTAAGGGGTGGAAGGTAAGCATTGGAGTTGGTACAGAGAGGGGTATTAGTTCATTGAATTTATATGATTTTGAAAATCTGTTTGTATTGTTCATTTGAAAGAAAATCACCTTTCACACAAGTTGAGTTGAATCGTTGTAGCAGGCTGGAACCTCGGGACTCCGGAATGATTACTGGGCTCGGTCTGGACAGGTACCACGCCCGTCCCTGATGCGAAGTTCTCGACGTTCTAGAATTTCTCGAATTTCTGGAGGATCTTGAATTTCTTGAATTTCTAGGTGAACACGTTGCGGGGTTCGATCTCGCACGAGAATACTGAGAGATGAGGCGTGATGAGCACACAAGTCCTTCGTATGGTATTCAACTCACTTGTATCACTGTCGAATAAATTAATTTTTGTTCTAAATACTGCATTGATTCATTATAAATTGGATACGCCAAATTTTAATGAAAATGAAACTTGGATCTTTGACTCAAACACTTCGTTGAATCACACATGTCAAATGTCCATGAGGACACTTGAAAAGAAAACAATTGAACTGAGTAACTGATCACACGTTGCATTTCAGACGCATTGATACTTGAGAAAACTATGTACAAATTTAAGAAAAGAAAATAATTGAACTGAGTAACTGATCACACGTTGCAGTTTTTACGTCAACCTTCTCAAGAAAATCTCCTTGTAACTGTATGCACTTTTGCCATCGATGTGTCCGTCTCTCCAGACGTTTCTGATATATTTTCGGAATGCTGCGTACCCATGTCTTGACAGCTGTCTCCAGTTCTTCAAACAGCACAAAACTGCGACCACGCAGAGGTTTCTTCGTGTTCCCGAACAGGTGATAATCACTTAGTGCGAAGTCAGGAGAGTATGGTGGGTGTGGCAGCACTCTGAATCCCATTTGATCAATGGCAGCGGTGGAGCAATGTATCATCACCAGTCAGTCACAAGCCTAGCCATGAAGTCGGCTGGATCTTGATCATGGCGTTGCAAAAGTTCTCTGCACACGTCTGTTGGAATATTATAATTTTCATATAAAAATAAGAAGTCGTGTATATATATCTTGCATTAATTATAAAGAAAACAACATTAAGGTTATGTGTTGGTAACTCAGATAATTGAGTCGAGTGGTTTTACCTGGTTTTGCTTTATTCTTTGAACTGCTTGGTGTGTGTGTTTGGCAGCTGTGGATAACAGCTCGTAATATAAGGATGTGAGTGATGAAGCTGGTGTTTCTGTAGTATAATTTGCTTACCTAAACCGGTATATTGAATAGAAATGAAGATATATCAACAGGTTATGGGCCCAAAGCTCAAGAGCGCCAGAAATTCAGAACGCCGCAGAACATTCCGGACAATATAAGTTGAAATGGATTAACGAGAATAGGGATGTATAGAACTAGCACCGATAGAGCGCACTGCTGTTGTACTGGGTAAGTGCAATGCGCTCTTCATTTGTCTCCTGTGCATTCATGCCGCTAAATATCCACGAATTTAAGTTTCTTAAGTTGTTATTTTCGTGACTATGCCGAGCTGTTGCAGTGTTCCTCTTTGAAAAAATCAGGGAAGCCCATTTTTTTGTTTCACCAGTTTCCACAAAATAAAGAAATGAGGAAGAAATGGTTACATACTATTAGAAGGAAAAATTTCGGTGAGAAGGATCTGACCGAAAATATTAAAGTGTGTTCGCATTATTTTAAACCCGGTGACTTCACGAAAACTTTGATGGGTAAGTGCGATTTACGAAGGGAAATAATTCCTCTTTCCTACCTATAAACTGATTAGGCATTTTGATAACCAACGAATTTATGCGTTTGTATTTAAAGGTCAGAGAGCAAGATTAAAAACGGGCGCTGTTCCATCGCTTTGTCCATGGACCACGAACACAACAAAAACAAGGAAGTGGCCATACACCAGAAAATTGCCGGATTACTACGATAAGCCTAAACTATCGGAATATGCAGAAATGACCTCCTTTGGAGTACGGGAAGAAATCGTAAATATACCCGAAGAAGTGAATGTTACATTTGTGACTCCCATTTTCAAAGACATCAGCAATCAAAAAATAGTACAGGTAATTTGGTTGTTGAGTAAACAATGCGTAACCGTGATGTCATATTGCTTTATACAGGGTTTGTAGACGTCCAACATTGTAATATGATGTCTGCTGTTCTGGGAGAAAACAGACTGTGTTTCTTCTTGACAGTTATGAAGCTAAGGACCAACAAATCTGACGAAGAACTAGACCTTAACTTCGGAATCAATAATACTACTGTTGGGAAAATATTTAATGTTTGGATTAATTTCATGTACTGCCAATTTAAAGAGTTGAACATTTGGTCTGATAGAGAAAATGTCCTTGGAAACAGCCCCCTTGCTTTTAGACATAAATACCCCTCGACTAAAACAGCCCCTTTGCTTTTAGACAGAAATACCCCTCGACTAGAGTTATAACTGGTGCAACTGAGATTATACATAGCAAAACTTGTTCCAAGGGCAAACATTCCACTTTCATAGGGCTAACTGGCCTCAACCGGTTGGCAGGGGGATGCTGAAAAGTTTATACATTTTGGTTGCATGTTTATGAACACTGAATAATACCAGTCTTGGGGAAGTGCTCTAATGCGTAGCTTACAGCAGCAATATTCTTACAACATGCCTTGGGGGCTGCTCCAGAAAAACGTTCACATTATCCCCCTGTAATGTCACCAGATACTCCTAAAATAAGCTTCACATTATAGGTCTTATGTTTTGTGTACTCGGATTTCACAGCACTGCATTTTATAATTTCACCCGATTGAAATTAACCTTTTATAAACAAAACAAACTTTTCACTGAAAAGTCTGTATCTAACATAACACAATGATTTGTAGCTGGAAACAGGTTCTCCATCTATTTCCGATTTTCTGAATACGAAATAATCCATCAGATGCAAATTTGTGGTAGTGATCTTCATCTTATGGCTGATGGTTAAATATTCAAAGGAACCGGCAATGGGAAACACAAGAATATTCACATGCCTTTGGTAGTGGACAAAGGCTGTACCTTCAGTTTCATGTAAGCCATCAACCTTAAAAAAAACATGCATGATTCGAAGTCTATAAGCCACGGGAGCAAGTGCGTGTTTAAATATCTATTTATGATTTAAGTCTTGTGGAGGTACAATACTCAAATAATTGTAATCTTCAGAAAAAGGCATGCTGAATCCTATTTATTATTTTAATAATAAAGCGTGTTAGAATTTTCTAACTACCGCTGTACTAATTCTTCCTTCCTCCCGCTAGTTTTAGCGTCTCTGGTCCGTAGCTCATTTTGCATCTGTTTAAGGCTTAAACGCTGAAAATCGTCCGTAATATTCTAGGGGATATACCTGTACAATTAATTAATATAGTCTTGGAGTAAAATTAGAGAAGATACAATCGGCTTTAGCTCAGAAAACTCGGCCACATTCTATACATTACTCGCAGCTGACTGGGGGAAACATAAGACGATCGCTTTGCGCTTACCCAGTAATACACGAGCGCTACCTGGCGCGAACTTTCCCTGCCTACATCCCTATTAACGGACGAAGAAAGTTGTGACATTATTGACGGGAAAAATGGTGACCTCGTGGACCGGTGAAGAAACGCAATAGGAATGTGACTAAGCTTGCAGTGGAGAACTATTTTTCTTGAGTATTGAAGGTGAAACAAGAGCTCTTGTTGAAAGATGTGTGGGAATCAATAATAGGGTATGAGGATATGCCAGGTTGTCAATTGCCTCAGACAGAAACAAGACGACGAGCACGAAACAATGTGTTCGCGTTAGCGGTTATTTTCAAATATGTGGGAAAAAAATTTGAAAGTGACATTGCAGATACTGAATCAGTGAAAATGGCCTGGGAGAAACTAGACAAGTTGTGTAATGACGGAGGGCTAGTGAATGGTGCTATGACTTTGAAACAGTTCACTCATTTTTGAAGCCGAAGGGCATGAGTGTACAAGAATACTTCGCAAAAGTAAATCAACTGTGGAGGAGAACGCGTAAAGCCGGATACGATTTCACATATGAACAAGTTGCCGGAATGATCATCGGAAATCTTACAGAGGAATATGCAGGTTGTATACCTTCCTTGGAAGCTGATTTGGCGAAACTGACCATCTCGAAGATGAAGGCGAGTTCACTCACTGAGGAAAGCAGAAGGAAACTTCAGAAATATGAAGGAAAGGCTTGCGACACTGGAAAACGTGAGGAGTATGAAGCTCAAGCCATGGTTGTTCAACAGAAGCGATACATCAAGAAAGAAGACGTGGGGCGAAGAAAACAGTATAGTTGCTAAAATTGCTGTAAACAGGGACATGTATCTAAATATTGTCGCAGTACCCAAAAGTACTTCAATTACTGTAAGTTGGGACATTATTCTAAAGTATGTCAAACAATGAAGAATCACAGGAGAGCAAATCAGTAAATGCGAGTGGAAAAGTGGTAACATCGGAAATTATACATGTAGTAGATAAAGCAATGAGAATGGTAGTTTCTGTAGGAACTGAGAAAATTAGAGATTGGTTGTTCGATTCTTGTGAGTCCCATCATATGTGTCCAACAGAGTAGATGTTTATAGACATGTCAACAAATGTAACTGGGAATGTAGAAATAGGAGGTAACAGTAAGCTGGATATTAGAGGCATAGACAAGGTGAAAGTAGAAATGTCAACAGGATGGAAAATTACATTTACAGATGTGTTGTTTGTACCAAACTTAGGTGCAAACTTAATATCAGTTGTTAAGTTAATCAGCAAAGGTTTCAAAGTAGGATTTGCAGGTGAGAAAGCAACGGTTGTAGATAAGAATGGAGATGAAACAATTTTTATTGCAAACAGTAGGAATAATGTGTATGTAGTACAGATAGAGGGAAGAAATGATATTGTAGCTGTGAATAATTGTGACCAAATAATAGATCAAGAATGTAATAACAATGTAGCATTTAAATGTGTTGGGCAGGTTAGGTTGTGGCATGAGAGATATGGACATGTACATTCTGAAGATTTACTTAAATTGCCTATGTTAGAATTGAAAATAGGTACCGGTAATGATATTAACACTTGTTCTGTATGCATTCAGGAGAAACTAAATAACAAGGGTGTACCTAAGTCTTGTGAACGTAAGGGAGAAAAACCACTTTATCTCTGGATCTTCAATGCACAATGGTGTGTTGTTGTGAATTGCGATCACTGTTTATCAAATTATGAATAACGATGCCTCAGAAATGCAGTGTTCCAAATTCTAAGGGCAATTATCGCACTGGCCCTAAAGTGAGGGCTTTTTCGTTTCCAACTGAGGACTCGGAGAAAGCTAAATGGTAAAGAGCTATTCACCGAGATGATTTCGTTCCTTCCAAAAATGCAAAGATAAGTCTTAGTTATTAGTGTATTATATCTGATTTCAATCATTCAATGACTTAAGTTGTGGAATGGTCCTCGAAATGGAATCCTGTATTGTAGGTGTGCGACCTCCAATTCAAAACTCATGAAGTTGACGACCAACATATTTGATGAGAGAAATATTTACCAGATATTGTAATAGGAGTTGAATCATGGCTGAGAAATGATATAATGGATGCAGAAATTTTCTCACGGCACTGGAGTGTGTATCGTAGAGATAGGATAGGAAAGGTGGGAGGGGGAGTTTTCATTCTGGTGAAAGAAGAATTTGTAAGCTACGAAAAAGTTAAAGATGAGACACATGAAATTCTAGGTGTAAGGCTCATTTCTAAAGATAATAGGCAACTTGATATATTTGGAGTGTACAGATCGGGAAAGGGTAGCACTGATACGGATTCGGAATTATTTGATAGGATAGTCAGCTATGTGGGAAACGACATGGAAAGAAATGTGATTGTAGCGGGAGATCTGAATTTGCCAGATGTCAATTGGGAAGGAAATGCGAACGACAGGAAGCATGACCAACAAATGGCAAATAAGTTAATATGGGAAGGACAGCTAATTCAGAAAGTGATGGAACCAACCAGAGGGAAAAATATTTTGGATGTGGTGCTGATAAAACCAGATGAGCTCTATAGGGAAACTGAAGTAATAGATGGTATTAGTGATCATGAAGCTGTTTTTGTGGTAGTTAAAAATAAATGTGATAGAAAGGAAGGTCGTAAAAGTAGGACTGTTAGGCAGTACCATATGGCTGATAAAGCAGGTATGAGGCAGTTTCTGAAAAGTAACTATGATCGGTGGAAAACGGTAAATAAAAATGTAAACAGACTCTGGGATGGGTTTAAAGAAATTGTTGAGGAATGCGAAAACAGGTTTGTACCTTTAAGGGTGGTAAGGAATGGTAAAGACCCACCTTATTATAATAGAGAAATAAAGAGACTAAGAAGGAGGTGCAGACTGGAAAGAAATAGAGTTAGAAATGGCTGTGGAAGTAAGGAGAAATTGAAGGAACTTACTAGAAAATTGAATCTAGCAAAGAAGGCAGCTAAGGATAACATGATGGCAAGCATAATTGGCAGTCATACAAATTTTAGTGAAAAATGGAAGGGTATGTATAGGTATTTTAAGGCAGAAACAGGTTCCAAGAAGGATATTCCAGGAATAATTAATGAACAAGGGGAGTGTGTATGTGAGGATCTTCAAAAGGCAGAAGTATTCAGTCAGCAGTATGTAAAGATTGTTGGTTACAAGGATAATGTCAAGATAGAGGAAGAGACTAAGGCCAAAGAAGTAATAAAATTTACGTATGATAACAATGACATTTACAATAAGATACAAAAGGTGAAAACTAGGAAAGCGGCTGGAATTGATCAGATTTCTGGGGATATACTAAAGACAATGGGTTGGGATATAGTACCATATCTGAAGTACTTATTTGATTATTGTTTGGCCGAAGGAGCTATACCAGATGAATGGAGAGTTGCTATAGTAGCCCCTGTGTATAAAGGAAAGGGTGATAGACATAAAGCTGAAAATTACAGGCCAGTAAGTTTGACATGCATTGCATGTAAGCTTTGGGAAGGCATTCTTTCTGATTATATTAGACATGTTTGTGAAATTAATAACTGGTTCGATAGAAGGCAATTCGGTTTTAGGAAAGGTTTTTCCACTGAAGCTCAACTTGTAGGATTCCAGCAAGATATAGCAGATATCTTGGATTCTGGAGGTCAAATGGACTGTATCGCGATTGACATGTCTAAAGCATTTGATAGGGTGGATCATGGGAGACTACTGGCAAAAATGAGTGCAATTGGACTAGACAAAAGAGGGACTGAATGGGTTGCTATATTTCTAGAAAATAGATCTCAGAGAATTAGGGTAGGTGAAGCTTTATCTGACCCTGTAAAAATTAAGAGGGGAATTCCTCAAGGCAGTATTATCGGACCTTTATGTTTTCTTATATATATATAAATGATATGAGTAAAGGAGTGGAATCGGAGGTCAGGCTTTTTGCGGATGATGTTATTCTCTATAGAGTGATAAATAAGTTACAAGATTGTGAGCAACTGCAACGTGACCTCGAAAATATTGTGAGATGGACAGCAGGCAATGGTATGTTGATAAACGGGGCTAAAAGTCAGGTTGTGAGTTTCACAAATAGGAAAAGTCCTCTCAGTTTTAATTACTGCGTTGATGGGGTGAAAGTTCCTTTAGGGGATCATTGTAAGTATCTAGGTGTTAATATAAGGAAAGATCTTCACTGGGGTAATCACATAAATGGGATTGTAAATAAAGGGTACCGATCTCTGCACATGGTTATGAGAGTGTTTAGGGGTTGTAGTAAGGATGTAAAGGAGAGTGCATATAAGTCTCTGGTAAGACCCCAACTAGAGTATGGTTCCAGTGTATGGGACCCTCACCAGGATTACCTGATTCAAGAACTGGAAAAAATCCAAAGAAAAGCAGCTCGATTTGTTCTGGGTGATTTCCGACAAAAGAGTAGCGTTACAAAAATGTTGCAATGTTTGGGTTGGGAAGAATTGAGAGAAAGAAGAAGAGCTGCTCGACTAAGTGGTATGTTCCGAGCTGTCAGCGGAGAGTTGGCGTGGAATGACATTAGTAGACGAATAGGTTTGAATGGCGTCTATAAAAGTAGGAAAGATCACAATATGAAGATAAAGTTGGAATTCAAGAGGACAAACTGGGGCAAATATTCATTTATAGGAAGGGGAGTTAGGGATTGGAATAACTTACCAAGCGAGATGTTCAATAAATTTCCAATTTCTTTGAAATCATTTCGGAAAAGGCTAGGAAAGCAACAGATAGGGAATCTGCCACCTGGGCGACTGCCCTAAATGCAGATCAGTATTGATTGATTGGGAAATAATTGACTACACTTTTATCTAAACCAAGGCTTGTGAAAGGTTTGTGGATAGGTCTCTTATATCTTTGTTATTTATAAATGAAATAGTAGATTTTTTTCGGGGTGATTTATATCTTACTGATTTAAGCATTTGCTGTATTGAATTTACCAATTATTACATTTAGTTTGGGATGTGCTGAGTATTCACATTACTTTACAGGACTACTGTTGTGGGTATAGTGATATTCTGGGAAAACTTATAGGGCCTAAATTATGAAGGCATGTAAGGTGTTGGCTTTCAAGTATTCCTTCAGTGCTGGACCCTTAACTGCAAGTGAGGCAGTTCTATTTATGAGGGAATATACCTCTTAGTGTGGGTTAATATTTTAGTTCAGGCTAGACAGCAATGTTATTGTGTTTATTGCAATTATGTTAGGTTCTGTATAATTATTGTAAATTACATTCACTCAATGATTTTCTCTGACTCCTTGTGTGCTATTCACTTTATATAAAAATCAACCAGATATATCTAAGACATGACATTGTCCTGTGCCATGAATTAATAGACGAGTGCATTTATATCTAGGTGAATGTATTCTAATTTGGTCTAAACTTTGTAGGAGCTGTTCCTTCTCAGTTTCCAAACAGCCCAGAGTACTTGTCTGATACCATATCTGCCCACCGAGAAGCTCCAGATGGGGTTGTATTTTAATTATGCACACGCCATATTATTTATTATGTTGCTAATGTGAAAATATTTAGAAGTTTCTTGAGCTATTCTTTAATTTTTTGGGCAACAAGGTCTCTGTATCTACAGTATGTACTTCTTGACACATTGCCAAATTTAGTAGCTGTATTTTCCATAGTAGTTTCTTTAGAAGAGAACACAGTAATAACACAAGAGCACATTTATTTTGTCGTATTTATTGCTAGGTGTCATGTTTTCAGGGAGTGATGTTATATTTGAGAGGGCACCTTTTATGTTAAACAGGTATTTTGTCATTTAACAAATACAGTTCATTACCTAGGTGGCACATATCCCACAAAATCATTAACCATCCTTTTCTTTTGTCTGTGGTAAGCTGAGGCTTTCTCATTTTTTGAGTACATTACTATTATTAATTACTGAGTTGATGAATCTCTATGAACTCCATTGAAAGGGAATTAAGTGTTAATCACTGTAAGTTCCTTAAGTAGTAAACATTCCTGTTTGAGTAATTGTGAATTCAATTATGAATTTCCTCTTCCAGTATTATAGCCTATTCACACTTTGGTTATGAATTTTCTCTTGGAGAAAGTACTCCTTCCAGCTTTTGTTATTGCATGCAATGAAAGTAACATGCATCTGTGAAAAATTGGGATGAATTACTTAATTTATCTCATGTGTGTCATATCTATACAATGGAGCTGGTTCATAAAGCATGAAATGAGTACCTAGTTAAATGTGTGTTCTGCTACATTTTTATTAATGTAATGGCAGGGATGCAAGTTCTTAATATGGTTTCTTAGGATTTTAACATTTACTGTTCATAGAGATTTCCTTTCATATTTTCTTGTATCATGTTCACCTCATGTCCATTTCAATTTTAAGCAACCTGGTGAAGTTAAATTGAAAACAATTTCAGAAAGTTTCTGGGAGGAGGTCAGTTCAAATGTTAACAGAATTGGCATGCTACTTTTCAAATTTAAGTTCATATATTTTAATAAGTTGTTTTATTTCCAGATTCATTTCAATTTATCCCCTGTTCTGGTTATTTGAATCAGGGTCCAAAACCATATGAGTACATTTATATACACTCGGGAATGCAAATATAATTTTGATGACTTGATGAACAAACTATTGTTGGCATGTACCGGTACTGTAATCATTCCCTTTGCATAACAGCCAAGATTTTTGAGCTCTTCACCCCTTAATTTATGTTAGGCTTCAATTGTAAAAAAAATTTTACTTGTTGTCATGACCGACAACACTGAGCATTACAGCTTGTATGTTCCTGGACTGCTACTAATATGTTGTAAGGTAGTTTATATGTTATTATCTTTATTTAATAGCTTTTGTTGTACTTACATGTTGTTTTTTACCTTTTATCATTCATCAGCAGGTTCAGTTTTGTAAAGGCTATTTTTGCTAGTGGCTTTACGTCGCACCGACACAGAAAGGTCTTATGGCAAGTTTTGTAAAAGGAACTGATCAATTTTTACTCTTAAATATATGAAAGAAAGAGTCATATAGGAATATTATTATATTTGTTCAGTATTAAGTCTCTTAAAAACTGAATTCTATTATTTTTGCATTTTTAATTATTCTTCCTAATTGTTATTAAGGTATATTACTAATTTCGCTTCCGATATGCGCGCCTACGAAAAAGAATATTCGTAGCATGTAGTTTAACCAGCGCATTTTTCAATCATCGTAAGAAATTAGCTTCATCTACTATCCATTCGCGCTGGGCCCATTCGCGTGACGTCACGAATCGTATTGCCAGGCCTTGTTCTCTAGGAGGTGCTGATAGAACATCTGGATGTAACTAGTGTTTACTTAAATAGTGAAATCAGTTGTACTGTATACATGGAATAACCAGAACTGTTCGTAGAAAAAGAGTCCAAGCAGTGGCGTATCCTGGTATTAAGACGTGGGCTACCACTAGATTTAGGCTACCCCTTTTCAATAATTGGTTTAGGGAACATCAAGCCTTAAGCATTTTGAGCTGCATCCAACAGCCAACGGAGCTGCCCGCTGTGTTGTCAAGGCTGCTTCACAAGCTAATGCCCCGGCCTCTGCCACCGCCAATACTCAACACCTAATCAATCGAGTTTGTAGCCTAAGGTTTAGCAAATTCAAGTCCAGCTTTGAGGCTAAATGGATAGAATGTTTGCCTTTGGTCCGACGGCCCCGGTTCAATTTTCAGAATCAACCCCCTCATACTGTTAATTCCCCTGGCTTGGGAACTGGGTGTTTATGATGTCTTCGCCATTCATTTTGTCCTTATTAGGTCACCACCAAGCCTATGTAGATGCCATGCACCATTACTATTATTATTATTATTATTATTATTATTATTATTATTATTATTATTATTATTATTATTATTATTATTATTATTATTATTACATCATCATCATCATAATCGTTAAATAACAATGTTGAATTTTACAGCGGTTAATGGTTAATTATCTTCCTCGGAAGATCAGTGGTGGTGTCCGACCCATGATCACGGGTTCGATTCCAACCAACAAAAGAGAACACTAAACCTGAAAGATCGCGTTTCATTTTAGCAGATCTACCAATAAAAAGAAAACTATATTACTCCTATAACAGCAGCCCTGCAGTGTCTTCCTACAAGGATGTAGAAGTAAACGGGAGTGAAATACCAGCACTCCGTTATCTATATATTTAAGACAGATGAGGTGAGGAAGTATATACGATGAGTAACGCATGGTGATAGCAGTGGCGATCTGACGGACCGAAGCCTAGTACAGCTATCCTCCGCCGGTCCCCGCACCTGTAGGCAGACAGCAGCAAGCCACGTGAGGCGAGTCGATGGGAAAGGACGAGAGTCTGGGCTGCAATATCAGTCTCCGAAGCCTTGTTCTCAGAAATACGTGCGACGTGTTTTCTCATTGCTTTCAAGGTTTGCAAATAGAACAGTGTGTCAGATGCTTACAATATAATGTGCTTTACATTTCCATCGCTCGCATTTGAGGTTTGGGCTTCACTGATAGCCTTGGTAGCCCTCAGTATACGCCACTGAGTCCAAGGTTATGTATGTAAATTGAAGAAAAACATCTATGGACTACCTAATTCGAGTAAAGACTGGAATGCTTGTGTTGATTATATAATTAGAGGACTAGATTTTAAGAGATGTGTCAAAGAACCACGTGAGTATGTAAAGGAGAGTTGTAAAATTGGCTTGTATATTGACGACATAATTGTCATAGGTGAGAAAAGAGGTTGTTAAGTTGGTTAAAATAAGGTCTGCAGATGAGTTAGAGATTAAAGGTTTAGGGGAAGCAATAAACGTACTGTCAATAATAATAGAACAGACAAAAGAAGGGATTATGTTGAGTCAAAGTTTGTACATTGACAAATTACTTCCTGATTTTTCCATGAGTGACTGTAAACCGAGTACGACTATTTTACCTAGCGGGCATTGAGCAGCTGAAGATGATGAGGAGGAATTTGATTGTACCATCTATCACAGTGCAGTAGGAAGTTTGATATATTTGTCAAATAATACTAGGCGTGACATTACATTTGCGATAAGTAAAGTTAGGTGACGCATATCATGAGATATCTATGTGGTACTAGAGGTTTAAAGTTGTGTTTCAAAAATTGTGGGGAGTCAGTACAAGTGTTTTGTGATGCAGATTGGGGAGGAGATACTGAGTCAAGAAGATTAGGGAGTGGTTATTTAACCACAGTGGCAGGGGGAACAGTATCTTGGTATAGTAAGAAACAGAGTTGCATTGCTAGATCTACCATGGATGCTGAATACATGGCAATGGCAGAGGTATCTCGAGAAGTAACTTGGATGAAAGATTTGCTATCAGAGCTAGAGCTGTAAAGGTTTATAAATATACCTTGTAAAGTATTTGCTGGCAATGCAGCGGTGATTAAATAGAGTAAAAAAGATATTGTGAGTGAAAGGTCAAAACATATTGACATAATGTACCATGTATGTAGAGAATTAGTAGAAAAGGGGTTCACTGAGTTTGTATATGTAGCATCAGAGAGAAATGCTGAAAACTTGTTCACAAAGAATTTATTGAGCAACAAGCTTAAGAGTTCCTATAGGCGTATAGGATTGGAATAAGAGGAATAATTGATTAAAGTGTAGTTATTTTTTATTTTTTGTGAAAAGAGGGTGTTTTGCAATATTATAATTTTCACATAAAAATATAAGTAAGATGTCATGTATATATCTTGTATTAGTTATAAGTAAAATTAGTAATAGTAAAATAAGTAATAATTATTATGTGTTGGTAACTCAGTTAACTGAGTCGAGAGGTTTATCTTGTTTGCTTTATTTTTTGAACTGCTTGGTGTGTGTGATTGGCAGTTGTGGATAACAGCTCGTAATAAAAAAATGTGAGTGATGAAGCTAGTGTTTGCATGGTATAATTTGCTTACCTAAAGCGGTGTAATGAGTAGAAATGAAGATATATCAAATACGTCCTCACGCCTCTGGTTTTCGTCTGCAGACAAGAGTATAGGCACCCACGTGGATGACACCTTCTCCAACTGTAAGTGACCATGCACAATCCGCTGCACGGTATTTCGGCTAATTCCCGTGGCTGCCTCCATTTCAGTAAATGTGATTCATTTGTTTCCTTGGATGGCCTGTTCTACCCGGGAAATATTGGCTGGTGTTGAAACTATCACATTCCTTCCAGAACTGATTCCCTTGTCCACCGATGTGCACCCTGTTTGGCATTCTTCCACCCAGTTGTAAACTGCTTTCCGTGACGGCGTATGTTCTCCACAGACTGCCAACAAGCGCCGATGGATTTCTGCAGTGGTCACGCCTTCTTTCCATAGGAACCAAGTCGTATAGCGCTGTCCCTGACGGTTGCTTTCCATGTTGTCTCCTTCTATGCTGACAGTGTTGTTATGAAATGGCGATGACGAGTGCATTCATTGGCCTCTGTGTGTGTGCTGCCTCCAAACCTTGGAACAAGACACAAGTTACACATTACCACCTTCAAAAGTGAAATGTGAACCATACCCGGACATACGAAAATAAAGTGTGAAACAATATAGTACGCCCCTCATATAATCACTGTTTCTAACTGACTGGCTTCGTCATTTTTATGACTGGAACACAACTCTGAACGTAATATTTACAGTTCGTGCAAGTTTAGGACATATTAGCATGTTTGTAATGAATTAAACAAGTTTAATGGCATTCGGAGAATGTTCTACACTGTCTGCAAATAATTATTGAAATTACGTGTCCGACTCGTTGGCTGAATGGTCAGCGTACTGGCCTTCGGTTCAGAGGGTCCCGGGTTCGATTCCCGGCATGAATTTTAACCATCATTGGTTAATTTCTCTGGCACGGGGGCTGGGTTTATGTGCCGTCTTCATCATCATTCCATCCTCATCACGACGCGCAGGTCGCCTACGGGTGTCAAATCAAAAGACCTGCACCTGGCGAGCCGAACATGTCCTCGGACACTCCCGGCACTAAAAGCCATACGCCATTTCATTTCATTGAAATTACGTGCGCTCAAAGACTGTTCAAGGCTGTCTATAAATAATTGTTGAAGTTTAAGTGCATTCGAGTTCTGTTCGACACTGTCTATAAATAATTATTAAAGTTTAACTGCACTTGAAGAATGTTTAACACTCTCTGTGAATAAGTATTACGAAGTAGAAACTATAAGCTTAAATGCGGCACTGAAAAATTCTATGTTCTCTTGGAATTTCATGAGAAAACACTAGTTCAAGTTGGCATTAATATTCTATGTTCCCACAGTTTGTTTCGAAAACGTAAGTTCAAATGTGGCACTCAGAAATATTCTATGTTCCCACAGTCTGTTATAATAACACAATTTCATTATGACACTTGGAAAAATTACAACACTTGGAGAAATTGTAACACCTGGGAAAATTGTATGTTCCTTCGGAACGCCACTGTTTGTAAAGAAAACACAAGTCCTAATATGGCATTTGAAGAAATATAATACGTTCCACTAGAACCGAGCACTAGAGGTTCAGAGTGTCGTCTCACCGAAATACCTAGTCCCGGCTAGACATAGCTTCGGTCTGTCGCACTTTTAGAACTCCACCTGTCACCCGTATCGCAGAAACGGTAGAGTATTACTGTCTTTCTGCAGCCTAGATCGCCGAGCTGTTATACCTGGAGCCGATGAAGCATTTCGAAACGTGGATATTATCCACCTCTTTAACTCCTAAAGTAATTGGTAGATTTGATCAAGAATTGATAGTTTGCAGCTATTATAGCCTCAACGTTGGCGGTGCAAAAATAATTGTATCTTAACTCTAAATAGACTTTTTCAAGATGGGTCGGAACATAACCATATACGGACATGCTTGCTGAGCGAGGCCGACCCGAGGCGGCCACGTCACTGCAGTGTACGTCAGCCGAGTTCGGCGGGCTTGCCTATCCTTCACCTCGCGCGAAGTTTAACTCTCACACTTCGAACTTCCTTTCTCGTAGCGGTGTTTCCGGTACAGTACGCTTTCTGAAGTTTGTCTGTTCCGTGTGTATTGGATGCCTTATCTGATCCTCCTATGTGTATATATTCCCCTATATACTTGAATTTTTCTACTCTTGTGATATTTCCATATTTTGTGTGCATGGCTTCTGTATTGTTATATTTTCTTTCCATATACTGTGTTTTCTCATATGATATCTCTAGACCTGTTTTGATAGAAATTTCATGTAAATTTTCCTGTGCTTTTGCTTCTTGTCTATTGTTACTAAGTATTGTGTCAGGTCATATGCAAATGACAAACATTTTATGATTGTTCTGTTTGCACACGTTCTTCCTAACTGAATTTCTTTAGCTTTTTAGTCCCAATGTTTGATAATTTTGTCCAAGATCAAGTTGAATAAAAGCGGTGAGATCCCATCTTCTTGTCTGACCCCTGTAAGTATCTCGAATGATTCTGAAATTTCACCCATAAATTTTATTTTGGATGTGGTGTCTGTGAGTGTCTCTTGTACGAGTGCCCTAGCTTTTCTGTCCACTCCATATTCTTCCAGAGTGTCAATCACAATCAATCAATCAATCAATCAATCAATCAATCAATCAATCAATCAATCAATCAATCAATCAATCAATCAATCAATAAATCAATCAATCAATCAACCAATCAATTAGTCACTACTGATCTGCATTTAGGGCAGTCGTCTAGATGGCAGATTCACTATTTGTTTTTTCCTAGCCTTTTCTCAAAATGATTTCAAAGAAATTGGAAATGTATAGCTCATTCCACGTTAAGAAATCAGTATTGCTCTTATGGACCTACACGGAAAGATAACAACCCCTCTCAGACATCCATAATTCCTCGTGATTAAGGGATATTATACTGTACTCTGTAAAGTATTATAAGAGACAGAAAAAGAGGATGAGGAATTTTTGCCAATGAGTTATTAAAATTACTACATAAATTTTTCTTTTTCATAAATATATTCGTAGGGAGTGTGCGCAATGGCAGGAACAACCATCGCTTCGTTGCCTTCCTTCATTTTCCTTCTTCTGGTATGAGCATCGTGTAGTTCCTCACTCTTTGAACCGCCGGCAGCTCACTTATGTACTGAAGTCATCTACAGTAATTATTTGCTGCGTATGTGTTTTTAGGTTTTAAATCATTGCGTACTTTTCTTGTGTTCAGTGAGAGTTAAATGTATATTGCGTATTTGTGTGCGTTCTATTATTTTCGTACTTTACAGAAGCTATTACTGAATATGTTGGTGTTGTGGTGAGCAGCAATACAGCAATACGTCATGACATAACTTGTATTGATAACAAAACTTGCCGTCTATTTTATGTGTGCTTGGTTGTGTTATTTAGCTGTTCCTTCTTAACCGCATTTTAATTTTACTATTTTTACGACCAAATTTAATTTTTACTATTGTTTTGTGATCGATATGACAACACAGTAGTGCCCCGCGTTGCCCAAGGAAACGTATTAAATCCAATTAAATCATCCCTTACCCCTCGAGCTCATAAAAATATAATTTTTTATTTTCTCCCCCAATTTGCTTTATACTTCAATGCTGAGGTTTTTTATGCGCCGTGGTTTACCTCTGATTCTCTACAAACCAAAAATAGCCCCTGTAAACCACCGGTCCCCTTTAGTTCATAAAAAAATTTGCAATTCATAACAATAATTTGCAGCTGAGTTTCTTCCGATTTTTGTCTTGAACTTTAATACTGAATTTCACAAATATATTGTACCGGTAAAAGAGCCCGACTCTCAGATTATATTTTAAAGTAAGTAAGAATATAGTTCTTAGGGCTAAAACTGGGTGACTAGTAGCTAGGGCTCGGTACAGGAGGTAGGGTCCTATCTACAAGAAAACTTTGACTTTGACTGAACATGAGTTTATTCATAAAAGACATGAAATTGCACATCACCTCCAGGTAGATATAAGTTGTCTTCCACATAGTCCTATAATATGGCTCGGATTTTCCAGTTCACCAAGCCGGGCAGGTTGGATCACGCTCCAGAAGATTCCAGGGACTCCGTACAGAAGCGGCTGGACTGTCTGGGTTGGTAGAAGGTAGAGATGCCTCGAACTTTCGAGGCCCAGGTTGAACCCCGATGATCCTGGTGATGTTGCAGATAATCATTTGCTACCTCAGTCCAACATGACTGAGAGGGTTGATGTTTCCAAGGTCACTCGCAGTACTGATAAAATCTGAGTTCATAAAAACTTTGGGCGATTAACCTATTAGCGATGTCACTGGTTATTATTCATCAAGACTTTCAAAATTAAACACTCGTAAAATGATATGTCTCTGTATACGAGGAAAATAATTTCAGAGTTCACCACTAGCAAAAGTCTTCGTCTCTGAATAAATACTGGCAAAAAAAAACACAAGTCCCTTCTCATGAAACTATGACCAAATTTAAAGTTCACCACTGGCGAAGGTACAAGTCTTTGAATGAACACGGACGAAAAACATAAGTCCATCCACATGAAAATCTGAATAGATTTAAAGTTCATCACTGGTGAAATTTATAAAGTTTTGAATCAACACTGGCGAATGTACAAGTCTTTGAGTGAACATGAACGGAAAACACAAGTCCATCCACATGAATAAATTTACAGTCTATCACTGGCGAAATTTATAAAGTCTTTGAATCAACACTGGCGAATGTACAAGTCTTTGAGTGAACATGTACAAAAAACACAAGTCCATCCACATGAATAAATTTACAGTCTATCACTGGCGAAATTTATAAGTCTTTGAATCAACACTGGCGAATGTACAAGTCTTTGAGTGAACATATACGAAAAACACAAGTCCATCCACATGAATAAATTTATAGTCTATCACTGGCGAAATTTATAAGTCTTTGAATCAACACTGGCGAATGTACAAGTCTTTGAGTGAACGTGTACGAAAAACACAAGTCCATCCACATGAATAAATTTACAGTCTATCACTGGCAAGGTACCCAAGTCTTTGAATAAACACTGGTGAAATCCTAAATTTATGTTTTAAAGACGTTGAATGAAGTTAGAGTTCATCGCCGGCAAAGATTAGAAGTCTTTGAACCAGTACCGGCATAATCACAAATTTATGCTTACGGGAACTTTGAGCACATTCAGTGATCATCACTATCAAAGTTTGTAAATCACTGTTTATTAGAGGAATGAGTCTCTTAACACTCGCAAGTATTGCAGGTTCAATTTATGAAGAATTTGTGCTTTAACACACGTAAATAATACAAGTCCAATTGTGAATTTAACACACGTAAATAATACAAGTCCATTTCATGAATAATTGGAAAAATTCCAGTCTCGAACACCCGTAAATATTATAAGTTAAATTATGAAGACTTAGAAAATGTTCCTTAACACTCGAAATATTGCAAGTCCACTTGAGAATACTTGGAAGAATTCGTTCTCCCACACTCGAAGAAAATACAAGTTCACTTTATGAATACTTAGAAAATTATAGAGTTCCTCGTCGGGACTGTCACTACACGACGAAAGTAGCAGCGAGAGTGTCCACGCTGACTACTCAGCTGTAACTGAGTGAACAGGCTACAGTGGGCCTCCTTTTATTCGATCCGGGACGTCTACGTCACAATACGGCTTGACTGAATATCTCCCGAACCCTTCGATAGATTTACTTGAAACTCGAGCATTGCGACATTCAGGTGATTCCAAACAAGATGACATATCGCTCAAGCCACTAGCATAATTATTACGGGAGTTACAAAAGTTTCCCCGTCGAACAATCTGGAAGATGTGACGTGGAATCTAGAATATACGAGTCCAGGCTGGGAACACGTGCTGTGACGGGCGGGCGGTCTAGCTAGCCCCTGTGACTACGTCACAGCTCACAGCTGTCCTTCACTCGCTTGCTTGTCCCGCTGACGGTAAACAAACCAGGCGTGCTCAGAACATCACGCGTGATAATTAAATGTCATTTATACTCAAAAATACTCATGTACAGGTCGTAACCGGTACAATATGTGCCACCGTTTTACCATCATGGTGTTAAGCAGAGCAGCTCGATATGGCAACCCTGTTGTCATAACTGCAATACTGTTTTCTTAACATGGAATGAACTATAGGTAAGTTATTTCAATCCCTAACCCCCGTTCCTATAAACGAATATTTTCCCCAATTTGTCTTCTTGAATTCCAACTTTGTCTTCATATTGAGATCATTCCTACTTTTAAAGACACTACTCCAAGAGAACCTGCCTGTCTATTGAATAGTAGGCCTTCATCAAGTCCACGAATGTGACTACAGTGTTATTTGTCTGTCTGATAATCAGGATTGTTCGCTGGTGTACATTTTATGGATTTTCTTTGTCATATTTTGGTATCCAAGTTTCCAGATCTCAATGATAATCCCACCCTCTCAACCTGTCTGTACACCCCCTCCCCACCTAGTTTCTTCCCTCAACCACTTCCGACACTGGATCTCTTTCGACTTCTTACCACCTTACTTTGTAATATCACCGCTACCCTCCATTTCCTAACCCGCCATCTTCCTCGTGGCACACTTATCGAGATATCACTCCTAGCGTACATCTTCCATAACTCCTATCTCGTAGCCAAGAGGCTCCATCTTTCACTTCTCTTACTTTTCACATCGTCTACCCACCTTCCTCATCTAACACACCGCACGGTTTTCTTCACTTCTCCCGGCTCGAGGGAGAGCGTCACTCTCTAGGGGGCCCGGCCCGCCCTTCGGGCAGGGAATGGAAACTTATATGCCGCTGCCGCCACGCAGATACACATTTGTCGCCTCTAGAGAGGCCACCGTGCTCTGGCATCTTAGCCGGAGCAATATTTTATGGTAGAGGACTCCTTGGACCTCTGGGGAGAGAGAGAGAGAGGGAGAGAGAGGAGGAGGGGCTGGACGGGGGCGACGGGAGGCATTATTGGAGGGAGAGCGAAAGGTCGTGGTGGGGAACGGGAAGGCTCAACTCCGTAACGATGGCGGCAAATAGTGGCGCCTGTGCCGATCAGTTGTTGGACGTCGTCTGCAGTTGGAAGGTGGAGGCAAAACATGAGTGTAGGGCCGGAGCTGTTCTGTATCCGGAACGTACGACGAACGGGGACGCCAGTTGTTCGAAGTTCACGGAGTATGTCCTGGTCAGAGATGGCGGAGTCGAGGTCACAGATTACACAGCTAAGCATATCGTGTAAAGATGGAGGTGGCGGCGGCGGTGTTGATGATGTGGTGGCGGCTTCAGCGGTGTCGTCTTGTGAAGATTGTAGAGCGATGGCAGTGCTGCGGTGGTCGAATCCAAGGGGGTGACAGGGAGTTGCTGGGGACTAGGTTGTGCAGGAGTCAAAGAAAGAGGGAGGGATGATGCGGTGGTCGAATCCAAGGGGGTGGCAGGGAGTTGCTGGGGACTAGGTTGTGCAGGAGTCAAAGAAAGAGGGAGGGATGATGACATAATGGGCGAAGGGTGGCAAGTTGTGACCGTAGTGACGGAAATATGGGACGGGGTATAGGCGGACGTCGTAGTGTTCATGGTGATGGTGGTTGTGGGGTAAGTGGCAAAGAGGGGCGATATCCTGGGTTGAGACTCGTAGACTACGGCAGGAGTAGAAGGGTCGTCAAAGAGTTGATCTAAGACGGTCGAAGAAGTAGGCATCACTGGGTAGGTTCTGTGGTGAAGAGGAACGCCGGTGTCTTCGAGGCGTTGTAGGTCTTCCTCTCTGCGTAGATATAGTAGAACCTGCGATGACGGTGAGGCAGTGGTGCAATCCAGCACCTTGAAGACATTATGGACTGGGACGACGGCTGTGTGGAGTTCTCTGAAAATGTCGTCTTCAGAGAGCGCCAGATCTACACCGGGAATGAGACAGGTATACCTTGTCGTGGGAAAGGCCGTTTGTCAACTCGGTGTCAGCCTATATGCTTGATTAAGGTCGGCGAGGTAGCCACCCGGCCGAGCAATAATACTTCTAGATGCGTTAACGGAGATCAGCTGTCCTCTTTAGAGGGGTCCATGAAAGACCGTGTATCTGCCATGAGCATCTGTATTTACAGCATCGTTGAGCGGGTGGGATGTGCGCAGATCCGCGAGCAGTAGAAAGGGTAATGCGCGCGCATCGACTGATGATAGTTACGCTTTCTAGTAGAAGAGAATGTAAACTCATCTCAAAACTTTCGACAGTCGATGCGCGTCAATTGCGCTCTCTGTTAGAAGAGATTGTAAACTCTTCTCGAAATTTTACGGTAGTCGATGCGCGCGCATCGACTCGCGATTGTTGCGCTCTCTGGTAGAAGAGACTGTAAACTGATCTCGAAATTTTTGATATTCGATGCGTGGGCAACGACTGGCGATTATTGCGCTCTCTAGTAGAAGAGAATGTAAACTCATCTCGAAATTTTTCGATATGCATCGACTGGCGTTAGTTGCGCTCTGGTAGAAGAGAATGTAAGCTCACTATTCATGCAGATTACTCTCATTTTTTCTGCCTACATGTAACTATGTAACCTGCCTTTTTTTTATTTCACCCCTTAAAGGTAGTTAACTAGTAAGGTGAAGTTTTACGATATTGTGTAGGTGAAAGAAAGAACATTCGCATTAACAACATACTAAACCCCTTTCTGTTATTCCTAAATCATCGGACATGTTCGTCATCCGTAGGCGACCTGTGCGTCGCGATGACGATAAAAAAGACACATACACCAATAATGGAAAAATCCCCGGCCGTACCGGGGCGGGAATTGAACCCGAGAATCCCTGCGACTATAAGCACTAGAGATGGGCACTATCGACTGATAACTATCGAACTAGTCGATAGTTGAAACTATCGTAACAGTCGACTACTTTAAAAAACAAGTCGACTGAATTCAGTCGCATTCCCGTCACGGATACCACCACGTTTCACTGTCCAGTCAGCACAAAACAAGTCGACTGAATTCAGTCGCATTCCCGTCACGGATACCACCACGTTTCACTGTCCAGTCAGCACAAAACAAGTCGACTGAATTCAGTCGCAGTCCCCGTCACGGATCTCTCCACCCTTTGCTCTCCAGTCAGCACAAAACAAGTCGACTGAATTCAGTCGCATTCCCGTCACGGATCTCTCCACCCTTTGCTCTAGAGTCAGCACAAAACAAGTCGACTGAATTCAGTCGTACTCCCGTCACAGCGACGCGGAAGCGAATGGAACTATCGGTTTATGGTCATTTCGGATATGTAATATATAATGTGGCGATTTTCTCTTGTCGTTTTATGTGCTCTTTATTTCGTTGCATATTTGTTTATATTAATGACGTTATTCATAAATAAGGCATAACTATAAAAATCTGCATAACTATAATAATAATCTAGAAAATACAGTAGTAGTGTGTTTGGCTAGTCTCATATATATCTTGATTGTGTACTACAGCAACAAATTTTACATATTATTATTGTTAGCACTGTTCGGGAATAGAGCCTCATTGTCGTCTCTCTACGTTTCACTGTCCATTTAGCACCAGGAAAGACCATTCCTATGATGCTTATTCGTATTAAGGGCATCTCCCTATTTATTAGCGCCGTGTACGGACGAATGCGTAAATAGGATTTTAATCTGCGCAACTGTGAATTCCTCGATAGTTGATTATAAAAGTCTTGGGATTGGGGTATGCACCCAAGGTACAGTACTATTGTGGCATTTGCCAGGAATGAATGTAGAAAACCCCATGGAAAACTGCATTAAGGATATGGTATCCGCTGTCAGTGAATGGAATACGGACCTGGGATATCCAGGTGGTGCAGCTTCTTATTCCTAATGGGGAGTGGTGTGGACTCCTCGGCTGCGAACGTGGGTCCCTTTGAATAATTTTGTAAGTCACTCAATTTAACATTAATATTGTTCTAATGGATGTCTATACAAGTGATTTCTAATTATTGGTAAATTGCGTTAAAATCAGTCGAATTCGTAAACGTACGATTCTCCACTTTTGATACGGAGAATTTCGACTGGAAACATTCGAATGTTTTTCATGGACTGACTATTTGCGTTATATGAATACTTTCTTTCGACTGAAATCATTCGATTGTTCAGTCTTCTCAACAGGAAGTAATGAATACTTTTGTTCGACTGAAAACATTCGACTATTCAGTCGATAGTTTGAAGGGACTATCGCCCGACTAGTCGATAGTGGTATTCAGTCGATAGTGCTCATCTCTAATAAGCACAGATCGTCGCGCGTGCGAGACAGTGCCGAGCCGGAAGAAATAAACCTCTATCTGAATATTAAATATTATGAGCACAGATTGTCGCGTGTGCAAGGTAGAGCCGACACCTAGGTAAAAAAAATCACTGACCTGGCTCGAAATCAAACCCAGGAGCCTGCGTGGTGCGACGTAATGTTGAGTACCTGACTTAGTCAAGAGTCGAAATCTGGTGGGTTACTAGGTAAGTAACACGATCGCTATCGTGTGGCTCCTAACAATGGGGTTAATGTTGCCTGTGTACTGAATATACACATGTGTGTGTGTGTGTGTGTGTGTGTGTGTGTGTGTGTGTGTGTGTGTGTGTGTGTGTGTGTGTGTGTGTGTGTGTGTGTGTGTGTGTGTGTGTGTGTGTTTGGAACGACCAATTCCATAGTGTACGTTTGTAGAAGCACACACACTAATAGTTATTATAGGCTATCCTTATTCGTAATGTTGTATGTGAATGAAATGGCGTATGGCTTTTAGTGACGGGATGTGTCCGAGAACCTAGGCTCGCCAGGTGCAGGTCTTTTGATTTGACGCGGATGAGGATGAAATGATTATGAAGACGAAACATACACCCAGTCGCCGTGCCAGCGGAATTAATCAATTATGGTTAAAATTCCCGATCCTTCCGGGAATCGAACCCGGGACCACTTTGACCAAAGGCCAGCACGCTAGCCATTTAGCCAAGAGCCGGACACCTTGCAGATGGTAAGTGACAATAGGCTGTTGCGTTTCCTTTATCTGTTTACCCTCTAGGGTCGGTTTTACCCTAGGACTCAGCGAGAGATCCCCCTTCTACGGCCTCATGGACAGTGTCCTGGAGCTTTAGACTCTGTGACGGGGAGATACAACTGGGGAGGATGACTAGTACCTCGCCCAGGTGGCCTTACCTGGTATGCTGACAAGGAAGCAGCCGTGGCCTTCAGTTAGGTACTATCTCGGCATTTGCCTGGAAGGGAAAATTCGGAAACCACTTCCAGGATGGCTAAGGTGGGAATCGAACCCACTCGCTGGATTTCCGAGGCCTGTTAATTAATGCAGGTTGTTCTAGAATAACACCGTGCTAAAGATTGGTTTCATTTCTCTCCTTTGGTGGTTGTGATTTTATGTAATTAATTATCTATTTTCTCCATCCTTTTGAACTTTAATTTCAAAAACCCTTAACTTATTCTTCTTTTATTTAACTTCGTGTAATGTTCATTTTGCGTTTTTATTAAATTCCGATATTTCTAAAAATCCTCGGCTTATCCTTTCATGATAAAGGTCGTGCACTAATATCTAAGGTTTACTAGGATAATTTAATTAAGGTCATGATTGCAAATATCCTAAGACACCTTCCACATTTTCACCTTTGAAGTAAGTTGTCTTGCCTTTTACTTGTATTTACTTATTGCATTAACTGCTTCTGTGTGGTGACTCTATGTGGTAATTTATTTGGATTTTCTGGGTGCACAATCTTGGATAATCGCTGTGCACTGGGTTACTTACTGTTATTGAACTGTTAACTGGCTGTCCCCTACTACGTTACTGTGTCTTGAGTCTTAGTGTGTCATTATATTTAGATTCTCCTGATTGGTGCCACCGTTATATTGGTACAATGTTTTAAAAGAGTGCATGTTGATTGTTTTGCTTGGGCATCCCTCTACGCTAAAAGGATTACTAACTAGGGAGTTGCTCCGAGGTTCATGTGATATGTTTTCTAACCTGGCACCTTACAGTGTTAAAAAAGGTTTTCATGTCCCCGCGCCAAACATGTTAATCTAACTAGTGGAGTGTCGCACCCAAACTGTCACAGTGTCTCTAATTGACCGTCACTGTGTATTTATAATTAACCTAACCGTAGCAGTGTATCACTGGTTATATTTTAAACAAAAACCGGCCGTCACAAGGAGGATATGCAGAAGATGGAAATTTTCCACGTAGGTACCAATAATAATGTAAGATAGACAGGAATAGGTACTAACATAGTTGGTGATGTGTAGTATTTGGTTACGGCAGCATGGAAGAAGTTCAAGAAGCATAGATTGTTTTCAATGGGATACTGTGTAGGAGGGATACTGACTGGAGGGTATTGGGAATTTAAATGAGACTACGAAATGGGTATGTGGGAAATTGGGAGTGAGATTTTTTCAGGTACGGTATATCCTAATGGGTGGATAGGAGATAGAGATCTACACTCGAAAGATTTATAAGGAGGTACATTCAGGGAAAAGGGATGGCTCAAGGAACGGTGGTGACAGTATAGGAAGCATGAAGTCAAGTAATGATGACATAACATTGTTATTCTTAAACTGCAGAAGTATTGTAAAGAAAGGAATAGAATTAAGTCATTAGATAGATGCATATTTACTAGATATTGTATAGAAATTGAATCATGGCTGAGAAATGGTTCTATCAATGCGAGAATTTTCTCAGGAACTGGAGTGTTTATCACAGAAACAGGTTAGGGACCATAGGAGGGGGAGTATTCATGCTGGTGAAAGAAGAATTTGTAAGCTACGTAAAGGTTAAGGATGAGAAAACTGAAATTCTAGGTGTTCAGATCTGGTAAGGTTGGCGCTGATGCAAAATTATTTGATAAGATAATCAGCTATGTGAGGAAAGACTCAAAAAGGAGCATTATTGTAGCTTGTGGTCTCAACTTACCAAATGTTAACTGGGAAGGGAATGCGAACGACAAAAATCATGTCCAACAATTGGTGAATAAATTAATATGGGAGTGGTAGTTAAAAATAAATGTGATAGAAAGGAAGGTCTTAAAAGTATGACTGTTAGGCAGTACCATATGGCTGATAAAGCAGGTATGAGGCAGTTTCTAAAAAGTAATTATGATCGGTGGAAAACGGTAAATAAAAATGTAAACAGACTCTGGGATGGGTTTAAAGAAATTGTTGAGGAATGCGAAAACAGGTTTGTACCATTAAGGGTGGTAAGGAATGGTAAAGACCCACCTTATTATAATAGAGAAAAAAAGAGACTAAGAAGGAGGCGCAGACTGGAAAGAAATAGTTAGAAATGGCTGTGGAAGTAAGGAGAAATTGAAGGAACTTACCAGAAAATTGAATCTAGCAAAGGAGGCAGCTAAGGATAACATGATGGCAAGCATAATTGGCAGTCATACGAATTTTAGTGAAAAATGGAAGGGTATGTATGGGTATTTTAAGGCAGAAACAGGTTCCAAGAAGGACATTCCAGGAATAATTAATGAACAAGGGGAGTGTGCATGTGAGGATCTTCAAAAGGCAGAAGTATGCAGTCAACAGTATGTAAAGATTGTTGGTTACAAGGAAAATGTCGAGATAGAGGAGGAGACTAAGGCCAAAGAAGTAATAAAATTTACATATGATAACAATGACATTTACAATAAGATACAAAAGTTGAAAACTAGGAAAGCGGCTGGAATTGATCAGATTTCTGGGGATATACTAAAGACAATGGGTTGGGATATAGTACCATATCTGAAGTACTTATTTGATTATTGTTTGGTCGGAGGAGCTATACCAGATGAATGGAGAGTTGCTATAGTAGCCCCTGTGTATAAAGGAAAGGGTGATAGACATAAAGCTGAAAATTACAGGCCAGTAAGTTTGACATGCATTGTATGTAAGTTTTGGGAAGGCATTCTTTCTGATTATATTAGACATGTTTGCGAAATTAATAACTGGTTCGATAGAAGGCAATTCGGTTTTAGGAAAGGTTATTCCACTGAAGCTCAACTTGTAGGATTCCAGCAAGATATAGCAGATATCTTGGATTCTGGAGGTCAAATGGACTGTATCGCGATTGACCTGTCTAAAGCATTTGATAGGGTGGATCATGGGAGACTACTGGCAAAAATGAGTGCAATTGGACTAGACAAAAGAGTGACTGAATGGGTTGCTATATTTCTAGAAAATAGATCTCAGAGAATTAGGGTAGGTGAAGCTTTATCTGACCCTGTAAAAATTAAGAGGGGAATTCCTCAAGGCAGTATTATCGGACCTTTATGTTTTCTTATATATATATAAATGATATGAGTAAAGGAGTGGAATCGGAGGTCAGGCTTTTTGCGGATGATGTTATTCTCTATAGAGTGATAAATAAGTTACAATATTGTGAGCAACTGCAGCGTGACCTCGAACATGTTGTGAGATGGACAGCAGGCAATGGTATGATGATAAACGGGGTTAAAAGTCAGGTTGTGAGTTTCACAAATAGGAAAAGTCCTCTCAGTTTTAATTACTGCGTTGATGGGGTGAAAGTTCCTTTTGGGGATCATTGTAAGTATCTAGGTGTTAATATAAGGAAAGATCTTCACTGGGGTAATCACATAAATGGGATTGTAAATAAAGGGTACAGATCTCTGCACATGGTTATGAGGGTGTTTAGGGGTTGTAGTAAGGATGTAAAGGAGAGGGCATATAAGTCTCTGGTAAGACCCTAACTAGAGTATGGTTCCAGTGTATGGGACCCTCACCAGGATTACCTGATTCAAGAACTGGAAAAAATCCAAAGAAAAGCAGCTCGATTTGTTCTGGGTGATTTCCGACAAAAGAGTAGCGTTACAAAAATGTTGCAATGTTTGGGTTGGGAAGAATTGAGAGACAGAAGAAGAGCTGCTCGACTAAGTGGTATGTTCCGAGCTGTCAGCGGAGAGTTGGCGTGGAATGACATTAGTAGACGAATAAGTTTGAATGGCGTTTATAAAAGTAGGAAAGATCACAATATGACGATAAAGTTGGAATTCAAGAGGACAAACTGGGGCAAATATTCATTTATAGGAAGGGGAGTTAGGGATTGGAATAACTTACCAAGGGAGACGTTCAATAAATTTCCAATTTCTTTGAAATCATTTAGGAAAAGGCTAGGAAGGCAACAGATATGGAATCTGCCATCTGGGCGACTGCCCTAAATGCAGATCAGTATTTATTTATTGATTGATTGATTGATTGATTGATTGATTGATTGATTGATTGATTGATTGATTGATTGATTGATTGATTGATTGATTGATTG
Source organism: Anabrus simplex (assembly GCF_040414725.1). Classification (NCBI taxonomy): domain Eukaryota; kingdom Metazoa; phylum Arthropoda; class Insecta; order Orthoptera; family Tettigoniidae; genus Anabrus; species Anabrus simplex. Next base: position 130,085,867 of record NC_090271.1, on the reverse strand, counting down.
ATTGATTGATTGATTGATTGATTGATTGATTGATTGATTGATTGATTGATTGATTGATTGATTGATTGATTGATTGATTGAATCAGAAAATTATGGAACCAACCAGAAGGGAAAATATTCTACATGTGGTGCTGATAAAACTGGATGAACACTATACTGAAACTTAAGTGGTAGATGGTATAAATGATCATGAAGCTTTCTCTGTCGTAGTTAAAATTTGATGTGATAGAAAGGAATGTCGTATAAGTAGGAATATTTAGGTCACGTGCTAAAAAAAAGCTGCAAGGGGAAATTTTTTAAAATATTAACGATCAATGAAAACGGTAAATAAAAATGTGAAATAGCCTATGAGATGGGCTTAAAGCAATTGTTGAGGAGCGTGAAAACAGGTATGTACCTTCAAAAGTGGTAAGGAATTACAAGAACCAATTATATTATAACAAGGGAATAATGCGATTAAGAAGGACGTGCAGATTAGAAAGAAATCGAGTTAGGAATGTTTGCGGGAATAAGGAGGGATTGAAAGAGCTTGCTAGGAAATTGAATCTGGCGAAAAAGCAAAGGATAACATGATAGCAAACATAAGTGACAGCCGTATGAATTTTAGGGTGCGCTGTACGGACTTGTAGTCGCTTCAAGGCAGAAACAGGTTCCAGGAAGGAAATTTCAGATACCATTAATGAACAAGGACTTAGAGAAGGCAGAAGTATTCAGTCAGCAATATGTAAAGGTAGTTGGATAATTATAAGGACGATGTCCAGATAGAGGAGGCAACTAATACAGGCGAATTACTGATATTTGGCTATGATATTACAGACAATTACAAAAATATACAAAAGTTGAAAAGCAAAAAAAAACGGCTGGGATAGATAAGATTTACGAGAATACTGTATACTAAGGGCTATGGGTTGGGATATAGTGCAATATCTGAAATAATTATTTGATTACTGTTTGCATGAAGAAGTCATACAAAATGATTGTAGAGTTGCAATAGTAGCCCCAATGTACTAGGGAAAAGGGGGCACACATAAAAGAGATAATTACAGGCAAGTCAGCATGGCATGTATTGTTTGTAAGTTCTGGGAAAGCATTCTTTCTGATTATATTAGATTCGTTTACGGAATTAATAATTGGTTTGATAGAAGGCAGTTAGGATTTAGGAAAGGTTATTCCAGTGAAGCTCAACTTGTAGAATTCCAGCAGTGTATATGAGATATTTTAGATCCAGAACAGTATCTATCCAAAGTTTTGGTAAGTTAGACCATGGGAGAATACTGACGAAAATGAGGGCTATTGGACTACACAAAATAGAGGTTGATTGGCGGGGGAGTCTGAATTTCTAGAAAATATGACTCAGAGAATTAGAGTATGTGAAGCGTTGTGTTATCCTATAATGATTAAGAGGGGATCACGCAGGCCAGTATTATTAGACTTTTATATTTTTATATATACATAAATGGTATGGGTAAAGAACTGGAATCATGGATAAAGCTATGAGCGGATGATGCTATACTGTACAGTAAAGAGTTGAGGGATTGTGAGCGACTGCAGAGGGATCTAGAAAATGTTGAGATGGACAGTTGACAGCGGTATGATGGTTAACGGGATGAAAAGTCAGGTTGTAAGTTTCACCCAGAGGAAAGGTTACATATCTCTTCACATGGTTATGAGAGTATTTAGGGTTTGTATTAAGAATGTGAAGGAGAGGGAGTATAAATCTTTGGTAAGACCTCATCTCTCAAATGACACCTCGAAACATACCTCATAGTCCTGTGTATGGCACCCAAACCAGGACCATTTTATACGAGAACTGGAAAAGACTCAAAGGAAAGCAGCAACATTTGTTCTGGGTGATTTCAATAACAAAGGATAGTCACACACCCCCACCCGCTACGATAACACATCAAGATACACGACATAATCACAAATAACTACCCCACACTTACCTCTCTTCATAAATTGCCGTGGATGGATTGGAACAAACTAAAACAGTTCGGAGCTGGAACGGCGCATCGATAGAAAGGGAGAGAAGGACAGAAAAGAAAGAACCCATAACCCCCATGAATAAAATAACGGATGAAAAATGGGGTTTATTATCAACACACAATATTAAAATGAAAACAAGAAAATGGGAAGCTTCTTTAAAAGTTACTTACATAACTGCAGGCAAAAAGCATAACGCGAGGACGTGTTGAGTAGATGGTTCCGGTAGTGAAGGAGAGGAGTGCCGGAGGGGAGTGTAAGAAAGAAGTGAGGAGTTTTAAGAAGATGGTGAACAATACAGGGCAGTAATAGGTTTGCTATATTTCTCGGCGAGAGTGCACACAGTCGCTCAATCCATCCACGACCACATACGAATACAGACTTGCTCCGAAAATGCATGAAAATGTTGACGTGGTACACGTTACCAACGGAACCAGAAAATGGAACCACCATGGGATAATACGTTGTCGTATAAATACGACCCTCGAGCATATCAGAAGTTAATATTCCCGTACTCCAAATGAGCGTCAATTCGATGCTAGCGCGTCACAACAACAATGCAAAAGCACAGTCTCCCAAAGCAGCAGAAGCAATATTCAAGAACATGTTGCCATACTTACAAAACAAAACACAAGCGCCGACAATAGAGCAGATAACGGCCATGAAATATAAAATAGCACATCACACAGGCCCAAACCGGCCAAGTAAAACGAACACAGAAAAGAACAAAAAGAAAAATTACAAGATACGGAGAGTACTATAAACCGCACTCAGGCAAACAGCACAGGCACGCACACATACATACGGCCAAAAACAGAGACCCAATATAAAAATCGACACAGACTACGTCGGCGTGTCAAGCCACGCGAAGTATATCATGGACTCACCAGTACAGCCTAAGCGCTTGACAAGCGAGGACGTGTTGAGTAGATGGTTCCGGTAGTGAAGGAGAGGAGTGCCGGAGGGGAGTGTAAGAAAGAAGTGAGGAGTTTTAAGAAGATGAAGAACAATACAGGGTAGTAATAGGAAGATGGCTAGGGAGAAAGAAGAAAGAAGAAGTGATATTAAGAGGGAGTAGAATGGTATTGGGAATGAAGGGAGAGATGATGCTGACAGCGGCGGTGATTATAGTTATGTTATGTTTCGGAGGAGTTGAATTAAACCCAGGGCCGAACTCCAGCGGAAGTTTGAGTTGGGAAGACGTGGATCTAATCAAAAAAGTTTTAAAAGAGGTGGTTGAAGAAATGTGCCCATTTGAGCAACTTAAAAATTTGATTCACGAGCAAACGAAGGAGTTCGAGAAAATTAAGAATTGGTTTCGAGAGAAGGCAGATGACACAACAGCCAACGTGAGAAACAACACCGAAGAAGTGGCATCATTAAGTGAGAAAATAAGAAGATTAGGAGAGGAAACGCTGAAGCTGAAATCAGAAGTAGAAATCAGTATACAAAATCAGAGAAAGAAATGCCTATTTATATATGGTGTGCCCGAGGAGAAGAGGGAGGACAAAATGCTTACAATTTATAAATTGGTGGACCTAATTCAGGGGAAAATGAAAATTAATTTCAGTGAAGTAGACATAGACGATGTGGCGAGAATAGGGAAAGTAAACGGACATAGGCCGATTAAAGTGCAACCGTTTCCCACGTTGATGGCCGATATAGTGATGGGAAATGCGGGCAATATACAGAGGGGAAAAATATGGTTCAGGAGAGACATGGGAAGTGAAAGGATCGGGAATGCGAGAGCCAACCAACGTCAAACTACGTTGCACAACCCAGATCCCTTGTACCTCCTTCTCGATGTGAACTGTTAGCCGCGTACGCTTTATCTTCAGAATGTGTTGTGATTTATTGTCAAGACGTTTTTTGCTAGAGGCTTTACGTCGCACCGAGACAGATAGATTTTATGGAGACGATGGGATAGGATAGACCTAGGAGTTGGAAGGAAGCGGCCGTGGCCCTAATTAAGGTACAGCCCCGGTGAAGAAGTGTGTCTGTGCCAATGCCCAAAGAAAAATAACCGGGTGAGTTGGCTGTGAGCTTAGGGGCGCGCAGCTGTGAGCTTGCATCCGGGAGATAGTGGGTTCGAGCCTCACTGTCTGCAGCCCTGACGATGGTTTCCCGTAGTTTCCCATTTTCACACCAGGAAAATGCTGGGGATGTACCTTAATTAAGGCCACGGTCGCTTCCTTCCCACTCCTAGGCTTTTCCAATTCCAATCGTCGAAGCCTTACTGGCTGAAGCGATGGGTCACAGGAGATCCCAATTTCACTATGAACGGAAGGGTTGTCTTCTGCCAAGCTTGCAGTAAGGAGGTAAGTTCGTTTGTTCCTTTTATCCCATTTTTGTGACTGAACTATGATTGCATTTCATTATAGCATTTTTAGGCCTATTAAATTACGTATTGTGGAAAGTTGTTTTGTTGCATTGCTGTATTAGTCGTGAACTTTCAATAATTTATATTGCTAAAATTTATATAACCATATAATTATTACTGAACGAGGAGTTAGAACGCCGGTGGCCTCTTCTCTCAGAGTTGATAAAAATTAAAAACCGGTATTCGGAACTCTGATTCATTTCCTGTGAAAGTAGAGATTTACAACTGAACTAATTTATTTTCTTTCTCTTTCTTAATCTGATTACCTTCCAGGGTAGGTGTTTCCCTCAGACTCCGCGAAGGATCCCACCTCTACTGTCTCAAGGGCAGTATCCTGCAGCGTGAGACTTTGGATGGGGTACAACAGGGGAGGAGGACTAGTACCTCACCCAGGCAGCCTCACCTTCTATGCTGAACAGGGGCCTTGTGAAGGCATGGGAAGATTGGAAGGGACAGGCAAAGAAGCGGGAAGGAAGTGGCCGCGTCCTTAAGTTATCGTAGGTAACATCACGGCATTTCTCTGTAGGAGAAGTGGGAAACCACGGAAAAGCACTTCGAGGATGGCTGAGATGGGAATCGAACCGACCTCTACTCAGTTGACCTCCCAAGGCTGAGTGGACCCCGTTCCAACCCTCGTGCCACTTTTCAAATTTCGTGGCAGAGCCGGGAATCGAACCCGGGCTCCGTGGGTGGCGGCTAATCACGCTAACTACTACACCACACGCGGACTACAACTGAAATTTAATTTTTAAAAAATGTAACTTTCACCAGCGCTATATGTAGGCTCTAGTGAACTCTATTACGCTTCTACTAACCCTTCGCGAAACATAGATTGAAGATTGAATGTGGTGCCGCTAGAACGATGTCACAGAGGCTAGACATACAGGATGGCATGGCTTGGACGATGTTACAGCATGATTTACAAGGCTACAAAGACTATCTTTACAAGATCAGGTCAGACCCTTGGTCTAGATTGGTGAGGTCCGGTTAGTAACCGTTGTGCTGGGGGAGCAAGCAAAGAGAGTCTGGGGTGCGTAAGCTCTAGCATCCCATCTAGAGTCTTTCTAAACTGTGACACAAAGTAAGGTTATGGGCGCATGCCATGACAGTTTCAAATCACGCGGTTTTCTAATTTTTAACGGGGGTGGCAGCCTTGTGGGCACACACGATACAGCATCTATTGCAGGCAACAGAAAATAGTCCTCAAGACAGCTGACCCGGCTGACCAAAGCCGGTTAATAGCAACATATAAAATGTTCACAAATCTGAGATTTGTAGTGCCTCCGTTTTAATTCTTCTATATAAGAATACTGCTAGGGGCAGCTTGGTGAGTCCCTGGCAGGCATATAGGAAGGATCTCTCCTCTACGCTATTCAGGTATCGTTTCACGTCATTTCTTATTATTATATCTTCACCCGATGAACTCGACAGGAAACTGCCAGATTATATCTGAACATTTTAGGACATTTTTCCAGTTAAATTACGAATTCTCTTGTTCCTACTTTACAATTTTGTACTTCTAGAAACATCACCTCTAATAGTATTTTTCTTTTTTTATGAAACAAATGCATGATTATACTACTGTAAGCATTATTGCCATTTAGCCCACCTGTAGAAATTTAAAATATAGGAACATTGTAATTTAAGTCAATTTTATTATTTTTAGATCAAATGTGAAAAGATACCATACAGATCAACATAGAAATACTGTGATGCATTTGACACGAGTACAGAAAGCTGTGTCATCGCAGATTTTCTACCTATCTACTGTGAACAGCAACCAACAACTGTTTTCTATAGACCTGTGCACTGCAATGGTGGGAGCTAATATCCCCCTACATAAACTGGAACATCTTCAAAATTCAACAAGCTGCCGGGAGCAATCACCGAGTTGGGGAAGGTGGCTTTCCCCTAGTGGAGTCCTTTAGGGTTATGGAAGAAGTCAGGAGAAGGTTAGACCAAACCTCTGTGAAGGTAACCGTCGTCAGGAAAAGTTCCATAAGAGTCCTGCAGCATAATCCATGATGCAAAGCGACGGTAAAAGTAGTCAGGGTGCTACGAGGTGAGGTAGATGAAGCAGTTGAACTAAAACCAGATGAAGTGGCTTCATTGAAGTTTTGTCCAATCACTTCCTGCGATTTTGAGAGATCTTTCTCTCAGTACAAAACAGTCTTCCCGACAGGAGAACAACATTGTCACTGGAAAACATTGAAAAGTTGCTTGTTGTGCATTCCTTTTATAGTAATTGAGTGTGTTATTAAATTATAAGTATTTTTCATGCCTATTTTGTTGCCTATTTTACACGTTAGTGCCTATTTACATGCCTATTATGGCTAATTTAAGAGCATATACGCCTGCCTACTTTAACAGTTTAGTGCCTATAATTCTCGTCTCTAATTACTAGAAAGTAGTTCTAGTTAATATGTTTTGGAGGAGAGATTATAGTGGTTATGATGGTGTGATTATAGTGGATAAGCTGGATTTGGTATGTAAGTGATCGGTGGTTTATGCTGAAAGTAGGATGAGGTGAGTATAAATTGTTGGTGAATTGTGCTCTGGAGGTGTGTTTAGATTGGCACGTGGATGGTAATTGTGATTTGGAAGTAATGGTGAGTTGATGTTATTTGTATGTTTTGGAGGAGTGATTATGATGAAGTTGTTGGTGAAATGTGTTCTGGAGGTGTGTTTGAGAGAGGGTGAGGATGAGGTGGAGCTGGAGGTATATATAGGTGAAATGTGTTTGGGCAGTACACTGACTGACAGAGCAAATACAACACCAAGAAGGAGTGGTCAGAACTTTATGCCAATTGCAGGGTAGACTGACGTCACTGAGGTATGCTCATGATGTGAAATGCGCCGCTGTGCTGCGCACGTAGCGAACGATAAATGGGACACGGCGTTGGCGAATGGCCCACTTCGTACCGTGATTTCTCAGCCGACAGTCATTGTAGAACGTGTTGTCGTGTGCCACAGGACACGTGTATAGCTAAGAATGCCAGGCCGCCGTCAACGGAGGCATTTCCAGCAGACAGACGACTTTACGAGGGGTATGGTGATCGGGCTGAGAAGGGCAGGTTGGTCGCTTCGTCAAATCGCAGCCGATACCGATGCCAAGCGGTGGCAGCCCCGCACGCCACGTCAACCGCCATTCTTCAGCATGTGCAGGACACCCTGGCTGTTCCAATATCGACCAGAACAATTTCCCGTCGATTGGTTGAAGGAGGCCTGCACTCCCGGCGTCCGCTCAGAAGACTACCATTGACTCCACAGCATAGACGTGCACGCCTGGCATGCCGCCGGGCTAGAGCGACTTGGATGAGGGAATGGCGGAACGTCGTGTTCTCTGATGAGTCACGCTTCTGTTCTGTCAGTGATAGTCACCGCAGACGAGTGTGGCGTCGGCGTGGAGAAAGGTCAAATCCGGCAGTAACTGTGGAGCGCCCTACCGCTAGACAACGCGGCATCATGGTTTGGGGCGCTATTGCGTATGATTCCACGTCACCTCTAGTGCGTATTCAAGGCACGTTAAATACCCACCGCTACGTGCAGCATGTGCTGCGGCCGGTGGCACTCCCGTACCTTCAGGGGCTGCCCAATGCTCTGTTTCAGCAGGATAATGCCCGCCCACACACTGCTCGCATCTCCCAACAGGCTCTACGAGGTGTACAGATGCTTCCGTGGCCAGCGTACTCTCCGGATCTCTCACCAATCGAACACGTGTGGGATCTCATTGGACGCCGTTTGAAAACTCTGCCCCAGCCTCGTACGGACGACCAACTGTGGCAAATGGTTGACAGAGAATGGAGAACCATCCCTCAGGACACCATCCGCACTCTTATTGACTCTGTACCTCGACGTGTTTCTGCGTGCATCGCCGCTCGCGGTGGTCCTACATCCTACTGAGTCGATGCCGTGCGCATTGTGTAACCTGCATATCGGTTTGAAATAAACATCAATTATTCGTCCGTGCCGTCTCTGTTTTTCCCCAACTTTCATCCCTTTCGAACCACTCCTTCTTGGTGTTGCATTTGCTCTGTCAGTCAGTGTATGATGAAATTGTTGCTATGGTGAAAGTATTGGTGAAATGTGTTTTGGAGCTGTGTTCATTGTGAGAGAGAGGGTGAGGATGAGGTGGGGCTAGAGGTATATATTATTGAGTCGGTAAATGTTGGAGAGAGTATGTTAGTGATATTATAGATTTTATTGAGTTGGTAATGTAGAGAATGGCTGGGTATTTAAATGAGATTAAGCATGGAGAGATATGATGACTGTAACAGAGTGTAGTAGTGTAAGGATTAAATTGCAACATACGCGGCTGGCGATGTAAGCATTAACTCAGCTAGACAGAGTGAGTCAAGTGAGGAATGAAATGTGCAAAGGTTTGCGTGACGAAATAGGAGGGACAAGATGGTCGTTGAGATTGGACATGCCACGAGGTGACGGAGGATGACTACTGTGGTGACCTGCATCTTGGGGGTCACGTTTCCGGAGTATCCGAAGGACCTCATGGCATGTCCAAGGAGAATATTGTTTCCTTTTCCTTGATTATTATTATTATTATTATTATTATTATTATTATTATTATTATTATTATTATTATTATTATTATTATTATTATTATTATTATTATTATTATTATTATTATTATTTTGTTCATTTACCCTGTTTTTGATCGTTTATGCCCATTGCATGCCAAGGCCTATGGATCACTAATAAGGGTTGATCCTTGCCATATGGCAGTGCATATGAGGAATGATTGCCCTTTATTGTCAGTTTAATGTATTTATATGGTTTTTATTGTATGTCGTTTAGGCTATACCAAATTTGAACCATGTATTGAGTGGAAACCTGTGAGGTTCAATAAATTCAATAAATTCAATTCATGGACTCACGAGCTTGGTTCGAAAACCACAGATGCAATGCTAGACCGCCGCAAAAATAGGCAAGGCTGATCGAAAATAATCGTAGCAGTCATAATTTTCGTCGACCCGCTACCCGGGACATCCAAATTACCTCACGTGGACAAACATGGATTAAAGCCCGTAGCGTCAAATCATACACTATACCAATGCTCAATCATGATTCAAAACGACGAGAAAACAGACGTGCATGGTCTCAAAACCCACAAACACACAGACCCAAACAAACGGATAGGTAGATACCACTCTCCGTTCTCGCACGTGTGCACACAAACAAAGAAAGAAAAAATTACAACACACACAAAATAAATTAACTAAGACGCCGCAAAGACAGTTAATAAAAGACTACGGAAGTGCAATCACATAGAACCGTTCTTGTAACTATGGCACGTGAAATAAAATAAAATACTTGGGAGCAGCACATCCGGAGTCTCAAAATGTTAACGTCAATCAGAATAAAGACTCCCAACAGAGAGCCAAGCGTTGAAATAAGTAAATACAAGATAGGAGCAATTTATAGATCAATAAGCACATTTTAAATATCAGTTTGCTCATCATTTTCGATCCCTCTATTGTTGGTTTCACGAGCAGACCAAACTTACACTCGGGAAGCGAGAGACAGACTCTTATTATTATTATTATTATTATTATTATTATTATTATTATTATTATTATTATTATTATTATTATTATTATTATTATTATTATTATTATTATTATTCTAGAATGATGTGGTTGGACCAAGACCAACTACAATTACATCAGACCCTCATGCAGAAAAAACATGGCGGACATCGGCGTGCGATATGAGAGGTTGAGGGAAAGGTTATGCATGTTTATTCCGAGTCACCTAAAGAAAATATCACAAGTCGAACCTCGTGAAATGCAACTCACTAACTTAAAATATGAATGATTAAACACCATAAGTAGCGTTATCGCGTATTGTAAGTCTAAGTGAAATTTCAGAGGGGAAGAAACGAAGGGAGAATTATTGTATCAACGTCAGGTTGAAACACAGAGTATAAAAAATATTTCACATATGAATCTCCGGTCAGCAAATACAATATATAGATGTCAACAAAGTACATTATTAACCTTACATGAAATACTATGTAACACCACCATTAACCATAGCCATTATGTAAAAAACGCAAACAAATTTCCCCAACAAAATTTCAACCCTCCAAAATCCACCTGTATTGTTGAGTAGGTACAAGCGATATTTGTATGATAAACTTGACCGTCTAAAGCACTCGTAACATTAAAACTCATCAGAATTGATGGCATAATTGTATTTTATAGAAAAAAGAACATAATCCTCACGTTAACTCACGGAAAATGGGGTTAGGTTTAGTTTACGCATGTTCACTGTAAAACGTTGAAAATTAATTAAGTTACATCATTCTTGCACCACAGTTTAAGATTAATTAAGTCTCTAAATCATAAATCTTGGTCATGATTTTCTGGATCTTTCTGGGACTGATTTAATTTTCTTTGTAGTAAGGTACGTTGGCTGATAGGGTAAATGCTAGGATAGGCATCATTAGTTTTAACTTCTGAAGTTTGCGCGGCACTGGAATTAGATCACCACCTTCTATAGGTATATGTCTTCCCTCAGAATACATTTGATTTCAAAAATGATAAAATCATTAATGCACACAACATTATTAGTCCTATGATTCGTTTCGAAGTTTTCCTTACGAATGCTCTTAACCCAATTTCGCCTTAATACTAGGTCTATTGGAAACGGGAACACTGAGCTCTTACTTACATCCAGGCACACAGCACATTGAACTATAAACATATTGCATAGGTAACTAAAAATAAAGTACTTTCGGAGAAGAACACGAGAATCAAAATTAACCTAATCACCACCGATATTGTTGGAATAAATAAGCTCTTTGAGAACAAACAGCTTCTTACGGCACTGAAAGAGGATCTATAATCTTCTTAAGACCATAAATAAATATCATGTGTGATTAATAATATTCAAATTTCCATAAATATTTGGTAACAACACGGCTTATACAAATCAAAACAAACGCATGCTAGCACTCCAGCTGCCGCCATTATGGACAGTTTCGATAGGTCGGTTAAGGTCTGAGATATTGTAGTTGGTCTTAAAGTATTAAAGTATTTGGTTGGACTCATTTGTTAGAGAGACAGACTCCACCACAACACAGATGGCTAGAGCGCCATCTTCAAGGAGAAACTATAAGTTTCACGTCATATTTTGGTAATGTTATCGCTAATGGCGACAACGACAGTCAAGGAAATGTAAAAATAAAGGAAGTGCATCACCAAGGTAGGCTTGGTTCAGCCATCGCCCTCTACTATGACTGCGCTAATACGCTTTCCCAATACAGCAATTTGAGAGGTATGGGCTTAGTTCCCATTTTTACCACCGAGCGCTGCTTCGCTGGCATTGAAACACGATTGTTCATTACAGTACACGTTAAGTGTTTTGTATATTTCTGTTCAAATATATAGTCTGTCACTCAATAAACATATTTGAATCACACCTTACACCTTAATAAAGAAATTCAGTGAAGAACGTACCCCTCTGCAGCAGAAAACCCGAAAAAATAATGTTAACGGTACGTAGTAAATACTGTAGAAAATAAATAATTTCACACATTTTACTGTTTAAGTGTTTCGCGTTCTCGTGTTCAAATCTTACAAAGATCTATGTAATTTAAGTGGCTATGTTATTTAAGAATACAGGAATAGCACACTCGCACATAACTTTACTCAATAACTACGAATGTCCGATTTCAGGACAACTGAAGTGAGGACAATCACGCAACACAGGCACTAAATAGTCACTCATAGACGCAACAGGATTTTTATGTACAAATGGTTGTGCTTTCAATACAAAATCATGAATAACTTTCAAAATCCAGAGTGACAAATCAGATGGGTACTGCAGCCTGCTGTTTTAATCTCTTTTATAAATCAAGTCCATTAGCACTGTAGAACACCTTGGTCTTGTCAAAAGAATCAAGCATCTTATCCGGCTACATTTGTGCTACTGACATGTTAACTTATGTCGAATCAACATTTTATCGATAACATGTATTTGACAGTGGTACCTGCGTTAAAAATCGTGCATATCTGAATGCGAATGGTCTTTTAAATATTCTAGGGCTGTTATTACTTCAGTCGCGAAAATATATTTCGCGCGCCGCACATTCATTATCTTAAACTTAGACGGCTCAATGTCTTTGCATGTAAGAAAAATGAACCGGTTTCACAGTTTCATTTAATTGCATCTGATGCAGTTTCTTGATAAAATCACCATTTATATCCTGGGAACCATCAAACATAGATTTTTTGTGTAAAGAATTTCTTACTTTTCAGAATGTGCCATTTGTGGAAAGCAAGAAGAGGGATTTCACTATCAACAGGATGGCAGATCTTCGGTTTAATGTGTTTTGAAGAAGACATTCTTCTTATCCTGCTTATATTAGTCTTATGATTGTCACTCACAGTGCGCAACACAAGAAAAACGCAGGCTTCGTCTTCCTGTATTGTCTTGAGTGTTATAGTATGTAGCTCGGTACCTGAAACCCTCTTATAAAATAAAAATGCTGTTGTAACCTTTATTTTGTAGTCACAGCGGAAATGATAAAACAGAAAATGTTATTGACCAGGATAATTCGATTTCTACTTTCGCTTGCATGACAGTCATGTTGAGTAGTTTTTATTTGCTCAACATGGAATGAAGCGTCTCTCTGTTGAAAGAAGGTGTCGAGTTTCTTGTCATATAACATCTGCTGTTCGATGGACTACCAACAATCACAATCTCTCTGCTTAATTTAGGCACTGACTTTCTGCTAAGAGGCGCTCCTTTACTAAGAGTGTTATTCCAGTCTCGCAGTTTATATCTCCTACGTAGCGTGAAAGTGTTTATTTATTCAGTTTGACAAACATATCGTTTCGATGATCTCGAATTGAAATTCGGCAAGAAATCCTTTCTTGAAATAACATTTAGCCATTTACGACGTTGTTGCTCGTTGAGAGGAAATTCATGAAACGAAATCCCCCTTCCCGATCTGCTTTTCATCTTACTTTAAGGCACACAGCAGTAAACAATATTATGTGCATACACATTAAGACGGTTCACGACCAAAGAAACAAACCAAATAAGGTAAACACAGGCTCAGATTACACCAGCACTCTCAGCAAAGATCACCGTGTGTGTCTCGTCAAGCAGAATACCAGTAATGCCAGGTTCTCAGCCTGAACTGGTAACCACGTCGTGTTCGCTGGTTTACATGTGTGACTGGGCGAATTCTTCTTATTCTTCTTCTTCTTCTTCTTCTTCTTCTTCTTCTTCTTCTTCTTCTTCTTCTTCTTGATGGTGTGGGTTGGACTCTGCGGATTTCGTCCAGTCACTATATTTATGGTATAAACTCAAGTGTCTTGGATATGAAATTTTGTTATATGCGTTTTATTTTGAATGTGAGATAGATAATATGTTATGGGACCAATTATTGAAAGAAAAAAATCACACGCTTTGTTATGATTCGCTTGTATTTATCTGTAGAGGTTGGAATAAATTTTACAGTGGAAACAAGAAGCATATTTTTACTATATCAAGGAGGGAATAGCTCACCTTTTATAAATGCAATTTGGACTCATCAATAAATTTATTTAATGTATCAATTAAAGTGGGAGTGAGGGTTGACAATAAACAGGAAACACTTGTAGGAAGGGGAATGGATAAATTTAAAAGGCGTTGCATAAATTGACGACGGGGAGAATCAAATTGTGGACACTGAAATAAAATGTGATTACTGTCACCATGTGGGTGGCCACACACGCAGGTAGAGAGGTTAGAAAGGTGGAAATGGTACTTGTATTGTGGTGTAAGTGCGTGGTTGAAACGAAGACGTATGATATTTGTGATATGCCTACGAGTGTATGATCCATAAAAAACCAAGGTTTATGAGGAATATGCGGCTGAATTTGATAAAAAAATTGCCTTTTGTATGAGTGGAATATTGCCAATTCTCTTGCCACGAACTGTATGCTACATCGTAAAGTACAGGAAGGAAGTCAAGGGGAGGAAGGGCTACAAGAATTGGTGCTTTATTTTGAGTACTAGCTGCCTTAGCTGCAGAATCAGCTCGCTCATTTCCAAAAATACCGGAATGCCCTGGGATCCACACTACAGTTATGTACACGCCTGATTGTTCGAGCTGATACAATAAATATTTCACATTGTATAAATACCAATTATAAGAGAGTTTGGGAGAGGTTAATGCGTGAAGTATACTTTGAGCATCCGTATATATAGTTGTTCGTTTATAATGCTGTTGCTGAACGTGAATAAGTGCTTGTCTAATTGCAAATAACTCTGCAGAAAATATAGAAAAATTATATGGTAAATGGAAAGTTTCAATTATATTGAAATTGGGAATAAAGAATGCTGCTCCTACGCCTTTTACGGACTTAAAACCGTCAGTATATATACTGATTTCGTTCTCAGATAAGGAAATTTTATTTTTTTTGGATTCGGAAGGACTATGAAGAACATTGTGTTCTAAAGGAGAAAGGTGAGTTGTAGAGGATATTATGATCTTAGGTTGGAAAAGTAGGCTATTATAAGGGATAGAATACATAGGAAGTTTTGGCAAACGTAGAAATTTATCGCTGTGCGTGCACAACAGTTTGTATGCCTGATAGATAGCAGGGGTTCGTTCTCCTCTTGGGGGATGTTTCGTATAATATTCATGTAGAAGCTGTAATTTTGGAATTAATGGTGACCGAGCCAAAGCAAATTTCTTTAGAAGGTATTTACCTGCTAAAGACTTTCTACGGATCCACAAAGGATATTCACCTGTTTCTACAAGTAAGGCATTTGTAGGAGTAGTTTTTTAATGCACCTATACATATTCGAAGCGCTTTGTATTGTATGGTATTGAGATGTGAAACTATGGAAGGTGCGGCCATATCTATAAAAATGCACAATAATCTAATACAGAGCGAATTGTAGCACGATAAAGCGATAAAGCTACTAATGGATCTGCTCCCCAAATTCTACGTGTCACTGTTTTAAGGATTTGGATATACCCGTCCGTTTTTTGCCGAATTGCATTAATATGATGTTTCCACGAGAGCTTATGATCAAATATGATACCGAGGTATGTGTGTTGAAGTGAGAACGGAACTAGAAATTCATCAAGTATTAAGGGGGAGTGGTCATACGATCTCTTGTGCGTAAAAAGCATTGCTGTGCATTTAGGAATTGATAGAGTTAGAGCATGGGTATCCAACCACTTAATTACGTCACGCATTACACTAGCTAAGATCCTCCTGCATTCAGGGATGCTCTCATGGGAGATATATATAGTAAAATCATCAGCGTAGGACAAAACTCTAGAGTATGGTGAAATTATCTGTTCTAATTCACGCATATAAAAAGCAAATAGAACACCGCTTAAAACGTCCCCCTGTGGTAAACCGGTCGAAGTCTGTCTACCCTCAAGTGGAGTATGTGGTGTTTTAACGATAAGAGTGCGGTATGTAAGTAACTGATATAAAAGTAATATGAACTTATACGGAAATCCATCTGATCCAAGTTTTTCCCATAGTAAATGTAAGAGGACTGAATCATATGCACCTTTGATATCTAAAAATAGAGCAATTGTACTATGTTTGCGATATCTAGCTAACAAAAGATCAACGATGAAAATATTAAGGGGGTCTTGTGTACACCTTCCTTTAAGGAAAGCATATTGTGATTTGGGTATGAGGTGATAATATTCCATAATCCAGACCAAACGATTTAATAGTATTTTTAGGAATGTTTTTCTTACACATGAACCCAACACGATTCCTCTATAATGCACCGGGTTGGTTGGCGTTTTTCCAGGTTTAAGTATTGGTATAAGATGAAAGATGTTCCATTCTGTAGGGATATTTCCAGCAGCTAAGATATTATTAAAATATTCGAGTATTATCTTATGGGTTGAAGATGGCAACAATTGAAGCATAGCATAGGTTATTGAATCTGGACCGGGAGCAGAACTTGTCGAAGATATAACTGTTTGAGTTAATTCATGAAGTTGAATAGGTTGTAATAAAGTTGAATATAGAGTAGATTGGGAAACATTTTGAGGAAAAGGGAAGGGAACGGTATAATCTGGACTAAGAGAAATGAGAAACGGGGTAAGAATCTCTCGCGGAATGGGTGAATATGGGCGTTGTTGGGCAGCACGCGTAAGAGTTCTAATTGCATTCCACAAACAGGCAGTGGACATTTGTGAAGTCAAAGATGATATGAAGGTTTTCCAGGCTGTCCGTCTCTTTTCATGAAATACTTGTTTCATTCTTGCATTATGACGCTTTAAACATAAATAATGTTGCAACGTCATATCATTTCGGTACGTCTGAAATAAACGTTTTCGTTTTAATACTAATTGGTGGCACTCACTATCCCACCAGTGTATATACTGATAGGGTCGTAAATACGTGGACACACAAGGTTTGTAAGGATGAAATGTATCAATGTAGGTATTAATAATAGAATGAAGTGTATTATACGAGATAGGAGTTTGCTGAAGGTTACTAAGTTGATTGTGTATAAATGTGCAGTAAGTTTGCTTATCGAAAGTGTGAAATGAGCGGATATTGCTACAGATTTGAGTTGCTCCTTGCGGTAAGCATGGTTTTCCAATACCATGCGTGATAAATATAGGATAATGATCACTGGAATATGTGTCTGATAGTGTTTGCCATGTGATTATGGGAGCCATGTGGGATCTACAAAGAGTTAGATCTACAGCACTAGGAGGTGTGTCAGGAGGGGATATTCTCGTGGGAGATCCATCATTTAATAATGTGAAATCATATTGCTGAAACTCAGATAGGAGATGAATTCCCTTTGGTGTATCATGCTGACTTCCCCATAACGTATGGTGACAGTTGAAGTCTCCGAAGATAATGACGTGATCTAAAGTATGAAATTGACAAAAAAATTGTGCCCATTGATTTGCAGTAATGTAAACATCAGGAGGGCAGTAGACATTAATGAAATGGATATTATTGTGCGTAACACCTATGGCGAAAGTATAAAGAATTAGGTAAGTGATAGGTAAAATATGATAGGTAAGATTTTGTTGAATAAAAACCGCTACGCCAGCACTACCTGGTCCATCTTGTCGTTCAAGATTGAAACCAGGTAAACGAAATGTGGAAGAGCAGGAAAACCATGTTTCCTGAATGATAATGATATTAGAAGAGGTTTCGCGGATTAATAATTGTAACTCATGTTTTTTAGGAACTATGCTTCTTGCATTCCACTGCAAAATGCGAATCATATAATGCCATCGTATTAGTTATTTGATTCCTTAAAAGATATATAGTATGTGAGAGTTGCCCTTCTTCTCCGGCACTTTGTAATAGGAGTCCTATGATTTTTAGAATTTCTTGTTGAAGTTGACATTTTTTCTGATGTAGAATAGTTGCCTGCTGTGATTGTGAATTGCTGATACTCTTAGAAGGGGGTGATGTAGAAGAAGAAGAAGAAGTTGAAGGATCAGTAGGGGTTACCTGGTGGGATAGATAGACTGGCCCCTGTGAGGGAGTTCGTTCATTACGTAAAATTGCCATATATTGTTCCTTATCAAACCCGGGGGTTGGAGTGGGTCTTGGAGTTTGTATTACCACTTGGGTGAATTTTCTTTTTTTAGGATTTTCTGGAGGAAGGGGAGTAGAGGGGTCATTTCGTGGAAGGGGGGGGGGAGTGATTTGGATGCTGTTGTGGATAGTAAATGGGTAGCGTAACTTTCGCTTTAGCCTCTTCAAACGAAAGGTAATCCGTACCGGTACTCATAACTTTTTTTTATTTCTTGTTGGTATTTATGCTCTGGACATCCGTTAGATCCGGTTGAATGACTACCCTTACAGTTTGCACATTTTTGAAACTCTTCGGTACACTGATTGGTGGGATGTGCAAGAGAACATTTTCTGCATCTGACAAATTGAGCTTTGCACTGTTTTTCTGTGTGACCATATCGTTGGCATTTTCGACATAATATGGGTGAGAAAATGAACTGTTCAACTTGTAAATATACGCTAAAAAGAGAAACGTATTGCGGCAAAGCCTGGGTTCGGAAAATAATTTTAACAGACCCTGTAGGTAGATACTCAATATTCTCATTATTGACTACCCGTCTGTTGAGTCTTTGTACTGACTTAATGGGAACGGTAGATTGTATATATTTGAGTATTTCATCATCCGTGAGGTTTTTATCAACGTCTCGGATCAGGCCAACTCTTAGTATATTTGAGGACGGAATGTATGCTTTTAACTTTAATGTGTCGAGAATGGAATGGCACAAAAAATCGTTAGCTTGTAAGGCAGTAGTAAATGACACTTGTAAACGATTCCTCCCTTTTCGGGTAATGGATTTCACATTTAAAGCATTTTCGTGAAAATATCGCCCAAGTGCCATAGGGTGTAATTGTCCAAGATGCTGGTTATTATTGGATTCTACGAATACGTTAAATGGGCCATAATGATTGGGAGGGTAAAAATCCTTTTCTATTTGAACACTAGCACCGTTATTTACTTGATTATTCTTTTGAGCAGGTGATTGTTCAGAGCTTTGAAGTGATTCATTTTCCATTAAATCTTCTACTTCCTGATTCATTGGTATTTGATCACTCAAATTATGTCCGCCTCCTCCGCTGGAGGCGGCCATCGTACCCACAAATAACTAACAATTAATATCGATTAAGTGATAAACACAGTACCTATATCAAATGTATAGGAAGCACACGTGACACACTCAGTGCACTAGTGAACTTAAGCGAACAGCTTGAATGATCCGCACGAACTCGTAAAAAATCACTAACGCAATCGCAAAAACGTTATGCAGATCTCAGAAATCCTCAATGTACCACGCGGATACTAATAAATACTAATAAACTTTCTAACTATTTTCCGAAATTCAAAACAACACCTCTTTACGTGACTGGGCGAATGAGAAGGCGTATTAGCGAAGTCATATTAGAGGGCGATGGTTCAGCACAGCAATGTTACGAAAATGCTGCAAACTTCGAGTTGGGAAGACTTGGAAGTAAGGAGATGCGATGCTAGACTGTGTGGTATGTTTCGAGGTGTCATTGGAGAGATGGTGTGGAATGACATTTGTAGGTGAATAAGCTTGAGTGAAACATTTTAAAGTAGGAATGATAAAGATATGACTATAAAGTTGGAATTCAAGAAGACAAATTGGGGAACATATTAATGTATAGGACGAGGAGTAAGGGATTGGAATGAATTATGAAGGAAAATGGCCGATATATTTCCAAGTTCTTTGAAAACTTTTAAAAACAGATAGGTAAACAATTGGTAGGGAATCTGCTACCTGGGCGACTGTCCTCAATACAGTTCTTGATGAGATTGATATTTCTGGGAAATTTATTTCTCGGTTAATTCTCTCATTACGTGCCCGATGCTTAATTGAACCGAATAGGGAAAGAGGTGCACCTTGTGGTAGATCTGTCTCAACAGAGATAGTAGGCTACTTGTTGTGGTTGGATTATCTGTCGGAAAATTTACGACCCGTGTGCTAAGCTTAAATGATATAGGAATGGGCCCAATCAAATATCAAGAAGAAGAAAATAGAGGAATGGTGCTAAGTGTTCGCTCAATATGATCATGTTGTATGTTGTCGAAGGCCATAGAAATATTATGAAATATAACAAAGCAACGTTCCTTCTTAATTTTAGCGTCTTTAATGCAGCCGTTTATAACTGATGTGTTAACAAATATCCCAGGACAGGATATGAAACTATTTCGGCTGGAATTGAGTTCGACAGTCTTTCTAAGTACGGTATATCACACGTTCGATGATTCATCGCAGAATTGAGTATGTTGTCGCCGGCCTCCAGTTCTGGATGTTATCTGAGTAGGCATTTATGTGTTAAAACAGTCCTAGATCCTTTTTAGCAACAATAAGAAAAAGAAGAGACCAGTTAATTGGCCATCTCTATAGGCACAATGGATTCATAGTTAATGTCATAGAAGGAAAGATTCAAGGTAAAAGAGGAAGAGGAAGACCTAGACTGCAATATTCAAGACAGATCAGAGATGACGTAGGAACAGGCTCATATGTGGAAATGAAGAGCTTAGCGGATTACAGAGAAGAGTGGAGAAGACGAATTGTTGCCAACCAATCTTAGGATTGAGAATTAAGAAGAGAGCCCGTTTGAAATCCGTTGGCTCAAATCCCAAACGAAGCTTGTAGGCGGAAATGAAAGAAATGGTTTGATAAGCTTCAAGCTCTTTAATGACCTTCAGCCGTATGTTAAGTTATTCTTTCTTGAAATAAATATTTACTCGTTGACAAGTATTGATTATAACTATTCTCTATGATGGATGATTCTCTATTCCGTGACGGTGATATTTAACACGTTTGGAAGTAACAGATGAAATATGCTAAGCGTGTGAAAGGGGATGACTTTCTCTAGTGTAAACTGCAACCGGCGGTTGTTATAGCTAAAAAATCTTCTGGCCTAATTGTATGTCAATCGCCTTTGACCACTGTTTAAAGGAAGCTGCATATTGAAACGGCGTGATGTACAGCAATTTAATTGTAACTGTGGACACTTTTGGGTACCTGAGTGTGTGTCTCAAGATTTTCTACTGCAAGCAATCTTTTGTTTAGAAGGTTGAAAGGTCTTCCCTTCTAGCAAGTAGTGTGGAACGATTCCTTTATTTAATCTATCCATGAAGTAATGTATTAAAGACACTTATATTAATATGGCGGAAATGAGAACTGAACAACCTAGTTTGGATGAACAAAAGAAAATAACAGAATCGCTGTTGGGCAAACAATTCAAGACTAATGACACATGGTATATGGTGGACTTCAGGTGGTTCAAGACTTTTAAATGGTATGTCGGTATGGATACATCGAATTGTGGTTCTAAAATTGGACAGCAACATCCTGGACCTATAGACAATAGTGCTCTCTTAAAAAATGATTCAGAGGAGTTACGAGATCATTTAATTACAAACCTGGATTATGTGCTGGTACCCGAAGAGCTTTGGAACCATCTTCTTAATTGGTATGGAATGGTTGCAGATCAACCTTCTTTACCTAGAAAAGTTATTGACTTTGGGTTGTTTTCCAGAAGTCTAAACGTTGAAGTGTACCTTGTGCAACTTAGGTTTTGTAAAGATTTTGACTTCGAAAATGAAGTAGTGTATCAGTTCAGCAAAGGAGATAGTATTGCACATATAGCCGACACTGCAAAGAAACTCTTAAATATTCCAGGTCATGTGAACGTTCGTTTGTGGACATCTTTTAATATGAATAATACTTTTGATATGATTGATATGAACAGTAGAGTTCAAGATGAAGGACTGTGTGTAAATCAACTTGTAGTTGTTGAGACCTGCCAGCCAGATGGTACGTGGCAAAAGCAGCCTAAAATATCTGCTGGTTTGAATGACTCGATTCACCATTTCATTAAACCTGGTGTACGTAAAGGTTTATTGGCAAGTGAAACTCCATTGCCCAGTAAAAGCTCTAGTTCCCTTAAATTTCAGGAACTAGGCAATGAGACTAAATCTTCAAGGTCTAGTGATGATGTTAACAAACTTACTAATCGTGGTGTTATGATTGATCGAGCTGGAGTACTTCATATGAATGAGGAAGACAACAGTTCTGTTGGCTCAATCAGATCTTCACGTTATACCAATGATTATGATGCCAGCTGTAGTTTCTCTGAATCAGTGCAGAAGTACACCCCAGGACTCTGCGGATTGTACAATATAGGCAATACTTGTTTTATGAACAGTGTTATTCAGTGTATGAGCAATTGCCCACCAATCACTGAATATTTTGTAACAGGTAAATACCTAGATGAGCTGAACACAGTCAATCCTTTAGGTAGGAGAGGAGAAATTGCCAAGGCATTTGGAGAATTAATTAAATCAATGTGGTCAGGACAACATTCTGTCACTGTGCCCCAGAGATTTAAGCATCAAGTTGGAAAATTTGCTCCTCAGTTTTCAGGCAATAATCAAAATGATTGCCATGAATTATTAACGTTCCTCTTAGATGGACTCCATGAAGATTTAAACAGAATTAAAAATAAACCCTATGGAGAACTTAATAACTCTCACGACCGTCCTGATGAGGTGTTAGCTGCTGAAGCTTGGGAAAACCATCGAAAGAGAAATGATTCAATTATTATTGATAATTTTCATGGACTTTTGAAGTCAACAGTTGAGTGTCCAGAGTGTTCTAAAGTATCTGTTACCTTTGACCCATTTTGTTATCTTTCACTGCCTTTGCCCACTAAAAGGGAACGGTGCATTGAGGTTATGTTATTTCCTTTTGATGCAAGAAAGAAGCCTCAAGGTTATAAAGTGCTGGTACCAAGGAACGGTTGTATTCAGGATTTGCACCTAGCCATTGGTCACATGTGTCGTTTGAGTGCTGATGAACTATTGGTAACAGAAATTGTTAAGCATCATTTCCATCGGTTTTTCTCTGCTAACGATTCATTGGAGAGCATAGATTCCAAAGACTATATCGCTGTATTTGAAATTCCTAAATTAGAAAACCATGTAAATATACCTGTCTGCCTATGGCAGTTAAACAACAGGCAGACATTTAATTTCAGTCAGTTATTTGGACATCCAATGATTCTTACTCTTCCAGAGTCGTCCTGCTCATTTGATGATCTGTATGCTGCCATTTTAGTGAAATTATGTCGTTACATTATGATTCCGCAAGAAAATGGTAGTACGTGGTGGACACAAATCTCAATGTACGATGGTAATAATCCCACTTCTAGGTATGCAACTTTGCCACATCTAATGCGCAACTTACCTCGCCGCCTTTTTACTCTTCATGTAATCAATGCCTCCACAGCTTCAGTTGTGTATAAATTTAAAGGCGATGAAGCAGATATCCAAATGCCATTTACAGACACAATGGGTCATAAGTATTTGGCTGCTCAGTGGACTCCACAAAATCGCACCCAGTACTTCAATGGACAAGTGGTCAACGATATTGATTGGCATGACTTACCCCGTCAAGTTGATTCAGATAGAGTTCAACTAAGTGATTGCTTGGCCCTGTATACCATGCGTGAGAAACTTGGTGGTGATGATGCATGGTATTGTCCTACATGTAAGAAGCATCAACGAGCTACCAAAAAAATAGATCTGTGGAGTTTACCTTCTATATTGATAATACATTTGAAGAGATTCTCTTACACTAGAATTAGCCGTGACAAAATCAACACTTACGTGGAGTATCCTACTGAGGATCTGAATATGTCAAGATTCATTATCAACCCCAATCATCCCCCTGCACGATATAAGCTAATTGGTGTGTGTAATCATTATGGTGTTTTGGCTTTAGGACATTATACAGCATTTGCTCTAAATAAGGATACACAGGAATGGTACAATTTTGATGACTGTAATGTATCCTCGATGTGTAAAGAATCTGTAGTGTCTAATTCTGCCTATGTACTGTTTTATATGCGATGTGACTAGCTTGAAAGTTTAGTAAGTTGTCTGTAAAGGAAGTGCCTGTATCCTGTATCCTCTCAAGCCATCCTGAAATAAGGAGGTTATGTGTCTTATTTATGATTCAGCAAAAGTTGTGGAGTGTACAAATGGTGTTTAGGGTATGCTTTTCTCAGGTTTTAGAGTTTCCATGGATTTTGTTAAATATTTATGTAATTCAGAATTCACTCATCCTGATTTTATAAATTAGGAAGGAGTACATAAGTATTTATAAATAGAAACTGAATTATGCTGACAGTTATTGGGGGGTCTAATTTGGAAACAATGTGCAGTATTAAAATTGTTCAGGGAGTGGACATCTAAAATTTTATTGAGGTGTTCTTCCAAAGGAACTAACGCCAATAGATGGGATGCGTTTGTATTCCATATAACTTAGGTCTAGTTCAGTTTACATGAGATATTCAGTCTGTTTTATCATGATTGTGAACAGTATCTTGTTTGCTCTAATGAAGTTATCTGATCTAAGAATGCACTTTCTTCTGTGTATTTTTAAAAGAATTCTCCTAGTAGATCTTTGTTTGTCCATCCGCCTTGAGAAATTTTATGAACAGTATTTTCACATAAATGTAGGTGGCAGGAAAAGAGTGTTGAATTTATAAAAGTGACTTAGGTTTCTAGAATGCTTTTGTTGCCCATGAAAGCAAAGAATGAAGATTTTGACTTGCACTCAACGTATAAGGTAATTAACTATTATAATTCAACTACGAGTTAAACGTGTAATGATTCTCTGTTTCTTACATACATTTTTATCAACATGTGTTCAATCTCTGCATTAAATTTAGGAACATTTAGCCAGCATTGAAGTAATTGGCTTGAACAAAAAAAAAGATGTTGAATGCAAACGAAGAATTCACAGCCAAGTATGTTTGCCTTGAGTTCAATCTAGAATGTATTAAAATGACAAGTTCTAATTCAACTGATAGTTGTAAGAGCTCCTAGTATCTCTCTAACATTATTATCCTTAAAATGGCTCTCGTAAATCTCTCTAAATTTTGTTCATCTCCTTGAATGTTGTGCTGCTGATTTAGAATGGCTCTGATTGGATTTGTTTGTGCAGATTTTGAATAATAAACAGCCTTTCGTTTTGTGTTCTATATATTCTGGTTCTGGTAGTTGTATTGTATTTCATCAAACCTTCAGATTTGTTAGCAGTGATCCTTCCTTATCCTTGACAAACAGAATGTTGATGTTTTGAAAGAAGCTGCGGGTGTCCCCTCTTTTATGCGAATAATTGGTTTTATGAATAAATTGCATAAAGTGAGTTGAATTTATCAAGGGTGAAATTAGTATAGGTAGGGGTTTCTTCAGAAAGATGCAAGAATATGTAATCTTTACACATGAGCAAAAGAACTTTCCAATTTCTCCATAAATAGTGCTCCCCCACCTTTTTTAATTTATTTATTGGTTTAACAAAATGTGATGATAAGATGGAAAAAAAACTAGGACTGGGAAGGAAGCAACCATGGCTTTAATTTGCTTGGTGAGTAAATAGAAAACCATCTTCAGGGTTGCCGATGGTGGAATTTAAACTTGCCATCTCCTGAATTCAAGCTTACAGATATGCAACCCATACCATGCAACTAGCTTGCTTGGTGGTGCCTTTATAGCTGTTATCTCAGTCATTGACATTCTCACCCTACTTTTACGACTTTCATTTTAATTTTATGTGCTTGATTTCTTATTGTTTTATGTTGATATTGATCCTGAAATCCTTGTAGCTCTGCCTGTGTGCTCAATATGTTCATATCTCTTCATAACTTCAGATTTTCCCTCCAGTGTTACATATTTTCTCTGTTATTTAGTCTTAAAACTCACGTTTGCACTGCACGACTCCAGCAAGGGAACTTACTAGTTCTACATCTTCTGCGAGACTGACATTTATAAACAGTATGATACCACCTTGCCAAAATGGTCCATGCATTAAGTCACATGATCACGCATAGAGTGACTGCGAATTTGCTAGTAGTTGCAATTTTTCATACATTATAATTATAGACCATTATGCCTTTCAGCATTCACTCTGCAAGCCTCTGTGAATTTTCTAAACGTTGCCACAATCCTCTATTTGCAACTAGTGCTGTGGCCTCAATTAGTTCTATACCTCTTATCTTTAAATTGTTACAAACCGATTTAAAGATAATTGTCATCTTGGTGTACCCTCTACTTCTCTTATCCTCCTTAACAGAGTCCATTATTCTCCTAGGTAACCTATCCTCCTCCATTCGCCTCACATGACCCCACCACTGAAGCCGCTTCATGCGTACAGCTTCATCCACCGACTTCAATCCTAACTTAGTCTTTATCTCCTCATTCTTGGTACCTTCCTGCCGTTGTTCCCACCTGTTTGTATCAGCAATCATTCTTGCTACTTTCATGTCTGTTACTTCTAACTTATGAATAAGATATCCTGAGTCCACCCAGCTTTCGCTCCCATAAAGCAAAACCAAACCCCATGGCACTATAGCCCTTGAAGGGCCTTGGCCTACCAAGCGACCGCTGCTTAGCCCGAAGGCCTGCAGATTACGAGGTGTCGTGTGGTCAGCGCGACGAATCCTCTCGGCCGTTATTCTTGGCTTTCTAGACCGGGGCTGCTATCTCACCGTCAGATAGCTCCTCGAATCCAATCACGTAGGCTGAGTGGACCTCGAACCAGCCCTCAGGTCCAGGTAAAAATCCCTGACCTTGCCGGGAATCGAACCCGGGGCCTCCGGGTAAGACGCAGGCACATTACCCCTACACCACGAGGACGGCCCCATAAAGCAAAGTTGGTCTAAAAACAGACCGATGTAAAGATAGTTTCATCCGGGAGTTGACTTCCTTCTTACAGAATACTGTTGATCGCAAATGAGAGCTCACTCCATTAGCTTTACTATATCTTGATTCAATCTCGCTTACAATATTACCATTCTGAGAGAACACAACCTAAATACTTCAAATTATCTACCTGTTTCAGCTTTGTATTATCAATCTGGCATTCAGTTCTGTTGAATTTCTTACTACTGACATCACTTTAGTCTTCGAAAGGCTGATTTTCATACCATACTCATTGCACCTTTTTTCAATTTCCAAGTTATTAGACTGCAGACTTTCAGCCCAATGTGCCATTAAGACCAAGTCATCAGCATAGGCCAAACTGCATACTACATTTCCACCTTACTGAATCCCTCTCTGCCACTTTATACCTTTCAGCAGATGATCCATGTAAACTATGAACAGCAAAGGTGAAAGATTACAGCCTTGTCTAACCCTTGTAAATTTAATGATTTCAAATTGCATTATACCAAAAACATGTAAAATGAAATCGCATGTAACACAGGATATGTGTACTGTAATTTTAACAAATGCCTGATAAGGAGTACTGACATAGGGAAGTGGAGGAGAGTAGTTTAGCTACATAGCTATATGTTAAATGATATTAGAGTTTTAAGTGGTGCTCTTGTATAATGTAATTGCTTCATTTAGTTCATACATAATATTATTTTGCTGATGTACGAATGTGTTACGAACGTGGTCATTTATCATATCAAGTTCTTTGCAATTCACATTTTATAATTTCCTAGGCCTCTCTCAATCAACTTCCTAGACATACATGAATTGGGCAAGAAAACCAAAAATCATCAACAAACTGAAGCTGATAATGACAAATTAATTCAGAGTAAGACATGGGTATTCAAACTTAAATTAACAACCAGAGTTGTGACTCATTAAACCTGTTCTCAACAGATGGAATGAAATGAAATGTCGTATAGCTTTTAGTGCCAGGATATCCCAGGATGGGTTCGGCTCGCCAGGTGCAGGTCTTTCTATTTGACACCTGTAGGCGACCTGCGCGCCGTGATGAGGATGAAATGATGATGAAGACAACACATACACCCAGCCCCCATGCCATTGGAATTAACCAATTAAGGTTAAAATCCCCGACCCGGCCGGGAATCAAACCCGGGACCCTCTGAACCGAAGGCCAGTACGCTGACCGTTCAGCCAACGAGTCAGATCTCAACAGATTATATTGTCCAATTATAGTAATTTTCTTGTAAAGGTGCATAATCTTTCCTGAAAGCATACAATCACATATTCTCGTAGACTTTGAGGTTTTTACGGATGTGTAACATTTCTGCCATTAGTGGGAGATATCCATTTCTGTTGAGTTTTTATCTTCAGTGTTTTCTGTGGTGAACTCTCTTAATTGGCACCATTTATGTCTAAGTAAACCTCGGTTAAAACTGTTATCCTTTTATCTTGTCATACCAAACCCTATGTAAGTAAAAGAGAACAAGTTTTCTTTTACAGTTTACTTTACGTCGCAGCAAAACATGTTTTATGGCGACAATGGAATAAAAAAGGGCCAGGAGTGGAAAGGTAGTGAATATGGCCTTAATTAAGGTACAGCCCCAGCATTTGCCTGGTGTGAAAATGGGAAACCACGGAAAACCATCTTCAGGGCTGCTGATGGGGTTTAAACCCACTATCTCCCAAATGTAAGCTGTTAGCTATATGGCCCAAACCACACAGCCACTTTCTTGGTGACAACAAAACAGTTAACATGCAGGTAGCCTAAATGGTGTTGGTTTAAAATTTATGCACACTGTAGGCGAGGCCATACGATGATTAATATTATTACTGAAACACGTATGAAATTTTTGAAGAGGATAAAGTACACTGACTGACAGAGCAAATGCAACACCAAGAAGGAGTGGTTCGAAAGGGATGAAAGTTGGGGAAAAAACAGAGACGGCACGGACGAATAATTGATGTTTATTTCAAACCGATATGCAGGTTACACAATGCGCACGGCATCGACTCAGTAGGATGTAGGACCACCGCGAGCGGCGATGCACGCAGAAACACGTCGAGGTACAGAGTCAATACGAGTGCGGATGGTGTCCTGAGGGATGGTTCTCCATTCTCTGTCAACCATTTGCCACAGTTGTCGTCCGTACGAGGCTGGGGCAGAGTTTGCAAACGGCGTCCAATGAGATCCCACACGTGTTCGATTGGTGAGAGATCCGGAGAGTACGCTGGCCACGGAAGCATCTGTACACCTCGTAGAGCCTGTTGGGAGATGCGAGCAGTGTGTGGGCGGGCATTATCCTGCTGAAACAGAGCATTGGGCAGCCCCTGAAGGTACGGGAGTGCCACCGGCCGCAGCACATGCTGCACGTAGCGGTGGGCATTTAACGTGCCTTGAATACGCACTAGAGGTGACGTGGAATCATACGCAATAGCGCCCCAAACCATGATGCCGCGTTGTCTAGCGGTAGGGCGCTCCACAGTTACTGCCGGATTTGACCTTTTTCCACACCGACGCCACACTCGTCTGCGGTGACTATCACTGACAGAACAGAAGCGTGACTCATCGGAGAACACGACGTTCCGCCATTCCCTCATCCAAGTCGCTCTAGCCCGGCGGCATGCCAGGCGTGCACGTCTATGCTGTGGAGTCAATGGTAGTCTTCTGAGCGGACGCCGGGAGTGCAGGCCTCCTTCAACCAATCGACGGGAAATTGTTCTGGTCGATATTGGAACAGCCAGGGTGTCTAGCACATGCTGAAGAATGGCGGTTGACGTGGCGTGCGGGGCTGCCACCGCTTGGCGGCGGATGCGCCGATCCTCGCGTGCTGACGTCACTCGGGCTGCGCCTGGACCCCTCGCACGTGCCACATGTCCCTGCGCCAACCATCTTCGCCACAGGCGCTGCACCGTGGACACATCCCTATGGGTATCGGCTGCGATTTGACGAAGCGACCAACCTGCCCTTCTCAGCCCGATCACCATACCCCTCGTAAAGTCGTCTGTCTGCTGGAAATGCCTCCGTTGACGGCGGCCTGGCATTCTTAGCTATACACGTGTCCTGTGGCACACGACAACACGTTCTACAATGACTGTCGGCTGAGAAATCACGGTACGAAGTGGGCCATTCGCCAACGCCGTGTCCCATTTATCGTTCGCTACGTGCGCAGCACAGCGGCGCATTTCACATCATGAGCATACCTCAGTGACGTCAGTCTACCCTGCAATTGGCATAAAGTTCTGACCACTCCTTCTTGGTGTTGCATTTGCTCTGTCAGTCAGTGTATAAGTAAAACTTTCAGTGACCGCTCTTGATACGTGAGCAAATTCGTATATAGAGTAGCATTCTCTATCTATATAAATAAAATAAAAGTTGTATGTATGTACATAAGTTATGTGCATCACGAGAAAACAGCTAAACAGAATTTTATGAAAATCGGTACTTAAGATCCTCAGTGAAGACTACGCTATAAATAATTTTATTAACTCTGGGTGAAACAGGAGTTTGGAGGATGGTGTAAATAACATTTTCAAATTATCTCCCTCTGTTAATACTGTTCCTATCAATAAATGCACAACAAAAGTTGTAGAAAATAACATTTCCAATATTTTTTTTTTTTGCTAGGGGCTTTACGTCGCACCGACACAGATAGGTCTTATGGCGATGATCATTTCCAATATTACGCACTGTTCAGACTGATTCTAGGATGAATAACAATGGAAATATTTAATTTTTTTTAATTTCTTTTCTGCAACCTACTGTCATGTTAATCCTGTCAAACAATATTTTGTAACAAAGAGAGAAGAAATAGTGAATTTTGATCTTCCATGTCTCATACACTTTTATTGTAGTAAAAAAAAAATATTAATAGGTTGCATATCCTCATATTTGAAAGTATTGTCTGTCCCAAAGCAAGCCGTGGACGGACGTCTGCGTAACGTGCGATCTAGATGGAATTAACTTGCCTGTCTGAATATTGGCAGGGAAGAGTTAGATAACTTTCTTTCTTATCTTGCCATTCTTCTGGATCATACGTACTCCAAAAACTACTGGTACTTGACACACTGATCTATCATAATATTTGAGCTATAATTTTCAAGATTCTGACCAGATGAAGATGCTCTTAACGCCATTTTAAGAAACAGCAAAATTGATGAGATTATGAGAAAAAGCAATTTGATTGTTTGAGATGAGGGCACTATGGTAAACAAAAAGGTGGGAGAATTATAAAATCGGATGCTAAAGGACATAAGGAAGACGAGCATATGTATGGGAGCATGAGGATGTTATTTGCAGGAAATTTCAATTAGACACTGCTAGTTGTAGCAGGTGGGGCAGGAGTGTATAAAATGCAAGTTGCTTCTGGCCACAAGCTGAGAAGCTGTTTCTGACAACCAATATACGTATGCTTTTGTCTATTTACATGGATCTTAACTGCTACATGCTCTAAAGACTAATGATTATCAGCACATGACACTGTTATTCGTGTATGCCCATAGTGAATTAATGCTAAAATTTGGACTCTGTCAAACTGGGAAATAAGCATTGCATGTGTAACATAAATACTAGTTTAAGCTTGTACTGCACTGTATACACTAAAACAGCCTTCACCTGAAATACCATAAAATGTGCTTAATCCTACAATATTTCAAACCTTTTTGAGGTGTATAGAAGGAGAATGGGTGGCACACCAGGATGCTGTAGTGGAAATAGCAAAGGAATGCCTAGAAACAACTGTGTATAAAGATGGGAATAAGCTAACATCTTGGTGAAATGATGAGATCAGGTCAACTTGTAAATGTATAAAGGAAGAGTATCAAAACTGGCTCCAAACAAGAACCGATTTCGATTGGGAAGTGTTTGGAGATGGAAGAAACAGAGCAAAACAAATTATCATTGAGTCCAAGAAACAACTGTTGGAAGATTTTGAAAATAATCTACAAAGGCTGGATAAAGCAGCAGCAAAACATTTCTGGATTATAACAAAGAATCTTGGAAAGGCATATTGTATTCTTAAGTAAATTGGGTGAACTCGTAGATTCTACGGAATCACTGGACTGATGGAGGGAATGTTTTTTTAAGTCTTATCAATGTAAAAGGAAATCTTTCAGTTGAAATCCTGAATAACCTGAATTTATGGGAAGTAGAAGAATGATGGCAATGAAATTACACTTGAGGACATGGGAAGTACAGCATTATAAAGCAAGGACAGATGAAATTAAATGTGAAATGCAGTGGGAAGGCAGGAATGAAATGGCTTTACAAGTAACAGGATCAGCCTGGAATCCGAGTGAAGTACCTTCAGATTGAAGCAGTAATTGCGCCTAACTGTAAGCAGGGAAACAGGGAGCAACAACTATTGAAGTATTTCACTGATCAGCATACCAGGCAAGATGTTCACCAGTATTTTAGAAATGAGGGGATCAGTGGTGGAGGGTAAATTGGATGAAAACCAATGAGGTTTCGGACTACAGAGGGGCTGTCAGCACCAGCTTTTCAGTATCCCTCAAGTAAATGAAAAATTCTACAAGAAGAGTACACAGTTATGCTTATGTTTCATAGATCTAGAGAAGACACATGACAAAGTACCTAGACAAAAGATCTAATGGCGACGATGGGACAGGAAAGGGCTAGGAGTGGGAAAGCATAAACTATGGCCTTGATTAAGGTACAGCCTCAGCATTTTCCTGGTATGAAAATGCAAAACCATGGAAAACCACCTTCAGCGCTGCCAAAAGCGGGGTTCGAACTCCCATCTCCCGAATGCAAGCTGACAGCAACGTGAACCAAACCATGCAGCCACTTGCTCGGTATTAGGTTACTTCTGCTACAAAATGTTTTCAAATGTTTTCATTCCAAACTCTGGAAGGGTACGGAGAACGTCTTACTGTAGGTGGATGATGCCTTCTCTTAGGTTAATGAGATTTGGAGCAGTGAGGTGAGGAGGTTGGCAGCTATGGTCTATGCAAGGAAATGTCCCAGCATTTGCCTTAGTGCAGGAGAATGAAAAATCACGGAAAACCATTATAACAGCCAACGGTGCGGACCAGCCCCTCTCCTTTCGTGAATGCAGAGCTGTAGAGCCAATGCTACTGATAAGCCAAAGCCTACTCTGCTTGGCTGGTTGGTCAGAATGCAGAGCTGC
This sequence comes from Anabrus simplex, assembly GCF_040414725.1. Lineage (NCBI taxonomy): Eukaryota > Metazoa > Arthropoda > Insecta > Orthoptera > Tettigoniidae > Anabrus > Anabrus simplex. Next base: position 130,053,080 of record NC_090271.1, on the reverse strand, counting down.
TGAGCCACCGTCAGCTGTGGCCATCAGTAAATCAAAGCCTACTCTGTATCTGTTAATCATGGTTACCAAAAAACTTCAAGATCTCCCTCAAAGAATATTATATATTACATTTTTATGATATTACAGGAAGTAACCAAAACAACTGACAATGGTTTAATATTCTTTTATATTTTATTAAAAATAATGGATACTTGTATGTTCGACTAAGTGGTATGTTACGGGCTGTCAGTGAGGAGATGGCGTGGAGTGACATTAGTAGACGAATAAGTTTGAATGGCGTTTATAAAAGTAGGAAAGATCACAATATGAAGATAAAGTTGGAATTCAAGAGGATAAACTGGGGCAAATATTCATTTATAGGAAGGGGAGTTAGGGATTGGAATAACTTACCAAGGGAGATGTTCAATAAATTTCCAATTTCTTTGAAATCATTTAGGAAAAGGCTAGGAAAGCAACAGATAGGGAATCTGCCATCTGGGCGGCTGCCCTAAATGCAGATCAGTATTGATTGATTGATTGAACACAGAGATACCTAGTTCTTGTATTTTACCCTGTTTAGTTATTTGTCATCATTTTTATGTAACTTTCCCTGTAATATACAGGGTGCAGCAGAAATACCTGACAAATTTCAAACGTAAGTAACTCGGCAACGCAACAAGCCATTTAAAGATTTATTGCACAGCTGGAAAGAGTAGTGTTTACCATTTGCGTCACATATACACTAGGTTTTGAAAATAATATCATACAAATGCCGACTGTCCTGTTCTGAGATCTTAGTTCAAAGCAGTTATGTGGATTAGATAAGGCTGTAATCTTTCATCCTTATTGTTTGTAGTACACGTGGATCATTTACTGAAGGTGCAATAATGGCGAGGAGGGATTCAATTGGATAAAAATTAGTAAACAGTTAGGCCTATGCTGACAACTTGGTCTTGATGGCAGTCTGTGCTGAAAGCTTGCACTCCAATATCTTGGAGTGAAAATTAGTATATCTCAAACTAAAGTGATGTCAGTTGGGAAGAAATGGAAGATATACTTTTTTTTGCTAGTGGCTTTACGTCACACCAACACGGATAGGTCTTATAGCGACGATGGGATAGGAAAGGGCTAGGAGTTGGAAGGAAGCAGCTGTGGCCTTAATTAAGGTACAGCCCCAGCATTTGCCTGGTGTGAAAATGGGAAACCACGGAAAACCATCTTCAGTGCTGCCTACAGTGGGATTCAAACCCACTATCTCCCGGATGCAAGCTCACAGGCGCGCGCCCCTAACCGCACGGCCAACTCGCCTGGTAGGAAGAAATGAAAGAGGATTCAGTATCAGGTAGAAAATGTATGACTGGAGCAGGTGGATCATTTCAAGTAGTTAGGATGTGTTTTCTCTCAGGATGGTGGTACAGTAAATGAAACTTAATGATGGTGTAGCAAAGCTAATGCAGTGAGCTTGCAGTTACGATCAACTGTATTCTCTAACAAAGAACCAAGTTCTCAAATTAAATTAACTTCGTTTCGCCTGTTTTTAGACTGACTTTGCTGTATGGGCTTGGGATACCTTATTCATAATTTGGAACTAAGAAATATGAAAGTAATGAGAATGACTACTGGTGGGAAAAATTACGGGAAGATATTCAAAACGAGGAAATACAGGGTAATATAAGGATGAACTTGACAGATGAAGCTGTACATAAAAACTAGCTTCAGTAGTGAGATCATGTGAGTCAAACAGGTTACCTACGAAAATAATGATCTTGATCATGGAGGGTAAGAGAAATAGAGAGAGACACAAAGGTGACAACAAACTCACCTTTTAATAATGTTATTGATTTTACATCCCGCATTTTTTGAAGATGCTAAGGTGTCAGAATTTCATCCTGCAAGTGTTCATTTATGTGCCAGTAAATCTACAACATAAGGCTGAGATATCTGAGCACCAGTGCTTTACCATCTGAGTCACTCAGCCCGGCAGACTCAGTTTTTAATGATCTAAAGTTTAGATGTGTAAAAGAAAACAAGACCAAAGAATAGTTGCATATAGAGGATTGTGGATGCCCTTAGCAAATTTGCAGAGGCTAATAGATTGTATGCTGAAAGGGATAACTGTATAATGAAAATGTATATACACTGAGTAGCCAAAAGTCATGGAAAGACACTGAACGTGATGTTGATAATGAGTTGCCCCTCCGCCGGCCCTCAAATTGGCAGCATCTTGCACTGCTACCCACAATTGGTCTTGTGTAGTTGGTGCAGGGTACATGGAGCGTACACCAGCATCAATAGCATCCTATAAATGGTTGATTGAATAAAAATCGGGGGAGCTGGAGGGCCAATCCAGGTCATAACTTCACTGGAGTGCTCCTCCAACCACCTGCGTGCTACTACAGAGCGGTGGCATGGAGCATTGTCCTGATGAAACATGGAATCTCCATCAGGATACTCTAGGGCCAGAAAGGGATGGAGATGATCTGAAAGAATGTCCATATAACGTGCACCTGTCACCGCTCCCTGCAGCCGGATAATGGGGCCTAATTGCAACCATGAGAATGCCGTCCAGACCAGAACAGAGCCACCTCCTGCCTGGACGCAACTTTGGTGACACGCAGGATCCATAGCTTCATAGGACATACCTACACTCTCACGCGCCCATCAGCTCGATACAACTGGACCTGGGATTCATCGGATCATACCACATGCCGCCACTGTTTCATAGTCCATTGCCGATCTTCGCGGGCCCATGTACGTCACTGAGCTCTGTGTCGAGGTGTCAGGAAAGGGACACAAGTTGGTCGTCGGCTGGTTAAGCCTATGCAATGCAGTTGCCTTCTTACACTCCGGGTAGAAATGGGTTCCTGACTCCCAACATTCAACTGGGCAGTGATCTGACTCACAGTAGCCTGTCGAGCGCCCAGTATGGTTCTGCGGAGGCGACGTGATGTCCGTTCGCTAAACACTTATGGTCTTCCCGTGCGGCAGTTCATGCGGGTGGTAACATTCCCTCTTCGATATTGAAGATTTGACCTCAGAAACCTGAATTCACATGTAATCTCCGCAATGGTATGACCCATGCGCCGATGCTCATCCCACGCATCCCACGTTCAAAGTTAGCTAACTCGCAACCTGTTGCCATCTCCACGACACTGGCGTCTGTGACAGACTGCTCAGCTACGCCACAATGCTCGGGGGTTATACACGGCACTTTTTCTAATGGACTGGGCAAGTTGGCGGTGCGGTTAAGGGCGCACCTTCGCCAGCCCTGAATATAGTTTTATGTAGTTTCCCATTTTCACACAAGGCAAATGCTGGGGCTGTAACTTTATTAAGGCCATGACCACTTCCTTCCCACTCCTAGGCCTTCCCTATCCCTTCATTGCCATAAGGCCTATCTGTGTCGATGTGATATAAAACAAACTCTATTTTTAAAAATTCTAATGGGACAATCCTTCCCGTAACTTTTGGCCACTCGATGTATGTTATAATGGTACATTTCTACAATTCAACTTTGGTACAAATCTTAACAAGTAATGAAACTTGGGATATATTGATGAAAGTTATCTTCTCTTTGTACCCTACCTCAACTCAATTTCCTTCTGAGCCATCAAAGGAACGTTGTTCAGCGGTTGATTCATAAATTTTTGTCATTCTTGCAGTTTTTGCCCACAAATTAATCTACATGAAACCAAAAGATTCAGTTGATTTATTTTTTATTTTTTTTCTAAAAGAACATCTAAAGCATGCACATCGTAGTTTGATATTTCTGCTCAACTTCTATTCAGCAACTGCTTGTGATGGCTAATGCAAGCCTGAATTAAACTTGCATTAAACATGACAGCTTTGTATAATTCTAAATTACTGTACTATTATACCTTTACCCACTAATTGATTGATTCTATAGTAAAACTTTCCAAGAAGAATGAGACAAAATCAGACATTAATTCATGGAAATAGGTATTTAACTGTACACTATAAATTTGTTTATTCAAATTGCATTATTGCAAAAATAAGAATTATCCAAAATGAGTAAAAGTAAACATAATTTTTGGATACGTAATTTGAAATTATTGGAAATAAACAAATTTGTTTGTTTATTTTCACAAGCTGTTTAACATCACAAGTAGATTCTCGGCAATGTTGGTACATAAATGGGCTAGGACTGGCTGTAAATTTTATAGTCACTGCATTTGTTTGCTGTGATAATGGGAAACCACAAAAACCTGAGACCACTAATGGTGAGTTACAAAATGAAAAGTTAATTAAGGTCAATCTAATGAATACTTGTATTACTCATGATGAATTACAATTGGTCAGTACATGTTTCTCAGCTTGTTTCAAGCCATCATCAGCTGACTAACAATGGTAAAGAATATTCATTTTCTTATAAACTAAAAGACATACATAAAATGTACATTAAAAACATGAACCTTCATGAGGATCTTTTGCATCCTTCAGAAGTTCTGCTTTCCAAACTCATTCATTCTCTGAAAACTGTAAAAGTAGTTTGTGGGACGTAAAGCACATAACACTCATTCATTTGAACAATTTGGATTGTACTGACAGAACATCAGAAGATAAGAAAGTATCCAGTTTGTTCCAAGAACATATATCATCCAAATCAAGAATCTGTTTTATCAATTCAACAACATGTTGACCATATAAATATCTATATTTCTCAACATCTCAATTTAGAAATTTTCACTTCTCTTTGAAGAATTCAATTAAACCAAGGTCTATGCCCTGTTTCAAAATTTACTATGCCCTTCACATCCAATGAAACAGTGTTTTAAACAGGATGTTCTCTTCATCAGCAATAGCTAATTTTTAAGAATTTCCTAAGATGTGCAGTGTTTTATTTTTTTATTTTTTTTGCTATTTGCTTTACGTCGCATCGACACATATATGTCTTATGGCGACGATGGGACGGGAAAGGCCTGGGAATGGGAAGGAAGCGGCCGTGGCCTTAATTAAGGTGCAGCCCCAGCATTTGCCTCGTGTGAAAAGGGGAAACCATGGAAAACCATCTTCAGGGCTGCCAACAGTGGGATTCAAATCCACTATCTCCCGGATGCAAGCTTAGAGCTGCGCACCTCTAACCGCACGGCCAACTCACCCAGTAATTATACGAACTAAAGGATTGTTCTCACCCAATAAATCTGTTAATTTATTCATCCATTTTACTCGGTTAATTGAGTCGAAAGCTTTAGTGTAGTCCACAAACACCGTAATTAACTTTCCTCTTTTAAAGCAGAGAGCCTCGTGAATATCATTTTGTAAACACTGAATTTCATGAATAGTCGATTAACCTTTTCTGAAGCCAAATTGCTCCTCAGGAAGAAAACTTTCTACTAGAGTTTTTAGCCTTCCTGTTATAAGTTTGGTTAATAGTTTCAAAAGAGTACATTCCAAGGCGATACCCCTGTAAGCATCAGGATCACAAGGATCCCCTTTCCCTTTGTACAAGAGCTTTAGATTAGAGGTTCTCCAATAGCTGGCCATACACGGACAGATTCTTTGGCAGGCCTCGCCTTTGGGGCCAGATCCGACAGACCGCCTGCCAGGCGTGACCTTCAGAGACCCGGCCCGCTGCTCGCCATCAACTGTGACACCAAGCCTGTCGTGTTGTGCAACATAATCTGTCAACATTCCAGACCCTCTCGTTAATGGAATGATCCCTTTGTTCTCAGCAGGCCAAGCCTCATCCGCTGGCCTTTCAAACTAGCTTGAAATCCTTGCCGGTCGGGTCTGCCGTATTTAGAACTGTGCGATGGACATCGAAGCAGACGGTGTCCAGAGGGGAAAAAAATGCTGTTGCGGCTGTTGGAATGTGCATTTTGCTATATGTTAAATCATACAAACAAAAAAATCGATCGAAGTGGATGAAATCATGGATAGGACAGCGAGACAGCTTTAGTCACATGAGTCTGATACAACACCTGAGAGAAAATGAACCGGACGATCACAAGAATTACTTGCGAATGGACCACAGCGATTATGATATGATGTTAGGTAAGCATGTACCGGGCGAGTTGGCCGTGCGGTCAGTGGCACGCAGCTGTGAGCTTGCATCCGGGAGATAGTGGGTTCGAATCCCACTGTCGGCAGCCTTGAAGATGGTTTTCCGTGGTTTCCCATTTTCTCACCAGGCAAATACTGGGGCTGTATCTTAATTAAGGCCACGACCACTTCCTTCAAACTCATACGCCTTTCCTATCTTATCGTCGCCATAAAACCTATCTGTGTCGGTGCGACGTAAAGCAACTAGCAAAAAAAAAAAAAAAAAAAAAAAAAAGCATGAATGGATTTTTCTCATTATTACGTTAAATGTTTGATCCTTCTCAGTCTTATCCTTGGCTTTGACAATATGAAAGTGACTGAGGTACAAGCGATGCTAGTAATACCATTCCTTATGCAGCCAGTCCTTGTTATGAATGGTATGAAAATATCATGCATAGGGTCAGCTGGTGCGTGCATTTCAGTGGGTTTGGCAGACTGATATGCGAGCAACTTCTGGCTCAGCGAGGAAAGCAACGGGAAGCTATCTCACTCCTCATTTCCCTAGTACGCTTCTTCCAGTGATGCCTAGGCTATCTATGACAGCTGTTGGCATAACTGTGGAGGATCAGACCAGCCTTCGAACTGAATACCAAACATACACAACACATACATAATGGACTTGTTTACCGGGCGAGTTGGCCGTGCGGTTAGGGGCGCGCAGCTGTGAGCTTGCATCCGGGAGATAGTGGGTTCGAATCCCACTGTCGGCAGCCCTGAAAATGGTTTTCCGTGGTTTCCTATTTTCACACCAGGCAAATGCTATGGGCTGTGCCTTAATTAAGGCCACGGCCGCTTCCTTCCAACTCCTAACCCTTCCCTATCCCATCGTCGTTATAAGACCTATCTGTGTCGGTGCGACGTAAGCCACTAGTAGAAAATGACTTGTTTTGCGTAGCTCTTACTGGAGAACAGTCTAGTTGAAAGCGTATTTACTGTGGATATTGTAACTTCTAAGCTGAAGAAGGAGGAAAGGAGGATACTGAAGAACGCTTGATTGCGACACCTCATGTTTTAATTGTCAGAGACACAGCCGCTCTTTGTACATTTCAATAAATTTCCCTAGCAGTGCCTTTGTCCACTCCATGCTTTCCTTACAGGAGGCTTGATCTGTGAGGCGAGGTCTTTCCGTTGAGGTGCTGACAACAGATCTGGTCTGTAGCGGATAACGCCTCAAACTGACCTTGCTCACTAACGAGCAGCCCTAGCCTGTCGGTATGCGTCACAAAAGACCTCGCCTGTCAGAATTCCTTTCCGTGTATGGCCGGCTAATGATTCAGAATACAACCCTGTCGTAGGCATTCATTGAACAGAAGTGTCCATGTTTCCAGAAGAACAGGAGCCGCACTCTTTATGCGTTCATTGTAAATGTTATCTGGTCCGCAAGCTTTCTTCATACTCAGCTTGTCGATTATATCTTTTACTTCATCTTGTGTGAACAGGAGAGAGTTACCAAATTCCAATATCTTGTCAAATCTCTTAGCAGGTCTTGTATCGTTAGGTCAGAGGACCTTGGAGAAGTGATCAACCCAAATTTTCATCGGAATGTCACAAGGGAATTTCAATATTCTTGGTCTGAGTACACTGTATGGTTGACTTTTAGCCTTTTCAGTTTGTTCCTTACCTATTTTTTCATAGTACTCTGCCTTTTTGAGTTTAATGAGATTCTTGTATTCCTTTCATTTCACAGCATAATCATGGAGAGTAACATCTGTTGGGGAATATCTAACAACATGAAGATAGTTTAAGACCTCCTGTCAAGTTCTGTAGCAGGTAGTATCAAACCAAGGCTTTGCCTTTCTGTCAGTTTTAACTATCATTGTTGCATTGTGAATAATTGTCTCCATTTCTTGTGTCGCTATATTAATGTAACCATCTCGTAATAGATTGTTAATTGAAATGACGCGTTCTTTATCTGGATTCATGAGGTCCATCCAACACCCTGGATCTGGAAGTTACCTTACGAGGGGTAATATGTTTCTGATTAAGTAGAAAGGGCGTTGCTACTGGTAGATGTTTCCTCTCAATTGTGTTGAGGATCATGTGGTTGACAGACTGAACAGAGTGTAGGTTAGACAACACCAAGTCTATTGTGCTGCTTCTGCCGGGACAGATATAAGTTTTCTCTTGTTGTTTGTTTATTAAGGTCAAACTTTCTGCTTGTAAGACGTCAAGCACCATTTCTGATTTGTGGGATATAACATCTATGCAACAGTTAAGATCTGCAACAATTACCCATTCATCCCGGTTAGTCTTACTTAGACCTTCATTAATGAGATCTAATATATCTCATTCTTTGTATTCAGGTTGAATATAAATGCTTAAAATAGTACACAATTTGGTTCTTACAACAACAATGGTTTTACAATTTCATTTCAACTATGAAAGGAGAAAATTTTGATTTAAACACACATGACACCCCTCTGATAGGTCTTCCTTTTGGCTGAGTTAAAGCAAAGCCATGCACCGCATAAAAGCCATGCTTACACCAGTCCTTCGTGACAAAAGTTTCTGTTAGGATTGCTATGTCGAAGTTTTCAAATATATCATATGGTAACATTAGAGACACTTGACAGACCTTCTATATTCCATGTTAGCAATTTTATTGTATCGTTAGTGCCTGGCTTGTTAACTACTATTTTTTCTTCCTTACCATCTTCAGTTAGTTGTAAAAGTGTTGTTCTGATTTCCGTTTGGAGGTCGTGCACCATCATTTCTTGACCTCTAAAAAAGATAGCGTCTCACTGTAATATATTTTAGCCAATTGTCAGGGTGTTTACACACTCTAGAAATTCGTATTGTATACCTACATTAAACGATTTGTTCTCCCCTTTCGTAGGCAGATGTTCACAAACTATTCTTCCGGTAACTCCAAGTTTTTGAAAGTGCGAAATGAGGTTTTTACTGTCAGTCGTTGCATGGAGGTGATCTATTTGCAACCATCCCATCTTTTCTCCCGCCTTAATGGAGTCTTCCTTGGTGTCTTTTGTGCCTGTGATAGTGGTGATGTTCCTTGTGCGGCAACGTCTGACAGCTGTTGTCCATGTCTTATCCTGTTGTCCAGAGCCAATGTCCATCACATCACTATCATTGGTTACAACTTTCATAGTAGTTGTGTTTCCATTGATTAATGTTTGAATAGACTTTACTGCTGACAGCCCTTGAACAATTTTTTTTGTTTGCTTCAGTAAGTAATCCTCTCTTATCCCTACTCAGATGTTGGTTGAAGTGCTTTCCTTTTCATAATCAACGATGCGGATGGAAAATTTCCAGGATCACTAAAGGGGAATGTTAGAATCCTCTGAGATATTTTGATTCTGCTGCTCCTTACAAAGGAAATTAGAATTATTCCCTAGAGAATAATATGAAATCTTTGTTTGCCGTCCGGGATGACAGAATAATGTCCCATCATTTAATCTGTTTATCGCTGTTGATAGTTCATGTAGCTTCCGATTCATTTCTTTGCGAATGTACTCTGTTTCCTTATGAATGCTCTTTCCAGCTTTGTATTGAAGAAAACCCTGATTACAATGATAACAAAGCCATAGTAAATTCGACTTCTTTTTGCTAGAATCCTTGAGTGCCTTAAATTGCCCTTGTTGTAATTCCGCGCAAGGTTGATGATGCCATCTCCGACATAAACCATCACACTCAACTGCTGTCTCAGACTCTTCCACTTTCCGCTCACAGATGGTGCATACATCAGTCTCATCAGCATATTCATCCTCCTTGAAGTGCAAATGCGTAGCAAGTTGGGTACCTACGTCCGGCATGGTATCTGGTGTGCGGCGATAAGATGGCTGATGCTCACCTTCTCTCTTAATGTGGTATGTTAATTGTCAGAATCCAAAATGGCAAACTTGATCTTAATTCTTCACAAAATATTAGATTCCTATTAATATCTTATTTTCACACCCATATATAGCTAACACTTCCACGTATTTACTTAGATATGTATGTCAAGTCTGCAATATTGTTTAACAAATATTACTCTTATTTCCACTTATTACTTCACAAAATCTTTTATCACACTTCGCGTGTCAATGCTTATCAAAGCTTTCATAATGCATCTACCATGAACTGTGTATGCTCTCTCTGCGATAATACTTGTTACCGATACCATCTCGATAAGTGCCCGAAGAGGAAGTCCTTGAAAGAATTATGTGACTAGTTATTTTCCTTATTTATTGTATCATATGGCCATTGGCTGCAATAAATTCTATAATATTATATTTTGTAAATATATTAATACAACATTATCCAGTTCTAAATGAATACTGATAATTGTATGCTGCCTTGGTAGACTAGTGGTAAAATGTCCGACTCATGATTCCAAATTTTCCGATTTGTAACCAGCTGAGAATACTTTTCTAAGACAGTCAAAAATATCGTCACTCTATGTTTTCTTTGGAAGGGTGAAGATTTCTGGTAGTGCACTCATCTGTCATCTGACAAAATGAAATTAATTCATCCATAGGAAACATTCAGTTGAATTTTTTCTTTTTTCTTTTTTTTCTGCTAGTTGCTTTACGTCGCACCGACACAGATGGGTCTTATGGCGATGATAGGACAGGAAAGGTCTAGGAGTGGGAAGGAAGCGGCCGTGGCCTTGATTAAGGTACAGCCCCAGCATTTGCCTGGTGTGAAAATGGGAAACCATGGAAAACCATCTTCAGGGCTGCCGACAGTGGGGTTCGAACCTACTATCTCCCGAATACTGGATACTGGCCGCACTTAAGCGACTGCAGCTATCGAGCTCGGTGTTGAATTCTGCTTTTGTTGCTAGACAGTAACACTACCAGAATATCTTAATTGCCAGGCTGAGTGGCTCAGGCGGTTGAGGCGCTGGCCTTCTGACCCCAACTTGGCAGGTTCGATCCTGGCTCAGTCCGGTGGTATTTGAAGGTGGTCAAATACATCAGCCTCATGTTGGTAGATTTACTGGCATGTAAAAAGAACTCCTGCAGGACTAAATTCCGGCACCTCGGCGTCTCCGAAAACCGTAAAAGAGTAGTTAGTGGGACATAAAGCAAATAGCATTATTATTATTATTATTAATATCTTAATTGGTAGGCAAGCTCTCTAAGTGGCACTACATCAGAATGTCCCACAACTAAGTAGCTGAGGTCATATTTATTTAATTCTCAGCTATGAACCACATCATTTCAACTGTTTTCTTTTATGGTCTTCAACCTTTGCCCAGTATTCCCGCTTTCACTTTCGGTGAGCTTCCTTTCTCTCTTCAGTGCACTTCCTGCCTGTTTTATTATTATTAGTAAAGTGCACGAATGTGCATTATATAGATTATTAACCCTATTAGTCTTTGCTATAATCACATAGAGATTTGTCATTGTTTTTACATCTTGTGATGTGATGTATGTCACAGAACTGATCACACAACGAGCACTCACAGTTTTCATTTGGATCGTGATAAGACATAATTTTTACGTATTTTAGGGTGGTACCTGTACTGCTAGTTTTATCATCACATGTCTTAGTTTCTGGGTGGCGTTCGTCCAATTTCGATCCAACATGGCATCTGAGATGTAGAACTCTAGCAGAATTTCTTCTCTCTTCTTCCATCTCTCCCCTAGGTGTGCTTCTACATTCTTTGTGGATGGTAATGGTAGTTTTATCCTCAGTTCTTCAATAAGGAAGGGTTCTCGTGCTAGTTCGTATGTTAGGCGGGAACGCGTGTACTTTAAGATCCCCACGATGGTTTTTAGGAATTTTGCTTTAACTCCTTCAATCGTGGCCAGGTCTTTCTTTGTTAGTCTTTTCCATATCAAATGGATTCCATAGGTGAGTATTGGTAGGATCTTTGTGTCGAATAGGAGCATAGCTGTTTTTGAGGATAATTGCTGTAAATTGTTGATGTTGTACATGGCTGCAACTGCTTTGTCTTTTATGTGTAGTCTGAACGTCCCAGTAGTCTGTAGGGTTATACCCAGGTATTTGAATGAATTTACTACTTCCACTTTTCCGTCTTCGTATTCTACATTGCCGTTTGCTGCATTTCATCCACCTTTCTGAAAAACCATCTGTTGAGTTTTTGTCCAGTTTATTTGCAAACTGTTATTTCCTGCCCATTCAGCCAACGCTGAGAAGGTGTGTTGGAGCTCTTCCTTCTTTGTTGACCCTAGGACCATGTCATCTGCATATATGTAGATCACTGCATCCTTCGCTCTTTCTCTGATTGCTGTTGTTACATCCGCAGTGGCGATATTAAATAACATGGGGCTGAGAGGGTCTCCTTGCCGCACTCCATTAGTTTGGGTGATTTCCTTTGTTTTGCAGGTCACATCGTCTACAGTGCTCTGGTTGTATGCCGAATTTTTAGTATTATAACTGTAAGGGGTTTTTGATTTCCAGTCATGATTTGGAGTTTTGACATTAGTTTTTACCTGTCTATTATGTCGAAAGCTTTTGTATAGTCTATAAAGACTGCATCAAATTTTCCTTTGTGTAGCCACTGTGCTTTTTCTATGTCATTGAGTAGGTTTTGAATTTCATGCAAAATTTATCTTCCTCTTCTAAATCCAAATTGCTCCTCTGGCATTTTGGAGTCTACTTCTTCAACTATCCTGTTGGTTAGAATTCTTGTTAACAGCTTAAAGATATTGCTATCCAGAGCGATTCCTCTGTATGAGTTTGGGTCATTGGTTTCAACTTTCCCTTTATAGAGGATTATAATTGTTGATTTTCTCCATTCATCGGGAATATTTCCTAATTCTAGGCATTTGTTAAACAGTTTGGACCATACTTCTGCTAGGTACTGCACAGAATTTTTTAGGTGTTCATTATAAAACCCATCTGGTCCAGCAGCTTTTTTGCATTTTTTAGCTTTGATAGTGTCTAACACCTCTGTTTTGGTTATGGGAGATATTGCTTCAAGCTGGTTACTGTATTCAATTTCATACACATCTTGTTTCCTTGCATTGTTAAGAATACGAGTGAAGTGCGTTTCCCTAGTTCCTATCTCTACATTGCTAGGTCTTGATGATCTTCTGGGTCTGATGGCTATATATGGGTCCTTTATTGCTTCTTCAGCGTTTTTTAAAATATTTTTTTTTACCTTCTTTTTCTCTGTATTGAGTACGTTTTTGTTTTAGTAGGTTCTTGTAATATCTCCATTTTTTGCCATATACTCATAGGTATTCTGGTTTTGATGTCATCTTGGCTTTATGCAGTGCATTTAATGTGATTTGTTTTCCTGCATAGCACTCCTTGTTGACCAACGGTTGAGCTTTCCTTGTGTTCGGTTTGTGGGTTATGCTTGCTTTTAGCATGTTTTTGATTGCAAAAACAATCAAGTTCATGGTAATAGGCATCTATATAAGCCCGAACACTGAAATAGAGGAAATAATGGAGCTCCTAACGCTTTCCTTCAGCAAAATTCCAAACACAGAAGAAAACATTATACTAGAAGGAGATATGAACTGCAGACTAGACAAACCCGACTTGAAATGCAGAGCTGTCCTCACATTCTTTGATGAAGAAAATTTCAAATTAGCGAACGACCCAAAACATAAAACTTATTTTGCCCACAATTAAAGTAGCACCATCGACCTGGTATTCCATAAAGGAGACGATATGCAATACACTGGGAAAAAACATCCTCATACAGACCAAACTCTCACTCAAGACTCCAAAGAAATTTGTAACAACAGACGTAAAAATCGCCGTATCCAGAAAGATAAATTTGGCAGCACTAGAGAGAGAATTAGGAAAAGGCAATTAAGGAGAGTGATTTAAACACAGCCCTAACAACAATTCCTGCCTTTTTCTGGAAACCATGGTGTCCTCCAAGTTCCTTTCAAAGCTTCTTAGGATGTCACCACTAGACCTTGGATTTTTAGGTGTATATGTATAGGTGTATATCGTCAGAGACCCATATAGGTACAGGACGGGTGTACACTGGCATCCCAACTGGGGCATTGTTATTGTTAGATAGGGCTTGGATGTCCACGATGACGACAATTTTGGCACCGTCATGTGGGCCATTGCGGCATTTTCATGGTCACTGGCGGCTTTTGCAGATTATTTCAGCCTTTCTGCCATTCTATGGTTCATGGTGTGGGTTACTGTAGTCACGTCCTAGTTCGTGAACCATGGGCAATGGCTGAGTGGCCTAGTAAGTGGTCCTGAGAGTCGGGATACCAGTTGTATGGAATGGGATTGGGCATCTTGGACATATTCTCAGTCATGCCCTTCCTTGTGCTCAGGCAGCTAGGGCTATACAATCCACCGGTGGTCCCTAACCCGTTAGAGGGGAGATTCTCACTTGGACTATGTGTAAGTAGGGTAGCATCCTGCTTCATGAATTTACCGAGCTCAGAACATTTTAAGGGCAGAAGTACGTGAGCGCCCACTGAAATAATGCTGAAACTTACCATAACATTTCTCACAATATCTATTATAACACAAAAGATAGAAATGCAGCAATTTTACCATGACAAGCCAAAGCCCTTCTGATTCTAATGGACTGAAATTTATAGTATTTAGACTTCTAGTTTCTTGTAAGGAATTTTTTTGAATATGAGAGATTTTTCAAAGTCTTATTGAAACATGTCATCATGTTGGTACACATTACTACTGAAGTACTGATACCACTGCTTCCAAATTATCACCACACATTCATAGATGCATGAAAGTCTTGAAACTCTAGAATTTTAACATTTGATAAATATTTATGTCTTTAGTTATAAATTAAAATTTAATTTTAAAATATTGTAACTGTTAGCAACAGCAGACTGAAAAGCCTTTGTTACAATAAAAAAAAAAAGAGGTTTATAAAAAACAAATTTAGAAGCAACATTAAAAATTCTAGAGTTTTAGTATTGCAGTAATGAGTGTGAAAAATTTCATATCTCAAGGTAGAATAGTTTAGGAGCAATGTGTACCTAACTGTGAAGAAAGAAAAAAAAAAAAAGTTTTTGGGAAACAGCAGTCAAAGTTCGTGCTTCACTCACACCTGTCTCAGAACAATCCAGGACCATATTCTTCTTGCTGCTGGCTCTCCTCATCTTCTCTCTTCCTTTTTCTGTTTCTTTTTTGAATTCTACCTTCCTTTGTGGATTCTGGACTTGCTATTTGGGATTTTTTCACACGGTTACTGTCAAAGCCTCTCATCGCCTTCAGCATGTTTGCCCCAGACTTGATACCCATGTCTTCAGGAACATATTTTCTTGACATCATGCCCTCATTGAAGCATATCACTGCATCCAATACACCTATTTGAAGGGTTCTAAAGCCTACAAATTCAGTTTTTGGAATGCGTTGCCAGATAGACTACAGTGATTAAAACTTTCATTGACATTCTGTGTGCTGCCATGTAAACACTTAAACAACAGAGTGTCATCAAGTCCCTTATACACAGGTTTTATGGCATTCAAAACAGCCAATGGAAGTGAATTCTTGTAGTGGTAATTAGGACCTCCAGCCCTTTCTTTCTGAAAGCCACACCATGAATCCACACCTTCTGGACAAAGGTCATTGTATTTGACTATTGTATTTGTGGCATTAGAAGATAAATTATTGTCTTGCACTGGACTCGAACTAACATTCAGTGTATTTTTTGTGTATCTGTTGCCTTTATGGTGTAGTTTCTTATTGAAATTCTTAATTCATGGCATGTTTACATGTTTTAAATACCACACATTCAACGAAAGACGTTCTAAGAGTTACAATTCACAACTTTTGGAGTATGTTTACCTCATGTAATTTTTTTAAAAAAACACACTTCTTTCACTGCAACCGTGTGCAGTCTTTTGTTCATGACACGCGGGAAGTACCAACTTCTGAAATGAGCCATCTCACAAGATCCTTGTGCAATTAGTAGAGAAATTATGATTGATTGACTAAGTATGTCAATAGTGGAGTTTGAAAAGTGGAGCGTGGCAAAAACAAGGCTTCACATTATTCTTATTTTATTTGTGAAATCAAATAAAAATGCACATAAATCATACATATTCTTGTTCAGGAAGGCATGCTTTTCAAATTAAGAACTTTTTTTTTTTTTCAAAATTTCCGTTCTATTCACATACTTCTACCCTTAAGCAAGCCTCGGACCTATGAGAGTAACAGAGTTCCACTCCCATTTGACAGGCAAGGGACTCCTTGGAAACAACTTGGTGATCATAATGGAATTCGATGGGGAGCAATCAATATTAATGGGGCTTACGAAAGAAAGAAAGAAAGAAAGATAGAAAGTAGAACTGGTTGAGTCAGCAAAGAGGATGCATCTGGATGTGCTAGGAGTAAGTGATATTCGGATAAGGGGAGATAAAGAGGAAGAGATAGGAGATTATAAAGTGTACTTGACGGGTGTTAAAAAGGGAAGGGCGGAGTCTGGGGGAGGGCTGTTCATCACGAATACTACTGCATGCAACATAGTTTCTGTTAGGCATGTAAACAAGCGAATGATGTGGGTAGATTTGGCAGTTGGAGGAATAAGGACGAGAATTGTCTTGGTGTACTCACCATGTGAAACCCACCAACCTGGGCCCAATGTTTGGGAAGCCAGGTTCTGCCTGTCACAAGTGAGGACAAAGGGCGAGTGATAGAGGAGTAACACCTCTTTAAAAAACCTTGGTCCAGCTGACCCAGCTGGTAGTCCCGTGTAAGGGTCCCTTGCCAGGGTTACGGTGAAGACCTCAACGGCAGTGAAGGCGGAGAAGACGGACTTCGGAACGGTGGAACTGACGGACGAGGCAACCCTCCTATGCGGGGAAAATAGAATAGGAACTGCTGCCTTGTGGTCAGAAGTGGGAACTTCAAAGGCTAAGGGAAGAAACCCCAACAGAAAATCAGTAGGCCTGGCTACTTAGAAGGCAGCCCCTTCACCAGGCTTTGGGTGCTGAAGGCCAATAACCTACACACCCGAGATTAACCTATTACAGAAACATCAACGAACAGAAGCCGGATGGATAAAATGGATTTGACTTTTAGCATGAAATCGGACATGAGAAGTGGAATGTGGAATGTACAGACAATGTGGCAGGCAGGAAGATTGGCTGAAGTTTCTAGGGAGATGAAGCGATACAGGTTGGACATATTAGGCTTGAGTGAGATGAGATGGACTGGGTTTGGTGAGATAAAGACCCAGGAAGGGGACACGCTGCTGTACTCAGGAAGAGAAGAAGAACATAGAGAGGGTGTTGGATTATTGATCACTCAAAAGACAAGGAAGAGTTTGATAGAATGGTACCCAGTCTCAGAAAGGATTCTAGTAGCTCGATTTGCATCAAGAGTAAGACCAATTACAGTGGTGCAGTGTTATGCACCAACAGAGGCAGGAGAAGAAGAAAAAGAGCAATTTTATGGTCAGCTACATCGAACCCTGTTAAAGGCAAAGAAAAGGGATATAATGGTCGTGATGGGAGACCTGAATGCGAAAGTTGGCAATGATAACCAAGGAATAGAAAATATAATGGGAAAACATGGTATAGGTAATAGAAATGAGAATGGTGAAAGGCTTATTGAATTTTGTAGTAACCACAGGTTGGTGATAGGAGGCACTATCTTCCCCCATAAGAATTGCCATAAAGTGACGTGGGTTTCCCCTGACCATAGAACGGAGAATCAGATCGACCATTTCACTATCAGCAAGACATGGCGAACCTCCCTTTTGGACGTGAGGAACAAGAGGGGGGGCAGATGTGGGAAGTGACCATCACTTAGTACTAGCTACGCTCCGACTTAAGATTGCAAGTACTAGGCACATTCATCAGAAGAGGAGGATAAAGTATAACTGGGATAAACTGAAGGACAAGGAGGTGCAACAAAATTTTTCACTAGAATTGAATAACCGATTCCAACAGCTAAGAGAGGAAGAAGGACAGGATATTGAACATAATTGGAAGAGCATAGAGTACCTACATTAATACCTGTGAAAAGGTCCTAGGCAAAGGGGAGAGAGGAAGAGAGGAATGGATTACTTCTGAGACATGGGAAGCCGTGAATCAAAGGAAGGAATGTAAGAAAAGACTCAATACCGTAAGAACACAAGAAGAGAAGGCACAAGCTAGAACTAACTTTAATGAACTTAACAAAATAGTGAAGAGGAGATTTCGACGTGACAAACGAGCATTTATCAATAATCTTGCAACACAAGCTGAGACGGCAGCACAAAACAATGATAGTAAGACCCTCTACCACATTACCAAGAGACTAACAGGAAAGTTTTCTAGATCTGACAAGCCAGTGAAAGCCAAAGATGGGAGATTATTGTCCACACAAAAAGAACAGCTAGAAAGATGGTGAGAACACTTTCTGGAGATCTTGAATCGTGAAGCAATCAAGGAAGAAGAAACAGAGGTGATGACCGTAGAAGAGCAGGAAGATGTTGCTATCAGTACAGAACCGCCATCAAGAACAGAGATCCAAAGGGCCATTAAACAAATAAAGAATGGCAAAGCGGCAGGTATGGACAATATCACACCGGAGGCCTTGAAAGTGGACGTGGGTACTTCAGTCGAGATTCTGTTCCCACTTTTCAAGAAGATTTGGGAAGAAGAGAAGATCCCCACAGATTGGAAGAAAGGATTGTTGATTAAGCTTCCGAAGAAAGGAGATTTATTGGAATGTGATAACTGGAGAGGGATTACCCTCCTTTCGATACCAAGTAAGGTACTCTCACGAATAATTTTAGAAAGGATCAAAAAGCGAGCTAACTCAAGGCTGAGGAAAGAACAGGCAGGATTTAGAGAAGGTTACTCCTGTACAGACCAGATCAACACACTGCGCATAATTATAGAACAATCCACGGAGCTGCAGTCGTCACTGTACCTGCTATTTGTAGACTTTGAAAAGGCATTTGATAATGTAATGAGGAAGAAGATGTGGAAAGCCATGAAAGAATTTGGGATTCCAAAGAAAATTATAAAGATAACCCAAGAAATGTATGAGAACTACACATGCCAAGTTTTACATCAGGGGATGTTGTCTGAGCCCATCCCAGTAAACACAGGGGTTAAGCAAGGATGTTTGCTGTCGCCAATACTATTTCTGATGGTGCTGGATCTTATGATGAAGAAGGCAATGAATCGCCAAAGAGGAATTCAATGGGGACCGACAGGCAGGTTGGAGGACTTGGACTTTGCGGATGACTTGTGTTTGTTAGCCAACAGTTTTAAGGATATGGAAGCAAAGCTGAATGATTTAAAAACCGAAGCATCAGAGGTGGGATTGAAGATAAATGGAAAGAAAACCAAGGAGATGCGTTATATTAACCGAAACAAGGCACTATTATTTTTAGGAAACCAAGAGATCGAACAAGTCAACCAGTTTTGCTACCTGGGAAGTATAGTCACCCCTGAGGGAGGAACTATAGAGGATATAGGAAATAGAATAAATAAGGCTAAAGGAGCATTTGCAATGCTGAGACCAATCTGGAAATCTAAGGAACTTAACACCTATACCAAACTACGCATCTTCAATACAAATGTCAAGTCAGTACTGCTCTATGGGTGTGAAACATGGAAGACTAACAAACAACTGATTAGCAGACTTCAAACATTTGTGAACAGAAGTTTGAGGAATATCCTGAGGATATGGTGGCCACAAGTAATCTCCAATGAAGAACTATGGAAAAAAAAACCATCAAACACCCATTGATATTGAGATGTGTCATAGGAAATGAAAGTGGATCGGGCATACATTACGGCGAGATAAAGACAACATAGCAAGACAAGCCCTGGAATGGAACCCACAAGGTAGCAGGAGAAGAGGCAGACCAAGAAACACATGGAGGAGGAGTGTAATAGCAGAAGGGATGGTGAAAGGAGGAAAGACCTGGACAGAGATCAGGACGATGGCGCAGAACAGAGTCCGGTGGCGGAAGTTCGTTGATGCCCTATGCTCCACTTACGAGATACAGGAAATAAGTCAAGTAAGTCACTCACCATGTGAAGGTGCAGATGAGGATGAAACTGACAAGTTTTATGAAAAATTGACTGGCATCATAGTCAGGGTCAACAGCAAGGATAGGGTAGTGCTAATGGGCGATTTCAATGCGAGAGTTGGAAATAGAACTGAAGGATACAAAAGGGTGATTGGTAAATGTGGGGCAGATATGGAAGCTAATGGGAATGGGAAGTGTTTGCTGGACTTTTGTGCTAGTATGGGTTTAGCAGTTACGAATACATTCTTCAAGGATAAGTCTATTCACCATTACACATGGGAGGCTACGGGTACCAGATCCATAACAGACTATATCTTAACCGACTTTGAATTCAGGAAATCTGTTAGGAATATGTGGCTTTTTTTGGGATTTTTAGATGAAACAGGCCCGTATCTGATCTGTAGTGAACTAAGTATCTCGAGGCCTAGGATAGAGAAAGTGAAATCTTTCTGTAAATGAATAAGGATAGAAAATCTTCAGGACGAGGAAATTAGGCAGAAGTACATGGATGTAATTAGTAGGAAGTTCCGAACAGTGGACATTAAGCAGGTTCAGGATATAGAACGAGAATGGGTGGCATACAAGGATGCTGTAGTAGCAACAGCAAGCAAATGCCTAGGAAAACTGTGTGTAAAGAGGGGAAAAAGCAAACATCTTGGTGGGATGATGAAGTGAGAGCAACTTGTAAATGTAAAAAGAAGGCTTATCAGAAACGGCTCCAAACAAGGACTGATGCAGACAGGGAATTGTACATAGATGAAAGAAACAGAGCGAAACAAATAGTTGCTTGATCCAAAAAGAAGTCGTGGAAAGATTTTGGTAATAACCTGGAAAGGCTAGGTGAAGCATCAGGGAAACCTTTCTGGGCAGTAATAAAGAATCTTAAGAAGGGAGGGAAAAAGGAAACGAACAGTGTTTTGGGTCATTCCGGTGAACTCATAATAGATCCCAGGGAATCACTGGACAGGTGGAGGAAATATTTTGAACATCTTCTGAATGTAAAAGGAAATCTTCATGGTGGTGTCGCGAACAATGGAGCTCAAGGGGAGGGGGAAAATGATGGTGAAATTATGCTTGAGGAAGTGGAAATGATGGTAAATAAACTCCATTATCATAAAGCAGCAGGAACAGATGAAATTAGACTTGAAATGGTGAAGTATAGTGGGAAGGCAGGGATGAAATGGCTTCATAGAATAATATTAGCATGGAGTGTTGGTAAGGTACCTTTAGATTGGACAAAAGCAGTAATTGCACCTATCCATAAGCAAGGGAACAGGAAGGATTGCAACAACTATCGAGGTATCTCATTGATTAGTATACCAGGCAAAGTATTCACTGGCATCTTGGAAGGGAGGGTGCGATCAGTCGTTGAGAGGAAGTTGGATGAAAACCAGTACGGTTTCAGACTACAGAGAGACTGTCAGGATTCAATTTTCAGTATGCGCCAGGTAATTGAAAAATGTTACGAGAGGAATAGACAGTTGTGTTTATGTTTCGTAGATCTGGAGAAAGCATATGACAGGGTACCGAGGGAAAATATGTTCACCATACTGGGGGACTATGGGATTAAGGGTAGATTATTAAAATCAATCAAAGGCATTTATGCTGACAATTGGGCTTCAGTGATAATTGATGGTAGATTGAGTTCTTGGTTCAGGGTACTTAGAGGGGTTAGACAAGGCTGTAATCTTTCACCTTTGTTGTTCATAGTTTACATGGATCATTTGCTGAAAGGTATAAAATGGCAGGGAGGGATTCAGTTAGGTGGAAATGTAGTAGGGAGTCTGGCCTATGCTGACGACTTGATCTTAATGGCTGATTGTGCTGAAAGCCTGCAGTCTAATATCTTGGAACTTGAAAATAGGTGCAATGAGTATGGTATGAAAATTAGCCTTTTGAAGACTAAGTTGATGTCAGTAGATAAGAAATTTGAGAGAACTGAATGTCAGACTGGTGATACAAAGCTGCAACAGGTAGATAATTTCAAGTATTTAAGATGTGTGTTTTCCCAGGATGGTAATATAGTAAGTGAGATTGAATCAAGTTGCAGTAAAGCTAATGCAGTGAGCTCGCAGTTGCGATCAACAGTACTCTGTAAGAAGGTTCAGCTCCCGGACCAAATTATCTTTACATCGGTCTGTTTTCAGACCAACTTTGCTTTATGGGAGCGAAAGCTGGGTGGACTCAGGATATCTTATACATAATTTAGAAGTAACGAGAATGACTGCTGGTACAAACAGGTGGGAACAATGACAGGAGGGTGCTCGGAATGAGGAGATAAAGGCTAAGTTAGGAATGAACTCGATGGTTGAAGCTGTACACATTAATTGGCTTTGATAGTGGGGTCATGTGAGGCGAATGGAGGAGGATAGGTTACCTAGGAGAATGATGGACTCAGTTATGGAGGGTAAGAGAAGTAGAGGGAGACCAAGACGATGATGGTTAGACTCAGTTTCTAACAATTTGAAGATAAGAGGTATAGAACTAAATGAGGCCACAGCACTAGTCGCAAACAGAGGATTGTGGTGACATTTAGTAAATTCACTGAGGCTTGCAGACTGAACACTGAAAGGCATAACAGTCTATAATAATGATGTATATATGTTGCCATTTTCTCTAGGCGTTTTATACCATTCAACACATGAGATATGTGTGTTTTTTTCGTATGCAGGGCTTGCATATTGACGGAAGAATCTGTATCTGATTTAGAGAGTTTAGAACTGGTGGTAAACAAAGAGGTGTTCTCTATGTGAATGGTGTGAGTTAATTATTGGATCAGTGCATTTTTTTTTTTTTTTTTTTTTTTTTTTTTTTTTTTTTTTTTTTTTGCTATTTGCTTTACGTCGCACCGACACAGATAGGTCTTATGGCGACGATGGGATGGGAAAGGCCTAGGAGTTGGAAGGAAGCGGCCGTGGCCTTAATTAAGGTACAGCCCCAGCATTTGCCTGGTGTGAAAATGGGAAACCACGGAAAACCATCTTCAGGGCTGCCGACAGTGGGGCTCGAACCCACGATCTCCCGGATGCAAGCTCACAGCCGCGCGCCTCTACACGCACGGCCAACTCGCCCGGTGATCAGTGCATTTAAGCTGCAACCTAATGTAACGTCAAGCCTATGTATTATATAAAGGATATAAGTGACACATTAATATAGAATTCAAAATTATATTATGGATGAGAACACAGTTGTGGTCCAGTGAGTTGGGTGAAGCCATGACAGTCACTTAAGCAAGGGTGCATCCAAAATTAAAAGGGATATGTTCATATCCTGGGAAACAATAAAATGACTTTCCCACAGGTGATGTTAAAGGTGAATAGTGGTTTTCCTTAAGGCATGTCTATTCGCGGGTCTTAGCCAGTAGTGCATGTCTTGTCACAAACCAATTTGCTATTAGGAAATATTTCCATATTTGTGATATCCATGGTTGAGAAGGGCAAACCTCATGCCTGTTTTTCTTTTTTAAATGGCAGTAGGTTATTTTCATGGGTTCAGTTTGAGATTCTAATGAGTTTTGTTTTGTCTGAGGAACCTCAATGCTGAAGGCATGGGTTAGTTTACTGGCATTAGACCACATGTGATGGCATTAAAATCGAGCCCATGGTAAATTACAGATTGATCGTAAATTTTATTAAATGAATTTAGGGGCTACAATCTAAATCATATTTTTAAAAATTTTCTATTGTTATGATTGAAATCTATGAGACTTCTGGTGAAGTTATGTAGTTAGGCAGCTTCAAATACGGCCGTTTGGAGGCTTGATTTGCATATTTCAGATTAAAAGTAAAACTTTTATGAAGCTGAAAGGAAAGGATAATATTAAATTAAAAGTGGATACGAGGTTGAGAGTTGTTGACGCTGAGGTTAGCGAAGGAGGGTCCGGTTTTGCCACAGAGAATTTTCGATGTGGAAGTCATAAGGGCTTTGATGGAGGGGATAGTGGACCGGAGTAGTGAAGTAATGCAGAACAGTATAAAAACACTCGAGGATAAGATGGAGCAGAGTAGTGCAGGTATGAAGGATAATTTAAAAACACTCGAGGATAAGACGGAGCACAGTAGTGTAGGTTTGAAGGACAATTTAAAAATACTCAAGGATAAGATGGAGCAGAGTAGTTCAAAGACTAAGGAAGTAATGAATAGGATTAAGATGCTTGAGGTAAGGATCGTGCACACTAATGAGATTATTAAAGATTGTTGAGAATGAATGTAAGGAGGGGTGTGCGGAAGTCAAAGGACAGTTAAAGAAGTTTGAGGTCAAACTAACAAATTTTGAGGTTAAGTTAGATGAAAACTGCACGGAGACAAATACAATAATTGAGAAGAAATGTAATGAATTAGTGGGGGAAATTCAGGCAGTCCAGCAACAGTGCGAGAAGGGGACACAGGAATTGAGCGACAAAATAGATACAGTTTGGGAGCTTAATACTGCGTTTTCTTTTCATTATTTAGTTAAAAAATGCCTAAGCAGTGTGAGTGTAGGAACTGTGGGTGTGGCCAGGCATTAAGGAGTATAAGGGAGGAGTTGGAGAGCTTGAGGGAGATAATTAGGATACTCTCAGAGGACAGGAAGGAAAGTAGGCCTACAAATAATGTACAGGATACAGAAGGTGAAATAGAGGGATTGGAAGGAAATGGGGGAATTGTGGAAGACAGGTGGTCTAATGTTTTAAGGGGAAGGAGATTGCAGGCTAAGGGCTCCATTCAGGATCAAAATTCAGGACAGGTGTCGGTGAGAAATCGGTACGAGTCACTGCAGGTAGAACAACCGAGGGAAGATGAAGAGCAGGGAACTGTTGCCGAGAAGTTTGGAAGTAGGAGAAAGGGAAGAGGTAGGAAAGGGAAATGTGGAGTAGTGGATAGGAAAAGACAGGTGGAACAGGGTCATGGGATGGAGAAAAGGGAGGAGGAAGTAGCTTCTGCAGCTGTCAGGAAAGATAGGACTGACCAGGAGGGGAGGGGATCAAATGAGGTGGGTAGGGTTGAGGCTCTGGTCATGGGGGAATCTATCATTAGACATGTCGGGAAAGTGTGTAGAGGAAAGGGTACCAGGGTAGAGTGTTATCCAGGAATTAGGTTAAGACAGATGTTGAAGAAAGTAGAAGAGAAGGAGGAGGGAAAGGAGAAAGTGGTAGTGTTTCACGTTGGCACTAACAACGTAAGACAAGCAGGTATAAGTACCAACATAGTTGGGGATGTGTGGGATCTGGTAAATGCAGCACGGATAAAGTTTAAGGAAGCGGAGATTGTTATCAGTGGAATACTGTGTAGGAGGGATACTGACTGGAAGGTGATTGGGGATTTAAATGAGACTATGGAGTGGGTATGTGAGAAACTGGGAGTGAAATTTCTAGATCCTAATGGGTGGGTACGAATAGGGATCTGCGCTCAGATGGCCTTCACTTAAACCGCAGTGGTACATATAAGTTAGGACATTTGTTTAGAAGGGTTATAGGGAGGTACATTCAGGGAAACAGGGTGCGCTAGGCAGCGGTGTTAAAGGAACAGGGAACTGGAAATCAAGTAGGGATGACATAAAACTGTTAGTGCTCAACTGTAGAAGTATTGTAAAGAAAGGAATAGAATTAAGTAATTTAATAGATATATACTTACCAGACATTGTAATAGGAGTTTAATCATGGCTAAGGAATGATATTATGGATGCAGAAATTTATTCATGGAACTGGAGGGTGTATCGTAGAGATAGGAAAGGTAGGAGGGGGAGTATTCATTCTCGTGAAAGAAGAATTTGTAAGCTACGAAAAAGTTAAAGATGACAAGCACAAAATTCTAGGGGTAAGGCTCATTTCTAAAGATAATAGGCAACTAGATGTCTTTGGAGTGTACAGACCAGGAAAGGATAGCGCAGACGCTGATTCAGAATTATTTGATAAGATAATCAGCTATGTGGGAAACGATAAGGAAAGGAACGTGATCGTAGCGGGTGATCTCAATTTACCGAATGTCAATTGGGAAGGTAATGCGAACGACAGGAAGCATGACCAACAAATGGCAAATAAGTTAATATGGGAAAGGCACCTGATTCAGAAAGTGATGGAACCAACTAGAGGGAAGAATATTCTGGATGTGGTGCTGGTAAAACCAGATGAGCTCTATAGAGAAACCGAAGTAATAGATGGTATTAGTGATCACGAAGCTGTTTTTGTGGTAATTAAAAATAAATGTGAAAGAAAGGAAGAGATTAAAATTAGGACTGTTAGGCAGTACCATATGGCTGATAAAACAGGCATGAGGGAGTTTTTAATAAGCAACTATGATCGGTGGAAAACGGTAAATAAAAATGTAAACAGACTCTGGGATGGGTTTAAAGCAATTGTTGAGGAATGTGAAAATAGGTTTGTACCTTTAAAGGTGGTAAGGAATGGTAAAGATCCACTATATTATAACAGGGAAGTAAAGAGACTAAGAAGGAGGTGTAGGGTGGAAAGAAATAGAGTTAGAAATGGCTGTGGAAGTAAGGAGAAATTGAAGGAACTTACTAGGAAATTGAATCTAGTAAAGAAGTAAGCCAAGTATAACATGATGGCAAGCATAATTGGTGGCCACACTAATTTTAGTGAAAAATGGAAGAGTAGGTATAGGTACTTTAAGGCAGAAACAGGTTCCAAGAAGGACATTCCAGGAATAATTAATGAACAAGGGGAGTGTGTATGCGAGGATCTTCAAAAGGCAGAAGTATTCAGTCAGCAGTATGTAAAGATTGTTGGTTACAAGGATAATGTCCAGATAGAGGAGGTGACTAATACTAAAGAAGTATTAAAATTTACCTATGACAGCAATGACATTTACAGTAAGATACAAAAGTTGAAAACTAGAAAAGCTGCTGGAATTGATAAGGTTTCGGGGGAATTACTAAAGACAATGGGTTGGGATATAGTACCATATCTGAAGTACTTGTTTGATTTTTGTTTGCATGAAGGAACTTTACCAAATGAATGGAGAGTTGCTATATTAGCCCCAGTATATAAAGGAAAGGGTGATAGGCATAAAGCTGAAAATTACAGGCCAGTCAGTTTGACATGCATTGTATGTAAGCTTTGGGAAAACATTCTTTCTGATTATATAAGACATGTTTGCAAAATTAATAATTGGTTTGATAGAAGGCAGTTTGGGTTTAGGAAAGGTTATTCCACTGAAGCCCAACTTATAGGATTCCAGCAAGATATAGCAGATATCCTGGATTCAGGCGGTCAGTTGGACTGTATTGCGATTGAATTATCTAAGGCATTTGATAGGGTAGATCATGGGAAACTACTGGCCAAAATGAGTACAACTGGACTTGACAAAAGAGTGACTGAATGGGTGGCTCTGTTTCTAGAAAATAGAACTCAGAGAATTAGAGTAGGTGAAGCTTTATCTGTCCCTGTAAAAATTAAGAGGGGAATTCCTCAAGGCAGTATTATTGGACCTTTATGTTTTCTTATATATATATGTCAATGATATGTGTAAAGAAGTGGAATCAGAGATAAGGCTTTTTGCAGATTATGTTATTCTGTACAGAGTAGTAAATAAGTTACAAGATTGTAAGCAACTGCAAAATGACCTCGATAATGTTGTGAGATGGACAGTAGGCAATGGTATGATGATAAATGGGGATAAAAGTCAGGCTGTGAGTTTCACAAATAGGAAAAGTCCTCTCAGTTTTAATTACTGCATTGATGGGGTGAAAGCTCCCTTTGGGGATCATTGTAAATACCTAGGTATTAATATAAGGAAAGATCTTCATTGGGGTAATCACATAAATATGATTGTAAATAAAAGGTACAGATCTCTGCACATGGTTATGAGAGTATTTAGGGGTTGTAGTAAGGATGTAAAGGAAAGAGCATATTTGTCTCTGGTGAGACCTCAACTTGAGTATGGTTCCAGTGTATGGGACCCTTACCAGGATTACTTGATTCAGGAAAACATCCAAAGAAAAGCAGCTCGATTTGTTCTGGGCGATTTCTGACAAAAGAGTAGCGTTACAAAAATGTTGCAAAGTTTGGGCTGGGAAGACTTGGTAGAAAGGAGACGAGCTGCTCGACTAAGTGGTATGTGATGTAGATGTTGATTCCCATAGGGAATCTGAAATATTTGTTCCGAATGAGTAAATTTATAATACCAATATAAATGGTCCGTTATTGGACATAAATTTTCCAGCTAACTCATTCCTGGTTGCCAGCGTTTCGCCCTCGTGTGCTAGGCTGGGCTCATCAGTTGGTACCTAGCACACCTACCAAGACGCTGGCTAGTGCATACCGTGGAGGCCACTGCGTAGGCTAATTGTAGCCACCGGCAGTGCCAATGCACTACGAGACACTTTGTCTCATTATCAAAAATTGATGCCTGCCTGGCCATCAGATGATGTAGATGTTGATTCCCATAGGGAATCTGAAATATTTGTTCCGAATGAGTAAATTTATAATACCAATATAAATGGTCCGTTATTGGACATTATAAATTTTCCAGCTAACTCATTCCTGGTTGCCAGCGTTTCGCCCTCGTGTGCTAGGCTGGGCTCATCAGTTGGTACCTAGCACACCTACCAAGACGCTGGCTAGTGCATACTGTGGAGGCCACTGCGTAGGCTAATTGTAGCCACCGGCAGTGCCAATGCACTATGAGACACTTTGTCCCATTATCAAAAATTGATGCCTGCCTGGCCATCAGATGATGTAGATGTTGATTCCCATAGGGATGAGCCCAGCCTAGCACACGAGGGTGAAACGCTGGCAACCAGGAATGAGTTAGCTGGAAAATTTATAATGTCCAATAACGGACCATTTATATTGGTATTATAAATTTACTCATTCGGAACAAATATTTCAGATTCCCTATGGGAATCAACATCTACATCATCTGATGGCCAGGCAGGCATCAATTTTTGATAATGGGACAAAGTGTCTCGTAGTGCATTGGCACTGCCGGTGGCTACAATTAGCCTACGCAGTGG
The DNA here is from genome assembly GCF_040414725.1 of Anabrus simplex. Classification (NCBI taxonomy): domain Eukaryota; kingdom Metazoa; phylum Arthropoda; class Insecta; order Orthoptera; family Tettigoniidae; genus Anabrus; species Anabrus simplex. Next base: position 130,024,183 of record NC_090271.1, on the reverse strand, counting down.
CCTCCACGGTATGCACTAGCCAGCGTCTTGGTAGGTGTGCTAGGTACCAACTGATGAGCCCAGCCTAGCACACGAGGGCGAAACGCTGGCAACCAGGAATGAGTTAGCTGGAAAATTTATAATGTCCAATAACGGACCATTTATATTGGTATTATTAAGTGGTATGTTCCAAGCTGTCAGTGGAGAGATGGCATGGGAGAACATCAGTAGACGAATAAGTTTGGATGGTGTCTTTAAAAGTAGGAAAGATCACAATATGAAGATAAAGTTGGAATTCAAGAGGACAAATTGGGGCAAATATCCGTTTATAGGAAGGGGGGTTAGGGATTGGAATAACTTACCAAGGGAGATGTTCAATAAATTTCCAATTTATTTACAATCATTTAAGAAAAGGCTAGGAAAACAACAGATAGGGAATCTGCCACCTGGGCAACTGCCCTAAATGCAGATCAGTAGTGATTGATTGATTATTATTGAAAAGAAAGTCGAGGGAATAGCTGAGTGATTAAATCAGGTTGAGACCAGTACCGAACAGGATGTGACTAAGGTTAATGGCGAAATGAATAACACCAAAGACGATATTATCTGCCTGGATCTAGAAGCACGTCAAGATCCAGGCAGATAATCATGAAGCTAAGATTTTCAATATCAGGGAATAAACTGAGAAGATTAATGAAGATGTTCGAGGAAACCAAGACAGAATTTGAGAGAACGAAGTGAATGTACAGGTTGTTAAGGAATGGACAGAAAAGGGATGGGTGGTGATTGATAAGTTGGAAGAGAAAATGTTGTCCGTGTCAAAAGCAATTACATGTGACGTAATTGGATTTTGCAAAAGTACGGAAGGAGATTTCTGGACAAATAGTAGGCGAAATGGCTAAGCAGATGCATGAATGGGGGGAACAAAGGGGTTACGAGATGAAGGTGAAATTGGATATTCATGAGGACCCAATTAAGCAATTTCGGGAAGAAGTGGATGGTTTGAAGAAATTGGATATTCAGGGAGAACCACATCTCAAAATAAAAGGGAATGGAAACTGGGTAGTGAGTCAAACCAATTGGGTTATAGTGTATTCAGAGAACAACTACTAGGCAATGAGGGGAGTAAAGTGCCGACAAATGATGAAAGGACTTTGACCCTCATTGGTCCAAATTCGATACCCCTGTATAGTCTGTTACAGTCAGCGGACAATAAACCAAAGAAGTTTAAGCCAGATTCACAGGTCATGCCCAAGAGTTTCCTCCGGGAAGTAAATGACTACATGACGGATCATTGAGTATCACCAGACCGTAGGTTACATGTAATGGAGAAGTTTTTAGAAGACCAGGCTCTTGAATGGTTTAAGGCCTTTCGCTATTGTTTTGATAGCTACGATGGGTTCAAGGAACTATTCTTGGATAAGTATTGGATGCTCAGCAAGGCCCCAGGATGGAGCTCTATTCCAGAAGATATGGTTCTGGGGGGTCAACCAGGTTCTGCGAATATCTCACGTCACAATTGGTGAAGATGCGCGAGCTTGACAGCCCACTGCCTGAAAATGGATTTATTTCTGCCATTAGTAAACAATTTTCGGTCGAAGTGCAGGGAATGCTAATTGCCGCAAGCGCTGGTACGGCAGTAGAAGCCGATCACGTCCCAAAGCAATTAGATCAAACGTCTCCTATAGGACATGCTCGAGTGAGGAATGTGGAAGTCATGCACACAGTAAAAGTGAGAGGTGAAGATAAGTCGCCAAAGCGGAGCACACAAAGGACCGGTACCCAGACAGATATTTATCCAGGGGGCCAAAATAGTAGAAAAACAGATTGGCAACCTCAAAGGTGGGATAACGACATGTGGAAATATTTAGAAAATAATGGAAGAACAAATCGGTACCAACCTGAAAGATACAACCAACAACGGCATCGGCAATATGAGAGGATGACTAATCATAACTGGGGAAACACAGGCCATCAAAATACAAGACCTAGAGAATATAATCGGGGAGAAATGAACGATCACAGGAATTAGTCACGCCGCTATGTTAAAAATTTACGTGATGCCCAGGCCGGAAATGACGCTTGGAAGGATCCGATACGGAGATTCACTAAGACGGATGAATGCCGAAGGGTGGAAAGTTTAGAGTAGCAGACTCATAATGCTGCGAACCAAGCCAGAAATCTTGATCCACCATAACAGACTGCAGGCGTGGGCCATCTAAAAAAAATTAGTAGTACAGAGCGGGGAGATAGCCGGATTTTCAAGGACTTCTACTGAAGGAGAGGAAGGATGGACTACTGTGACCATAGCATCCGGGATTGTTCAGCCTGACAATCTTGTAGAAGACCCCGTCCAAGCGTGTTCCAAAACAGTAAAAGCACTCCTGGTCATTTATGTTCGGATCAATCAGCTGCTGGTTCGGTGCCATGTAGACATGGGAGCGAGCGTCAGCATGGTATCCAAAGTATTAATCAGAGACTTGAATCAAAAACACACATTCCGATTATCCCAATCTCAAATATTAAAGTTAGAGGTATAATCCCGGACTTCACTACCACGTGTAATAGCCAAGCTTATCTGGACTTGGAAATAGGAAGTAATATTGTTTCACACCCTTTTATATCCTAGCTAAAATGGAGTACAACGTAATCATTGGGGCAGATTTTCTTCATGAATTTAAGGTGGTCATTGACACGGACAAGAATGAGATCCAATTCAGAAATAACTAACTTGAGGGAGATGTAAAATTAAACCATTTAGAAGAACATGACAGGGAAGAGAGAATTTGGATGCTTAGAACCAGCCGAGAGTATGAAGAACAAGAGGACTATCTTCCAAATTGGGATGATATATTTAAGGAGTTTGAAAAGATGATCTTCAAGTTGGAAGCGGATAGCGATGGACCATCGTTCACAGGGGTAATCCGAGAAAAAGTCGGCGAAGCAAAAATAGGAGAGGAAGACAAAGAAAGACTGCAGTAAATCACAGAGCAACATGAGAATGTTTTGGGTCGCATACAGGGAAAATCCCCAACTTCAAATATTCATTGGTTGTTAACAATTGGGAGCCATTTCGTCAACATCCGTATCCAATTCCAGAGAAGTTTCATTCTGGAGTCCAGAAGATCGTTCAGGAAATGAAAGATCACGGCATCATTTCTAAATTTCCCACCCCATTTTTAAATCCACTTGTTGTGGTTAAAAAGCAAACAGTTCGTTGCGAGTTTGTCTCGACTCCCGAGCCATCAATCAGCGCTTAGTCCTGGAATACAACCAAGCATTAAGGACATTCTCAGGAAGTTTCTGCGCATGAAGTTCTTCAGCGGTGTGGATTTGACGTCATCATTCCAATATGTTGAACTTGATTCAGACTAAAATTTTGACAGGATTTCTATTTGAGGGACAGACATGTGTTTTAATCGATTCCCTTTCGATTTGAAAACAGCAGGATCACCACTAATAAGGGCGCTAGACCGGAACATGAGCAAGGTTAAGCAATTCATGTTGAGATATGTGGATGATATTCTCACTGCTTCAGAAACCCCTTCAGGACATTTGGAGAATATTCATAAATTATTAGAGGATTTGGAGAAAAATAATTTCAAGGTTGACCTCTCAAAGTCGCATTTTTGCCAGAGGAGTATATTATTTTTAGGGCACGTCTTAGATTCAGAAGGCACTGCTCCCAACCCAGGAAAACTGAAAGCTATTAAAAAAATTCCAAAACCTCTAAAGGTGAAGCATGTAAGGCAATTTTTTTGGGAATTTGTAACTCTTTCGCCGATCACTGCCCATACTACAGTGGCATAATAGCGCCATTACAGTATCCCCTCAAGAAGGGTAAATGGAAATGGTATACTGCTTGTGATGAGGCGTTTGTGAGGGTGAAGGATTTCTTAGCCTGCAGTGTCAAGTTAGAGTAGCCAGACTTCTCACAGAAGTTTATAGATCGGGCAGTATTGTATCAGGAGACTCCGGAATCTGAGCAAAAGGTTACTTATTTGGCCTTCATGAGTGGAAAATTAAGAGAGTACGAGTTAAAATATACCATGACAGAATGGAGATGCTCGCGATTGTGACACCACTAAGCCACTGGAAGAAGTACATCTATGGATTTCCAACAGTGTTGAGAACGGATCACAAAGCCTTGATATTCATTATGAAATCTGCTTTGACAAGTGAAAGGGTAAGCCATTGGTGCCTGTTTGTGCAACAGTGACGTTACCATCGAGCACTGCGCAGGTATGGCAAATAAAATTGCAGACGCCCTAAGTAGAAATCCAGATCCGGAACCCATCACCGTGAACCAAATTCAGCTAATCAAACATGGGGATCAAGAGATTGTGGAGAGATTCCGATCTCTTGGGGAGGAGCAACAAAAATGTCCAGAGATGAAGTATTTAAAAGATTTTCTCCAATGGAAACTTCAATCCGGTATGGATGAATACCACGATCTTGAGGAAAAGGCCAAGAACTTTCGATTTTTCAATGGGATCTTACATAAATTTGTAAATGAGGACCATACACAGTATAGGATTGTGGTTCCAGCAACATTACGGCGATCTTGTTTGGCTTGCACAACATACTCAATGTCCGGCACTGTGCTTTCAAATGCTGATGAAACTCGGTGAATAGCTTAATAATCCAGCCTGTAATTGTTTCGGTAGCGAAAATGTATATAATACAATTTAATATAATTTGATATAATTGAAGATTGCGCCTTTCTTCACATAAGTGACTGACCTTCTACTTCTTCTAGATTTTACGATTTAAAATCGCGCAGTGCTAATCCCCATTATCTTATATTGCTTCTTCAACTGTTTTTGAGAAAGGCTCATCCTTTTATTTCTTGTTTTCCTATGCATTGTTTTTGTATTTTTATTTGGCTGATGATGACCCAGATTGGGGTTGAAACCGGTACCGCTTCCGCTTATAATTAAATAAGAATGTAACACTACATTTCTTATTTACTTGTATTGAATAGGTTGAACTACGTTATTTGTCATTTCAATTTAATTGTGATACAGTTCAATATGGAACATCATGAAATTTTTATCTTTAAACATTTGTTGTCTCCCAATAAAATCAATTAAAACCTCAGCCATAGATCACCCATGAGAGATCCAGTTTACTATAATTCAAATATTTTGAGATCTCTTAATGTACTGACTCCAGTTACAGATTATATAAATGAACATTAAAAGATCTTAAAATATTTGAATTGAATATACTTACAATATTACAAATGTCATGCCGTACCCGGTGTGTCTAAAAATGTTGGTGAATGATGCCAAATCTTAACAGCAACATGGTGCAGATGTGGGCACTTGCACATGGGTCTTGAGTCATGGTAAGAAGTGTCACCTAGCATGGAGTACATGTGATCAGCAGGATAAACATGCTGCAGATAGCAGAACATAGTCATTGTGAGATGTAGTGTCACAGTGCAATGGAGCAACGTGTGAACATAAAGTTCTGCTACAAATTGGGGGAAACAGCAACAGAGATACATGTAATGTTGACAGAAGTTTACAGAAGGGAAGGAAATGGCTGAGGATGAGCTCCATTTGGGTCAACTGTCAAAACGTAGAATCTACAATTATTATAGACAAATGACGTAATTCACCTAATCAATACAATACAAAATTAGTATTTCAATTTATTTTAATCCTATTGATATTAGGCCATCATCAGTCATAAGATCTTAAAACACCTTTAAAAATATTAATTGGCCATACATACAGCAAAAATAGATAACATAATTCTTAAAAATTGTTCTGATCCAATATTACGTAAATATCTGCTGTTCTTATGATCTGTTGGTATACTTTAATAAATAATTATCACTGTCTTCAAGATATATAAATAATTTGTTGAACACCTGTATAAAATTAAAAGCAATTGGTGAAAAACTAAGCTACGAGGGGGGATAAAATATAATCGGGATTTGATTTGCCCTCCTAGAGCTTCTTTAAGTGGTCCAAACAAATGGAAATTGTAGGGCGACAAGTCTGGGCTGTAAGAAAGATGATCAAGTGTAGTCCAGTGCATTTCCTGTATGTTGGAGACAGTTAGAGCTGCAGTATGGGGCCGCACATTGTCGTGGAGGAGGATGACCTGTCGAATCGGTTGGTCTCGTCTTTTGCGGCGATATACAACCCTCGCCTTGTTCAACAGCTCGCAGTAGTAATCAGCATTAATTGTGCGTCGCTCATGCAAAAACTCAATCACCAACATGCCTCGCCAATCAAAAAAAAATGGTTGCAAGAACCTTGCCAGCTGACAGTCAAGTCTTGGCTTTCACTGGTGCTGCCTCCCCTTTCCTCCGCCACTCCTTACTGGCTTGTTTGGATTCGGGAGTGTAGTGGTAGACCCATGTTTCATCACAGGTGACGATCTGACTAAAAAATGCATCACCTTCTTCCACAAACCTTGTTGTAAGCCTCCGACAGACCTCCAAACGTTTCAACTTTAGATTTTAGGTCAAAAGGCGAGGAACCCATCTGGAACACACCTTACAGAACTGTAGGTCGTTTGTGATGATTGCTCGACAGCTCCCATAACTGATTCCGACCTGTTCTGCAATTTCTGATACTCTCGCTCGTCAATTGACGTCAATAATATCTTTAATCGCACAAATGTTTTCATCTGTAATGCTGGTCCGAGGACAGCGACCGTGTTGCTGATTTTCCACAAGTTCTCGTCCTTCCTTGAACTTTTTATGGCAGGCAAACACGCGTCCTTGACAATGTTTGATCACCATACTATGCAGTCAATCTCTGGCAAATTTCTGCCGCCGTAACTCCTTCACGAGCAAGAAATTTTATAATTATGCATTGCACAGTGAAGAGGTGCACCTGTTGCTCCGACATCGTGAGTGTTACTGACAAAATGGCGGGAAATATCTAACACCTCACTCTCCCCACTCCTAATGGTCCACCTAAGCAGACCCAATTTAACATCAATCTATTCTATCTTAATTTTTCACCGATTTCTTTTAATTTCATACAAGTGTTCAACAAATTATTTGTATATCTTCAAGACAGTGATTTCTATTTATTGAAGTATACCAACAGATCATAAGAATTTCCAAGTGTTGAGTTATATCCTCAAGACAGCGACTTATTTTAGTGGATATTGAATATTGGATCAGAACAATTTTAAAGTATTATGCTATCCATTTTTGTTGTATGTATAGCCAATTCGTATTTTTAAGTGTTTCAAGATCTTATGGCTGATGATAGCATAATATTAATAAGCCAAAACTAGTACCAAGATTAAAATAAATTGAAGTACTAATTTTACATTATATTAATTAGGTGGATTACCTCATTTATCTACAATAATTATATTGCCATCAGTACAGAACATGAAAATTATAAACTTTGTAGTAGAACCTGAACATGATCGAGCTAATGCAATAAATGCTTGCACAAAATCGGCAACTAACTCTATGACAGATGGTGAAGGAATTGGGCATTAGCACGGACACAGTGCACATCATCATCCGTGATGATGTGGGTAACTGGAAGATCTGTTCATGACATGTGTCACACAAACTGACAGACAAGCAGAAAGTAAAATGTATGGAAAGTTCTGGAGATTTCATTACCATTTATGATCATTAACCATCCTTTCTGCAAACCATCATCATGGGGGATGAGCTTTGGTGCTACCAATTTGATCTGGAATCCAAGCAGCAATCGAATGAATGGCATTCACCGACTTCCCGTAACCAAAAAAGTGCGCCTGCAAAAGTGCAGAGACAAAACGCCATTGATTGCTGACGTGGCAGTGATCTAACATCGTGTGATAACTGTTCTGCGATCAATTCTAAAAGAGGCCTTTGCTGACAGATTACAGAAGGTGTACGAATATTGCCAAGTGTGTGGTATAGTGACTGGGGATTATTTTGAAGGGCAAGAAAGGAAATTAGTTCGTATCTTCTGTTTTGTTGGTTTTCTGTGTAGCAGTCACTGAACATTTTAGATATACCATACAGAATCTTTGATGGCATGGTGGAAAAATACAGTATACAGCTGAAGAGCAAGGCAAAATAACTGTAATAATAACATGATAGAAAAATACTGTATATAACTGAAGAACAAGGCAAAATAACTGTAATGGATATTCCATCCACTGACAATTATTTTCCTTTGATTTTCCTTTCTGCTTCTCATACAATATATTTTCCAATTCTGCAAGTCTTATTTCCTTTGTTGAATATTCAGTTTCCCGTGCCTGGTCTAATGACGGTTGGGGACTGAGTAGGAGCCAGTCAGTACTCTTCAGGGAACAGACTGGGATGGAAGGCCTCAACCCCAACATGGCACGTTCCAATGGCTGATGGGGAAGTTCCTGTAGATATGCAGGGTAGGTGCAAATAAGATTAAGCCAAATAAGCACACGCGTATCAACTGAGGCAATCCATTGCCTTGTGGATAGAGTTTTGACCCAAAGGCTATGAGAGTAAACCCAGAAAGAAAATCAAGCAAGGACAGAGACTTCAAGGGAGCAACCCTCTCACTGTCCTAGCTCCATCACAGGGTTAATTACCCGTATGGAGTGAATTTCGAAACACTTCAGAGAAATATCAGATTTGAAGCCGGATGGATCACAAGAAGACGAAATGGTGAGAAACGGAATATGAGAATCAGAACCTGGAATATTACCTCTCTGACAGGCAAGGAAGTGGAAGTGGTAGAGGAGATGAAGAAGTACAAACTCAAAATTCTAGGAATCAGTGAAATGAAGAAAAAGGGAACAGGGGAGATGGAACTGGACCAGGGATATGTTCTGAGATATTCAGGAATAGATGAGAGAAGTAAAGCTAAAGGAGTCAGAATTATCACAAGTGAACAATTAAGTAATAAAGCGGTGGATTGGAAGGCAGTAAGCCCAAGGATAATGAGATTAGATCTGGATGATAACCAAAAAGTTGCTCTCATCCTATATATATAAAGCAAGATGTCCTGACTGACTGAAAATCAATGCACAGCAAAACCTACTGGAGATAATTGCATGAAAATTTGAGGACGTTCCTACCATAGCTTAGATGCGCACTAAGAAAGGATTTTTAAAAATTCCTATTTTAAAGGGGTGAAAAGGGGTGAAATGTGATTTTATTTTTTTGTTGAAATTCTCCATTTCTGTGAAAAATATTGTACTTATATTCATTCAGATATTTATTTTCATATATCATAAATACTATTTTAAAAGAAATTTTTAAAAATCTTATTTTAAAGGGGTGAAAGGGGGTGATATGTGGTTTTAAATTTGTGTTCAATATCTCCGTTTTTTTTAACAATATTGTACACATATATTCATTCAGTCTTCCAAATAGTCTCAATAGTACAGCAAAAATCTTGCACTTCTTGAAAAGTCAACGGAAATATATTTATTTTCTAGATTTTCCAGATGATATACTTCCCTTGCGCGCATGAATCTTTGGCTTTTGCCAATTAAAAATGGCCACGGCACTTTCCAACATAAGTGTACACGCCAATTCACTCCGCTTCCGTGTATTTTAAGATGGTAATAAACCAAATCCTTAAAGAAAAGAAAATACAATTAACAGGATATAGGCTTACATATACGAATGTTTGTGAGTGAATTCATGGGAAGATGTTTTACGCTGCACTGATAGCGCAACGGTTAAGTCAACAGACTACAGACTGCAAGAATGCAGGTTCGAATCTGCCTGTTGGCGGCCTTTTATAACAGGAATATTGTTTTATCAAGATTTATTACAGTTTCATATTTTGTTAGTGAGTTCAGCTGCTTACAGTTTAAATGAATTGTTTCATCCGTACAACTGGTAAAACAGGCTAGGCGAAAGCAATACCAGTTCGGCGCACGCATGTGTCTATGGTTCGAAGAGATGTCACTTGTATTGACGAAGGAGGCAACTTGCATAATATTGTCGACCAGTAATGAAGTGAGTGTGATAGAACTCTTGAGCAATAAGGGCACTCCTTGTTAATAACTATTCCTCCTCAGAAGAGCGCCGACTTTTCGTGTGAGAAGATTCAACTTATGGTGGAACATGCGAGTTAATGGCAGCATGCAAAATATGTCCATTCCGCTTTGAAGTTTATCGGGATCAAAAGTTATACCGGACATTTAGTGATGAAGCTAATACCGTAAAAAGATTACGATTTACTGGTAATCTCTTAAACGGACATTTTGAAGTACTGTATATGAATGTCTGTGCAAAGAAACAAGTGCTTCATTCGTTGTTACAAAAGTTTCTGAAAAACGTCATCCTCGATACTCAAATGCTACGAGAAAAATACAATTTTAAAAAAAGAAGGCAGCCACATTTTTACAGAATAATCCTTCCACACATACCACTGCTGCAAGTAAATACCAAAAGAAAAATCCTGAAGTCCATAGAGCAGCAGCGGACAAGTATCAGAAGAATAAACTCAAGGTTCATAGAACAGCGGCAGTCACGTACCAGAAGAATAACCCCAAGGTTCATAGAGCAGTGGCACCGACATACCAGAAAAATAATCCTGAGTTTCATAGAGCAGCGGCAGCTACATACCAGCAAAATAATCGCGAATATCACAGGACAATTTAAACGCGATATGAGCAACATCACACTGGGGTCCGAAAAGAAAGATGATTGCGTCCATGTAAAATTAAGTTTCGTTCCGGGATGTCTTATGATCCTGAAATTAATTAGGAAGATAACAGCTTGATAACCACTGGTACAATGATCCATAAATGCCAATTCTGCAATGCTCTCAAGTGGAAAGATGAAACACCAGGCATGTGTTGCGATTCTGGCAAGGTTCTGCTGCCACCACTCTAATCTCCACCTGAACCATTGTACAGTTACTAATGGGTGCCCATCCAGATCATGGTCATTTTTTTGATCGAATTAGAAAATACAGCAGCTGTTTCCAAATGACATCTTTAGGTGCTAAGCAAGTCATCCAACCCAGCTTTATGCCAACTTTCAAAATACAAGGTCAAATTTAGCATTCCATAGGCAGTCTATTGCCAAATGCTCATCAAGATCCTGGATTTTTGCAGATTTACTTTAATGAGGTGGCTAATGAAATAAATGAAGCATTGCTTACATATTTTGATGCAGAAGAAATAGAGTATAAATCGGACGACATGGTATTACAAACGGATGGTGCTGTCGACTGAATACAATTCATACCACTGAAATAGTCTTGCAGCATATTAGGCCATACAGTTGAATACAGAAAAATGGCCAACTAAATAGTGCCTTGTCTGTCCAGTCGATCACCTGAATACAATCCATGGTGGTAACTCTTCATCTAGTACAATGTAGCACTGCATTAGAGCTTGCTCAATCGGGAAAGCAACACAAAATCCAAACATTGAAGGTTCAGTTACCACCACTGTCTGGTTGGCCATTCTTGCTCCGCGTATTAGCAAAGCATGACATACCCACCAAAATGAGCAAGATATTTATGAGAAACTCTTTAAAATTTATAATAATTAGAATTTTCAACGTTGGGAGGACAAGTTATATCGAACTCGTGGACTTGTCCCATCAAGCGCCTGGTGCATGATCAGCACGGAGGTTGAAATCTAGAGGTAATACTGGTCATCGGGTGGATCACGCTCCAGGCACGTCAGTAGTTTACTGTGCATTGTTTACCACAGATAGCAAACAAATGCATAAGTACGATTACAAGCATAAATACGGTTACACGCAGCCCCGTCATAGCTCCTTACGGTACTTCCAGGAAGGGGCTGGTGACTCAGACGACCTGGAATCTCCCAGCTGGCCTGTGAAGGGGCCGGCCTTTCCGTGTATTGTTCTCAGCGACCGGCTTACCTGTGAGTTCCTTGGAGATTCAATGGGAATATTCTGCCTGTAGTGACATCGTGAAATTTCTGGATCAAATCACGTGAGCTACAAAAAGGGAGCCTAGTTGCGGACAGTCAGTCAGAGTTGGACTCTGTGGGGGAGTCAGTGTGAGACTCAATGAGCTGGGGTTCGGTGGCTGGGCTGAGGGCGACAGAGGTGTTGGCTGTTGTCAGTGTCCCACCGAGGTCTGAAAGAGGAGCTGCTGTGGTGTCAGAGAGACCAGTGTGTAGGTGAAGACAACAGAATGAAAGATTGTACTGTGTGTTCGTGTAATTCTGTAGACTCGGGATCGCCGTGAGCCAGCGAGGAAACGCGCTATCGTGAGTGCGAGGATAAATGGACATGTGTTTATGTTCGACGTTGTGAGTATCGTCCTGCTGTAATATTGTTGAGCTGTTCAACTGCTCACTGCATGGAACTGTGTGAAGTACTGGACTACCATTGGAGTCGAACCGACGAACAGTCGTCGTGTGTTGTATAGCCAGGGGCACTGTGTTCAAATCCAGTTGTCCACGCACAGTGGCTGTAGGAGGTGACTGGACTTGGGGGAAAGTGAAAGTAAGGATTAGTGTCCCAGGTAAAGGAACGAGCTGGACCCTTGCTGCGCTATAAGGTAGAGAGATTTGTAAATAGGCTTGTAATTAGTGTGGCCATTCATAACTGGTTAGAATTGTTTGTATTTAAATATGTGTGTGCATTTATTTATTTTCTTTTTTGCTATTCATTCGGGGTGTTGACCTAAGAAGATCTTTTGCCCCTACTTTGCACCATATGTTATGAACCTGCGTGAAGTTGGAAATTGTGGAAGTGTAAAGTGTTGAATGTGAGGAAAGGAACATTAAGGACGACACAAACACCCAGTCCCCAGGCCAGGGATATTAATCATGTACAAATTTTAAAAACCTGACCTGGCCGGGAATTGAACCCGGGGCCGCTGGGTGACAGGCGGACGCATTGCCCCCTACATCGCGGGGCAGCCATCCTGAAATAAATTAGAGTAATGAAACAGATGCTGTTTTATTCATAACAAATGGTGTCAAAAGTTAGAATAGACGCCATGTGTGATACTTCATTGTAATCAGCGTGAATGAGCGGACCAGAAACTGCATGTTTCGACTGCCATCGGAAACATTCCAGAACGTCGATGTATAATGAATGCACACTCATATAAATCTACTTTTCATCTTTTATTAATTACTGCATGCCAGTTGAGACCAGAGGTCACACGAAAATGGAGGCGCAGTTAAATGTGCTCTTCGATATGATGAAGAAGATGGAGAAGAAGATGGAAGAAAATCAAAAGAAGATGGTGGAGAAGATGGAAGAAGGCTATAAGAAGATGGAAGAAAGCCAGGAGAGGATAGTTGAAAGCCAGAAGAGGATGATAAAGGAAATAAAGAAATTTGTAAATAGACTTATAATTAGTGTGGCCATTCTAACCAGTTAGAATTGTTTGTGTTTAAATACACTGACTGACAGTGAAAATGCAACACCAAGGAGGAGTGGTTCGAAAGGGATGAAAGTTGGGGAAAAAACAGAGACGGCACGGACGAATAATTGATGTTTATTTCAAACCGATATGCAGGTTACACAATGCGCACGGCATCGACTCAGTAGGATGTAGGACCACCGCGAGCGGCGATGCACGCAGAAACACGTCGAGGTACAGAGTCAATAAGAGTGCGGATGGTGTCCTGAGGGATGGTTCTCCATTCTCTGTCAACCATTTGCCACAGTTGGTCGTCCGTACGAGGCTGGGGCAGAGTTTGCAAACGGCGTCCAATGAGATCCCACACGTGTTCGATTGGTGAGAGATCCGGAGAGTACGCTGGCCACGGAAGCATCTGTACACCTCGTAGAGCCTGTTGGGAGATGCGAGCAGTGTGTGCGCGGGCATTATCCTGCTGAAACAGAGCATTGGGCAGCCCCTGAAGGTACGGGAGTGCCACCGGCCGCAGCACATGCTGCACGTAGCGGTGGGCATTTAACGTGCCTTGAATACGCACTAGAGGTGACGTGGAATCATACGCAATAGCGCCCCAAACCATGATGCCGCGTTGTCTAGCGGTAGGGCGCTCCACAGTTACTGCCGGATTTGACCTTTCTCCACGCCGACGCCACACTCGTCTGCGGTGACTATCAATGACAGAACAGAAGCATGACTCATCGGAGAACACGACGTTCCGCCATTCCCTCATCCAAGTCGCTCTAGCCCGGCACCATGCCAGGCGTGCACGTCTATGCTGTGGAGTCAATGGTAGTCTTCTGAGCGGACGCCGGGAGTGCAGGCCTCCTTCAACCAATCGACGGGAAATTGTTCTGGTCGATATTGGAACAGCCAGGGTGTCTTGCACATGCTGAAGAATGGCGGTTGACGTGGCGTGCGGGGCTGCCACCGCTTGGCGGCGGATGCGCCGATCCTCGCGTGCTGACGTCACTCGGGCTGCGCCTGGACCCCTCGCACGTGCCACATGTCCCTGCGCCAACCATCTTCGCCACAGGCGCTGCACCGTGGACACATCCCTATGGGTATCGGCTGCGATTTGACGAAGCGACCAACCTGCCCTTCTCAGCCCGATCACCATACCCCTCGTAAAGTCGTCTGTCTGCTGGAAATGCCTCCGTTGACGGCGGCCTGGCATTCTTAGCTATACACGTGTCCTGTGGCACACGACAACACGTTCTACAATGACTGTCGGCTGAGAAATCACGGTACGAAGTGGGCCATTCGCCAACGCCGTGTCCCATTTATCGTTCGCTACGTGCGCAGCACGGCGGCGCATTTCACATCATGAGCGTACCTCAGTGACGTCAGTCTACCCTGCAACTGGCATAAAGTTCTGACCACTCCTTCTTGGTGTTGCATTTGCTCTGTCAGTCAGTGTATGTATGTGCGCATTTATTAGGCCATCCTGAAATAAATTAGAGTAATGAAACAGATGGAGCTTTATTTGTAACAATATATTCATATTTACACTTATACAATTATACATTACAATGTGCTCATCATTGCAAACTTGCCAACTGCCAAGGTGTTATTTCATCTGTTGAAGTGCACCATTTATTTGGTGGACCTCATGATGTTGAAGGAACTGCATTGTCAACCATCGGAACAAAATATAAATAAAATGATAACATAAGGACCATGACTCAGTCAAAAATGATTACTACATGTTCTTTCATGCTACTCATAAATATGATGGAGTAAAATGACAATTACAAGTTCAGTCCTTTCACTGAACTTATTACAGTAGTGGAATTCACTTCAAAAGTGGAATCACTTTTAATTCCCTTGAAGTAATAATAAAAAGAAAATTCAGTGTCTTACATCACACTGAAGTTGTCTTGCTGCTCAAGGATCCCAAAAAGAATGATGTGTGACGAAAACTGCAGAGAGAATATACATGGGAAACTGAATACGCATGTGCAAATCTGGCTACGGATGAACCTCCCAGTAGATTGGGATAATAAGGAGAGTCTTTCTTACCATGCGGGAAACCTCTAATTCACGTTTCCTAGCACCTGTCCCATGATGCGCTAGGCATGTGCTCCGCATAGGACATAACAATAAGGTTACGGCCAAACTTTCATGACACATTCTTCACACGTAAAAGAAAAAAAAGATATATATTTGCCTGGTGTGAAAATGGGAAACCACGGAAAACCATTTTCAGAGCTGCCGACAGTGGGGTTCGAACCTACTATCTCCCGAATACTGGATACTATAATACCAATATAAATGGTCCGTTATTGGACATTATAAATTTTCCAGCTAACTCATCCAGCTGGAAAATTTATAATGTCCAATAACGGACCATTTATATTGGTATTATAAATTTACTCATTCAGGACAAATATTTCAGATTCCCTATGGGAATCAACATCTATATCATCTGATGGCCAGGCAGGCATCAATTTTTGATAATGAGACAAAGTCTCTTAGTGCATTGGCACTGCCGGTGGCTCTAGTTAGCCTACGTAGTGGCCTCCACGGTATGCACTAGGCAGCGTATTGGTAGGTGTGCTAGGTACCAACTGATGAGCCCACCCTAGCACACGAGAGCGAAACGCTGGCAACCAAGAATGAGTTAGCTGGAAAATTTATAATGTCCAATAACGGACCATTTATATTGGTATTATAAATTTACTCATTCAGGACAAATATTTCAGATTCCCTATGGGAATCAACATCTATATCATCTGATGGCCAGGCAGGCATCAATTTTTGATAATGAAACAAAGTCTCTTAATGCATTGGCACTGCCGGTGGCTCTAGTTAGCCTACGCAGTGGCCTCCACGGTATGCACTAGGCAGCGTATTGGTAGGTGTGCTAGGTACCAACTGATGAGCCCACCCTAGCACACGAGGGCGAAACGCTGGCAACCAAGAATGAGTTAGCTGGAAAATTTATAATGTCCAATAACGGACCATTTATATTGGTATTATAAATTTACTCATTCAGGACAAATATTTCAGATTCCCTATGGGAATCAACATCTATATCATCTACTGGATACTAGCCGCACTTAAGCGACTGCAGCTATCGAGCTCGGTAAAATATATTATATGGACATAGATATGGAAATGTTCAAAATGCCCTCAGTAAGCATTGATACGACGAGGCAAATCCTGGGGCTGTACTTTAATTAAGGCCACGGCCGCTTCCTTCCCATTCCTAGGCCTTTCCTATCCCATCGTCGCCATAAGACCTATCTGTGTCATGCGACGTAAAGAAAAGAAGAAAAAAAAGCATTGATACGTGATCAACCTGCTTACACATTGAATCCTAGATGCGCTGATTTTGAACATATCATGCGAGAAAGAGTTTAATGTAGTATGCTGGTATGTTCTGTTCCTGTGTGTTTCTCATTATTAATGTACTATGCAGAGTTGTATAAAATGTGTTCTAACATGGAAATTAAGTGTTCCCAGACCAATGTCCATTATAACATATTTTCTTCTTCAACATGTGAAGAATATGTCCTGAAATTTTGGCAGTACCATGATGTTATATCCTGTATGCTCAACACAATCTAATAAGCTGAAAATCTATTTCAAATACAATGCAGTCGTGGAAGCTAAATATTCAATTAAGGTCCGGCTCCATGGCTAAATGGTAAGCGCGCTGGCCTTTGGCCACAGGGGTCCCGGGTTCGATTCCCGGTAGGGTCGGGAATTTTAACCATCATTGGTTAATTTCGCTGGCACGAGGGCTGGGTGTATGTGTCGTCTTCATCTTCATTTCATCTTCATCACGACGTGCAGGTCGCCTACGGGTGTCAAATCAAAAGACCTGCACCTGGCGAGCCAAACATGTCCTCTGACACTCCCGGCACCAAAAGCCATACGCCATTTCATTTCATTCAATTAAGATGTCCGTCAGCGAACAACTAGCATGCACTCTACAATTATGCTGGTTATAGTGCCAGACTTGTAGCTCAAATCCTTGCAAACAAAACAAGCAATGACTCAGGCCACCATAGCTCAATCAGCCGAGTATCAGACATAAAATCAGAAGATCATGGGTTCGGTTCGCAATGGTATCCGGTTGGCCATTTCTGTTCTGTACTTAACACCTCTTCAGGTTGAACCACTGTACATACTTGAAATGACCTAAAATCTGCAAATGATATCATGTACTGACTTTAACTAATAAAATAATTATTTCTTTAATTGGAATGTTTTATATTTCCACAATTGAATACTTAGTAAGATATAAATACATAATATTATTAGAACATGTTTCAGTCTGTCAGACCTTCTTCAGCTAATGAAATAATATGTTTATTTAATAAATTGTTGAGGTGGTGGTGTTATAGGCACATATATAAATTTATTTTGAGAATGATTTTTATCATTACAGTACATGCATGCATCTTCATTACAGACCATTATGGCTTTCATGCAAGCCTCTGTGAATTTACTAGATTCCACCACAATCCTCTATTTGTAACTAATTTTGTGGCCTTGTTTAGTTCTATACCTCTTATCTTTAAATTGTTAGAAACTGAGTTTAATCATCATCATCTTGGTCTCTACTTCTCTTATCCTCCATAACAGAGTCCATTATTCTTCTAGGTAACCTATCCCCCTCCATTCGCCTCACATGATCCACCACCAAAGCTGGTTTACGAGTACAGCTTCATCCATCAAGTTCATTCCTAACTTAGCCTTTATCTTCTCGTTGCGAGTACCCTCCTGCAATTGTTCCCAACTATTTGTACCTCCAATCGTTAATGAACTTGAAATATTCTTTGAATAAAGAAAGGAAATATATAATAAAATGGATGATTCCAAAGCGATGTTCAATTTTATATCCTTTAGAAAGGGAAACATGCCTTTCATGTGCTTTTCTGAAGTTTTATAGAAATTGCAGGAGTGCTAAGCAAATGTGTTGTTAGATTAAGGTGATTAAGTAGTGAGGGGGAGGAGAGGAGTGATGTAGGCGGGATCGTGTTCTCTTACGTAATATAAAAAAATCTTAAAAAATATTTTTCGTGTTTTAAATATGTTATGTTCTTCAAAAAGGAAATTGGTTTGTTCAGGAATTGCATTTAGATTAATGCTAGAATTATTTCTTTGATCTAATAGAAAGTGAATGTTTTCATAAATGTTCATTATAGTACTTTTTTTTGCATTTTATGGAGGATTGTTAAATCTTGATTGATAGAAGTAAAATTGTGAGAAAAACTTTTCATATGTATGTTCATGGCCAAATAACAATTGTATTATTTAGCATTTATGTCTTCTTGATACTGTGTGTGAAAGTTCCTTCCTGTTTAACCTACATGACTAGAGTTACAATATGTACATTTGAGTCTGTAAATAAACTACTGGTAGTACAGGATTGAGTATGTAAATACTAGAATCAGAATATTTATCATTATTATTGATGGTGTGGGTGTTGAAAAATAATTTAGAATTGATATTATTAGTTTTGAAAGCTATGTTGAAGTTAAGTTTTAAAGATATTAGTTACTTGAAAAATATTGTTATTCTTGTAAGTAAATGTAAGAATGTTCTCTTTTTCTTTTGGATCTATGATTAATTTAGTGGATTTATTTATTTATTTACTAAGTACTAGCTCTTACTGGCTTTGCTCACGTTGATTCCATAATTTTATCAAAGTAATAGTTCTTAGGTACTGCACTGAGACATTATCTGAAAATCCCTAAGGCACTAAAACTCACCGAAAAACTGAGTTTTATTTAACCTAGTACCTCTTTGAAAGCCACGTTTGTAGTATTGCCTTATGAGGCTAAGATAACCAGGCTATTAGCACATCTAACTCTGGAATATGCAAAACAGAACTGTACATGTGGGAAACAGTCCTCTCCCAAGTTGAAAAAAAAAAAAAAACAATGTTCCTTTATTGAGGTGTTCATCTGCAGTTGAAGTAGAAAACCAAGAAGATCACTCCTGGGATAACAAAGAGAAGGATTTTAGCTTCTGTTTCTCCTCGGTCATCCTACCAAAGCTTCATACAGTTAATTCTAAACTGCATACCATAATACAGCATTAAGTCCATGGCAGAGCAAGGAATTGAACATGGACTAACCATGCAGAAAATCAATACACTAACCTACAAACAATGACAGTAGCTCTAATATTTTAGGGTTAGAAATTATATTCCCTTTTGGTTACAGTCTTGGCCCAAAGCAACATTCTCTCTTTATGCAAAGAGAATGTTTATATTCATTCTCCTCACATAAGATATTTATTTTCACATAATTATCTCTTGTTATCACAGGAGATCTCAATAATTTTATCTCAGCTTTGCAATTAATAGTATGATTATTACCTGAATCATAATCTACTCATTACCTATCCCCTTCACTACAAAGCTTTTGTAAGATAGAATTGCCTTGAAAATGTCTTCAACAAAAAGTGATACAACATCATCATCTTTCAATTAACAGTATCCCAGTAATTTCCACAGTTTCAATAAAGCAGTGAAGATTATGTTCAGTGAAAATTAAGACCAGTCACCTAAAACAACATTTCATTTCATTGAAGTTTCCCAAATAAAGAAGGGGAAATATTTTGATTCTTTAGGAATGTATAAGATGGAGTAATGGGAGTTACAGTGGGTGAAGGTAAAGAAAAGACTTCAACACCATTATAGAAGAGGAGAGGGAAAGGAAATCTGGTAAGTTCTATATTAAATAATTCTAAAACTGTAACCTATTTTGTCTTTATATAAAACATTTGATAATAAAAAAGAATACAGGTTACAAACCTAACAGATTATTGACAATTAAAATTCTTTTGTTTTTCAACTAGGTCAGCATGAGAATAAATGTGTTACCTTGAAAAGATGTTAAGAATACATAATTCAAAAACAGATATATATATAATATGGTACAATTCTCAACACCTATACTTAACATGAAATGTTATAATCACAGGCTACAAAACATAGGTGCACCATACAAAGGACAACCACTGATCCTTATTTCATATGCAAGGAGGACTGAAATCATGAAAAGAATCATAAGAACCAGTACTCCTGAGACTGCATGTCTTAACTGAGCATGCTGGCATTAAAATCCAGTAGGCTGATGAAAGTTACTTCTATCACTGCAGTATCACAGAAGACTGAAGATTCTGTGCTGTTTTATTTTATCCCTAGTTCTGTAAATTGCTCCTCCTCCTCTTCTCTTTCACGGTTCTGCTGCTATGTAAATGAATTATTTTAACACTTCGGTTCTAATACCTAGATGGCATTATGTGACTGGCTTACGGTATTTAGCTTGGATCCAGACACGATACATCTTAATCTGTTTCCCACGATTTACTTGAAGTCGCCGGTCAACCAGGTTTTGTTCTTCTACAAAACCAGCATTCTCAAAAAATGTTCTGACATCATCTGAAATAAATCATAATCTTGTAATTTTAAAAAATGCCACTAATAACCTTACACATTAGCTGCTCTTAAAACAATAATCACCACCATCACTAACTTCAGGGTTGCCAACCCCAAAATTTTACAATACCTCAGATCTGAATTTGAAAAAATACTGAAAGGAAGAAGATACAGGGAAATAATAATGTTGCTGTTAATCTAAAACTTTGCATCTCCAGAAATCTAATTTATTTAGGAAGGACAGTAATAATAATAAAACATAACTTTTCAATAAGAATTAGAATTAATAAATGCAATGTTAATGCATATAGAAAACTATTTTAATGCAAATAATTAAAAAATTGAAAAAATATAATAGAAAAGGGATGTATAACGAAATAGCATTAATTCATTGCCAAGCCATTTGGAGACACAGTAAAACCTGTGCAGTTGATCACCTCTGTAACATGACCACCTGTTGTAACCAACCACACTTTGACTGAACTGGCAAATTTGCATTTGTTTATATATAGAATTTACTCTGTCTAACTTAAATTTTGACCACAATTTGATAAAATTTTATATATTTTTCACCTGTATAACTTGGCCTAACCACACCCGGGCGACTGGAGTTGGACATTGATGATGATGATGATGATGATGATGATGATGATAATAATAATAATAATAATAATAATAATAATAATAATAATAAATAATTATTTGTGAGGAAATAAATTATTATTATTATTATTATTATTATTATTATTATTATTATTATTATTATTATAACTTGACCACTGTAATACTAGCTCTTGAGAATTTAATGGTACAGAAATTCCTCATAATTACACCAAGGTTAACTTCCAAGTCTATCTTTGTACTATACTTTCACAACCATCCTTGTGCCTAAAAGTAGCTACTATACTGTATTAACATTGGTCAACCAACTCTTCCTTTATAAGAAGAAGGTCAAATTCCAACAATCTCACCCACTTAGCAAAAATTTGCTATTGCTATATGGTCAACTATCCCTTCCTTTTGAAACAGAATATTAAAGTTGATTGTGTGGATTCAACACTACAGTACTCTTTTTACTTAAATGTTAGATGATCCAGTTCCAACAAATAGTGAGGCCCTGAAACGAGTCAACCAATTAATTAAATACTGTAACGTAAACAATATGAATGTGCAGCCCCGCAGTGTA
This sequence comes from Anabrus simplex, assembly GCF_040414725.1. Taxonomy (NCBI): domain Eukaryota; kingdom Metazoa; phylum Arthropoda; class Insecta; order Orthoptera; family Tettigoniidae; genus Anabrus; species Anabrus simplex. The sequence goes on along the minus strand of NC_090271.1, from coordinate 130,002,294 downwards.
GGGGGCAACGCGTCTGCCTATCACCCAGCGGCCCCGGGTTCGATTCCTGGCTGGGTCAAGGGTTTTAAATTGTAAATGATTAATATCCCTGACCTGGGGACTGGGTGTTTGTGTCGTCCTTAACATTCCTTTCCTCACATTCAACACTATACACTTCCGCAATTACATTTACATGCAGGTTTATATCATATGGTGCAAGTAGTAGCAAAAGATCTACAGAGGTCGACGCCACAAACAAATATCGTTAAAAAAAATTATATATGAATGCTACAAAAGGACTGTTTGAATTACATACAGTCATTGAAATGAGGCTGATTATATCTAAGATGGTCACGAAACAAAGGCATATCAAAGACTTTTTTTAAAAATAAATATATCTATTGTACTGTAATTTCACAAATACAGTGCGAATTACAGACCAAATGCAAATTCGGAAAATTCTTGTAGGCTATTTCCATTTTCAATAAATTACAGTACTGAATGTCTGCACTAGTATAATAATAATAATAATAATAATAATAATAATAATAATAATAATAATAATAATAATAATAATAATAATAATAATAATAATAACAATAACAATAATAATAGCAATAATAATAATAGTAATAATAATAATAATAATAATAATAATAATAATAATAATAATAATAATTGTGCTCTTCTATGTTTTATTCATTAGGTACAGTACACTGTACTTATGTACAGTAAACATCTTCCATAGGGCTTTGGAAAAAAATCTCTTTAACATGATCACCTCTATATATTGACCACGTTTAACCGAACGAAAGGCGGTCAACATACACAGGTTATACATGTCTGAAGACATGTCCAAGCCATGAATTTATGAGGTTTTGTTTTAACACCTTAAAACCTCACATGTATATCCAAGGCATGAATTAATGAAGTTTTGTATAAGTATTGAAGAAATGTGCAAGTAGCAATATATAGTACATGGTTTGCTTATTTTTGTTGTTAGCATGAAAATCAATATTATCAATGTTTCGTGACACACACATGGCATCTTCATGAAAATTTACTGTAAGTAGCCAAAAGGAGAAAGTCTCATCCTTTAACCAGCTGCCTTTGAACACACGATAATAACATTTCCTCACCTTCCATTTTGAAATCATTTCATTCTTACTAATATACAGCATTACATATCAAATAATTCACCCACTACAGTCATGGACCTGCTTTCCCCAACTGTTGTTTCGTAACTAGCAAACTTCAACAATGAAAATAAAGTGTATGTGCATATACTGTACTAGGCAGCCACTCACAACTGACATGAAGTGATAAAATTTGTATATCTGCTTATATCTTATATCAGATTTTCTCTTATGTGTCAGTATAAATATGACAAGGTACACTGTGCAGCATGCAGGCCCTGTTTTCAGCAAGTTTTAAAAATATAATGCAATGCCTGAATGTTCAAGGAATTATTTTACTCGTGTGTTACCTTAACTAGATTCACTTATTTCATGTTTTAATGACATTTTGCTCACCTTTAATGTGTGTTTTCACTCTGCTCTTCAATTATTGTTCAGAAATTAATGTTAACTCCTTTTGGACCAAGCATTCCAGTATAATTGGATCCAATAATGGACATAGTGTCCTTTAGTATTTTTTTCAATAAATGCATGTTTATTTTTATATTTTTAGCCAATTTTTAATGTGTATCTTAAACTATTTGGATTTCTTGTAACTAGTCTTCACACAGCAGAATATGTCCCTCACATGTACTGTAGATGATTGTGCAACTGTATTCTTTTCTACATATTAACTTGTATTGAAAAGTTGGACCCCTTTTCATTTACTTAATATCAATATGGTCAATAGAGACTTAAAATGAAATGGATTTCTTGCAAACATCAGATATCCTTCCAGTCTCACAGCAGTTGACCAGGATCTGCTGTATGGCCTCGATGATTGCACTTCCACCTACTTTCAGAGCTTCCACAATTATGCCATGTTCTTGAGATGCCTAGTAGTTCTTGAGGCATTTGATGGCAATAGTGACTTATAGTAGAGTCAGTGGTTCAGATGGTAGGTGGATCTCTGATGGCTCTTCTCAGTGTAGACTTTCCTCAGGCTCTTTGCAACTGAATAACAACCGTTTGAAGTAATTAGTCAGAAGTTCCACGTTCCCACAATTACAGATGACCAACTTTTCTGCTGGGTTCTTGAAATGAAGGCATGGTGATTATACCCAGTGAGTTCCTCTTGAAACCTGGTAGAAGTTTCTAGTGTTGTATAGTTCGAATTCTTCATCCAATTTTTCTAGGCTTGATCAATCTTAAGATCTCTTCACACGCCTGATGGTCTTGCTTGACTGTCTTTGCACTGCTGTGAAATTCTCCCAGTCACCTAGTCAAGTTCCATTTCATCCAAGCTGTGGCACACACATCGACCGCACGGTCACATTCAGTGTTCCACCGGTGACATTGCTTCCTTCAAGATTATCCAAGGTTAATAATAGTTTCACAAATGGCAGACTTCAATTGGTTTCAGTCACACATTTCAATTTTCAAAGCTTCAATTGCAACACGTTCTTTATTCACTCAAAGGAACTGAGATTACTTCTCGGTGGGGCTACATTAAAGAGTACTTGCCGTTTAGGAAGTAGCCTGATCTTTATTTGTGTGAAAAAATTGTGAGTCCATATTCCAGCCTTTACAACTCTCACTTTTATGGTCTCTTTCCTGTATTTCACACTGATTGCAACAGGGTCTATCTGAAATGAACCAACGATGGGTTTCAGTGGCTGCCAGGTGGTCTGGTATCCCGGTTTTCTAGAAATGATTGTGGACATGATATGCATCTGACGCAACCTACACAGTTCTAGTCGAAGCTTACCGTTGGTGTTGGTGCAATTACAGTATGTGCTGTGTAAGGTCCTATTATGTCTCAATATTTTCATTCTTTCTCCAGTTGAGTGATGAAGTCACCTACACAGATCTTGAAAAGGAGATGGGAGGCTTGTTGATCTCGTCTCCGAGCATCTGCCAGAAGATTTGGGTTTTTTCAAGTTCCTTGTTATTATCGTCACTGACAGGAGCATATCTGTTCACAAAGGGAGTATCCTTTGTTTCTACATCTGAAGGATAGTACTGACAGATGTTCACTAAATGTGAACCCGATGATGGAATCCAAGTCTCATCATATTATGAAGGCCATTCCAAGGACGTGTTTGTTCATGGGATGCTGGTTTTCTCTTAATTATTCCTACCTACTGACTCAAAAGGCCACATTGTCAGTAAATCTGGTTTCTTGAACTAATGTCAATGAAATTTTGCATTAATGCATGACATCAGTCAGTTGCTTGAACTTACCAGTCTTAGGGAGGGTTTGAATATTTACTGTCCAAAAGTCTGTGATGTGCTTGGTTTTATATTTTGTGTCAATGATATTGGAGAAATCCGAATTTCTCTGCACAATGAATTCAGGCTCTCCAGAATCCTAACACCTGAATGCACCACCACTGGTGACAGGAAATTGAATACTCCCTGGGGTAGTGACATATGTATTGTTGTTTACCATCGCATAGGAACTAGTAAAGGGATTTACTAAGGGTGAAGACCGAGAGTCTTCAAGGTTGGCCACTTTGAATCTTATTGAAGAGCACTGCTGATTTTTACAGTGACTGCCAGCTGCTCCAAACAAGGTAGGAAAAGAACATCCCTAGCTCTTGATCACTCTAATAGCATCAGGACTTGAATGAAGAGACAGTAAAGAAAGGCCTAACAGGAAATAATAAAGAAAACTAGCAGAAGGAAGTGGAATAACAGGATATGGATAAATTAGAGCACTGAGTGTTACAAACCACTGGGCGATTGGGATACCACATCCCCACACCTACTAGGATCTTAAATTCAATAATATTATAATCTTGTGAGGACATGTCACATCAGGTTACGTGGATATTGGTTCTACTGTTGGCACACGTATTTCTACAGAATTTAATTTAGCAGAATGGAAGATTTACTTGATGATGCAGATGCTTGATTAGCACCAGAAATTATGTTCAACCATAAGCTGATCAATCATGCTAAACCTTATATCATTATGCACTACTCATCACCTGTTATTTCCATGACAAGCACAAACTGCTGTAACCACAACACACTATATATAAAATTTATGCAAGCAGAAACACAACTCACTGCAAACTATCATAATGTTGCAAACTGTAAATCTATCGATATAACCTAAAACAATATGCAAGTACACTATAGAATACATGCCTAGCATTGGTGCAAATAATATTTTAAATATGTATACTTATATTAAATGAACTCAAAAATACCACAACAGGATGTAAATGGATCAGAGAAGAAAGACAGGATCTGAAGGACATAGGCCTTACAACAGAAGACACCACAAATAAGACAAAATTGAATCCAAAACTCAAGAATATAAACCTCCGTTTTACCTTTACGTGAAACAGACCAACAAAATGCACATTTTCAACCAAGGAAAGGGCACAAAGATCGGAGCGTCTGAAGAAGTACTGGGAGGACCGCAAAGCCCGAACAATCCCTTCAAAGAGACCTGAACAATGGAGTGACTAAAGTGATTCTATGCGGTCATAAAAGAAGAACCGAATTATATGCCAAATCCACTTAGATGCACAGAAACACAAACCATACACATAAACGTACATTAAAAGGCATAAATATATCAGAAATCCTCCCCTGCGAACCTGTGACCTTGCCGCTGCGGGGAGGATTGGGAGTCCCAATGAAGCAGATAGCCGAGCCGCAGGTGCAACCATATCGGATGGAATCTGTTGAGAGACCAGATTAACGAATGGTTCATCGAAAGGGGAGTAGCAGCCTTTCGGAAGTTGCAAGGGCAGCAGTCTAGATGTTTGACTGATATGGCCTTGTAATAATACTCAACATGGCTTAACTGTGTTGATACTGCTACACACCTGAAAGCAATGGGAAAATACAGCCGTAACTAACTCCCGAGGACATGCAGCTCTCTCTATATGAATGATGTACTGATGATGACTTTCTCCCGGGTAAAATATTCTGGAGGTAAAATAGTCCCCCATTCGGATCTCCGGGTGGGGACTACATGAGAGGGGGTGATCATCAGGAAGATGGATACTGACATTCTGCGAGTCGGAGCATGGAATGTTAGAAGTTTGAATCGTTGTGGAAGGCTAGAGAATCTGAAAAGGGAGATGGATAACTACAGTTAGATGTAGTTGGTATAAGTGAAGTACGTTGGCAGGAAGAATAGGATTTTTGGTCTGGCAACTACAGAATTATCACCACAAAAAAACAGGGGAAATGCACGAGTTGGTTTAATAATGAATAAGAAAATAGGGCAGCGGGTAAGCTACTACGACCAGCATAGTGAAAGAATTATTGTTATCAAGATAGACACCAAACCAATGCCCACCACAATAGTGCAGCTCTATATACCTACTAGTTCAGCGGATGATGAGGAAATCGAAAGAATATACAAAGAGATAGAAGATTTAATACAATATGTAAAAGGTAATGAGAATATAATTGTGATGGAAGACTGGAATGACACAACAGACTTAATTAGCAACAATTTAAACAAATTCAGCAAATTGAGTCAAACTGAAATTGAAGAATTTCTGACCATCTTAAAACTGGTTTTACACAATTATTTTAGCTTTGACAATATCATTTATTAGCAAACGGTTTGACCATTAGTTCTTAAAAGAAATAAGTTTCATAATGATAGATCCGTATTGAACTGTGATTACAATAGAGTAAAATAATATATTATTATTGGTCCACCTTTTCAATACAAAATGAAAATTACATAGGGACTAGTTTTGACCTAGTAATAGGTCATCATCAGCCTGAAGTAAGTCAAAGATCGAAGAAAACATAAACAATGTAAACACAAGTACAGTCTCTTTAAAGGTACATACCAAGTGGGAAGTTGAGTAGAGATATATTAAAAATAATAACTCATCCAAATTGACGAAGCACTGAGCGGAATTTATGTAAAGTTCGGTGCGCCGTATATTATAAAAGACCACTGTGCACTAAATGATGCAATAAAGAAGAATAGTAGGTTGAATGCTGGCTTCTTCTTAGCTGTTGTATAATCGAAGAAGATTACGTCGTGTTTTATAAGGTATTGATAGACGTCAAAATACATGGATGTTAGAAGGCTCTTCAGTTTTTTTGAACATGGCAATAGTTGCGTGTGGAGGCTTAGGAAACCAGAGAAGCGTTATATTATGTTAAAAAATAGAGATCCTTAATAAAGTCCCGTGCGTTGTATAAATTGTGGAAATGGAAATCGAAAAAACTTGGTTCTTAAGCGATAATGTTGTTCATTCAGAGATCGATTGAAAATAAAGAATCGTAACATAGTCTTCTCAAGATGTTCATAAACCAGAGTTAATAGACGATGCGAAGTATGATGCTAGGAGAAAGCTCTTCTGATTCTGGAATCTTGAAGGACGATGGATGTTTCACGAGGTGGAGCAACATATATGGAGTTAAATAAAGGTGGAAATAAATTCGCAGTTCAATGCGGATCATAAATTTGATTCTGAATAAAAGACAGTAAGATTTTTTTTTTTTTTTTTTTTAAATATGTCAAAAGGAAAACTCAAGCGTGATGTGATGAGCTGAAGAGAGAAACGGAGGTAGGAAAGGATCAAAGGAAATTTTGAGGAGGTGAGGGAAGAAAAATGAAGGCAGGAGAAGAATATATAATTTTTTTTTTTTTTTTTTGAGCAGGTGAAGGAAGGAAAATAAAGGTCTGAGTTTTTTTTTTTTTTTTTTTTTTTTTTTTTTTGCTGAAGAGTGAAACGGAGGTAGGTAAGGATCAACGGATTTTTTTTTTTTTATCTGAAGAGAGAAACGAAGGTAGGTAAGGATCAAAGGATTTTTTTATTTAGCTGAAGAGAGAAACGAAGGTAGGTAAGGATCAAAGGATTTTTTTTTTTTTTTGAGGTGAAGGAAGGAAAATAAAGGTCTGAGAATTTTTTTTTTATTTTTTTATTTTTTTTTTTAAGGTGGGGCTGAGGGATGTGGGAATATGGAAGAATGATTAAGAAAAGTGCTAAAAATAGAATGAACAATCGGACCTTTAATATTAGATTTTGATTGTCTGAAAAGTTGAATTAGCAGGTCAAAAAGAATGTTTGATTTTTCGGAAATGTCATTGAGATTGAAATTGGGATTGAAATATTGGTCTAAATTTATAAAGCAATTCTCTGTTATGTTAAGGAGGGGTCCTTTATTCATAATTTTGAGAATTGTCATATCTTGTTTAATGTCAGTAAATTTATGATTACAATCATTCATGTGCTGACCAACTGCAGAAAATTTATTGTGTTTTTGGGCATTGACATGTTCAAGGTATCGTATTTTAAAGTTTCTTCCTGTTTGTCCGATATAAGAAGAATTGCAGCTGTTGCATTTGAACCTATATACACCAGATTTTGAAAAAGGGTCAGTTCTATTAACAGATGATGAGTTGTGTAAGACATTAGCGTTATTATTGTTGGTTTTGAAGGAGATTTTAACATCATGTTTTTTAAAAACGTTAGTGACCTTGTAAATATCTTTATTGAACGTGAAGGTAGAAAATGAAGAAATTTTTGGTTTTTCTTTTTTCAGAGTGGTTAAAGGACGATGTTTGTATTTATTGATAATACTTTCAATGAAAGAACTATTGTAACCATTGAGTTTTGCGATCATACGGATATTGTTCAATTCTTTTTTAAGATCACATTCTGACATTGGGACCGTATAGGCTCGATGAACCATACTATTATAAGCAGCTCTTTTATGGATTTGTGGATGATAGGAAACTTGATGAATAGTGGAAGATGTTTGGGTAGGCTTTCTGAAGATGTTGAATTTTAAGGAATATAGATGCCTAATGATGGTTAAGTCTAAAAAATTTATTCTTTGTTCAGATTCAGATTCGAGCGTAAATTTTATGTGTGGGTCGATATTATTAAGGCTGATAAGAGTAGAAGCTGCGTCTGTTGTGCTTTCATCTAGAATTACCAAAGTATCATCAACATATCTAGCCCAAAAAAGAATATTAATGAAGTTATTATTATTATCAATTTTAGTATGTTCTAAAAAATCTAAGTAGATTTCAGCTAGGATGCCCGAAGCCGGCGATCCCATGGCCAAACCTTCCTGCTGGTAGATAATACCGTCGAAAGTGAAATAGTTATTGTTTAAAACCAATTTCAGGATAGACATAAAGTCTTGTATTTCTAAAGCACTTAGGTGACTGTATTTGCCTAAATTGTTTTCAATTATAGGGTATAATTTAGAGGTTTGAATACTAGGATACATATTAACAACGTCAAAAGAGTGAAGGGAATGGTTAGGTTGGATATGAAAGTTATTAAGATTCTCGATCAACTCTGTAGTATTTTTAATAGATTTTTTAGACAAAAAATGATAATATCTTCTTAGAAACTTTTGAATGAATTGAGAAGCATTATAAAGAGGACTTGGTCTGTAATTGATGATCGGGCGGATAGGGATGCCGGGTTTGTGTATCTTAGGAAGGGCTTTAGCGGTTGGAAGACTTGGATTCATGCTAATAAATTTAGTTTTTTCTTGTTCAGTTAAAAGGAATGAAGTATTTTTAAGAGTTTGTTTAAGAAGGCGTTGGATTTTTTGAGTAGGGTCTTTTTTAACAACAGTGAACGAAATATCAGAAAAGAATTCTTTAGTCTTATTAATATAATTGTTTCTTTCCATTATAACAGTGGTATTGCCTTTATCGGCCTTAGTGACAATAAGATTATTATCAGAAATCTTCTTTTTGAGAGCGCGTAATCGCTTTTGATCAATGAATGATTCTTTAATGTCGCTAGGGATGTTGGAGTTCGTACTTGAGTTAAGAATGTCGTTAATTTTACGTTTAACTTCGAACCTAACTTCATCCTGTTTTTCGAGAGGTAATTTACTGATGGCTAGTTCAGATTCTAAGATCATAGTAGTAGAGCTGTCAAGTTTATTAAGATTAGGCCAATTATGATTAGGACCTTTGGCTAAAATTGAATTATCGTCATCATTCAGAGGAACATTGGATAAATTAATAATTGGTGGATGAAATTGAATCGTTGTGCTAGAGGAATTTCTATTATTAGTAGCAAGGGTGTTATTAGATTTAGAACCTTTTAGTATACTAAGTTTCTTATCTAAGGTTTCCTAAGCCTCCACACGCAACTATTGCCATGTTCAAAAAAACTGAAGAGCCTTCTAACATCCATGTATTTTGACGTCTATCAATACCTTATAAAACACGACGTAATCTTCTTCGATTATACAACAGCTAAGAAGAAGCCAGCATTCAACCTACTATTCTTCTTTATTGCATCATTTAGTGCACAGTGGTCTTTTATAATATACGGCGCACCGAACTTTACATAAATTCCGCTCAGTGCTTCGTCAATTTGGATGAGTTATTATTTTTAATATATCTCTACTCAACTTCCCACTTGGTATGTACCTTTAAAGAGACTGTACTTGTGTTTACATTGTTTATGTTTTCTTCGATCTTTGACTTACTTCAGGCTGATGATGACCTATTACTAGGTCGAAACTAGTCCCTATGTAATTTTCATTTTGTATTGAAAAGGTGGACCAATAATAATATATTATTTTACTCTATTGTAATCACAGTTCAATACGGATCTATCATTATGAAACTTATTTCTTTTAATTACTTAGCCAACCAGGCAAAACGTAAAGCGTATTTATACTTAGGTTTAAAAGTTAAAATAGCCAAATTAGGCAAGGATATCGAGTTTCTTAAACAATGTATTACGTATAATTTGACACCTAATTTTCTCAAAGGCAACTTAAAAAGATTTCGACCTTCGCCTCACATTGCTAAGACCCAAATTAAAACGAACAAAATTTGGCTAAAAGAAGAAATTAAATTCCTATACAAGAAAAAATCTTTCTTAAATCATAGATTATATGAAACTCACCTCGTAGCTGCAAATTCACTTTCAAGTGTTCAATGGAATTTATTTCAATCTCTAATTGATAATAGACTTTTCAACATATTAGCTAAGAAACAGAAAACCTTAGATAAGAAACTTAGTATACTAAAAGGTTCTAAATCTAATAACACCCTTGCTACTAATAATAGAAATTCCTCTAGCACAACGATTCAATTTCATCCACCAATTATTAATTTATCCAATGTTCCTCTGAATGATGACGATAATTCAATTTTAGCCAAAGGTCCTAATCATAATTGGCCTAATCTTAATAAACTTGACAGCTCTACTACTATGATCTTAGAATCTGAACTAGCCATCAGTAAATTACCTCTCGAAAAACAGGATGAAGTTAGGTTCGAAGTTAAACGTAAAATTAACGACATTCTTAATTCAAGTACGAACTCCAACATCCCTAGCGACATTAAAGAATCATTCATTGATCAAAAGCGATTACGCGCTCTCAAAAAGAAGATTTCTGATAATAATCTTATTGTCACTAAGGCCGATAAAGGCAATACCACTGTTATAATGGAAAGAAACAATTATATTAATAAGACTAAAGAATTCTTTTCTGATATTTCGTTCACTGTTGTTAAAAAAGACCCTACTCAAAAAATCCAACGCCTTCTTAAACAAACTCTTAAAAATACTTCATTCCTTTTAACTGAACAAGAAAAAACTAAATTTATTAGCATGAATCCAAGTCTTCCAACCGCTAAAGCCCTTCCTAAGATACACAAACCCGGCATCCCTATCCGCCCGATCATCAATTACAGACCAAGTCCTCTTTATAATGCTTCTCAATTCATTCAAAAGTTTCTAAGAAGATATTATCATTTTTTGTCTAAAAAATCTATTAAAAATACTACAGAGTTGATCGAGAATCTTAATAACTTTCATATCCAACCTAACCATTCCCTTCACTCTTTTGACGTTGTTAATATGTATCCTAGTATTCAAACCTCTAAATTATACCCTATAATTGAAAACAATTTAGGCAAATACAGTCACCTAAGTGCTTTAGAAATACAAGACTTTATGTCTATCCTGAAATTGGTTTTAAACAATAACTATTTCACTTTCGACGGTATTATCTACCAGCAGGAAGGTTTGGCCATGGGATCGCCGGCTTCGGGCATCCTAGCTGAAATCTACTTAGATTTTTTAGAACATACTAAAATTGATAATAATAATAACTTCATTAATATTCTTTTTTGGGCTAGATATGTTGATGATACTTTGGTAATTCTAGATGAAAGCACAACAGACGCAGCTTCTACTCTTATCAGCCTTAATAATATCGACCCACACATAAAATTTACGCTCGAATCTGAATCTGAACAAAGAATAAATTTTTTAGACTTAACCATCATTAGGCATCTATATTCCTTAAAATTCAACATCTTCAGAAAGCCTACCCAAACATCTTCCACTATTCATCAAGTTTCCTATCATCCACAAATCCATAAAAGAGCTGCTTATAATAGTATGGTTCATCGAGCCTATACGGTCCCAATGTCAGAATGTGATCTTAAAAAAGAATTGAACAATATCCGTATGATCGCAAAACTCAATGGTTACAATAGTTCTTTCATTGAAAGTATTATCAATAAATACAAACATCGTCCTTTAACCACTCTGAAAAAAGAAAAACCAAAAATTTCTTCATTTTCTACCTTCACGTTCAATAAAGATATTTACAAGGTCACTAACGTTTTTAAAAAACATGATGTTAAAATCTCCTTCAAAACCAACAATAATAACGCTAATGTCTTACACAACTCATCATCTATTAATAGAACTGACCCTTTTTCAAAATCTGGTGTATATAGGTTCAAATGCAACAGCTGCAATTCTTCTTATATCGGACAAACAGGAAGAAACTTTAAAATACGATACCTTGAACATGTCAATGCCCAAAAACACAATAAATTTTCTGCAGTTGGTCAGCACATGAATGATTGTAATCATAAATTTACTGACATTAAACAAGATATGACAATTCTCAAAATTATGAATAAAGGACCCCTCCTTAACATAACAGAGAATTGCTTTATAAATTTAGACCAATATTTCAATCCCAATTTCAATCTCAATGACATTTCCGAAAAATCAAACATTCTTTTTGACCTGCTAATTCAACTTTTCAGACAATCAAAATCTAATATTAAAGGTCCGATTGTTCATTCTATTTTTAGCACTTTTCTTAATCATTCTTCCATATTCCCACATCCCTCAGCCCCACCTTAAAAAAAAAATAAATAAAATAAAAAAAAAAATTCTCAGACCTTTATTTTCCTTCCTTCACCTCAAAAAAAAAAAAAATCCTTTGATCCTTACCTACCTTCGTTTCTCTCTTCAGCTAAATAAAAAAATCCTTTGATCCTTACCTACCTTCGTTTCTCTCTTCAGATAAAAAAAAAAAAAATTCCGTTGATCCTTACCTACCTCCGTTTCACTCTTCAGCAAAAAAAAAAAAAAAAAACTCAGACCTTTATTTTCCTTCCTTCACCTCCTCAAAAAAAAAAAAATTATATATTCTTCTCCTGCCTTCATTTTTCTTCCCTCACCTCCTCAAAATTTCCTTTGATCCTTTCCTACCTCCGTTTCTCTCTTCAGCTCATCACATCACGCTTGAGTTTTCCTTTTGACATATTAAAAAAAAAAAAAAAAATCTTTCTGTCTTTTATTCAGAATCAAATTTATGATCCGCATTGAACTGCGAATTTATTTCCACCTTTATTTAACTCCATATATGTTGCTCCACCTCGTGAAACATCCATCGTCCTTCAAGATTCCAGAATCAGAAGAGCTTTCTCCTAGCATCATACTTCGCATCGTCTATTAATTCTGGTTTATGAACATCTTGAGAAGACTATGTTACGATTCTTTATTTTCAATCGATCTCTGAATGAACAACATTATCGCTTAAGAACCAAGTTTTTTCGATTTCCATTTCCACAATTTATACAACGCACGGGACTTTATTAAGGATCTCTATTTTTTAACATAATATAACGCTTCTCTGGTTTCCTAAGCCTCCACACGCAACTATTGCCATGTTCAAAAAAACTGAAGAGCCTTCTAACATCCATGTATTTTGACGTCTATCAATACCTTATAAAACACGACGTAATCTTCTTCGATTATACAACAGCTAAGAAGAAGCCAGCATTCAACCTACTATTCTTCTTTATTGCATCATTTAGTGCACAGTGGTCTTTTATAATATACGGCGCACCGAACTTTACATAAATTCCGCTCAGTGCTTCGTCAATTTGGATGAGTTATTATTTTTAATATATCTCTACTCAACTTCCCACTTGGTATGTACCTTTAAAGAGACTGTACTTGTGTTTACATTGTTTATGTTTTCTTCGATCTTTGACTTACTTCAGGCTGATGATGACCTATTACTAGGTCGAAACTAGTCCCTATGTAATTTTCATTTTGTATTGAAAAGGTGGACCAATAATAATATATTATTTTACTCTATTGTGACCATTAGTTCGCCGGCTTAGTGATTTGGCCGATATTTATTTGGATAAATCTTAATAATACTGATTTCAACAACATATGTTGATTACATATATGACATAATAGATCATAGAACCACAAATACAGCCTACATTCTTGCTTAACTAAAAGCCTTAGACCCGCACGTTTTTACTCTAGAATCCGAAACCCACCAATCTTTGAATTATGTAGATTTAACTATTACCAGACATTCAAATGATTTGCATTACAATATTTACACAAAACCAACACAAACTGCTAATAATATCCAGCAAGATTCTTTGCATCCCCAGTCACACAAAAAAGCCACTTATTACAGCATGGTACATAGAGCTTTTATTATTTCTTTATCCAAAATATATCATACAAAAGAATTTAATATTATCCATGCAATAGCTAGAAATAATGGGTACAACAAACAGTTTATTGACAAAGTAATTAATCAAATAAAAAATTATCTTCACTTTTATTAAAGAAACAGCACACAAAAAGATATATATACTTCCTTCATGTTTAATAATGATAATATATATGAGATTACCAACATTTTTAAAAGACGTAACTTGAATATAGCTTACAAAACTAATAATTCTTCCATCTTTTACAACACATATTAATTTAATCAACATACATAATAAATTTCTCAATTCTGGAATTTATAAACATAAGTGTAATAACTGCAACGCAACATGTTGGTCAGACAGGCAGAGCATGTTAATGCTAAAAAATATAATTGGTTTTCTGGCATGAGTCAAAATATGTCTTGATTCCAATCATCAATTCACATCTATCAGCCAAGATATGGACAACTTAAAGGTCGCAGACAAAGGCACTCTGCTCAATATTCTTGAAAACTGTTTCATTCATTTAGAACAATATTTTAATCCCAATTACAATCTCAATGAAATTTCTGAAAAGTCCAACATTTTATTTGACGTAATCATTCCTGTCTATAACAAAAATTTAGTACAAACAGAAGCTCCAATATCCCTACCAGCCTCTCACCACTCCTACATCCCCTTTCAGCTTCCCCTCCTGTAACCTGAACTCCTACCAACAGCCTCTACTTTGATATAACAATCAATGTGGCGCACTCCACCGGTGTTGAAAGAAACCCATGAAACTGAGTGAGAGGGGCGTAAGTGCTGTATAATACACGTCTTGTCCAACTCGTTGGCTGAATGGTCAGCATACTGGCCTTCAGTTCAGAGGTCCTGGGTTTGATTCCCGGCCGGATCGGGGATTTTAACCTCCATTGGTTAATTCCAATGGCCCGGGGGCTGGGTGTTTGTGTTGTCACTAACATCCCTGCAACTCACACAGCACACATAACACTATCCTCCACAATAACACGCAGTTACCTACACTTGGCAGATGCCGCCCACCCTCATCGGAGGGTCTGCCTTACAAGGGCTGCACTCGGCTAGAAATAGCCACACGAAATTAATAATTAATAGAAGTCTTTTCATTTCTTTTTCTTCAACAAAGCAGCGGTTTGATTCTCCTTTTCTCTTTTCTTTTTCCAGACATCTTTTCTGGATACACATATCTGATCCATACTGACAGCCTACAAACATCTACCGGACCATTGTGTTCCACAGTTCTATTTCATAGATGTCCCATTCAGACAATTTTCAAGTTTGTCAAATATATTTTCTCATTACAAGTCACAGTGTTAATCAAGATTATAACAGGTTCCTACAGCTATAACTTGAACAAAACAGCGCCATTAACTTAACAAACATTTTCTTCTGAATAACATTACATTATATTACAACTGATGGACATTGGTGTCACTCTTCAAAATATTTTTCACCAAAGACTCGTGATTTGTAAAAGGGTTGTCATTTGTTAGATGTTTTGTATTTTTAAGTATTAATTATGCCAACTTTGTCTATGTAATGGCTGAGGATGACCTCAAGTAAGGTTGAAACTAGTACCATTAATGTTTTAATGAGAATATAGCCAATTTTTTACAACAATTTAGTTATATTGCCATTGATATTCACGTATTGAATAGGTGGACCCACTCTTACCCCATTTAATATAGCCTCTCAAGTAAGGCTGATATCACATATGGTATTCACAGACATGACAGGATGAACAGACAAGGTGGTGGAGTTGCCCTATACTGTAAATCTATGTTCAAGAGTAGAGTTGTAGATATTTTGTTGTCGCAAAAAAACTGTTCCTGAATATATGTTTGTAGAGGTGATCGTCAATACTGTAAAAATACTGGTAGGTGTAGTATATAGGCCTCCTGATGAAGTGTGGAACTTCCGTAACTTAGAAGACAGCTTACCGAGACTGCTACCATCACACAAGCGCATGATTCTTTTTGGAGATTTTTGACACAAATTTATTAACCACAAGCAGCGATGCCTTATGACTACAAATTATTTTTATCCTGTGGTATGACTATATCGCCCTTTGAACTCCCCCCACCATGTCCATACTTCCACCATTTCCGCTGATACATTCAGAGACTTAGCAATAACGAACAACCCCCAAAAAATCCTTCACCACGGTCAAGTATTTGTTTCTGACATATCCAAACAAGACCTCACATACTTAGCACACCTACTGAAAAATGTAGTGCTTAGAGACTTTAAAAACATGAACTTAACACAACTGAGACAAGGTACACAAGACTGCCTCTGGTATGACATAAAAATAATGAGCAACATTGAAGAGAAAGTAGGAATATATAATTCTTAATTCCCATATACATGAATTGTACAACAAACATGCTCCCAAGCGTAGTGTGAAGGTAAAACATCTGCCCTGTCCTTGGCTGACTAATGATGTTAAGACTATGATGAAAGAACGAGATGCACTACACCGATGCTATAAGCAGGCTCAACTAGCTGACGTACATGAGCAGTACCTTGTTCTTTGAAACTGAATTTAACTAGTAATTCGTAATAAGAAATGTAATTATTTCTGGCATTTAAACAAAAACACTGGTTCCACATGGTGACAACTTCGGTCACTTGGTATAGCAAACCACTTGTGAAGCACACTGATCCTGAGGTGTCCCTTGATGAATTAAATACATATTTCTCCATGGAACGTCTCACTCCTGAGACACCGACAGTACAAATATATATATATATATATTAAAACAACGATCTCCAGCCCATCCTTTATTTGAATTTGATAGTGTTAGAGAGCATGAAGTAAGAAGGGAAGTTATGTCAATTAAATCTCATGCAACAGGAGATGATGAAATTCCTATTTCATTCTTGACCTGCATAACTGACATAATATTGCCCATTATTATATATTTATTTAATACATGCCTTACTTCATGCAATATCCTGCTTAAATGGAAAGAGTCACTCATTGTTCCAGTCCCAAAAATCTCTCCAGCAAGCAAATACATCTGACTACTGACATGTGTGCATTTCACAGCACTTTCTAAGGTTCTGGAGAAAATAATGCGTAAACAAATTGTTCAATACTTGGAAAAACAATCCATTCTTCCACACAGTATGAAAATAACACTTATTCAAACACTCATTGCTTTCCAATAATAATTTATTACTGTGATGATGTACTAACCAATACAAATGTAGAACAAACAATGAGACTTCAAAGGGCATGAATTCTTGCAGAAGTTTTATATTTTCTTGGAATTTTAGAAACATATTTCCCCTGATTATAAGAAGCTATCCTGGCTGAAAATCAATAAACTACGAAACCTACATACTGCAACATTAATATTTTGCCTTCTGAATGAATCTACACCTAAATACCTATCCCCAAATTTTAATTTCCTTTCGTCTATCAGTGGACAATACCAGATCGACTTCTACCCTTATGACACCCTTTAATCACTCATCTGTATACAGCTGCTCCTTTCAGGTGTCTGGGGCAGGGCTATGGAACATAGCCGTCAGTATACGCAACAGCACTTAATAAACAAACAAACAAACAAACAAACAAACAAACAAACAAACAAACAAACAAACAAACAAACAAATAAATAAATAAATAAATAAATAAATAAATAATACTTCATTGGGCTGGTTAGCGTGCGATTAAACTAAACTGTAGGGTCAATAATATATCCATTGATGTTGTTTTTGAAGGCTATTATATCAATCCTACAGGTACTGCTGTTCTCCGATAACCCATGGACGTATCTGTAGTGTTCAGTGCAAGACCATTAAATCCATCAAAAATAAATCGTAATGGGGCAAGCTTATCATACTGTTAAAATCACGGGAATAGAACCAGCTTTTGGGTGGTTAGGCTGTGTGTATTTGCAGTTTCGTCTAGATGTGCCATTTGGGCTCATCAGTTGGATTGGCATGACCCGGCATGACCATGCTTAGCAGTGATTCTCTCAGCTGCTGCTGCTACTACTAAACATTTTCATTCCTCCCCTGAAGGGGGAGGCGGGCCTCTTAGACAGTGACGCTGTCTCTCAGGCCGGGAGATTTGTTACGGTGAAGGTGACGGGGTGGGCGGCCGTGGCCTATACTACGAACTGTCCCGGCATTCGCCTTAGTGCAGGAGAATGGGAAACCACGGAAAACCATTCTCAGGACAGCCGACAGGTGGGGCCAGCCGTGAAGTCCAGCACTATACCCCAGGTCCGTCTCCCGAATGCAGAGGCGTAGAGCCACGGTAGAGCCGTTGGCTGGTCAGAGTACAGAGCTGTTGGACCCTGGGCAAGCCATGGCCTCTTAAGGGATGAAATCCACTCTGCATCAACCGACGCAGACAACTGCGTGGTCCCTCCGTATTAGCAAGTAGGGACTGCTAACCTGCTAAAGGAGAAGTGAATTCTCCATTTTCAAAATATGTACTCCCCATGGAGATACAATTTCAAAAATGGCTTTCACACCTGCAGATCTTAAAATCACGGGAATAGAACCAGCTTTTGGGTGGTTAGGCCATGTACATTTGCAGAGTTTCGCCCAGATGTGCCATTTGGGCTGATCAATTGGATTGGCACGCCCCTCCAAGACTCTGCTTAGCAGTGGCAGACCGACTGCATGGTCCCTTCGTGTTAGCAAGTAGGGATATCTAACCTGCTAAAGGAGAAGTGAAATCTCCGTTTAAAAAAATATATACTCCCCATGGAGATAAAATTTCAAAAATGGCTATTTTTGAAATTATCGTACTATTGTTGTCTGTCTTTATGTGTCATTATATTATAACATCTTTCTTATTCTTTGTAGAGACATAGTGGTTGGAAGAAATTCTACACCTGTAAAATCCTTTGCATATAAATCGTCTAAATTTTGAGGAGATGACGCAGGGCACCAGCCACATAAAGAAGGCCTAACAAGACTTCCATCTCTGAAGCATCCCTTTCACACTTGTAGTTACCTCTGTTAAGCTTGATTCATATATTTGTACAGTTCACAATTTCTTCAATTAGAACTGAATCAAAAAAGAAACTCCAGGTTTCTAGCACATATTTTGCGTGATATACCTGTCTTCTAACACAAGGAATGTGGTCTCTGATTATATTATGAGCTTTGATTCTCACATTTTGCATTGAGCAGTCCGTAAGTTCCAGATTTCAAGATCGTAAGTATTAAACAGAAGTTAACATAAATATTCTAAATATTTGAGTATCATTTGATATAATCTGATGATGTTCTTTCAAGAATGAAACATGTCATTCTCTGTTTAATAGTGTGTATTTTTATTCCCTGTCTAACCCTAGACCTGGCAACTGTTGAATATTCGACACAATTGGCCCCTGCTACAGTGGCACTGTCGAATAATCGACATGTTCATATTTGTTCTCGTAATTTCCTCATTTCTTCAACAACAAATGTCATGACAGTCTACTTCTTGTCATTCTCGATGTCGACAACAGCCGTGAGTTCAGTTTCATTCATATTTACGATCTCTCTGGTTGCAATTTCACAGAAATAAATGAGTGCAGTTTTCCAACGATATGTTTGAGAATCATTTCTGTAATATTTGTAAACAAACCTACGCGGACTCTACTTTGCTATTCTATTTCATTTTATATTGTAGTTTTCCGTTTGGTGCGAGTTATTTACTACTGTATATATATTGTTTTTTGATTTATTATCTACATATTTAGTACAGTATGTATCTACATGTGGCATCTTCACTTCATTATGGAAAAATTAGTAATGGATTAGTGCGAAATTTGTTGGAAGATGAAAGTGGCACATCTGACTTTGAGATTAATGAGAATGAACCGACAGATTCAGAGTCAGATTTGGAATGTTTATCAGCTTCTTCTTCGGATCAATATTAGAAAGTGAAAGCGATGACAAACCTCCCATAAAGCAACCTATCATAAAAACGTGGTCTAGGGGCACACCTCCAAATGTCTGTCAATACATATTCCCTAATATTTTCAAGAATACACCACTCAGAGAGATGAAAATTTTGCTAGTACATTACAGATTCATTATTGACAATCCGCCCGACTCATTGGCTAAATGGTCGGCATACTGGCCTTCGGTTCAGAGGGTCCCAGGTTCGATTCCCGGCTGGGTTGGGGATTTTAACCTTCACTGGTTAATTCCAGTGGCTCGGGGGTTGGGTGTTTGTGCTGTCCCCAATATCCCTGCAACTCACACACCACACACAACACTATCCTCCACCACAATAACATGCAGTTACCTAGACATGGCAGATGCCACCCACCCTCATCGGAGGGTCTGCCTTGCAAGTCTGCACACAGCTAGAAACAGCCACATGAAATTATTATTATTACTGACAATCTGTATATCTCAGTTTGTTTGTGATATGTGGACATATGATCAAAAATTTTATTATTTTGAATTTAGGAATTACACTTTTTGAACAAACTGTACGTTTCTCTAGTAAAAACATTTATGGAATTTCGTGTCACCACAACAATCTTATCGTTCTTAAAATATGATTCTTCTTTTTTCTTACGAAAGAAAAATATCACACGAGAACACTTACTTCTTTGTATAACAACTTTATTATCACTACGATACATACACTGTTCTCTTCAATCGTCCTTTTTTTCCTATCCTCTCAGTTCCGATCTTTTTTTCCCTAAAAACAATCGCTCATTTTAAAAAAAAAACAAAGAATATATACATGTTTCATACCAATGACGTATTGGTGATGTTTCTTGGCGCCATATTGGGAGTCTTTGTGTTAATACATCCAATGCTATGTCACAAGTCTTTAAAAATCCTGTCCACTGGTACCTGATTCATCATAAACTGAGCATGCTAATATATAAGCAGGATAAGTATATGGACATTATACATCCTGGGACACAAAACGTTAATATATTAACACAATTTATAGATCATTGCAACTCCTATTATTTTATCTATTATATTAAATATGATTATTGAAGATTTTACCACAATTAGGATATCGGACCTATGACAATTATCCCCCCTAAAACCTTCAATATCCTGGACCTTTCTTTCTCTAGGTCTTAAATTACATCTAGGTGTCCTGATATCTGTCTTCATCTCTCTTATCCTCCAATGTAGGTATCAGTGTGTGTTGATCCTCCCTGGTTTCCCCATTCTTCTGGGGCCCCTTAGAGAGAGTCCACTCTACGGTCTCTCCGCCTTCTTGTAGGGGTCGAGATAAGACCTTCAATTCCGACGTATGCACCTTCGTCGTCTGTGTAGTCTTCAGGAGATACACACCATATCCCAACTTTTTATCCACCTGAAAGGTCCGAGCTACTTTTGAGCCATCCCAGCGTGGAACTTTTGAAGCTTGTTGCTGAGGTGATGGTTTAGACGAAGAACTAGTGTTCCAGGCCTGAATTCCCTTTCCTCTGTGGCATCGCTGTTCTCGGCTTCTCTCCTTGAACGCTCTTCAGCTTGGTGGTGTGCCTGTTGAATCTGCTTGCTGGCTCCACACAAGCCATGTATCAGGATCCTCCGGTTCCTCTCCTTGTCCATGGATGAAGTTCCAGTCACCAGTTCCCTTAATTGGACGTCTAAGGAAAAGTTCTGCAGGTGAGAAACCCATGACGCGATTAACCCGCTGTCTGAAGGCCAGAAGGGACTCGTGTAGCTGTTGGTCCCACTTGGTATGTTCTCTGTCGACCAAGTGAATTCGAAACATCATCTTTACCTCCTGGTTTCTCCCTTCGGTGGGATTCACCTGTGGATCGTAGATCGGTGACGTCCAGTGTTCAATTCGCCGCTCTGACAAAGTTTGCAACCACTGTCTCGAAGTGAACTGTCTGCCATTGTCCGTGAGTAGACAATGAGGATACCCACAACGACTGAAGACTTCCGTCCTTAAGAGTTGTAGGATACTTACCGATGTAGCTTCAGGGATGGCGAATGCTTCCAGCCACCTGGTGAATAGATCAGTCACCACGAGGGTCCCTGTTTTTCCCCGAGATGTCCTAGGGAAGGGCCCCATAAGGTCAATGGCGAGG
The DNA here is from genome assembly GCF_040414725.1 of Anabrus simplex. Lineage (NCBI taxonomy): Eukaryota > Metazoa > Arthropoda > Insecta > Orthoptera > Tettigoniidae > Anabrus > Anabrus simplex. Next base: position 129,980,380 of record NC_090271.1, on the reverse strand, counting down.
ACCTCCCAAATTGATGTGGTAGGAGTCCTCTCATGCTGGTACTCGCATTCTGGTTGTTCTACCAATATAAATGGTCTGTTATTGGACACTATAAATTTTTTCCAGCTAACTCATTCCTGGTTGCCAACTTTTCGCCCCAGTGTGCTAAGTTGGGCTCATCAGTTGATAAATAGTACAACCACCAAGACGCAATGCTAGTGTATACCGTGCAGGCCACTGCGTAGGCTACTTGGAGCCACCGGCAGTGCCAATGCACTATGAGAGACTTAGTCTCATTACCAAAAATTGATGCCTGCCTGGCCATCAGATGATATAGATGTTGATTCCCATAGGGAACCTGAAATATTTGTCCCGAATGAGTAAATTTATAATACCAATATAGTTAGTCCGTTATTAGACATTATAAATTTTCCAGCTAACTCATTCCTGGTTGCTGGCATTTCACCCCAGTGTGCTAAATTGGACTCATCAGTTGGTAAATAGCACACCCACCAAGACGCATGGCTAGTGCCTACCGTAGAGGCCACTGAGTAGGCTACTTGGAGCCACCGGCAGTGCCAATGCACTACGAGAGACTTAGTCTCATTACCAAAAATTGATGCCTGCCTGGCCATCAGATGATATAGATGTTGATTCCCATAGGGAACCTGAAATATTTGTCCTGAATGAATAAATTTATCATACCAATATAAATGGTCCGTTATTGGACATTATAAATTTTCCAACTAACTCATTCCTGATTGCCAGCATTTCGCCCCAGTGTGCTAAGTTGGGCTCATCAGTTGGTAAATAGCACACCTACTAAGACTCATGGCTAGTGCATACCGCTGTTAAATTTAAGGTTAGGTTTGATCGTAAAAATAATTACAATAAAAATAAATATAAATGATGAAATAAATAAAGAAATAATACATTTTAAGAACACCAACATAGTAAAACTTCTAGGAAAAATGTTCTTAGAAACGCGAACTATACATGTCGCTTATAAATATGTTTAAAGTTGTCACAAGAAAGTCCAACATCTGGGCGATTTGCACACGTTTCATGTGTGGTTTTGCATCCACTTTCGCAATAAACTTTAATTTTTCATCATCTGTAAACTGTTTAGCTTTCTGCTTCTTCTTCATAACTTGATGTCCTGCAAACCACTATGCGTAAGTACAGTAGGCCTAATAAATTTATGTACGTTGTTACACAATTCATTTACGAACATAAAAATAAGCACCAATATGTCAGCTGTATACATAAGTACAGTACGCCTAATTTAGGTACGTTGTTACCAACGTAAATAGGCCTAATTTACATATATAAGTCACTCAGGCCTCTTTCAGACGGCACAGGAGTAAAACGCGCCCGTGTGTATGTGCGGGTGCACCCGCTTCCGTTGCCTCTTACATAAACAACAGGTCGACTGGTGCAAAACTCCCCACACTTTCCAGCGGATCATTTTCAACCCTCTTTTCAGTGTGGTAATAAATATGGACAATCATAGTCTTCGTTTACACTTAAGAAAATACAAAAAATAGTTCACACATGCTGTGTCCTTCACATTTCGTTAGAGAAGAAGTTGGGTACAATTTTGAAGATACTCTCTCAATAATGGGTCTATATGATATCACGCTTTCCCAAACATGAGACCACTGGTATTTAAGACATTAAAGTGATTAAGTTCTCAATGTATATTTTGGGTTCTATAACCACCACTGCACATCACACAGGAAAAGAAAAAAGCACACGAATAACTTTTAAATTGAAAATGAGAAATAAATACTGTATGTCAAATGGGTGAGAGCAGGCCTGCTTTTGTTTATCATCTAAATCCATTGTTTTCTACTTTCTTATAGGTACACTATCGGGTTCTGTACTGATGTCACGAGCACGGTTGATACGTTGTATATGACGACATGCATAAAAACTACTGTCCAATAACAAGTAACTCCGGGCATGAGATCGCGGAGTCACCACGGACTGCCCGCTCAAACATTTCTCCCACATCATCTGAAAGATTCTATTTGAACAATCAGCTCTTAGTTTTGGCCTAGGCGGACCAGCGGCTAAGCGTGGAAGCAGGTCAAACCTGCGCCGTCTGAAACAGGCCTCATAAATGTAAAATTAAGTACCAATACGTCAGACGCAAAGAGAATAAGACTGGCTTGGGACTGGAGCCCCCTGCAGCTGTAGGTCGGCACGCAACCGCGCTCCGTGGCCGTAAAATTAAGTTCTCTACCAAATCCTTACCCAGGCCAGTTGTCGCTGGCGTAATGTGGCCGAGAAGGTAATTTAAATGGCTTATGGTGGGATATTACGAACGTACTAAAGAGTGACGTAAATGTGCTATCCATGTTTGTTTAGAATGTACTTAATAGGACACGTCCTGGAACTTTGGAATAATGGCGTAATAACCAGGGAAAAGCGCTAGAGAAGGACGTCTTAACCAGTTTCGACTGTAGGTCTTAGGACGATAATAGGATAGGAGTGGGAAGGAAGCATCTGTGGCCTTAAATAAGGTACAGTCCCAGCATTTGCCTGGCGTGAAAATGAGGTAACCATGGAAAACTATCTTGAGGGCTGCCGACAGTGGGTCTGAACCCACTATCTCCCGAATTCAAGCTCACAGCTGCGCGACCGTAACGACATAGCCAACTCACTCGGTCTAAGTGCCTTTGTTTGCTTTTAATAATCCACACTTAATCCCACAGTTCCCCAGTACAGTGAATGTCTTTTCCCTTGGAACTCTGTCATATGCCTTCTCTAGATCTATGAAACATAAATATAACTGTCTATTCCTCTCATAGCATTTTTTTTAATTACCTGGCGCATAGTGAAAATCTAATCCTGACAGCTCCCTTGTGGTCTGAAATCATACTGCTTATCATCCAACTTACTCTTAATCAGTGATTGCACTCCATCTTCCAGAATGCCAGTGAAAACCTTGCCTGGTATACTCATCAATTAAATACTTTGATAGCTTTTTGTTCTCTTGTTCATAGACAGGTGGAATTACTGATTTTGTCCAATCACAAGAATAGACTCCAGCATTCTGTAAATTGTTTGTAAATTGTGTGTAAATTTCTATGTGATGGTGTCATATTTTAAGGTAATGCTCAATCCACTATAAATTGTACTAGTAAGTAAGGTATTAAGGCATCTGAATTATTTAAGGTATGTGTCAATTTGTACATGAACGTGTTGTATTTACAATGGTAAGATAATAGTTAGCGTAAAAATTTTGAAATCTCAAGGTACATGTGAATTTGTATATGGCGGAGTTGTAATGCTAAGCTAGTTTTAAGTTCACTTCATTATCATACTACTGTAAGTGATCAATGCCAACGGGATCCTTCCCAATTGTGTGATGTATCTGTTAATAATAATAATAATAATAATAATAATAATAATAATAATAATAATAATAATAATAATAATAATAATAATAATAATAATAATAATAATTGGTCAGAGGAGCACAGGAAAGAATTCGGCGATAAAATGAAGGAATACTTGGCCAACAGGAAGGCTCAAGAGGCCACTAAGAACACAATCCAGTACGCTAAAATACGACAACAAAAACACAGCTAGAACACAAGCACCGTGGTCCACAGATGGCCTAAACGCAAAGAAATAATAATAATAATAATAATAATAATAATAATAATAATAATAATAATAATAATAATGTACCTTACACTAACACTCAATGCTAATGTTACTGCTCTATGAAGTCATGAAGTCATTTCATCCCTGTCTTCCCACTATATTTCAGGTCTAATTCCATCTGTTCCTTGCTGCTTTATGACAATGGCGTTTATTTACCAACCCTTTCACTTCCTCGAGCCTAATTTCACCAACATCTTTGAACTCCTCCCCATGAGCTTGGTTTTTTGTGGTGTCACAAGAAAGAATTCCTTTAATGTACAGATTATTTTAAAATATTCCTTCCATCTGTCCAGTGATTCCCTGGGATCTATTATGAGTTCACCTGATTTAAGCCAAAACACTTTCATTTCTTTTTTCAATCCCTTTCTAAAATTATTACTTTCCAGAAAGGTTTCCCTGCCACTTGACCTTGCCTTTCCAGATGATTACCATATCTTCCCATGAGTTCTTCTTAGATTCAACAATTATTTGCTTTGCTCTGTTTCTTTCATCTAAGAACAATTCCCTGTCTGAACCAGTCCTTGTTTGGAGCCATTTCTGATAGACCTTCCTTTTACATTTACAAGCTGCCTTCACCTCATCATTCTACCAAGATGCTTAATTTACCCATATTTACATACACAGTTGTTCCTAGGCATTCTCTTGCTGTTCCTATTACAACATCCCTGTATGGCACCCATTCTCTTTCTATACCATAAACCTGCTTACTGTCTGTTGTTTGGAACTTTTCACTAATCTCATCCATGTACTTCTGTCAAATTTCCTCGTCCTAGAGTTTCCTACTCTTAACATCCGCAGAGAGACTTCACTTTCTCTATCCTAGGCCTAGACATACTTAGTTCACTACAGATCAAATGGTGGTCTGTATCATCAAAGAATCCCCGGAATACCCGCACATTCCTAACACATTTCCTGAATCCAAAATCAGTTACGATATAGTCCCATGTGTAGTGGTCACCATGTGCTTGACGAATGTATTTGTAATTGATAATTCCATACTAGCACAAAAGTTAACGCTTCCCATTCCCATTAGCTTCCATAACCTCCCCAAATTTACCCATTACCTTTTCATATCCCTCTGTACTATTTCCAACTCTTGTATTGAAATCGCCCATTAGCACTATCCTATCCTTGCTGTTGAACTTGGCTACGATATCACTCAGTGATTCATAAAACATGCCAACTTCATCCTCATATGCACCTTCACCTTGCGAATACACTGAGACAATTATCATCCTAACTCCTCCAATTGCTAAATTTATCCACATCATATGCTCATGTATGTGCCTAACCGAAACAATGTTGAATGCAATAGTATTCCTGATGAACAGTCCCACCCCACACCTTTTTAATACCTGTTAAGAATACTTTATAATCTCTTTAACCTTTACCACTCGTCTGTCGGGTGAGGCCCGACATTACGAAATTCCCATTCCGGTCGCATGTCGGGGGAGACCCGACATGACATTTTATCACCCACCGCTCGTCTGCCGTTTCTTAGCCGACAAAATACACGATGATATACTGTACTGCCATATTTTGGTTCCGCGTGGAACTTTGTAGAATCCAGATACTATTTGACAGTCAATCAAAAATCTATTATTTAGATGGCAGTGTAGCCGTCAGCTGTCTACTCACGCACGATAGTAAGCAAACATGGTCAGCATGTGCGCTTCTAGTCATATATGTTGTATATGTCAGGCAACACACGAAACCACAGTATTTTCACACCTCTGCTCCTAATGAATATATCTAATAGCATTTCACGATGCCTAAAAGTGAACTGAAGATGGTCGGTTTGTGTACCGTAAGCCAACATGTACCTGATGCTGACGGCTGGCACAATTATAAATCAACAGATCCAGATTTCAAGAAATCGCCGTTTACAGTGGTTTCAGCCTACAAACTACTGTGAGGTATGAAACTAAAGACTGAATAGAGTTTCTTAATTGCTTTTTAGTGATAATTTGTACACTGAAATTATTAACGAAACCAATCCGTATCTAATAATAATAATAATAATAATAATAATAATAATAATAATAATAATAATAATAATAATAATAATAACAATAATAATAATGCAAAATTATTCGTCTTAAATTCCAGATATTGCTTTTATTGCTCCACTATAGCTTGCTGTAAACGTGCATAGCCTAACTACATCATTTAAAAGCAAGTGCTATCTCCAAAATCGTGAAAGATGAATACAGATCATATAAGATAAAAATGTACGCTTAAAATACGAGTAGTAGAGGCAACACAGAGAACTTTAATTTGAGTTGTAAGGGTTAACTCTTTCTCGTTATCTGCCCTTCTATGAATATCATTACATCCTAACACATTCAGATGCATCCTCTTTGCTGACTAGCCAGTTCTACTTTCTTTCTTTCTTTCTTCCATAAGCCCCATTAATAGGGATAGCTTGCCATCAAATTCCATTTTATTTGCCTACCGATAGTTGTTTTCAAAGGGTCCCTTGCCTGTCAAGTGGGACTCCATTACTCTTACACCGAGCTCGATAGCTGCAGTCGCTTAATTGCGGCCAGTATCCAGTATTCGGGAGATCGTGGGTTCGAACCCCACTGTCGGCAGCCCTGAAGATGGTTTTCCGTGGTTTCCCATTTTCACACCAGGCAAATGCTGGGGCTGTACCTTAATTAAGGCCACGGCCGCTTCCTCCCCGCTCCTAGCCCTTCCCTGTCCCATCGTCGCCATAAGACCTATCTGTGTCGGTGCGACGTAAAGCAAATAACAAAAAAAAAAAAAAAAAACATTACTCTTACAGGTCCACGGCTTGCTTAAAATATTCTGAGCTCAATAAATGCCACTCAACAAGGCTTATTGAATGAATTCTCACACTCATACTGAAAACTTGTATTATAATATTCAATTCTTACCTTGAGTAAAAAAGTATACACGAGTTCCATCTCCTCTTGCATAAAAATTTTCACTTAAACAGCGACCTTTCTTAAACCTCACTTGGGCCATATCATAACGTCCATAATCACGAAATAGGACAATACCTCCTGGACGTAGATATTGATAAATCCAATTCACTGTACACTGCATTCTGAAAATGTATAAAAAAAGCTTCAATAGATTTCAGCAGTGAACTACCTTAACTACTGTAAGTAACTTTTTACTCTCATCATCTATAGTATTACAAGACTGATATACTGTACCCTTTAACAGGCTTACTAATTTTAAAAATCCTTAAAAATTTGTTAACACTCGTATAGTTATACATAAACCTTGTATAAGTGGGTGCATATACTTCTTACTAATAAAGATGGTATATGCATTATATTACTAATACTGCACATATACACTTGTTCCAAGCTGTAGGAATCTCTTACTGCTGTTCAATGGTGTATTTCTTCACGTTCACTGCCTTTATGATCGATTTTGCTGGTTATCCAGGAGCAAAAAATTTCAAGAAGCCGTGTCGGCGCACGAACAGAATAGAATGACTGAATAAACAAAAACAGAACAGTAATACAGATCTTACAGCGGTATATTATTCTCACAAATAATAATTACGTCAATGATAATATTTACCAACCTCATTCTGCTCTCATGTCCATAGTGCTGTGAAAACAAGAAGTTCGCATGATATAGATAAAGAGCCACCCCCTGGATCTTTCATTGAGTCATTTCTGTCTGTGATGATGACAATTCAAGCATACTCTTTCGTAAATATACACAAGGGCAAATCAAAAAGTAAGTTGCACTAGTTTGCCACAAGAGCACGCTGTGTGTCGTGACCACGGCCAATGCAGAGCAAGTTACAGTAACTGGTGACACGTCCGATAGGAAGGTTGGTGTGGCATACCATTGTGTTACGTGTGTACAGTGGGCTAGGCTCAATGGCGCGTCAATTGGACGTTCACTCCAAACTGGAGGTGCGTGCAACAATTAGATTTCTATAGGCTTAACGGCTCAACTGCACAGATATTATCGTAAAATCACTGCTGTATATGGTGAGTGTGCAATTTTTCGCCCAGGTACTGTAAAATGGTGTAAGCAATTTGATGCCAGATGCACAGATCTCACAGACGAATATTGCAAAGGCAAGCCCGCAACGTCCAGTACCGTTGCAAATCTTGACCGTGTGGATGGGATCATTAGAGAGAATCAGTGCATAACACTACAGGAAATTGCCAGCATGCTGAACATTTCATATGGCAGTGTGTTCTCCATTGTTCGCCAGCACCTTGGATTTCATACACTGTGTCAAAGAGGGGTCCTACGTCTGCTCACTGATTTTCACAGGGGACAACGTTTCCAAACATCGCTGGCATTTTTGCAACGGTATTCCATGGAGGGCAATGAGTTTCTGTGACGAATCATCACAGGGCATGAAACGTGTGTCCACCACTTCACCCACGAAACAAAGAGAACATCGATAGAATGGGTGCACACCACATCACTACCACGAAGGAAGGTCAAGGTCCAACCTTCAGCAGGAAAGGTAATGGCGACAGTGTTCTTTGACATGGAGGGTGTGGTGTACCGGGAATTTATGCCGAAAGGCACGACAATCAACTCGGCTTCATATTGTCAAACACTGAACCGGTTGTGTAAGGCAATTAAAGATAAGCGGTGGGGAAAATTGAGTGCCGGCGTGATTTTCTTGCACGATAATGCGAACACCCCACACGGCCCATCAAATGTCTGAACTGCTGCAGCAATTAAAGTGGGAGGTTTGACAACATCCTCCATACAGTCCAGACTTGGCGCCATGTGATTATCATGTGTTCGACAAGCTGAAAAAGGATCTTGGTGGACAATTCCAACGATGAGGAGGTGAAAGCAGCTGTCTCCAAGTGGTTACGTAGCGCTGGAGGTGGTTTCTACGCATCCAGAATCGAAAAGTTGGTTGACCGTTCCGAGAAATGTTTACAGTCTCTTGGAGAGACTGTGGAAAAGTGAACTTACATTGTATGTTGTCATAGCCGTGTTGCCCATATGTAGGTGGTTTCATAAATGGCCATAACTTGGAAGTGTAACTTACTTTTCGATTCGACCTCGCATTCCATTTTACAACTTCCATCATCCAGGAGAAATGGATCACTCCATCTCCTAAAGTGTTTGATTTTACACACACGTCCAGCTTCCATAACCTTTAAATGTTCTATGCCTTCTGTGTTACAAATATCGTGGAAATCATCAACGTTATTTTCCATTCTTTCAATGTGTACTTGATGGATAAGTCAGATATTTCACCATGATTATATTACTGCAGGCAGTAAATAGCACTAAAATAAACTGATCACCCATTTTGTTTTCATCACTTTCTGCTATACAACACTTATACAAAGGTCCTGGTCTGTATAACCAATTCAGAGAATAACTATAACAGATATATACACTGGAGGTTTATACATGGTTTAATTAGTAACAAATTACACATAGACGGTGTACAAACCTTGTATAAAAGTTATACACCATTTATTAGTAAGACTATAAAATTAATTCTGAATGTACGATATAAAAGCAAATCAGTTTCTAGTTGTTATAAATTCAGCCAAATAAAATACTATTTCCTTTAGGCCCGGTTTCATCAATACAGGTTAAATATATACTAACAAGTAGTTAGTTAATACGGAGTTAAAAATTTAACATCTTGTTAGGTTTCTTGCGTTTCATCAAACTTTTCTTTTGAAATGTTAACTAATCGACTGTTAACTCTCCCAATATTGCGAACTGGTGCAAATCACGGAGGCAGTGGTACGAACAAGCTGTTTTACAGCGCGCTCCGATGCGCTTTTGAGTACAGCTGTAAAATATGGCGCTTGAAGTGAAACGGAATCGCAGTTTTAATTTTTCCTCCTTCGAAAAAGAGTTGTTAATTGAATTAGTTAGTAAATATATATATAAGTTGTTGAGTGCAAGCGCACAGATGGCTTGACGATAAAAGAAAAGGATGAGGCGAGGGAGAAAGTCTGCGAGGGTTTCAATGGGGTTAACAGATACTTTTTTAGCAGGTATCCACTGTCACCTAACAAAATGACTTCGTTAATTGTCCCACTTCCAACTGTGCTCTGATATGGGAGTTATTAAATATTGTATTCTCATGTGCAGAACCAGACCACCTAGCAAGTATATCCCTGATTTGGAGGGTAGGCTCACTAATCACCTGAACATTAACAGAGAAATATCCCTTCCGATTATGATATATTTCGGCCTAAATGCCTCCAGGTGATTGGATTCTTACATGTGTGCAATCTATTGCACCTAGAACAAACACCAGGAAAACGGCTTATTTCATAGAAGTCGCAGATAATTTGCTGACGCTCATCTACTGAAGGGAATGCTATATACCTCCTTATCATGAATGCTATTGCTGCAGACACTCGACAAACAACTCTACTAACAGTGGCTTTAGAAATTCCAGCCAAGACCAATTACAACCTAATATTGTAGTTGTTCTTGTTCCAGCATTATCTCCGACCATTATGTGAAAAGAACCAATAGCAAAAAATCGTAATATTATCAGTACCCGCAACATTGGAGAAAGAGGTTTCTCTTCATAGGATATTCCAACCTCACTTGAATTTCGTCAACAACCTTAGCAACGACTATTTTCGATAACCTGTATCTATGAAGAAATTCTGCATCCATCAAATTTTCAAAGTCATTACATCGCTGAACTCTTCTTCAATCAGGATTATTTTGTAAAAGATCTAAATAGAGCAGTTCCGCATCGAAAGCGAGATTCACAGCAGCCATTTTGAAACAGGTTGCTAAATGTTAATGTTAGCCATTTAACATTGGAAATTAACTTTAATACGCAGTTTAACATTTGTTAATGTTAACAGTTGTTGATGAAACGCAAATTTTCTTAAATCGTATGTTAAAATGATTTAACACCTTGTTAAGTACTAACATGTGTTGATGAAACCGGGCCTTAATATTAGAAAAAATATGCGACACAATGAAAACAAGATGACAATATGTCTTGTTACCCAAGATACTCTATATAATAAGGAAGAACTGGAAAATAACAAACAAGTGTCCAACCTCATATAGAGACAGAAAAATAAGAAAAAGAAAACACATAATAGAACACAAACAATGGCAGGTCAGTATAGCAAGAGGCAGAGTCCTGCAGCGAGGCCCACCGCGCTGCACTTCAAACCCACGGACTCCGGCAGCCCAGCCCGTGCAGTGCCGTTCTCTTCTGACGTGGCCGAGTGCTGGCCCACAGCACTGGTCTCATACAGCCCGCCGCACTGGGCGGACTCAGTAGAATAACCTTGAGTACTTCTCCACAATAATGTGCGCCGTGCACAACAAAATGTTCACGCCACACTACTATTCGGATCACTCACTCTACGAATTCCTGTACACAAATAACATATTTCAAAGTAGGCTAAACGCATTTTGAAATTAAACGGTAGAGATTTCTCCTGCACTATAATAATAATAATAATAATAATAATAATAATTGTACCGGGTGGTACACCTCCACGCCGCTAATTTAAAATGTGCGCCTTTTGAAACTCCTCTGCTGGAGGAACTCTGAACTTTATCTACGCTATTAATTCTCTACCTTCTCAGAAGATGTCACCATGTGGAAAATTTTGAGTTTTAGAACTGTGTCACTTTTGATGTGTTTTTGTTTCGCTTGAAGTAAGAAGTGTGAACTTTCTCTTCTAGAGGACTCTACTGAAGATCTACAATAGTGCAACCTAGTGAGGAGTCAACGAACTATTTTTTTTGGAGAAAATTTAATTTCAAGAGTTTGTTCTTTGTTAAATTTCTTTCTGTCATTGTTTAAGTTGGCAATATTTACCCCTTTCTTCCCCTTGTTATGAATGTAACCAATCCCGAATTTCTTTAATTAATTTCTGACCAATCAGGGGTATCTTCCCCCAACTTGAATCTGTTGCGGGGTCCTATCCAATAAAAACGTTGTGGGCGGGTGTTTTCTTTCCCCTAACGCCTAGAACCTTCCACGAGAGGTTATAAACTGCTGCTTTTTGGGTCTCCGGGCCACTTCTGTTCCATCTTTCAGTGTGTTAAGTACATAGCAGGGGGCGGGAAGCGCCTCTTTCTTCGGCAGCGGTCAACAACAAGGTAATGGCCGATTAATAACTTCTTTCTTTGCTAGCTCAGCAGTTTAACTTTCGGGGCGGGTTCTAAGCGTTCTACCATGTAACCTTTTCCTAAATGTAACTACTCTTTTATATATTCTCTTTTAAAGCTTCATATTGGGATAGAGAGTGCTAACCCTCTCGAGCTCCCACTCATATTGTTGTGAGGTGAACTTAGTTTTCTCAACCTATTCTTCGATAACGTAAAACAAAGTGTTCTCTTCTTAAGTCACCTCTTTAGTATGGGATTAGCCCTTGTGTTAACGGCCTAGTGCCAAGTAGGTCTTAATCAAAGTGTACTAGGAGTGCAAGTTTGCCTCCTCCCAAATTGTTATTTTAGAGGTCATTTAATTAAACTTCTTTTTCATTTAATAGACCTCAGTAGGTTGGGTATTTTACCCCTGTGTATATGTCCTTAGAGGACAGCTTGAAGGTGAAGTTTGGTGTGGCCTGTGATTGGCTTACACTTTGAGAGCAGATTGCGCTTTTGGAATTCAATTTTTGTATGCCTCGAGGAGGCTTTACTGTGTAATTTGGAGCAAGTGCTCCAGGGTTTGATTGGGGTCTTCTGCCCCTTTGTTAAAATTTGTATATCGGAAAGTTGGGCTAGTTGCTCAAGAATTGTGAACTCAGGGCTCGAAGCCCAAATTCTGTAATCTCTGTAATTGTACATTTCAAATTGTGTTTCGGCTACTAAGTACCTGTTCTTTGTTATTACTTAATTTTGAAAAGAAAATATAACCTTGTTAAATTTTACGGTAACTTTGATTCCGTAGTTTGAGACTCATTCACGCCCGCACCTTCTTTCACCTCTACCTACCACCAAAACACGGTAACAAGTGGTAGCAGAGCGTGGTTGAATGGGTCTCAATTTAGCCCCTTTTGACGGCTAAACATTGTTTTGATCCGAACTCTAACTATTTTCTCAGTTGCTGGAATTTTTTGACTTTTTCAAAATTGTTTTGTCATCATGCCAGGCCCTCGCGATGTTCTCCATCTTAATTATTTGCGCAAGGAGGAGTTGATATATGAATTGACTATTAGAAATGTACAATCTGGAGGCACGGTTGCAGTAGACACTAACAAGCTTAGAGAGTCCCTAGATTTGCCCATTTCCATCCCCAATTTGGGAGAGAAAGAAATTGATGACTCTCTTTCCACGATCGTCGAGAATATTACTGGGCTAGCTTCTGTAGTTAGTTTTTTTGATGAAAATGATCCGTCTCCGAATCAAATTAAGCGTGTGCAAGGTAGGCTATATCATTTTTCGAATAGGGTTAACGATCTGTTGTCTCTAAAACTGAATGACGTTCAGAGGAAGGAAGCTAGTACGCTCCTGGAAAATATTTCCGAATTATCTAGTAAGGTCACTTTATTGTTGACTGGGGAAGTTCCTCCCAAATCTGATCAACCCACCATAGTGAATGCAGGTAGTGAGGAAGCGCCTCCCAAGGGAGAAGTTAATAGGATAACCGTTGCTGCTCAAACTATCTCTGCCCCATTGGACAACGAGCCTGAACGCCGTGCATCGTTGAGTAACATCCGTTCTGAATTAACTTCCTTGCCATTGAAACCTTTACCGACTATGTCACCCGGGTTTAGCAGCTTGCCTCATCCATTGGCAATGTTGCTCAGAGGGATCTCTAAGTTTTCCGTTAATACCACCAGTGATGTAATTTCTTTTTTAAGATTTCTAGTTGAATTTCAGGATCATGCCCTTGTGTTTTCTCTTTCTCCATGTCAAATTTTGCAGATTATCTATCCGTATGCTATTGGTATTCTTTCTGATAAAATCGTAAGAGCCATTGCCGAGCAATCATCTATTGAGGATTTCCATGCCCATTTGCTAGCTAACTTCATCCCTGCTAGGGCTAGGTCCTCCCTTATTCAGAAGTACTATTATCGGGTACAGCGCTTGGATGAAAACTTGGCTGATTTCATACAAGACATTAAGTTTTATACCAGGGTGTTTGCTCTTCACTTCCCTGAGGATCAAATTGTACAAGCTATTGTGGAAGGGATTTCACCACCCTACAGGTCATATTTGTGTTTCACGGCGTGCCCGCAAACTTTTTCTGAACTTGAAGCATTGGCCGTCTCAGCGGAAGGAGTTAGATACGCCGATTCTTTGCGTGTCGCGAAAGAACCCCCTCCTTCGTTTAGTAATATTCGGCCTCCACCTCGCCGACCAGTCACACCCCGTAAATGTTATGCTTGTGGGTCGCCTGACCATCTGCGCAATAAGTGTCCACTGATCAAGTCTAGTAGGGCAAATAATGGAGCTGGTTCAGCACAAGGCTGTTTTAAATGTGGGGCTTTCTCACATATCGCCAAGAATTGCCCAAACTCGAATAGCACCCCCTCCTGCTCAACTTCTGGTGCAAATTCCACCTATGCCAATAATAAAAAGTGACTAGTGGCTTCGGCTGAGTCGACTAATCCATCTTCCCGAGACTCAGCCCCGGGTAAACAGGTTGTAAATTCTGGGAACGTGCAATTTTCAAATTCATCTTTTGAAGGTCCCAAAGAGTGTCTTAGGATTGCGGCGGATACCCCCGCACCTGTTCCTTTTCTTAAGATTGAGTTAAATAACGAGCCTATAACAGCTCTCTTAGATTCAGGCAGTGTTTGTTCGATTATTTCGGCTGAATGGTATTCTAAATTGAAAACGGTTTGTAAACTTCCTGACTATGTCTCTTCTCCTGTTCAATACGTTTCGGCTAATTCATCTCCATTAGAAATTCTAGGTTCCTTACTGGTCAAAATTCGTGTTTTTAAGTTTACATGGAAAGTTAAATTGTTTGTGGCCAAGCAATTGTCTAGCCCCATTATATTGGGAGCGGACTTTATTTCTCACACTGGTCTTGTGCTCGATCTCCAGTCTAGGTCGTGCACATTCAAATTTGCTTCTAATTGTAAAATACCACTATTAAAGTGTAATTCTGTGTCATGTTCTTCTATTTCGCCTACCCAGGATGAGATGTTGTTAGACCTTAGACATCTACCTGAGGAGCAGGCTAATAGTATTCGCAAACTGTGTCAGTCGTTTCCCGAGGTGTTCTCTGATACTCTTGGTGTTACTGACCTTATTGAATACAAAATTGAGGTCACGGATTCGATTCCTGTCCGTTTTCCACCTTATAGGCTATCTCCACCTAAAATGAAGGCTCTGAAAGAAATTATCGACCAGATGTTGAAGGATGGTATTATTAGGCCCTCTAAGTCGGCGTATTCATCGCCTATTTTTCTAGTCCCGAAACCCCAAGGAGGCTTCAGGCCTGTCATTGATTACAGGGCTCTCAATCGGAAGGTGGTGTTGCAATCTGTGCCCCTTCCTGACCTTCATTCTTGTTTTTCATGGTTTCGTAAGGCCAAGTTCTTCACCATCTTGGACTTGAATCAGGCCTATAATCAAATTCCCCTTGCCGAAGAGTCTAAACATCTTACAGCGTTTGCTACGGACTGGAATTTATACGAATACAACCGCGTGCCTTTCGGGCTCCCCACCGGAGCAGCTGTACTCACTAGGCTACTAGATAGGGTCTTCTCCGACATCAAATTCGAGTACTTATATCACTACTTAGATGATGTCGTCATATTTTCAGAGACTTTTGAAGAACATCTAGATCAGGGCCTCTCAGGGTGCATGCGCGTGGTGCATGCACTGTGCACGGTGCAAAAGACGACTTCGCTTGGTTGACCAGAGTGCAGACCCCCCACTCCTCTCTCCCTACACCTGTCTCCCCGTTCGGCCTGTCTCCGCGTTCCTCACCTTCACTGCTGTTTCTCCCCCACTGCGAAATGTTTACGTGTGGTGAGCGGAGACGCACAGTTGTATGGGACAAGGTTACCAGTGTTATTAAAAAAATTAAAAAAGTGAATTAGAAATACACATACATGTTTGAGAGGAATGTAAACATAATTTTAAAAAATGCAGAACCCGTAACCAAAATGAAAATGCTACAGTACTGGAACAAAACTCATTTGTGGATATAGAATGCTCTTCTTCAAGCTGTTTCAACTTCCTTAATTCTTTCTCTCTGACGTTTCCTATAATTTCGCAATAATTTTCCGAATGTAGTCTGTTGTAGTGTCTTTCAATAGATGATTTTCTTACGCACGTAATTATCGTCCCACAGATTAAGCATTTGGCGTTATCGTCACGACAAACAAACAAACAAACAAAAAAAAAACGAAAGTTCCCAGTTCGATTGAAATGGACTTTCGGAAGTCTTCGCTTTCTTCGAAACAGGTTGCTCCATTATTATGTTGTTGTCGTGCGCTTGTCTATTTCACTGATAAACACGTTGTCTACCACCAAACGCTTCGTCGCTCTCAGCACACTACACCATCCGAGTCAAGCCGAGTTGAGGCGAAGCGTACCGATGCACAGTGCACAGAGCCTATGCACCTCGCTCTGCACGCGTGAGAGTTTGGGCGTTTGAGAGGCCCTGATCTAGATCATCTGCGAGAAGTTCTCGATCGCCTTCGTAAGGCTGGGTTAACTGTTAAGTTGTCCAAGGTTGCCTTTGCTAAGCCCTCTATGTCATTCCTAGGGCATATTGTGTCACCCGATGGGGTAGCAGTCGATCATTCTAGAACACAGGCCATCCGGGATTTTAAACCTCCCAAGGACATTAAAGGTATCGCCAGGTTCATTGGGATGGTGAATTTCTTCAGAAAGTTCATTCCTAACTTTGCTAATAGAGCGGCGCCCTTAAACCTTCTTTGTAGGAAAGGCATCAAATTCGAGTGGGGACCTTCTTAACAAGCCGCTTTTGAAGATCTGAAATTAGCTCTCTGTAATGCCCCTGTCCTTGCTATGCCTGATTTCTCAAAGAAATTCATCGTCCAAACGGACGCGTCATCGTCAGCTGTAGCTGCAGTCCTTCTTCAAGAGACTGAACTAGGGAGGCGACCCATCGCCTATGCATCTAGGACTCTATCGGCTCAAGAAGCCAAGTATTCCATCTATGAGCTCGAAGGGTTGGCAGTCTTATTTGCCTTAGAAAAGTTCCGTCTCTATCTGGAACATGTCAAATTCGACCTGGAAACAGATAATCAAGCCCTAAGCTGGGTCTTAGGTAGGCCGCGTCGTACTGGTCGTATAGCCCGTTGGGCCATCCGTATTTCTGCCTTCCAATTTGATGTCAGGCATATTAGAGGTACCGAAAATGTTGTTGCTGATGGACTCAGCCGTATGTTTTCAGACGACGTTGATAACCATGAACAGGTCGACAGTTCATCACCTCCCGAGTCCATGCTATCTGGTGTTAATGCCATTTTAACAGATGCTCCCATGCTTTTTAGGGATATTGAGAAATACCAACGTGAAGATCCGACGCTGGCTCCGATAATGGAAACCCTTTCTTCTGGGGAACATGTTGTCCCTTATGTTCTGAGGAATGGTGTTTTATGTTGCCCTTCGAGGCATGATAAGATGATGAAAGTTGTCGTTCCAGCTGTTCTTGTGCCTATGATCTTCAAGTATTATCATGAAACCCCATTAGGAGGGCATCTGGGTATCTTTAAAACTCGTGAAAAGATTCGTGAAATGTTCATCTGGAAAGGTATGGACGGTGAAATCCGTGAACTTGTAAAAGCTTGTAAATCTTGTTTGCTCAGTAAACCCACCATGTCCACCAAGGTAGGCCTTTTGTCTTCGCATCAAGCATCGCGCCCCATGGAACGCCTGTATATTGATTATGTAGGACCCTTCCCCCAGTCAAAGGGAAATGCTAACAAGTTCATGTTTGTATGCGTAGATGGCTTTACTAGATTTTCCTGGTTATTTCCGACTAAGCTGGCTACCGCTCAGTCTACCATTACTTGCTTAAATTCTATTTTTGCTTCTTTTGGTCCGTGCCAATATATTGTATCTGATAATGCTAAGGCTTTTACATCTAATTTATTTCGTAAATTCTGTTTTGACTTGTCCATCTCTCATGTAACTACTTCGGCTTATTACCCTCAACCATCTCTGGCTGAACGGGTTAACCGTAATCTCAGGGCCGCACTTATTGCCTATCATCATGATGATCATTCCAGGTGGGACACGTCCCCGCATTGGTTAGCTTTTGCCTTGAATTCGGCGGTTCATGAATCTCACAAGTTTACTCCAGCTTCTTTGATGTTCAAGTTTGTTCCCAACTCGCCGCTCTCTAACCTCTGGTCTCTGAGTGACATTCTACCCGAGACAATAGATCCGGATAACATTAAAGATCTTTGGAAGAAGGCTAAAGCCAATCTTAAAGTGTCTCATGAAAAGGTTAGGGAAAGGTATGATCGTGGACGGAGACCCACCCCTTTGAAGGTAGGTGACCAAGTTATGGTCAAGAATTTTGTTCCCGCGGGCAAGCTTGCCCCCAGATTTCATGGGCCTTGTATAATTCTCGATTTTCTCACGCCGGTTACATTGTTAGTAAGCAATCCAGCCACCGAGAGGATATTTAGGGTTCACCTGTCCCAGGTGAAACCGGTGTAAATTTTGTGTCAACTTGCTTCATATAATTTGATAAGGATATGAAGGTTATATTTTTTTTTTGAGTTTTCAATTTCTAGGCATTCTGCCCCTTCTATAATATTTTGTCTTATATGTAAGCCTTTTGTAAAACCTCCCCCGATTTGTTAAACTGCCATTCTGTCCTTGCCTCGGCCATTACCACGCTCCCGTCTCCTGCTGTACACACTGTGGCTTGCCAAGATTAAATGCCATGGATATTTGCACGCCGCTAGTCCCTCTACCTCTCTACATGCCTGTGCCCTCAAAAGAAACATGATGGTCCAACACAATTCTGCCGCCTAGCTTTAATGTTTCAGTGCCCCCGCAGCCGCGCGGCGCTGTGCCGCGGTTGGGACCGAGGACGGGCCCCCTCGGCCCCAGCGAGGACGACATGTGCACGGCGAGCCGGAGCTCTCCTCCCGGCCAAGGCTGATGTGCGGCGCACGACCTGCTACTTGCCCGCAGCCTGTATACCTTCACCGCGGGCGCGGCGTGTTTCAACACCTCTGCTCCCCTCATAGTGCGGGCGAGCGGTATCTCAGGGTACTTGAGGGGTCCGAGCGGCCTCCTTTGGACGCAAGCTGCAACGGCCGGTCTGGCCATTCAACTTAGCCTACATCAACTACATGGACAGTCACTATAAGAGATGACTACACTTGGGAATTCAACAACAAATTTGGTGGACATTGCAAAATTTTTCATCACATTTTAAAAGATTATCTTCAGAAATTCGCCTTCTACAAACATAAAAACCTTACGTTACCAATTACAACAAAAATTTTGGAACTGAATTAAGAATTTCTCAAATACTTCTGCAATTTATTTTAATATCAACATCAAAACTTGGACTTTGTTTTCAAACTATTTCATGTGTCACCCCTGGTGGAACTTTTGGGGGGGGAGATCTGTACCGGGTGGTACACCTCCACGCCGCTAATTTAAAATGTGCGCCTTTTGAAACTCCTCTGCTGGAGGAACTCTGAACTTTATCTACGCTATTAATTCTCTACCTTCTCAGAAGATGTCACCATGTGGAAAATTTTGAGTTTTAGAACTGTGTCACTTTTGATGTGTTTTTGTTTCGCTTGAAGTAAGAAGTGTGAACTTTCTCTTCTAGAGGACTCTACTGAAGATCTACAATAGTGCAACCTAGTGAGGAGTCAACGAACTATTTTTTTTGGAGAAAATTTAATTTCAAGAGTTTGTTCTTTGTTAAATTTCTTTCTGTCATTGTTTAAGTTGGCAATATTTACCCCTTTCTTCCCCTTGTTATGAATGTAACCAATCCCGAATTTCTTTAATTAATTTCTGACCAATCAGGGGTATCTTCCCCCAACTTGAATCTGTTGCGGGGTCCTATCCAATAAAAACGTTGTGGGCGGGTGTTTTGTTTCCCCTAACGCCTAGAACCTTCCACGAGAGGTTATAAACTGCTGCTTTTTGGGTCTCCGGGCCACTTCTGTTCCATCTTTCAGTGTGTTAAGTACATAGCAGGGGACGGGAAGCGCCTCTTTCTTCGGCAGCGGTCAACAACAAGGTAATGGCCGATTAATAACTTCTTTCTTTGCTAGCTCAGCAGTTTAACTTTCGGGGCGGGTTCTAAGCGTTCTACCATGTAACCTTTTCCTAAATGTAACTACTCTTTTATATATTCTTTTTTAAAGCTTCATATTGGGATAGAGAGTGCTAACCCTCTCGAGCTCCCACTCATATTGTTGTGAGGTGAACTTAGTTTTCTCAACCTATTCTTCGATAACGTAAAACAAAGTGTTCTCTTCTTAAGTCACCTCTTTAGTATGGGATTAGCCCTTGTGTTAACGGCCTAGTGCCAAGTAGGTCTTAATCAAAGTGTACTAGGAGTGCAAGTTTGCCTCCTCCCAAATTGTTATTTTAGAGGTCATTTAATTAAACTTCTTTTTCATTTAATAGACCTCAGTAGGTTGGGTATTTTACCCCTGTGTATATGTCCTTAGAGGACAGCTTGAAGGTGAAGTTTGGTGTGGCCTGTGATTGGCTTACACTTTGAGAGCAGATTGCGCTTTTGGAATTCAATTTTTGTATGCCTCGAGGAGGCTTTACTGTGTAATTTGGAGCAAGTGCTCCAGGGTTTGATTGGGGTCTTCTGCCCCTTTGTTAAAATTTGTATATCGGAAAGTTGGGCTAGTTGCTCAAGAATTGTGAACTCAGGGCTCGAAGCCCAAATTCTGTAATCTCTGTAATTGTACATTTCAAATTGTGTTTCGGCTACTAAGTACCTGTTCTTTGTTATTACTTAATTTTGAAAAGAAAATATAACCTTGTTAAATTTTACGGTAACTTTGATTCCGTAGTTTGAGACTCATTCACGCCCGCACCTTCTTTCACCTCTACCTACCACCAAAACACAGTAACAATAATAATAATAATAATAATAATTGAATAAGGCCAAGCCAAATAAGCATCCGCGGATCAACTGAGGCAAAAAGGACTGCAGTCAACAGTCTCAACGGCGGAAGAGGATATTTCCCAACGGCTGAGAGAGCGGAAGAACTGGCTCTTCGGCTTACAACCGAAGTTCTAACCACGGACTCCTAATTAATCGTAAATGATAATTTAGCCGGAAGACATCAAGAGGCACCTCTCGATCTTAACCATCGAATTGTAACCTTGTGATCATACCAGTATGATCACCCGCTGCATGTATCTTCAACTTGCAACATTGGCATGATGGATAACACGTTATCACAGCAACTACCCCAGGCTCTGGACACACCTAGTCCGGTTTCTCCCGATCATCGGATTCTGGGGGATCGGGAGCATCATGCAGAGAAGAGTCGGAGCTTCTCAGAATCTCTTCGTCCCAAGAAAAAGACCTTCTTAGGTACAATTAATGTCAACACCCTACTGAAAACAGGCAAGCTTAAACAGCTAACGGACACCCTGGATAAGTTCGATATTCAAATCATAGCACTCCAGGAAACGCGCTACCAGGATGAAAACCATTTTGACTCTGAAGAGTACAGAATATTTAAGGGTAAACCTGCCATAAGAATCCATGGGAACTTAACACAACTTGGAACAGCTTTTGCGGTACGGAAAACTATCATCAGTTCTGTACTTGACTTTACATCCCCATCTGAAAGAATCTCAGTACTTACTGTGAAATCTGGCAATAAAGCTTACTCCTTGGTCAATGCCCACGCTCCCACAAACACTGACAATAAGAAAAACCCAGAGAAAGTGGAAGCCTTCTGAGAACTCTTAGAAGAAACCACTAGCAAGATTCCAAAGCATCACGTGAAAATCTTAGTAGGTGATTTTAACGCACAGGTTGGCAGAGAGAGGAAACACAAATGGATTGTTGGTCATCACTCGGCACATTGGAGAACGAATAAGAACGGAGAACGTCTTATAGACTTCTGTAAAACCTTTGTCTTAAAACTAATGTCTACGCATTTTGCAAGACCCCCACATAAGAAGAAAACGTGGAAATCACCAAACCCGTTATTGGGCGAATTCCAGATCGATCACGTCGCAATCTCCAGAAAGAATATGTGTGAGATCCAAAATGTTAGAGTACGGAAGGGAGTTGTCGACTCGGACCACTACCTAACACAAATCAAAGTGAGATTCCAACCCAACAGATGCAGACCTAAACACAAAAAATCTCTAAGAGTTGATCCAGAATGTCTTCGACACAACGCCACGACCTTTCTACAAGACATACAAGAGCAGGACCCCAAGGACTGGCCAGGCCTTCGTAAAACACTTTAGACATCAGCCATGAAATTAGGACAGCCTCCAAGGAAACGCAAACATAGGTGGTGGAACATGACCTGTGATAAAGCCATTGATGAACGGATGAAAGCATGGAATCAGTGGAATGGACATCAAACAACTAAGAGATGGGAGACATTCCTAAAAGTTCAGAAAATCTCCTCAAAAATAATCCGCAGGGAGAAACGAGCCTATGACAAAAATAGACTCATAGAAATCGAACAAGATTTCTTTAGAAACAACTCCAGGAATTTCTACAAGACCTTCCGTGAGAATTTATCTAGTTATCAACCACCATCTTTATGTTTCCGTCGAGCAAATGGAACATTAGAAACGAACACCAAAGAGAACTGCACCATTCTAGCTGACTACTTCCGAGACCTCCTCAATTGTGATCCTCCAAAGGAAAGACTGAACTTTGAAAAGCCCATGCCCAACCCCGATTCACAGCCACCGACAATACACGAAACAGCAGAGATCATACGATCGCTTAAAAATAATAAAGCTCCTGGAGAGGACGGCATCACTGCGGAGATGTGTAAACTTGGAGATGATCTTGTAAGCAAAATTCATGCAATCCTAGTAGAAATATGGGAAACGGAAATGACTCCACAGGATTGGAAGTGTGCATTAATACACCCATTGCACAAGAAAGGTGACAAGGCAGATCCAAACAACTATAGAGGCATATTTCTACTGCCAATCGCATACAAAATTCTTTCCAAAGCTCTCTTGAACCGGTTAGAAAAACAGACAGATCACCTGAGTGGCGAGTATCAAGCGGGTTTCAGGAAAGGTCGATCATGTGCAGAACAAATATGGAACTTGAAGACGATATTAAGGATTCACCGAAGTGCCAGCACGATCGTCACCTTTATGGATTTTAAGAAGGCGTATGACTCTGTGGACAGACAGACAGTATTTGATATTCTAGAAGAACTCAGAGTGGACAAGAAGACCAGAGCACTTATCCAGCAGACCCTCACAAATACGACCTCTAAAGTGAAATTCCTTGGAGAAATCTCTAAGCCTTTTGAAATATGTACGGGCGTTCGTCAAGGTGACAGCATCTCCCCTATTCTGTTTAACTGAGTTCTAGACAAAGTTATTAGAGAGTGGGAAAAGGATATCAAGGGTGTGAACATCGGAAACTTGGAAAGCAAGGTCAATGTGAAATGTTTAGCATTTGCTGATGATCTCACAATCATTACTAAGACCAAGGATGAAACAAGGTATGTCATACAGAGACTACACAATATAGCATCAAAGGCAGGCCTCCAGATATCCTACGAGAAAACCAAGTACATGGAAAATCTACGTCAAAATAGCAAAAGAACTCCGCTAGAGATGGAAAACGGCACAATTTCACAGGTGCCCTCCTTCAAATACCTTGGAGAAATTATACTACCATCAGGATTAGACAGTAGTGCCAATGTAGAAAGAAACACCAAACTACATAAGGCATACAGACTGATGTGGAATTACTACAACAAAAGAGTCATATCGCGTAATGCAAAATTACGACACTACAAGACAGTTGTATTGCCCGAAGCTTTATATGCCTCAGAAACCATATGCTTAGGTGGTCACTCTAAAATAACAGAAATTGAAAAGCAGGAGCGGAAAATTCTCAGGAAAATTTATGGTCCTACGAGAGAAAATGGAATGTGGATTAAGAGGAGAACAGCGGACCTCTACTCCTTCACCGACAGGTTTACTGATGCCGTACGGAAAAGGCGCCTTAATTTCTATGGCCATATCTACAGAATGAACAGCGACAGACTAACTAAAAGATTATTCAAAGTAATCAACTCAAAGAAGGTCAAAATAAAATGGCTAGAAGAAACTAAGGCGGACCTCCAAGAAATAAATATCACAGACAACATCATGGAAAATCGTGGAGCTTTTAGAATAAAAGTAGCCAATCATAAATTTTGGGAGAAACCAAAAAAAGACAACTGGTAGGAAGTGGTCGACAGAACGCAAGATGCAACACAGTGCATTCATGAAGATATTTTTGGAGGATAAGAAGGCGCAAACCATCAAACCAACTAACAAGTTCAAACGCGCTCCATGAATGGGCATAACGAAGAAAGAAGAATAATAATAATTGAATACAAACAGGAACTTTATTATAAACTAATATTCATCTGTAATTGACAACAAGGTAACTGAAAATGAATCTAAACAACATGAAGCATGGGGCCTCATTCGTGTTTAACTTAAAATAAAATACAAACTGACATGACGTGCAATATGCCAAGGACAAAAACAAACCTCAACATTTTTTAAAATTAGTGTGAGTAGTTTACTGGGCATTGATAATTGGTGGTGGAATTACTGTGAATGAAAAGGAGGGCATCAACATTGTCTGGGTGCAGAAGAGACCGCCGTGCGTTAAGAATGAAGCCCGCTGAACTGAAATTTCTCTCTCAAGCTGAACTTTATGCTTGTATACATAATACTTTCTTTGCGATCGGGTGAAGTTTCGGATAGTTTTGTCCATTTGTTCTCCAATAGGATGCTATATCTTCTTCCATTCCACAATTTTGCTTTAAATATCTTTCCAGCTCATCTGTTGGAGTAGGACTATCATCAACATCAGCCCATGAAACAAACTTCATTACTTTGGCAGGTTGTGGCATAGTCGTGGAGTTTGATGACCCGGGAAGATCAGAATGGTCGTCATCCATGAACATCTTGTTCATATGTTTGTTTGTTTTTTACCTAAAAAAAGAAAGAGAAAAATCAAATACGTCGCTATGTAAGTCTGCATCAGAGGTAAAAATATTACGCAACAGTGGCTGCTAGTAGGTGAGAAGGTGTAGGAATTGGTACGTATTGTATCAACTCTTATGCTATTTGCACGCAAGAAATGTTGAATTAGTCAGAAGCAAAGAAAGTATTTATACATCTGATTCCTGAACAAACTACAATCCTGAAGAACACATAGGTTAATATGTAAATTAGAGCATCACGTGCCTTACCTCCGCTGTTACATCACATCTTTCATTGTCAGATATCATTTTCCGATAGCGAAATGGTGCCCACAGGAACGTCGCCACCTTATGATACTTATGAATGATGAACTTCTCTTCCATATAAAATTTGAAGTGGTTCCGCAAAAGGTCTATTTCAGAAGCCTCCCCGGTATTAGGTTCGTGAGTCAGATGCTGTAGGAGCGTTATTTTCCCTGGTAGGACAAGGTAAAGTGTGTGTGACTTCTCACATTCCAATTCTTTTGATATTTCCTTGAAGGGCTGTAAGAGAGGCTTATTTAAAATGTGCATTAAGATCACCAAATGGAACGAATTTACATTGCCCAGTATTTCAAATGGCAGATCAAAAGAATGTAGAAGGCTACATAACATAACAAAATACATACCTGAAGGAGTGCGATCACTTCGTTCATCAGCTTGATATTGATTCCATCCATATGATTTGCCTGTCCTTTTCCACAAAGCCGAATACTGACATTGTATAGATTCTAGCATCATTTAAAGATTGTTCCAGCGAGTGTTGTTGGATTGTTACAATGATTTATTACGAGCGTTAAATAGGCCACTTTGTTCTATGTATGTAACAAGTCCTTTCGTCGCAGACATACGAGTATCAATGCGAGGGCAAAGAACTGGCATAAACTGGGAACTGAACACATTTCTTAGCAGCGTGTTGAGCATATGACGGGCGCAATTCTGCCTTGTATAATCACGCAGTGCGACAATTATGTTAGCACCTTATCAGTTTTAAAAGGCACGACTTTAAGTACAGTCTCAGTGTCACCCAGGACCATAAATCGTCTCACCAATTCTCGTGAACAAGACACGAGACTTGAGTTCCCCTTTAACAACAATATAAGATATTGTGCATGTTACATAATGGTTCCTTTTTGTGCTATATGTCCACATATCCGTGGTGGCTGCGCATTCCCTTCTACTTATAAGGTCGACTACCTCCGGCATAATTGAATCTCGACGATATTTAGCACTTTCTGCTATGTGCCGGGACACAGTTGTCGGATGAGGTATGATATATGTTACAGATACCTTTCCATACATCGATCCATTGTCAACCAATGTCTTAGCGAGATCCAGAAAGCCATCACCTCCAACTGTCTCAGACGACCTTAAGTCTCGAGCACACATAACAACACATTTAGCAACAATCAAGTCCAGGGCACATTTAGGAAGACAATTTTTTTTTACGGGAGATGATTTGTTGTTAGATACACACGGATGACGGGAAATGTGCGACGTGCCTGTCAACCCTTTAGTGTGTACATAAAGTTCACCGCAGATCGTGCAGCACACAAAATTAAGATCTCTTCCATCACTGTCAACTACAGGCTTGAATACCGAAAAAATACGACTTCTAAGGTTATGATCCGGTTCAGAAGTCTTGTATTGTCTGGTTTCTAGTTTTTCTTTCACTTCACGTTTTCTTGGCACGGTTTTTTTTTCTTCTGGAACCACACTCTGCATTTATTTCCGATAACAGGATAGACGGGAGAAGTCAAACAGAAAATCGCAGCAAACCTGATCGTATCCACTCAACCGTAATGCAACGCACTCCGCTGACACACAGTACACATTGAAGCAGGCAGCCCATAGCACTACTACAGCATTGTCCTTGGCTCACCGCGTATGAACGACATAACGCTGCCCAGACCGGCCCGTGCGATGTCACGGGCTTCGTATGTTCGAGCTTTCTAAAGCCCACTGCCATTTATTACCGAAGCAGCTCATGGGTTGGGCCGCTGTGCAGGACTCTGGCAAGAGGGAGCAACAGATTGGCAGTGGTAGGGTGGCAACCTTACTGCCTTAAGGCCCCATGAGAGAGCGAAATCATCAAGCTCGTACCTCATTCCCACCTTGAAGGTAGCAACTTTTTTCAAATGTTCGGCTTGAGTTTCTTGTTCACTAAGATATATTTCTCTTCCCACTTGAGCTTCTTTATTCTTCCAGCTTGTATTGGGTACTTTTTCAAGTAAGGCTGAATGATATGGAGCATAATTATTACAGAAGACTCTTCCAGACTTAATAGCAGGCCTTCTTTAAAAAAAAATTAAAAGATGCCTGGTTCATTTCTGAGTGGTAGTCTGTGCCATACTTATTGGATAGGAATACTCACTTACACTGGGGTATGAAACCTTTAATCATTTGCGTTCCTGTGTCGGGAGCAGCCCGACATATAAATATTGCTCTTGCACTCCTGTGCCAGTGTCACACGCCTAACGAATATATGAATTTTACCATCATATTATGTCATTTTGGTTATTTCGTATGCTGCAGTCCTACATCAATATGCATACAAATCAAACGTTTTTAGTCATTTAATAGGTTTTCATTTTGTTACTAGCTGATGTACTCATGCTTCGTTACGGAATTCTACATTGTATACAGAATGCTAAGTTAGGTAGTGTAGGCCTACACGTGCGAGTAAGATTGTATTAAATTGCATAGCTCTTAACGTTAACCTAGAAACGTGACGGGGAAGTCTTATGTGAAGACTGGGTTAGGGAATTTTCATTGTAATGGTACGCCCTCTTGCCTACCATCAGTCACAATGAAGTTGGGGAGTTTCCATTATAATGGCAGACAGTCACTCTCCAGCTGCCTTTTTACATCCTCAGAAAGAATGTCTTAGTGGTTTTCCCAACTGAAATCAACATAGGTCCTTACAATGACGCCAGAAGGAAAGTCGCGATTAAAAGCAATGCTATCATAGAAATACTTGATCAAATGAAAAACCACACATTTTCTCACTTTTAGCGAACGGTACTACGCTGCCGACCTAACAGTCCAAAGTTCCAGAGCTGGAATGACCAGGCCGCAGACAGCCATGAGCTGTGAACTCTCTTTAATTTCAGAGGGGGAACAGAGGGGGGACGAATAGCATATAGCATCAGGGCAAAAACAATGCCCTTTTACTCACTTGTTTAATAGGAGTACCTGATGAATCGGAAAATTTCAATTCACTACACTACACTGGCGTGGGGAAAAAACGATCTGACTTGGAGGAAAATTTTTCCTTCAAGCTAGATGAGAAACACCCTCTTCGCTGCTAATTTGGAATAAAATGAATGTAGAATTTTAAAAAGTGAAGAGAAAGAAGTGAATTGTGCTATAATTTGGAATAGGCTGAAGTTGTAATTCTAGACTAGGTCATAAGTGAAACTCTGCCATTATTCCATTAAGTGTGGACACTGATAATTCCAGAGTAGGGATCGAATAGCTGGAATACTATGATGAACCAGTGTGTTACATATCAGCAGTATCAGAAAATTAATGAATCAGAGGAATGTCATGCTAAAGAAGAAAGTGATCTAACTCCCCACCTATTTCCCGCCAATATTCAGGAAGGCTGTTATACTTGGTAAGCAGCAGTAATCCCATCTATCGGAGATGAGTGACAGCGTAAGAGAAAAAGAAAATCACAACAAACAATGGTCAATGTAGTGTCATTGTTGATCAATTTTATGTGCTTTCGATGTTGTAGGCCTTCACATTTAGTTTTCTTCCGACTCTGAAATACCGCTCTTATCACAGTCGGTACGGTAAAACTGAATAAAATATAAATGGTCGGAAAATGTATTCTCTGTAAGTTTTGTTATGTAGTACTTTCGATAGGACCAATAACATAGGTATTTAAAAATTAAATTTTAAGCGCCTTCCCTTAAACTACCATTTCATCCAGGGTGAATAAAACTGTTTATAGCTTAGCCTGTAGTGTCTTATTCCCCAACTCTATATACCGATTTTCATTAAATTCTGTTTACCCATTGGCTCGGCGTTGATATGGACTTAGCAACAAAAATATAAATTCATGAATATCTTTGTCAACATAGCTGGTACGGTAAAAATTTATGTCATAAATGATTGGAAATTTAATTCTATATAACTTTAATTATGTAGTATTTATCGATAAAACCAGTAATAACATACATAGTTCACTCAGCATGAATAAAATTATTTATAGCCTAGATTGCAGTGGCTCATTCCCTGACTTTACATATCGATTTTCATTAAATTCTCTTCAGCCGTTTCCTCATGATGCATCACAGAAAAGTAAAACATACATTTCCTTATTACTGTAGCCACGACCGATACAGAAATACCATTATTTTTAAATTCTGAGCAATGTACAGACAAAAACCTTATTTTATACGTATATAGATTGGTGTTTTATCACAAGCGATCTGTTGAAATGCTGGGTCGAGGTAGCAAGCGAATGAGTATGGATGAGATTTACTGAACGACTTGAGTGACAGCGAGGAGTCTCATGTTAGTGCCATTAGTGAAAATGGAAGTTTACCTGCTAATTCAAGTGACTCAAGCAGTGAAAGTGACAATGATGGTGATCGAAGATCTGATCTGATAATAATGGACGAGCTGATGTAGTTCCTCGGCAACAAGTAGCCAAATGGAACATGTATGAAGTTCACAATGCTTATTTGCCACGGTTCATTTTCAGTGCACAGACTGGTGTAAAGTTAGGTCAAAACTTTGAGATGCCTCTCGTATTTTTCAGTTACTTTTTCTGATGTAATACTTGGATAAATTGTGACTGAGACTAATAGATACACAGGCAAGAAGATGTCTAGCAATGTACTGTTTCGGTACATCCGCTTTCCTACATTGCATATCACTGTAATCTACCAAGTTTTTATTTTACTGCCACTAGTGGAATATCCTTGAGCATTGGGCATTGATTTATGGATACGTTACATCCAGATGTGCAGGAAACACTTTTGTGAAAATATTTCATTCACTTCACCCAGGGGACTGTTCTGAAAAATATCTCACCCTGAAGTTATTTAAATAGATACTTGTATGCAAAATACGCCTCACATTTGAGAATTTATAAAACCAAAAATCAAACCCCATGGCGCAACAAACCCAAAGGGCCATGGCCTATCAAGCGACCGCTGTTCAGCCCGAGGGTCAGGGGAAAAAGCAGGAGAGTCAGTATTTGTACAACTTGAGAAAAAGCAACTTTTGTGCTCGACTTCCCTAGTTCTTTCCCCTAGCAGCAAAACTTTGAGTGCTAATTTCTCCTGACTAACCTGCTTTTTTTTTTCCATTTCCGACCTCTCAATAGATGCGCATGATCACTCTGAAGCGGACTGTAACAATATCTCAATTTCGATGAAAAAGTGACTTGCCTGGTTTTTTCCCCCGACCCTTCATTTTATTAATTAGTGTGTATGCAAACCAAAAATTATTATTCTGTCAAAATAAACTTGGAGCTGGCATAGGATGAGGTGTGTTATTGCTTGGAGCCCAAGGGTTAATACCATCTGCATGGCAAACGGTCAATCTTCCACCTTTCCGAGTGGACACCTTCAATCCACCGCTCTTATCTGAATGCTGCCAAATGAACTTTTACTGTGCGATTCATTAACCCAAGTCTCATCTAAATGAATATGTTTCCACGGGTATTGTTCATGTTTCAGATCATATATTTTTCACAAAAATCATGCACGAGCTACGACAATGTCCTCTCTTTCTAGCAGAAATAATCATCCATGACTATGGGGAATTTTCTACAGCAGAAAAAGTGCATATTCAGCTAAGAGAGAAGCTGGGATATAGTGGAAGCAATTGTGAATGTACTGCAATAATTCAATAGGTGCAGAAGTTGGCCAGCTCACACTTTTTGCAGACTGAATTTCAAAAAGAGCCAAAGTGACGTTAGTAATGTGAGATTTTGTTTGGCTGGCTTAAGCCCTTCCAGTCGATGACACTTCAGAGGAGTTTTTTGTTCCTTTCTTCTCACTTACTACATCCTCTCAGATAATAAGACCCAAAGAAACATCAGGCTGAACACATTCACTATCCATCTTTAATTGCACTAACGGTGCGAGCTCAAGAGCTGTATGACAGGGAATGACTCAGGCAAGGTGGCCTGGAGTGGGCTGGCAGTTTTCCTCACCAGCCACAGGTTTACACAGCAAACAATAGAATTTCATAACGATCACTAACATAAGCTTCAATACCGTATGTATTTTCAATCAGTAGCATCCTTTCAGGAAGTGTTTAAGAAATCTCACATGCCAGTGTCATCGGGAAAGCAGGTGCAAGCTACTGTTAGTTGAAATTCATATCAAACTAGAAAGAATCCATGTGTGTGAAGCCACACATTAATTGTAGTAATTAAATATATACACATTCTATTTGCAATATGACTGTGTGTAAGACATTTTAAAATAGCCATTTTCAAGTAATAAATAGTAAAGTAATGAGTAAAGGCAATGCACAGACTAAAGAAGAACAGTTTTGTATAAATAAAAAACTGCAACTTCAACTTACTTCTGAGGATCAACAGCAGACAACACAAATATCAGCACAGCAATATCCACAGTAGCTGGTTGAAATGGAGGTTTCACTGAATCAGACGTAATATCATACACGAATGCATGACACCTGTGAAACCACAAACAAGATGATGAGCTTTACACAGAAAAGACGGAAGAAAACAGCCAGAACAACAAATACCTATACACAGCTACTCTTAATTTAAAATGACCCATCAAGAACCTCCAGGAAACCGTACAACATGGTTATATTGTTGACAAGATCTAAATCACGCTATGGGAATAATGAGTAGCAAGTTGTCAAGCAACAATACTGAAATAACAGTCCCTGGGAAAAAGAGAGATCCTGGAAAAGGTCTGTCCTAACTCTGCTTGATCCAGTACAAATTTTACATCTTCCGTCTTGTCTTTAGCCCATGATATAGTAGTGAGGGATAGTTTTTAATTTTCCAATTTATGGAGGAACCAGTGAAGGAAACCGATGGGGGGACAACAGAGCTACTATGGTGTAGATCTTCTAAATTGACCGCCAAGGACGATCTGTACGCATGTAAGAAAGGGGATCTACCCAAGATGAAATTTTATGTTGAAGATGACATAAAAACATCACTAATATAAGACTGCTATTTCAACCCAATAACCATATGTTAGACAGATTTTCTGACTGGCATGGATTCAGTCTTATGCCAATGACCTAAATATTAGACCTCATAAAACAACAACCATCAATAATCGGATTCAGACTCAAAGGAAGTGTACATGTTGAAAATTAATAAGAGCAAAACTAAAGTTTCTAAAGGAGGCAGTGGTGGTAGTAGTATAGATTGAGAGTTTCAAGAGTTTATAGGCATAGTAGGCAATTGGTAATGAAACATCACGGTAGAGAACTGCCAGTCTGAACGTAAAAAATGAAACCAATGGAGTATAAAAAATAGATCAGGATCAGATCCAGATATCTCGAGATTATCAAATGGCTCCCTGATTACTACACTAGCATGAAAAGGAAGTAATGACAATATATATATACATATATATTGTACCGGGAAACGATCATGGATCTGGGCATGAGAATCTTCACGTAGGGGTGGATGGTTCTTATGGAGCAGGTACAGAGAGGCGTACAAAGAGCAAAATAATTGTTGGGCTTAAAACTCAATTTATTCACCACCATGTATTTATGGGCAATGTTTCCTACTGTATTATTCCTGCTCCTTTTCACGAAATATTTGTTTCGTTGGCAAATTATTTAAACATTAAAGCAAGTTATTTTACAAAATTTTCGTAATGCAATGTTTGCCTGATTTAAGGGAAGTTAGGACTGAATTTATAAAAAATAGTAATTATTGATAGAATTGAATGAAATTTGGTTTGTGGTCTTGTAATGGCGAAATAAGGCCGTATACCAATTTTCAGGAAAATAGCAATAGAACTTTCTGAGCAATTAACACTTACAATTTAACATTTTTTAAAATCGATAAGCATAAAAAATGCTCCAGCTGAACAGTTACTTCAAATATCACATTCAAAACTGGTGTACAGGCACTTCAAGGTATGGGAAGAATTTTAACAGAGAGAAAGTCTGCATATGTAGTCTATGAATGTGAGGGAAAAATGTGTTTTATATGTTTATGTTTTCCTCAAATTATGCTAAAAAATACCCCTTTGAAGGCTACTATCTTTTAAAGTATCAACATTATAAAACATTCCTTCTGTTAATAGCAAACTACAAGCCGCAGAAATGAAGTTCCTATGTACTATGGTACAGAAGACAAAAAGGGACAGGGTAAGGAATGAAAGAATAAGGGAGGAAGCTGGTGTGTACTCATCCCTGAATGAAAAAGTGACAAGGGCCCGTTTGAAATGGTTTGGCCATGTCAAACAATTGGACGATGGAAGGACAGCAAAACAATGGCTACACACAGTCGTGGCCGGAAAACGAGCGGTAGGAAGACCTAGGAAGAGATGGCTGGACCAAATGAAAGAGGACATAGGAACAAGAGGAGTCAGCTGGGATGACATCTTGAGAGGAGTGGTACATGGACAGACAGAAGTGGAGAGTGCTCGTAAACCACACCTGGGCAACTGGAGTGGAAAACATGATGATGATGATGATGATGATGATGATGATGATGATGAATATCAAGACAATACAGGTGTTAACAACCTATGAAATTCTCATGGAATTTGAAACCAAATTGCAGCTGGAACATTTTAAATACCTGAAAATATATATGAAAAAAAAAAACATTTTTGTAAGTAAAAGCTAGTGGATGGTGACTCAACCGGACATTTAAATGTCACGCTAGTACTTTAAAAATGGTGGAACTCGAAAAATACCACCGCTAAATGATCCGAAGGAGTCCGGCGTACAATAATATGCACAAATTGAAAAATCAATAATTTTTACTTTTTTCACCAAAAACTCAGTCCCACCCTGCCTTAAAAATATGATATCCACAAAAGATTGCCTTTATCTTGATGTTTTAAAAATAATTTGTTTCTACGTACGTCATTACAAGATATTAGAATCATTCCATATTGACGGTTGTCACTTTACAAAGGTGAAAAATGAGAGTATCCTAATTCAATACAATAAATATTCCGTCATTAGACGGAGTAAACAAAGTCAAACGTTTCAGCTCATTTGAGCCATCTTCAGTGAAAAATGAGGGGAGTTTGAAATAATTTACATAATATAAATTGAAAAAATGCTAAAAAACATAATGAAGGAGCATTGCTTAGGAGGATACTCTCATTTTTCACCTTTGTAAAGTTTACGTAAGTCACCATAAATTGAAATGAATGTCTTTCACCAGAAGATCAAATTCAAAATACCAAATACTGAATTGTTTTCCCTACAGTCTTTTTAAATAATAAATTTCACTTGTTTCCTACAGTCTTTTAAATAATAATAAATATTCCTTCACTTTAAAATAAATACTCTTTCACTTTCAAAGTTTGTGAAGTTCTCCCTAAAAGGTTTTATACGTATGAAAAATTTAACACTTCGAAAATAACGCAAACTAGAAGTTAGTAAGAGTCTAGTTTCCAATGAGCGTTGTAATTATTGTTCGTAAAGCTGCTAAACGAAGTCACTGATTTTATTATTCCACTTGGCAAGAAGAAAGTTAGTTTTTGTGGAATTTAATGCACTTGTTTTAAAAGTGGTTTAAAATGCACTTCATATCACCTGTTTTTACTGAAACTCAGGACTGGAATGTAGACAGCTGCTGGTCAGCAAACAGCAAGTTGTTACCAAAGGCAGCCGATGTCGTGAAGTCATCACCATAGCACCATGCTCCATATCCCACGTTGATACCGCAGTTCCATTCCCTTGTTGACACGTCCCACGTTGATTCGAGATTCAGCTTGTATAGCGGCAGGCATATCATGATTACGAGAAATAGGCACCTGTCACGATTTCACATGTCACTGTGTAGTGTTAGCGAACATGTGAAAGTTCAACTGACTATGATTGCTTAGTAGTGTCCTATTCAAAATAACTCGTATTTGCACTTCATAAAAGTATGCACAGTATTTTGTAATGCACACTTGTTCACTGTTCTTAACACTGGCAGCAAAATTATGAAAGCTCATTTATTGGAAGAACTGTTCAGAGAAAAACACAGTTCCAATATAATCATTGGTATGACACAAGAAGGAAAGTTCCATTTACAACAGTAGAAGTGTTTTAAACTCAAGAATGTTTGTACGTTCTAACAGTTGGAGTGTTACAAAGAAGAGATCGTCTAATGCGGCACTGTCTTGTTCACCGCGACAAATGTTTTGATGCTGTTTAGAGTTAATCACACTTTAATTAAATACCAATCTTTAAGTACTTTTATTGAGTTATTGGTTTTAACAGACTAAGTATTTAAGTATTTCACTGGACAATTGCGTTAATATGCACACACTTTTAAATTACAAATGTTTCAAGTTAAAAATAAATCTGGTGTGAGTACAAGTCCTGCACAATCGCTTTCAACTGAGTTGAAGTTCAAAGGCATTATTCCACAGTTTAAGTTATTGTCACACATTCTCGAAATAGTCCTAGCAGTTGGTGAAAACTAAGCTCGTATTTTAATTTCAAAAAATTTGTAAGTCCAAAAGTAGCACTTTGAATACAAGTTTTTTGACGACAATTACGGCAGAGTTCTTACCGGCGAACCTCACTCGTCGCGGCTATGTTCGAACCTCGGCCCAGTCACTCGCGTACAACATTGTGTTGTTCCTTCAGCTGCTAGTTATAAACTGACTTTTACTTGGCAAATCCCTGTCCTTTTATATCATTCTGCCGAGGCAGGATTGATCTCCTTTGAGGTGGAAATACTTGTAAATCCGTGGGACGATTCACTTGAAATTTGGTTATGTTTGCTTTCAAATGATGGGCTACAAAATTACATATTCCATTATTTGATAGCTTATCCGGATCAAGATATCGTAAAAATAAGTTCCATTCCTTTCCATGCAATCACGCGCTGTACACGTGATCGGCGCATCACAGCAATGTCACTTCCTTGCGTGGAGCTCATGACGTAGTTACTCGCTCTCTCACCAAAAGTTCCAGTTGTGACTTTGTTTACTTTGCAGTACCTCGCGCTGAAATAAATTACGTTCCAGACAGCTAGCGGTTCCTGGTACAATATATATATTTATATTTTTTTTTAACCTTTTCACAAAATTCTGCAAGTATCATGACTATGCTATGGGCACCAAGATTCTTTCTTTCACACAAAAAGTACTGGCTTGATCAAACTCAAATTTTGTAGCTGGTACCTTCAGGCTATTTCAAAGTAACAAATATTCAAGGAAAACTTCCTGAATTACATTTAAATTTTTAAAAATCATCTCTTGTATTTCCCTCATCTTCCTTGACTTCAACCTCCACCCTTATAATAGCTCCCCTCTTCATCAGGGATAGAGTGCCAGCCTCCAGATCCCAAGATTGTGAGTTCAAACCTGCAGAGGTAGCTGGATATCTTTTCTTTACAATATGCTTCAAGTTGCACTGATACAGATAGGTCTTATAGCAACTGTGGGATATAGGAAAGGGCTAGGAACAGGAAGGAAGCGACCATGGCCTTAATTAAGGTACAGCCTTCCTCCCACCCAGCATTTGCCTGTTGTGAAAATGGGAAACCACAGAGAACCACCTTCAGGGCTGCCGACAGTGGGGTTCGAACCCACTATCTCCCGAATACTGGATACTGGCCGCACTTAAGCAACTGCAGCTATCGAGCTTGGTACTATTTGTTTTGTAAGTATGTTTAGATGGATTCTTCTAATATGTCCATAGAATTTTAAACTGCGTTTTCTAATGTCACTGTTAATATTTGTGTATTGTTTAATTTCCTATCTGCCTCTGAGTCGGTATTGTCCGTCAGCGAGTTTTGGGCCTAGAATTGTTCTTATAATTTTGTGTTCCTTTTTCTCAATATTTTCAATATCTGCTTTCCTGTTCAAAATTAGCATTTCTGACCCATAAAGACATTCTGGTTTAAGACGATTATTCGACTATTTTTACCTCTGTAATGCCAAATTTTATTCTGATGTTTATATGAAATAAACCAACTACCAACAGTACCTCCTATACAATAATTACCACGTACACCATCAAACAGCCCTTTCCAGGAGCTGCCCTAACCACCAGTTGTTTTCCAAACTGCCTGGAAAAAGCCTCTTCAAACCACCCTGAAACTTTCTTTAGTAGAATAGAATACTCCCATCTCCCTGTTTTGGATCACCTGAAACTGGGGAGGGAGTAATCATTTATTGTAATCAAAAATGTGTTTTGAAACATGCATTATTTTCCTTATTACTATTCCTTTATCTATTACTATATTAAACTCTACTTATTAACTATTTCCACCTAATTTCTAAATTGTAGTTTATTTTTTAAATGTATTTATTTATTTATTTTTGTCCTAGACGTTAACAGTGTTTATATAGTCTAGGACAACATGCATCTTACCCTTCCTAAGTTGAATTAGTGCTAAGTTCTGTGTCATAATAAGTCTTTAAAATCCTACAATTACTACATATGTTATGAATGAAATGAATGAATGAGTGAATAAATGATATAATGATTGAATTATTGAATAAATGAATAGACACTCTTCTCACCCAGTCAGTGATAGCCACAAACTGGGGAGAGAGCATTCATTAATGAATGAATAAATTAAATGAGTAAATGTTCTCAGCCTACTGCTGGAGCCCAGCAGGTAAGGAGAGAACATTCCATTCATTATAAATGAATGACTGAGTGAGTGATTAAATGAATGTACTGAATTCCAGCATGAAAAAAAGGTCCTCTCTCCCAGTCACAGATAACCACAAACTGCGAAAAGAGTTTCATGAATGAAGGAATGAATGTTCTCATTCAATTTAGATGCAATTTAATAAATAAATTAAGGAAAAAGGATAACAAGATGACAGTACAGCAGTTTATCTATTACTACATATACCATTATGTTTAAACCTATTGGTAATTACTGTATATCCATTTCCCATGTTATCACTGCCATTTTTTCTTTAGTCCTAGATATAATACAGTGTTACATATTCTAGGACAAACATGTCTCTTATCCTTCATTATTTTGTTAATGCTTGTTTTATTTTTTCTTATTTCCTTTTGTCACATACTTTTTAAAATACAAAAAACTGTACAGTTCTTCCCAATGCAATCCATTCATGATTTAATCATTTAACAATTGTGTATTATTCTTTCTCTCTTTCTACTTTTGCTTTATATTTCCTTCCTAAATATTCTACTCTGATTGCATCACAGTCACTCTGTTATGAATACCATAATTAATACAAAGCAACCATGAAATAGTGAATGTATAATAGTTATATCTCCCTACACACTCTCAATAGATGCGCTCCTTCCATTATTTCCCCACAAAGTAAAGAACGGTTCTTGTCGTGTTTCTCACTCTGAACCTTATTATTCTTATATAGTCCCATTAGCCACCACACCATGCCTCTTACTTCTCTGTTTGGAAGCCTTCTCTTCTTAACTGACTTTTTAAGAAAATTTCACAGAATTTCGATAACGTCCTGTTAGTCTTATATCACTCTAATCATTACTTTTTTGCACCATTACTTGTCTTTGTTCTGAATGTCTTTATATCAGTGTTCTCCCATTCCTTTTCTATCAAGCACCCTTTTAACTTTTGTTAACCAATAATCATCAGTTGGATGTTTCATCTGGTGTTGTTATACTAAATTCAATATTTCCCTCCCATTTCTCCTTCTTAACCTCAACCAATATTTTATTACTTTTCCAGCTTTATCTGTTTGTATACTTATATCTTCACATAGTATTCTGACTGCTATTAGCTGTACATTCTGGTAGACACATTATTATTATTATGCAGAATTTATTACTAATTACATCTACTTCTTTTTTTATCTACTTCAATACACTATATTCCTGCTCCATACAATGTCTTTTCCACACACACCGTGCTAGATAGAGGAGCCAATCCTTTCATTTTAGTTCATCTTATTTATTCATTCCACATTTCATTTGATATTATAATACCTATGTATTCTTTTATTGACCCCTTCAAGTTCTAGGTCTTCTAACCACCACCTTTCGGTTTTCTTTATTTCCTAGTTTACAAACCATTAGAATTTTTTTTAAATGTTAATTTTCAAAATCCATTTCCTGCCATTTTCAGCAGCTTTCTTGATACTATTTTGCATACCGCCTGGTGTCAAAGACAACAGAAGGATGTCGTCTGCGAAAACCAGACCAGGAATTTCTCTATTATTCAGACATGGGCATGTCCTATCTTCCTTCCCTTCATTATCTAGAATATAGTTAATAAAAGGTATGAACAATATTGGTGATAATTTACATCCCTGCTAAGACCAATATTTGAATGTATCTCTCCTACCACTATGTCTTCCTTTACTTTAATTGTGCACATCACCTCCACATACATATCTTCTATAGCCTTAATTATTTTATTTGACAGCCATATTCTAGCCAGCCTCACAGCAACTGAATCAAAAGCTTTTTGTAGGTCTATGAATTTATATATTTATCAATTATTGTTTTAATTATAAATATATTGTCTGCGGTTCTCATTCCTTTCCTGAATCCCAACCGGTATACAGAGAGTATAGAGTAATCAACTACCCATTTTTAATTCTTTTTGCTAATATCCCAGTATATGTCTTATTAAGGATATCCAACAAAGTAATACCTCCATAATTATTTGGATTCAATCTATTTCCTTTTTTTTATACATATAGGACATATTATCCCTTCTTGCCAAATTTTTGGAATATTCCTGCAATCAAAAATTTTGTTAAATATTTTAGTTACTGTATTATTTTGAGCATCTGTCTGTTATTGCCTAGCTCTTTAAAGAATAATTCATATGCAATTCCACTAATAGCACCTGATTTACCCCCTTTTCCTTTTTTCTAATATCTCTAATACTTTATCAATGGTTATTAGATTGTCTAGTATGGGCATGTTGTTCTCCATATGTCTCAGTATACCTGTGTCTCAGTTTTATTAATTAATTAATTAATTCATTCATTTATTTATTTAGCTTCCATAGACTGTACAATTACATATTTAGAAATATGCCAACAGTATAGGAGTTGTCGAGTGATTTCATAATACTAACAATAATATATGCACAATAATGAACATTTTGAAAAAAAAGAAAAAGGAAAAAATCAAGAACAAGACAGCACCTAATATTTTTTAAATAATATTAATGATCAATATTTACAAGACAAAATAAACATACATGTGTGTGGTGTTAACAATACGTACATAACCAATGTGACATCAACATACTTTAAGGCTATATACTAGATATTAAGAATGTTTACAAGTTAATAAGTAATAGTATCATTACAAGCACTTCATCATGTATTCTTCTGTACTATAGAAGCAGCTACTCAGCAGATTTTTTTAAAGCTGTGGTAAATGAACTGACAAGGCTAATATCTCCCTTCTTTTTTTTTGCTATTTCCTTTACTTTGCACTGACACAGATAGGTCTTACATGTAATCAATATCATTTTGATCCATATTGATGATATTTAAGTTATTTATTAAATTGACCACCTAATCAATACAATAAGTCATTGTCTTGGACGATTTGACAATGACTTATTGTATTGATTAGGTGGTCAATTTAATAATTGTTATTATTCTAATCAAATATCATTAACCCTTTCCGGCCCTTAGCGCCCGAAAGCGCCCGTCTGTTCATTTAGCCTTCCGGTCCTTAGCGCCCGAAAGCACCCGGCTGCATTATCTGCATTCGTCTGCGATCTGTGCGATAGTTTTTTTATTTTTCTCATCAGAGAAGTATTTATAAGGCATTTATGAATACGCAGTGCAATCTACAAGTCTTAGGGAATAAAGGAAGAGAGATAATCTGTTTTCACGATGCCTAGGCAACGGTCTTGAACTTCCGCAA
This sequence comes from Anabrus simplex, assembly GCF_040414725.1. Lineage (NCBI taxonomy): Eukaryota > Metazoa > Arthropoda > Insecta > Orthoptera > Tettigoniidae > Anabrus > Anabrus simplex. The sequence goes on along the minus strand of NC_090271.1, from coordinate 129,939,593 downwards.
GCGCGGGTCATCTGTTTCGTCCGTAAACATGACGGGATTGAATATCGCGTGTATTGAAACTGAGCTGAATATGGGCGAAAAAAGTAACACAGAATCCTTGAGTAGGGGAGCAGGTGAATTTTTAATGAGTGAATAATGTATCAACGAAGATAATTTTAGTGATAACAGTGATATGAATGAAAACGAATATCGATAAATCGGACCTGATGGCGATGCCACGGCAATTCAGGTAACAAAAATATCACGTTTCGTTACTCCGAATGATTAAATGGATGATGTTGAACCTGCGCATAATTCGGAAAGAGTATTAGGGGAAAGAGATTGTTTTTACCTATGTTAGGAGGAGAAAAACTATTCAGTGACATAGCCTATTGCGCATATTACAATGCAGCCTTCAAACAGTCGCATTTCGGTAAGATAAAACAGAATGGGAAGACCCTTGCCCAGATGGAATAAAATCTTATATACATGGGCATCATTCCACTTCCAAAATCAAGTGATTATTGGTTTTGAGGGATTCAGACAACATGGGAATGTGACAAATGCAGACTGTCGGGTGTCGAGTATCATGAGGAGGGGGGGGGGGGGAACACATTATGACTAAATAAACAGAGAAATGGATGTGGTGGTATATTTTCTAATGTTATTGAAAATTTGAATTCATTGTGACCAATAGTTGTTACTCTACTTAACTTTTTCTGAAACAATACGGTCTGTTTCAGTTTTTGCTAAATAATAGGTTGAAACCTGGGGATAAACGGAGTGAAAATGCGGGCTGGAAAGGGTTAATATGGATCAAAATGATATTTATTACATGTAATACTAATGCCAACCAAGCAATGACAAAATCTAACAAGTATTTGAACCTGATAATTAAAATAGGCAAGATATCTAGAGATATTAAGTTTCTTAAAGATTGCTTAAAATTAGAGTTGGTACCTAAGTTTCTTAAATCTTTACAAAGAAAAGGTCATCCCTATTCAAAATCTTATGCCACTCAAAAAAAAAAGTAAACAGTATATGGTTGAAAAATGAAATTAAGCTATTATACAAGAAAAAATCTCTACTAAATTTACAATTATATAGGGCTCATTTGACCATTTCTCAAAAATTATCTCCACTTGAATGGAATTCCTTTTTAAGGTACACTGACCTTAAATTATCATACATATTAGATAGGAAACAGAAAACCCTAAACCATAAATTGTTTTGTTTACAAGAAAACAAACACACTGACCAAAATGCAAACAACAAAGTGTCCCCTTCCTATTTGACAAACATTCCTACCACAATTAAGCTATCTAATACAGCATTCTCTAACCAAGAGATGAATCTATTAGATAAAGGTATCAAACATAATGGCCTAATCACAAAAAAGCAGAGGACATTATCACTACCATCGCTGAAACCGAAACCAATATCAATAAACAAATCCCGATTGATAAAGAAAATGACGTACGTTATGAAGTAAAAAAGAAACTCCCAATATTGATTAATGTGATAACTTCTAACAATAACTACAACGTCTCGAAACAAATTCTAAACCTGAAATCCAAAATCCATAATAACAACGTTGTGATTACTAAAGCAGATAAGGGCAACACTATAGTAATAATGAACAAACAGGATTCTTCTTCTTCTTCTTTTATGACCACATAGGATCACTTTAGTCAGTCCGTCGTTCAGGTCTCTTTGAAGGGATTGTTCGGGCTTTGCGGTCCTCCCAGTACTTCTTCAGACGCTCTGATCTTCGTGCCCTTTCCTCAGTTGAAAATGTGCGTGTTGTTGGTTTGTTTTGTGTAAGGGTAAAGCGGAGGTTTGTATTCTTGAGTTTTGTATTCAATTTTATCTTATTTTTGGTGTCTTCTGTTGTAAGGCCTATTTCCTTCAGATCCTCTCTTACTTCTCTGATCCATTTACATCCTGTTGTGGTATTTTTTGAGACGAGATTGTGTTGTACTAGTTGTTTCAGAAGTCTCGAGTCCTGCATCCTCATGATATGTCCAAAGAATCCCAGTCTCCTCTTACGCATAGTATCTGTAATGGGTTCTAGCTCTTTGTACACGACTTTGTTAGGTATTAACTGCCACTGTCCATCTTTCTGATATTTTTTGTTGATACAGGTTCTTCCAATCCTCCTTTCAATTTTCTGAAGTCTGTCAGTCTTTGATTGTTTATTCAGGTAAAAGAGTGTTTCTGCTGCATATGTAGCTTCCGGTTTTATAACTGTGTTGTAGTGTTTTATTTTTGTATTTATTGATAGACATTTCTTTTTGTAGATATCCCATGTTAATTTTTGTGCTTTAGCTAATCTATTTGTTCTTACTTGGATTGAGATTTTTTCATTTAAGTTATGTGTTATTACTTCTCCAAGATATTTAAACTTAGTTACTATTTTGATTTTATTACCATTTATGGTGACTTCTTTTAGCTGTGTTGGTTTTTGGGGCATAATTTCTGTTTTTTCAAATGATATTTTGAGGCCAATTTTATTTGCAATGTTTTGAAGTTCTGATATCTGGGTTTTTGCTTCTTTTATGTCCACTGCTAGTAATGCTAAATCGTCAGCAAAACCCAGGCAATTTGTTTTGATTTTTCGGCCAATCTTTATTTTGGGGGGACATTTTCTAAACCATTCCCTCATTACCATTTCTAGAGCACAGTTAAATAATAGTGGTGAGAGCCCATCTCCCTGCCGTAGTCCAGTTTTAATTTCAAATGTCTCTGATGTTTCCCCCCTAAACTTCACTTTTGACTTGGTATTGGTGAGAGTCAATTTTATCATGTTTATTAATTTGGGGTGTAGTCCAAGGTGTCTTAAAATTTTAAACAGACACTTCCTCTAAAGCATTACTTTGTCAATTTTATACATTTTTCATCTAAACAGTGTTATGTGGCTGAAGATGTTGATAATATACGAAACATGTACCACTTTTGACCATTAAAAATTGCCTTAAGCAATCATTGTATCGACTAGGTGGAAAATAAATACTTAATTGTGAATCTATTCTCAAAAGAGTCGATAAAAGTAAACTTATGACAGAATACGAAAATTTATTCATTTTCCTCGACCAACATTTCAATAAAGACAAGAACCTAAATGACATTATTGATAAAAATAGGCCCCTTATATGAACAGATTTTAATTCTATTACAAAATTCAATTCCCCTCACTAATATATTCTTAAAAATTTTCAACCTCAAATTAATAAACATTCCCACCTCCTCTACAGCTAATACACTCCCCTCCCTTCCCCTCTCAAATGCAACTAATAAAACTGTTACGGAGTTATCCGTGGAAGTCAGAGGTGAAAGAAGGTGCGGGCGGGAATGGGTCTAACTACAAGTTCGAAAGATGAATTAAAATTTCAACAAGGTTATATTTTCAAAACTTAACAATGGTGACATAGACTTTTGAGCGTACAACAAATAACAACAAGTTAAATCAGGTACATAACCAAGAGAAAAATTTAAACAGTTTCCACTAGGGGGAAATAACAAGAAAAACGGGTACAATGCCGCTTTACAAGAAAGCACCAGTTAAGTGGTCTTTACAAATTCCGGGCTACGGGCCCAAATTCATCAATCCTTGAGCTCTCAGCTCACAATCACAAAACACCAAAGGGCAGAAAACCCTTAATTACATGGAGCATTAGCTCCCAACCTTACATTTCAAGCCTCTCTAAGGCACTTTTACCACAACTCCATAAAGAGCTGACCCGCTCTCGATCTTTCAAGCCTATAAAGGCAATAACAAACCTTTACACAAACTGCCATCAAGGCATAATAAAGAAACAGGGGTATCTCGTACCCAATCTACTGGGCCTTAGTGTGCAAAACCAGGTTAATTTAAATGGCCCAAAACAAAAGGATGGAGGCGTGAATTTGCACTCCTAAATCTACATTTTAAAACCTAAGTGGCTCTAGGCCGATACACAGGGGCTAATCCCAAGCTAGGAAGGTGACTCGTATGAGAAAACTTTAATACATTAAGGAAGAGAAGAAACGGTTATGAAAACGTAGTCACCTCAATTTCAAAATGAAGGGGAGCTCGAGAGGGTGAAGCACTCTCTATCCCCGCTTTACGGTAAAAGAGATTTGTAGTTTTTACATAGACTGAAAAGGAATTTACATTTTAAAGAGATGGGTTACATATTAAAGGTTTCGAACCCTCCGCGAGAGTTAGACTGCTGAGCTAGCAAGAAATAAAAATGTTAAAAGGCCATTACCTTGTTGAAGATCTGCTGTCAGAAGAACGAGGTGTTTCCCGCCCCCTGCTACATATTCACACACTGAGATAGATGTTATACTAGTGGCCCGGAGACAAGAAAATCAGCAGTTTTTATACCCTCGTGGAAAATTCGAGACCTTTCAAGAATGAGTAGACACACCCCCTCAATTTTTATTGGTAGACTATGAATTACACATGGAAATTTGAAGAAGAAAGCTATGATTGGAGGAAAATTAATTACAGAAATTACCGATTGGTTAAATTCAAAACAGGCGGAAAGGATTAGTATGCCAACCCACAAACCACAGAACCAAATATAGTAAAGACAAAACTTATGAACACAAAATTTCTTCAAGAAGGTTCATTCCATTGCACCATAGATTTTGGTAGAGACATCTGTTAGAGAAAGTCCACACTTCTTGATCAATAAGAAACAAAAGCAAATCAAAAACACACAGTGACATCTTCTGATAACCAGTAGAGTTAGTTCGGTGGTAAAGTTCTGGGTTTCTCCAGTAGAGAAGTTTCAATTGGCGCAAGATTTGAACTTGCGTTGTAGAGGTGTACCGCCCGGTACAAAAACCATAGCCACACCCACTCTAATATCGCTCCCTCCAATGGCTCCTCACTGATACAATACGCGCAGTAATACACTCTCCTTCTCTCCCACCAATAGCAGCTCCCCTCCAAGTACTACAAACAAGCCAATAATCACGCCTCCGCAAACAGCTCCTCCTCCAACACAAACCTGCAGCTACAACACTCGTAGTAAGAAGTCTACAGTTGTCAATACACTTGATTCATAATGTAGAAACTACCTTCACGTCGTCAAATGGTAAGTACACACAATCTCCACTAAAAATTTTTAAAAAATCTTTTCACACAATTAATACCAATTTTCTGGTTTCCTTTTACAGATTCAACTGTCAATAAACTCATATTATTAACAACATTTTAACATCACTTCAAATTGAGATGGTCCACAGAGGTCCAATTTTAACACTGTTCTTCAACCTTTAATCTACAACTTTTTATCTTCTCATCAATGTGTTCTACATTTCTACCATATGCCTATGACTTTCGTCTTTTGTCTCCTGAAAAGGAATATAATCTCCTGACCAACCTTCAACATTATTTCCTCAATATTACTTTTTGAATAAATATAAATGATCGTCATTCTCGTCAGAGTCTAATTGTAACCGCCAATCAGTCAACTTAATTTTTAGCAATCTTACTACTTGTTCATCACAGTCTGTTGCTTTGTCCATTTTACTTGTAATAGCAACTTTTATGTCAATAATTTTAATACTTTCACCTTTGTAATTCTTCACATTGTTAAAAAAAAAATTTAAAACCAACATTGTTATTTTGAATGTTAATTTTAGTTTAAGTCTCTTCAAGACTTAAATCAATTTCATTTATTATATGTTATTTCAAGTGCTTATTTTTATTCCGAGGTTAAGACTATGGCTGATGATGCCTTCATACTAGGCGAAACATGTACCATTTTTAGTTAATAAATCAATGTAAATCATCCAAGACAATGACTTATTCATACTAGGCAAAACATGTACCATTTTTAGTTAATAAATCAATGTAAATCATCCAAGACAATAACTTATTGTATTGATTAGGTGGTCAATTTAATAAATAACTTACTGTTATTATTCTAAACAGATAGGTCTTAACGGCGATGATAGGACAGGAAAGGCCTAGGAATGGGAAAGAAGCGACCGTAACCTTACTTAAGGTACAACCAGCATTTGCCTGGTATGAAAATGGGAAACCACAGAAAACCATCTTCAGGGCTGCCGACAGTGGGGTTCGAAGCGTCGAGTGAACTATCGACATCAGAAGTCGTCGTCGCTCGCTAGACTTCGGACCTTTACCACTGTATTTAACACTTCCCACACTGCATCGATAGTCGAATGTCCTCGTCGAAAACCATGTTGATAATCAGAGAGGTCCCCAGCTAACTGCTGAAATTATTCTTGGCTGCAGAAGTTTCTCTAATCCTTTCCCAGCAGTATCCAGCATACATAAAGGCCTATAGCCCCCAGATTTCCCTTTGCTTATTAAAACTAGCCAAGCTGTTTTCCAGCGAACACAAACACCCCCGATAGCAGGCAGCTATTGTACATTTTCAGCCCTGGTCCTGGGGCCTTTTTATTTCTAAGGGAGCTAATTGTTCTCGTATTCTTCTGGTGTAAAAAGTGGTATATCATCTATTATGAAGTCATCATCATCATCATCAGACCTCTCAGGATGATCTGGGAATAATGTATCTACAATATCCTTCATTGCATTTGAGTCCTGATCGGATTCAAGAAACTTCCAAGTTTCTTCATAACGGTCTTTTATCCTAAACCCCATGGATCATCATCTTCCTTAGCCATTTTCCACCATCTGTCGACTTTAGTCTTTTTAATAACATTTCTCAGTTCTTTCTTCACCGACTTTTACTCAGCTGTGAGTAAGGTGTCTTCTTGGCTGACTCGTGCTCTCTGTGCCCTCCTAAATGTCAGACGTCTTCTCTGGTAAGCAATTTCTTTGGTCCACCAATAGGCTGAATGCTTCCTGTTTTGTAATGTATTACAATTTATGGATAAATCACATGCTCTCCAAATAAGCTAAAAGTTGAGTTCAACACATTTCTCAGCCGCTTCTTTCCCTTCATAACAACAACTTTGTTCTGTTATACTATCCATTTCATTTCTTAAGACAGCAAAAAATTTCTCTCTGCCCATACCTTCTCTATTCCATGTGTTGGTTTATACGATGTAGTATTCATCTGTGGAGTTTTAGGAAGGGCACGAAAAATAATGTACTGGTGATCACTTCCCGTGTATTCTTCAAGCACCTGCCAGTCATTGATTTTTAACACGATGTCCTCAGATACAAAAGTCACGTCCGGTATACTTCCCCTACAGCCCAGTCGTCAAAAGGTTGGCACATTTCCAATATTAGTGACCATCAAACCCAACCTAGCAGCCACCTCCATAGTTCGGCGCCCTCTGGAGTCGTACTGTGACATACCCCGATCTAGTTCTTGGGCATTGAAATCACCACCAACGATTAAACTGTTGTCAAAACCTTGTAAAGCATCCTCTAGGCCACCCAGCTTAGCCTGAAAATCAAATACGGACTCATTTGGAGTAAAATAACAGCTCACGAAAGTACATCTACCAGTGCGGACCCAAACAAAACAGTCTCCGCATCCTTGGTTTGATACTGGGCGTTTACCCAAATCTGGTATTCAAATTGCAGCTGTCCCAAAATTATCCACGAACCATCCTGGGTGGTCCCTGTCCTGATAATGTTCACTAAGAAGATATATGTCTACTCCTATCTCAAAGGTCATCTACGTCAAAAGATCATTGGCAGTTCGACTCCAGTGCATATTTGCCTGAATAAACTGCATCATTTAACACTAATTTTAGCCTTTTTGAGAGCTTCACAAAACAATGTGCAGGCTCCTAAGCCAAGAACATGACTTTGATTAGCTTCGTCAACATTAATGTCTGTACAAATTCTGTCTTAAATATTTTGTCTGTTTCAGCATGAGTAGTTTTTAAAATGATTTCACTAGCATAAGTTATTTCTGGATGTGTGACTATTTTATAATGTCTTAATTCTGCTGCTATCGATAAGCTTGTTTTGTTGTATGTAGACTTGGTAATATAATTTGCTTTATTTAATTTATTTATTCCATTGCGCCAAGCTGGTTCCTCATTAAGATTAAACGATTAAGTACTTGTGTCATATCCTGTGTTCCAAAGCTGGCACATTCAACTACGTTTTCACTGCTATTCTGACATGAGAGAGAGAACTCTACCGGATCTCTCTGAACTTCTGCCTCCTTCGTCATGCACGAAAGGAATCTAACTGGCCATAACTGAGCCGTGGCGCCGAGAGATCCTGCCTTTGATGTTGTATGTTCTTTGAAAGCAACTTATAACCTATAATCCTGATTGATCAAACACTTATCTAAAATTGTCTACAAGTCGACGAAATGATTTGATAAAGCCGTAAATCAATACTATGGGTACTATAAGAATATTCTAGCTCAGCTTGCAGTGATATATATCATTCATTACTTACGAATACATCATAAGAAGCACACACAGATATTCACCCATCTTTCCATCACGTAATAAAAATAAATTTTTTTACGTGGGAGTGTGGGAAATCTTTCATGAGACATTTGTGAGGGTCCGCACTCCACAAACGTGTGAGATTCCTACTCATTAAAACCCACACACCTTTTTTCCAAGACGTATATCTCCGCCTTAGAACCGCTCTTGCATTACTTCAGGGCAGTGTCGTGCTTGTAATTCCTCAGGTTTCTTCTTCCTTTATTTCTCCTTTTCTGCCGTTCATGAGCATTCAAATCCCTCTTTTTCTGATGCAGGATGCCTTCTACATATACTACTACCTGATCCCAAGGTTGTTGGTTTTGTAGCATCACCTGCACATCAGTTTCTGGAATCAATTCTCCTTGCTCAGCTTCTAAACATCTTCTCTGTGTTGACCAATGATAACATACAAAAAATGTGTGAATTACATCATCATCATTGCAATAAATACGCGCTGGATCACACGCTCTACCTACAGTACTCTGTGTAGAAATTTCCGGAAGTATCTGTGATCCATCAATAATAATAATAATAATAATAATAATAATAATAATAATAATAATATCTAAATAATCATCATCATTTCCCAACTCCAGTTTCCCAGGTGTTGTGTACAAGCGCTCGCCATCTCCTTCTGTCTTCATACATCTTCTGTTCCAGTACATCCTCCCATTTGTGTCCTCTCTCCTCCACATCTGATCTTACAGTCTCTATCCAACGTTTTCTTGGTCTTCTCTATGGTCTTCTACCTACGAGATTAAGGTCAAAATATTTTCTGGCAGGTCTTTCCCTGTTCATTCTCATTATGTGCCCATACCACTGAAGTCCGCGTTTCTTTATGACACTAGTAATAGGAACCTCAGTACCAGCTACTTTCCTATACACTTCATTTCTGATCTTGTCCTTTCTGGTGGTTGGTTCATGGTTCTAATGAATCTCATTTCAGTTGCTTGGATTCTACTGAAGTCTTGTTTAGTAGGGTAAATGTCTCTAAACCGTACGTGAGGATTGGTACGAAGTAGGTGTGGTACATGATTGTTTTTGCTTTTTGTGGTATTTTGCAGTCCCAGAGAAGATTTCTGACTTGACTCTAGAAGTTTGATGCTTTCTGTGTCCTGCAGAGTATTTCCTGCCTAACAGTGTTGTCTTTCGAGATTGTGCTTCAGAGGTACTTGAAGTGGGAAGCTGATTCGATTTTAACTCCTCCAGAAATATATTTGAGCTTGTTCCTTCCCTGTTGATGGTCATTTCCACTGTCTTTGTTTTGCTCATCTTCAGTCCAAACTTTTTGAATGTGTTGTTCCATTCATTAAGTTTCTTCTGAACTTCAGCTTCTGTCTCTCCCCATAAAAGCACATCATCAGCAAATATCAGGGCGTTTGGTTCACTGTCCATTTTCTTGATAGATTTGATGACCTTACCCACGAACAGCAGTGGTGACAGAGCACTTCCTTGTTGGACACCTCTCTTTGATTCAAACCATTTTGATTGTCCATTGCCTATCTGGACACAGCTGTAGCACTTCGGGTATAGCATTTTGACTTTGTCACCTTTAGGTCTTCCAGACATTCCCATATCTTGCTTTGAAGAACACTACCATATGCTTTTTCAATGTCCACAAATGCAATCACAAGATTTCTTCTGTATTCCCAGTACTTTTCCATCAGCATTTTTATTGCAAAGATAAGATCCACAGTACTTCCACCTTTCCTGAACCCGTGTTGTTCTTCCTCAAGTAAAGGTTCCACTATCTTCCTAAGTTTTATCTTTTCTAGCAGCTTAGTGAGTGTGACAACAGCGTGACGCCTCTGTAATTTCCACATTTCCATCGGTTGCCCTTTTTGAACAGTGGGATGATGACTCCTTTACTCCAATCTTCTGGGATTTTGTTTCTTTCCCAAATCACTGATAACACTCTATATAGCCAATTCAAGCCTGCTATTCCAGCTGCCTTTATCATGTCTGAGTTGAGATCATCAAAGCCTGGAGACTTCCCATTTCGCATGCTCTTTAGTGCTCTTTCTACCTCAAGCCATGTTAATGGGTATTTGTTGTATTTGACTTCACCTACACTACAGTCATTCGTGGTGGTGTTGCCCCAATCTCCATTTAACAGCATGTTGAAGTACTTCTTCATTTCATCCCTGATCCGTTCCTATGTTTGTATTACGCTACCATCATAATAACAATGTTAAAAAATTTACAGAATTTTGGACTCCATCCTAAATTAATTAAACTGATAGAACTTACTTTAACTAATGTTGTTTAGTCCTCAGCCCGAAGGCTGGTTGGATCCTCAACAGCTCCGCCATCAGCTAGCTGTCATAGATGGCCTAGGCAACACTTAAGAGGCATACTAGGAAAATGAGGAGTGAGGTAGTTTACTGTTGTTTCCTCACCGGGCCAGAAGTTGCTATTACATATCAGTCTGCCAAGGCCACTGAAATGCATGCACCAACCAACATTTTCACACAATTCATAGCAGGGACTGGTTGCATAAGGAATGGCATTACTAGCAACACTCATACCTAAGTCACTTTCATTTTGTCAAAGCCAAGGATAAAGCTGAGACAGATAAACAAAAGCAAAAAAAATTGCTGTAGCCCATACCAGAAGACACAGTGCGCTGTAAACACTAGGTCCTGCCAGCAAAGGCATACTTTAACTAATACCATATCAAAAGTAAAGTTTACAGGAGAGGTTTCTGAACCATTTCTGACTAAAACAGGTTTAAGACAAGGAGACTGTTTATCACCATTACTATTTAATTGTGCATTAGAATTTATAACAAGGAAATGGTACAAGGTCAACCCAGAGAACATAAAAGTTGGAAGCTCCAAACAAAATTTAAGTTTAAACTGTTTAGGATTTGCTGATGACCTTGTTCTATTGTCCAACAATATTCAGGAAACTTGACACCAAATTAAATCTCTACAGGAAATAGCACAATAAATAGATCTTACAATATCCTTTGAAAAAACTGAGAGCATGTTTACACATCCCCAACTGGTAAATAAAATAACAATTGATGGGCAAGAAATCAAAACTGTTAATAAATTTAAGTATTTAGGAGAAACTGAAACATATAATCTTAATGAGAAACCAGTTTACCATAACGGAATAAATAAATTAAACAAAGCAAATTATATTCCCAAGACTACATGCAATAAAAAAAAGCTTACCAATAGCAGCAAAATTAAGACATTATAAAACAGTCACACAGCCAGAAATAACTTATGCTAGTGAAGCCATTTCTAAAACTACTAATACAGCTGAAACAGACAAAATAGGCTCCTTAAGACAGAAAGAAGAATAATTAGAGCATGCATAAATAAACAGTATCAAGTTAATGAACAATGGAGAATAGCATCAAATAAAAACAGTTTATAAGGAAAATGAACCAGTATTGAGCACGATTAGGGAAAAACATATATCATTCTTTAGACATCTTATCAGAACACCTGACACTAGAATAAGCAGAAGAATAATTGAAAAATTATGGAATAGCAAGACCAAGATTAAATGGATCACAGAAATTACCAAGGATATTAAAGAACTACAAATAACAATAGACTATCTCAAAAAAAAAAACTTTAAGATACTTCCAGACACACACACCAGGCTACAGACCAAGATCAATAAAAGGTCTAATGGGAGGGTGATAGGAAATCAAGAAATTCTTTGTATAACTGACTAGAGTGGTCCAATGTAGGAAAGAAAGAAAGAAAGAAAGAAAGAAAGAAAGAAAGAAAGAAAGAAAGAAATAAATAAAGGAAGATCCCAGGAATTAACCTGGGAGGAGTCCATGTGGCTTTTGTTATCACATGGCTCTGGGCAAATGGGAGTGAAATGCGTCGTTGCTTGTCACCTGCAACTATAACATATTGGGTTCAGCAAGAGAACCCAACTTAGCCTCTTTCACTCCAACTCCAGCATGTAACCAACAAGAGGTGTCCCTGTTAAAGTGAGCAACCCAGTGGAAGGTTGGGTAACCAATCCTAGCGGGAAACTGGATCGGTGAGCCGATCAGTGCTGGTGGCTTCAAGGCTTACAACGTTCATAGTTAAAAACCCATTACCTTTTACATAACCACCATTACGACTCTCGTAATATTTAAAGTTAAAAACTTCATTATTGTTCCGTATTGAATAGAGAAATAAGATGTACAATATTATAGGTTAGGATCCACCTTTCAATACTCCGTAATAAGATGGTAAAAAGTAGTTACAACCTGTTTAATGGGACCGGTTTCAACACATTTTAAGTGTCATCATCAGCCAATTTGCGAAGATCTTAAAACAACTAGCACATTGAATTGCCTGTATTCAATGTGCTAGTTGTTTTAAGATCTTCGCAAATTGGCTGATGATGACACTTAAAATGTGTTGAAACCGGTCCCATTAAACAGGTTGTAACTACTTTTTACCATCTTATTACGGAGTATTGAAAGGTGGATCCTAACCTATAATATTGTACATCTTATTGACTCTCGTAATACTCGAATGGAGACGAATATTGAAATGTACCCCAAGTGGTAAACAATCCACCCCCACACAGTCTGGGGCAAGCAGGTCATTGAATTCTGGGAAACCTGCACCTTCATGCTTCCCACTTCAATCTAATTCTGCTAAACGACAACCAAAGAGAAACATCGAGTACTTTGCTACAATAAACATTAATTCCCTACTGAAACGCTTGACGTGCTGGAAAAGTACAAGGTTATGATAGCAGCGCTACAAGAGACTCGGTTTCCCGATGAGGATACGATAGATTCCGGAGTGTACAGAATCTAGAAGGGGAAACCTGGCGAAAGAGTTATCAAGACACTTCCACAATTTGGTACTGGGTTTCCGGTACACCACAAGATGGTTGACCATATTTTAGATTTCACTTCACCTAACGGAAGGACCTCCTCGTTATCCTTTAGTTCTCGTAATAGAGCATACACAATCGTAAATTGACACAAACCGTTCAAACCTGGAAAATGTAGAACAATGCTGGGCCACCTTAGAAGAAATTCTAGATAAGATTGCTTCCCATCATTCCATCATACTCATGGGAGACTTCAATGCACAAGTCAGTAAGGAGTGGAAGTACCGGAAGATAGTAGGCCATTATCCAGACCATAAGAGAACAAACAGAAATGGAGAACGTCTCATCGAACTCTGTGACAAGTACAACTTAGTCCTGAAATCAACAGCCTTCAAACGTCTACATAGAAAGGCCAAAACCTGGAAGAGTCCAAATCCCATGCTTGGTGAATTCCAGTTAGACCATGTTGCTATAGCACGGCAACATCATATGGACATACTGAACGTCAAGGTATTACGAGGAGCCAACACAGACTCTGATCACTACCTTTCACTCATCAAGATATATGCAACCCTTTAGGAAAACACCAAATCTACAAAGGAATCATAAGATACCAAGGATCAACACTCTGCAACTGCGCGATGAGGATTGTGATTTTCAGGATACCCTCAGGAAGAATACAGAGAAAGAAGGATGGCCTGCCTTACAAAAGGCCTTGCTGGATGCCACTCAAGAAACTATCCCTGCCTCATCAACCAAAGGCAAACACCCATGGTGGAGTACAAAGTGTGATGAGGTTATAGAAGAAAGGCGTAAAGCCTGGACTAGCTGGAACCAACATAAAACTGAAGCCAATTATGAAGCCTTCCGCATGCAAAGAAAAGCTACAGCTAACTGAAATTTTCCGGCCGTTTGTCCTGTTCTTCATGTGTACTTATTTCTCTATTACTCAAAATCCGGTTACAAGAATTTCTCGAAGGAAACATTTCATCCCTTGAAGCAAAAAAAAACACTAATTCGAATTTTGTGCAAAATTAACTGTGCAATACGACATTTTTGGTTTGTGAGGAACAGTTAACAAGTAAAGAAAGGGTTACACTGAAGCTGGGAACTAATATGACGGGAACCGAAAAACTCGAACTTCTAGTGATCGGAAAATCGGCCAAGCCTCGCTGTTTCTCGGGTGTCAATTACCGGTCTCATACGGAAGCAAGCCCAGAAGTCGCAGTTGACAAGCTCCATTTACAAAACTTGGCTGCGTGGTATTAACGAGAAGTTTCAACGTGAATGGAGGAAAGATTAATCGCAACAAACAGAAGAGACTAACGGATTTTGACTGATGATTGATGCTTGTTGTTTAAAGAGGCCTAACATCTAGGTCATCGGCCCCTAATGGTACGATATGAGACGAAATGAAATTACAAATTAAAAACCCAAAATCCTCCACTGGCCACAATTCAAAACGTGAGGACGAAGAATGAATGGATGGATATGAATTTAAAACGGTCAGTGGAACCTTTTTTATTTGCTATTTGTTTTACGTCGCACCGACACAGATATGTCTTATTGCGACGATGGGATTGGAAAGGCCTAGGAAGTGGAAGGAAGCGGCCGTGGCCTTAATTAAGGTACAGCCCCGGCATTTGCCTGGTGTGAAAATGGGAAACCACAGGAAACCATCTTCAGGGCTGCCGACAGTGGGGCTCGAACCCACTATCTCCCGATTACTGGATACTGGCCACACTTAAGCGACTGCAGCTATCGAGCTCGATCAGTGGAACTGACCCACAGTGCTTCACATGCACAGAAGCTGGCGAAAACAATAGTATTACTGACCAAGGGACTGCTTCTATAGCACAATACTGAATCGATGATGCTTGTAGTCGAGAGAAGTCCAAAATCCAAGTCAAGGGCCCCTCATATTGGTACTTATCGCTAGAAAAGTAGAACCATGGTATTTGTCATGTTGCGGTACTAATCAAGAGTAGCGTAGACTCACGGTATTCCACACATTATGGTACTACTCACAGATAATGAAATTCGCACCTGTATTACAGAGTGATTAGTGGTGATTAATGTTTTAAGAGGAAGTACAACTAGGCAACCATCCTCATGTATTACAGACCTACCGTGTTTCACACATTGGGGCGCCATTGACAGGCAACCCAAACCTATGGTGTTCTTCACCTAAGTGTACTAACCACAGGGACTCGTACTATCCCGTGGTGTTCCTCATACAGTGGGTACTAATCATAGACAAGCAAGAACCATGGGTTCTTTCATCCCATGGTGTCGCTCATATAGTGTTACTCATCACAGGTACTGTAATAGACGTCGCCCTCTTTATTGCTACTAATCACAAACCTAATTGGTAGGCCTACCTAACATAGTGGTACTACGCGCAAGGAAAACACGACCCATGATGTTCCCCGCATGGTGGTACTAATCACAAGGAGTTTCATGGTTCTAATATAATCATCCCTTGCTCGCCCCTTTTAGTCGCCTCTTACGACAGGCAGGGGATACCGTGGGTGTATTTTTCGTCTGTCCCCCCCACTCACAGAGGGTACTAACGGATTTGTTCCAAAGGTGTTAACAGGGCTATATGGCTTGTTTCACTACTGTATGTACTGTATCTTGTCTTCTAAAAAGGTTTTTTTTTTCTATTGGCTTTACGTTGCACTGACACAGACAGGTCTTATGGCGACGATGGGACAGGAAAGGAAGCAGCCGTGGCCTTAATTAAGGTACAGCCCCAGCATTTGCCTGGTGTGAAAATGGGAAAGCACGGGAAACCATCTTCAGAGCTGCCGACAGTAGGGTTCAAACCCACTATCTTCCGAATACTGGATACTGGCCGCACTTAAGCGACTGCAGCTATCAAGCTCGGTCTTCTAAAAAGTTACTGTAATAAATGTTATAATTAAAGTGATGCCGTAAAATAGAGTTTCTTCGTATATTTGTAAGTACTGTTAAAAAAAAAAAGTATTCAGTAAAAGACCGTAGATACATATGATTCAATTATGTGCTACATATGCTAAAAAACGGTATTCTCCATATCTCGAAATTTCGATAACTCAAAATAAAATTTATCTCCCAAGGTGATTTGAGATATTGAGATTCCACTGTATTTATATCACACCAACACATGCAACAAAACGCATAGTAGTTTTTTTATTAGTCTGTAAAATGAATGGAAATTTAATTTTATAGGTATCTCTTAACATTTGGAGATAATGTTTGTTATGTTTTTTGGCCATAATGTGAAGAGAAAATAGCGGAAATTGTCACCGACACAACTCCCTGAAATTCATTCAACTCATTAAAATTATGAAGTAAGAATGAACAAAAATGCACTGAAATACGTGAAACTATCACATACAAAACAGATTGGTATGTTGCATACATTATTAACATATGACTTTGACACCGGG
Organism: Anabrus simplex; assembly: GCF_040414725.1. Lineage (NCBI taxonomy): Eukaryota > Metazoa > Arthropoda > Insecta > Orthoptera > Tettigoniidae > Anabrus > Anabrus simplex. Next base: position 129,922,980 of record NC_090271.1, on the reverse strand, counting down.
AAAAGCACAGAACCATGAGAAAAAAACATGTGACCTACAACTCCAATAAAATGACGCACAGAAACTATGTTAATAGTGTGCGAACCACACATTAAGAAACTCATTCTTTCATCCCGATTAACCGAGTCGGTAGCGCGTGTTAGCCTCTCTTGCTTGTAGGATGATTGCCGTCCCAAATCCCCAGCTGTAAAGCACACGTGCTACTGTAGCGAGCAGGAAACACGATACACTAAGGCGACATACGATACACTCGCGAAAGAAAGCATCAAATAAATACGCTTGAAAATGAGGTCAGGTAAATTACACAAGCACATAAGAATTTATCCTTTATCCTACGGGAAGAGTATTGACCGTACTGGAGGTTATATTGGTCAAAAATAGGAAGAATTAAAATAAATCGTAAAATCGGAAGACGAGTTAAAAAACGGAAAGTTTCCGTGTAAATCAGAAGGGTTGGTAGGTATGATGTGTGCAAAATATAGCAAAAATATTTGTGGAATTTGTTCCATCAAAGCTCAAAAACAAAGTGAAGCATATGAACTGCACATTACACAAGCTCTTACTTACCTCTTTGAATCATAATCTGGGTTCTCCTTTAATATCTCGATAGCCTTTTCTGACAAATCACAGCAATAAACAAATAAATTGGGATCACTGTTGAGTTGCAGAATAGGAAATACAGTATTTCCAACACCACAACCAATTTCTAGAATAGTTTTCTTTTTTCCAACTTCACTATCATGCTTATGGTTGTCAGGTGTGCAGTGCACACTTACAGGAATCTCAGGATCAAGTGTCTGCGAGGCAAGCTCAGGGAACTCTGTAAATAACCAATGTCTGTCCTTGAAAAACCTTTAAAAAAAAAAGAAAGGAAGAAAGGAAGAGTACCAGAATTGTTAATAACTGATAAAACATTTGTTATAGTTATTAAACTTTATCTAATAATGAATAAATTACCTATTTTGATGAATATCATAAAATGCATCCCAATACTTGGCTGCATTAATTTCATAATCTTCCTTCTCTTCACTGTCAGCTAAGACTGATGAATTGTCCTTCACTTTGTTCTTTGCATATTCCTCTTGATCAGCGTCCCAAGTAACATTATCCCTACACATACCAAACAACTTCTTAACAGAATTAGGAAAAAGGGCCATGATTCGCACAATAAACTGAACTGAACTAAACCAACAACAACACATTTAAAAACAATATCTTAAAATATCTCACACAAATTTAATCTAGGTGGCAATGTGTCCTTCGGAGTCAGTTATTTAGCCTCCTCTAACAAAACTGAAGATTGCCTTAAGAGCATAACAGTGGTGTTGGACACACGGAAATAATTACTTCCACAAACTACCTACGGATGAAGCTCAGGAATTATGACAGAAATGTGTGAGACTTATAAGGTCTACTGATGTACCCGTGGATAATTTAACTAGAGTCAAGAGAAGAGTTCTGAAAGAACTTAAAGATGACCTTGAACTGACCATTCTCTAAACTGATAAGAGTAATGTGACGGTGGTAATGGACACCAACGAGTAAAGAACAAGATCTTGAACATGTTGTCGGAGCCTGTTTACAGACTGAGCTCACGTGACTCTACCACTCATGTGTCCAACAGTACTGTGAAGCTTTTAAGGCAAACTTCAATTTGGAAAGGGGACTTCCTAAAATCCATAAAGAAGACATTCCCCCCAGACCAACTGTTAGTGCAATAGTTTCTCCTACATATGCTTTGGCTAAATACCTAAGCAAATTGCTTCAGCCATATATAGGACATACTGAATCATACGTTAGGGACTCTGTACTTCGTCAATAAATTGTTAACCATAACCCTTCAACCTAATGCAGTTCTGGTGAGTTTCGATATGGAGTCCTCGTTCACTAAAGTGCCGACTGACTCGGTCATGTCTCTCATCGAGCATCTGTTCCATAAGGACATTACTAAGCTATTTCACCACTGCATGACTTCGAGCTATTTCTTGTGGGGTGGGCAATCTTTATGGAGTAATTTGAGAAGAAGGTTATTGCTTCAGCGCCTGTCAAACCTGTATGATTTGGTGGAGGTATGTTGAGGACACATTTGTGGTATGAACAGTAGGTCCTGAGAAACTTCATATATTTTTAAACCACTTAAATCACCAACATCCTTCAATTAAATTCACAACGGAAATGCAGTCAGACAGATGCCTTCCTTTCTTGGATATTCTAGTAAGAAAGAAAACAGACGGCTCCTTAGGTCATACTATCTTTTGTAAGCCTACCCATACAAATTGCTATCTCCGTCCAGATTCTCACCACCATCCAGCACAGAAACAGGGCATTCTCACGACACTTGCCACAAGAGCAACATGAATTTGTGAGCCATCAAATATCCAGGAGGAGGTGGACATACTCAAAGTCACGTTCAAGGGTAATGGTTACAACGATGTACAGATTCATAGAGCCCTGAATCCCAGAGGGACAACTAAGTAAAGCTCACAGAAAGAAGAAGTGAAGGGAAGTGCCTACCTGACTTACATCCACAAGACCACAGACCGAATTGCCAAGGACCTCTGCAAACACAATATAAAAACTGTGTTTGGCATCATCACCAAAATTGCTCACAGTGTAGCTAAAAGCAAGGACAAATTGTCCCCACTATTATACCATGGGGTGTACAAAATTTCCTGTACTTGCAGCAAGGTATACATTAGCCAAATATGCTGGTCCATTGGGACTCACATCAAGGAACACCAAAGAAATATCCGTCTCAACCAGCCAGAAAAATCAGCAATAGCTGAGCACACCCTATCATCGGGTCATGATGTCGTGTTCCAAGATATTCGAGCTCTTACCCACACTAGACACTACAGGTCCAGGATTATACGGGAAGCTGTGGAAATATCTAGAAATCCTAACAATTTCAACAGTGACACTGGCTATCAATTAAGTAATATGTGGTTGCCAGCCATTTAGGATTTATGTAGGTAGTTCTCTTCCCTGCCCTTTCACTACTGTTATTTCATTTTGGTGTTTTCCAAATTCGTACATTCCTGATCACCAGATGTTTCATTCCAGGCTTGTGTCAGAGTGATACTTTCATATGTGTGTACACCAATTATATGCCCCTCCCTCCCAGACCGATTCTGATGGTGCCATCAGCTTCTGCTTTGAATGCTAGCGCTGTACCGCGTACAGTGAGCCATCTGGTGATGAATTAACGTACCACTTACACTTCTATTACTACCATTTAAAACTTCCATTATTGGAGAAGTCTTCCTCATGAACAGTCAAGATTTTCTTCTGAAGACGCAGAGCAAAGTTCTCTGCAAAATGTAAAGAGTTTCACCTTGTTTTCTTGATAAGGCATAATTTCAAAAGTCCATATCATGTCTACAAGTGCGGGCTGTGAAAGGATCAATGTTAATAAAGAAAGAGCACTTTAGTAACTGAGAATAGTTGGCAACAGTTTGTATGAAGTAACCATGTTTACCCATGTGATTTCCCCACCATTAATTTTGAAAAGGAAATTTGGAGAAAACACAACATTTTGCATAGTTTTCCACCATGAATAGTACAGTTTTCCATCATCGATGTCTTTTCTATTTATTTATTTTTGCAAAATGTGGTTTTTTGAAATCATTTATTGTATCAATGGCTGTTCATCAGTTTATAGGTGGCAAATGAGTAGCATATGTGGAAAACCTACATTACAGGACCCCTCAGCAAATGGTCTATGCACCCGTTGCAAGCATGCTGTGGTAACCACATAAGAGATGTACACTTGGCCTATAAGATACACCAGTCTCTGAATTAACTATTTTTTAGTAATGGGTGAAAAAGAGGAGATACAACACACAGTTTAAATTAACAGTGATTGCATTTGCAGCATGTGAGTTCTGTGTAGAGTCACCATATGTATGCTAGTGCTATAAACAAAAGGAACAGTTGCAGTGTACCAAGAGGACAGATGTGAGTTCTGTGTAGAGTCACCATATGTATGCTAGTGCTATAAACAAAAGGAACAGTTGCAGTGTACCAAGAGGACAGATGTGAGTTCTGTGTAGAGTCACCATATGTATGCTAGTGCTATAAACAAAAGGAATAGTTGCAGTGTACCAAAAGGACAGTCTTATCATTTCAGGCTGGTACTAGAAACTGTAAAAGAACCATTAAAATATATAACTGGATTAAGAAACAATAGCTATTCATTCAGTTTCTCAAAAACAGCTGAAATAATTCATTGGAGATTACGAAGAAAAGCAATATAGGAATTTCACTATTTAAAGCAAACAGAGGGTGGTTGCATAGATTCATGAAGAGGAACAACCTTTGAAAAAAGACATCTGGATGCCAGCAAATGCAGAAGGACCATACTGAGAAAGTTGTAGAAATCCATCTGTATATTAGACTCAAAATTAAATTTGCATAATTCCCCCTTCCACTTCCATTTTTTAAGGTTAGAAGAAAGAGGGAGGAAATTATGCAAGTAAATATGATAACTAGGTGAGGATCTGTTATATAACTTTATATGACATTATATAAGTTTCAAAGACAAATCATATGTAAAAGGACACAAAAATGATTACATAACAGGATAAAGATGACAGATCAGTGTAGGAAGCAGGAGCAAAACAAAGAAGAGACAGGGATCCACATGGAAACACAAAAGGACAAGGAGAATCTCTATATCATCAAACATTACTTTTGCCTATTTTTCTGATTTTCTTCTTATCTTACATTTCCTACATGAAGACCCCTGTTATGACCCCTTAATATCTCCTAGTGAAGTTGGGAGGCAGAAAGGAGCTTGTCAAAGTCCAAGAAGAAATGGACGTGGAAGAACTGGGATTGATGAATGAACAATAACAAAATAAGTGTTCCACGAAGATATTCTGATATCTGACATTGCTTTACTAGGCAGTAAAATGTCCTTGTTATGTGAATCCAATAACTGAATACTGCAAGATGTTTTTAAGCATTTTTTTTTTTTTTGCTAGTTGCTTTACGTCGCACCGACACAGATAGTCTTATGGCGACGATGGGACAGGGAAGGGCTAGGAGTGGGAAGGAAGCGGCTGTGGCCTTAATTAAGGCAGAAGCCCCAGCATTTGCCTGGTGTGAAAATGGGAAACCACGGAAAACCATTTTCAGGGCTGCCGACAGTGGGGTTCGAACCTACTATCTCCCAAATACTGGATACTGGACGCACTTAAGCGACTGCAGCTATCGAGCTCGGGTTTAAGTACAAGTAACAGAAAGGAATGAACAAGTAATAGATCAAGTGACATACAGTATAGAAAGACAGGAATATGAACACATCGTGGTTGGTGGTGGTGATTATTGTGTTAAGAGGAATTACAACTGGGCAACCATCCTTTATTAATACTTATCAGAGGGGAAAGAAAATGGAAGAGGTCCGACACTTTGAAAAATGAAGATTTCAGCCAAAGTAAGACAAAGGCCATGAAAATGAAAGACTCCCTGGGTCTTGCAAACCTAATACCATCGACGTAAGAAAAAGAACAAGAGTACACCAGGGGAGGTTGGTTACGATAGATGAAACTAAGGAGCCTGGCACAAATGAAAGCATTGCCAGGAATCACCTATGGGCCCCACAGTTACCAACCCATGTTCCTAAGTTAAGAGCCCCCGGGACTCCTTGAAGTCACCTCTTATGACAAGCAGGGGATAGCATGGATGTTTCTACCACCCCCCTCCACAGGAGGAATCATGAACAGGAACACATAATAGGAGAGACATGAAGACAATTTAGCTTTGGAAGAGGGAGCAATAGCAAAAGGGACAAGGACAAGCACAAACCAATCTCCATATCCTATATGACAAGACAGTGTAAAGGTGTCATGCCATCAGCATATTTGATGTAAATTAATCTTTTAATTAATAAGAATTCTGAATGACTCACAACAGATGACGATTCAGTTGATAGCGAATTAGCACAGATTTTTGAGAGAAGTAGTTTCAACACCTCAAAGAATGGGAGGATGATGTTGATAAAGGGAAAATCCATGAATGTGCAATGGAATCGTATGACAGCAGGCAGTAAGAAGGGAGCACTGCCAGTTCCGGTAGTACTGCCAACTGAATGGAAATGAAATCTGAATTGAATCGATAATATGATCTATTGATATGAATTTTCTAAACCTTTATTATCTTAAGCCAACAACTGTGTCACACACACAATATATACTACTATATAACATTTCCCGATGCGAAACGTGTTCCTAGCATGAATTCTATAGTTTGGCTTTGCTGTGTAAACAACGACAGTATGAGTACTTGAAGTGTACGCCAGATGTCGCATAGCGATGATAAGCGATACTTAGTTTGTGTTTCAAAGGTTGCCAATACGAATCTCGAAGATAACCGAAGTCGACCGATTCAGCACTAGAGTGTAAATCTATCGCTAAAAAGTGCGCAGATAGTACAAGTTACACACAACAATACAACACCTGAATTCTACATATACTATGAAAAATACACCAACATATTAAGGAAAGTAATAAGACTAGCAAAGAAAATGCATACTGATAAACTCATTGCCAGATCATCTAATAACAATAGTGCTATATGGGACATAATAATGAAAGAGGAAACACTGTAATAATACATCAAAATATCACACTGACATGCGATAATAAACTGATTAAGAACCCAGAAGAAGTTGCAAATACATTCAATAAGTATTTTTTTGAGATTCCTATAAAGTTACTGCGGCGACACCATCTAGGTGTGATACAATTCCTTTAGTTTTGCTAATTGCCACCTTTTCAATACAATAAAAATATATTACAAACTTAGATATTTATTATGATGTTTACATGGTACATGTTTTGCTCCTTTTCGTGAGCATCATCAGCCAAACTATCATTAATCTAAGACTGTGTAAGATCATAAAACCATAATGACAATTATCAACTGCAGAAAATATTCTATACTGTTATGAAGTTTTAATGACAATTATACAAGTTTAGCAACGGGAATCAACACAACTAGCCAGATTTCAAAAGTTTTTTATTTTATTCTTATTTTTAAACAATTTTAAAAGATGTTCACTGGATGAGTGTCGGCAATAAAATGTTTGGACTGAAGAAGATTTTAGACAAAAAATGTTAACTTAAGACATAATTTTATTGTTTTGTGACTTTTAAAATGTTATAAGATTGTCAATTAGTTTTATAGGAGTAATCCTGAAACAAAAGAATTGTTTTATGATCTTACACAGTCTTAGATTAATGATAGTTTGACTGATGATGCTCACGAAAAGGAGCGAAACATGTACCATGTAAACATCATAATAAATATCTAAGTTTGTAATATATTTTTATTGTATTGAAAAGGTGGCAATTAGTAAAACTAAAGGAATTGTATCACAAGTAGGTCTTCAATACGGACAAGGAAAATGAAGTTTATAACCTACCATCTAGGTACTCAAACAATTAATAATAAGACAAATTCATGCTGTGAATCTGTGTTTCTAAATCATGTCACATTGGATGAGGTACAAATAACTATAAAGGAACTAAAGCCTAAATTCTATACTAGTATCGATGGCATCCCTGATGTAATTTTAAAGAAATGTACTAAAAATATAATTTATTCATTAACACATTTGTGTAATAGCTCACTTCTAAAGGAACATCTGAAATATTAAAACTCTCTAAAGTCATTCTAGTACGTAGAAAAGGGCCAAGTGATAAATTAGATAACTAACAACCAATTATTTTACTAACTGGCATTTCAAAATTAGTTGAAAAAATAATGTGTAATAGACTAGTAAGTTTTACAAACAAAAAATAATAATAATAATAATGTACTATCAAATTCACAGCATGGATTCAGGAATGGGACGTCAACAGATGGCCATTTATGAATGTATTAATTTATGATATATTAAAACTAACTGACAACAAGTAAATGTAACTGGCATATTTCTGGATTTGTCAAAGGCTTTTGACATTGTAAGACATACAATCCTTCCTGCAAAAGTAAATCAATATGGTATTAAGGGCGTAGCCAATAAATGGATTGAATCATTTCTAGTTAGATGGAAACAAATTGTGAGCTTAAAATAAAATTATGGTGGAAACACTCCACTTAATTGAACAGTTATCTGATGAGGGTACTATCAAATTTAGAATTCCACAGGGGTCAGTCCAGGGCCATCTTCTATTTCTTTAACATATAAATGACATAATACAGATTATTGAGTCATATGAGAACATTTTGTCTGTGGATGATACCACACTTTTAATAAAAGTGTCAAACAAATGAGGCTCTGCAGCAATCTGTGGATGCTGTTGCAGAACAATTATCTGAATGGTCTCGAAATAATCGTCTAATAATAAATTATGGAAAAACAGTATCACTTAATTTCCATACCGCTCAGAACAGAAAACCTGCAACTCAAAATATAATTTTAAATGACCACCAAATAGTAAACAAGCTAAAAAGAAAAATTTTCAGAATTTAGATTCAGCATGATCTTAAGTTGAATAAACGTATACTGTATTTAAATTCAAAACTGAGCACAATGTGTTTTTGCTTTACGTATTATGAAATCTTGCACAAGCATGATAACTTTAAGAAATGCATACTTTGTTTATTTCCATGCGCATTTAAAATAAGGAGTAATATTTTGGGGTATGTCGCCAGATATTTTAGGTACTTTCAGAATTCAAAAAAAGAGCACTTAGAATTATGATGAATGTTGAAACTAGAGAATCCTGCAAACCTCTATTCAAGACCTTAAACTTCCTCCCATTACCCTGTATCTATATCTTTGAAAGTATTCAGCGTTTTAAAAAGAATTTAATGAATAAAGACAATTCCCTAAATATGAATAGCTGTATTCATGACCATAACACAAGGCACAAACAAAACATTCATTCATATATTACATGCAAATACAAGTACATATCAAAAAGGAGCATTGCACATATGAATCAAAATATACAATAAACTAACACAGTACATCAAATTTGCCCCCAAAATAAAAACATCTGAAAGGTTATTAAAGGCATATCTGGCATATCATTGTTTTTATTCCGTAAAGAGATAGGTAAATAAGACGTAAAGTTTATTTAGTAGGTACTGTAATTACAAGATTAGAATATAAAATGTACATAGTGAATTGTTATATGGAATGATTTATTAGTTCATAATAATTTAATTGTAGATAACAATTTATTTGTTTTGTATCATCAAATACAGTAGAGACAATATGCGACACTCTGCAAGATATCGAGAGACAGCGATTAGAGCTCTATCTAGCAGAGTGACCTGAGAGTTACTGATTCTGTCATAAGAGCATGTATATTTGTGAAGTTTTTGGCGTTATTTATGCATTTGCATTAAGTTGACATAAGTAAATAGTAGCGTGTGTCATTCCTTTATATCTCCTCTCAATATGAGTGGAAAGATATGTGCTGTGTTTGGCTGCAATAACTATGAAGCGCAGAAGGATTTGCGATCTTTCTTCCGTTTCCCTCGTGACAAGAAAATGTAAGTAAATATTGTGTTTGCATATATATTCTTCAAATGGCACAAGATTTTTATAGTACTTCCGAAACTTCTGACCTGCGCGACCGTTATTTTAACTGGCTTAAAATATAATAAGCCTATTTTATTGTACTGCGCAGCAGTTAACCTTCAATACCGATTTGGTGTTGTACGTGTGATCTGTGGGTTTGATTTAATTCAGGAAAATACATATGCATATGTGTGTGGCTGGTTGTGTTCCAAGTTACCCCATTTGGAATGCCATAATGGGTTGTCAAGCACTGAAGAAAATATGGGTGATTTAAGAAATGTACATATTTTGTTGAAAATATGTTGCAAATTTGCTTTACCCTAATGTAATGGCATTATGGCAAGTATTGCTTATAGGGAAAGTTTGAATGTTTTTGAGGCTAATAAAAGGAAAATTGTCCAGCTCTTAAATGTAAATTCACTGAATCATGTGTGTAAGGAAAGTGCCAATATTTTTGTTGACAAGTGTTTTAATGTGATGATACAATACTTTTAAATGAGAAAAAACACAAATCTAGCCGCAAACGTTCAGGCAGGAATGCTAAAGCTAAAAAAAGTAATGCATAAATGAAAGATCAAGCCCTTTCACAGCAGTCCATTTCACATCTTGATTATATGTCTAATTTCAGTCTTTAAATAATAACCTGTTAAATAATTCTTCATTCATTTATGCAGAATTCCTGTAGCAACTTTGAAGTTAATATCTTAGTAACACTTTCTTTCTAGACCTAATTTATTTATCCATTTCCGTATATATATTTCCATTGATATTTGAATTTAGCGTGAATTTTCAGGTCACGCCACTAGGAGCGCCACTTGCGACTTGTCTTCCATTTTAATAAGACTAAATCCGGAAGTGTCGCGTATTGTCTCTACTGTATTTGGCATCATATAGCTTTAAGACATATCCAGTATCAAATTATACTTTGTATAATAATATTTGATTTGATGGAAGAATAAATATACTATATTATACCGTCATCAGTCCATGACATACTAAATAAGACAATCTGATATTCAGCCTGTAATTCTCTGTGAATTAACAAAATATCAACTCTAGTAATAACTAACACAGAAGATGATGAAGCATGTTGTATATAATCATTCATACATACCCGTTATCCAAATTACTATCTAGAGCACCTAATATTCAACTACTTCTCCTTCTGTTCTCATTACCTCCACTCCAGTATCCATTAGTTTCTTAGGGAACCTGACTTCCTCCTTTCACATCACATGCCCCTACTAACAAACCCTGCTCAAAATACTCAACTGTATTCATTCCTATCCTGTTTGGCTTCATAGCTAAATTGTTAGCATGCTGACCTTTGTTCCAAGGGCAAATGGAAGAATAACTTTACTTGAAAGAACAGTTCGATTAATATTGCAGTTTGATCATTTACATCCTCAACGGCAACTGTGGAAGAATATATTTATATCTGTAAAAGTACAATCGAGTTAAGTCCACGCAGGAATCTGAATCAAATAATACATCTCCATAACTCCACATTATCATGGAATGAGCAATATTAGAATTTCTAACAGTAACACTGCATTAATTATTTTACAATTTGCTTTACATCGCACCGACAGAGACAGGCCTTACAGAGATGATGGAATAGGACAGGGCTAGGAGTGGAAAGGAAGAGACTGTGGCCTTAATTAAGGTACAGCCCCAGCATTTGCCTGATATGAAAATCAGAAACCATGGTAAACCATCTTCACAGCTGCCGACAGTGAGGTTCAACCCCACTATCTCCTGAATGCAAGTTGATGCTATATGTCCCAAACAGAATTTAATACATGGAAAATATCAGATAGTAAAAGAAATATTGATTTCCAGGTATGCTCAAGTACGAGTAAGAAAGTTTGTTCTAGTTCACAAATGAAAGCTTCCAAGACAGAAATCAGCCTCAGCAGTTGCACTTGTAGATCAATCGTAGAGATCCAATTTGTTTTTAACGTTGCACCAACACAGACAGGTCTTATGCCGATGATGGGATACGAAAGGCCTAGGAGTGGGAAGAAAGCCAGCATGGCCTTAATTAAGGTACAGCCCCAGCATTTGCCTGATGTAAAAATGGGAAAACACGGAAAATCATCTTCAGGGCCACCGAGAGTGGGGTTCAAACCTACCATTTCTCGGATGCAAGCTCACAGCTGCGCAGACCTACCTGCATGGCCAACTCGTCCGGTGGTATATCAATGAACATCAGTCACAATGTAATGCAAAAAATTAATAACAAGGTCAAGAAATTTTAATCACATCGTCACAATGAATCTGCTGAAAAGATGTAATATTTTTATATAGCTTATTAAACAGCACAGAATTAAAAGATCAAAGAAGACTGTTACACAGTGCATAAATCATCTTGAAGAAACCATACATAAAACAAAATTACCACCCGTTGTAAAATCAGGCTTCTTGTCTAACACATTTTTCTTATTTCAACCAACCTATATGCCCATATTTATGAAAAAAGAACGCCATAAAGTTCTTCAATAATACACAGACCTTTAAATAAAGGCCCACCGAGCAAGGTGGCCGTGCGGTTAGGGTCGCGTAACTGTGAGTTTGCATTCGGGAGATGGTGGGTTCGATTCTCACCGTCGGCAGCACTTAAGATGGTTTTCCGCTGATTCCCTTCCTCACCCCAGCCAAATGCTGCGGCTGTACTTTGATTAAAGCCACGGTAGCTCAATTCCTAATCCTATATCGATGTGCGACGTTAAACCAATAACAAACTTAAAACTAATAATAAAAATACAGGTCACATACAGTATAATCTTCGGTTATCTATGAGAGACATGTAGCCTATTTATGTGCAGTACACAATGTCAAATCAGTCTTATGGCGGAAATCAGAATCCAAGTAACAAGGATTAGGTATGGAGAAGGAAGAATAAACCAAGAACCTGCAGGTGCAACCAGTCAAGTTCAATAGTCCTCTACACAGAACAATAGTGACATGGTAAATTATACCAACACGATATTTTCTTACTAGCAAATTACAACATACCAGGCATTAAACTCAAAAACTCTAGTGGGATCCTTTAAATATCTTGTACCATATTGCGGTTTCTTTCTGAACCTTATGTGACACAGTACCACGAGCAATTTCTGAGGCGACTTCACAACAAAATGTAACTTAGGACAAAACATTAGTACGAAAATACGGTTCCTACCAAGCATTCTGTTTGAATACGTCTTGTTCATCTTCCAAATACCTATTACCAAACTGAGGCCTCTTCGTCTCTTCAGTAACACTCGCCATAATTAAAAGCCACTAAACGAAATGTTATTCTTAGTGTTCAATATAACGAATGTAGGTACCGTACTCAAAAACAATAGGTAATGTAGTATAAAAACAGGACGAAGTATAATAGAGGTTAGAATTTCATATTTGTTTACATCACTTGTCTCGACGCTTAAGGTGCTTCTTCTTCTTTTTTTTCTTTATCTTGTCTTGCAGATATTAGTCCAACACTCGGCCTACTGGATTCCTTGCTGCACACTTTGAAAGTAAAAATAATGCTTGTACGGAGCGGCAGGAGTCTCGATTTCAGAAATAGCCGTGCAGGGTAACGTATAAGGGGGGAGCTGGGGCCACCCAAAATAATGAATAAGCCTTGAAGAACCAGACCAAAATGATGGGAATTTTCGATCGTTGTTGATATACCGGGCCAACAGTGGAGATAATGTTTTTAAAGACCAATAGTTAACGACCAGTGGTGGGAAGACGATGTACACAAGTTTTTTCTTTCAGAATGAACTTAATAACACATTCGGTCACTAAATGCAATCAAATATTGTAAAAAAATGTCAAAAAGACTGTTTTTATTCGATTTTAGCAGATGAAACCACTGACATCAGCCAAATCAAACAATTTTCTCCCTGTGTACCTTATGTAGAGGACCAAACTTTAAAAATCAGAGAAGATTTTCTGACATATGTCCCCATTTATGACGTCAATGGAGCAGGTTTGGCCAACTAAATATTAGAGACCTTGTCAACATTAGGGCTTGGTAGACGACGGCATTCGGGCCTAGTACGCCGCCTGGATCGGAGCCACTCCACCTCGGTTCCATGTTACTTTTACTATTACAAATATTCGAGACTTTCTTTACGACTCTATCTTCAGTGCACATTCTGGAAAGTTCTATCGTTTCGATAATCGTATGTTTTCTACGAAAGTGATATTTGCAGTTTCCTTTTGAGTACAGTGACTGGGTGTAACTATCGTGCTTACTGATTTTTCTAGAACAAGCTGGAATATTCCGTTTTCGTCGATCTCTACTGAGCATTGTTATATCTGTGAAATTTTCAGACATCAGTTTTTCCCTATCTAGTAAAGGATTTATGCCGTATTCTTCAGTGTCGCTTTTTAGGAATGTCTGACTGATATTGGAGAGACCGCACATGTACAGGAGTTACGCAAGATTTTACTAAATGTGCATTTGTAGGTGTTGTCTTCAGAGCTCCTCTACTGTTGCGTAGTGTATTATATTGACAGATGTTAAGAGTGTTCAAGTTCGAACTCGATGCCAAGTCACTAAGAGTGTTAACTGAGAGTGATTTTCTGGATTATTAGCATGTGTGTCCTTCACGACGAAGTGTTTTCAGGGGCGAAAGTTTTTCGTTTTCTGTCTCAGTGATGTTGCGCAAGCCACGATTACGGATTGTTCTAGTGAAATATAGTGTTATGTCACCCATTTGAATGAAATCCAAGATAGTAGTTCCAAGTCTGAGGTTTTAAACTCTCATTCCTTTATTTCACAATTCAGAGAGTATATACTGGATGAAATGTGTTCGACAAAGCCCATAAGCATCACGACCAACAACAACAACAACATTAGGGCTTGACCTAAACAAAATGAGAGGCCAAGGGTACGATGGTGCTGCCACGACGAGCGGGCAATTCAGAAGAGTACAAGCTTCCATCGAAGAAAAGCTACCGTTGGCCCTGTATATGGCCTGGCGCACATTGGGACGCAGCTAAAGCAGCGCAGCGCAGAGCAGATGTTTGTAATCCACATAAAACATTGCACCACCGCAAGTTGACAGACAGGGCAGGACAGAGCAGAGCAGGCCGGTTCTGCACCTACTTCCGCCTACCACGCGCAGTCTTCGAAACACAGTTTCCTGCGCACGTACCACGTAGTTGAGAAATGGAGGAGAAAATTACCACAATCGTTCGGTCTTACCAGGTTTTGTACTATGTGGACTACAATGCAGTTTTTAATTTTAATTTCTGTTATGTAAATTCGGGGCATAATGAACTACAGTCTAGACTATAAAGAACTTTATTCACGCTGGGTACAGTGGTAGTTTAGTGGAAGGCCTAAAATGTAATTCTCGAATATCTATGTAACAATCCGTGACCTAAGTTCTCGTAACATTGGGTATTTCACGTCGAGATCTAATGTTGATTATGGAGATCATCATCGCCGACTCCGTAGCCGTCATCTACCATCATATTTATGTGAAGAAATAAGGAAAGAAAATAATTTACCATGTCTTGTCAAATAAAAACGTGTTCACAATAGATTGTCAATCTTAATTTATTTTAGTAGACGTGTCTTGTGGCAACTAGCAGTACATTTGTAAATAAATGCTTTCTCCCTGTCTCTCTCTCTCTCTCTCTCTCTCTCTCTCTCTCTCTCTCTCTCTCTGATCCTATTACTGAAAACTACGAAACAAAAGTTACACGAGAATGCAATTTCCGAACATTTATGTCTTCTACTGTTTTATCGTGCCTGCGTCTTACCCGGAGGCCCCGGGTTCGATTACCGACTAGGACAGGAATTTTTAGCTGGATCTGAGGGATTGTTCGAGCTCCACCCAGCCTACGTGATTAGAATTGAGGAGCTAACTGACGGTGAGACAGCGGCCTCGGTCTAGAAAGCCGAGAGAAATCGTCGTGCTGACCACACGACCCCTCGTAATCTGCAGGCCTTCGGACTGAGCAGCGGTCGCTTGGTAGGCCAAGGCCCTTCAGAGCTGTAGTGCCACGGGGGGAGGGGGGTTTATACTGTTTTATCGTACCAGCTACGATAACGGAAATAGATATTAATGAATTTACCGAGGAAGTTGGCCGTACGTTTAGGGTCACCTTGCTATAAGCTTGCGTCCGAGAAATAGTGGGTTCGAAGAACACTGTCGGCAGCCCTGAAGAGGGTTTTCCGTAGTTTCCCATTTTCACCCGGGCAAAATGAATTTAGACTTTTGTTGCTTTGTCCATACGAACGCCGAACATCGTAACATGGAAATATTGTTCAGTCTTGTAAACTGGTGGTTTCTATAGGGATTGTCTTAAAGTGTACAACCGCATGATCACCTTGTTACAATTTGTTTTACGTCGCACACAGACAGGTCTTACGGCGACGATGGTATAGAAAAGACCTAGGAATGGGAAGGAAGCGGCCGTGGCCTTCAGGTGCAGCCCTGGCATTTGCTTGTTGTGAAAATGCGAACCACGGAAAAACATATTCAGGGCTGCCGATAGTGGGGTTCCAACCCACTATCTCCCGGATGCAAGCTCACAGCTGCGCACCCCTAACCGCACGGCCAACTCGCCTGGTCGCGTGGTCATCAGCACAAGGTAAATGAGAAAAAATCATGAATGCTTGAAAAATAAGAAAAGAAACCCCTTTAAGCTGCATGCCGCAATATCACACTCTGAAGAAAACATGTTTATTCCTTCTGAAAACCGACGAGACTCTGCGTGGCAATGTGCGCTCACATGCACTTCGCAGTCTCGTCAGCCGCGCGCAGTCCTGCTCTGCTCTACCATGCTCTGTGGCCAACTGCTTCTCAATGTGCGCCCGGCCTATACATTGTTCTTCACACACTCTAAATTTATGTGTGTCAGATGCGAAAAAAGTACCCTCTATAAGAAACTATATGGGTGTCATAAAATAAGTCTGTCGATTCTGACATATATCAGCCAAAAGAACAAATTATTGAAATCAATGATGCCTGAATGTTGTCCAGAACAAAAGAAACAGAAAATTATTTCAATGTGCGAAACCCGATGGGTAGAAAGGCACGACTAAGTAATTTTATTTAAAAACTTTTAGGAGCATATCTTTCTCCCCCTTTACAATATAGAAGAGGAATTAAGTGATTCAGCATCTAAGGCTCACACTCTAAGTAGTGCTATTAGTCAATTTGCATTTCTTATTAATCTTTTTGTTTTGAGCTGGATGCTATCAACCAAGCATAACTTATCTGAGCAGTTTCAAAACAAAGACATAGGTCTTCCACAGGCCTTGACTAACGTCATGAGTGTCTTCCATCTTCTATCGAAAGAGAGGGCAAATGCTGATGACTAATTTAAAGCCTTGTATAATCAAGCAAAGTCATTCGCTGCCAAACATGACATTAAAGAAGAGATTCCAAGAATGTGCTGCTTTCAAACAGCACGTAGAAACGTCCCTTACAC
Organism: Anabrus simplex; assembly: GCF_040414725.1. Taxonomy (NCBI): domain Eukaryota; kingdom Metazoa; phylum Arthropoda; class Insecta; order Orthoptera; family Tettigoniidae; genus Anabrus; species Anabrus simplex. The sequence goes on along the minus strand of NC_090271.1, from coordinate 129,905,999 downwards.
CACAGAATAAGAATACTATTGAGTAGCGGTTTATGTGCCATACCTGGACGATTTTTGTAACTCACTAAAAGAACGCTTTGAATCTCACAAGGAAATAGTTGCATCCTTACAAAACATCCTTCCACAATTGTGTATCATAACAGAATTCTGTTCACTGGAGGCTGCTTTTAGTTTCTACGAAGAAGATCTGTCACATAAAGAGATTGTGCAAAGTGAGTATATGTTGTGGAAAGAAAAGTGGAGTCAGGAAAATCCTTCAAATCTACCAAAAATGGCTGTAAGTTTTGTAGAACAATGTGGCAAGACTTTCTTCCCCAACATTTATACCCTTCTCAAATCACTCGCAGTTCTTCCTGTTTCTATCGCAGCCGGGCTGAGTGGCTCAGACGGTTAAGGCGCTGGCATTCTAACCCCAACTTGGCAGGTTCGATCCTGGCTCAGTCCGGTGGTATTTGAAGGTGCTCAAATACGACAGCCCCGTGTTGGTAGATTTACTGGCACGTAAAAGAACTCCTGCGAGACTAAATTCCGGCACCTCGGCGTCTCCGAAGACCTTAAAAAGTAGTTAGTGGGACGTAAATAAAATAACATTATTATTATTATTATTATTTCTATCGCAACCGCAGAAAGAACTTCCTCTAGCCTAAGGAGACTGAAGACTTACTTAAGGAACAGCACATCTGAAAGTAGGCTTAACGAGCTTGCATTACTCTCTATCCACAGAGACAGTATAGTTAGTGACGAAGAAGTTCTTGATAAGTTTGCAAGTGTACCAAGAAACCTGGACTTCGTTTTGTAACCAATGTATGTATGTATGTACGTATATATGTATGTATGTATGTATGTATGTATGTATGTATGTATGTATGTATGTATGTATGTATGTATGTATGTATGTATGTATGTATGTATGTATGTATGTATGTATGTATGTATGTATGTATGTATGTATGTATTGTGCCAGTTCGCAGTTCTTTATGTGAACTGGTGGGAACAAAGATGGAGTTCCGGCTATCAAAATGTCGATGTGAAAACATCTAACGTCAATACGGACGGAAATGTGGATCTTTTCATCGGGTGCTTACCGGAAGAACCATACCTAGAAGGCGCAGGAAAAGAATGACAAATGGACATTATCAAGACCGACTACAATAATATCAGACCTTAATGTTACTATCTACTATTTTAAACGAGTACCTTGATAACACTCATATCAAATTGTAATTATGATTTAGTTTTGCAGTTGTTTTTGTTCCGACATGTTTGTGAGGTGGCACTTCTAAATGTCCCTGGTGAGTAGATATTGTCTCAAGGTTCTTATTACTTTCCGATCTTGCTACAGTGTAACACGTTACTCCTATTCCAGCTTACTAAGTTCTTTGTGTCCTTGCTCCGTACCGAATGTAATACCTCCATGAACCTCCTCATACCCGATATAATTTTTCTTCTTTAAGTGCATCTATCTACGTGTGATCATGCTAAAATCGGACATTAGTGTTGTAAACGTGTGTTTTTGTGATATCAGTGTAATATATTAACGATCTTGTGACTGGGAAAGAGTCTTTTGAATCCCAAACAAATATCCGCAAGACAAGACAATGTTACTATCGATTCGGAGGAAAATGGCGACTTCGTGGGCGAGCGTTTGAGACATGTGGTTGGTTCATATCTGTGTTTACATTCTGTTAAAGAGTGTTATTTTGATCGAGTTATTGAAGTATAAAGTATATGTTTGGTAAAATAGTAATCTATAACGGTTTATCAGTATGGTGTTTTGTTAGAAATTTATATGATGGTATTTTTGATGTATAATAGTGTTTATATTGTCATGCTGTAACATAGTACAAAATGGGTCGTTCCTGCTGCGTTCGTGGTTGTAGATCTAATTATACCGTTGCTGAAGCTTTTTAATTCCCTGAAGATAGATCTCTACAGGAGAAATGGATAAGGAATATTCACCGGGAAGGAAGTCAAAGACCAAACTATCGTACTAGGCTATGTGTGTAACCAAAATTTGTGGTTAGGGAAGATCTCTTTCCAACCGATAACGGTGAGCCTATTCGTTTTAGTATTCTCATTCGGTCGGAGTAATTTCACGTAAGTTGACGATAAGTATTAGTTTCTATCTAGAATATAAGTGTGTGTGAGTGTATTTATATGGGTCACTAGGATCTGGAATTATACGCAGTCATGTGAGAATATATTAGTTTTGACGGTGTTGTGAACCGGATTTAAATCGAACTATGGCAGCGCCTCTCATACATCTATTCTTAACTTCTCTAAGGAATAAAACATTAAGAGAGAAGTGGATTAGGAACATACATCATGAATATTTCTACAAAACAGTAATATGCATATTGTACCGGGAACACCGCTACGACAGAAGTTCGAAGTATGTTTGTTGAACTTCGCGCGAGGTGGAAGGTAGGCAGCCCGCCGAACGCAGTGACGTACTCAGCGAGTGACGTGGCCGCCGTAAGCCAGCTCTCCGCTACCATATATGGTAATGATCCAGCTCGTCCTCAAAAGTACATCTTTGAGCTAATTTATCGCTATTTTGACACTGCCATCTTAAAAGCCTTTACAATGGACATCACCTGTTCAGATTTCAAGAAAATCCACCGAGTATTATAGAAGTTATAAGGGTAGATAGTACCCGAGTTCTAGACACTTCCATGCGAACGTGTATAAAAGGAAGACCACCCGACCTACGAATTCAGTGTCTGTCACTCCGCCGTCTCTGTGACACGAGTGACAAGAGAAGTGTTGTGCGTGTCGAACTTCTAGTCGACAGTCTGCGAAATCCAAGTTCGGTATTTTCTCTAAGTTTTGTATCAAGACTTTGTCATATTCTTGAAGTGCCTGAATGGGACTTTACTTTTGAGAGCATCGTATTGGAACTTTGTCATATTGCCATATTGGGACTTTGTTTTTTTCGTGTGTCGTGATTGGACTTTGATATTTTCTTAAAGTGCCATATAAGAACTTTGTTTTTTTTCTGAAGCGTCTCATTGGAACTTAGTTATTTTCGCCGAGTGTCGCGATAAGACTTTATTATTTTCTTAAGGTGACATACTGGAACATTGTCACGGAACTTTATTTTCTTCGAGTGTCGTGTTGGGACTTTAACATTTTTGCACATTGGAACTTTGTTATTTCTACACATTGGAACTTTGTTTTTTTTATAAGTGCCACATAAGGACTTACTTATTCGACGACGATTGAATTTTCACGTGTGTTGTGTATCGCATTGAACTTACGCGAACTTATATTTTTGAATCAATTTCTGGAACATTGAACTTAGGGGACATTAAACATTACGTTTAATTGTGAAATATGCAATGCTTTCCAAGTGCTGCACAGGGACTTATGTTTAATTCTTAAAGACTGTGACAATTCGGAATACGCATATCGCATTTCCAGAAAGCCTAGAACTTTCCAGTATTTTGAGTGATCCATAATTTATGAAGTCGGACTTTTTCTTTCAAATATTATTTTCTTTAATGGCTATTCACTTCGCTTATTAATGCAACAGGACAGTTTCCGAGTGCTACTTATTCAGTTCATTGCCAATATGTTTTAAACCTTCAGAACTGTGCATTTAGGGCTGCAGTAACAGTAATCCTCTAGAACATCCTGACTTACAGTGAGCTTGCCTTATGAACTTGCATTTCTACCAGTACTTGTTCTTCGAGTGATTATTCTAGAACGTTTTTGCAGTAATCATAATTAAAAAGGTCATATCTGTTCAGACAGTGCCCTGAATGTGTGGAGTGCCGTACAGGAAATTCAGGTGTGAATTACGTCTCGAATCGAACCCAGGAGCACGTACCAATCTTCGAGACATTCCAGAACGTCGAGACTTCCAGAACGTCGAGACACTTCCGGAACCTCCAGACGTTCCAGAATTCCTCATCCGAGCAGGTGTGGTCCCTGCCCAGTCGATGTCCAGCACCATCCCAGGACTTGGAGGTACCAACCAGCCACGACATTTCCACGCTGCTGTATGAAGGTGATATGAACTTGCTTTTGATGATCAATAAACTCAATTTATCAAAATAATCTCTCAATTTGATAACTATACCTCTCTCTGTACCAGCTCCAATGATAAGGCCACAACCGAGATTAATACTCATGCTCGTTCATTTAATATCAAGCGCCTTAAAGATATGAACACATTTTTACGGGTACAATATGTCATCTGAGGGTAAGTCTGAGATTAGGGAAGACTATTTTTTCTAATTCTAAATGGTTGACCTATTCGTATTCCTCAAAAAACAATTCATTTAGATATTGATAATTGATATGGTGATGTTCCTTCAGTGTCTATGTGCTTCAAAGTGTCGTGTGATTTAGATGCAATTGTATTTTGAAAGAATCTGTGCTTGCCTGCGGGAACATTTGGCTAGATCTTGGTGTATGACAAAACTTATAGTGTGATAGATGGAGCAATCTCAACACTGTTACACAGAAGAAATAGTGACTTGCAGGGATGGTGGTGGTGGTGGTGATTATTGTTTTAAGAGGAAATACAACTAGGCAACCATCCTCTATATAACATTAATCACAGAGAAAGAATGGAAGGGGTCCGACACTTCGAAAAATGAAGGTATCGGCCGAAGGAAGACAAGGGCCACGAAGGGCATGAAAATGACAGACTCCCTAGGCATCCATACGTAATACCATCGGGGTCAGAAAAGAACAAGTGTTGACCAAGGGATGCCGGATATGATAGATGAAACTGAGGAGCCTGGCACAAGTAAGTGGAAGCAATGCCAGGACTCAGCTGAGGGCCCCGTGGTCACTCCAGAGTTCAGAGCCCCTGGGGCCCCTTTTAGTCACCTCTTAAGACAGGCAGGAGATATCGTGGGTGTTATTCTACCGCCCCCACCCACAGGGGGGATTTAGAGGGATTAGATTTGTTTGTAACTCAGGGGTTTTATTGTACTAATACCTTCCGATTCATGCTGTGTATATCTGATATCAAGCAGTCTACACCAAATTGTAGCTCGTCCATGTAGGTTAAAGACATCATTGTTTAGAGTCAATAGAGTTGTTTTACTCATGTTCTTCAACGGGGAAAATCCTATTATATATTTCGTGTCTGAACTCTTCATTGCTAAGTTTACCACCATAGTTGGAAGTGCTACTATATCATTATGTCAACATATGATATAAGAGTTTCCAGTAAGGAAGGCTTAACATCACCGGGGCTGTTCATTGGTTTGGCATAATAATTTCGGGTGTACTTCATTTTCATTTTCTTCATTTTCATCGAGTGCTGAACATTAGAAATTGTCCACCACTGCGAAACTAAGACAACACGTTATGTTTCATAGTTCTTATGAGAGTGAATAAATCGAGGAATTTCGCACCTTAAATTATTTTTAAACATTCAAAATGATGTTATAAATATCATTTTAACAGTTTTATAATGTATTTCCATCTATCCAGCGAAGTGTAATCTAAGAGAAAACGTTATTTGACTAAGTGACATTTCGAAATAATCAGCTTGTTGTTCTCTTTTGCTGTGGGGCTCTCCATCTATTCTAGCAGAATATGCGTGATTCTAGTTGATCATATGTGATGAGTACTTGTTCGCGAAGTGTTTTCATAGGTGCAACAGTGATTTTTCTTATGATGTTACATTTATCATGTTAAATTACCTACCACCGTTTGCAAAATATGTATGCGATATATTCTTAATTTCTGGCGGATTGAACCAGATATTGTGTAGCTCTTTCAGTGCTATCAACACAAGTAATTTAATGTGAGTGGCTCAGGCGGTTGAAGCTCTGGCCTTCTGACCCCAACTTGGTGGGTTTGATCCCGGCTCAGTCCGGTAGTATTTGAAGGTGCTCAAATACATCAGCCTCGTGTCGGTAAATTTAATGGCAGGTAAAAAAACTCCTTTGGGACGAAATTCCGACATCTCCGAAAATCGTGAGTTGGTTTATCGTCGAAATGAAGTTATTGCGTGCTACCCCAACCTTCATCAGTCGGCAGCTACTGCGCCCACGACGTCCACCATCTTGGTTTTGATAACGCGGTCTGATATATTGTAGTCGGTCTTGACATTATTTAAACCTATTATTAAAACAAATTTTTTCTCAACATTCATTCCATAATCAGACCTTCGAGGAGCAAGAAGCCATTGACCGCAAATGAAAGAATCTGCTTATCTGGACCAAACGACGGATTTTAAAAGGAAACATAATTCGCGGCAACACGCTTAACACCAATTATAGAGATTTAATCTCAGCGCGAAATTAAATACCAACAAGAAGGAGATTATCAAGATCGTAATTGAGATACGTCACGACTTGACGCAGAACATATATAAATTTGTCTGATACCGCTTAACAGCGAAAAACACATAGACTGATCAGCTGTCAAGTGCTCTTGCACTAAAAGAAATATAAAGAAACCATCCTTACTTTCCAGGCGGAATAAATACTTAGCATTTGTTCTAGCTCATTTGAAGCTACCATATCGAAATAAATTGTACCACAACAGAACCTACATATAATAAGCATCCCAAGACACGTATTAATTGAAGGATGACCACAATGAATGACCTATATTGTTGTTGTTCTGTTCCATACATGAGAGACACCATTATGATGCTGCAAAAAATATCAGGGCAGCGCTACTTGGACCATGGCGAGGCAATTCGATGTTGATCAGCCCGGATGACTGGTAACCAGCTGTGAGGAGCTACGATGAACCCAAACACTCGTTAAGGAACCATGAAACGAGAGCCAAACCTCCGATGACCAGAGGCGAGATGACAACGGGACCATTCTAAGTAAAGCTAAATCCTTTAAAAGTCGTTTCATCGCGCGAGTTGGCCCTGCGCATAGAGGCGCGCGGCTGTGAGCTTGCATCCGGGAGATAGTAGGTTCGAATCCCACTATCGGCAGCCCTGAAGATGGTTTTCCGTGGTTTCCCATTTTCACACCAGGCAAATGCTGGGGCTGTACCTTAATTAAGGCAACGGCCGCTTCCTTCCAACTCCTAGGCCTTTCCCATCCCATCGTCGCCATAAGACCTATCTGTGTCGGTGCGACGTAAAGCCCCTAGCAAAAAGAAAGTCGTTTCCGTAAGTAAGAAACCTTTTCTTTTATTTGGTTGAATGTTGATATATGTAGTACAGTGCGAAACCAGTGCGTAGATGAACGTCAAGATGAGGTTATAGGAAGTAGGTATTCATCTGTGTGTAACGTCAGATCCATTTGTAGGCGTAGTCACGCAGTGATATCCGATCGAAATACTTTCAGTGATGTGTGAGAGGAAATAATTCGTGTTATTGCTATTATCAGTGAAGCGTAAAGTGTGAAGTTGATATTAATGCACGGGTGTGATTATATAATTGAGATTACACGGTAAGAGATCGCATTTAGGAAGTGTTTATGATGAAATATGGCATAGCATTTCTCAGAGTTGAAATGTTTTACTTGACACTATGACGGTAGGAAGTAATGTGATATTTTGAGAATATTGTGGCACGATTTGCGTTTAGTTTAACGAGTTGATGTGCATATATATTAGTGACAGGCTTTTTCTACGTGAAGTATAAAATGATAATTGGTATATTAGAATAATGGCATAAGAATTATGGACTTATGATGGTGATATTTATTTATTTTCTTCGAGAAATTGGTCATAGTTGTCAAATATGAAGAGGTGCTATTTCCAAGTGATACTTTCTGAGATTGATATAGAATCCTTGCCACTTCCAAATGATAGTTTTTAATCCTATGCATTCTCACATAGCTTAGGATACGATTTCGACACTGACAGAGTAGTGTCATTATCTATGTTTAGGATCATCTAAAGAGTCATGCAGGTAGTCATGATAATATTTAAGCCTTCACTGAATTATTTCGGATAATTTTGAGAACTCTCACAGTTTATAACCTTACTTCGGATAATATTCAAGCTACTTGACAGATCGCTGGTGACTTATTTATTCATACAAGGATTTTTAGTTGAAGATAGAGTCTTCCATCCAGCTAGATTTTCCACTTGTGGTATATTTGATAGTAATTTAGTAAGATACGTGTGATGACGTTTCTTGCAACCAAATGCGCAATTAAATTAATTTTTAACCATGAATTAAGGTGATATTACCTAGAGTTTATGACTTAAGCCTTACGATAATATTATTTTTAAGAATGATTACGATTTGTAGTGGACATAGTTTAACTTACGGTGGATGACACAAAGAAATATGAGGAACTGAGAAGCATATGAATACGTAAATATGATCTTTGAACTGCGAAGCATATGAATACATAAATATGATATTTGAACTGCAAAGCATATGAATACGTACTATCTAGCCGAAGTTGTGAGAAGAATATAAATGATTTCCCTTGAGAATTTCAACTTGTATGGACACAAGCGTTTAATGCAGCCTAGAATAACATGCATTTTACTAAATGTGTAAGAGATAGGTATTAACTGACGGGATTTTGCATTTATTTGAAGAGTAATTGATCTCCAAGCATAATGGATTCCAATACTTAACTGAATATTCATTTGATACTTCTGAGTGCGTTTTACATTTTCTTGAGAAGCTCTAATCTGAGTTACTGTAAATAGTAGTTGATGTAATTTTCTTTTATTTTCATTCAAATGGATGCATCCAATATTTTCAAAGTTACTTAATTTAACGTTTATTTCTTTTCAATATCGTTCCATCTAATGTTTTTATTTTCACTTGTGTTACTCAACCTAATGTCTCCAAACTTATTAGGTGAATTTCATGTAATTGAAACTTTTAATTTTACAAATGATTCCTAGATGTCATACGATATTTCGTTTTTAATATTTTATGATTCTGAGCGGCCAAGGAACTGATAAGATGAAGTGATTGAGGCCTAGAATTCTTTTATATTTTATTAACCTCACAAGCTCAACTGTTCTTACTGTTTTGATTTAATAATGTCATACCACTGTACACTGAATGAATGAATCAGCGGAGGTCGGATGACCTGAATTTCGAGAAACATAAGTAATGAACAGGAACTCTAAGAGCAACACAGGGTCATTTACCTTGAGTATTAAGCATTTGATTGGGTTTTAAAATGAACCTTCCTTTTGTTATGTGAGTTGATAGTCTAATAAATATGGAATAGTGAAACATCACAATTCTTTCAATGTCTTCTTAGGATAAGTGTTAGTTGTAAGACTGCGCTATCTTGAGTTACCGGCGATTTCTCGAGCGACTAATATGCGTATGGTACCTAACTAGATACGTGTAGAAGACGTCCTTTGACGTAGGTTAGAGCTTGCCATTAACCAACCGGCGTACTTTCTCTTGCGGAACTCATAGCCCATGACCCTTAGTCGTCGAATAATAGTTATAGTAAGAGCTAGTCGGGATCTCATGCGTGCTCACCTGGACGCTGGAAGGGTGCAGCATGTATGTATGTATGTATGTATGTATGTATGTATGTATGTATGTATGTATGTATGTATGTATGTATGTATGTATTGAACCCATTACCATTGTGCCCTAAGAACATTATGCATAAATTAGAAGTTCGATTCTTGATGGCATGGATTTGACACGTGACGAGGGGGTGATTACATTCGGTCCCACGCTCTGGGATACATGACGTCAGTCGCACGTGTCAACGGCGGAAGAATCTTAAGTCAGTTTTGTGAACTATTTCAAAGCGCGTGTATATGGCGTGCCCCAAGCCAAATCAAAAAAATATAGTGCCTATCAAAGGAGGTCAATTATTCCACAAATCGAACCCGTACAAATTTTAAATGTCCATGAACACTACCGCCAGAAATGCAGCGAGTATATAGACTCCTTCAAAACTCTTGTAATTACAGTTTAGTTAAATCAGAAAATTTATAGAAATTTTCTCGGCGGTTGAGGGAGATGTTCGAAGAGAGGGGGTAACTGGTATAAATATGAAGGGACACCATGACGAAGTCTCCTTCTTCTGCATTTTATGGTACGAAGCGGGCGATAAAGTGTTGAGCTGCTCTGCGAAATCAAACAACAAAAGTAGACTAAGTTCAACCGCAGATTTTAGCCATTGTGGCTGGGGTCTTGACTCCATGTGGATATAGTTTTCTTGAGTGGAAATAATTGTACCAGATAGGCCGGTCAAAGTACTGAATAAATTCTCCTGTGAAAATTAAAGTAATTCGTGTGTGGAAGTAATTACAGTCCATCGTATGCGCTCAAAGAAAAAAAGGTGAAGGGCATTTTTTTATGCTTTATTCCAGGAAACCTGAAGAAATATAATAATCTGTAAAGCCAGAAATGTAAAAATGGCTAAATAAAAATGCCAGGGTCGCAGGTGAGCCCTATGACGAACACTGGTGTGACTACATAAGGTATGTGACTTTCCATCTTACTACCTATTATATCTTGTTTCATGATCTCTAAATGCGTATTTGAATGGGGTATATACGACGCAGTGGTCACCCCTATATGGTTGTTCTGTAAATGTTAGAATACGACTGAAAGAGTCATTTGTTTTATTTTCCACTTGGATAAATTTTTGAAGTCTTGCGAGTGCCGTATAATGTTATAAAAAGTTATTGAATAGGGTTTCGAAGTGATATCACGTCCAATGTAGATTGTCATTTCCGTGTGTTTGCTGCCTATATTTTGTGATGTCAAATTAAGATGTTCATTCGACGTAAAAATCTTCTGTCTGAAATTTTGACGTAAATAATATAGAAATCCATGGTTACTCATTTTCAATCGAGTGGAAGCGCGCTGTCGGGTGAGAATCTAGTGTGATGAATTTGTTCACGGAGAGAAACGTTTTTCTAGGCCCATTTTAAACTGTGTATGACTGGCAATAAAAAGATCTAGAAGAATGTTTCAGTCATTTTCGTGAAAATCAAGTTATTGAAAATACGATATCCTTTTATGCGAAGTTGTTCATTATTAATGCCTTGTGCGTATTAGTCGTCATGAATTCTAGTGAGGATTTTATTCCAGTTCTTTGTCGGTAATTATATGGCAAGTAGGGAAACAGAGGTTAGTTGTCGTGTGAGTCGAAATGATTTGTGAATCAGGATGAGACCTGTCATTGAAGCTGGGACATGGAAGCCCGAGGAATATTTTATAATGTTGGGAATGGAAAGAAATATATAGAAATCCATAGCGGTATTAATTTGCGACGCGGATATTTATTGTGGGCATCTTGAAGCATAATCTATGTGCATTTTATTGGTCAGGAATATCGTATTTTGTAATTAGTCTTTTGCGAAGTTAAACGTTTCATTCTTTGAGGTCAGTCAGGCATGATGAACAGATGTTCCATATCGAGATTGACAGACAGGGAGGGGTCGTTTGTAGTTGAGACCGCCAGCGCATCGAAAGGGAAACGGGATGTAACGGGAAATGTAGTGGCTTACGTGTAGGATTGAGATTTCATTCGTGGCGACGGAGATAAATAATTATGGAATCTAGTTGAAATTTTCATCCGTAATAAGCTGAGTATTGTGGAATACTGTAAATTTGTTAAATTAGGGACGGAATGAATATTTGAAACCACGAACTTCGAGTATAATGAACAAGAGTAACCAAATTCAGGGTTGTCCAAAATATAGAGCGATGGTAGTGATAAATGTTTGTCTGTGAGAGGTGCGCAAACTTTATAATATGTTATGACGAGATATGACATCGTAATTATATGGCGAGTTGCTTTTGGTTTGTACGTAGATTATTAGAGTATCCAAGTTTTAATAATGGCTAGGATTAGATTAGATTTAAAGTGTGAGATCATGAGACAAGATATAAAACTGGATATGAATTATGTAACAATTCTTTCCCAGTCAGATAAACATCACAGGATTGAATTTACATCACAGCTGCGTAGGAATTTGTGAAGAAACCAGAGTCCGCGGAGATAGAAATTGTTGTTCTTTAAGATTTCATTAAATCATTTAAATTTATTTAATTATTAAAATCAGTGAAACCGCATTTTGAAATAACTTTAATCAAGCGAATAACTTGGAGATGCTTTCTGGAAATCTTAGTTTGTTTTCTGGGGAATATTTAAATGTTAACGTAACGATTAAGGGGACATATCCGAAGGAAATGGATTTTACTGCCACAAAGTTTGTGAGCATTGCTATTGTTGTAATTATTTAACTTTGATTGATTGAGCAGTGAATGTGCTGGGGATAGTAAAGTGGAAACTTTGGTCATCAACCGATGTAACTTAATTGTGTTTAGCCTTCAGCTTAGAAACTTGGATGGTCAAGGGGTCATCAAACTCAGTGACTTAGATTAGGGCCATATGCCACTGTAGCATCATTTGCCTTGCGGTCATCATCCACAATGACTTTAAAGTAACTTAGAAGTTTAGATGTCGATCCATGACATAGACGCAGGTCACATCGATTCAATTAAGGGTCTATGTCGTATGACCACTGTGTGGCACACACCGATTGGACGGCCTTAATTATACCCAGAGTCCTGAATTGGTGTTACGAGGGCTGGGCCATAACGAATCACTATGATGAAATGAAATGTCGTATGGCTTTTAGTGCCGGGATATCCCAGGACGGGTTCGGCTCGCCAGGTGCAGGTCTTTCTATTTGACACCCGTAGGTGACCTGCGCGTCGTGATGAGGATGAAATGATGATGAAGACAGCACATACACCCAGCCCCCGTGCCACTGGAATTAACCAATTAAGGTTAAAATCCCCGACCCGGCCGGGAATCGAACCCGGGACCCTCTGAACCGAAGGCCAGTACGCTGACCGTTCAGCCAACGAGTCAGACACATCACTATGATGGTACATGTGGTCTCACATGGAAGCCGAATTTAAGGATTTCCAGACTTTCCTTTCTTTAATAAAATGAGACAATGGTTAATAGTAATAATGCCCATCAAGCAGACACGTCAAAGGCTCACCAGTGTTCTAACCTTGTATAATAAAATGATTGTGGTGTCCAGTGGACAAGTGTAATTTCAGTAATACCGTCGACATATCAGAATGCTTCAGAATTTCCTGAATAAATTGGAATCTTTTAAACAGACCTTTCATTCAAAGTAGATAGATAGAATTACTGAACCCTACCTTTACCTCAGCAAGTGACGAAGAACCCCATACGACCCAAGAGACAGATCTCTTGAACTTTGCTGATAGGTAAGAAAGGTAGGTATCCCTAAATAAGGACCTAAAGGGTTCAGTATGTATGATCACTGTTTCCTTTTTCCTTTCTAAAGTGTTTGAAATCGTCTCTGACTTCTTAAAATTACTTAACCTAACATCAATTCCCCCCCTCAAAAAATATATATTCTATATACGCCACTGTAGCCGTGTGAGCGTTAAAGTTGTGTTTTGTATGTGCGAAATGTATGAAATGTGTATGTGTGAAATCGTATAGCGAAATGTCATAACATTTCAAGAGGAATGACTTTCGATGCAAAATTATCAAGTGATTAATTTACATTAGCTTATAAATGCTCAAATGATTAGTTAATTCGTTATAAAGTATATTGCGTGTTTTAAGAGATTTAAGTGCTATGTGTTAATTCATAACAGTGCTTCTTTTAACTGTGCTCAATCGTGTGTATAAGGGAATTCCTTTTTTTAATGCAGAGAAGGTAACTGCCATCACAACAATGCAAGTTTCGAAGTGATGTGTTCTTAAAATATATATCGAGTGCTGTGTTATGAAAGTGGAATAGTTAATACTAACATAAAAGGAAACATCTCAAGCAGTGTTAGTTATAGGAAAATCAGTGTAAATATTGTGTAATTGAAACCGTTAAATATCTCGTGTGCTACGCCGATAAGCCGCCATTTTATTCCGGTTTACGCTAATCGAGAGCAACCAAGCTTCCCTCGCTACGGGGAATTCTCAGAAGACAAAAGACCAACGTCAAAGAATATACACAGCGATGACTACAAAGAAAACGGAAATTCATACGAAAGAGAACTGCGGTTCCTTCAAACAGGAATTTGATGGAAATTCTGCAGCCGTAAAATGTGATGGAGCTTGCTCGCCCTGGTACCATAAAGACTGTGCAGGACTTAAACAAGGAGAATTTTACATGCTGAGCAAAACCAACAGCAATCTATGTTGGATGTGCGGAGACTGCAAAGCCATAATAGAAGAAATGAAATACAAGAGAGACATGACTCAAGAGATCATGGAAAAAATAGAAGGGATAGCGATAAACAACCCCAAAATAGAGGAATTATCAAGGAAAATAGAGAAAATGGTTGTTTTCCTCCAACAAAAATTGAACATGACATTAGATAAAACACAAGAAGAAGAAGCAATAAATGTTCCATCTGAAAGAAACAATACAAAACCGACATTAGATAAAACACAAAAAGAAGAAGCAACAAATGCTCCATCTGAAAGAAACAATATAAAACCGAAACAGACAGTGAGAAAGGGAAAAAGCAATAACTTCCCCAACCCAAATAGCACAATTTCTGAACACAGAGATGAAGCAATTGCTGAAAAGGAAACACTGACTCCACCTCAAATACAGAACAACACGAAAATTAACCTAGATAACAAGCAACACCTAAACGGAAACATAGAAGAGGAAAGAAACAAAGAGGGCTCGAGAGGAGTAAGGAATGAAAGAACACAACCCAGAAGAAACCAACAATAAGTACTGATTGGTACGAATCAACATGAAAACGAACTACGTGCAGCGGAAATGACTGCCTGGCTCTTCCTGGGAAGGATAAATTCAAATTCCACACAGGAGACAGTCAAAAATTTCCTAATCAGAAACGGGATTGAAGGAAGCATAACCTGTGAAGAAATATCCAGAAGTGGACTCAATAAAGTATTTAAAGTTGGCATCCCCTTTAAACACATGAACTCAGTATTAGACCCAAGGTTCTGGCCAGCAAATGTAATAGTCAGACGCTATAGGTTCTTTCGGAGTCAACGGAGAACTGAAAGAGCCATCCTTGATTAACTCAACGAAGATACTCCAAGGGAGCAATAAGCAAACAGTAAGTGCCACAACACACATACCACAGATAAAAATGACAACCGAAAAGATAATTTCCAATATAGCATGTAAAACTGACTCAACCAACAAAACAGAGAAAGACAGCAAATATAATGAATACACAGGACTGCTATGGAACGTCGAAGGAATTAAGGGAGCTATGGCCTTAACACCAGATAACACCATAAGCAAGTACGACATAGTAATATTCACAGAAAGTTTCCTCTTGGAAAACTGGCAACATCCACACTTCTGTGGTACACACCTCATGGCATAAAAAGGGGAACTGGGAAGACCTTCAGGAGGAATATCCATTCTGGTGAAACCATCCTTGACACCGATCACCTTCACTACTCAAACCAATAATGCATTACTTTTGGAAACAAAGAACCTCACCATCATAGCTGCTTACTTCCAACCATATTACAATGCCTTGGACATAATAGATGAGCTTAGTGATCTAATACAAACCAGCAAAGGAAGCAAGCCAACCGCACTAGCAAGAGATTTGAATAGCAGAATGGACACTGATAACTACGAGGCAAAACCTATCGTTGAAATGCTCGGAGAACAGGGTTTCCTATTTACAAATAACAACAAGACTCCAACATATATATCCATCAACGCCAAGAGCGCAATAGATCTATTATTTGTAAAGGGCCAAAAAAGGGGAAGACCAATCTGGACGAACTCAATGACACCCATACGGAAACACCTTCCAATGGAATTCACCATTACCCATCCAAGAGACAAAAATCAAGATAGCACACAGAAGATATCTAGGAAACTAAACATAGATACACTGAAAGAAAGCCCTTGCAAATTAAAAAGCATAGAAACATTAACAGAGAACGAAGAACTGTCAGAAGGCACAAGCCGGATAGAAGATCTGATATTAATCTCTACAGAACCAATCAACATGAACCCTAAAGTGAGTAAAAAGTGGTTTGACAAAGAATGTTTCATCAAAAGAAAGAAAGTGCTAGACAAGTTACACCAAGTGAAGCTTAACATCCAAGACCCTACCCTACTAGAAACATACGCGACTGAAAGCAAACAATACAACGCATTGATAAAGGAAAAGAAAAAAGCATACAGTGAGGAAAAAGCTCCTCAACTGGCTGAAGAGGAAAAAAAAGGATTCATACATTGCACTTCACCCACGACATGGTCCACCGATACAGTACATAAATATGGCAGTCTGGGATGACCACTTCATCAGCATTTTGAACAAAAGGAAAGAAACAGATTTACCTAACCACAGTACGGAAGATGGCAATAAAACAAACCCAAATGACTGGATACCATTTACAGCAGAGTAAGTCCGAAAGACAATAAATAGAACAAAGAACAAGAAAACTGCAGGCCCAGAGAAGATCTATATTGATCATATAAAATCATCCATAGAATCATTGCTCCCTATATGGACCAAGCTATTCAATAAATGCTTTGAAACTGGAACAATACCAGAACAGTGGAGGAACTCCATAATTAAAGTTATATTCAAAGGCAAAGGAGACCCAGAAGATCCCAACAACTATAGAGGCATTGTACTAGAAAACACTCCCTTTAAAATTCTCACAACATTGATAACGGAACGAGTAAAGAAACCCATTGATGAGATCCTCCCTGAAATTCAATTCGGATGCAGAAACAACAGATCGACATTAATGGCAGTAGAACTATTATTAGACAACATAAAGGAATTACTTGAAAAGAAAGAAAAGTTCTATTCCGTCTTCATGGACTTCACAAAGGCTTTCGACCAACTGGAGAAAGGACTAATTATATCCAAACTTGAAAACGTATTAGGAAGAGAAAACGTATGGACAAGAGTAATAAAAGAAATATTACAATACAACACCATAAGGGTATCAGGCCTTTCCATTTCACACGCAATTAGGCAAACAAATGGTGTACTTCAAGGAGACCCCATGAGTCCACTACTATTGATCCTATCAACCGAGGAAATATTGAGGATAACGCAAGACAGAGAAGACATTCACATCTCTGCGTATGCAGACGACATTGTAGTAAGCTCCGCAAACCTGCACAAATTACAGAGTGCCACAGATACAATTGTAAAATGGTGCCAGAACAACAAATTCTACATTAACATCACAAAAACGGAAATGATGGTCTTTAGAAATAGAGGTAAGATACCTCACGGAACAGAAATTACTATCTCCAACAGCAAACTCAAAATAGTCAACGATTTCAAATAATTAGGGGTCACGCTAAAACCTAGCCGCAAATACTTTACAAAACACATAACAGAAAGACCTGCGCAAGCAATCCTAGCAATAAATAATATAAAGCATATACAAGCACTTAGCATGGAAACAGCAATGAAATTAATGGAGGAAATGATTATTCCTATCCTAACATATGGCATTGAAATTATATGGTCTGACCTCACCAGGAGAAACCTAACTACCTTGGAAAGAGTTAAAGCATGCTTCCTGAAAAGAGCGTTGTGTGTATCCAAATCAACAAGTTCCCGCCTGACATATGTACTAGCTAGAGAATCATTTCTGTTAGAGAATTTGAAAACAACCTTCGTGCTCCCATCTACCATAGCAGGAGAACAAGAATGACAAAGTTTAAGGGACCGCCGCCTAGAAATATGGCCAGAATTCTACAGCACGGGTGCGATGATCGATAGGACCTGGACGTCAGCAAACTTCGAGATGAGACACGTACTAACGAGACTGTCTGTGCATGGCTTCCATCATCACCTCTGCAAAGACAAGGTGTACCACAATCCGATGAAGACTTGCATATGCCAACTGTGTGAAAAAACGTGTGATCGTTACCACATCAAACTGTGTTCAAAGCGAACAAAAACCATAAATGAATACGCTAAAATAAGTATTAATAAAAATAATATTTAAATTATTTATTTTGTTGTACTATGCACATTTGTGCGCACTTCCAATATATATGTGTTATCTGTCAGCATTCAACTAAACTTTTAGAATGGCGGTAATAGCCGACGATTTGAATATCTATCGCGCACTACTTCCTAGCGAATTCGAATTTTTACCGCGTTCTACTTCCTAGCGTTTGGCGGCAAGGGTCGATGATTTCAATTTTTAGAGCGACGTACTTCGTAGCGTTGCACCCTAACTTGCCACTTCGTTTAGCTTTCTGTGCATCCGATGGGTTTCACTTTATCTATCATTACAGTACGTTACTATTATTATTACATTAAAATTGTCTTGGATTCTGGATGAAATTCTCGATGTACAGTTATAATTCACGCTTTTCTATTATTACGTTTAACTCTGATTGTTTTTTGGTACATCGTCTTGGATTATGAAAGAAGTTTAACGATTTCCTGTTCTCTGGTCTTTTAATTAATAATAATAATTAAACAATTTGCCCGGTATATTTCACTTGATCCATTATTCCGTTTAACTCTGCTTGATTTTTGGTACTCTCTCTTGGATATGTATGGACTTTCTCGACTTACCAGATCTTTTGCTGTCAGTGTAATATGAGTAGGCCTATTAATTCTAAAAATATTGGGAGACATATGGAGAGAAGGAGGAAGTATGCTCCATTTCAAAGTAGATTTAATAACACATCTTGAGGAACAACTTCAAATTCATAGCTCTATAAAGGTCGGTCTCCACTGATTAACATTTAACACCAACATGTTAAATTTAATATGTTACAATTGACATGTATGTCGTGATTGTGTCTTCCAATTGACTTTCCATGTTAACTCAGAATGTTTAGGTTAACACTTTTAACATGTTGGCGTGTTTTCCGCTCAAGGTGGAAAAGTCAAGTCAATTCGTTGTTCGTGAGATATTAGTACAGCTTCGGCAACTTCCTTGCCGTTTCCATGTCAACAGATAGCCAAACGGCACGAACGACGTG
Source organism: Anabrus simplex (assembly GCF_040414725.1). NCBI lineage: Eukaryota > Metazoa > Arthropoda > Insecta > Orthoptera > Tettigoniidae > Anabrus > Anabrus simplex. The sequence goes on along the minus strand of NC_090271.1, from coordinate 129,887,129 downwards.
CTTCTCGTGAAGTAGGATTATTAATCACAACACTCCGCAACACTCATTCTCTTTGTTATAAGCCACAAATACAGTACCGGTATGCGCACGTGTGTCGATCTCTCTACACTATACTAAGTGTATAGTCAGAAATGGAGTGGAGCAAGATTACTTTGAACTTAATTAATGATATAATAGAAAAGCCTTGTTTGTGGGATGTCTCATCAAAGGAATACAGAGATAAAGCGAAGAAAGCCGACAGTTTCCAGGAGCTCTAAACTATCTATAATTGTTCCCGCGAGTGCATTGTATAAAAACCTAGCTTCCCTCCGCTCCTAGTACAGTCGATTATTGCAAAAAAAATCAGAAGTCGGGTGCGGGAGCGAACGAAGATTATACTTCAAAGTTGTTTGCTTTTTTAGCAATGACCAGGATGAGGGGAGGAAATGTGTCTAATAAAACTGCATTTCTAAGTCATAACAAAAAGCATCAGTGGCAATAAAAAGGACCAAATCCTCTTCATCTGAGTCCATTGTCCTTATTTGAAAATACAAGACACGACCTAAATGTATTACCACAAATTGGTATGATGAATTACCTAGGGGCTATATATAAACAAAGAAAGTCAAGTTTAACATGTTTATTAAGTGTGGACACAATGTTAAATGAAAGAGTATTCAACATTTAACATTGAACATGTTGATTGTGTCACCAGTTAACATTTAACACTTTTAACCTTTAACATGTTGTTGTTAAATGTTAATCAGTGGAGACCGGACTTAAGCAAGAGTTGATATTTGATTCCTTCCAAGGTAAGATATTTTTCCCTACAGGGATCTCACCTCTACCGCCCCAAGGGCAGTGTCCTGGAGTTTCAGACTCTAGGTCGGAGGATAAAACTAGGGAGGATGACCAGTACCTTGCCCAGGTGGCCTCACCTGCTATGCTGAACAGGGGCCTTGCTGGGGAATGGGAAGTTTGGAAAGGATAGGGAAGGAAGCGGCCATGGCCTTAAGTTAGACACCGTACCATCCCGGTATTTGCCGGAAGGGGAAGTAGGAAACCACGCAGAAAACCACCTCCAGGATGGCTGAGGTGGTAATCGAACCCACCTCTACTCAATTGACCTCCCGATGCTGAGTGGACCCAGTTTCAGCCCTCGTACCACTTTTCAAACTTCGTGGCAGAATCGGGAAATGAACCCGGGCCTCCGGGGGTGGCAGCTAATCACACTAACCACTACACCACAGAGGCGGGCTATTAGTTTATGGTTTAAAATAATTACTATTCATTGGCGATTTAAACATGCAGTAGTTTATTTACATAGATCTTCATTATAGACTGTTCAGCGTTCAGCCTGCAAACCTCTGTGAACTTACTATACACCTCCACAATTCTTTCGAATTATCCGCCATGTTTGCAAACATCAACTCGCCAAACACGTCATATATGACGTCATATAGACGCACAAGCAGCGGCCGCAGAGTCCGTGCTCGGCCGTGCCGGCGGATCCTGCACTTATACCAAATACAGTAAAGACAATACGCGACACTCAGCGAGATATCGAGGGACAGCTATTAGAGCTCTCTCCAGCGGATAGACCTGAGAACTACTGATTCTGTCATAAGAGCACGTGTATTGTGTGTGAAGTTTTTGGTGTTATTTATGCGTTTTCAGTGAGTTGACATAATCAAACAGTAGCGAGTGTCATTCCTTGATATCTCGTCTCAGCAGGAGGGGAAAGGTATGTGCTGTGTTTGGCTGCAGTAACTATGAAGTAGAGAAGAATGCGCGGTCTTTCTTTCTTTTACCTCGTGACAAGAAAATGTAAGTAATATTGTGTTTGCACATATATTCTTCCAGTGACAAAGAGATTTTTATAGTACTTCATAATCTTCTGACCTGCTCGACCTATATTTTAACTGGCTTAAAATATAATAAGCATATTTTATAGTATAGTACAGCAGTTAAACTTCAATACCGATGTGTTGTTGTAGGTGTGATCTGTGGGTTTTGAAATGTCACAGAAGTGATTTGGATAAGGTGTACAAGAAGGAAAGGGACGTTACGCTTATATAAGAATTAAGAGGAAAATTGCATCATGTTTGTAAGGAATGTGCCGATATTTGTATTGACAAGTGTCTTAATGTGACGATAAAATGTTTTTAAATGAGAAAAAATGCATATTTAACAGTAAAAGTTCAGGCAGGAATGCTAAAGCAAAAAGAAGTAATGCATAAATGAAAGATTAAGCCTTTTCACAGCAGTCCATTTCACATCTTGTTTATATGTCTAATTTCAGTCTTTACATAATAACCTTTTAAATAATTCTTCATTAATTTATCCAGAATTGTTTTAGCAACTTCGAAGTTAATATCTCAATAATACTTTCTTTCTAGACGTAATTTATTTATCCATTTTCGTATATGCATTTCCATTGATATTTGGATTTAGCACGACTTCTCAGGTCGTCACTAGGAGCGCCACCTGCGAATTGTCTCCCATTTTAATAAGGCTAAATCATTTAGTAACATTTCCAAGGTCCTCTATTTAGTTTGAGGAAGGTTACGCATTCTCAAATCTATAAACATACATATTTAGAGATATAAAATGTTTGTAATTATAATCTTGACAGCAGAACTTCCGTAATGGAACTACCGTATGTTGACATACGATAGATACACTGACTCACTTCCGCATGTACCGGTATCGAGTTTAAAGCTTAACACATATTATAACAGCAGCAGAAGTTCATATTCGAAACTATGCATAGATATTCCTACTTTTTAAAGTTAAAGAATAAGAAAGAACAGGAAAAGCACTTTATTAGAACACAGTCTTACCTGTCAGATCAGATGTCGTGAAGTGGTTGCTTTTGAAGATGAAATCCATTCTTGTGACTTTCGCCGATGAGCTGCTATGGATTTTTCAGTCTTTTATTTGCTAGTATCTTTAAGTCATACCGACAGAGATAGGTCTTATAGCGACGATGGACTAGGAAAGGCTTAGGAACTGGTAGGAAGCGGCCGTGGCCTTAATTAATGTACAGCCCCAGCATTTGCCTGGTGTGAAAATGGGAAAACACGGAAAACCATCTTCAGAGCTGCCGACAGTGGGATCCGAACCACTATCTCCCGGATGCAAGATCTCAGCCCCGCGTCCCTAACCGCACGGCCATCTCGCTTGGTGTTTTTTTCAGTCCTTAACCGAATGTTCATTTGTTGTATGCGTATAAGAGTTCTCGTTCTAGCATACATTTTTACTATTTCTGGTGGTACAGTGGGGAATTTACTACTAATTATTTGACACATTTTGCGTATAATATTAGGTATGCGTCACAGTTCAGCACGTCCGGGAGGGTCCATGAAAATTAACTCAAATTCGTTTATTTGGTTTAGCCATTCTTCCGATGGAACGAGTAGACCCCCCGGGATAACACTTCTATCCATCCCACAGGGGCTGTACCACAAGAAATGGAAAGTATTCCCCAGTTGGACTTCCCGCTGACCTGTCATATTTTCTTCTACGGTAGGCGATGTAGCCGGTGAGGTACCGAAATCCTTCTGCTGAACAATGAGGGGTCACTGTAGATTGTGGTGAATCATTAACGGTACGGTTTTCTATCGCAATGGTTCAATGAACACAGAAATTTCACTCCAGCTACTATTACACTGTTCACGCAAATAACGAAAAGAAAATAAGTGCACCTCACTGCACGAAACACAGCAACTTAACAGAGATCTCACAGAAACGAACTACGACACACACACACTACGCAAAATTCAGTAGGCCACTATATAAACCAACAGCAATATAAGGAAAGAAATTACGTACAGATATTACGTGGAAATCTTTTCTTTATAAGTCAGACAGCTATAAAAAAAGAAATAAGATACACGTGCGGTTGTGTGCTACACAGTCACGGTGCTCCTGTGATGACGTCACGAACAGGACGAGGGAAAATTAACATCTACTGCGGAATCAATCTGGGCCACCCGTGTGGTAAACTTAGTAGTTTGTGATGTGAAGAGATCATTTCTGCTGTAATACATGGTGTGCTTTGTTTGTGTTTTTATGCAAATTTAAATTGAAATGGCTTGTGATGTCATGGTTTAATTGTGGTGACCTTCAACAAGTTGACTGTGAACTATGACATCATAAACATGGCTTGGCAAATATTTTCATTTAATAATCACCTACAAATTGTGAAAAATCATTAATTCTGCACTTAAGATCCTTCTTAAGACATGGTAGGATTCGCCCTTAGGTTAAAAATTTTCTGAAACCCATATTAGCAATGGTCAGCTTCTTTACCGGACCCATCCATTATTCTCCTAGGTATCATATTCTCCTCCATTTGCCTCACATAGTCCCACCACCAAAGCCGGTTTATACATACAGCTTCATTAATAGAGTTCATTCCTAACTTTGCATTTATCACCTCATTCAGAGTGCCCTGTTGCCATTGTTCCCATCTGTTTTTTCCACAATCATTCACACTACATTAATGTTTGTTACCACTAACGTATGAATAAGACATTCTGAGTCCACCCAGCTTTTCACTTCCGTAAAGCAGAGTTGGACTGGAAACAGACCAGTGTAACCCCTTGTGGGTGGGGGAAGCAGATGAAGAATACACCCATGGAAGGCGGCTAAAATGGGCACCCTAGGTGCGGAAATGGATTTTGGCTTTCGTACCATGTGTTTTAACCCTGTGGATGGGAGCGGCTGAATACATCCACAGGTAATCCCTGCCTGTCGTAGAAGACAACTTAAAGTGTCACGTGGCCATTGGTCCCCTCTTACTTTTTTATTTTTCTTGAGCTTTAGTTGTAGACTGAATCAAAATGTTGATGTGTGTGCAGCTTGGGGAGGGGCATCTTACGTATGCGATGATGCTCAAAAGCCCAGATGGTATCCCTAGAGTCCAGTTGGATGGGAGCGCCATGTACTCAGCAGTATCCGCCTTACAATGCAGGTCCCTGCACAGCCTAATGGCAGAAGGACTTATTAATTTTTACATCTATACTTATCACTCTGTATACGCTATGGGGAGGTTGGTGTAAAAAATTATTAAAATAGATTTAGTTGATAAAGATTAGTAACAATTTTGAAATGTTGCTATTGTAAGTGATTTGAAGAAGGGAGTCCTTGTGCTCATAGCCTCAGTCAATCTGTATTAGGCACTGTTCAACATTGGATTCGGGCAATACCTGCTATGACCAGATGGGTATTGCCTTGGCAGCTTGGTTCGGCTACAGAGGCCCCTGATCGCAGTGGGTGGCATTTGGGGAGAATGTTTCTCGGCATGGCTTCAAAACGTCTCAGGTCTGCCCAAGTTCGTCCGCCACCCAAGTCTTTAACTTGTGAATCCCTCTACATGTCAACCCCTTGGGAACACGTGCAGCGTGAAATCATGAGATCCAGCTTCCCTAGGTTTCTGCGTGCAACGAGAACTGATGGGCAAGATTTCAAGGTGGTCAAGTCTGTTTTGTTCCATAGATACATTGAAGGTGTCTACGGCAAATTGGAAGACTTAAAGAAAATGCACAATTGTAGTTTGCTACTCAAGACTCATACTCCACTTCAAGCTGATCAGTTGCTCAAGTGCGACCACTTTGACAAAATCCATATCAAAGTGAAAGAACATAACACCTCGAACCTAGTTTGTGGAGTTATCTACAGCTGTCATCTTATCTTGAACACTGACGATGAGTTGATAGAAGACATGAAGCACCGTGGCGTGACAAACATCCTAACGTCCATTTCTGATTTACCTTCGTTTTACGTTTACTAGCTGCTCCCACTTTATCATTCCACCAAGACGTTTGCTTTTTCCCATCTTTACACACAGTTGTAGCTATATATTCCCCTGCTGTTTCTACTACAGCATCCCTGTATGCCACCCATTTTCTTTCTATAACTTATGCTGAACTTACTTAATAATTTTTTTGCTAGGGGCTTTACGTCGCACCGACACAGATAGGTCTTATGGCGACGATGGGATAGGAAAGGCCTAGGAGTTGGAAGGAAGCGGCCGTGGCCTTACTTAAGGTACAGCACCAGCATTTGCCTGGTGTGAAAATGGGAAACCACGGAAAACCATCTTCAGGGCTGCCGATAGTGGGATTCGAACCTACAATCTCCCGGATGCAAGCTCACAGCCGCGCGCCTCTACGCGCACGGTCAACTCACCCGGTAAATTTTGTTTTGAACTTTTCACTAATCATATTCATGTACTTCTGTCTAATTGCCTCATCCTGCAGATTTTCTACCCTTATTCACCTGAAGACATATTTCACTTTCTCTATCCTAGGACTAAAGATATTTAGTTCGCAGCAGATCAGATAATGTTCTGAATCATCAAAAAACCCTGGAATACCTGAACATCCTAACAGATTTCCTGAATAGAAGGTCGGTTATGATAGTCTATTATGGATCTGGTGCTCCTACCATCCCATGTGTAGCAGTGAATAGCCTTATGCTTGAATATTAGCACTTAAGTCCAGTAAAGGTTTCCCATTGCTATTAGCTTCCTGTTACATATCTTCCTCATATTTACCCATCACCCTGTCATATCCTTCAGTTTTATTTCCACCTCTCGCAATGAAGTCGCCCATTAGCACTATCTTATCCTTGTAGTTGGTCCAGAGTATGATGTTACTCAATGATTCGTGAAACTAGTCAACTTCATCCTCATCTGCATCTTCACATGGTAAATATACTGAGATAGTTCTCATACTAATTCCTCCAACTGCTAAATCTATCCACATCATTTGCTCATTTATATGCCTAACAGAAACTATGTTACACGCAATACCATTCCTGAGGAAAAGTCTTAAACCCACGCTCTGCTGTTCCCTTTTTAGCACCTATTACGAACACTTCATAATTTACTATCTCTTTTTCATTATCTACCCTTACTATAATATCGGTTATAACCCATACAGATACATCCTCTTTGCTGAATCAGCCAGTTGTACTTTCTTTCTTCCACAAGCCCTATTGAAATTAATAGCTCCCCATCGAATTCCATTTCTTATGAAAAGTTGTTTCCAAGGACTCCTTCACCTGCCAAATGTAAGTGGGTCTCTGTTACTCCCATAAGTCTGATGCTTCCTTAAAATGTTCTGAGCACTCTGGGTAAATATACTGTGAAGCAGGATGCCACACTACTTACACATATTCCCGGTGAGAATTTCTTCTCTAACGGATTAGGGACCACCGGTGTATTGTAGTCCAGCTAGAGACCACTGGTGGATTGTGTAGTCCTAGCCACTTGAGCAAAAGGGGATCCATGACTCAAAATATGTCTGAGATTTCCACTCCTAATCTATAGCAACTAGTATCCTGACTCTCAGAACCACTTACTAGGCCACTCAGCCATTGCCCATAGTTCAAGAACTAGTATATAACTTCTGTAACCCACACCACGAACCATTCCAGATGATTTTATAATGCAAAATTAATGAGCTTGTAAGTAGAAGAAGAAGAAGAAGAAGAAGAAGAAGAAGAAGAAGAAGAAGAAGAAGAACTGATGGTTCCAAAATTATTTACAATGACTGCAATCGCTCAGGAAAGTCTTGTGATGTACAGCACCAAGCAAAGAGCTTCTAAAGCACAGGGATCTTTGGATCAATGCAGGTTGCACCAGCCATTGCAAAGTGACAGTGGAGAAAAAACAAATGTAGTGTTTTGGGCTACTCATTATAGTCATGGACAGGAAATAAAACATCTCCAACTTACAAAGGCAGAGAGAGATTTTAGCAGGTCAGATGAATTTAGGTCTGCCTGCCAAAACGGTACTAAGTTCTGTTCGGGAAAATGTTGGCTCTGAAGTGAAGAGATCTGACCTTGTAACAAGAATCAACCTGCACAGTATAAGAAAAGAGTTTAATTTAAATATTCTTTCAGGGCAGCGTCTTGTAAGCGATTCCTGTAGTGTTGACATTTTTGTGCAGGAATCACTGAAGCTTGGGGAACAAAATCCTGTGATATTTTACAAAAACAGGGAGATGAATCACATGAGCTGTCAAGGAATGACTTTTGCATTGTGCATATGAATGAAGCACAGAAGCATATGCTAAGAAAATTTTCAAGGAATGCCATCTCTATAGATTCAACACATGGCCTAAATTGTTATGACTTTGAACTAACAACTGTATTAGTATTAGATGACTACACCAAATGTTTCCCTGTATTTTTCGTGTTTTCTCATCGAAGAGACTGTTATATTTATGAATTACTCTTCATGAAAATTAAGGAAAGAACTGGTTCTCTATATACCAAATTCTTTATGAATGACATCACTGAAACGTATTACATGGTATGGAAGAGTAGGTATCACGGGAAAGCCAGATCAGAGACTGCTATGTCTATGGCATGTGTATGAACCGAAAATTCCTCCAAAATTAAAAATGCACAAAAATGTGAAAAAGAAATGAACATTCTTCAGTCTATTTGTCATCAAAATGATTTTCAACGGGCAATTGAATATTTTTGTGAAGAATGTGTACAAAATCCACAGACCCAAAACTTTGGTTTGTATTTGGGAAGACAATATAGAAGTATTCCACAGATGTGGGCAAAATGCTTCAGAATAGGTTGTGATATAAGCACAGACATATATCTAGAAAGAGTTTACAAAACTATAAAGTATGAATATTTGGAAGGTGTGCATGTTAAAAGACTTGATAAGAGTGTACATGCCCTCTTACAGTTAGTGCGAGATAAGAAATTTGACAGAATACAGAAATTAATAAAAGGCAAGCACCATAAATATTTTAAAGAGTTTGAAAAGTGGCATGAAACTTCATTGGCAATGCAGGAAGAAATAATTCATGTATATGAATGGAAAGTGGGCATGTACCATGTTGAGAGGAAATTGCTGGAGAACTGTTGTCAGTTGCTCTGTGATAAGTGCAAAATCTGTGTGCATGCATTCTGCTGCAGTTGCCCGAATTATCTTATCATAACCATGCACACATGTCCACTACTGTATCATGCATTTAACAGAAAACCTTGTTGGTACCTCTCAACAAGCAATTCCCTCTTCCCTAGAAAATGATGGTTGCTTAGAACTGCAATGTCACATGAAGCAATTGCAAAAACCTGCAGAAGCTACAGCAGAAAGTATTATGGAAGAAATTAAAAAACAATTCAGGTAACGATAGGGAAATCAGAACTACTTCAATATGATAAACATAAGCTAAAAGAAGTTCTGAAGCATCTTAAAGCTGTTGAAGATTTTACAGCATCGCTTTGTTCCAGTGACAGTCAGAATAAAACTTGCTTTACACCAGCACAAACAGTACAGTGTGAACCTTCAAACAAGAAGGTTCAAAAGCTGTAATTCTTCTCAACAAAGAAGTCATCTACAAAAAAGCTTAAAAAGAATGAAGTGCAGGATATAACCATTGCTTCTACCATAGTGCATCCACAGCTCTATCATTTGCAAGAAGGTGATGATGAACATAACTATGGTGGTTAAAGTTCTTGGCCAGTTCCGTTTAGTGTGATTTCTTTTTTTCATGTTCCTCAAGTGTAATAATTCACATTTTATTTACAAAACAGAATAAAGATAAACACACTGATACCTCATACATCTCTCATTACTGGTATTGTGGAACAACTGATGGACTGTGGTTCTGGTGCTATTGTTTATTATATATATGTGGAGTGGATGATGGACTGTGCTTCTTCGTCTTTTTTTAAGGAAGCAGAGATTATCAGTGGAATACTGTGTAGAAGGCATACTGAATGGACGGTGATTGGGGATTTAAATGAGACTAAGGAGTGGGTATGTAGGAAACTGAGAGTGAGATTTCTAGATCCTAATGGGTGAGTAGGAGATAGGGAACTGCACTCAGATGGCCTTCACTTAAACTGCAGTAGTACATATAAGTTAGGAAATTTGTTTAGAAGGGTTATTGGGAGGTACATTCAGAGAAACGGGGTGGCCTAAGGAGCGGTGATAAGGGAACAGGGAACTGGAAATCAAGTAGGGATGACATAAAAATATTAGTGCTGTACTGTAGAAGCATTGTAAAGAAAGGAATAGAATTAAGTAATTTAATAGATATATACTTACCAGATATTGTAATAGGAGTTGACAAATCATGGCTGAGAAATGATGTAATGGATGCAGAAATTTTCTCACGGAACTGGAGTGTGTTACATGTAATCATTCTCATTGTTGGTCCATATTGAATTTTACGTTAAGTCAAATAACATGTGTATTTATTAAAAACCACATGTTCAATACAATGTAAAGTTCTTATAATTAAGATTTATATATTGTCATAATAACATTACTGGGACATGTTTCGCTCTCTAGCTGGGCATCATCAGCTTTATATCGTACCTCTTAATCATTAATCAGGATCCTGATGTTTTACAAAATGTTACATAGATACTATATTATACAGAATTAAAGAAGTCCATATTAGGCCTACATGTTCTTAATTAATAGTCTGAGAATTTGTGTAATAAAAATTTCTAAGAAATTAGCTTGCCTGAGATGATTATTTATTGTTAAAGAGATCGTATGAATAAAAATTTATTGACTGTCTTTTCCAATTTTCAACCTTAGTCTGAATGTCTATGGCTAAAATTCTGTTCCTATGTTGAATTTTAAAAGAACACTAGAGAACATTTGCTTTTGTATAGGACACTGAATAAAATGTGGTTAAAAACTTTTTAAACTGGTTGTGGTCGTAATAAACTGTTGCCTTCTCGAAACGTTTTGCAATCCTGCATACAGATCATTGATGTTAAATTGTCTCTTGTGGCTACCCTGTTAATGAGTATTTGTTTTGAAATATAAGGTTGTTTAACAATCTAGAAGATGATATGCTGACATAATAATAATAATAATTATTATTATTATTAAAGCACATATTATTCGAATCCGGCGTTCTTCTTAATTTCTGTTGTAAAAGTGAACAATGGATATTCATCAGAGCGAAACTAGTTGTATCATTTAATTGAAATTATGGTTGCTGCCTCTTGTTATACTACTGGTCGAAAGGGGACACACATTCTTGATATTACGTGATGCATAAGTGTTGATTATAATTTGTGGGAAAGCGTGTTGTTAATGTCTCCATGGCTATTGTGAAGGTGATTAGTTGTTCTGACAGAGTCGGTTCGACTGAATTTTATCACAAAGATAGGATAGAATGGTAGGAGGGGGAGTATTCATTCTGGCGAAATAAGAATTTGTAAGCTACGAAAAAGTTAAAAATGACAAACATGAAATTCTAAGTGTAAGGCTCATCTCTAAAGATAACTGGCAGCTTGACGTATTTGGAGTGTACATTGTACAGACCGGGAAATTCTTCTTGAGAATAAAGTAGACGCTGCGCGTGGTGATATTAATGGGTGGAACTCTCAGTTCATGGCGGAAACAAATTGGACCTATTAAAATTGAGAAAAGCCAGTAAAATGCAAAGTACGCGGAAAGAAGAATAGATTACAACAAGGCGAATGGACACTCACCTCGCGTGGCTGTGTGTGCAGCTTAGTTGGTAGTTTGCGAGTGGTGGCAGAAGGAGAAATATGGGAAGGGAGGAAGAAGAATTCTAAAATTTCATATTCAGTCGGCACAATTCCAACAATCAACCATGCAACCCTATCAACATAGCTTGGTTACTTAATACACCAAGTATCAAATTTTTTGCTTAAGCTGATACAGTGTATAAATCAACTCCTCACAGATTCTTCTAGAGAGTATCATCTACACATTTGTTACTCAAACATTGTACATACTTGTATACTTTTCTTATATTTGTGTCATGTTATATTGTGTTCATTCTTAGTACCATAGCACTCGGTCCACAACAGTTATGTATAACCAGTACCTACTGAATTTCATCTGATACACCATGTGTCAAAAATCACACTGAAATTGACCTACGACACAGAGCATCTCATTTGTACTTTTGTACCCAGACTTTTTAGCATGTTTACTGTACTTGTATTATATATTGCTCACCTATGTTACTCGTAATATTTCACTTTCATTTGCAACACTTTAAGCACCATACCACCTTGCCTAATTCAACCACACATCACATTGTAAATTATATATTCAGAAGGTTCTTACTGCTTAGGAATATGTTTTAGGATTTTGTCAAATATTGTGTATGTTTTAAATATGGCTGATGATGACCCCGAGTAGGGGTGAAACTAGTCTCATATAATGTAAATAACATTGTAAATACAACTATGTATTGAATAGGTGGAAGCCTCTCCTGTTTATAATTTATATGTTATCTCTGTTCAGTACGGACCGACAACATGAAGTCCATAAGCCTTGTAATTTCCTCTGTCAATCATCAATCATTTCCCCAGAGGAATGTTACAAGCTTCAGCAGCCGGCTCAATTCCTACCCTCACCGTTATATGGGGCTTCATCCATTCCATTCCTGACCCACTTGAATGACTGGAAACAGGCTGAGGAGTTCTTTCATTCTAAAACTTTAAGCCTGGCGTTGAAATGTTTACTGCAATGCCAGAATCTGTGAGCAGAGAGATTGCCAATGGAGTGGGGAGCTTGCCTGCAGCAATTTCTGAAGTCAATGACAGAAAGGGGAGTGCGGAATTTTTCTGGACGTCAACTCTGACTAATGAAATGTCCAAGAGACGCTGGAGATCTTTGAACAAATTAAGAGCTCTCAAAGTGAATGCATATATATAAATCGGTAAAACTTTTGGTACCCACTGGGCGAAACATATGTTAGAGATCGAACGTGCTGCGGACGCCACCTTTAAATCAATATAAAATGTTATTCAAGTATGCTATATGCAGGATAATTAAATTTTTATTTAACTTACTTCAACAGATTCTACACCTTTTTAACACCACAAATGGATCTTATATGGATATTTCCTCCCTGTCAACATCATTAGGAATTATGTATATACCTAACCTCAAATTTTATCGACAACACCTTTCATAATAATTATTATAAATAATAAATATGTTCAGCAAGTAGCCTATATAATCAGTACGGTACTATAGATGAACATGAGCGTACGAGTTGGTAAAATATATGTGGTAATAATAAGGCAGGGGAGAAAATAACATGGAAAGCTTAATGTAATCTGCAATGTCACCGTTAAATATATTTGCCAGCTATTGCAGCCATTCCAATTGTTTGGTTGAATGACGGCAGATGGCACATACAAACCACACCTTTAGCGCTTACACAGCAATTTAATTAATTTTTTTGCTAGTTGCTTTACGTCGCACCGACGCAGATAGGTCTTATGGCGACGATAGGACAAGAAAGGGCTAGAAGTGAGAAGGAAGCGGCCGTGGCCTTAATTAAGATACAAGGGTGTCCACTCCTGGGATTGGTCTTCCAGAGATGGACATTCCTGTGTCCATTACTGAAACTTTCGCTAAATTAACCTACCAAAAATGGACACCCCATGAACGTGCTTTAAAATCAACATTTTGAAATTATTAAATGAAAACCACGGAAAACCATTTTCAGGGCTGCCGACAGTGGGGTTCGAACCTACTAACTCCCAAATACTGAATACTGGCCGCACTTAAGCGACTGCAGCTATCGAGCTCGGTATGGCTATTTCTGAAATGGAGACTCTTTACAAGCATTCTCTTTGCTTACAAGGTGTGCAGCAAGGAATCCAGCTGGCCAAGTGTTGGACTCGTATACGCTACTGGCACAGTTCGTCGTTGCTTGCCGTGCGGTTCACCATCTCGGTCGTGAGTGTCAGTTGAGTGCGGCAGTGGTGATTAATTGTGCTTAGTGAGTGTGTGGTGAGGGAGTAGTAAGACATGGCTGCCGCTAGTGAAGGGCCATTGGCGGTGACAGCGGCTAAATTAATAGTGGAAAGTGAAATTGAGCTTCCCATGGAAGAGGAATCCATGTCTGATACCTCTATTAATGCTGAGCAAAAGCAGGTATACCATTCAACTAAGAGTGACCAGCGACGTATCAATACAGAAGTCTCACCTCGTTCCCATGATGAACAATCTAACCACCATCTAGCAGTGCAGCAAGCAGTACCTACACCGGAGTATTATAACAGGTTTCATCATGGACCATATTTCGTATTTGTAGAATCTACGACCGATCAGAATGTTGGCAGTTTACATCTCATGGCCCTTGGTCGCCGTTTCTATGAACAACAGTTAAATGTCAAATCCATTCAGCGTAAAGTCCGAAACCGAATACAGGTGACCTTTAATACTGCTGCGCAAGCCACTGCTTTTTGAACAATTCCATCTTAGAAACATTGAAAATTAAAGCCTATATTCCCTCCTCTCAAGTTCTGCGAGTGGGAATAATACGCGGGATTGATAAGGGTATTTCAAATGAGGAAAAACTTCAGCATCTCGAATCTGTGGCTCCCGTTAAATCCGTGCAAAAGCTAAATCGCAGGGTTGTTCAAGACGGTGAAACACAGTATCTCCCTACGGTTTCTATTAAGATAGTGTATCGTGCGCAATTCTCCCTCAACAGGTTGCTTTATATAAAGTTTATATGGAGGTTGAGCCTTTTATTTTTCTCCTATCCGCTGCCGAAAATTTCAGCGATATGGACACACTATCAGACAATGTCAGGCAAAAAATTCCCGATGTGGCAAATGTTCCCAACAACATGAATCTAATACCTGTACTGAACAATTCCTGCAATGTGTATATTGCAAGAAAGACCATATTACGGGCTCCCAGGATTGCCCTGAGCATAAATATCAAGTAAAAATCAAACGGCTTATGAGTACGGAATATCTCTCATTTCCGGAGGCAAAGGCTAGAACAGCGCTTCCAGTTTATTACCCTGACCAACAGGCAAACCAATTTCCCCCTTACCAACAAATCCTCCTTCTCCACCCACCAACAACCCAAGAAAGCCCATGTTTACCCAAGTTATTTTACAATCTTCACCTCCACACCCGAACCTGGATACGATAAGCAGGGATATTTAATCATTCTTAGGAATGAGCACGCCGCTTCAGAAAAGACTACTCCATCATCGAGTTCAACGATAACAGCTGAATCAGTGTTACATACACAAACTTCGCCACAACAACGTGAGCAGCGGAATCCTTTGACCCCAAGCCATAAGTTCTATCTCCACGAAGGAATACCTTCAGCATGAAATTCAACGCATCCTAGTGATGTTAATTCAACATTTAGGTCACGAGCCACAATTAAGTAATGTAATCTATAAATTGAGGGATCACATTATGCATATTACTACCTGATCAGATTATTGCGATGGAACTGTAGAAGTGTCACTCCCAAGCAACACGAATGACATCTTTTAATAAATGCGACGCAGGCTAATATTATTTTTCTGCAGGAAACGTGGTTTCACACATATTTTTCCTTTCGAGTACGAGGTTATCACGTTATGCGCCATGATGGTAACGGTTATGATGGTGTAGCCACGTGCATTCAAAAGACTTTAAGTTATACCACGCTAACTCTACAATATCTTATCCCACACACTTATGGGTAGGGATAGTCTATAATAACATTTGTTTTCTGAATATATATTGCCCCCTCAAATTTATATTACCCAAGGACAACGGGCACAATTTTTTGAACAATTTACACACTTTCAGCATCTCTTCGTTGTCGGCGACTTCAGTTGTCACCACACCGAATGGAGTTGTACAACTGATACAATAAAAGGATCAAATTTACTTGTCACGTCAAATAATCACGACCTTTTTATTCTAAATGATGGCTCACCAACACGTTTTACACCTCCCGGATCCCCTCCAAGCGCGGTGGACCTCACGCTGTGCCGTCTGAACATGGTTCCCAATACCACGTGGCATACCGTAGCACACACTTACACCATCCCATCATTATAACGTATGGTAGTAGCCCATATGTCTCCAAATCATATGCCTCACACATAGCATGTAACGTACTTTCATACAAAAATTTCAATATCCAAACTTATCAAGCATTAATTAATCATATTCTGCAGCATGAATGTGGCACCCCTATTACTTTTACAACTTTTGTTACTTATTTAACCCATTACTTGAATATGTTTCACTCGTGCAGGTCTATCAAAGCATCGAGTCCTCCCCCGCTTCACGAAATTAAATGGTGGGATAAGGAATGTCATGAACTAATCAATGAGAGGAAACAGTTATTTAAGCAATATCGTCAATCCATGACACAACATCATTACCTACTCTTACTCAAGCATATCGCAAAAACAAAGCTCATTTTTAACACCAAGAAACGTAAGGCTTGGCAATCTTTTATTTCATCCTTAACCCCTCAACTACCTGCCACGAAATTCTGGAATGTTATTCGTATGATAACTAGAACGCTTCAATATCAACCTCAATATTCTTTTTCTCGAACGGTTTTAGAAGAATTTCTCCAAATAATCACCCCAGACTCAGCAATTCCTTCCTTTCTACCCTCATCAACTCGTGAGTCCCGCCAGTTTACTATTTTGTTACAACCAATCACCTATAAGGAACTTCAATCTGTTCCACATAATGTCAACAGTTCCTCGCCAGGACCAGATGCTATCACGTATATTATGCTGAAAACACTTCCTTCGCAAGCGCAAGTTTATTTACTACACTACTATAATGATATTCTTACGTCTCTACAAGTGCCAATACAATGGAACAACTTTTTTAAAACCCCCAATATTAAAACCCACCAAACGACCGAATGCACCCGAAAATTTTCGAAGAATTGTATTAGGATCATGTATATGTAAAATATTTTGCAAAATCCTAATTAAAAGAATTGCGTGGATTTTATAATATTATTCCTTGTTCCCTAAGTACCAATTTGCCTTTATGTGCGGCCGCAGTACACAAGAACCTCTTACCATCCTGATACTTGATATTTTATTAGCTAAATGCCGGAAGCAATCTACTATTGCAGTTTTTTTGGACATTAAAGGTGCTTATGATTCGGTCTTATTACATATCTTATGGGACAAATTGTCTACTTATGGCTTTCCCTCCCATTTCATTTCTATTTTACACCAATTATTCACCAGCCGCATTTTAACAATTAAATCAACCCAACATCAAATTGACAGTCGACATACTTCACACGGTTTACCGCTGGGATCCATACTGAGTGGAATCTTGTTTTCTCTCTATATGAAGGATCTCGAATCTATAGGGACTATAGAACTAGCACCGATAGAGGGCACTGCTGTTTTACTGGGTAAGCGCAATGCGCTCTTCATTTGTCTCCTGTGTACTCATGCCGCTAAATAACCACGAATTTAAGTTGCTTAAACTGTTATTTTCGTGACTATGTCGAACTGTTGCAGTGTTCCTCTTTGAAAATATCAGGGAAGCCCATTTTCGTTTCACCAGTTTCCACAAAATAAAGAAATGAGGAAGAAATGGTTACATGCTATTAGAAGGAAAAATTTCGGTGAGAAGAATCTGACCGAAAGTATAAAAGGGTGTTCCCATTATTTTTAACCCGGTGACTTCACGAAAATTTTGTTGGGCAAGTGCGATTTACGAAGGGGAATAATTCCTATTTTCTACCGATAAACTGATTAGGCATTTTGATAACAACCACCGAATTTATGCGTTTGAATTTAAAGGTGAGAGAGCAAGATTAAAACCGGGCGCTGTTCCATCGCTTTTTCCCTCGACCACGAACACAACGAAAACAGTGAAGAAAGAGGCCATACACTAAAAATTTGCCTGATTACCACGATAAGCCTACAATATCGGAATATGCAGAAATAACCTCCCTTGAAGTACGGGAAGAAATCGTGAATATACCCGAAGAAGTGCATGTTACATTTGTGACTCCCATTTTCAAAGACACCAGCATTCAAAAAGTTCTACAGGTAATTTGGTTGTTGAGCAAGCAATGCGTAATCGTGATGCCATATTGCTTTATACAGGGTTTGTAGACGACCAACATCGTAATTTGGTGTTTGCTGTTCTGGGAGAAAACATATATAATTTACAGATATTCCCTCCTGAACCCAGACTGTGTTTCTTCTTGACTGTTATGAAGCTTAAGGACAACAAATCTGACAAAGAACTAGGACTTAAATTCGGAATCCATAAAACTACTGTTGGGAGAAATTTAATGTTTGGATTAATTTCATGTACTGCCAATTTAAAGAGTTGAACATTTGGCCTGATAGAGAAAATATCCTTGAAAACAGCCCCCTTGCTTTCAGACAGAAATGCCCCTCGACTTGAGTTATGACTGGTGCAATTGAGATTATACATAGCAAAACTTGTTCCAAGTAATAATAATAATAATAATAATAATAATAATAATAATAATAATAATAATAATAATAATAATAATAATAATGCTATTTGCTTTACGTCCCACTAACTACTTTTATGGTCTTCGGAGACGCCGAGGTGCCGGAATTTAGTCACGCATGAGTTCTTTTATGTGCCAGTAAATCTACCGACACGAGGCTGTCGTATTTGAGCACCTTCAAATACCACCGGACTGAGTCAGGATCGAACCTGCCAAGTTGGGATTAGAAGGCCAGCGCCTTAACCGTCTGAGCCAATCAGCCCGGCACTTGTTCCAAGGGCAAACATTCCACTTTCATAGGGCTAACTGGCCTCAACCGTTTGGTAGGGGGATGTTGAAAAGTTTATACATTTTGGCTGCATGTTACTGAACACTGAATAATGCCAGTCTTGAGCAAGTGCTTTAATGCGTAGCTTACAGCAGCAATATGCTTGCTAGTTGCTTTACGTCGCACCGACAGAGAAAGGTCTAATGGCGACGATGGGATAGGAAAGGTCTAGGGGTTGGAAGGAAGCGGCCGTGGCCTTAATTAAGGTACAGCCCCAGCATTTGCCTAGTGTGAAAATGGGAAACCTCGGAAAACCATCTTCAGGGCTGCAGATAATGGGATTCGAACCTACTATCTCCCGGATGCAAGCTCGCAGCAGCAATATGCTTACAACATGCTTTGGGGCCTGCTCCAGCAAAACGTTCACATTCCCCTCCTATAATATCACGAGGTAATCCTAAAATAAACTTCACATCATATGTCTTATGTTTTGTGTACTCGGATTTCACAGCACTGCATTTTAGAATTTCAACCTTTTATAAACAAAACAAACTTTCCACTGAAAAGTCTGTATCCAACATAACACAATGATTTGTAGTTGAAAACAGGTGTTCCATCTATTTCCGATTTTCTAAATGCGAAATAATCCATCAGATGCAAATTTGTGATAGTGATCTTCACCTTATGGCTGATGGTCAAATATTCAAAGGTACCGGCACAGGGAAACTCAAGAATATTTACATGTCTTTGGTGGTGTACAGAGGCTGTATCTGCAGTTTCATGTCAGCCATCAACCTTAAAAAATACACGAATAGAAGTCTACAAGCAAGGGGAGCAAGTGGATGTTTAAATATCTATTTATGATTTAAGTCTTGTGGAGGTATATTTATCAATGTACAATACTCAAGTAATAGTTATCTTAAGTAAAAGGCATGCTGACTCCTATCTAATTACCGCTGTACCGGTACTAATTCTTCCTTCCTCCCGCTAGTTTTAGCGTTTCTGGTCCGTAGCTCATTTTGCAGCTGTTCAAGGCTTAAACGCTGAAAATCGTCCGTAATATACCAGGGGATATACCTATACAATTAATTAATATAGTCTTGTAGTAAAACTAGAGAAGATACAATCGGCTTTAGCTCAGAAAAGTCGGTCATATTCCATACATTACCCACAGCTGACTGGGAGAAACATAAGACGATCACCTTGCGCTTACCCAGTAGTACACGAACGCTATCTGGTGCGAACTTTCTTTGCCTACATCCCTATTGTAACACCGTATGCCCGGATATTAGCTTTTGCAGATGATTTTGTCATTTATTGTTCACATCCTAACATTGATAATTGCAGAAACACAATATCCCATGTTCTGAGTCTTGTTTTTCTGTGGCTAATGTCTCATGGCATTCATCTTTCCTTACCTAAGTGTGCGGCAATGGTTTTCACTCATAAAAGAGTTTTTGATAAAAGTCCTATCATTTTCGATTATTACAGCATCCCCTTCGTCCCTCAACATTTATATTTAGGCATATACATAGATCAAAGGTTAACATGGAATCATCAAATTCAGCGTTTAAGTAATCAGTCCGATCGCTATATCAACATTTTGAAAACAGTCACGAAACGTACGTGGGGTGCTGATTCCTTGTCAGCGTTACAGTTATACCGTGCTAATGTTCGCTCTACCTTAGATTACAGTGAACACATAATAGATTTAGCTTCCAAACAAAATCTTTTAACGTTAGATCGCATATAATTTTCCGCTTTACACATACGTGTTGGAGTTCTGAAAACAACACCGACTAACACTTTGTTAGTTGAAGGCACAGAAGAGCCTCTTCATATTCGCCGGTTAGAAATTGCGAAAACATTTCTGCTCAAGCACATCAGTAGATCGAACTCTATTATATTTCCTAAATTGAAATTACTATATGAATACTACCAACAGCGTCCTCCAAAGAATCACCGATACCCTGCAATATATACGGCATACGTTGAAATGCAAAAAAGTATTTACGATTCCATTCTACGAACACCGCGTTTCATCATGTACTCATACATTTATGACATTATCATATTCCGTCCATCCATAATTATAGCTTCTTCTTGTCCACCTACCCAATCTTCACGTGAAATTACCTCGCAAAATTTTCCTCATAAGAGATTGAAAGGTTTATTACATTCCCAAGATTATCATATATTTACCGATGGAGCAAAGTCGTCTACTGGCGTAGGGGCAGCATTCTTTGATCCCCGAACCCACACAAGTTTTAAATATCCGTTGCCGAATAGTCTAACTATATTTACAGCGGAACTCTATGCCATATACCAAGCACTTTTATATGTTCCACAACTGAATTCCCGAAAAATAAATATTTTTAGCGATTCCCAAAGTGTGTTTCAGGCTCTACAATCTTTTTCACAAAGTTTCAATATGTATACGAGGTTAAATACCTTCTTTTTCAACTCGAGAAGTCTGGTTTTTCTATAACGTTACTTTGGATAAAAGGACATAGTAACCACGTAGGTAATGATACAGCCGATTTAGCAGCGAAAGAGGCAAGTACTGATATCGCACATTTATTGCAAATTAAAATCCCGGTTTCCGATTTCTTCTCACGTATTAAAAGGGATGCTCATCAAGCGTGGAATATACTATGGCGACTTCATGCCGGTACGAAGGGACAACACTATTATCAATTGCAGCCCACCATTCTGAAACAACCATGGTTTGTCAATGGTACGAACACGCGACGCCATATTATTAATATTATAAGATTACGCTTTAATCATTCGCTCACCCCTGTTTATCAACATCGGTTTAACATACCAAATAGCCCATCTTGTTCTTGTGGATATAATAATGGAGACATTGATCATTTAATTTTTCAGTGTCCCCAATATGCGCCTCAACAGAGACTCTTAATGAGGAAATTAATCAGACTTCACGTACCTTTGCCCACGCGAGTTTCAGTCTTGCTATTCCAACCTCCACCACTAATCATCACTACTCTTAACGATTATCTTGATTCCACTCAAATAAGGTTGTAATTACGCTATAGTCGTTCAGCTGTTCACGACTGCCTGGAAGTGACACATCTATAAGTTGCCAGTGCATTCCTCACATCCCCTTTTTGTAGGTCAGCGTTTTCTTCTATTACATGATATTACGCATTTTAGTGGTTTAAAGACTATTAGTGATGCGTGTGTAACCTAAAAGTGAATTAAGTGCAATATTAATAACGGCTTGTGCCTGGGAGACAGAACATTCAATCCCAACCAATCTCCTCAAGAAAGCAAGAAAGTATACGCTACTGGAAGGAGAATAAATATGGCTGACAGCTGCGGATTTCCTTGCAAAACAAGCTTATCGCCTCCCTGTTCCGAATTCTAATAATAGTTTTCCTTCTTCCGATTATGTAGTTGTAATTAGACAATCAGCGCGTAATGAATGGCAAGATCAATGGAGACAGGCTGCACAAGTCAAAGGTACATTTTATTATCATCTACAAACATCTATACCGGTAAAACCATGGTTTATGAGAGGATTATATTCCAGAAGACATATTACTAACATCATTAGGTTGCGTTTTAATCATCCCCTTACACCCCATTATAAATTTTGGTTCCATTTAACGCAGGATTCAAACTGTTCATGCGGTACAAGTAATGGAGACGTGAATCATCTACTATTTCAGTGTCCTCTATATGCCAATTCTCGTAGGAAATTTATTAGTAGTCTCATGCGACTCAAGCAGGTTTTTCCAACCAGTATTGTTTTGTTTGCTATGTAATCCTTCTGTACAGATCATCAGAGTCATAAATACGTTTTTGGATGAAGCAAATATTGTGTTATAAATTTCTATGTAGTGAATGGCGGATCGTATTCATACGCTTCTGGTTCCATTGATGTGATTGATCATACTTGTGGAGTATTCAGTGAGAGTGATATAGTGGAATACAGTCGAGTGTGTCTCTTTCAAAGAAGCGGTTTTTCATGGATTAAAGTGTTCATTTGTACCAGTGTTATTCAGCAAGTAAGGAATTACAGAATGATATAGTGGAATACAGTGGTGTGTATCCCTTTCAAAACACAAAAATAGTTTTTCATGGATTGAAGTGTTCAGTCATGGCCGAATTTACATAAGGCCGCGGCGTTCGACCTTGCAACCCCGCACTTCTCTAGCCTTGGATGGCCACTGCCAGCTCTTGGCACGCGTTTGCTTCGCTACGAAAGGAATTGAAATAAGAAAATAAAGTATTTGTTATTATCGGCATTAAAGTGAAAGGATAGTGAAGAGTGATTACATGAAGTAACAAAACCAATTTCCTCTCAATTTTATTGGACTTTTTTACAGAAACATAATACCACAGGTAGGCCTACTCTAACAAAGAATATCGAGTTTTCTGTGATTAGTATGAGAAGTCACCCGTTCAGTCCTCAACTTCCTGTAATTATTTAACGAAATGTTACTCATTGTTAAGACAATACTTGTAACAATTGTCATAACGTTAAATCCACAGGCACAAGTTTTCTCGGCAATTTCTGACAATTCAATATCGGATAAAATGCCAAGTAGACTAAGATGCTGAATTACTTGGCGTTGATCGTTACATTTACATTTTAAAAATTGTTCCTGAAACTTATCAGAAATTAGTTCCTGCGTTATTCCAACAACACACTGATATAATAAAATCTGCAGGAACTGAAAGACCACCCCTATTTATTTGATTGAAGTAGCTGTCATTTATTTGCTCTTTATTTCTCAGCAAAGCCAAACATTCTTCACATTTTAGCATTGCTTGAACGAAATGTAACCACAGGCATAAATAAAACCTGACTCATCAAAATGTATGTTTTCGTTATACTTGTCCTCTAAAATACTGTAAAAGGTATCGTCAACAGTAATTGACGAAAGGCTGCTTGTACTTTTTCTTGCATTTGTATCGGAGGAGGACATTATCATTTCCTTCGAAAAAGTAACTGCTCCGTACCTAGCTGAATGAATGACAAGCACGCTTCCTAACCTTATTTTCAATTCGGCCTCCATTACCTGAGTAACTGATATCTTATAGTTTCCCCCTCTTAATTGGCGGTATTGGCCAAACCTGGGTTCTAATGGGTCACTCTGAAATTTGCCAGTTAGCACGTAAGAGGGGTTCACACTATGTAGAGCATAACAAATAATCTCACGTAATTCGTAGGTCGTTACGTACAATGCATTGCAAGTTTCATTGGTTAAACAATCCTTTTTTGAGGAGTCATTTTCGTCATTCTTTTTCCATGTGGACAACCACTGGAGGAATACTTTTAGAAAAGCCTTCGGGATTTTTGAAAGGCATTTAAAGACTATTATGTTTAACAACATGGGCGAGAGGCCGCTTAATATTAACAATGGACCACCAAATTAGGATTATTCTGACTAAAAATGCAGTACCTTTATAATAATTCTTGTTTAGGGCAGAAACTGTAGATTCGTGAAACACGTTTGTAACCAAAGAAACCCTTTGACGTTCAAGTGAATTTGGATAAACACTTTTAAATGTCAACTTTAGTGCAGACTTAATCAGTAAATCGGACTCCTTTTTATAGATCTCTCTTATGTAACTGAATGATGCTTGAGTTACCTCTTTAAAATCAGGGTTACAATCAACTGAACTTGAAACATTTGAAAATGAGTCTAAACCTTCCCATACAGCTATAATAAATGACTTGTTAATGCCACTTACATTCAGCCAGTTATTTCGTATATTTTTCAATACATAGACACTGTCATATAAAAGAAAGGTTTTAAGGGGTTTCCATCAATATGGAACCGGTAATTTCTATCAGAATGTTTGGTTAGTTCTTTGAACATAGCACGATTTACAGTATTATTATCGGCTATGATGGACAAAATATTTAGTCCCCAATCCTGTATTTCCCTGATAACACGTTTTGCAATATCAGCTAGTTGGAAACCTGTTAACTGTTTCACTGGAACCAATTAAACAACCACTTTCAAATTTCCAAAAGCAGAATTAACGAGAAAGGCCAGGACTGTCTTAGCTAAATCGACAGATCTATTTGCAGCAACACCAAATAAATGCCCATTTTTGAAATCTAAAATTTGTTTGACATATATTTCATCAATCTGTAAATTCACAACCCTTTCTGAACTTGATAAATCTTTGACAATGTAATTTAAAACGTTACTATTTCCTTTATCAGCTTTCGAAGATATGACAAAGGAAGTAGACAATTTTTGTAAAACTCGGGGATGAGGTAGGGATAAAATATGGTTAAACCTAATTGCGTTATAACACCTTGTAGACTACATATAAATGAGGAATGTATTTAGAGTTGTAGTGACTTTGTATCTAGGTTTCTTTAAAAATACATGTGTAAACTGATCATGCAGAAACGTTAATTTTTAGCAGAATCTCTGAAGTTTCATCTTCCTGGTTTTCAAGTAAAGATTTTAGGTTGTCTATTAAACTATTAATCTGTACAACTAGTGAACTGACAGAACTTTCAGGTAAGAAAAAGTCCTGGCAAAATTCTATTGCTTGGAACAACCGGCTCCACTTACTTAATAATGAATTTCGAAATATTACAGAGCCAGAATGAAGAACATTTGCGTTAGGAATTACGCCACAATTGATATGAATTCCGACCGTAAAATCGTTGTTTATCCTAATACTTGACCTTATTTTAAGTATGTTTGACATCTAATTTATACAAAATACAATAGTTTCCACCAGTACTTACAGACCACTCAATTTTATGCTCCGCCAATTTCTTTTGTATATTAGAAACAAAGGACTCAAAAGTCTTTATTTATTTCGCTTCCTCAGCTAGGGTCCTCTGCAGACTTTGTCCGTTTTTCTTCTTCTTCCCTTCTTTCACCTGGGTATTTCCTTATCTTTGAGGAGCACTTACTGAAGTACGATGGTAAGTTTGGAACCGCACGAGGTAACAATATAGGCTTCTTCCGTGTGAATTCCCGATTGTTCCCATCACCTTCCTTGTATTTTTCAACATAGCTTACGTCTTCAGGAACAAAGTGTTTAACCCTCGCTGGTCAGACTTCCTTAAATGAAACTCAAAGGTCATACTGAGGTCTGATGAACCCCAATATTTTAATGAATTCTAAATAAAAAATGTACAACATGTTGGAAAATGGAATGCATGAATTTAGAGACTAATTAAGAATGTTCTTAGCGACTTGTGTCATTGTTTTATAATATGAAATCGATACTACAATAAAAAATAACAACACTGAAATAATCTTATGTCTAATGAAGAATACTGAAAACATTCTAATTTTTTGCGGTTTTCCTCAGTAATAAACAATTCACTTGTATGCACTTTGCTAACAATCACCACTGGTCTAGTAAAAGTAACAATGTGCGTAATTAGGTTATTACATAATGTTACAGGGGTGTTCAAACTTGAGCGTTTATTCACTACAGTCAATGCACTACTCTGCCCGATGTTCGTCGCATATCACTCGTCGGCAAGACGAGCACATCAGTTTTGTCTTCCGATCTTTTAACCGTGGACAGAAGGAGCACCTTACGAGCTAGTTCGTCACGTGGTGGAGTTTTGGGATTAATCTTCAAAATATCACTGATTGACAACCGAAGAGACCTGCTGAGTGTGGGTACCTCCAGACGTTCATTTAGGAAATGTTCAATCAGTCCCGAAGCCAGATTCGTCATTACGCAATCGTCTATCAAAAGTTCCCATGCTTGTAAGGGTATTTTTACATGTCTTTCAGGTCTCCTGCTCGCAGGAAAATGAGTGACAATGTTCCTTGCAACAACTCTTCCTTGTCTACCTGGTTCATCTGCACTCTACAAATAACCATTCTTGCCCTTCAAGACAGAAGTATTTCTTATTCTCGCTTGTATATCTTCATCTTCTACCACACTCATTTCACTCTCCGAACTCGATTGCACAACTACAAAATCATCATCAGCATCAGAATATTCTGATCCAAAATCACTCACATTTTCATCGTTATCTTCTAAAAGCACCTTACGGATATCTTCATCTGACCTAGGACGCCATCTTCAATATTCAGTTTTACTAATTCTGAAATGAACAACACTCGTTAAATATTTCGCTCCATTCTAGTAACGAAAAAAGACAGTAAAACTGGAATAAATCGAGTAAATTTCCAACTCACATAATATATAAACTCACCCACAAAAGTCACACTGGAGTCCGACAAACCCCACGCTCGATTCAACCACCTACTAACCGCTACGCAGTTAAACAATGAAGATGCTGGTTTGGCCTTGGCACCACAATGGTGCCAACGTAATCTACGTAGAATGGCAAGGCCGTAATTCCCGTGCTATCCAACTGGTTATGAAAACAAAAATCGCCAGGGTCTGAGGGACCCCAGTGTGACCATTGAGGGTTAATACATACGAACGAATATTTGGTAGGTACCCAATTGGCTCGAGGAATGGCACGTTCCCACACGGCTTTCAATTGTGGATTTTAAGGAAAACCCAAACACTGTCACAAATCCTTCAGTTTTTATCGATGAACGATAATTAGACTTACAATTAGGCACAACACAAGTCTTTGGCATTGTAACCAACCTCTATACACAGATAAGCAACGGTATCATTTAATTTAGTTACAGTATTTTGAAGAGAACACGAGCGCGTGACACATCTCCCATGCAACTCAGTGGACTACACAGAGCAGACTAGCCATTCACTGCGGGGTTGCAAATTTTCGCTCGCCGCGGCCTTCTGTAAAGTCGGCCATGGTTCAGTTGTATCAGTGTTATTCGCGGTGCAGTGAACATCGTTCCTCAGCTGACCTGTGCTTCAGTGTAGTATAGTTAGTGGGGAGTGAAGTGTGTTAAATGGAGAAAGCAGTTGGAGGCGGTGGCACCAACCGTCCCTCGAATCTGGACATGGATTTGGAGGTCGACCACGAAGAAGAAATTCCCGCAAAGAATGAACAGGTAGCAGTGAACTCTAACGATGAAAGGCCTCCAGCTGACAAAAATCTCTCAAAAAGCGACAATAGCTCATCACCTACAGAATTGTATCCACGTACTCATAGGGGTCCTTATTTGATTAATGTTGAACCTGTGGGTAATAATAATACAGGCAATTTGCATCCTATAGCCTTAGGTTGACTTTTTTATGACAATAAAATCAGTGGCATAAAAACTGTTAGTCGCAAAGGTGCTCGCCGGATTCAAATTGCATTTAAGTCTGGTCAACACGCCAATAGTTTTTTGCATAATCCAATCTTACCAGAAAAGAATCTAAAAGCCTACATTCCATCTTCCAGCATTTATAGTGTAGGAATTATTCGTGGTGTGGATAAAAATTTATCCAACGAAGACATAATGCAATACATTGAATCTACCGAACCCATTAAACAAGTGCAGCGAATGAACAGAAGGATTAGTGTTGGTGATAAAATAGATTACGTGCCTACTGGTTCCGTGAAAGTAACCTTCAGATCTCAAAACCTACCGGATCATGTATCTATTTTTAATGTGCTCTTAGAGGTTGAAGTATTTATTTATAATCCTATTATATGTCAAAATTGTCAGCGAAATGGACACATTGCTAAAAATTGTAGGGCCAGCAATTCTGGTTGTGGGAAATGTTCTCTATCCCATTCAAAACGGGAATGTCAGCAAACAATCTTAAAATGTCTACACTGAAATCTTAATCATTCAGTGTGATCACATTTATGCGAAGTTCATAACAAACAAGTTACTATTAAAACAATTATGTGCATTCAAAATATATATTTCGAAGAGGCACAAAATCAAGTACAGCCAAAGCATATAACCCACTTTCAGTAACGCAGCAGTTTCCCCCATTACACTCTTCCGAATCAAACCAAACAGTCGAGCTTCCTAAAAAAAGAAAATTTACGGAAGTTATCTATCGTGAACCTCGGGTCACACCTCCCCCCTGGTTATGATAGGGACGGTTATCTTCAAATAATTGGAACCAATTGAACAGAACATCGTTCATCTCCCATAACTAATACTACCCACACGCCGAGTGGTTCAGGGATTCGGTCTACAGTGTCATCCTCTAATAATGAACCAGGAAGTAGTTTCCAGAAGGATAATTCATTATCCTTTAACCCAAGTAAACTACAATCGACACTTCGTGCTGAGTTTTTAATACTCATGGAATTATTAGGGGGTAACCCACAATGGAGTCACT
The DNA here is from genome assembly GCF_040414725.1 of Anabrus simplex. Taxonomy (NCBI): domain Eukaryota; kingdom Metazoa; phylum Arthropoda; class Insecta; order Orthoptera; family Tettigoniidae; genus Anabrus; species Anabrus simplex. Next base: position 129,858,399 of record NC_090271.1, on the reverse strand, counting down.
TGGTTAAGAGTATAAATGACAAAGTCAATAGTCTCATCGAACATGGCAATTACGATTCTCCAGTGGAACTGTAAAAGCATACTAGGTAAGAGACATGAGTTAGTTAAACTTATTAATGAATATCATCCCCATATAATATTAATTCAAGAATCCTGGTTGAAACCCATGTATACTTTTCGATCTGCGGGTTATAAAACGGAACGAATGGATGGTGGTGGATATGGCGGCGTACTAACGCTTATTGCCACTGGAATAACATATCAACGGTTGGAGGTTGCCCATCATATAACAGGCACCTTTTTTGTAGCAGTGAAAATTAATGAACTGGTCATTGTGAATCTTTATTGTCCCCCTCGTATACAGGGTACAGCTACACAATGGTATAATTTTTTCTCTCAGTTTACTCCTTATCCTCATTTTATAATTGCCGGCGATATGAATGCCCATCACACCGCATGGGGATCTCAGCACATTTCTGCAAAGGGTAGGAAAATTCTTAATGTAACGCAGACCCTAGACCTACTAATATTAAATGATGGATCTCCTACACGACTCACAGCACCGGGGCAATCTAAAAGCGCTGTCGATCTTTCTATTTGTAGTATCTCATTGGATCACCGTATTTTTTGGCAAACAATTAAAGATACCCATCTCAGTGACCATTTCCCCATATTTCTTTCACTTAGTGGGAATATTGGCTCTATAAATTTCGATTCTTCTACAAATAACCAACACCGGCTCGACAGGTCACTCCATGATTTCGATTTTGATATGTTTCATAGTTACTTACATGCCAAGCTCTAACTCAGTTCTTCCCCTATCATGCAATATTCATCATTTCTTACTGCAATTACCGAATATCTCAGTATGTATCATCCTACTCACCCCAAAACATTCACGTCCAAGCCTGAACAAATTGTAATAAGATGGTGGGATAAACAATGTGATGCAATGGTCAAACGCCTCAAAATTCTCTTTCGACAACTTCGAACTAACTTCACATATTATCACTATATCCTTTACCAGAAGTATACTGCACTTATGAAACGCACCTTTAATCATAAACGAAAGGAATCCTGGAAAAAATCATCTCTACTATTCATAGAAATACTAATCCACAGATTATTTGTTCTGCTATTCGATCGACGACACAATACTGTTACCATTCATCCTGATAATCTACAAACATTTTATAATGAACCAACTCCAGATTTCGTGATACCCCAATTTCCGCTGTCTTCGTCCGTACATAATGTTCAATTTGACACACTTATGCAACCCATTAAACTAATAGAATTCCTCACCGCTGTTGAAGGTCAGACTTCCACTGCCCCGGGTCCGGATTGCATTACTTACAAAATGATACAACATCTTCCACACAGAGCTCAAAAAATTTTAATCACGTACTTCAATACGGTTTTAACGTCCGCCACAACTCCACAGGATTGGAATCAATTTCTCCTAGTGCCATTAGAGAAACCACCAACTGAAGGACATGTATATCCACGGTACCGAGGCATAACTTTGGGATCCTGTATTAGGAAGGTTTTTCTACGTATACTGCTCAGTCGCCTCCTATGGTGCTCGGAATATTATAATTTATTTCCAAAATACCAATTTGCTTTTATCAAGGGAAGAAGTACTTTTGACGCTATAAACATTTTCTTAACGGATCTTACTTTAGCTAGATTTCGAAAACAAGATACTCTTGCCATTTTCATAGACATCAAACAGTAATATGATAATGTTAATATTCGTGTATTACTCCAAAAACTAACGGATATGCAATTCCCTCAAAATTTTATAACTATTATAGGGCAACTTTTATAATATCGATGCCTACACGTTAAATCATCATGGCAACCTCCTAACATTCGTTATAGTTCCAAGGGCTTACCCCAAGGTGACGTACTAAGTGTTATATTATTTGCATTAACCTAAAGGATCTAGAAACACTCATTACTCGTGATGCTCGCATAATTACGTACGCAGATGATGTCCTAATATACGTTACTGAAAGTACCGTATTGGAAGCCAGACAAACCATCTCGCAAGTACTAGACAACGCAAATAATTGGTTCAATGACCATGGATTCGAATTTTCGCTGAATAAGTGTGCTGCCTTGGTATTCACCAATAAACGAAGTTATGATCAATCACCAATACAAAGTAGTACTTTAATCATTCCGATTCGTACAACCTATAAATATTTAGGTATATATTTAGACAATAAGTTAACCTGGAAATATCATTTTGAAACCCTACACTATAAAACAAATAACTTTTCAAATATTCTCAAAGCTATCGTAAGGAGGAACTGGGGGGCGGACCCGGTCATGGCGTTGACAATTTATAAGAATACAATACTGTACCATTACGTTACATTTGCGGCGATAACTGTCATGGAAACAGTGGACAAATATGGCGTAGAACAGCTTCAGGCAATGTACACATGTACAGAATAGAGATAGAATAAATCGATATCGACCGGTCGCAAAGAAAAGAGTTTCTAGATTAAATAATTATGGACCGTAAAAAAATTGAATTGAACTGATTCTTGACTACCTTGAAAAAAATTACGATTTGAAGAGGATCAGCACGACTTACTGGCAGAGAAGAAAGGGATTGACGTGATATTAAATATTAAAGTAATATTATATATACTTCGTTGAAAAGTTTAACTGCTAATATGTGCAGGATAAACATAGAATTTAAAGAAGAACATTTATTATTGTGTCGGTCAAATACTGAAGCAGAAAGAGACTACATCCGGGTCGAACATTGAAATGAAAGTGGCCGAAATCAATATCATAGCGGCCAGTTTATGCTAAGAAAAGCATAATTTGTTGTTTTCAAGTGGGAAACAATATCTGTTTAGGCAATAGAATTAACGAGAAATAGACTGAGTTAAAGATATCAACAAAATTAAGAGAGATATTTATGACCGATACGAGAATCACATAGCAAATTATAAGCATTGAATAACCTACTGTTCACCAGTGAAATATGCATTCTACCATGTATTTGTTGTTTTATCATTTCATGAGAACTGTTGACAAGATGGAATCAGCCTAAACAGATGGAAAGGTCGCTCAAGATGAAAATTAGCTCAAGACAAGATTACCAGCCGAAGCCGGAGATGACGTAACCTGTAGACTGCGATGGCTGCCTGTTCCAAGATGCCCTAGGCCAGGAGGAATTCAGCAGCAGAATCCCGTTACGGGATAAGTATTATGGTTTGCATCGTATTGAATTTGAAATCAATTGGTGGAAAATATTTCGTTTGAGTGCAGGACTGCTAACAGTAAGAGATTTAGTGCCAATGAGCGGATACTAGAGTGTGAATTTCAATTATTAACCGATGATATGTGCCATTTTCTGTAGTATAACCGTAGTGCTTGCGAGATGATTTTAGGTTGATGTAAACAAGATCAGAATGATCATAAGTACATGTTTAATGCCAATCTATATGAACAAACCGTGTAACGTCAGATCAGTTGTGGTTAAAGGAAATGCATGCGAGATATGAAACGTAACCTAGTAATTGTGGTCAATGTGAGCAGCAGACATGGCCAGTACGATAATTGCATTGTATGGGAATGTTGAAATATTACGGAGTTGCAGTTTGTGAAAGAATATTCAGGTTATGGATCATTTCTACCGTAACACAGAGAGTATTTAAATGAAGTTAAATGAATATGTTTTTTTAAGTATGGAGGTATATGACGGAAATGAAATATTAGTATGGCAGAATGTTGTTATTATGAGGAAATATGATTTGGTTCGTCGCGTGAGTAATGGATAGTTGAGAGAGAATTGCGAGTTCCTGTGTTACATATAGTATTTATATTGTAGTTAGCACTGCAAGCGAAGGATTCAGGCCATGTTCAGTTGAATGTATGATTTGATCCAAACATTAGATGTTTCGAGTGACTTTCAAACTAAAGATATTGCTAGGTTACTTGCTTATTATACGTCACGTAGTGTAAATATACTAGAGTAAAATGGAATCTCGCATAAATATACGAGAAGTTCAGCGCGTCAATGCTGATTTGTAAAACGGTTTTTCTTTTGACAAAATCTTGGCACAACGATGAGATATTTGAGAATGTAAGTAAAAGAATTGGCATATGATCAGGAATTCACGTGGCACGATTTTCGCAGGTTAGACTGATTTATTATTGTATCTATGGCACTCTGTAGTAAGGATATTTGGTGTATCGTGTACATATAATGGTGTACAGTTTTAATTTACTAAATGTTAGCAATGATAGGAATGTTTATAGCTGCATTGGTGTTTCTGAAACCATAATTAAGCAACATAATACTTATCTCGTGACAAAGAGTCAGTAGTGAGAATCCAAACAAACAAACCAAAAGTAAAGATGAGAATCCAAGTGATGCCCCAAAGACATTCCCAAACAGCAGTAACAGGAAGATATTCCACTCCCTCTTGGTGAATAAGGTTATGGTCCCTACCTTTCCCATAAATTAATTTAAAATATTGAAAAATGGTATATTATTGGAGAATAATGTAAATGTACTCACTTTAACGATGATAATTTAAAGATTTACAATTATGTTTATCACAAAAAATTAAGAATCCAAGAATGTTTTTGTATTTTTACACGATTCCTTTTCTCCATTGCCGATAACTGAATTGATATTTTTATTATGTATTAGCATGCTAATAAACTAGATATAGGGTTATTATTGCATTTCTGTTATTTAAGTAGCCGATAGTACACAGTAGTAAGATTATATGGGAGTTAATTGAATTTATTTATGCCGTATAGAAAGAATTTTTCAGTTGATTACCAGAATATTAGGGAACTGAGTGATTGATTGAATGGATAGCCTTACTTCAACGGAGCCTACGACTTATTTGGAGTATTTGAGGATATATTTGAAGTAATGTACCCTGAGAAACGAGTATACACCTTTTATTATTGCACTTGTTTATGCATGACACCCCCGTTTTCATGTAAATCATCCATGAATGATATAGTTCGGAGTAGATGTATGATTCTTGCCCATATGTCGTGAATTTCGTGACCGGAGCAATGCTTTAACAGGTGTAATACGATCAAGGTTAGATTACGGATGCTTCTTTTTTAACATGGCATCTGCCACCCTTGTCCATAAATTAGACGTAATTCAATACAAAGCGATACGACTATGCATTGGTGCATTGAAATCAACCCTCACTAACGCGTTGCTGGTTGAAACTGGAGAAATGCCGTTGTTCTTACGGAGAAAGTTTCTAGCAAACAAGTTCTTACTAAGAAAAATCTCGCTTACCGCCTATTTGTTATTTCCTAAATTACAACTTCTCTCGGAATATTTTCAAAAATACCCTAATACTAAATTAAAAACGCCTGACCTCTTAACAACCTTTGAAAACATTCGAGATTATAACAATCAAGTCATTATATGTCCCTTACTACCTCATTATTCCTTCCCATACTCTGTATCATTGTATAAACCACAACTTATTATATCCCAATTCGGATTCAATACCAAAGCATACAATCTTTTCATATTATTTCTTTTCCATTCCCAGTATGCCTATCTCCTCATCAGGATACATTAAGTATTTACACGGATGGTTCTCGAAATGACCAAGGTGTCGGAGCAGCCTACTATATACCTTCATCTAAAACCTCCGGTAAATTCACACTACTAAAACATGCTTCTATCTTCACTGCTGAAGCATTCGCCATTCGGCAGGCCCTATTATATGTCAAACTTCATGCTATACTCAAAGCCATTATATTTTCTGATTCACAGAGTGTTCTAAAATACATACAATCAACTCAAAGTCCAAGTTCGTGGTATGTTTCTTCAGTATTAAAAAACTATTATTTAACCTAGACCAAAACCATCAGGATATAACGTTGGTCTGGATTCCAGGCCATTCTAATATTAATGGCAATCTTAAAGCTGATTTTCTTGCCAAAGACGCTGCTTTAGGAAATGGGTTCAACTGTAACATCGCTATTCCCGCTACCGATATTCAACCTCTCATAAAACATGCACTTTGTCAGGAATGGCAGGACGATTGGAAGGGATCTGCGACTTTAAAGGGTGGTTTTTATTTTAATGTGCAACCTTCTATCTGTTTACTGCCATGGTTTGCTAAAGGGAAATACACACGTCGGCATGTTACCACTATCATTCGCCTTCGTTTTAACCATGTACACACACCTGCCTATAAATTTAAATTTCAGTTAAATGACTCACCGCTATGTAATTGTGGTAACGCTATCGGGGATGCTAATCACATTATTCTCCAATGTAAAATATTTAACTCACAACGAAACATTCTCTTTCAACGATTATTAGAACAACAGGTTGCCTTTCCCACATGTGTCTCTTGCCTAGTATCCAATCCCACACCGAAAATTGTGCTGGCCATCACGGACTACTGAAATCAATGTATCATTTGTCTTTGAATAATCTCACACAATTGAAATTACTCAATGTGATGTATCTAGTTCTTCGTAATTTCAACATACATTCTCCTGATAATAATGACCAATCGTTCTATACGCATACATGTAACATTCATATAATAAAAAATAGAGACTACAATGTTCAAGCGAGTGTACATTTGGTGACTGGGTAAATTGCGTGTGTGTAGCGCCCAACAACACAAAAGTAGAAGAAGAAGGAGTAGAAGAAGAAGTATCAGTGTTATTCCGCAAGTAAGGGATTATAGACTGGGTGAAATATCTTCGATAAAAGCCCAAAAAGCATCACCAACAACAACAACAACAACAACAACAACAACAACAACAACAATGGCTCCTCTCACAGTTCCCTCTTAGCAGTGATCGTGTGCAGTTGAGTGGACAGTCGCTGTGACGATGTAGCGTGGACGGTATTGAATAGTGATTCTACGAGTGTAATTCGTAAACTATGGGGGAGCAAAGTGGTGGCGAGGAGTCTCCGTATCCTTCAACCCTCACAGTTGCTCGGGAAGAAACAGTTTAAATGGAACAAGATGCGGATGATTGTTCAAGCGAGAGTAGCGGTACATTGAGTAATTCTAATACAACAGATGCGTGTGTGAATAATGAGACTGGTGCTACGGTTTCGAAGACTGAGACGCAGGAACTTTACCCTAGTACTCATTATGGACCCTTCATTATTTTTGTGGAGTCCACGGCATCAGGCAATATTGGTAACATGCACCCCATGACCTTGGGTAGAATTTTCTATGAGAAAAACATTCCAGGAATTAAATCCGTGGCCCGAAAGGGTCGAAATAGAGTACAAATAGAATTTGTATATGCCGTGCAGGCGAATTCATTTTTGAAACACCCTTTATTAGTTGAGCTTAAGCTCCGGGCATATATACCAAGCTCTAATGTATTGCGTGTAGGAGTTATCACGGGAGTAGAGAAGACGTTAAATGAGCCTACTACATTAAAACACTTAAAGTCTACAGCAGCCATAAAATCGGTACGGCGTTTGAACCGTAGAATTGTTAACGAGGAAGGAACTCAGTATGTCCCCACGGGATCTAAAAATAGTTTTTTCGGGCGCAGAAACTTCCACAGTATGTGTCATTATATCAGGTACATTTAGAGGTGGAGCCATATGTTTTTGCTCCCATCCTCTGTAAAAAATGCCAACGGTACGGTCACGTTGATAAACATTGCAGGGCAACAAGTCCAAGGTGTGGGAAATGTGCATTGCACCATACTACGGCAAACTGTACAGAAACTTTCCTGTATACCAGTTAAGGGACAAGACTTGCAGTTTCATTCAATTCTATGATCAGAATCACTCAATGGAACTCTAGAAGTCTCATGAACAAACGTCATGAGCTATTTAAATTAATTCAGGAAACGGTACCTCACTTTTTAGCCATACAAGAAACATGGTTTGATCTTGCAACTCGCATCGCGTATCCTAATTATAAAGTTTTACGTAATGATGGCCCCGGTTATGGTGGGGTTGCCTTTTTGGTTCACTCTTCAGTGACATATAGAATCCGTTCGAATATTCAGGCCATACCCCATACATATGTTATAGGATTATATTATATGCATATTTTACTTGTGAACATCTATTGTCCTCCTGACGTTTCCATTAATGAGAGACAATGGGATCAATTTTTTCACCAATTTACTACAGAACCATATGTTTTTATATTTGGGGATTTTAATATTCACCATACACTGTGGGGAGGAAATTTGGATACACCTCAAGGTATGCAGTTCCTTAATGCAGTAAATAACCATTCGCTTGCTATTTTGAATGATGGCTCTCGTACGCGATTGACTGCGCCTTCTGCCCCTCCTAGCGCAGTAGATTTAACATTGTGTAGGCGAAGTATGGTGTCTATCACTACATGGCATACTTTAAGTGATACTTATTCCAGTGATCATTTCCCCATTGCTATTTCTTATGGTATAGGCCGACCTATTTCTCCACCGAAGCATACAGTTCACAATAACATTGCTCGTTCCTTGAAGAGATTTAAACCGCACATATATACCTCATACATTGAGGATGAGTTACAAAAAATACCGGACAATATTTTTTCATATCAAACTTTACTTCAGATTCTAACAGATTACATTAATCTTCACCACCCCATCATTGCCACACCTCCTTTATCTTCTAGGAAACCTATGAATGTTAAATGGTGGGATGCGGAATGTCATTTACTGATTCAAACCCGCAAGATGCTTTCCCGACAATATAGGCAGCACGCCACATCTGATAATTATTTCCGGCTCAAGCGACACATAGCACAGACTCGCAGAACTTTCCATAAGAAACGTCGTGTCGCTTGGAAGGTGTTTATATCGTCCTTCACGCGTCAGGTTCCAATTGCAGCCTTGTGGAATGCCATTAGGGCAATCACAAGAGTTTCGCAACACTCCCCTGCCATGACCATCCCAGGTCAGGTCTTATCCGATTTTTTTGTTCGAGAGACGCCAGATTATGTCGTACCACAGTATGTTCATTCACAAGCCCCACAAGACGCACGTTTTTCCGTATTGTTACAACCATGCGATTATCAGGAATTAGAGGCAGTTCTACAATCGTGCTCGAATTCATCCGCCGGTCCAGATAATGTATCATATCAAATGCTCAAATTATTACCTCTTAGAGCAAAGAAGGTATTATTAAATATGTACAATGATATTTTTCGCAATTACAGTACCCCAGTTAGTTGGAATGAATTTTTCTGATTCCTATTCTTAAGAATAAGCAATTACCCACTGAAGCTAATAATTATCGCGGTATAGTACTAGGTTCGTGCCTCCGTAAAGTCTTTTTAAAGATCTTACTTCGAAGAATTATATGGGTATTAGAATACTATAACTTGACGCCTCGATATCAATATGCCTTTTTTAAGGGACGTAGTACATATGATGCATTTAACAGTTTTGTTATAGACTTGTTATTAGCTCGTCACAGAAAATATAGTACCATAGCGGTTTTCCTTGATATACAGTGGGCTTATGATTCCGTACCTATGAACATATTATGGGAAAAGCTTGCGACTCTTAAGAATCCTAAGGGATTTATTATCATTCTCAGACAACTTCTTACATATCGATCACTGAGATTTAAATCGACACATTATACAATCCAACCCCGGCAGGTAAGTAATGGGTTGCCGCAGGGCGATATTCTGAGTGGTATTCTTTTCGCTCTTTTTATGAAGGACTTCGAAACGGCAATTCTCCGTCATGCTCGAATACAGGCGTATGCTGACGATTTTTTACTTTATTATACGCATGAGAATTTACAGCTCTGTAGGCAACATATTATTTACACGCTTCACGAAGTCAGAACTTGGTTAGAAGCCCATGGGTCAAATCTTTCTATAGCGAAATGTCGAGCGATGATATTTACGCATCACCGAACCTATGACCGATCACCACTTTCCTTTGATCAGTATGAAATCCCCGTAGTTAGTCACCATAAATATCTTGGGTTATTTATCGATCAGAAACTTACATGGAAACAACATTTTTTATATTTGCGTTCGAAAAGCGAACGGTATATTCAGGTAATACAAGCTGTAACCCGTAGGCAATGGGGTGTAGATCCAGTTGTGGCGCTATCCTTGTATAAAACCACTATTAGAGCGATATTGGACTACGGATCACATATTTTTGACTTAGCATCATATACGAACTTAAATACTCTTAACATCTGTCAGTATAAAGCAATACGTTCATGTATTGGAGCTTTAAAGTCCACACCTACAAATGCATTGTTGGTAGAATCCTGCGAAGCTCCCTTACATGTACGTAGAAAAATAATTGCTACGCAATATTTACTCAAGAAATTTTCTCTGACAAGTCATCCTTTAATTCCGAAATTACAGTTACTCTCGGAGTATTATTCCTTACGGCGTCAGGGTTTGCGACGATTGCCAGTTCTGTATCATGCTTTTACCACATTGAAGTCAAAACAGTATACATTAATACACAGTGTTAACTTAATGCCCTATACCTTACCCTATCCTGTTTCTTATTATAAGCCTCAGATAATATGGCCTACACGTAGCAGCTCTACTAACGTAATTTGTTTGCAGGAGACCGAGATTCGTCCTGTTAAAAGAGTGAAACTTTCCAGTATCCCACAAAGCATCATCATTTTTACAGATGGGGCCAAGAATATTACTGGAGTTGGGGCCGCTTATTATATACCTTCTCTAAATGTTCAAAAACAATATGGTTTACCTAGTGATTGTTCGATTTTTACTGCGGAGCTATTCGCTATACAGCAAGCATTACTTTTTGTACAGCGTCAGGATATCCGCGGGTTACGATCTATACGGATTCGCTGAGTGCATTACAGTCGTTGGTCTCGTACGAGTTATCCTATAATTGGTATGTATACAATATCAAGAGTCTCCTCTATATGCTTGACAATTTCAGTATTTATATAACATTAGTATGGGTACCAGGACATGTGGGTATCTTAGGAAATGAAAAAGTAGATTGTCTTGCAAAACAAGCTTCTCGTCTCCCTGTTCCGAATACTAACAATATTGTTCCTTCTTCTGACTATGTAGTTGTTATCCGACAAGCTGGTCGTCAAGAATGGCAGAATTACTGGCGACAGACTGCACAAGTCAAAGGTAACTTTTATTATCATTTACAACCAACAATTCCGGTTAAACCATGGTTTACGCGAGGATCATATTCTAGACGTCACATTATTAACATCATTCGGTTAAGGTTTAATCATGCCCTTACCCCACAATATAGATCAGGTTTCCATTTAACGCAGGATACAAACTGTTCGTGTGGTACAAATATTATTAATGGCGACCCCAACCATATCTTCTTTGAATGTTCTTTATAAGACAACCCCCGTAAAACATTTATGACTAATCTCAAGCGACTCAAGCAGGTATTTCCAACCAGTGTTTCTTGCTTGCTCTGTAATCCTACCGTCGAGATTATTAGAGTTCTAAATTTGTTTCTGGATGAAGCCAATATCGTGTTATAATTCTGTCCGCTATATATGGTGAGTTGTTCTCATGTTTTTAGAAGGTTCCATTTGAGTGATTCATCATATCATTAGTGTATTCCTTGAGAGTGCATTTTCGGATTATCAGAATGTATGACACTATAGAAGAAGTTTGATTGCAAGAACGGAAGTTTCTCGTATGGGATCAGTGTGCTGTAGCAAAATAGGGTTATTATGTGATATAGTAAAAAATAGTGTTTGTGTAATCTACTTGCAAGATCAAACATAAATTAATGAACAGAAGTTTTCATTTATACTAGTCCTATTACATATGTAAGGGAGTATTGACTGGGTGAAATGTCGTAGACACAGCCCATAAGCATCAGCAAGCAAGCAAGCAAGCAAGCAAGCAACAACAATGCAGGGGGTGTATTCCGGCTTCCCGCGCATTTGGTGGCAAACGAGTCAAGTCTAACGTGACGTCACTGGGAAGATAACAGGGAGATGTGAACTCGCCACTCGCTTTGAAGTTTTGTTTGTGTTGAGTTTGTGGGTGATAAAAAGTGAGGTCTGTGTTATAGAATCTAACTTACCGGTGTAAACACTTCATTTCTCATTACAGTGACTCTATATGTACAGTGTGGCCAACGAGTACTTCATTCTGATTGGCTCCGCCATGTTTTTGCCAAATGTCCCGTCAGCTGATTTAAACGTGTTTTCAGCACAGGGTAAGATCACTCTTTATGCAATTTCAGCGAAGTGCAGGCTACCTGTTTTAACCTTAATACACCGAAAATATGTTCTTATTAAACACGGAAGATTATTTAGTATTATTAGTTAAGAAATGCGTGTGAATTTACGTATTTCTGAGGTCTGAGTTTTGAATAAAATTACGCCAGGCTGTTATGCTTATGGTTGCAGAAACAGATCAGGAAAGGTTTTAAAAATGAAATTAGGCCATTGCTTATTTTCAGCACGTTATAAGACATTCCCAACAACGAATAGAGTTGTTTCATGCATTATAATGGTAACAATAATAACAAAATGGGTTAGTAATTTTATAGAGTCCAGGATAGTAAATGTCAGATTTCTCCGTTAATATTCGCCGTATCGAAAACCTGTACATAATGAAAGTTGTTTAGCATATAATTTCCAACATTTTACGTTTTGTGCGATTTTACCGTGTAAGGAAAATAACAGAGATTTTCACGATTATATTATTTTTCACAAATGTTCAAGTATCCCCGAAAATATCTGTTTTATCTGAAACCTGTACTTAACAAAACTTACAGGAAAGGTCACTCCCGATCATTCAAACTTTTATGGCTATTCATCTGTTGAAGGACGTGGTTGGTTATAAGTGCCGCCTAGCATCAAGTTGAGTTTTCCCATGCATTATAATGATAACAATAATAGTCTGACTCCGTGGTTGAATGGTCAGCACACTGCCCTTCGGTTCAGTGTGTCCCGGGTTCGATTGCCAGCCGGGTGGGGTATTTTAATAGCTCGAGCTTGGGGACTGGGTGTTTGCGTTTGTCCCAACACTCTCCTCTTCATACTCAGACAACATACCACACTACAAATCACCACAGAAACACGCAATAGTGATTACATCACTCCATATACGATTTGTGTCAGGAATAGCATCCGGCTGTTAAACGGGACCAAAGCTACATGACACAGTTCCCACCCACAACCCCATAGTTGTGGAAAGAGCGGTAAAAAAAAGAAGAAGGTATTGATAAGTGATAGCAATGCATTAGCAAAACCTATAGTAGTAAACAGAATGTTTAAAATACAGCGGATATCTACCAGTACTAACCGAACCGGGGCACAGAATTAGTCGCACATCACTGAAATCGAACAGCGGGTGGTCGATAATTGAGTCCTGAATACAAGTACACCGGGACCAGGAAAACTGCTTGTTTTCACCGAGCAACACGTAGTATTTTCTCAAACGATAGGCCTGTTGTATAGTGATACTAACATTTAATTCCTCGTTACGTGGATCAAACCGTAGCGATCATTAAAGGAGCACTATACGTAACCCGGGGACCATGGCAGTTGTTTGTTTTCGCCACTAAAGAGTAGCAGGTTTTCTCTATTATTACTATTAGTACGACGAGTAAAATGGTACATTATATAATGCTAACTTATATTACGTTAACATAAATATGGAGGTAGGTAATACAATTTTGTCTACCCATCGGTTAACTAGTCATATTATTTTCTATCTTCTGCGTGTGTTCAGATTATATACATACCGATAAGTCATATATAAAAAGTACATTTTTACGTATACTTTTTTGATACTGCGTTGTACATTCTGATATATAAAACCATGTAACCTGATGTATGGTAATGTTACTTTTTTACATTTAAATGACCGGGCGAGTTGGCCGTACGGTTAGGGGCGCGCAGATGTGAGCTTGCATCCGGGAGATAGTGGGTTCGAACCTCACTGTCGGCAGCCCTGAAGATGGTTTCCGTGGTTTCCCATTTTCAAACCAGGCAAAATGCTGGGGCTGTACCTTAAATAAGGGCACGGCCGCTTCCTTCGTATTCTTAGGCCTTTCCTGTCCCATCGTCGCCATACGATCTACCTGTGTCGGTGCGACGTGAAGGAAATAGAAAAAAAATGTAGGCTAACTTTACAGTCATCACATACATTATTCAAGACAATGATTATACTATTTTATGCCACATGTATTATAATATAAATGTTATGATAGGCCTAGCTACCAACACAGAATTTCTAACCTCTTCAATAATAATTAAAACTTGTAGGTCTATACCACGTATTACTCTAAATTTTGAAGTCTTACGTCAAGTAGTCAGACTCTGAATATAACAAATACTGATAGGCCTATATACATACAGCATAAGCAAAATAAATAACATCTTAAAACATCGACCTAGCCTATTCTTTACTGAAATAATTATAATATCACTCTACTTCATCTATCAGCTGATTGAGTACTTGGCAAAAACATGGCGGCTGGACTGGCCTTGGCCACACTGTACATATAGAGTCACTGTAATTTCTCATTTAACAGGCGATTGGTTTCTTTAGTGTTCTACGTATTCTACGTATTCAAGTAAAATGAGTAAACATAGAACTAACTGTGCCGTTGCTCTGTGTAATAATATTGGTTACAAAACTCAGGACATAGTTTACCATCGATTCCCAAAGAATGAGGCACTTCAAAATACATGGGTAGCTCGGTGCAAGCGAATGGACAGAATATATATTAATAATGCAAGAATATGTTCAGAACATTTTCTTCCGGATGATTATGAACGAGACTTGAAAAATGAATTACTGGGTCTCCCAATACGGAAGATATTGAAATCGGATGCTGTTCCTTCCCAGAAAATACTGAATTGGCATGGAAATAAAACTGAGGCTAGTGCAGTAAGTCACATTTTCCTTAATCTCGCCTTTAATTTTTATGTTTTAAAATTAAAATTACATTTCAGACTTGAAATGCTTGTTATTAATCTATATATATATAATAAGAGTTTTGTCTGTACATTACTCAGAATCTGAAAATAATGGTATTTCTGTATCGGTCATGTCCATTGTAACAAGAAAATGCACTTTTTACTTTTCCGTAATTTCTGTCTGTCTGTCTGTCTGTCTGTCTGTCTGTCTGTCTGTCTGTCTGTCTGTCTGTCTGTCTGTATGTATGTATGTATGTATGTATGTATGTATGTATGTATGTATGTATGTATGTATGTATGTATGTATGTATCTATGTACACGCATCACAAGAAAACGGTTGAAGAGAATTTAATGAAAATCGGTATGTGAAGTCGGAGGATGAGCCTCTACAATCTAGGCTATAAATCATTTTACTCACGCTGAGTGAAATGGTAGTTTAGGGGAAGGCCTAAAATTGAATTCTCAACTATTTATGTTATTAGTGGTCTAATGAAAATAGGTATGTGAAGTCGGGGGATGAGCCTTTACAATCTAGGCTATAAATCATTTTACTCACGCTGAGTGAAATGGTAGTTTAGGGGAAGGCCTAAAATTGAATTCTCAACTATTTGTTATTAGTGGTCGTATTTTAAAGAAAATGGGTATGCAAAGTTGGGAAATAAGTTGCTACAATCTAGGCTATCAAAAACTGTATTCACGCTGAAAAAAATAGTAGTTTAGGGGAAGGCCTAAAATTTAATTCTCAAATATTGTTGATATTAGTAGTCCTATCTTGATGAAAATCGGTATGCAAAGTCAGGAAATAATTCGCTATAGTCTAGGCTGTAAATTATTTTATTCACGCTGAGTGAAATGGTAGTTTAGGGGGAAGGCCTAAAATGTAATTCTCAAATATTTCTTGTTATAGGTGTAATCGATGAATGCTACATAACTAAGGTTATATAGTATAAAATTTCCTATTATTCATGTCTTATACATTGTTACCGTACTGGCTATGATCACAAAGATATTCATGAATTTAGATTTTTGTTACTAAGTCCATATCAGCGCCGAGTTATGAGAAAATGGATAAACAGTATTTAATGAAAATAGGTATGTAAAGTCGGAGAATAAGAAACTACAGTTTACGGCATAAAATATTTTACAAATCACAGAGTCGAAAGAAAACTAAATGTGAAGGCCTACAATATAGAAAGCTCATAACATTGATCAACAATAACATTGCTATGACCATTGTTTGTCGTGATGTGCTTTGTGTCTTCTGTTGCCCCTCATCTCCGGTAGATAGGATAACTGCTGCGTACAGAGTATTTTTATTTGATTTACGTCGCACCGACATAGATAGGTTTTATGACGATGATGGGATAGGAAAGGGCTAGGAGTGCCTTAGGCCTTAATTAAGGTACAGGCCCAGTATTTGACTGGTGTGAAAGTGGGAAACCACGGAATACCATCTTCAGCGCTGCCGACAATGGGGTTCGAATCCACTATCTCTCGGATGCAAGCTCACAGTTGCGCACCGCTAACCACACGGTCAACTCGCCCAGTCGTACAGAGTGTAACAGCCTGCCTGAATATTGATGGGAAGTAGCTGGGGAGTTAGGTAACTTTCTTCTTTAGCATGCCATTCTCCTGGTTTATAAATTTTCTGATACTACTGGTACGTAACAGTGGATCATCATAACATTCGGGCTATTCAATCCCTACTCTGAGGCACTGATTGGAATGAACAGTGTGCATATTTAGCAGAATAATGGCAGATGAGTGTTCATGGCAATCTGCTGCCTGGTCATCCCAGCTCTGGAAGTTTGGACTATTAGAATGGCACCGCAATCTAACCGCAGCACTGTTCGTTAAAAGTGATAAAACGTGCGGCTTTCCATTTGATCGAGTATTTTATATGATAGCATTGCTTTTAATCGCTACATTCATACTTACGTTTTTGTAATGACCTATGGAATTTCAGTTAGGTAAACCACAAAGTCAGTCTTTCTGAGAATCCCGTAGCGAAGCACGGGTACATCAGCTAGTAGTAACATATACCGGGCAAGTTGGTCGTGCGGTTGATGGCCGCGCAGCTGTGAGCTTGTATCCGGCAGATAGTGGGTTCGAATCCCAATGTCGCCAGCCCTGAAGATGGTTTTCCGTAGTTTCCCATTTTCACACGAGCCAAGGCCAATGCCACTTCCTTTCCACTTCTAGCCCTTTCCTACCCCATCGTCACCATAAGACCTATCTGTGTCGGTGCGACGTAAAACCAATTGTAAAAAATAATAATAACCGGGGGAGTTGGCCGTGCGCATAGAGGCGCGCGGCTGTGAGCTTGCATCCGGGAGATAGTAGGTTATAATCCCATTATCGGCAGCCCTGAAAATGGTTTTCCGTGGTTTCCCATTTTCACACCAGGCAAATGCTGGAGCTGTACCTTAATTAAGGCCACAGCCACTTCCTTCCAACTCCTAGGCCTTTCCTATCCCATCGTCGCCATAAGACCTATCTGTGTCGGTGCGACGTAAAGCCCCTAGAAAAAAATAGTAACATACTCAGAAACCAACAATACCTTTCTTTTCTGTTTAGGTTATAACGGAACGAGAGCACCGCAGTGACACGAGATCAGTTAGGAAAAGGGCCGTAACAGCATTAGACTCATCTCCGAAGAAACTGAAACTAGACCAGGCAACCAACACAGAACCCGCTCCTCATCCAGATATATTAATGAAAGAACAGGAAATTTTGGAGCTAAAGAAAGAATTATTGATTCTGCGGAAGAAAAATACTCTCCTGGAGCAAAAAATTGCTGCTGTGAGGAAAGTTAAATGTAAGAAACACGTGATATGTGCCAAGAGACCTATGCCTTACAAAATGAGACGTGAAACTATAAGTAAAGAAGTAACGGTAATTTTGTCCCAGTGTTTTACACCAGGTCAAATACGATGTTTGCTGAAAAGGAAGAAGCGTGTCAGATGGAGCCCTGAAGATATTGCAAATGCACTCACTTTAAGAGCACTTTCCCCCAAAGCGTTCGCTTATTTGAGGAAAAGGAAATACCCTTTACCCTGCCGGTCAACTCTTCAGAGATGGACAAAAGAGTTTAAATGCAGACCGGGCATTTTGAAAGAAGTGATAAATTGAATCAAAGCTAGATCACAAATGTTTAAACCATTCGAGGCAATGGCTGTTTTAAGCTTCGATGAAATGAATATTGACGGTCGCGTGAGTTATGATTCCTCCGATGATGTGATACTCGGGCCGCACAAAAATGTTCAGGTGGCGATGATTCGCAGTTTATTTTCAAAATGGAAACAGCCTGTGTATTACGACTTCGATGTTACGATGACAAGCACATTGTTGCAAACAATTATCAAAGAGCTTGAAGGGGCTGGAGTGCGTGTAATTGCTGTTACTTGCGACATGGGGGGAAAAATGCAAAAGCATGGAAAGAACTTGGGGTATCTACAAGCAAGACATATTTTTCCAACCCTGTGGGCAGTAATCGGAAAATCTCGGTTTTCTTCGACGTCCCTCACTTGTTAAAACTATTACGTAATAATTTCCTTGATGATGGAATCACTTTGCCAGATGGGACTACTGTGACAAAGACTCTAATAGAAGATCTCCTAAGGCATCAGAAAAGTGACCTTTCAATCATACACCATATATCAGAGGTTCACCTGAACGTTACAGGACGTGCTCGTCAAAATGTCAGAATGGCTACACAGCTGTTTTCACGTCGCACTGCCCAAGCAATGAAATATATTCTACACAAACATAATGAGGGGAATATTATTGAATTAATAAATGATGTATTCGATGTTTTGAACTCAAGGGTCCCTAACGATGAAATCGCTCCCCTTAGAAGTGGTTATGGCCTCAAACATCGAAGTCAAGAAAACACTTTAAAACGATTTTTTGACATTTGCTCGAGTATGCGGCTGGGGAAAGAAGCAGTCTCCTTCCGTTCCAGAAATGGTTTCAATATCCATAAACTCCCTTATTGGATTCTTTGGAGATGTGAAAGGCATTGGGGCAAAGTACATTTTGACTTCCAGAGTGAATCGAGACTGTCTGGAAAATTATTTATCTAGACTTCGGGGTCTCGGTATATTTTATAACAATCCCACTCCCTTCGAAGTGAAGAACAGAATGCGCCTCTTAATACTAACTGGGAACGCGAACGACATGCCTCTATCTCGTGGAGCTTTTGTTGCTCAGGACAGAAGTCAACTTTCTACATTTTCTGACCCCCTGACACCTGACGAAGGAACTGCAGAAGAATTCCAGAATTTTCTTTCCAGCGAACTTTGCACTGAAGTGACTGACAACCCGTCCGATGTTATGAGTTTTGATAGAAGTGAAGAAAACTTGCTACTTGATACTGACCTAAGCAGTTTAATGATTCCCATTGAAGATGTAACACACGATGCTTTAAAATATTTGTCAGGTTACGTCGCCTACAAGTGTAAAAACATAGACAGTTCGTTGGGAACAAAAACGGATATATGTCGTCTTGATCCGAAACTATCCTCTGAACAAGACTGGATCACTATTATTTCTAAAAGGTGGCCTCACTTCTCCTTCCCCTGAGAGGTTGGCTATGACAATGGAGTTTGAAGTTATTTTTGCTTCCTTCCACGGGCACTGTATTTCAAGGTGCTACAAAGTAATGGAAACATTAACATCAACTATACACTCGAAATTTCCCGAAGTTGATAGGAAAACCATTGCCTTATATGTAAGGACAAGGATGTTCATTCGTATCAGACATTTGAACAAAAAGGCCAAATGGGAAGCAATGAAGAAGAATGCAGTAAAGAAGAACCTACTCTGGGTTGTATCTCCTTAATAGCCATATATTACATTTCATGCCTTAACATAAAAAAAAAAAAGCTTTAGCCGGTGACAGTGTCGACAACTTCAACTTTTGAAGGATATTTAGAACATAACAGGGTAAAAACAGCCCACTGAGCGTCGTAGCCTGCTAAGTCGTGGTAGCCTGCAGATAGTGGAAGGATAGCCTTGCGAAATCCACATCCGTCTTGTCTGATAAAGAAGAAAACTGTTAAAACAATTTTAGGAACTACCTATTCATTGTAATATGATTGTTAACAACAAACATGCCTAACTAAGGCTTACGAGGCTGGCACATACATTGTGCACTATAATTTGCCCTGCGATAGATATTTTCTATTTTTCTCTCACTCATTACACATATTCATGATTTAAATATACCGGTATGTTCCAAGTCATGACAGAAAGACATACCAGTTTGAAAGCGGAAAAGAAACGATAAATGTTACTTTGCATTCAGCATTTAATGCAAGAGAATATTACAGACCGCAGATGTGTTCTTCCCGATGACGTCACAAGCCATTGACCAATGGCATCATACATGCCCGGAATGGCCTACCTGTACTATCAAAGTTCCTTGACAACAATGGCTGACAGGTTATGAGAGCATGAGTTTCATGTCTTCCAGGTTAAGGTGAATAGTTACTCACATCCAATCCCATTCATTTAGATTTTTATTTGATTACGTTTTAGAACATGGCATCCACATGAAATTTATATAAATGTTAATGTTTTCATTTAATAATTTCAAAGTGTTGACTTTGAAGCACGTTCATGGGGGTGTCCATTATTGGTAGGTTAATTTAGCGAAAATTCTCTGGAAGACCGATCCCAGTAGTGGACACCCTTGTTAAACTCGTTCATTTCCTAAATACTGTTCATTTTCAACAGTTTTACTTCAGAACAGAAATAGACAAGCGTCATCCTCGAAGGGTTTTCTTCAACTACACAGAGGATAACCTGAAAAGTGTCACTGAAGCAGTGAGAAATGGCATGTCAAAAAAGGAGGCCAGCCGGGCTTTCAAAATTCCCAGGTATGTGTTCGAAAATAAATATATAAATACTGATACCGGTGACGTGAACGCTACTGATCCACGAAATATCACTGTAATATTTGTCACAATGTGAAAGGTTATCATTGATTTACTCAAATAAAGTCTCAAATCCCAGGTAGATTAAGAAATGCCGTCGTTACTAGCAAGAAATATGAATACGTACTTACGAGCTGTAAACAGGAGTCCATCATGTTGCATATCGCTGCTCGCGCCGTCTTTTGTTTGTTTCTTGAGGTCCAGGGCTGGCACCGATGAATGGAAGTGCCATGTCTGTGGATTCTCATTATCTTTGTACATTTGTCTAGCGCGGACAGTTCAAAAAGCAAAATGGAGGTGAACAACATTAAGGATGTTATCGCTTTTTTTGATGACGAAAATCACCATTTAATAAGGAAATTACAAGACCTAAATCTCGTGCCGAAGCAACCGGAAAATAGCATGATCCCTGGACCAATAGATATATTACTTTATTAAAGGAACAGCACTATTAGACAATTGACAGTTGAAGTGACACGACACCAAAGCATTACCGTGAGGAAAGACATGACACACGAAAGTGTTGTGTTACACACAAACAAAACACGGAAGCCCTGCGACGCAGAAAAAATTGTATATAGCTGTAAGGCAGTAAAGTATGTATTCTGTAAAATTAAATATTTCCATTATTTCTTAATCTACCTGGGATTTTAGACTTTATTTGAGTAAATCAATGATTACCTTTCATATGTGACAAATATTACAGTGATATTTCGTGGATCAGTAGCGTTCACGTAACCACTGATACCTAACAACTTTACAGTTAAGTTACATACTAAACTAGTGCTTTTTGTTTACTCCAGGTCCACTTTAATAAGAAAATTATCAGGAGAAGAGGAAAATGGGGCCAGATCCAATTCTTGGTGTAGAGTTGGAGTCGAAGATAAAGAAATGGATGCTTGACCTAGCTAAAGAATGGTTTCCATTAACGCGGCACATGGTGTTTATGATGGTGAAAAAATTTCTGGACGACAAGGTAAAAGAACTCCCTAATAGTCCTTCAAAACAGTTGTTCAAGGATAAAATTCCTGGTGAGAAGTGGTTGCAGTTGTTCTTGTCTCGGTATACTGAGGTAAAGGAAAAAACTGCCAAAGCCTTAACACACTCACGAGGTGAGGTCATAGAGGCAGGAATAAGATGGTTCAATGACCTTGCAGTCTGCTTAAAAGAAGAAGGCTATTTCCTTTTTTTTAGAAGATCCCACTCACATTTTTAACGCGGATGAGACGGACTTTCTTCTTTGCCCAAAGAATGGAAAGGTTATTGGACTAAGGGGGTAGAATGATTTTTACAGTGTGGAAAAAAATAACAGCAAGGAACAGTTGACAGTAATGGCTGCATTTTCAGCTGCCGGTTGGATTGTACCGCCTATGGTATTATATCCATACGTGCGGATCCCCTGCGCCATCGCCCAAAATCATCCTCCAGCTTCAGGAATTGGTGCTACTACATCGGGTTGGATGACAGGAGAAATATTTTTCGAGTACATCGGGAATCACTTTGTCCCCTCTCTAAAGAAGGAAGATGTCGCTTTCCCCATTCTTTTGTTCATTGAGTGACACCACTCACATGTAACTTTACACACTAGTGAACTGTGTCGAAGTCTGGGAGTAATCCTCATGAGTCTCCACCCTAACAGCACTCACATTCTACAGCCTGCTGATGTGAGTGTGTTCAAGCGTCTTAAGACAGGTTGGTCGAAAGTTGTGAAAGTGTGGAAGTAGTATGAACATTTCCCTCAAGAAGTCACCAGACACACCTTTGCTCAACTTCTGTCCACTGCTTTCCAAAATACTACAAAAGAGAGCATTATTAATGGCTTTAGAAAATGTGGGCTTCACCCATTCGATGCAAATGCAGTAGACTATATGAAATGCATTGAAGTTTAATGTCGTGGAGATAATGAGGAGAAGCAACTGGAGAAAGAACTATCAGGTGATTTATTCTTGATGGAATTAGAGAAGAACATCAAGGATGAACTACTGAGTACTTTTAATGAGTGCTTTCCAAATGATTGGCAAGGAAAGGAAGAAGCATTGTTGCTGTACAACCTCTGGAGATCAAAAAAAAAGAGAACAACCACCAAATGTTGGTGCATCTGAAGGCGGCTCCGAGCTTAATGAACAAAGGGCAGCCTCTGCTTCTTCTTCCAACAATGACTGTAGTGTTGAAACTATTGGTCAAACTACAATGAGTAAACCAGAAGTGCTGGAAAAGTTTTTAAAAAAATACTTCTTCTACCTCAAACGTAAGACAAAATAGTTAGAAGGAAACTAGGCCTAAGCCTACCTTCTGTTGTTACATCAGATTCTTTTGTGAGTTACCTTGAGTAGAAAGAACAAGAGAAAGTGGAAAAAGAAAGAAAAACTGAGGAGAAAGCAGGACAGTGAGGATAAGAAGGCAGAAAAAGCTAAGGTCAAGAAGAGAAAGATCATTGAAGAGAGTGATGAAAATGCAAATTTTTCGGTGCATGTTGGGTCTGATGCTTCCAAGCTTACGATTAGTGAGGATGAAGATGAGGTAGCATCTTCCCAACCTTTCAATTTCAATGGAGTGGTAGAAAAAGGCAATTTCATTGTTGTAGAAATTGTGTATAATGAGAAGACTAAATGAGAAAGAAAGAAAGTCTTCATCGGAGAGGTGGTGGAAGTAGGTGGAGGATTAATAACTGCAAAATTTTTGAGAAAATCCACCAAGGTTGATAATGTTTACATATTTCCTGATGTTGAAGATGTTCAATGTGTAAATATAAGTCAAATTTTGAAAACTGTGCGACCATTCCAAATTGTTAGGGGACGACATTACTTCAGACGTACTGAGTGCCAGTAAAACATTCTTTGTAGTGTTAAGGTGATGTTTTTCTTGGGCTTGAGGGTGAATAAAAATTCATTTTTCTAATTTTTAACATCAGAGGTATTTATTGTTCATAAAGTTGATTTTTCCTTCAGTCCCAACCAGTGTCCAAAATTGGGTGCCCACTACTGGTCTTCAAGGTGTCCCGTATTAGCTTTTCTGTATTTATTTTACAGATATGTAAACTCAGTATAACATTAAATATAGAGGAAAAGGATAAGCAGAACTGATGAGAGAAGCCAGTAGGTATCACAATCAAGTATCAAATTATCTCTGACAATGACTGGGGAGTAAAAATAATTATTAAAGTTAAAATTTCCTTAAGGGTGTCCATTACTGGGCAGGTTACCCTACGTGGTATACAAGTCACAATTATTTAAGAGGCTAGACATCTTTGTGTTGGTAGCTAGGCCTATAATAACATTTATATTATAATACACGTGGCATAAAATAGTACAGTCATTGTCTTGAATAATGTATCTGATGACTGTAAAGTTAGCCTACATTTAAATTTTTAAAAATCAATATTACCATATTACAGGTTACATGGTTTTAGATATCAGAATATATTATAATGCAGTATCATCAAACTATCAATAGAAATGTACATTTTATGTATGACTTATTGGCATGCAGTAGCAGCGATTCAGAAGTAAAAGGTGGGGTCACAAAAATGTACGGAAAACCAAAAGACCCGGGTCCAAGGGATTTAGAAGGTATGGGGTTGTGTAGACATCAAAAATGGAAAAAAAAAAAAAAAAAAATGCTATAAAATTGTTTTTAATGCTCTCTGAGTGAATTTCGATAGACACGTAAAGATTGACAGTTTACCAACTTAAGTGCGGTAATAATCGCACTATGCAATAAAACTTTCACCAAAGGAACGTTCAACTCGTTGGCTGAATTGATGGTCAGCATACTGGCCTTCGGTTCAGAGGGTCCCAGGTTCGATTCCTGGCTGGATTGGGGATTTTAACTTTCATTTGTTAATTCTAGTGACTCAGGGGCTGGGTGTTTGTGCTGTCCCCAACATCCCTGCAACTCACACATAACACTACCCTCCACCACAATAACACACAGTTGCCTACACATGGCAGATGCCGCCCACCCTCATCAGAGGGTCTGCCTTACAAAGGCTGCACTCGGCTAGAAATAGCCACACAAAATTATAATTATACCAAAGGAATAATAGTTATGCATGTATTACAATTAAAGTCCGACTCTTTGGCTGAATGGTCAGCGTACTGGCCTTCGGTTGAGAGGGTCCCAGGTCGGAGATTTTAACCTTCGTTGGTTAATTCCATTGACTTGGGAACTGGGTGTTTTTGCTGTCCCCAACATTCCTGCAACTCACACACCACACACAACACTATCCTCCACCACAATAACACGCAGTTACCTACCCATGGCAGATGCCGCCCACCCTCATCGAAGGGTCTGCCTTACAAGGGCTGCACCCGGCTAGAAATAGCCACACGAAATTATTATTATTATTATTATTATTATTATTATTATTATTATTATTATTATTACAATTAAATAAAAGTACGGCATGAATATACAATTTTTAAAAATTTAGTATTTTACTACACACTAAACAAGATAACAGACACTAGATAGAACTACACAGACACATTGAGTGAGACTGCCAAACTGACGAATGCGTGCGACAAGCGGGTGACCTTGGCAAAAATATACCCCTGCTACACTTTGTTGCAGAATACTACTACTAGCCTACTAAAATGTTTTCATTCCTCCCCCGAAGGGGGAAGCGGGCCTCTTAGACGGTAATGCCATCTCTCAGGCCGGGAGATTTTAGTTTAGGAAAGGTTTTTTCACTGAAGCTCAACTTGTAGGATTCCAGCAACATATAGCAGATATCCTGGATTCAGGAGGTCAATTGGACTGTATCGCGATTGACTTATCTAAGGCATTTGATAGGGTAGATCATGGGAGACTACTGGTAAAAAATCAGTGCAATTGGATTTGACAAAAGAGTGACTGAATGGGTGGCTCTGTTTCTAGAAAATAGAACTCAGAGAATTAGAGTAGGCAAACCTTTATCTGTCCCTGTAATAATTAAGAGGGGAATTCCTCAAGGTAGTATTATTGGACCTTTATGTTTTCATATATATATATATCAATGATATGTGTAAAGAAGTGGAATCAGAAATAAGGCTTTTTGCAGATGATGTTATTCTGTACAGAGTAATAAATAAGTTACAAGATTGTGAGCAACTGCAAAATGACCTCGATAATGTTGTGAGATGGACAGTAGGCAATGGTACGATGATAAACGAGGTTAAAAGTCAGGTTGTGAGTTTCACAAACAGGAAAAGTCCTCTCAGTTTTAATTACTGCGTTGATGGGGTGAAAGTTCCCTTTGGGTATAATTGTAAATATCTAGGTGTTAAAAATAAGGAAAGATCTTCATTGGGGTAATCACATAAATATGATTGCAAATGGAGGGTACATATCTCTGCACATGGTTATGAGGATATTTAGGGGTTGTAGTAAGGATGTAAAGGAGAGAGCATATAAGTCTCTGGTAAGACTCCAACTAGAGTATTGTTCCAGTGTATGGGACCCTCACCAGGATTACTTGATTCAAGAACTGGAAAAAATCCAAAAAAAAGCAGTTTGATTTGTTCTGGGCAATTTCCAACAAAAGAGTAGCATTACAAAAATGTTGCAAAGTTTGGGCCGGGAAGACTTGGGAGAAAGGAGACGAGCTGGTCGACTAAGTAGTATGTTTAAAAAATATTACTAACATTTTATTAGGATCAACCTATTAGTAATATTTAGTAATATTTTTTAAACTGATGTACATTTCAATACGGACCAGACATGAAATTTGTAACTTGTAAGTGGTATGTTCTGTGCTGTCAGTGGAGAGATGGCATGGGAGGACATCAGTAGACGAATAAGTTTGAGTGGTGTATTTAAAAGTAGGAAAGATCACAATATGAAGATAAAGTTGGAATTCAAGAGGACAAATTGGGGCAAATATTCATTTATAGGAAGGGGAGTTAGGGATTGGAATAACTTACCAAGCGAGATGTTCAGTAAATTTCCAATTCCTTTGCAGTCATTTAAGAAAAAGCTAGGAGAACAACAGATAGGGAATCTGCCACCTGGGCGACTGCCCTAAATGCAGATCAGTCGTGATTGATTGATTGATTGATTGATTGATTGATTGATTGATTTGTTATGGTGAAGGAGATGCTCGGAGAAGGTGAGGGGGTTGGCGGCCGTGACCTATACTAGAACCGTCCCGGCATTCACCTTAGTGCAGGAGAATGGAAAACCATTCTAGGGACAGTCGACGGTTGGGGACAGACATGATGTCCAGCCCTGCCCCATCTCTCGAATGCAGAGGCGGTAGAGCTGTGGCCACCCCTCCTCTGCTCGGTTGGCCGATCAGAGTGCAGAGCTGTTGGACCACGTGGCAGCCGTGGCCACTTATGAGTCGAGACCCACTCTGCATCTACCGTAGCCTACGAGATACATTTTGCCGCGACGAACGACATTTTGCATTTTGTGTGTGCTTCTGGTAAGTATTTTCCTTAATAATTTAATAATTAAAGGAAGGAATGAGCTGAAAATACAACATGGTTAATAATTTTTTTTAAATAACTCCCAGTTTTAGGTGGCTAAAATGGAATGAAAATTTAATTTTTCTCCACAAAGTGGGGGGGGGGGAAACCGCTCCCTCCCCCCCCCTAATCACTGCTACTGGCTGTGAGTGCGAACTGCGACACGCATGTGGATTTGTCCCTGTTTAATGGCTGGATGCCCTTCTTGACGCCAATCCTTTATGGAGGAATGTAATCACCATTGCGTCCGGCTCCATGGCTAAAGGGTTAGCATGCTGGCGTTTGGTCCCGGGTTTGATTCCCTGCTGGGTCGAATATTTTGACCTTAAATTGTTAATACCCTTGGCTCAGGGACCAGGTGTTTGTGCTGTCTCTAATATCCTTGCAACTCACACATCACACTATCCTCCACCACAATAACATGCAGTTACCTATACATGGCAGATGCTGCCCACCCTCATCAGAGGGTCTGCCTTACAAGGGCTGCACCTGGCTAGAAATAGCCACACGAAATTATTATATCATTATTTCGTGTTTATGTGGTGGTTTTAGTGTAGTGTGTTGTCTGTATATGAAGAGGAGAGTGTTGGGACAAACCAGTCCCCAAGTCCATGCCATTAAAATACACCACCCGGCTGGGAATCGAACCCGGGACCCTCTGAACTGAACGGCAGTATGCTGACCAATCAGCCATGGATTTGGACTATTATTGTTATCATTATAATGTATGGTAAAACTCTACTTAATGCTAGGTGGCACTTATAACCACGTCCTTAAAGAGATGAATAGCCATAAAAGCTTGAATTCAAGAATATATCAATCCTGATTCTCATAGGGTGAAATTGAATAAGACATAAATGATCCGGAGTGACCTCTCCTGTAAATTTTATTATGTACAGGTTTTAGATGAAACAGATATTTTCGGGGATGTTCAGAAATTTGTGAAAAATAATATAATCGTAAAATCTGTTATTTCTTCTTACATGATAAAATTACATGGAACGTAAAAAAATCAGAAATTATATTCTAAACAACTTTCATTATGTACAGGTTTTCGATACG
This sequence comes from Anabrus simplex, assembly GCF_040414725.1. Classification (NCBI taxonomy): domain Eukaryota; kingdom Metazoa; phylum Arthropoda; class Insecta; order Orthoptera; family Tettigoniidae; genus Anabrus; species Anabrus simplex. The sequence continues at coordinate 129,830,050 of NC_090271.1, read as the reverse complement.
GCGAATATTAACAGAGAAATCTGACATTTACTGCCTTGGCCTCCATAAAGTTACTAACCCAGGTTATTATTATTCCTACCATTATAATGCATGAGACAAGCCTACTCGCTGTTGGGAGCATCTTATAATGTGCTACGTTCGGAGGTGAAAACAAGCAATTGTCCAATTTAATTTTAAAACCCCTTCCAGATTTGTTTTTGCATCCACAAGCACAACAATCTGCCATCATTTTCTTCAAAACTCAGACCTGAGAAATATGTAAATTTACACACATTTCAAAACTAATAATACTAAATAACCTCCCGTGTTTAGTAAAAACATATTTTCAGCAGTATTAAAGTTAAAGCATAGGTAGCCTATACTTTGCTGAAATCGCATAAAGAATGATCTTACCCTGTGCGGAATTCATATGTTTAAATCTGCTGATGGGACACTGTTCTGGGCGGCTAATGGTCAATGGCACGTAAAAACTTTGTCAGATTATAAAAGTAAATGTACCTTTTTGGGTGGATCCCTGGCATTGGTAATGAACATACCCCTCTTCTATAAGGATTTTAGGGTATAATTCATATATATTTCTGCGCGAAGTTGTGTGTTATAAACTGGAGTGAATGCACTAGATTTCTACCCATTGGGCTTATCAGAATTAATTGCTGATATTCTGTGAAAGTGAGGATTAATTGATAAAATCGTATGTCGAACATATGATGGGTGCTCCACAATGTCAGGAAAGCATGGGGGGTGTTCAGCATTATGTTAAGAAAGTTTGCCGACGGGCAATATTTCTACACTGTTGTGCTCACCACTGTCTCTATATATTTATACAGACCACCTTCTCCATTGCTCCAAAACAATAAAATCTGTCACGCTCTTTATTCATAAGCTGACAGTGTTTCATTCATTTATAAGTAGATCTTCAAAGACAGCTCATCTTCTGGAATCCAAAGGATTCAGACTTCCACAAGCCTATTGGAGCTTTATTCCAGAGCAGTCCACACACTGTTTTCACACTATGATGATTTAAGACAGGTTTTTGTTCAGATTCCTCCTTACGGTTGAAGCTTTTGCTGTGATTCAGGATTTCAATGGCTTCCCTTTGTAGCCAGGCATGATACGATACAGAAATTGACAGTACTTTGGTGTGGCTCTATTGCATGGTCATGGTCTGCTAGCAGCGAGTGTTCAGCGACTGATGATCTTTCTGTTTGTCCTAGCCGGCTATGTCTGTTATGCTTTTTCAGTCGTGTGGCGATGCTGTGTTTGGTAGTGCCTACGTATATCTGGCCGCAGCTGCATGGGATCTTGAAGACGCCTGCTGCGGAAAGAGGACGGTGCTTGTCTTTAGCAGACCGTAGTAGTTCTTGGAATTTCTTCGTTGCCCTATATATGGTTTTTACCCTGTGGGACTTCAGTAGCCTCCCTATTCTGTCAGGTGTCTTCCCAATATACGGTAAAAAGGCTTTAGCTGCCAGCCGCTCCTCTTCTTTCTCCCTGATTGTGGGACATCTGGGATGGAATGGTTGTCCCCTTTAGCGAGTGGGGCCATATTGAGGTGCCTGAGCTCTTTATTTGGTAATAGCAAAGCAACATGTTAGGCACCACTGAAACCTAAGGTGTGGCTTCGCTTTGTAGTTGACACCTTTGTGATCTGGAGCCATTGACAGGAACAACTACAGCTGTTTCTAAAAAATCTGAATAGTATTAATACCAATATTCAGTTCACTATGGAGGCAGAAAATGAAGGAAAACTCCCTTTCCTCAATGTTCTGATAATGAAGATGGCCGGTATAAACTTGGGACATACAGTGTACCGCAAGCCTACCCACAGACCGCTATCTTCAAAAGATATCCAACCAGCACCCACAACAAGAATACGGAATGATTAAGATGCTAGCCGATCATGCAAGGAGAATTTGTCAATCTCAGCTCTTAAATGAGGAGCTCAGCCACCTCAATATGGCCCTACTCGCTAACAGCTACAGCCATAAAGTTATCCAGCATGCACTCCATCCCAGACATCCCACAACCAGGAAGAAAGAAGAGGAGCAGCCAAAGCTTTTCTGCCATGTTATTGGAAAGGCAACTGACAGAATGGGGAGGCTACTGGAGTCCCATGGGGGTAAAAACCATATATAGACCAATGAAGAAAATCCAAGAACTACTAAGTTCTGCTAAAGACAAGTGCCATCCTCTTTCCACAGCAGGTGTCTACAAGATCTCATGCAGCTGCAGCCAGGTATACGTAGGCACTACCAAACGCAGCATCACCACACTACTGAAGGAGCATAATGGGCATAGCCGGCTAGGACAAGCAGAAAGATTATCAGTCACTGAACACTCGCTGCTAGCAGGCCATGACATACAGTACAGCAACACGAAAGTATTATATTGTATCACACCCGGCTACAAAGGGAAGCCATTGAAATCCTGAAGCATACCAACAACTTTGACCATAAGAAGGAATCTGAATGGGGTAAATAAAGCTAGGTTTCCAGTCCTGAAAGCCTTGAATACCGGAGGATACAATGACTGCGGCAGACCAGAAAAAGCAATGGGTGATCAATTGCCTGTCTCCACCAAGGCATATCAGTGTACATTGGGCTTCTTAATGCTTCAATCATTGGCCGAAAAACAGCCAATCAGCAACTACCCCTCCAGTATGGCGGAACAATAGGCGAGCAGCGCACCATAGCCTGCACTATATAATGAAGTGCAACACTACTCCATTCCACTGTGAGTTTCACTGCTTTTGAAGTTGATAATGCTGAACGCAGTCTTCAGTGAAATGTCTGGACCAACACATGCTCATGGACCATGGCCTACAAACCCGGAAAACACCGACGTGATCTGGTGGTACTTCCGTAGAGCCTTCATCTTTCCACTTCTGATAGGTTTTATATCCTGGTGAATATTTTAGGATTCTTCAGTTCTTGATAGTGATACAAATGCAGTAAGACTTAAGAAAGTAGAACTTGCTCTAGAATAATACTGAACTATCAGTTTCAACTCATGTACAGGATTCACCAGAGCTTCTGATAAGGGCTGATACAATTTCTTACTTATATCCAGGGGCCTATCAATCATTACATTGAACTAACATCATGACTCTACCCCATTGTGTGTATCTTTGATACTATAGTTATTATGTAGAATGGGTTTGTCAGGCTGTGGTTTTTTTAATGAAACAGTCTAAACTTATAGTTTTGAATGATGAAGATATGTTTGTTGCAATCACGACGGATGGGATTTATGTTCATATCAAACTGACATATAAGGCAGGAAATATATCATAACTGCTGAAAATGAATCAAACCCTGAAGCAGCTTTTGCAGGTTTTCATGTTTTTGTTCCTTACATTCAAATTACAAGACTATCACAGGTCTCTTCCCAGTAAAATGTATTAATACCAAGTCCCTACTCAGGCTAATATTAGATGTTCGTGACAGTAATGATTGAACTTCACTTTCACTAAAACAATAGGAAAATATCAGCTATTAAGTGGCGGCATCCTAAACTCTGTGTGCCCAGCTGATCCTCCCAAGACTCTTTCTTTTCTTTGACTACCTATGTACAACTGTATTCATTGACGAAGTCTATAACATTTGTTTTGGTTCTGATTTCATTTCAATGGTCACCACACACTGCTTTAGGTGAGTCTTTCACCAGATGTTACCAGGATGACCACACTAGGAGTGTGGATAAACGACTGCATCAATGTACTGCCAATGGACAAGTTTTTACGATAGTATAGTTACTTATTATTAACCTTCCTGTCTGCCAGTAACTGAGTATATCTGCTGACTTTATACACAGTAAATTATATTTATATATATAAAAGCATGCAAATAAGTGATTTGAAATAATCTGAAGATGGACTCATAGAATGAAACCTGTCAATCTGTTGTTAATCAACTGTTTTCTTTTCGTATATGTTCCAGTATTTTATAAATTTGTATCTTGTGTTTGACAGACTAAAAACTTCAAGCTTATATATTAACTAGGTCAATACTGAACTGTGTCTGTTAGGTCAGGTCTTCAGCCCAGAGGCTGGTTGGAACCTCAAATAGTACCACCAAAGATTTTGCGGTTATAAGGAAACTGCAAAAACCAATGGCAGCACCAAAATGAGGCATACTAGGCAAGACGAGGAGTGAGGTAGTCTGCCATTGCTTTCCTCACTGGGTCAGAAAGTACTATTGTAGCACGACTGACCCTATGAGCAACACCTTTCATAACACTCAGATGCACTAGTCGTGCTCTGAATGTCATTACTCAGCACCACCCAGACTCCAGCAACTTCCATATTGTCACAGCCATGGATGAGACTGGGACTTCGGTGGAAGCTACACTTTACTCTGGCCTGTGCCAAGAGATGGATACAAAAGTACTGTATCTATCAAGAAATGGCAGCAGGCAAACTGAAAAATATGGCTTACAAATTAACTAATCATTTGGTCATTACACTAAATCATTGGCAGACATTTACAATAGCAGAAATAATACCTCTCTGTTTGGACCAGGTATCAAGGGGATATTTAAATTGAAGCCTGAGGTTATATTTTGACAAGAAAAGGAATCTTTCATTTTCCCATATTTATTATTTTTACAAATCTCTGAATTTATTTTTGGTATAAACATAACCACAATATGGACATGACATACTAGTCCCTGTATGTGATCCACTGAAAAGAGATGCATTACTGTATGCAGATTGCCCAAATGAACCTCTCCGGGCTCCAAAGGAGATTTGTGATCCTGAACGATTATTTGCAACTGGTTTGTGAGTTCGTCTGCATTGAGGGCAGCTCTTTGGAGCAGTACCGATAAGTCTCTTCTTAGGATTGCTGCAGAGATTAGGACACATGCTTATCACTTTGCGACGCATAATATTGGAGAGAATCACAGAATCCTCTTCCGGGGTTAGAATATCACAGATATCACCAACATCAGCATATTCTTCAGGAGTCAAGGAGAAGAATCGGATCCTCTTAAGAGCAGACTGAAGAACATGGCGTTTATTTTGTGATGTAACAGGTAATTCACAACGTGAACACTCTTCACAGGCCCATCTTAATACTGAATGCACAATATCCACCTCGGAATCAATTTGTAGGCTATCTTGATCAAGAATTACATCCAAAGTAGCTGGAGATAAATTCATAAAGCTTTGATCTTTCATTATTTCACTCATTTTCATACAGATGAACTGTAAGAGGAAAACATTTAAATGAATTTACTTCACCTATTTATACAAGCATGTTCATAACTGCAAGTAACACATTAAAATATTATTATTTGTAATGAAGGTCCTATCCAGCATGTTATCCGTAGGAAACTGAATACAGTTTTATCCATTTCACTAAGATAATAACAATAGTCTATTTCTGAATTTTATAAGATGATGCATGAGGTAACAAAATCATCTAATGCATTATACAGTTGTCAAATTAAAAAAACAAGAATATCAAGGAAGAGTGATTTACCAAGGTTAGAACACGCAAGAGTAGACTCATATGTCACAAAAATAAATATCTACAGATATGAATATCTCAAATTCAGTTTGTAAAAAGCAAATGCTGAGAATGCAGTGATTTCTATCTTGGATAGTTAAAATTTCAAAACAAGATCCACAGAACACATCAGACCATTCAGATACAATACAGTATGTAATCTCAATTTACCAATCACTTACTAGATTCAGAACACAGACATCAACAACATAAACATGGAAATTCTCCACATACTGCTGGACCACACCATTAACACTATAAGACAATGGGAAATATACATAGGCTGATGGAAAAAAGTTCAAGACTGATTTTTAAAATTGTTTTCCAGTTTAAATATGGCAATACTGTATTTATTTTGATGAACGCAGTACTTTGACACACACGCTCCTGCACTTGGATAGTTGTGACCTCAGTGCAGGAAAGTAACCAGTATATGTTGTCATGGCAGACACGAAAGATGTGTCTATAAAAAAAGGTGTCAAATTTCCCTTTGGGAAAATCAAAAATCATAAATATGTCTTCCAATAAATTAAACTCAAATTGATAATGATTAAACTCAAATTGATAATGATTAATTTATTTGTATCTAATGAATTGTTTTTGAGAGACATCTGTATGAAATTTGGAGTCAACAAGTGTAGGATTCAGTGCATCAAAAGGGGGAAACTGACTGAGGGCCTATGAAACTACTACAGATGAATTAATCAGTCCTCAGAGTATGATGATATGAGGCCTCTTTGATAAGAGCCTTCTATATGTCTGTCATGGCTATCCATCAAAACTTCACATCATAGCCTGCAAAATCACATCAACTATGTATACTCTAATGCCCCTCTTGGATAATATGTCTCTCAACCATGGCCATCCATCAAAACTTCACATTACAGCCTGCATGGTTGCTAGGTAACATCGAATCACACATTTTGTACCACTATTTTCGTGACTCAAATTTTCAGACGATCCCCAACTATAAGACATATTTATTTTAATACAGCAAAGATGTGTTACTGAATGCTGTGTTCTGTTAAACTCGGGAAGAGAGGTAGTGAAACATTTGCAATGCTACAGGAAGCATATGGTGGTGAAATACTCAGCCATGCTGCACTATTCCATTGGTGGAGGCACTTAAAGGATAGCAACATGCAAGTGATTGACAACGTATGATCTGGCAGGCCAATCTCCCGCAGTTATGGATGTCACATTGCCAAGGCTGATGAGCTGGTGGAAAGTGATCGAAGGGTAACACATTACGTGAAGTTTCTGCTTCAATGAACATCTTCTTTGAAAGCTTTTCCAACACAAAATGACGTCACATTTGCACCAGGCTGGTGCCCAGGTAGTTTACAGATGACCGGAAGTAATAATGAGTTCAGGCATGCACGAGCATTATTGCATAATCTGAGACAGTACTGTCTTTCTTAACCTCTATTGTACCATTTGACAAACTATCGAAACAATGTATGTGTGGAAACATGTGGATTCTCCTCCATCTAAAATATTTTTAATGGCTCCTTCAGTAGGTAAGTCAAGCTTCTGCTGTTCTTCAATGTGCAAGGGATAATCCTAAAGCGCTGAGTTCTCAGTGGAATGGCTCCGAACACTGGATATTATGCAAACGGCCGAGGAACCATTTATGTGGAACCATGAGCAGTTGCTCAAGAAATGGTGGTTTCTGCCCTAGGATATTGCATGTCACTGCTGTGGCAATGCAGGCATTAGCAGATATTGGAGAGACAGCACTAGAACACCCTCCATACAGCCCAGACTTAACATCAATTGATTTCTGGGCATTTCCAAATCTGAAAATATAATAATGCAGCAAGACATTCCCTTCAGATGATGCAGTGCAACAATCCACACATGCACTGCTAAAACAGATGTCACAAAGTGGACTATTTCATGTGTTTGAAAAGTTAACATGCTGTAAAACTGTGTGAAGGATGGTACTCTGAAGGAAGAAAAGCCTGTGGAATCTTCAAATTCGTAATTTAAAAAATCAGTCCTGAAACTTCTTATTCACCCTACATACATACACATTATATTTCAAAGAATCAACATTCCCATGAATGGGTATAATTAAAGTCCTATGCCCATCTGACAGCAATATTGGTAATGGGCATGAGATATCAAGCATTACTGTAAGAGGACACTGAAAGTGCTTTTCAACAACAGATGACTCGATTCACACAAGGTGAAGCAGATGGTATTTGGTGTCTCCCCTACTGTTGGAAGCATATTGTGGACTATACTATGGGGGAACTACTTTGAGAGCCTTTAAGATGGGTATGTGAGCTGTAATGCTACTGTAACACTAAAGCTGTTATGTTATTCCAACTACCATGATAAATATGAGAAGCACAACGTTCTTTATGGGTTTTCATGGATTACCCCTATCTGTGTACTTTGCATGATCTATATTCTTTCATTTGCATATTTTGAATTTTCTGCATTCACATACTCTCTAAGAAAAATAGTTGTTATGACTTACGCCCCAGCCCTCGTTCTTCTCTTCACATCATTGGCAATGTCATTGATTTCTTTTCAATTCATCAACATTGCCATGTACTTCCTTTCACTTTACTGATAACATCAACTATTTGTCATCAGTACATCGCCAATGTCTTCTTATCTCCTGTCATTGTTGGTACAATTTTACACTAAATATTTTCTTACTGGGTTCAATTTTTTGAGACATGTTACGTGTTTCTGCCATATCCTTGCTTCAGTGCCACTCTTTTTATTATCTGTCGCTTTTCCAATGTCTGTATTCTGCAAATGTGTCCAGTGACATCAGGTCTATAGCTCACAGTAGAACAATAATGAATTATTCAGGCCTATCTTAGCCACCTCTTTCCACCTTCTCTTTCATCATTTACATCTCCTTTTGTCTTTGGTGTTTTATCACATTATTATTAAGAGTATGACATTTTACATATTAAATAAAAGGAAACAGTATGAACAATAACAATAACAAAAATAACAAATATACAGCTAACTTTTTAATTTTGTTTATCACCTCTGGGGTACTGTCCATGAAATCTGAATTTTCCAACATAGCTGCTCAGAGGGCATTCTTCAACAGAATGCCAGACTGTCTAGGAAAGCTGCAGCTACACTCTGCAGAAGGCACCTTTCCCCACTTCTGAAGTGAATCAGCATATCTGCTAAGGTTTGTACCGATTCTCACTTTCACAGTTAATTGCATAGATTTCTTCCTACTCTCCAATGGTTGAAGATGTAACATTAAAATATTTCCTATTGTGCCATTTTAAACCACTAGATGCGTGTATTTTGTCTATTTTCATCTTCCTCCATAAATGTTCTCGATTCGTTCTCGATTATCATCTGTATTCTACCTTGAAATGGCTTTGACCTGTCAAGGCAACTGCTGTGCAGTCAGATGGCTATCAAGATGACTTTTCAGCTGTATTGCTCAACTTTCGCAAACAAGTTCATGACTCTCCCATCAGACAGCTCCTCAGATGAATTCATGAGGCTGAGTGAACAATATTCTGGTGTCAGTTCAGAATAAAAATACCTGGACAAGCTAGGAATCATACCCAGGGCCTCCAGACAAAAGGCAGACATGCTACTCCTATACAACAGGGCTAATAACAAAATAATAACAACAACAAAAAAATCAATAACTTTAGCAATCATCATAGTTAATTATTTTAGTCCAGCACTCTGCCAAATACCAATCCAGATATAAAGCAGCACAATGGAACAGTTGTCACACTCTACTGAGAACAATGTATGAATGTAGACATGATAATGAGCTTTTTCGCTTCTGCCATGTCAGAAAACAAGGTGAAATTAGAAGTCTGGCTTGTGAACAGACATGAAGCAAAGTTTCTGAGATACGTACCATAAAGAATTTCACCTTGTTTTCTGACACAGCAAAAACCCAGAAGCTTATTATCATGTCTACAATTATGGGCTGTGAAAGCATCAGTCTAAATATAATGTATAAATGGTCTCTGTTAGTGATTATGAAGTTATATGATATTTAAATTCCCTATGAGAATTTAGCCTACATAGTACCTAACTCAGCATATGTAATAACTGGCTGTTTTTAAATTAAACATTATGTATTCACATTATTAGAGAATAATTTACCTGAAGACATTGATCATGGAGGTCTTCTTCATCAGATACAGAAGTGACAAGTTCAAACATCTTGCACACATTGGTAACATCTAAATTCTGTGCTATATACTTTCTACATTTAATAGAAAGGGGTAAAAGCATATATTTCTTGGAAGCATATAGAATCTGAAATGCTTCATCCAAGGTATCAAATGTAGTTGTATCAGTGTAGATATATCTGAAACAGAAGTATTCTATTTCCACTGAATCAAGAATTTGTATTCTATAAGTTAGGGCTGCATGATCACATTCAGTATTCATAGGAATATGTTTGCTTTATAAAATGACATATGCTAAATTCCCAATAAAAGATGTTTTGATTTATCACTCTCAGCCTGGAATACAAGATAAACAGTATATTAGTACTGGTGCAGGCTTTCACAGCCAATGTCAACTGACAAGCTTTGATTTTTTCCCCAGGATATTTTTTATTTTTTTAATTTGCTTTACGTCGCACTGACACAGATAGGTCTTACTGCGATGATGGGATAGGAAAGGCCTAGGAATTGGAAGGAAGCGGCCGTGGCCTTAATTAAGGTACAGCCCTGGCATTTGCCTGGTGTTGTACCATTTCATTGCCCTGATTATTTCAGAACAAAATGTTAAATTCGCTATTTTGCCGTGAATAACGATAAAGTGTCATAAGTCATGCAGCAGAAATGTACAGACATGTGGAATCAAAGAGGCTGTAAATATGAAGTAAGAAAGAACGACCAACGGAATCCAAATGGCTGTGAGTTAGATAAATGCATTGAGTTTAAATTGTTAAAAACCCAACAGTAGGAACAATCGAACATTACACTAAACAAATTCAAGACGAAGTTTTATGTAAGGATTGATACGCAAGGAAAAATAGCTTGTTTTAAAAGGAAGATTTCTTTAAATACTGAGAAAATGAGACAGAATATATAATCATAACGCTATATTCCTATTATATGTAAGAAGATTCCTAATCGGAATATCCAAGAGGACAAAAAGAATAGCTGAGCGCAGATTGGAACCGAATTAAGGATTATTATATATTTATTAGAGAAGACGTTGAAAACCACTTACTTTAAGTATTTAATCATAAAACAAGGCAATATTTAAGACACCATTTAGATCGTTCAAACTAAAGTATTGACATTTGAGACGTCATAATCTACCTTGTTTAACATAGAAATAATTCAATAAAGTTCTGTAAATAGCAAGATATGAAACTAATGATGCTTTTAAATATGTTTCTTATGCTTGTCTACGAGATCACCATGATGACCAGCTAAATTGAAGATGGAATTGACGTCTGGCGGTAACCTGATCGGCTATTCCTATGAAAAAAAAATGTCAAAAACATATCACATGTAAGGCTTTTCAGGCGTTCGCTCTATTAACCAGCATTTTGTCTTAGGTCTGACACTAGACTCATCAGAGTGGGATGTGTCAGACCCTACCCTCTGACGCTGGGGTGTATGCAGGTGAACTTCTCAGAAGCCTATTTAAGAGGCACAGTCTGATAACTGCATACGGGAGATAAAACTCCACAATGGAATTAATGCCCACCTAGCAATTTCGAATGGAAATTCTAAGTTCCCAAGGAGGGAATCTGATATTTTTCCACCAATAGAGCATATAAAAAATCTGATCAAAAATTAGATGTATACAATTTAATTTTTGATCGGATTGGTGTGGCAGTGACAGTAATGGATGACTTCAGTGCAATAGTATGAAGTGACAAAAGAGGAACGGAAGAAATAATGAGACCTTTTGTATATGGAAAGAGAAATGAGAAGGAAGGGAAGTTGGTGGATTTCTGCAAGAGAAATGGATTAAATGAGGGCAATACGTGGTTCAGGAAGAAAAACAGCAGGGAGATTATGCAATATGGCTGTGTAAAGGGAGGACAGAAACAATAATTAACTACTTTTTGGTAGAAAAAGTAATCGTAGACAGTTGTACTATTGTGTACAGCGGGCCTCCTAGAGGGTTACGCCCTTTGTCAGGCCAAGAGTTGAAGTGTGGAGAAGGTGAACCATGGTGGCTATGGCTTATGAAAGGATCTGTACCAGGATTTGCCTTAGTGCAGGGGAATGGAAAACTATTCTCAGCACAGCCAATGGTGGAGACCAGCCCCTCCACCTCCTGAATGCAGAGCTGCAAGGCTAGTAAAATGAGGTACTGTTGAGCCAAAGCCCATTCTACTTAGTGTTGGATGTAACAGCCCTGGCCAGAAGTAGCATTTGATGGTGATGATAAAAGTAGTGGTAGTAAAAATTAAAGTGGAAAAAATAGTGAGAATGAAAGAAATACGAGAGAGGAAAATAAAAGACATTGAAGCAAAGGATAAATTCCAGGAAAATTTAAAACACCATTAACCAAAAACAGAGGTGGGCAGTGTAGAAGTGGAATGGGGCATGTTCAGCAATGCTTTTGTAAGCTGTGCAGGAAGCCAATAATGTAGAACATTGACAAGAGTTAAAGGTAAGGAGAACCCCATGGTGGAATGAAAGGATAAAGTAAATAGTGAGTGATTACTTACAAAAAAAAATGGCAAATATGGAACAGAGATTAAAAAAAGTAATCACAAAAAAATATCACAAAATCAAACTGGGATGCAAGAAAGTAATAAATTAAGAAAAGTTGGGAAGGGTTTACAAGTGAGTTGGAAGAGGACGGATATAGTGATAAAAGGATGCTATTTGGACTTATAAGAAAGAACAGAACAGAAAGAGCCTACACAAAGCAGATAAAGAAAGAAATGGAGAGATTTCACTGTTCAACACTAAAAAAGGTTCCGAATTAAAAGCACTTCTTTTCATTTTGATGTGAAATATGATGTTTGAAATGCTAAGTTAGCTCTCATTCCCTTGAAAACAGGTTTTTATTTCATGAAGGGAGAGAGAAAAAAGTAGATATTATATACAAAGTGGTGGACATTATTTTTTTTAAATTAAAATTAATTTTAGCGAAGTGGACACAGATAACGCTGAAAGGGTAGGTAAAGTGAAAGGTCACAGACCAATTAAAGTTAAGTTGTTATCTACCCTAATGGCGGATATAGTGCTAAGAAATGCAAGTAATTTACAAGGGGAAAAAATCTGGGTCAAGAGAGACATGGGAAGAGAAGGGAGTGAGAACATGAGAATTTTGAAGAGACATCTAGAGAGAACCAGATATCAGGGACTGAGGGTGTATATAAGGGGCCAACAGTTGGTCGTGTCCAATGGAAAATTGATGCGAGCCTGGACAGTGACAAAATTGAAAGTTATGGAAAAGAAGCTCAAGAAAGAAGAGGACCTGGTATCAAGACAAGATGGAAGGCAGGTTGCAGATCAAGAGGAGCGAGGTGACAAGGTAAGAACTGAACCCAACGAAGGGACAAGTGGGCAGTGCAGTGTGGGGATCAATATGAGGATTCAGGAGGTGGTGGTGGAGAGTGACTCTCAAGAATCATCAAATACAGAGTTCAGTGGACATGAGCATTGAACATTTATTGAACATTACAGGCATTTAGCCCAGATACATGTTCCACTGCCAGAATACATGCCCAAAACAAAATAATGATAATAATAATAATAATATTGTCTTATATGAAACAAAACACAAACAAAAAGGAAACACAAGACTCCTTGGAAATGCCATGAGGTTCATCAGATACTCCGGAAACATTACACCCCATATTGAGTGTCACCACAGTAGTCATCCCCAGTCCCTGTATGCCACTTCCACCGTCTCCATTGACTTTATAAAAACAATAAACTAATATTAATAATAAAATAATATTAATAATAAAATAATAATATTAATAATCAAATGCCCTACATTACCAGTAAAAAGCCTAACTCTAACCCTACCTCTTAATCTCTCTCATATACACACACTCATTTCAACAGAGCACTGCTTTCCATATCCACTGACTTCACATTTCGTCATCCTCAGCAAATGTTCCAACCCGATCACCAACTGACTTAGCATTTCCTAATATTGATTATGTACTGACCTACTCTCAGGAAAATTCCAGTTCACTTGTGCGGCAACAGTTACATCATGACTCCCATTCTATAACTTGCTTACCACTATTAGTTCAATTTTACTTCCATGTTATCCCATAACAATAAGAACATGCTCTGTCCCTCTCAATTAAACCTTCCACAATTACACTTTCTTACCACGTCCCCATCTTAATTACACTTCACTCACTTTCTACCTTTTCACTGTAACTCCAGTTTTAATGCTCCGAAATAACCAGCCAGCACTCACATTTCACACTTAACCACAGTAATCAACTCTACACTTATAAATCTTAATCTCTAAAAGACTTGCTTATCACTCTTACACACTCCTCCAATTCGTTTTCACTTTGCACCCTTAACTCTTCATCCTTTCTTTCTATGAACATTCCTCTTGTAACTTTATTTCACAAATTCTCTTTACCAAGCATAGATACCTGTTTAACTCCCCTCCGTACTCCCATTCTCTGATTATCCATCTTACAATTTTCTGTTCATCCCCTTTTTCTAATATTCCTCATCTTTTGGCACTCAACAGTTTATTTCTTACCTTTACCGTATCCTTACAGTTACGCATTAAACGTAGATCATTGCCTACAGTCCTGCATAATACACATAATGTTTTATCTCTACCCTTTAACCATCGCTTATTCTTGTATAGCCCCATCAACCACCATAGTAACCCTCCTCTGTTTAACTTATCTACGTTCCTAATATTAGCTCTGTCACTTCCATTACTTTATTTAAAAAACTAAGCAATCCTCTTTGTCTACACTCTTCTATCAATTTCTGTCTTTGTATGTCTCTAATCCTCCTCGAAAGAACTCCCTGTCCTCTAGTTTCTTTCTTTTTCCAAACGTCTCCCTGCGTGTACCCCAATCCCACCCCCTCCAGGTATCTTTTAATTTTTTCTAACCAGCATCCCTTATACATGTTCTTCTTTTGTTGCTTGTATGCGGCCTGGAGCATCCTCCCCTCCTTCCTCTCTTTTCAAATTCATCCAATATTTAACTACTCTTATCACACACGCCACCTCTATATCTTCCCCACACATTAATTCCACCCTCGCATTCGCTGTGCACTGAGGGAGCCCCATCATAGCCTTGCCAAATTTACTAACAATTTGTCTTAAGTATACTCTCTTTTCCTCCATCCCCCATACTTCTGCCCCATACATTATCCTAACAAATACAACCGATCTTAAGACTAACCTCAGAGTTTTGTAGCTAATTCCCGGAAATTTGGCCACTAAATTTTTAACTGAGGTTAAGGCTGCCATCCCCTTACTCCTCGCTCTTTTGATTTGATCCTCCCATGTCCCTTTTCTGTTAAAAATCACTCCTAGATATTCCAACTTGTTTACTTGTTCCAACCTCTCTCCCTGTACCATCCAAGTCATTTCATTTTTTCTTCCTTTATCATCTGCATTACTAACACTTTAGATTTGTTCCCGTTAATTTTGAAGTCCCTTTCTTTGCATATTCCGACACTGTATTTAAGCTTCTCTGCATCCCACCTGTGGTTAATGTCAGCTAAATCATATTGTCTGCAAAAATCAATCCCGGTATCTCCAACCATTAATCACTGGTACCGCCCAGTTGTTCCCCCTGTGTCTGTCCAAAATATCATTGATAAATAAAATAAACAATAATGGGGATAATTTTCATCTTTGTTTTAAACCCCCATAGACTCTATAGACCTACTCAACCTGTTTTCCTCTAATTTTACACAGCACCCGACCACCTTATAAATCACCTCAACTGCACATATCATCTTCTCCGAAACCCCCAACCTACCCAATTTTTCTATTTAAGCACCTCTATTTACCTTTTCGAACATTTTTTCGAAGTCAATTGCACTACATACACCTTGCCTCTTATACTCAAGTATTTCTCTAAAATCATCTTCACTATCATCATATTGTCTACTGTTCTTTTCCTTTCTCTAAATCACCCTTGGTAATCTGACAAAACTGCGTTCCTTTCTGGCCATTCAATTAATCTATTAGCTAAAACCCCTGTATAAATTTTACTTAGGGAATCTAACAGAGATATACCCCCATGATTTTTCATACTGTTTTAGCTACCATTCTTCTTGTATATTGGGCATACAATTCCTGTTTCCCACTCTTTAGGATATTTGCGCCCCTCAAATATCTTATTAAATACTTTCACTACGCCCTCTATCATTGTCCCATTTTTGCTTATTTCTTTCCAAAACTTATTATTGATACCATTGCGTCCTCCTGCAGACCCACCCCTGATTTTTCCTATTCCTCCCAAGGTTTCTTCTTTTGTAATTTCTTTGTTCAGTTCATATATTGAAACTCCCTTAACTCTCCAGATTACTTCTTCCCCCTTCTCTCTCAACCATTCCTCCCCCCTCCCCCTGAGTAGTTCACTAAAATAGCTCGCCCACTGCTCATCCTCAATACTTGTTTTCTCTAGTCTCCTTCAACCCTTAACTATTCTGTTTATTCTTTTCCAAACTATTTCCATTTTATTCATCCTACACTCTTTATTTATCGCTTCCGTTTGTTCTTTAATCCGAGACCTCCTTAACTCATGGATTTTCCTTCCGTAATCTTTCGTTAAGAAACAGAAAACTTCTCTTTCTGAGCTCCCGCCTTTCTTTTCTATCCTCTCCTAACGTGCCTAAAACCCTCTTTCGCATTACCTCACACTCTTTACTAAACCATTCTTCCCCCTATCTCTTTTTTCTCCTCCTACCTTTTTCAATCTGGGCTATTCTCTTGATTGGATGCAGAAGTAATTCCAAAGCTCTAACTATGTTGTTTTCCTCCAACACGACCTCCCACCCATACCTTAGTAATTGTAACTCTTCTTTCACTATCTTATCCCATTCCCGTTCTGCTTTATGTGTCCATTTATATTTAAGATACCCTCTCCCTAGTACATCATTCTTCTTAACCTCTTTCTTTTTGTGCTTCCCTTCCCTCTTTTTTAACAATACCCACACTGGAAAGTGCTGTGGTTCAATCCAATCTCCTACTTCCATCCTTACTATTTCCTCTAGCAAATCTTCCGAGCTTAATACTATGTCAGTCATGCTTCCTCCCTGGTCTGAAACATATGTCATTTTCCCAGTACTAATGCCCTCCTTCCATCCATTTAGAATATATAAATTCCCCGCTGCACACATTTCTAGGAGTTTCTCACCATAACTGTTTGTGCCTTTATCTTAACTTCTTGTACCTTTTGTCATTAACCCTCCTTCTTATCTACTATAAACTGGGCTCTGTTCCCCTATTCTCACATTCGAGTCTCCAGATAACAACATATCATCTTCTTCTGCAATCTTCTCTCTTATCATGCTAATATCCACCAATAACTCTTCAAAAAAATAATTATTTGTGTATAAAGAACTCCTAGGGTGGCAATATGCAAATGCTAAACTTATCTTCTTAACTCTTCCCTCATCCCTCCCCATATTAAATCTAATCCAGATAACCTCTTGCATCTCTGTCTCAATATCCTCTACAAGTCCATTAATTTCTTCCTTTATTTTTTTGCTATTTGCTTTACGTCGCTTCGACAAAGATAGGTCTTATGGGGACGATGGGACAGGAAGGGCCTAGGAGTGGGAAGGAAGCAGCCGTGGCCTTCATTAAGGTACAGCCGCAGCATTTACCTGGTGAAAATGGGAAACCACAGGAAACCATCTTCAGGGCTGCCAACAGTGGGGCTCGAACCCACTATCTCCCGAATACTGGATACTGGCCGCACTTAAGCGACTGCAGTTATCGAGCTCGGTTCTTCCTTTATTAGAAGAACTATTCCTCCTGGGGTATGTCCCTTATTCCTCTCCTTTCTTTTGTATTTATATTTAACCACAAACCCTTCCCATGTTATCTCTTTCCCTAGTTAAAGCCAAGTCTCCAAGAGTGCCACAATATTGTAACTTTCCACTATTTCTTTAACCTTTTTATTGCTTAATTTGCCAAATAGCCCTTCAATATTCACAAATCCTATTTTCCAATTTAGTAATGGCTTACTCTCCCCCCTTTCCAAATTACTTCCCCTATTCTTACTTCTTGTTACTATAGCCCTGCCACTCTCTGTTTCCAATTCTCCTTTTTTTAAATATTTTTTTGTCGTTCTCTTCCCTCCATATCCTCCATACCTTTATACATTTTACCCCACAAGTCTTTTAGACTCTTACTTCTTCCTTTGTTCATAACTGCTTTACCTGTCTGTTCATCATGCCTCTCACCTCCTTTATGGTTCTCTTGACCACTGCACTCTGCATTTGAGGATTCTTGTGATTCTCCCTCACTCCCCAATTCTCGACTCTCTTCTTCTGGATCCGCACTGTGCTGCCCGCGTCTTCCTGGGTTGTTCTCCTCACTTCCCTCCACTCTATCCCTATTTGGTTCTGCGACCTTCCTACCATCTTGCACTGCCATCACTTCCACCTCTGTACTGTCGTGATTGTCCATCGCTTTCAATTTTGACAATGAAAACTCTCTAAACCATTTTCCATTGACACTACTAGCCTCTGCCCCCTTATGTGTGCTTTTAGCCCTTGCTGTCTCGCTTTCCAAAGATGTTTATTCCCAGTTTTTATATTTTCACTTCCTTCCTTACCCATGTCTCTCTTAACCCATACTCTCTGTCCTTGTAAGTTATTGGCGTTTCTTAACACTATTTCTGCCATTAGGGTCTAATTGGTCTGTGACCTTTAGCTTTGCCCACTCTTTCCACATCGTCTATATTTACTTCACTAAAATTTATCTTCATCTTATTCTGTATGATCTCTACCACCTTACAAATAATGTCCACCTTGCTTTCCTTTTCATCTTCTTGCACACCATGTACAAATATCAATTTCCTCATCCTCTCCTGTCTGCACAATTCTACTTGCTTCTTCATCTTCAACACCTCCTCTTCTAGATATTTTACTTCCCTCTTAACAGCTCTATTACTTTCTCATTACTACACATTCTGTTCATCGATTCTTCTGTCTTAGTTTCCATTTCTTCATATTCCCTATCTCCTTTGTCTGCTCTTTCATCATATCCTTTTTTTTTTTTTAACCTGGTCCCAAGGGCAGGTTTCCTGTATGACTTCCCTCACTAACACCTTCAGTGCTGCCAAATCTTCCAAGCTGAATTTGCCACTGGTATTCGGGCTAGGGTTTAATTCCACCCCTCCAATGACCAGAAGCACAGCTAACACTGCTGTTACCAGAACCGCCTCACCCATCTTTGCCATCTCTTCTTTTTTTACCAAACCATTCTTGGACTCTTTCCTCTGCTTCCACTGCCACCTCCCAATCATGGCCCGGTAATTTTCCACCCCCACCATATTTCTCGGCACGCACTACACCACACGTCCACACTCACCGATTGCTCAAGCTAGACTCTGGACATGAGAATAATAGTGGAGGTGAAGGTTTGAGGGATGAAAAGAAAAGAATAGATACTATGATGAAAGGGAGAAGTCGGGGTGTAAAAGATTTGTGGTGTAAGAAAAATAAAGGTACGAAGGAAAAGGATAGGAAAGAACACCCTAAAATGTCAAAGTATGAAGGAATGGAGGTAGAAGGAGAGAGGGCGATAGTAACAAGAAGTAAAAATAAAGAAAGAAATGGAGGAGGAAGAGAGGGCAAGTTACAACTAGATTGGAAGATAGGCTTTGTGAATACTGAAGGTTCGTTAAGTAAAATAGGTAATATAGAGGTGAAAAATATGCTGGAAAGTTTTGACATTGTGGCACTCTTGGAGAGACCTGGCTAGAAATAGGAAAGGAGATAACATGGGGGGGGTTTACAGTCGAGTAAAAAAAAAACAGCATAATAAAGGGCGAATGCCTGGGGAATAGTGGTGTTAATTAAAGATGAGATTAGTGAATTAGTAGAAGATATTGAGAACGATTTGGAAGGAGTGGTCTGGCTAAGGTTTAACATGGGGAGGGGGAAAGGAGAGAAATAAAGGTATGCTTGTCTTATGCATACTGTCACCCCAAGGGATCCCTTATGCTAATGATAAGTTTTTTGAAGAGTTTTTGAAGAAGATGGAATGTTATTACTTGGAGATTGGAATGCCATAATAGGAGAGCAATGCCCAATATTCAGTAAAGAAGATGAAATGAAAATAAAGGGAGGAAGAAGAAGTAATGATAAGGAAAGAAACAGTTACGGTGGTAAACTCCTGGAATTCTGCGAGGCAGGAAAATTCTACATTTTAAATGGTTGCTGGGAGGGGGACAAAGAAGGAAAACTGACATATATCATGGCTCAGGGGGGAAGCGTTATTGACTTAGTAATGAGTTCGGAAGACATGTTAGGGAAAATCAAAAGGATAGAGATAGGAGACTGGTCACACCATGCACTGGTATCAGTGATGATAGAAAGAAGTATAGAAGAGATAAGGGATGGAGACACAAAGAGGATTTTAGAGAAGGGTAGAAGCTACATTTAATATAAATGGTCAGAGAATACAAAACGGGAACTTGATGACCTTATTGGAAAAGAGCTGCAATTAATTAGCTGTGGATGGGAAGTAGCACTGAAGGAAAATGATATTGATAAAGTCTTGGATCTAATAGAATATCCAATACAGAGGGTTGCACGGACAGACCAAGGTAAGAGAAGAAAGAAGAGAGATGTGGAAGGATGGTATAACAAGGAATGTGAGGTATTAAGGAGAACAGTGATGAAGGCATTAAGGAAAGAGCCATCATTAATGTCCCACTCCTGTCACCCGGGTGTGGTTAACCAGCCTCTTCCACTCCTTTCTGTCCTTCCACTTTTCCTGCTCCATTACTTCCACCACATCCAATCCAGCTTCTCTAATGTCCTTCCAAATCTGATCCATCCACCTTTTTCTCGGTCTTCCAACTGGTCTCTTTCCCTTAACTTCTCTTCCAATTCCCTTCTTGCTACCCGTTCCTTTCCCATTCTGTTTACATGTCCGAATGTATCTTCTATATTTAGCTCTTCTCTGATTTTAATATTTTGAATTCTATCTCTTCTTCTTGTCTTTTTAACCAATGTTCTTAAAAATTTCATTTCTACTGCTGGGATCTTACTATCTTGTCTCTTATTAGTTACCAGTGTTTCTAGTCCGTATGTTACAATTGGTATGAAATACTGTTTATATAATGTTAATTTTGTTCTCTTGGGTACTTTGTCATCCCATAAAAGCTCTCTGACTTGATGATAAAATGTTGTACCTTTACCTAGTCTGTTATTAATTTCAGGGTTGATTTCATTACTTCCATTCATAATCCTACCCAGACATGTAAACTGTTCTACATTCTCTAACCAATCTCCATCTATGTTCACTTGGCTTCTCTTTTTCTCTTTTCCACAGTGCATGACTACAGTTTTCTTTTTACTAATTACCATTCCAAACTCCTTCAGATTTTCATTCCAAACATTCAGTCTCCTTTGTACTTCTCCTTCTCCCTTTCTCCAAATCACCGCATCATTTGCAAATACCAAAGCATTCACTTCATCACTACTGATACTCTGTTTTGCACGTTTTATGATTTCATCCATCAATATAATAAACAATAATGGTGACAGTGCACTTCCTTGCTTGAGACCTTCTTTTGTATAAAATGTTTGAGTCACCACTCCCCACTTGTACACTGCTTTTACTCTCATCATATAATGTTTTATCTTGTTCATTAATAATTTTGGTACATTCCTTTTCAGTAGGCATTCGCATACATGTTTTCTCCTAACTGTATCATAAGCTTTTTCCAAACCCAAAAATATGAAGATGATTTCCTTGTTCCTTTCTAGATTATTTATTTATTTATTTATTTATTGGTGACAAAAGGTCCCATGAGCCTCTGGCTCGTGATAGGGACAATACAGTACATACTTTTTTAAGGCAACACAATAATTACATTTCATATACAATGGCTTTTCTGTAAAGTGACAAGTACTTTTTTTTTTTTTTTTTACATGTTAGGATCATAATTTTTCAGAAGTATATTCAGATATTGCATGGCTGTAATATACTAAATATGGACAATATATATATTATTGTATTAATTAAAGCAAGTTATATAGAGATTATATTAAGATATCTGTATAAGAGTAATATTCCTTCAGTTTTTTCTTAAAACATAAAACCGATTTAGAGTTCTTTACAACAGGAGGCAACACATTATATTCCCTAAACATTGATGATTCTATGCCTTTCACTCCGTACTTTACTGAATTAGAATGAGAGGGATATATCCTTAATGATCCTCTAGTTTCATATCCATGAATTTCACTAAAATGGGAGAAGTTAACAGTAGAATGGGTTAATTTCCTGTCTAGCTTATACATAAAGACTGCTGATGAAAATGCAATTTGTTTATGGAATGGCAGAATATTTGACTCTGAAAAAACTTCATGTGATGGTTTGAGGAAGGGGAATCCATACATGATTTTGATGGCTCTTTTTTGTAGGATTTCCAAATTATTAATGTACTCTTTCCTACATCTTCCCCAAATAAAGCTTGCGTATGTTAGATGTGGGTGGATCATTGCATAATATATACACTTCAATTGTTGATGAGAAAAATTACTGTATCTTAATCTGTGCATTATTCCTATCAAAGGGGTAATTTTGCTGATTACATAATCAATATGGCTTTTCCAGGAAAGTGTTGAGTCTAATATTATACCAAGATACTTAGCTGAGTTGACTCGCTCTATTACTTGGTCCTTTAGGATAACAGTGTTGGCCGCTGTTATCTTATGGGCTGTTTTATGAAAGATTAGGTATTTTGTTTTAGTCACATTTATGATCATTTTTTTAGATAAAGCCCAGTCCGATAACATGTCCAAGTCACAATTTATGTCTTCCATAATTCGCGTTTCACATAGTCCTTTGTAAGTTATTAAGATATCATCAGCAAATACTTTACATTTCCCCTTTAGTGTTAGAGATTGTATGTCATTAATATAAATCAGAAATAGAATTGGACCTAGTACTGAGCCCTGCGGTATTCCCATTTTTGTCTGCTGCTTAAAACTTTTAGTATCATTAATCATCACATATTGTGTTCGATTTGATAAATAATTTTGGAACCATTTGTGTGCTAAACCTCTAATTCCTGCTAATTTTAACTTGTTCAGAAGTATTTTGTGGTCAACCAGGTCAAATGCTTTTTTAAGATCTATGAGTAGCCCTGCTGCTAATTTATTTTCATCTAAGGTCTTTTGAACATCTATTACTGTATCAAATACAGCATTATCAGTTCCTCTATTTGGGAGAAACCCATATTGATTATTAGAAAAGTAATTAGTTTTATACAGAAAATTTACCAATCTAATTTTTACTACCATTTCTATGAGTTTTCCAATTGCAGATAATATACTAATTGGTCTGTAATTGGATGGATCTGTATTATCTCCTGATTTAAAGATAGGTACAATTCTGGCACATTTGAGTAATTGGGGTATTTCTCCACTGAGAATTGAACGGTTAATAATTTCCACAATATATGGCACTAAACTTTCAACACAGGTTTTTAACATGACATTGGTTATTTTATCTTCAGTTAAATTATTTTTATTTTTTAGAGAAGTTATAATTTTGAACACTTCACATTCATCAGTAGGAGACATGAAAATACTATTAGTTTGACTTTCAGCTGTTGTGCTGCCATGAACTTGCTCATCTTCAGGAAGACCTTTTCTTATATTTTCAGCTACATTAACATATAGTTCATTTAGGTTATTGCATATGTCCTCTGTGTTTGTAATGCTGACATCATTTACCACCAGATGGCTGATTTCATGTTTATGTCCAAGCTTCCTATTTAACACTTCATTGACTACATACCATGTTTCTTTTTGGTTTTTGCAATTCTGTAATCTGTGTTCATAATACCTTTTTTGTAACTCTCTCTTCAATTTGGTTATTTTATTACTGATTCTTTTGTATTCTTTGTATGCCCTTTCATTATCGTTCATACTGTAAATATCAAGTCTATTGTTGATCTGTTTGGTCTAAAGCCATATTGTTTTTCCTCTAACTGTGTTTCTATTATATCCCTCAGTCCTTTGTCTATGACTTTCTCCATTATTTTTAGCCCATGTGATAATAGTGTTATACTTCTATAATTTTCACATTTATTCCTATTTCCTTTTCTGAACAGTGGTACAATGCTTCCTTGTTGCCAATCTTCAGGTATCCTTTCATCCTTCCATATGGCATTGAGGGCTCGGTATAGCCACTGCTTCCTGTGACCTCAATCATATCAGCATTGAATTCGTCTTTTCCACTTGCTTTACCTTTGATCATTGCTTCACTGCCCTTTCAGGTTCCAACCATGTTATTGGGTTCTCTTCTTTTTCTCCTTCTATTATTTTCATTTTCTTATCTCCTTCTTCCTCCGAGCAGTCATCCTCATTATAATGTTTTTCAAAATACTTTGCCATCACCTTCTGAAGACCCTTTTTGTCATGTACTATCGATCCATCTTCTCTCTCTAATGCCTTGATTTTATCTTAATTTATTCTTTTCAATTTTATTACTCTATATAATAGTTTCTGATTTCCTGGACTATCTTGCTCAATTTTGTTGGTAAACTCTCCCTAACATTTCTCTTTTTCTTCCCTGACACTCCTCTTTATTTGTAGTTTCAATCTATTGTATTCCACATGTAACATTTCTATCTTATTCTTATCCCTCTGATATGTTTTTTTCTTTTCCTTATCCATTTCTTTCTTCACCTTGTTCCTTTCTTTTATTGCTTTTTTATTTTGTCTGTCCACCGCTGTGTCTTCTTTCCTTTAACCTTAACAAACTTAAAATTGCCGAGAGGAAGAAGTTATAGGCAAAGGAACAGGGTTAATTAATACCAAATGCAGGATGAATCAAACTGAAAGAGTCTGGGAAAGAATAAATAAAATTAATAAAGGAGGGAAGAGGTATGATAAACCGAGAATTGATTATGACCAGTGGATGATATATTTCAGCAAATTATTAGGAGAGAAGGACAAATGGGAGTATGGAGAAGGGATGAAGGTCATATGAAGAAATATAGAAGTTAGTATCTATGAACTTGATAAAGAAATCTCAATAGAGGAAATACAGGAGGTGATAGATAAACTTAGGAGTAGATTGGTGGGGGGAGAAATGGTATAAACTATTTATTTTGTAAAGAAATAAGCAGATATAGACAGATGGGGGAGGGAATAGTAAAATTATTTAACAAGATTTTCAATGGTGGTAAAGTGCCAAAAGAGTGGGAAATTTGAATTATTTGTCCAATATACAAGAGGAAAGGAAACAAAAACCTCCCAAGCAGTTATTGAGTGATAATTCTATTAGACTCACTGAGCAAGATCTACACAGAAGTTCTGGCAAACAGACTAAGGGATTTGGCTGAAGAGAATTCAGTATTATCAATGTTTCAGGTTGGATTCAGAAAGGGGAGGAGGACAACAGATAATATCATGACAGTAAAGATGATAATAGAAAAATACCTAAGCAGGGAAAGAGGCAGTGTATATCTAGTGGCCATAGATTTTGAAAAAGCTTTTGACACGGTGAGTAGAAAAGTATTAATAGAAAAATTAGATAGGGTGTGAGTATCAAGAAAGGTGATCCGTGTGATTGAAGTGATATACCAGAATGTATACTGTTGTATCAAACTAGAAGAGAATCTAATTAGTAGGCCGATAGATTGCAAGATTAGATTGAAACAAGGATGCAAATTATCACTGATATTATTTTTATTATTCATAAATGACATACTGGAAGGGCATGGAGGAGAAAGTAGGCAGTGCCGGTAGTCCACAAACTAGAGATCCCAGGATTGATTTATGGTGGTGATGTAATTCTAATGGCTTTAACAGGAAGGGGATTACAGAGAAGTTTGAATGAGATTTTGGAATATGTAAGGAAATGGGAACTGAAAATTAATAGTAATACATCGAAAGTGTTAATAATACATAAGAGTAGGAGAAGGAAGAATGGAAGGAACTACAGGGAGAGAGCATAGAAGAAGTGGAAAAGCTAGAATATCTAGGAGTGCTGATAAATAAAAGAGGAGGATGGGAAGATCAGATTACAAGAGTAAATGGAGAGGGGTTGTAGCCCTCTCTGTGGTTAGAATTTTAGAGGCAAAATTCCTGGAATAAATTATAAGATACTCAGATTAGTGTTAAAGACAATAGTGGTAAGCAGAGTATTATATGGGGCAGAATTATGGGGACTAGAAGAAAAAAGGGATATTTTAAATCAAATTATATACAAATTTAGTAAGACAATTATGAGATCACCACAGTATACAGCAAATGTGGGAGCGATATTAATATGTGGAGAGTATTTAGAATTGGAATGCATTAAAAGAGTATTGAACTATTAGATGTGTCTGAAAAGAGGAAGAGGGGGCTTAGTGCTGCAAGAAGCTTACAAATTACAACTGAAAAGTACGTATGCCGAGAGTTGGTTGTCAGAAATTGAAACCTATGTGGAAGATGTGAGAATGGGTTATATTTGGTTCGAGATTTGGAAGGAAAAATGTAGTAGTGGTCAGAGAGTGCTGATATCAAGAATTAAGGATATACAAATGCAAAGACAGATAGAAGAATGTAAGAATAGAGCATCACTTAGTTTATTTTATAAGGTGTTCCAAGTCTCCAAGATAAATATAAGATATGGGGATAGAAGAATGAAAGGGAGTTTACTATGGTGGCTCATGGGGTTATATAAAATAAGGGATGGATTAGGAATAAAGAAAACTCACAGTGGATTTTGTGTGAGAATATGACTGATGACCTACATTTAGTAGGTTATTGTAAGGAAACAGAAAAGTTACGGGAGAAGTTTCTAAGTATAGTACGCGCACCTTTTCTTGAGCCCGGATCTCCATAGTAACGAATGGGAACCAGGGCTCAAGAAAAGGTGCGCGTACTATACTAAGCAACAAGAGATGTGCAGGCAAAGTGATGAGCAAAAAATTATAGTGTGGATAATGAAAGAGTGGAACAATGGAGGAAACTTGAACAAGTTTTTAAGTGCCATTAAAACATTATGTATAAGAAAAGTGAAAGAAATGGTCTTATAACTTAATTGGTTAAGGATATAATAATATGTATAATAATATAAGTTAATTTTAAGAAGGACATAACAAAGTTAAAGATTCAAAGCGGACATGCATTTAAATGGTAGTAAAAGCAAGCAGTAGTACGTATTGTATGAAACAGTTGAAGGTGCCTAGATTGTTAATTGGAATGTAAGA
This sequence comes from Anabrus simplex, assembly GCF_040414725.1. Taxonomy (NCBI): domain Eukaryota; kingdom Metazoa; phylum Arthropoda; class Insecta; order Orthoptera; family Tettigoniidae; genus Anabrus; species Anabrus simplex. Next base: position 129,803,182 of record NC_090271.1, on the reverse strand, counting down.
GAAATTAGGTCATCAATGATATGCACTCAGCAGATTGTAATGTTATGACTGAGTCAGCTAGTAGTGGTACATTGTAATACCAGACAAGCTGTTGCAATCAGATAAAGGCTGGTACGTTAGCCTCATATGGGGAAGCGGTGTTGTCGATTACATTTGTGCGCAACCCAATATCCCAGGACTAACGACAAGAAGTGTGTCAACACCAGGTTATAGCTTGCAGTTATTAATGTTGTTGCCTTATGTTTTTCATCTTTTCTTTTCTTTTTGTTACATAACCTAGTGTTTACAGGTTACTTAACAATTTCTTTTACTTTTGATTATTTGCTGAGTTGCCATGGTTACGCTTTTCCATATGAATATAGTTCTGATTAGTTTCTTAGCATAATATATAAATAAATATATAAAAATATATAAATAAACCTTGATTTATTTTCAAGGCTGCATAAGACATACTCATATCTTAAGCTAATTTGGTATTTGGTTTTCAATCCAGATGTTTTAGATTTCAAGATGCCATGTAAATGTATAAATAGTGTGGATAACATAAATTATGTTGACAGTGAAGTGACTTTTTCATCTCAAAAGTGTGAATTGAATCTATTAATAAGGACAGTATATTACCATTACTTAAACTGTAAAATAAATGAAGATAAACCCTGGGCACCACACATTTGCTGTAACTTATGTGCAGTAAATCTCCATGGTTGGTTGAGGACATCCCAATAATTAGGTTGTCCACTTTCTTCACTCTTAGCTTGACTTCTTTCCAAGCAATTGTGGCACTCTGACTGATGAACATGGAGAGCATTTAAATCAAGACATTTCAGTGATTCAAAGAAGGTATCAGGACAAATGAAGTCATCTATGCTTGCAGATTATTGTTGGAATGTGATGAGAGGTGCCTCAGCAGTAGACTACAAACGAAAATCAAAGAAACAGAAATGCTCCAGTGAATAGGTACAATATATGGATAAAAGTGCATGGGGTTGAGTTCAGTGCATATAAATATACATACAAATATCTTAAAGCTAAGAACTAAGTGTTCTGATGTCATATTCATTTTCCTTGACCCCCATTTTTGGAAGGCATTATTCTCGTTAAGGAAATGGACAACTTTTATTTCTTTGTAAACCAGTGTAATAACTCAACCAGAGAAGATAAAGAAAAGATGGAAAGATTATTTCAATGATCTTCTGAATGGTTTAGATAAGATAATAGAGGGACAGTGAGAGAGGAGACAGAAACCGTGAATGATATCAAAATGGAAGAGGTGGAAATGGCAGACAAAACATAAAAAAGTGGGAAAAGCAGTGCGAAGGGATTAATATTATGTGTGGAAATAATAAAGGCAGAAGGACCTGTTGATCTACACTAGCTGTATAGGCTATTTACATGTATTTGGAAAAGAAATCTGTGCCAGATGACTGGAGCAAGGGAAAAATAATGACTGCTGTATATTTAACAAGGGTGAGAAGAGGGTAATGGTATGGGGTGAGACAGAAGCTGAAGTACAAACTAGACTAGATCTCTGGCATGAAGCTTTTACAACCTTAGGTCTCAAAATCAGCAAAACGAAGACAGTTGGCTTGGTGATGAGTAGAAACTCTCCAACTGTTCATCTAAGAATTGGAGATGAGAAGATAGATATTGTAGACAACTTCCAGTATTTAGGTAGTGTTCTGTCATCAGACAATACCATACATCAAGAGATTAGTAAGAGAATACAGAAAGCTTCCAAATTCTATCATGCTGTACATCAATACTTTGAGATGAAACATTTCCATTAGCTTCCAAGATCAGTTTGTACAAAATATATCTAGTACTTATAGCAACAATTACTGGACCAACAAAGAGTCGTCTTCAGGCAACAGAAATGAAGTTCCTCCGTTCTTGTCTACAAAAACAAAAATGGATAAAATAAGGAATCCAACAACAGCTTGGATTGGAAAGAAGCCTGCTGGAGTCTCTAGAAGTGAAAAGATTGCAATAGTATGGTCTTATGAAAGGAATGAACCCTCACAGGACTCCTCGAACATACTTTGAACACAATGTTCCTGGGAAAAACGGATAATGGATAATGAAGGACCTTGAAATTAGAGATGTGAACTGGAGTTACATATATGAGCAGCATCTGTGGATGGATAGAACAAACTGGAGGAGGCTTGTACACAACCGCACCCGGCTTGCTGGAGTGAAGAAATGATGATGATGATGATGATGATAAGAGGGTATGGTATGTAATAATTATTGAGGAATCATTCTCATATCATAAGTGGCAAAAATGTCTGAAAGGATACAAAAAAGGAGAATGAGAAGAAAGGTGGAAGGACAAGTAGAAAAAGTGCATTATGGCTTTAGAAATGAAAGATCAACACTAGACCCCATCTATGGCACAGGTAAAGGAAAGCAATGGGAATGTGGAAGAGAAATGGTGATGACATTCCTTAATTTGGTAAAGGCATATAGCATCCCCAGAGAAAAGGTATGGAAAGTCATGAAACAGAAAGGATCTGGAAAAGTGAATGATAAAATATGTGCAAGCAATATACACAAACTGTTGCAGCAGTGTCCAGACCCCTACAGGTACGATATAATACAGAGGGGTCCAGAAAAATGTAGACACACTCTGATAGTCAATATTAATGGAACAAAATGACATACTGTTACAATTCTTGCACAGGGGGAAGGTTACTTTATGTGTTCATAGTGACCCCTATTAGCAGCCAAACAACGTTGATGCCGCTGAACTGCTGACCGAACTATAGCTGTCAGTGTTGCTGGTGTGATAGCCACACAGGACGCCTTGATGGTTTCTTATAGCTCGTTCAGTGTAGCTGGCTTCTGTCAATAAATTTCATTTTTCAAGGTCCCCCATAGGTAGAAGTCAAGAGGTGTAAGGTCTGGAGACCGTGGCGTGTACTCAGCAGCTCCTCCTGACCTATCCATCATCCAGATAGATTTTTCATCTAGGTAGGCTCTGACACCTCTGTGGTAGTGAGGTGGAGTGCCATCTTGTTGTAGGTAAAATCTTTCATTTCCAAACACCTCTCGAATGGCAGGTAAAATCGATGTTTGCAGCATATGAAGATATACGTCACCAGTTATGGTACCTTCATAGAAGAATGGGCTAATCAAACCGTGCGATGACAGCCCACGCCACACATTAACACGGAGTAGATTAACGTGTTTGTCCACGTGAACTTGAAGACTTTCAGGAGCCAAGTACATGCAGTTGTGGCGGTTTACAGTACTGTTCAGTTTGAATTGCGCCTCGTCAGACCAGATAACCATCCCTGCAAACCATTCATTCTCGCGAAGCATGCCTTTAACAACTCGCAGTACTCCATCCTTCGATCCGGGTCGTCCTTGTTCATAGCGTGCAGCAATCTTGGAATGTACAATTTCCACTTTGCAGCCTTCAGAATTTGTCATACGGTTGATCGGCTTACCCTGCTTTCACATGCACCCTGATTCACAGACTTTTTTAGGTGACCTAGTAAAATGTTGCAACACAGCTGTGCTGGAAGCTGGACTTGTTGATGTTTCTGGTCGGCCAGACCTTTTCTTATGCACATCCTGAACAGTACCGTCGACTTCAAATTTATCCCGAATACGATAAATTGTTGTACGTGTTGGTGGCCGAGTTCCGTACACATTATACCATTGTTGTTGTACCTCCATCATATTTTTGTACTTCCAGTACCACTTCAATATGGCCTTACGTTGCTCAAATGACAATCTTACTTCATTTATTGCTGCATTGTGATCTGCTGGAAAACGCGCACCAAGATTGTCGCGCTATTCACGTGACCTTCATCATCTGTTGAGAAAACAATGAACTATGCTACCGCGTAAGAATTGCAATGATATGTCATTTTGTTCCAAAGATATTAACTATCAAAGAGTGTCTACATTTTTCTGGACCCCTCTGTGGTTTCAGAATGTAATTGACTAAGACAAAGAACTGTGCTGTTGTCACTGTTGTTCATAATAGTAATGGACAAAACTGTGGACACAAATAAAAAATATAGGGACAGGGAACTGAAGGTGATGTTATTTACAGATAACATTTTGTTGTGAGAAGCAAATGGAGAGGAAGTTCAAGGTCAACTGGACATACTGACTGAGTATATTGGTAGTTATGGAATGATAATTAGCATGGAGAAAAGCAATATACTGCTGTTGACTAGATAAAGAGAAGGGAAAGACACTGTAAAAATTGGGGAACAAGACACTGAAATTGTAGAAAGCCTCAAATACTTGGACAGTGAACAGATGCAGGATTGGACATGAAAATGTAAAAGGATACATCTAGTAAATGCATTTAACCAGAGTATGAGAAACTTAATCTGGAAGAAGGAAGTACCAAGAGAGTTTAAAGAGGTGATGTATAAGACATATTACTGCCCCACATCGACATATGCAGCAGAGATCGAGACACTGATGAAAAGAGGACAAACTGGGGCAAATATTCATTTATAGGAAGGGGAGTTAGGGATTGGAATAACTTACCAAGGGAGATGTTCAATAAATTTCCAATTTCTTTGAAATCATTTAGGAAAAGGCTAGGAAAGCAACAGATAGGGAATCTGCCACCTGGGCGACTGCCCTAAATGCAGATCAGGATTGATTGATTGATTGATTGATTGATTGATTGATTGATTGATTGATTGATTGATTGATTGATTGATTGATTGATTGATTGATTGATTGATTGATTGATTGATTGATTGATTGATTGATTGATTGATTGATTGATTGATTGATTGATTGATTGATTGATTGATTGATTGATTGATTGATTGATTGATTGATTGATTGATTGATTGATTGATTGATTGATTGATTGATTGATTGATTGATTGATTGATTGATTGATTGATTGATTGATTGATTGATTGATTGATTGATTGATTGATTGATTGATTGATTGATTGATTGATTGATTGATTGATTGATTGATTGATTGATTGATTGATTGATTGATTGATTGATTGATTGATTGATTGATTGATTGATTGATTGATTGATTGATTGATTGATTGATTGATTGATTGATTGATTGATTGATTGATTGATTGATTGATTGATTGATTGATTGATTGATTGATTGATTGATTGATTGATTGATTGATTGATTGATTGATTGATTGATTGATTGATTGATTGATTGATTGATTGATTGATTGATTGATTGATTGATTGATTGATTGATTGATTGATTGATTGATTGATTGATTGATTGATTGATTGATTGATTGATTGATTGATTGATTGATTGATTGATTGATTGATTGATTGATTGATTGATTGATTGATTGATTGATTGATTGATTGATTGATTGATTGATTGATTGATTGATTGATTGATTGATTGATTGATTGATTGATTGATTGATTGATTGATTGATTGATTGATTGATTGATTGATTGATTGATTGATTGATTGATTGATTGAAGACTGGCTAGTGAGATGACATTTTTAAGAAGTGTAATAGGAAAGAAACAAAAGGACAAGGTAAGGAATGAAGATGTCAGGAAGGAAATTGGTGTAGAACAGTTTTCAGACAGAATAAAGAGAAAGGTTGTTTGGACATGGTAAGAAAACTGAAGAAGGAAGAATACCAAAGTTGATGATCAAGGCTAAGATTGAAGAATAAAAATCAGAGGTACATCCAGACTAAGGTAGTTGGGCTTGATCAAGAACAGCATAATAAGGAATATGGATTGGAACACAGCTGAGGAGTGGTAATTGTGGTTGGATTGATTAAGATGGAAAAGTGTCATTAATGTCCTGACCTGGCTGCAGCTGCAAAAGAGGAATTGATGATGATGATGAAAGAGTCTATGTGTATATTTAATATTGTAGGGGGATAAGGAGGAGATAAAAAAGTGGGAAATCATCATCATCATCATCATCATAATCATTTCTCCTGATAAAGTACATATTATACAGTAGTTAGGACAGATGTGGATGATCAACGGTTTACTCTATCAGTCCTCATAGCTGAATTGAGTAGCTCAGACAATACAATACTGGCCTTCTGGCACCAAGTTGGCAGGTTTTATCCTGGTTCTGTCCAGTGGTATTTGAAGGTGCTCAAATATGCCAGCCTCTTGTCTGCAGGTTTACTGGCATGTAAAAGAGCTCCCGTGGGACAAAATTCCAGCATCTCCAAAAACCATAAGAACATAAGAGCAATATTATTAAGATTATTATTATTTTTGCAAATAAGCCCATTAAGACTATACACAGTACTCAGAGGCATGCATTTTCCTTCCTCTGTGCCCATATTTCTTTCATTCTTTTACTGTGGACTTCCTTTCCATCTTCAGACCAGGTTGTTCTGGTCTTTTTTGGTCTTTCCTCTTGGTCAACTTGCCATTTATGAATTTTGGATCTGAAGATTACCCTGTTTTGGACATCTGCTGGTGTAATTCCTGCCTGTTTCAAATCAGTTTTAATTTTGCCAATCCATTTCATTGAGTCTGTTTTAGCCTTACTCCTATCTCATAGAATTCGACTATTTGTTTGGTAAGTCTGTCTGGATGCATTCTTTTAATATAACTGTAGAATCTTAGCCTACATTTTCTAATATCACTGTGAATATTTTTGTATTGTTTGATTTCCTGCCTGCCTCTAAGTTGATATTGTCTGTTGTTGAGTTTCGGGCCTAGAATTTTTCTTCTGATTTTGCATTTCCTATTTCTCAATATTTTCAATGTCTGCTCTCCTGTTCAAAATTAGCATCTCTGATCCATAAAGACATTCTGGTTTAATGTCTGTATTGTAATGTCTCAGTTTTGTATGCTTGGAGATACATTTATTGTTATACATATTTTGGGTTAGTCGATATGCAGTTTCCATCTTTTGGCATCTAATTTCATCAGCTTTTGTTCAGTCCATTTTCCTGAATTGTTTCACCAAGGTGCTTAAATTGTGATACTTGTTTAATTTTGCCATGTTTTGTTTCGAATTTTGGTGCATGTTCGTTGCAAGTCATATATTCTGTCTTTTCAAAAGATATCTGAAGGCCGACTTTTTCTGCAGTTTCTTTCAGGAGTTCAATCTGATTTGGGGCTGTTGAAATGTCTCAGGTAAGTATTGTTAGGTCATCCATAAATGCTAAGCAATCTATTGCTAGTTTCCCTCTGCCTAAAGTGATTGGTTGGTGAATTTTGAGGACCAATTTCTGTTTGCACCATTCTTGTATAACTTTTTCCAGGACACAGTTGAAGAGTAAGGGCGAGAGTCCAATCTCCTTGTCTGACTCCCATTTTGATTTCAAAGGGATCTGAGGTTTCCAGGAATATGAACTCAGGTTTTTGCTCGTACGGACCTGGAGACCTACAGATTATTTTAGGGCATAGACTGGTCATAACATATGCGGTGGTACCCCCCGGAGGGCTTATTTACTCTGTCGGATCTAAGCAGTGTATAACCAGCCATCGGCATTCTTTCTATTGCGTGATTTGGTTTTAACCAAGATTAGGAAATTAATATTATGTGGAAACTGGGAGGCATAAAGAGGGCTTTAATTTCGTCCATTCGCACCTCCACAAGGAGGCTTTGTGCGTTTATATGACAAATCTTTAAAGCATTACTGTACGGAGAAAGCTGGTGGTTAATGATGTCCCTTATTGACTGGCAATAGCAAGAAAGCTCAGATGATAATAGTTGTGTGTTGCCTGCACAGCTGGTTCCAGGGACGTTGGGGGAGGGCAGAATTGGTGAAAGGTTTTGAAGAATGTTTGGAAGGAAGAGGGGAGCCTGTTTGTTTGTCTCAAGTTCGTTACCAGAGGGACTAAGCACAAATGAATCCAGTTTCCCCATTTTCAATTTATATTTTCTATGGAACTTACGTTGTTCTAAGTTATATTGGAGATGATTATGACAATAATGGGAATGGAAATAACAGTTTACAGCGATCAATATGATAAATACAATAAATTTGAAATTCATCACTGTGAAAACAAAAACACTGCTATGTTAAGAGGGAAATAATCTACAGAAAAGATAAAATTGGTGGATAGACAATACAGAATTAGTAGTAGTCATTAAAATATTTAGGAATAATTCTAGCATCTAACAAAATGTGGGATGATCAAATAAAATGAGTGAGAATGAAAGGGTTGGCTGCTCTGTTCAGTATGAGAAATTTGGTGAAGAAGATACCAAATATTCACTATAAGCTGCAGAAAAACATTCTAAATGGTCTAATAAAATCCAGAGCACTGTATGGGGGTAGAAATATGAGGCACTGAAGAAAGCAGTAAAGAGCTAAATATAACAGTGAACAATTTCTTAAAAATAATACAGGGGGTTACCAAAATTCACAGCAAACAGTGAAGTTAGAATTGTATGTTAATAAATAAGCATACAAACAGACATAGCTATAAAGGTAATAAAATATTGGCTAACATTAAAGAGGGAAAATGAGAGGAAAATACTGAATTTAGCTTATTAACATCTGGTAAAACATTTTCACAAAGACTACTGGGTAAGCAAGGTGAAAGGATGCTAGACAGGAATAGGATACCGCTGAGATGAAGAGGTTCATAATAAAGAAAAACTGTCACAACTAAAGTGAAAGAGAGAAACAGATGATAATGTCACAATGTAAGACTAAAAGAACATCATGAGAATTCTGCAAGAACAAAGTTCAAAGGGAGAAAGATGTCTAGAATCGTTTTTTGTGTGGAGACACACTGGAAGAGGCAAATCTGTTAAGAAGATTTGCTTAGAGTCAAGTTCAATATCCTGATAGTGCATCTAAGGTAAGAACAGAAAAATAGAAAGAATTCCCTAAAATTATCAAATTATTAAACAGAGAATGGATCACGCAGAAGAAGACAGTGAAGTTATTTTGTAAAAATTATGTGGCAAAGGAAAATAAAAGAATATAAAATAAGCACTAATGTATAATTAAGGATAGGATACATGTTTGTCCTAAATATATAACACTGTTTAATATCTAGGACAAAAAAGAAACTGATAATGTATAAAATGGGTATAAAACATTATTTCTTAGATCTAATTATAATATTTAATGTAGTAATGGTCAAACTAACTGTAATAAGAGTGATGTAAATGCATGTATCAAAATAATTTGAATTACAATAAATGAATACTCTCTCTTCAGTTTTGGTGATCCCAAACTAGGGGAAAAGCATACTCTATTCTATTCTATTCTATTCTATTCTATTCTATTCTATTCTATTCTATTCTATTCTATTCTATTCTATTTTGAATCTCATTTCAAAAGTACCACATGTATTGACTGATATTCAAACTGTAGATGTATTGTTAAGAAGCCAGTGACGATGTCCCACTTAGTGTATTCCTACAGACGTTCATCTTTGCTATCAATGTTCTGTGATCAGTGATGGAAGATTCCTCAGGCCTTCCTTCTTGGTTTATTCCAAATTATTTGGGTTTGACATTACTTGTGAATTAAGCCCAGTTTTACAGCCAAATGCCTTTCCTGATGTCAACCCTCTGCTCTTAAGTTTCTTTATTTCCAATATTTGTGGGCAGTGGCGGCTCGTGAAAAAATCGTCCTACGTGCTACAAAAAAAAAACAACTAAATACGCTGTTTTAAATCTGCATATTGCCATGATGAACAACGCATACTTCAAACTTGGTAATAATACTAATAATAATAATAATAAAATTAATAATAATAATAATAATAATAATAATAATAATAATAATAATAATAATAATAATAATAATAATAATAATACAACTTTTCTCACAATTTATAACTCAGAACAAACAAAAACAACATTAATTTGGAAGCAGATGAATTCTTCGACAACTGTCTACGATATAAATAATTCATTGGAGAAATATTGTTTTTACTAACCTAATGGCGCAACTTACATCAGTGCAAATAGAATCGTGGGAATATAGATCCCCACTAAGAACACTAATTTTATTTAACTTTACATACACTGCAGTGGATAAATAATTTGATAAATCTTCGTATAAACTTTAGCACTAACACAATGACAGAAAAAACACGCACCAGTAATATAACCGCCAGATTAAAAACCGCACAAAGCAACTGAAAGAGCTGCCAACTGATTCATTGAGACCTCCCCTACTACCACAGTAAATGTCTGGCTCCATGGCTAAATGGTTAGCGCGCTGGCCTTTGGTCACAGGGATCCCGGGTTCGATTCCCGGCAGGGTCTGGAATTTTAACCATCATTGGGTGTACGTGTTGTCTTCATCATCATTTCATCCTCATCACCACTCGCAGGTCGCCTACGGGAGTCAAATCAAAAGATCTGCATCTGGCGAGTCGAACATGTCCTCGGATACTTCCGGCACTAAAAGCCATACGCTATTTCATTTCACCAGAGTAAATTACATTGTAATGCGGGATAACATTTAGGGTCAGTCAAAGATTCTTTGACTCACTTACGAATTCCTTATTTTTGACACAAAAGGAAGATGGATATTTTAATAAGCATGTGTGAGATAGATTGCCTCCACTTACGCTTTACTTTCGAGCCCAGACGATGCTACTCTCTAGTGGCAGATTCGCTTACCACGTTCAACATAAACACGGCCGACTGGATCCCTCGCTGCGCTCCAAGGAGCTAGCTAGAGCGACGCATCAAGTCGGCCGTGAACTTAAGGGTAGCAGGAGACATCGAGTAATTCTACCCCCTTGCGGGAGAGGAAGTAACTATAAACGGGATCAGTGAAAGTTGATCCCGGTTTACGGTATACTCCGCCGGCTAGGGGGAGTGTTGCAAGCTTGGCTGCGCCTGCGTATTGCTTCCTTCAGGCTACAGGCAAGGGCTCACTTCACATGAGCACGAGCCTTGTTCCCCGGGAGAACGGCGCTAGGTGTTCGACAGATCCCGTCCTGATTTTCACAAAACACAAATTCATATCGTACTCAAAACAACGAAAAGGCACCAGGATAATTGTACTGTACATAAATAATATTCCTTACAGTTCCAAGCTACGTGCTGGAGCCCGGTAGCACGTACTGACCGGCCGCCACTGTTTGTGGGGCATAAAACTGAAATAAATTCCTTGTCTGTTGTTCCTTCCTGGCTTTTTCTGAATTATTTGGGTTTGACATTACTTGTGAATTAAGTCCAGTTTTACAGCCAGATGTCTTTCTTTCCAATTTGTGGGGCATAAAACAGAAATAAATTACTTGTCTGTTGTTCCAACTGAATTTCACTATAATGATCCTACCATTTACTGTGCATAGTTTCTTGGCTTCAAAAGAAATGTAGGAACACGTGAAGCAATCCTGACTTTACGTCTGATCTTAGAGGATCGAATCAAGAAGGACAAGCCCACATACATGGCATTTGTAGATCTAGAAAAGGCATTCGATAATGTTGATTGGACCAAGCTATTTAAGATTCTGAAGGTGATAGGGATCAGATACCGAGAACGAAGAATTATCTAGAATCTGTATAAAAATCAGTCTGCAGTGATAAGAATCGAGGGCTTTGAAAAAGAAGCAGCAATCCAGAAAGGAGTGAGGCAAAGCTGCAGTTTGTCCCCCCTCCTTTTCAATGTTTACATAGAACAGGCAGTAAAGAAAATCAAAGAGGAATTTGGAAAGGGAATCACAGTCCAAGGAGAGGAAATCAAAACCTTGAGATTTGCCGATGATATTGTTATTTTATCTGAATGGTATGGACGAAGTCTTGGGTAAGGAGTACAAGATGAAAATGAATAAGTCCAAAACAAAAGTAATGGAGTGCAGTCGAACGAAGGCAGATGATGCAGGAAATATTAAATTAGGAAATGAAGTCTTAAAGGAAGTAGATGAATATTGTTACTTGGATAGTAAAATAACTAACGATGGCAGAAGTAAGGAGGACATAAAATGCAGATTAGCTCAAGCAAGGAAGAGCTTTCTTAAGAAAAGAAATTTGTTTACTTCAAACATTGATATAGGAATTAGAAAGATGTTTTGGAAGACTTTTGTGTGGAGCGTGGCATTGTATGGAAGTGAAACATGGACGATAACTAGCTCAGAAAGAAAGAAAATAGAAGCTTTTGAAACGCAGTGTTACAGAAGAATGCTGAAGGTGAGATGGATAGATCGAATCACAAATGAAGAGATACTGAATCGAATTGGTGAGAGGAGATCGATTTGGCTAAATTTGACGAGAAGAAGAGATAGAATGATAGGACACAAGACACCCAGGACTTGTTGAGTTGGTTTTTGAAGGAAGTGTAGGTGGTAAGAACAGTAGGGGTAGACCAAAGTATGAATATGACAAGCAGATTAGAGCAGATGTAGGATGCGGTAGTTACGTAGAAATGAAAAGGTTAGCACAGGATAGGGTGGCATGGAGTGCTGCATCAAACCAGTCTGTGGACTGATGACTCAAACAACACAACAACAACAGTTTCTCTCTTCAATATATTCCTGTGTCTCCCTTCATACAATCATATCTATTAATTTCTGGTTTTCAGTTCTCCATTCTATTTCCATTCCACTTGCTTCCACTTTGTTTTACTGAGCTCTAAGAAGAATATATTCTTACAAAGAATAGATATTTGTGAATGATATGAGGAGTAGGGCTTGGCTGTAGGAGATCTAGCATAAGTTCGATAAAGTCATTAATGGACATAAAAAATTACATGGTTTCAGAATAATAGTTTTCATATGCTGCCAGTTTAATAATGTGAAGGCAAGTAAGAAGAAAAAATAATGTTTCCATTGCATTTATTCTGATGCAGTCTTTCATGTGCTGATGAGTTTTATAGAGTTGACACCATATATTTTTTAATATAATGTCCAATAAAGGAAAGATAAGAACTCAACTTAGCTGTAGGAATCAATTATGAGATTAAGACTGGATGTGATCTTTATCTATGCAATATCCTCAAGACAGAATAGCTTCAATTTCAACAAAATGTCATTGGATCTTAAAATACAGCTATCTTGTTGGAAAACTCTGATCTGCACCTCATGAGCCACTTTGGGTGAAAAATCATTTGATTTATACCAGGTGAATCAGCTGCCCCTTCCAATACTGTTTTATGCAAACCACAGTTTTATATAGTCCTGAAAACATCTCTCTTACCTGTACGCATAATAAAATAGATGAAACATTAAGTGGACATTGTGACCATATTAAAACTATCACACGAGCCATTATCTGCAAGCATTGTACCTTTGTGTAGTGTAGATGGTAAGAGCAAACCAAACACTATGATGCACCAGTCTTTCATGTGATAGGTCCGAGTCTGGAGCAGGGATACTCTTTTTATTTTTGACTGATTTAGTTTTTACCATCTCTTATGGTTCATGAACCGGTCTAGAAAGCAAAGAATATAAGCCAAGAGGATTTGTTGTACTGACCATATGACACCTAGTAATCTGCAGGCCTTTGGGCTGAGCAGCGGTTGCTTAGTAGGCCATAGTCCTTCAGGGCTGTTGCGCCATGGGGTTTTGTTTTGTTTAAGGTACACAAAATATCATCTTTCACACACATTTTCAATGAATGAAAATGTATGTGGCACTAAGAAGGTTCAAAATGTGATCAGGGGCAAAGATGGTATAGGTACTGGGAGGGGACCAAACTGTGCTAACAATGGCTAGTTACATTAGCAAGTGCTTGAAGTGATGATCTGCTTGGTTCATGCACACCATTGAATAGATATTCTAGAATGGAAATTCTAAGTTCCCAAGGAGGGAATTAGATATTTTTCCACCAATAGAGCATGTCAAAAAACAGATCAGATGTAAGTCTTTTCAGGCGTTTGCTCTATTAACCAGCGTTTCGTCTTAGGTCTGATACTAGACTCATCAGAGTGGGATGTGTCAGACCCTACCCACTGACGCTGGGGTGTATGCAGGTAAACTTATCAGAAGCCCTATATAAGAGGCACAGTCTGATAACTGCATAAGGGAGATAAAAATTCCACATGGAATTATAGCCCGCCTAGCAATTCTGAATGGAAATTCTGATCTGTTTTTTGACAAGCTCTATTGGTGGAAAAATATCTAATTCCCTCCTTGGAAACTTAGAATTTCCATTCGGAATTGCTAGGCGGGCAATAATTCCATAATGGAGTTTTATCTCCCGTATGCAGTTATCAGACTGTGCCTCTTATATAGGGTTTCTGATAAGTTCACCTGCATACACCCCAGCGTCAGTGGGTAGGGTCTGACACATCCCACTCTGATGAGTCTAGTGTCAGACCTAAGACAAAATGCTGGTTAATAGAGCAAACGCCTGAAAAGCCTTACATCTGATCTGTTGTTTTTTTTTTTTAGATATTCTAGTGCGCTGTAACATAGCCAGTGTTATTGATCTGCAGGTTTTGTCAAAGGCGCTCGGGATTTCTTGACTCCTGGGTGTAAACTGTTAGTTTCAAATGCCCCCACAGGAAGAAATCTAATGGTGTTAAATCCGTTGACCTGGTGTACTAAGAGAAAGGCCCTCTGCTTCCTGCCCATTTTCCTGGATTTCATTCAGATGGTTACAGATATCCAATGTGGTGGAGCTCTGTCATGTTGAAACCACATTGTTAAATATTCTGCAAGTAGCACATCCTCCAGCAGAAACGGTAGTCACATGGCGTAGAACATGCAGGTAGTGTGCACCTGTTTAATGGCCCTCAAAGATATGTGGTCCAATAAGATGATCACCCAAGATTCCACACCATACATTCACTCCCAGTTACATTTGATTGACTGCCTGTCTCACCCAATGTGGAGATTGTCAGCATTCCAATAGTGCATGTTGTGGTGGCTGACTGTACCATTATTGTGGAATTCCGATTCATTCATGTACAGGATTTTTGACCGGAATGCTGCATCATTTTCCAGATTTCATAACAGCCACTGACAGAAATTAATTCGAGCTTCAGAATCCCATCCATAACGTACCTTTAGATGGTAGGGGTGATATTTATGCACATGCAGTATTTGTAGTACTGAAGCCTGGCTGATGTTCACGTGTTGTGTAATTGTACCCATATACGTATGTGTGGGTTATGATGAACTGTTTCCAGAATAGCTTCCTCATTCTCACCAGACGTTACAGTCTTCTCTCGGACAGGCAGCATTGTCTGAAGTAGCCCTGTTGTTCATAAACATCTTTCAACACCACGGAAAGTCTCTGCAGTCGGATATCGTCTGTATGGATAACCATCCTGATACAAAATGTAGTGCCTGCAACAAATTATCTCATGCTTCCCCACAGATAACATATTTTTCCGTGGAATACATAGTGAATGACTGAAGTGACTTCTTTCTCACTGTATAGTAGTGTTTTACTGCTTGTGTGTGATATACACTGGCCTGTGTTTAAGCACTAGAGCTTCATATTGATGTAAAAATGTTTTTATGATATAGGATTTGAACTATCAGTGCTACTTTCTGTAACTGTTAGCTTAGCATCATTTGACCACATATGTTGTAATGCAGCTGTGAGTGAGATTTGTATTAAGAATTCCTTAGAGTATGTTACTTTTCCAGTTTGCTGGTTCATACGCTCTCCATATCACTGTATCACAGTTTTAAGCATTAATTTCACGTTTTGCTATATTCGGTCCCTTGGCGTGACATCGTAACATAGTTGCATGGTAGACTGACTAATGATAGATGATTGAAAGAATGTCATGTTTTTGGAATGGTCTGTAGTCAAATGACAGGAACGATAATTGCGTTTGGAATATATTGTTTCCAGGATGTGCTTACAGTACTATAGTACCATACAGGATGCTAGCAGAGGAGTATCAATCTCACAACAAACTCACACATTTGTTGGACAGCAGTACAAAATATTGGTATGGCAGCTGATTCAAGTGATATAAATTGCACAGTATTCAACAATTAAGAAACAGAAGCTTTCCATCCAGATTATAACTTTATTATTTTGCATTGTGCTCTTTGCAGGCACACTGACAAAATATTACTGCAAAAGAGGCAAAATTTAAATAAAGCATTAACTTACACAAGGATTTTTCTGAACACTGTAGGGTTGATGTCAGGTACATGAATGACCACTTCCAAATTTCTAAGTGCTCCATAAAACATCGCATGAAACACATCACTACAAGTAGACAGGATGGCTTTATGAACAGGGAATAACTGTAACAAACATTCACAATTTAAATTACTGTGTTTACTTGTATCAGATAAGAGTTTTATTAATTACAATGTACATTTAATGTAAAATAATTTCATCCAGACATACTTCGTTGAGCAACTTCCCTATAAGTTTCATTACATTTCTACAGAACAGTGTTATGTGTCACAAATAGTTACAACCATTATTTTATTGTTACTGATGTGGGAAGGAAGACAGTGAGATATTAATTGTAAATAGGTTTACAATGCTTCTATTGACAAATTATTCATCTTTATCGCCTACCCACAAAATTATGAGCTTCTTTAGAAGGGTGATATTCCCTTAGTGGAGGAAATGCCACTAGAACCCATTAGGCAGCATCTGTACTCCAGGTTATGGGCAGCTGTTCCTTATGTTAGAGGTGGCCAACAGTTGGAGCAACACATCAGTTGGAACATGTTCTCTATAGAGTCAATTTACATGGCTAATCAAAACTTTACTATGATAAAGAATGCTAGGGTGTCCCCTATAAGAAACGTGTGTCGTCCTCGCCCAAACGATGTGGGAAATATGCAAAGGTTACCTGCTCAAGGATGGAGTATGCCAAAGAAGCTAGTCCACCAATTATGTCTGGCCACCATCAACCAGTTCATCGGCAAGCTTGCAGCGATCTTGAAGAGTTGAGGCATAGATATCGCCTGTGTACAGGAGACCACATACCAGTCAGGTTGTCCAGATGACAGGAAAGAAGTGTTCTGGGACAGTACATCCATATGCATCTACAATCATTTATCCTGAGTGAGCATGTATTCATCAGTGAGGACCTCAACAGCCACACAGGACCGTCGACACATGCAGTGCCACTGTGAACAGGACTTTGTGATCTGGAAAGACAATGGCTGCCGCATCCTTGACTGTGTGGAGATGCACAATTTTGTCATTGCCAATACCTATTTCATAAAATGGCCGGCCCATCTGATCACCTAATATAGTGGTGGACAGAAATCCCAGATAGCTACAGTCATCCCATCGGACAGTGTTATTTCCCAGCACCATCTCCTGGTCCTCATCCTCAATGCTTGATCTTGGACGGTGAGAAACAAGCTCTTGCAATAGCTAAAGCTTAGCACTACGTGGAGTCGTACAAACAGCTGGACACACCAGAAGGGACAAACAAAGTCTTCCACTTTGTCAATTCCCACCACCGGTCATCCAGGACTTTGGTTATGTCATGAATGTTGATGATGAAAACCACCAAGTCCTCCGAGATTCGACCGCAGGTGTTACGTGTGTTCTAATTACTGTTTTGACAAACTAAAGACTATAAAAAGTTTTAAAGTTGTATTCTCCAAGATGAGCAATGAGGAGTTCCCCATCTATCGATTCAAAGAGCCAGAAGCATCCATGGGCCAGTTCTGCCAATCTCAATAGAATGGGGAGGCAACCAGCACGAACGACTTTCCCACTGAGACATGGAAGATGTTGACCATTATGGTGTTGAAATTTTGGCATCCCTATTCAATAAGATTGTGGAGGACAGCACAGTGCCACAAGTCTGAACCACCACCATTACGGTGCCCATTTGGGAGAACAAGGGTGACATCAAAGAGTGTACCAACTATCAAACTCATTCAACCCCACCTAATTTTTTCACTGAAGATGGCTCAAGCGAGCCGAAACATGTTTGAATTTGTTTGCTCCATCTAATGACGGAATATATGATGTATTGAATAGGAGGATACTCTCTTTTTTTGCCATTGTAAAGTTCGACTGGTCTGTCATACCTTTGAGTGCATCCTTGATAGCCAGCTCTGCAGTATCATAAAAATCACACCTAACCAATGTGGCTTTGAGAAGAGCAATGGGACAACAGATGCCATCTGTGCCAACAGGCTGCTCATGAATAGAAGAATAAGTCAGACCATGCAACCTTTTTATCGTGCATATGCTTTTGGGCTGGGGGTCTATCTAGAATAACGGACAGTTTTCCGACACCACGGTAACCATGGTAACCAGTGTACCTCATCTTTATATACTGTACCGGTTACGACCTGTACATAAGTATTTATTGAGCATAAGTTACGTTTATTTACCACGCGTAATGTTCCGAGCGCGCCTGGTTTGTTTACCAGCAGCGAGGACCAGCTAGCAAGTGTATGACGACTGTGAGCTGTGATGTAGCCACAGGGGCTAGCTAGACCGCCCGCTCGTCTCAACACGTGTTACCAGCCTTGACTGGTATTTTCTGGATTCCACATCACTTGTTCTAGAGAGTTTGATGGAGAAAATTTTGAAATTTCTATAATAATGATGCTAGCGAGTCGAGCGATATGTCATCTTGTTTGGGATCACCTAAACGTCCCAATGCTCGAGTTTCAAGCAAATCCATCGAGGGATTCGGGAGATATTCAATCAAACCGTATTATGACATAGACGTCCCGAATCGAATAAAAGGAGGACCTACTGTAGCCTATTCACACAGTCTCAGCTGAGTAGTCAGCGGGGACACTCTTGCTGCTACTATCATCGTGGAACTCTGTCATTATACAAGTGTGGGAAGACGATTCTTCCAAGTACTATAAAGTGGACTCATAAGACTTCGAGTGTTGTAGAAAATTTTCTAAGTCTTCGTAATTGAACTCAGAATATTTACAAGTGTTAACTAAATGGACTTGTATTATTTACGTGTCTTCGAATCGGGAATTTTTCTAAGTGTTCGTGAAATGGACTTGTATTATTTACATGGGTTCGAGACCAGAATTCTTCTAAGTGTTCATTGAATGGACTTGTATTATTTACGTGCCTTCGAGACTGAAATTTTTCTAAGTGTTCACTAAATGGACTTGTATTATTCACGCGTTTTCAAAGCTGGAATTTTTCTAAGTGTTCACTAAATGGACTTGTATTATTTTCATGTGTTCGAGACCAGAACTTTTCTACGTGATCATTGAATGGACTTGTATTATTTACGAGTATTCGAGATTGGAATTTTTCTAAGTGTTCGTGAAATGGACTTGTATTATTTACGTGGAATATTTGCGACTGTTGAGGAACTCATCCTTCTAATAGACAGTGATTGATTAACATTGCTAGTGATGAACTTTAACTTTCCAACGGCTTTAAACGAAGTTAGGATTTCACTTACATTTACTCAAAGACTTGTACATTTGCCAGTGTTGGTTTAAAAGACTTATACATTTCGTCAGTGAATTTATTTATGTGGAAGGACTTGTGTTTTCGTCAGTGGTCACTCAAAGACTTTATGAATTTCACCAGTGATTAACTTTAAATATATTCAAACTTCCAAGTGAATGGACTTGTGCTTTCATTTGAGTTTAGGCAAAGACTTGCACCTTCGCCAGTAATGAACTTTGAGTTTAACTATAATTTCACAAGAAGGGACTTGTATTTTTCATTGCCAAAAGTTATTCAGGGACGAGGATTTTCCTAGTGATGAACTCTAAATTATTAATACCACTCATATCGTTTTAGGAGTGTTGGAAGTCTTGATGTACAATTATCAAGAACTCTGCTTATATCCAAGGTTTTCATGGACTCAGTGCTACTAGTGACCTTGGGAACATCAATCCTCTCAGTCTCATTGGGCTGAGGTTGTACATGACTATCTACAACATCGCCTGGATCATCGGGGTTCAACCCGGGCCTCAGAGTTCGAGACATCTCTACTTGCCGTCAATCCAGACAGTCCAGCTGCCTCTGTCTTGAGTATCTGGAGTCCCTGGAATCCCTGGAGTCTTCTGGAATGTGCTTCAACCAGCTTGGCTTGGTGAGCTGGAGAACCCGAGCCATACTATTGGAATACGAGGAAGACAATCCATTTCTACTTAGAGGTGATGTGCAAATTCATGACTTATTTGAATAAACTCTCGTGCAATCAAAGTTTTTCTGTAGATAGGACCCTACCTCCTGTACCGAGCCCTAGCTACAATTAATCCAGTTTTTCGCCCTGAGAACTATAGTCATGCCACTTTAAAATTTAATCTGAGAGTCGGGCTCTTTTACTGGTACAATACTAAGAGAGGAAAAAAACATTTCTATGCTTCTCCGTGTAGCAGAGGAACTTAGTTAATTTTTTAGACCTAGAGATTGGCGACAATTTATAAATTTCATTGTAGGTTCCGTATCGGCATTAAACTCAACTTTGGTTTAAAGAGATGATTTCCACCTTCCAAAACTTTTTAATGGCTAATCTATGATTACATGAACTTAGCTTTTCATCTATTTTGGACTTAGCTTAACGTCTAATTAGTAACCTACGTGTTTCTTCCCGATTTTGTGGGACATCTGACACGGATAATAAAGACATCAGGTGATTAAATTGTATATGTTCAAGACTGGTAAAATGTTTGGTGACACTTAAGAAAGCATGGTCACATTCTTATCTATGAAGAATAACGCACACTAATGAAAGGTTTTGTTGAGTGTTGTCTCCTTTTCTTCCTCTTCTAGGAGCAAGTTGTTATTGTCATTAACACTGCATTGTAATTTGATGAATATTTATGGTTTGTTGAATGTATATATGTGAAATTAGTGCTGTTTACTTAAGTTCTTGTAGATTTTTGTTTCTATTCAGACAGGGGGAAACTCCTTTAAACTGTAGTTGAAGTTTGGTAGGAACAAAGTGTTATCTTTCAATAATAATGTGTAGTTAGGAGTCTGAAATGAAAAGAGAAGGAAAGAATGGCTGTTGAAGCAAAGAAAACCTTGCTGTAATGTTGGAAATGGTGAAAAATGTCAAATTGCTCACCTCCCCACTCTTCCCATTGGGCTTTGTGTGTGCTGTCTGTTGGCTGAGTGTACGTGTCAAGCAACTGATCAGTGAGAGGGACAAGAGGGGAAAGTAGGGGTAATATTGAGGTGAATGGATCTAGTAGAGGGTAGACAGCTGGCATATTATTTTTTTGGTTTCTTTCTAATAACTTTTCTTTGTGAATCTAATTTTGAAATCTCTTCTACGAGTACATTTACGTTTTCAGTAATCTCATCAGTGTTTAAGTTAGGGTTCTGTTTTTGATCTATTTCAGTATAAATGAGTTTGAGGATATTCATTAGTTTACCTTTATTTAATGTGTGCAGGATTATTAAATCTTTCTCTGTTGTGGTAAATTTATGATTGAAGTCTGTCTTGTGTGAACTTATGGCCGAGTATCTATTGTGTCACAGACAGACAGACAGACAGACAGACAGACAGAATCATCAAAATTGGTGGCCAGGATGTAAACAAAGCTGGTCAATTCAAATAGCTCAGCATCCTTATCTGTGTGGATGGTGACACCCTACCAAATGCCTGTGCTTGTGACAATAAGACAATAAAGTAGAGGCAGGTCACTGGAGTTATCTACAAACGCAGAATATCCAACCATTTGAAGCCATGGTCTACAAGAATATTGTGCGCCAAGTTGCCCTTTAAGGATCTGAATGTTGGCTGGCCACCATCATACACGAACAAGCATAGCATTTCATGGAAATGCATATGCTCCATTAGATGGTGGGCATCATGAAACTAGAACACCAAAAAAAAAATGGAGATGTCTGGGTTGTTCTTGGAGTGGTACCCATAAAAGTGAAAATGTGAAAGGCCCATAGGCATTGGTATGGGCATGTTGAATGCAGTAATAAATAGTCTGTGGCTAGAAGGACTTTCTACTTCAGCCTAGAAGGACCCTGACCCTGTGCCCGACCCAAGAAACAATGACCCGATTGCCTGAAGTAGAACATGAAACTCCTGTCTCACTGCCTCCACCCAATAATGCCCTTGATCTGGAAGAAGTGGTGATTAACCTGTAAAAAAAAAAAAAAAAAAAAAGATGTCCTAGGTGGGATAAATGCTAGGGGAAGGATTTCGGAGAAAAATGAATAACATTTCTATTTCAAACATTAAGATCATGTCATTATTAATCAATAATCAGAAGCTGGTTTTTTTTTTTCAACTTGCTTTACGTTGCACCGACACAGATCTTATGGCGATGATGGGGTAGGAAAGGCCTAGGAGTGGGAAGGAATCGGCCGTGGCCTTAATTAAGGAACAGCCCCAGCATTTGCCTGCTGTGAAAATGGGAAACCACGGAAAAGCATCTTCAGGGCTGCCGACAGTGGGGCTCGAACCCACTATCTCCCGGATGCAAGTTCACAGCTGCGCGCTCCTAACCACAGAGCCAACTCGCCCAGTGCTTTCTGTTTTAGGATTGGTTACAAGAATAAGCACTTCGTGAAATGTTTCTTCCCAGTGTTGCTAGCTATAGCCTTGTATATAATAGACTTGACTAGTGAACAACACTAATATAATATAAGCTTAAGCACCAGATTCTGGGGCTTTAAGTACTTGGAACCCTGTCATTCTTAATATTTCTCTAGCTGAGGCTCAGGCCACAAAACATAAAAAGTTTATATTTGAATATGTTTCCTTTTAATTATATTTCATACAAGTTGAGCATTATAATTTAAACTTTGCTTTATATTATTATTGGTACAAGGATTCCCATTATCTGAAATAATAACTAAAAGGACCCGTGCTGCCCTGCAGCATTCATTGTAAATAGATCTTGATATAAAATTGCTCCATGCGCTGCCCAGGTACTTTTTTGAATGTTTACTTTTAGGATTTTTATTATCTGTTAATTATGTGTGAAGTGAATTTTTGTAAATTTCTATATTGTGACGTTGATTGATATTTCAAAACATTTTTTTTACAATTTGTTTTACATTGCAAAGACACAGATAGGCCTCATAGTGACAACGGGATGCAAAAGGGCTAGGAGTAGGAAGAAAGCAACCGTGGTCTTAATTAAGGTACAGCCTGGTGTGGAAACAGGAAACAGGTTTTGAACCCACTATCTCCCAAATCCAAGCTGACAGATATGTAACCCAAACCAGTTTATACAAACTGTTTTGAAGCTTTAGAGTTATTGGTATGTGTTTATTTTAAAGTTTATTTTTAGACTATTTTGTTTTGTATCTGGGAAGTAGTTGATTCTTTCAAATAATAAACATAAGTAATAACTGTATGTATTTATATGTCGCGCTATACATATGATGTACACGATTCCAACTGTCACTGGGACTGTCACCAGTCAGCCTAACAAACCCCAAAACTGTGAATGCAATACCAATCTCGAGCATTTTGGGCATTTATTTCTTACCACTTCTGACCTGCATCTCGGGCATTTTGGGCATTTATGTCTTACCCCTTCTGACCTGCATGACGATGGAGGCTGAACCTGGACTTAAACTGCATCCAAAGTATCACAATTCATTCCAGTGACCCCGCAAAATGTGGATTCGACACTAATATAGGTCTTTTTCAATGATTCTTACATGTCACTCCCTCTCAACCTCCAACCATAGGGGTGCTAGGGGTGCTAGGGGTGACTTAGCCCACAGTATTTCAACCAGGTTTGGCTGAGAGCTCTAGTGGAACATACATACATAATCTCTGCCATTTTGGACATTTTCTTTTTCACTGCTTCTCACCCCCTCATGCCTTTAGTGGCTGTACTTGGACTTAAATGTCATCCCAGGCATCACTATTCATCTCAGCGATCCCAAAAACTATGGATGCAACACTGATATAGGCTGTTTTTCTACCATATTTGAATATCACTCCCTCCCCCACTCCACCCTTTGGGGTGCTAGGTGTGTCATACTCCCATAGTATGTCTATCCAGATAGCATTAAGTCACATGTGTACCAAGATTGGTTGCAATTGCAGGATTGCCCATAGTTGCCATCATTTTTAATCGGTTAGCTTCCCTGATAACTTTATGTAAAGATATTGCTCCTTAACTGTGTGCAACCCGCTAAGCACAGAATGTATTGTGGGCCAGTGTAAGCCTTCACCTGCAGTTATTGGAGTGATCATTTAATGATGTGATTTTATGATTAGTCAAAACTGACTGAACTTTGAGACCTATCAATGTCTTGCTTGTTGTTTTAAGGGGCCTAACATCGAAGGTCATCGACCCCTATCAATGTCTGATGATTCACCAGCAGGTGATTCCGGAGAGAATAAAACAAAAAATGAAGCAAATCAGTCCAGTAGAACGCACGGACAGACTGGACAAAGCTGTTTTTATTAAACGCTTGTTTAATATATAGATGATGATAATAATAATAACAACAACAACACGATTATCGAACCAGATCTTGACCTATTTTAAAGATAAGAAGACCCAGCCAACTTGGTTCAAGGAGGTGAAAAGGGACCTACAGGAAATGGGGATCACTTACAAAGGTATACAAGAGCACAACCTACTCACAAGGAAACTAAAAGACCACCAGGGTTTTCAAGAAAGGTCAAAGTTGAAGACAGAAAAGACATGGACAGAGGAAAGAAAATGATGATGATTGTTGTTTAAAGGGGCCTAACATCTAGGTCATCAGCCCCTAATGGTACAAAATGTAATGACAATTTATAAGTCCAAAATCATCCACTGGCCAGGATTCAAAACATGATGATGAGGAATGAATGGGTGAATATGAATTTAAAACAATCGGTGGATCCAATCTGCAATGCCCCACATTCCCAGAAACTATTGCAAAACAATAGTATTACTGACCAAGGGACCGTTTCTAAAGCACAATCCTGAATCGATGATGCTTGTTGCCTAAAGGAGTCCAAAATCCAGGTCATCATCCCCTCATAATGGTACTTATCGCTAAAAAAGTAGAACCACAGTATTTGCCATGTTGCAGTACTAATCAAAAGTAGCGCAGACTCGCGGTATTCCACACATTATGGTACTACTTACAGGTAATGTAATACGCGCATGTATGCAGACCTATGGTTTTCCTTACATTGCAGCGCCACTTACAGGCAGCGCAAACCTATGGTGTTCCTCGTATAGGTGTAATAATCACAGGGACTCGTACTGTCCTGTGGTGCTCCTCACGTAGTGGGTACTAATCACAGGCAACACAGACCCACAGTGTCGCTCATATAGTGTTACTAATCACAGGCAACGCCCAGACCCATGGTGTTTCTCACATGATGATACTAATTTCAGGCAACGTAAGCCCGTGGTGTTCCACATGTAGTGGTACTAATCACGGGTGCTGTAAATCCCACCCTGATTCACACTCTGTTGCTACTATTCACAAATCTAACATAGTGGTACTACTCGCAAGTAACATCTAGGTCATCATCATCCCCCACCCACAGGGTTTGTGTGTTTGGTCTGCGAGAGCTATTTTTATTTTGCTCAAGTCCGCCGGCAAGCCGGTTAGGAATTCCCTATCCGCCACCTGAGATGCGCCATGTGGGAGTATCACCTCTCCCCCTGCTACGCCAGCGTAATAGGTTCATGGAGGAAAGAAAAGAGCAACACCAGCAATCACTGGGCTAAGATCAAGCCCAGAGAAGACAGCTGAAATAACGTGGTCCTTAATAAGCCGATACAAACATATAGAGAGAGAAATGCATTTATTTCTGCTTCGCCCATTTGGAGGCTAGGCATAGAATCTCAAGGATAATTTAATAAAAACCACCTACTCAATACTTTCCACATTTAATGTGGTTTGAATCTACATGAATTTATGTAGACTTATCGGTCAGGTACATGTTTCACCCATTATTTTGAGCATCTTCAACCTGTAGACAACCTTTAGGTCAAGGTTTGGGACCTTTTTAACCAATATATAGTATAATATACTAACATTAATAAACTCTTAAGACTAACATGTAAATAGTAATTTTAAAAATGTGAACTGAACATAACTGAGGGTAACATAAGTTAATGGTGTTTTAACACATTAAAACTTGTCGGTCCTATTCTATCTTACTTGAAAATATGTCCAAAACTAAAATGGATCTTCTTCCTCTATCATAAGTCTTGGGTAAAAAGGACATTACATACCGGGGTTCATTTGACCCCTATATCATTTCATGATCTAATGTCAGAATGTGTTGTCAACAACAAGTAGAGATTTTGAACTGATTGTTAATTGTAGGCTGGTCAAGATTGAAAATATAAATTTAAATTAACGGTGTTTTTACACAGTTAAAACTTGGCACTTCTATTCTATTTAACTTAAAAATATGTTCAAAACTAAAATGGATCTTCTTCTCTATCATAAGCTTTGAGAACGGAGGATACTGATACTGGGACTTATTTGACCCACATATTTCATTTTCATGTTCTTGACGTAACTAATATTGAAATGTGTTGTCAAACACTGGTGGAGATTTAAAAGATTGTTATAAATGGACTGGTCAAGAACATTGTTGTGAATGAAACTGTAAGCGCCTTGACTTCGGGTCTCATGTAACATCAAGGAATTGTAAATAGTACTATATTAAGCTGTTTCTTAGATTTAGGCTGCTGCTTAATTGAGAAGGAACATCCTAGACACTTGATACAGTCTTGTATGAATATCATTCCTGTTGATGTGTTGCTTGGTCTTTGGGAGGGATCTTAAAATTATTTGTTCAATTCATACTAGATGGACCTGTCACCAAGAGTAGAAATGTTAATAAGACAGGTGCTGCCGGAACAGAGAGAGAATCCGCCAAAATTCGTGATCTGACTCGTTTTCTGAGAGATTACGGCAAAGTTCCTCCCAATTTTCAATCTTTCCTTCCAGCAATTGATTTCGTACTTCCTGGGCTAGGTCCAGGTATTCCACTCGACCAGTTGCCATCATTTCCTATAAGCATTTTAATATGGATCAAATCCTTGAGGAGATCCGGCGTGGTGTCGTATGGGTGCCTGGCGGTACTGAACCCGCGGCTGGACTGCAATCGTAGTCATTACCTGGCCAGGACCCGCTTCCAGCGTGGTCCGCACATTTTGACGATGGTCCAGAACATTATTATTATTATTATTATTATTATTATTATTATTATTATTATTATTATTATTATTATTATTATTGATGGTCTGGAACCCACAGCAAGATGCAAGACCGCTACTTGGCGGTAAATTACATCCTCTGCCATTGTCATTGCTGACAATGTGACCAGCACCATCATCGCACGTAGGAAAGTGTGCAAGATTTCTGGCCACACGAATGATATACTTCCGTGAATTATTGACCTTATTATAGAGGTGAACAATTGCACGGTCAATATCATTCATATCATTTATTTCAAAGGTGTTTAAATTTTTATTTATATGCCAGGAGAATCTACTGTAATCTAACTTTATGTACTCCAAAGGAAAAGATGGTTCCTTAAAACGAACCCAGGAAAGATAAAAAATGATCAGTTTATGATCATAATAAGTACATTATGAACAGTAAAATCAGTTGGTCTCAACTCCTTTTTCACCCCACTACCGTTAAGTTGATTTACCCCCGCCCCCAAAAAAGAAGGCGTACTTCCTTATGTTTAAAGGAGATTTCAAATACATATGTTCACATCTGTTGCCTTCAGTTCTGAGATATCCCCATAAAGAGAATTCACTTTTTTTCACTTACATTCACACTCCTCCCCCCCCCCCCCCTAAGTGAATTTCCCGTTAAAAATATTTGTCTCTTTAATAGTAAAGGATCTTCTAAATACCAATTATCACGACTCTAACATCTTCAGTTTTTGAGATATGTGCCCACATAAAAGGAATTCAACTCCCCCCCAAAATGATTTTGCCCAAAAACGCTTTTTTCTTTGTTTTTAAAGGAGATCCAAATATCAATTTTTATATCTGTAACAATTTTAGTTTTTATTAGATGTGCGTATCCTCATCCAAATAATTCAATTAATTTTTCAATTTTTCACCTCACCCCCATCATTGGATCTTCCGAGAATACGTGTTTGTTTAATTTTGAAGCATATTCCAAATACCAATTAACACGTCTGCAAAATCTTTCGTTTTTGAGATAACAGTATCATCTTACAAATAATTCAACTAATTTTTCAATTTCCCTCCTCCCTTTAGGTGGATTTCCGAAAACAAAAAGTACGTACCCCTTTATTTTTAAAGGAAATTCCAAATACCAAATTTCACATCTGTAACATCTTCAGCTTTTGAGATATCAGTATCCTAATTAAAACAAATCACCCATGTTTCTTTACTTTTATAGCAGATTCCAAATACCAATTTTTATATCTGTAACATTTTACGTTTTTGAGATATACTGTAGATATAAACTTTCTAAAAATTCACCCCAAATTGTCACTCCTGTTTAACCCCCATTATTTACATTTTCCAAAAACAAGAATATATATGTTTCTTTATTTTCAAAGAAAATACCAAATACCAATTTTCAGGTCTGTAATATCTTCTGCTTCTGAGATATAAGTATCCTGATTTAATGCATTCAACCCATTTTTCACCCTTTTTCAAAAAAAAAAAGTTTCTTTATTTTTAAAAGGGATTCTAAATACCAATTTATACATCTGTACACTTTAAAAGTTTTGATATATATATATATATATATATATATACTCATTTTAAAAATTCACCCCCCTTTTCAAACCCCCATTAATTGGATTTTCCAAAAACAAAAAAATATGTGTTTCTTTATTTTTAAAGGAGATCCCAAAAACCAATTTTCAGGTCCATAATATCTTCAGTTTCTGAGATATAAGTATCCTCATTAAAGACATTCAACCCCTTTTTCACCCTTTTCCACCCTTCCTATTGGGAATTTCCGAAAGCAAAAAATTTGTGTTTCTTTATCTTTAAAGGAGAATCTAAATACCAATTTTTACATCTATAAACTTTAAAAGTTTTGAGATATAGATACACTCATTTTAAAAATTCACCCCCTCTTCACCCCCCATTAATTGGATTTTCCAAAAACAAAAAATTCATGTTCTTTGTTTTTAAAAGAGATCCCAAACACCAATTTTCAGGTCTGTAATATCTTCAGTTTCTGAGATATACAGTAAGTATCCTCATTAAAGGCATTCAACCCATTTTTCACCTCTTTCCACCCCTCCTATTGGGATTTTCCAAAAACAAAAAAAAAACAAAAAAATACATGTTCCTTTATTTTTAATGAAGATTCTAAATACCAATTTTTACATCTGTAAACTTTCAACGTTTTGAGATATAGATAAACTCATTTTAAAAATTCACCCCCCTTTTCGACCTCCAGTTAATTGGATTTTCCAAAAACAAAAAATACGTGTTTCTTTATTTTTGAAAGAGATCAAAAGTACCAATTTTCAGGTCTGTAATATCTACTGTTTCTGATATATAAGTACTGGTATCCTGATAGAGGCATTCAGCCGCGTTTTCACCCTCTTCGCCCCTCCTATTGGGATTTTCTGAAAACAACAAAATACGTGTTTCCTTATTTTTAAAGAAGATTCTAAATACCAATTTTTACATCTGTAAACTTTTTAAAAGTTTTGAGATATAGATACACTCATTTTAAAATTTCACCCCCGTTTTCACCCCCTTAGTAACGGAATATCGAAAAATCCTCTCTTAGCGAGCACCTACATCTTGATATGATTGTATCCCCAAAATGTCATTTCTTTATGTCTAGTAGTTTTGGATCAGCGATGATCAGTCAGTCAGTCAGGACAAGTTTTTTTATATATATAGATATATACTCATTCTAAAAATTCACCCCCACTTT
Source organism: Anabrus simplex (assembly GCF_040414725.1). Taxonomy (NCBI): domain Eukaryota; kingdom Metazoa; phylum Arthropoda; class Insecta; order Orthoptera; family Tettigoniidae; genus Anabrus; species Anabrus simplex. The sequence continues at coordinate 129,773,559 of NC_090271.1, read as the reverse complement.
TCAAACCCCCATTAATTGGATTTTCCAAAAACAAAAAACATGTTTTTCTTTATTTTTAAAGGAGATCCCAAAAACCAATTTTCAGGTCCATAATATCTTCAGTTTCTGATATAAATATCCTCATTAAAGGCATTCAACCCCTTTTTCACCCTTTTCCACCCTTCCTATTGAGATTTTCCGAAAACAAAAAAATAGTGTTTCTTTTTATCTTTAAAGGAGAATCTAAATACCAATTTTTACATCTATAAAAGTTTTGAGATATAGATACACTCATTTTAAAATTTCACCCCCTTAGCAAAGGAATATCGAAAAATCCTCTCTTAGCAAGCAACTACATCTTGATATGAATGTATCCCCAAAATGTAATTTCTTTATGTCTAGTAGTTTTGGGTCGGTCGGTCGGTCAGTCGGTCCAAGTTATTTTATATATATAGATTGTATACTAATCTATATATTGGTTAAAAAGGTCCAAAACTTTGACCTAAAGATTGTCTAAAGGCTGAAGATGCCCAAAATAATAGGTGAAACATATACCTGACATAAATTCATGTAGATTAAAACCACATTAAATGTGGAAAGTACTGAATAGGTGGTTTTTATTAAATTATCCTTGAGATTCTATGCCTAACGTCATCTTCAATAGGGAACAATAATGAGAGTTGTTACTTTTCATTTGGAGGCTGCCAAAAAAGACAAAGCTTACATGAAAATTTTAACAATTACAAGGGTCATTTAAAATATGCCCATAAATGATAGGTATACTATAAAAGCCTTCTTAATAATGTTTTAAAAAGTGTATCACTCAATAATTTTGATATCCATGAGGAATTCCTCATAGGACAAAGATATAGCTAAGAGTGTAGATGATTTTTTTACTATTGCTAATGATCCTATCAGAGCTGCTAACCCAATGTCTGTAATAAATTTGTTATGCAAATTAAATTTCTAACAAAAGTTGTGAAATGTGTGAGTAATGGTGCCTGGTGCTCCTACCATCAATCCTAAAACATCAATGGAGTCCAGATGATATTTCTCGGCCTAGTATGGTATTATTTTCATATATATCACATTTATCCTTGTGTACATCATGTGGTTGAGTGGATGATGCTTCAGTTCTAATTGTGTGGCCTATTATGAACCCTTTACTTGAGCCCGGTGGTATAGCTATCATGTCAATCCACCGGCTTGACCCTGTCTGAGACAATCCATGTACCTCCTCGTAGACTGTATAATGCTTCTCTCTCAAGGCTTCAGCAATAATAGATCATATACGATGATTTTGTGAATTCCATAGGGTGTCATTAAATGGACAGGAACCCAAGACGTGACCAAGTGTTTCAATCTCACTGTGGCAACGCCGACAGTGGTTATTGTCTTGGGACCTGCCAGGTAATGCACGAACTGGAACTACATTTGCTGTAAGTTTTATGGCATTTCTCCAGTCGCTACTCGTTAAACCTTTGGATTTTCTTACCCACTGATTGGCTGGTGTGTATTCCTTATACAATATAGCACCCTTACCCTTTTGTGGTAAGGCAAACCAGGCATTGAATTATTTCTTATGGAGTTGTTGTCATAGGAATGAGTGATTCTTATTCAGTATTCAGGAGTAGGCTAAGTTTTTTGAAGCACTTCTCTGTTTCTGTATGGAGGTCTCTAATATGGTAAATGTGTACATTGTTGGATTGCTGAAGAACTTGGCATGCATTTATGTGCTGTAGATAAACCTCCCAACCACACTTGAAAAGACCGAGTCCTTTATACTTTTTATCGGAGTATAACATGCTGTCTGGTGTATCTATTGGAAGCTTAAGAACTTCTTTCAAGGTGCTTTTGATAAGTTTGTCAGTATCAGTTAGGAACCTCGCAGGTATTCGATGTAAAGGTGTAGTGTGAAATTTGTAGATCAAAGATGAGCAAAGGTAGGTTGATAGCACATTAAATTTCTGGTGTAATTGCACTAGTGGAGTTGATGCTAATGCGTCTAGTTTACTCTTAAGTTTTTCCGTCATTAATTTAGCATCAAATACAGTAGCATTGTGATAGTTTACTCTGAGGTAGCATATTGTCTCTGTAGAAGTTATAGATTTAATTTCATTGTAACCATGTAATGTTAGAGATTTGTAGGTAGGACTTACTTTTATTATGGAAATGGATTTAGATTTGTTGACATTAATTGTTAGGCCATTTCTTCAAATCTCTTGATGGCCATTTCAGTGATCTTTCTAGCTGAAGTCTTGTTTTTTGCTACAATCAACGTATCATCAGCAAAGCCTAGAATGGTTACATTAGGAAGGCCCAGCATCATACAATACCCATGTTCTCCCTGGAACTCTGCTGATGAAAGTTCTTCTAAAATGCGGTCAGTTGCATTGTTGGTCTTCTTGTGATGGGATTCTATTTGAGTAATATTATTAGTTTGTAGTGCTATTATTAGATCAGACAGTTTTGATAGTAGGGCGAGGGAGGAGAGGGCATTCTTCAAGTGTTTATGCCCTACGTCATCAAGGGCCTTCGTGATATCCAGGAAAACCAGGTTACAGTCGACCTCTTGGTATTTGGCTGATGTCAGAATAGATTCCAAGATGGAAGTGTTGATATGAGTGCCAGCAGAGTTTGTGAAGCCATGCTGATTTTCATTAAAGCTCACATAGCCAAGTAGTAGTGTATCTAATATGCGCTCTATTACTCTTCTTGCTAGTGAATAGATGGTCATTGGTCTCCAGTTAGCTAGATCCATGGAGTCTCCTCCCTTATGGATAAGCACAGTTCTAGCTCTCTTAAGGACCTCGGCCACCAGTGTTCTTGTTAACATGGTTTTTGCAATCAATGCTATAATTTTGTAACACGCGTCATGTTTAAATGCCCTCATTAATATATGGTCTGGGCCAGGGGATGTGTCAATGGCCATTTTCTTGATTGCATACTCTACTTCTTGTTTAGAAATGACAGTACACATTGTATCTTCTAATCTATATATAAAATAACTTGTACCGACCGACCGACTCAAAACTACTAGACATAAAGAAATAACATTTTGGGGATACATTCATATCAAGATGTAGGTGCTCGCTAAAAGAGGATTTTTCAATATTCCATTGCTAAGGGGGTGAAAACGGGGGTGAAATTTTAAAATGAGTGTATCTATATCTCAAAACTTTAAAAGTTTACAGATGTAAAATTTGGTATTTAGAATCTTCTTTAAAAATAAGGAAATATGTATTTTTTGTTTTTGGAAAATCCCAATAGGAAGGGTGAAAAGGGTGAAAAAGTGGTTGAATGCCTTTAATCAGGATACTGGTACTTATATCTCAGAAACTGAAGATATTACAGACCTGAAAATAGGTACTTTGGATCTCTTTTAAAAATAAAGAAATTGTATTTTTTTGTTTTTGGAAAATCCAATTAATGGGAGGGTGAAAAGGGGGGTGAATTTTTAAAATTAGTGTATGTATATCTCAAAACTTTGAAAGTTTACAGATGTAAAATTTGGTATTTAGAATCTTCTTTAAAAATAAGGAAACATGTATTTTTTGTTTTCAGAAAATCCCAATAGGAGGGGTGAAAAGGGTGAAAAAGTGGTTGAATGCCTTTAATGAGGATACTTATATCTCAGAAACTGAAGATATTACAGACCTGAAAATTGGTGTTTGGGATCTCCTTTAAAAGTAAAGAAACACATATTTTTTTGTTTTTGGAAAATCCAATTAATGGGGAGTGAAAGGGGGTGAATTTTTAAAATGAGCGTATCTACATCTCAAAACTTTTAAAGTTTATAGATGTAAAAATTGGTATTTAGGTTCTCCTTTAAAGATAAAGAAACACAATTTTTTTTGTTTTCGGAAAATCCCAATAGGAAGGGTGGAAAAGGGTGAAATAGGGGTTGAATGCCTTTAATGAGGATACTTATATCTCAGAAACTGAAGATATTATGGACCTGAAAATTGGTTTTTGGGATCTTCTTTAAAAATAAAGAAACACATATTTTTTGTTTTTGGAAAATCCAATTAATGGGGGTTTGAAAAGGGGGGGGGTGAATTTTTAAAATTTTTAAAACTTTTAAAGTGTACAGATGTATAAATTGGTTTTTAGAATCCCTGTTAAAAATAAAGAAACACATATTTTTTTCTTTTTGGAAAATCCCAATAGGAGGGGTGAAAAAGGGTGAAAAATGGGTTGAATGCCTTAAATCAGGATACTTATATCTCAGAAGCAGAAGATATTACAGACCTGAAAATTGGTATTTGGTATTTTCTTTAAATAAAGAAACATATATTTGTTTGTTTTTGGAAAATGTAATGAATGGGAGTTAAACTGGAGTGACAATTTGGGATGAATTTTTAGAAAGACTATATCTACAGTATATCTCAGAAATGTAAAATGTTACAGACATAAAAATTGGTATTTGGAATCTCCTGTAAAATTAAAGAAACATGGGTGATTTGTTTTTGGAAACTCCATTTATGGGGAACTAAAAAGGGGGTAAAATTTTAAAATGAGTATTTCTACAGTATATCTCAAAAACTTAACATGTTACCGAAGTGAAAAATAGTATTTTTATCTCTATTGAAAATAAAGAAACATGTTTTGTTTTCTGAAAAGACACTTGGATGGAGTGGTAAAAGTGACTGAAAATGGGGTTGAAGTCTTTTAATTAAGATACTGATATCTCAAAAGCTGAAGATGTTACAGACGTGAAATTTGGTATTTGGAATTTCCTTTAAAATTAAAGGGATATATACTTTTTGTTTTCGGAAATCCACCTAAAGGGAGGAGAGAAATTGAAAAATTAGTTGAATTATTGGTATGAGGATACTATTAACTATTTGGAATATGCTTTAAAATTAAACAAACGCGTATTCTCGGAAAATCCAATGAAGGGGGTGAGGTGAAGAATTGAAAAATTAATTGAATTAATTGTATGAGGATATGCACATCTAATAAAAACTAAAGTTGTTACAGACGTAAAAACTGATATTTGGATCTCCTCTAAAAACAAAGGAAAAAAGCGTTTTTGGGCGAAATCATTTTGGGGGGAGTTGAATTCCTTTTATGTGGGCACATGTCTCAAAAACTGAAGATGTTAGAGTCGTGATAATTGGTATTTAAAAGATCCTTTACTATTAAAGAGACAAGTATTTTTAATGGGAAATTCACTTAAGGGGGGAAGTGTGAATGGAAGTGAAATAAAGTGAATTGTCGTTATGGGGATACTTGTATCTCAGAACTGAAGGTAACAGACGTGAACATTTGTATTTGAAATCTCCTTTAAACTGCCATTGGCAGTGCCAATGCACTATGTTCATTCAGGACAAATATTTCAGATTCCCTATGGGAATCAACATCTGTATCATCTGATGGCCAAGCAGGCATCAATTTTTGGTAATGAGACAAAGTCACTCATAGTGCATTGGCACTTCTGGTGGCTGCAAGTAGCCTACGCAGTGGCCTCCACGGTATGCACTAGCCATGCATCTTGGTAGATGTGCTAGGTACCAACTGATGAGCCCAAGCTAGCACACGGGGGCGAAACGCTGGCAACCAGGAATGTGTTGGCTGGAAAATTTATAATGTCCTATAACGGACCATTTATATTTGTATCACCATACACTTCCATCAGTTGGTGATGGATTTCAATTGGTTCAGTACCTTTAGCATTAAAAAACTGAAACTGCGCGCACTTCACACTTGGCGGTAACATCCAATGGCAGCTCCTTTCTCAACGGCTGCCAAGCCAAGACTAAGTGCCTCAGCGCGGCGTGTGTGTTTATATGCGAGTGCGGGAAACGCTCTTCACAATATTGTGACCAACAGCCACACGAACAGAGTTCTGTATTTATAAAAAAAATAGGAGACCTTATTTTTGGGATTACCCTCTTATCAGTGGTACGGGGAAGTAATGTACAGTTCGTACCAATTCTTAACTGTAATTTTTGCAGAATTTATTTTTACGAATATGTTGGATAAGTGAAGATCGGTTAGGAAGGACTCTACTGTATATATAAATTATATGAGTAAAGAACTGGAATCACAGATAAGGCTTTTTGTGGATGATGTTATACTGTATAGAGTAATAAATAAGTTACAGATTGTGAGCGACTGCGATATGGCCTTGACAGTGTTGTAAGATGGACAGCAAACAGTGGTATGATGGTAAAAAGAGATGAAAAGTCACCAAGAGGAAAAGTCTCATCAGTTTTAATTAAGCTTGAGTGGAGTTTTAAAACTAAGAAAGACCATAATATATATGAATATAAAGTTTGAAATCATTTAAGAAAAGACTAGGTAAACAACTGATAGGAAATATGCCACCTGGGCAGCAGCCATAAATACAGACCAGTGGTGATTGATTGATTGATTGATTGATTGATTGATTGATTGATTGATTGATTGATTCATTCATTCATTCATTCATTCATTCATTCATTCTCCCAAAAGGTTGCTTTTATTTTTTTTTCATGAAATACAATGTGACAATGATACATTTAGTTAATTTGTGGTCCTTTTTGTCCTACAAGATGGACAGTTATTTATAAGTTTCTCCTCATTCATGTTACTACAACATTTTACCATGATTTCATGGACTAATGTTCAAACAGTCCCTCTCTGACATGACTAATGCAGAAGCCAAAGCATATAGCTTATTCATAGAAAATGAACGCATTTGATTAATTTTTATTTTATTAATAAATTATTGCTACCCTAACATTTTGTCACATCGATTTGGTCATAACAGCATTGCAAATGAAAATGTTATGTTTTTAAGATGCTGTGGATATTGTTCATAAACAAGGCAGTGCAGTTTTAAACTAAGATTTGATACCAAAATAGAATATTTCCTAAGTCATTGTGAATATTTCTTTAATGGTGAAAGGAGTCATATCGCTGTTATAACAGAATTCTATAAGAATAATACTGATTTAGAACAACTGAAGTAGTTGTACATTGTGATATGTTGTTAAATATATGCAATGCAAAAGCCAGTACTTCAAGAGTGTGTTCTTGACATTTTGGACAAGAATTCATTCATCCATTCATTTGTCCGACTCAATGGCTGAATGGTCAGCATGAGGCCTTCGGCTCAGAGGGTCCCGAGTTTGATACCTGGCCGGGTCGGGGATTTTAATCGTGTCTTATTAATTCTTCTGGCCCAGAGACTGGGCGTTTGTGTTTGTCCCAACACTTTCCTCCTCATATTCAGACAACACACTACAATACCAACCACCACAGTAACACGCAATAGTAATTACACCCCTCCATATAGGATTGGCATCAGGAAGGGCATTCGGCCGTAAAAAGGGCCAAATCCACACGTGTGACACAGTTCACACCTGCGACCCCACAGATGAGGGAAAAGCGGCGGAAGAAGAAGAAGATTCATTCATTCTATTGAGTTAATGGCACACTAACACTTGTAGATTTCTGATAATCCCGCATGAGAAAGGACTAGGACTGGGAAGGAAGCAGCCATGGCCATAATTAAGGGGCAGCTTTGGCATTTGCTACATGTGGAAATGGAAAACCATCTTCAGGACTACCAGCAGTGGGGTTCAAACCAACCATCTCCCAAATGCTACCATACAGCAGTATTATCCCGACCGACCGCTACTGATCTGCATTTAGGGCAGTTGCTCAGATGGCAGATTCCCTGTCTGTTGTTTTCCTAGCCTTTTCTTAAATGACTGCAAAGAAATTGGAAATTTATTGAACATTTCCCTTGGTAAGTTATTCCAATCTTTAACTCCCCTTCCTATAAAATTATATTTGCCCCAATTTGTCCTCTTGATTTCCAACTTTATCTTCATATTGTGATCTTTTGTACTTTTAAGGACACCACTCAAATTTATTTGTCTACTAATGTCATTCCACGCCATCTCTCCACTGACAGCTCGGAACATGCCACTTAATACCAATATAGTTGGTCCGTTCTTGGACATTATAAATTTTCCAGCTAACTCATTCCTGGTTGCCAGCCTCCATGGCATACAGTAGCCATGCTTCTTGGTAGGTGTGCTAGCTACCAACTGATGAGCCCAGCCTAGCACATGGGGCGAAATGCTGAGCCATGCGTCTTGGTAGGTGTGCTAGGTACCAACTGATGAGCATAGCCTAGCACACAGGGGCGAAATGCTGGCAACCAGGAATGAGTTAGCTGGAAAATTTATAATGTCCAATAACGGACCATTTATATTGGTACGATCTAAGGCATTCGATAGGGTAGATCATGGGAGACTACTGGCAAACATGAGTGCAATTGGACTAGAAAAAAAATGAGTTAATGGGTGGCTATATTTCTAGAAAACAGAACTCAGAGAATTAGAGTAGGTGAAGCTTTATCTGACCCTCTAATAATTAAGACGGGAATTCTTCAAGGCAGTATTATTGGACCTTTATGTTTTCTTCTCTCTCTCTATATATATATATATCAGTGATATGTGTAAAGAAGTGGAATCAGAGATAAGGCTATTTGCAGATGATGTTATTCTGTACAGAGTAATAAATAAGTTACAAAATTGTGAGCAACTGCAAAATGACCTCGATAATGTTGTGAGATGTGCAGTAGGCAATGGTATGATGATAAACGGGGTTAAAAGTCAGGTTGTGAGTTTCACAAATAGGAAAAGTCCTCTCAGTTTTAATTACTGCATTGATGGGGTGAAAGTTCCTTTGGGAATCATTGTAAGTACCTAGGTGTTACAATAAGGAAAGATCTTAATTGGGGTGATCACATAAATATGATTGTTAATAAAGGGTACAGATCTCTGCACATGGTTATGAGGGTATTTAGGGGTTGTAGTAAGGATGTAACGGAGAGGGCACATAAGTCTCTGGTAAGACCACAACTAGAGTATGGTTCCATTGTGTGGGACCCTCACCAGGATTACTTGATTCTAGAACTGAAAAAAATCCCCAAAAAAAAGCAGCTCAATTTGTTCTGGGTGATTTCCGACAAAAGAGTAGCGTTACAAAAATGTTGCAAAGTTTGGGCTGGGAAGACTTGGGAGAAAGGAGACGAGCTGCTCGACTAAGTGGTATGTTGCAAGTGATAAATATCATTGTTAATCTGTATTGAAGATACTGAATGTAGGATGCTAAAGGGTTTATTGTGACACCTATTCAATACATTATAAATTTTTAAACCTTAGGAATTTATTATTTCCTATTGAGACATATTTCACCCTTAATTGAGGGCATCATCAGTCATAGTACCTCCTCAAGGCATAAATCAGGTACCTGATTGGTAATTAAATTGTAAACACTAAGATACAAACTTAACATGTTACAATGGGAAAGTCAAGAAAAAAAAAACATGTTCAGTGATGATACAGTTAAACAATATATGTTTATAGACACAGTAGTCGGCACAAATGCGTAAAAGCACAGGGTATTTTAGCAGAGTCCAGCAGTGGTGGTCCGAAGAATAATTGACGCTACTCTGTTAGAAAATCATAGGAAATTATAAAGTTTATACATATATTTACATGGAAACAGATAGGGGAGAAAGGGTATAAAGTGTTTGGCGTCAATGTTCAAACACATAAAGTTTGTCGTATATTTACATGGAAACAGTTAGGGGAGAAAGGGTATAAAGTGTCTGGTGTCAAAGTTCATACACTACTGCTGTTGGTTGAACGATTACAGGTTGACAGGGTAATATACAGTAATTTTACAATATCCAATTGAACAGTTGAGAAATTACAAGCTTATAATACATATTTACAAGAGAGCAGCTTGGGGAGAAAGGATACAAAATGACTTGCATCAAGTGTGTCCTGTTGTTTTAGCCGTTGGTTGACGATTGCAGCATTAACAATATCAGTAATATGCAGAGTGGTCCAACCTCAGTTCAAACCATAGGGGGCAGGGAAAAATATTCCACTGTTTATTCAAGAATGTCAAATGAGGTACTATAGGCGTAGTCATACTGGAAGATGTCTGGTTGATGTCTGCGTGATTTTACGCATTGGTGCCGACTACTGTGTCTATAAACATATATTGTTTAACTGTATCATCACTGAACATGTTTTTCTTTTTTCTTGACTTTCCCATTGTAACATGTTAAGTTTGTATCTTAGTGTTTACAATTTAATTACCAATCAGGTACCTGATTTATGCCTTGAAGAGGTACTATGACTGATGATGCTCTCAATGAAGGGCAAAACATGTCTCAATAGGAAATAATAATAAATTCCTAAGTGTTTAAAAATTTGTAATGTACTGAATAGGTGTCACAATAAATCCTTTAGCATCCTACATTAAGTGGTATGTTCCAAACTGTCAGTGGAGAGATGGTGTGGAATGACATCAGTAGACAAATATGTTTGAGTGATGTCTTTAAAAGTAGGAAAGATCACAATATGAAGATAAAGCTGGAATTCAAGAGGCCAAATTGGGGCAAATATTTGTTTATAGGTAGGGGAGTTAGGGATTGGAATAACTTACCAAGGGAGATGTTCTTGCTTTGTGATCTTTTAAGAAAAGGCTAGGAAAACAACACATAGGAATCTGCCACCTGGGAGACTGCCCTAAATGGAGATCAGTAGTGACTGATTGATTGAATTGTAGAGTGGAGAGATGCTTTTACACATGTATTAACTAGGTATATTTGAAATGAAAAATATGCAGTAAGCCTATTATAATTATGTAATACAGTCCGTAGTGTACCTTCGCCTTACAGTTCAAACAGTTCTGATTCTCCTCTGGGTTCGAATCCCACTGTCGGCAGCCTTGAAGATGGTTTCCATGGTTTCCCATTTTCACATCAGGCAAATGCTGGGGCTGTACATTAATTAAGGCCACGGCTGCTTCCTTCCCACTCCTAGGCCTTCCCTCTCCCATCGTTGCCATAATACCTATCTGTGTCAGTGCGACGTTAAGCAAATAGCAAAAGATTCTCCTCTCAAAAAAAAAAAAAAAAAAAGAAAGAAAGAAATCTACATATCCCCCTGTGGGTGGGGGCAGTTGAATAACACCCACGGTATCCCCTGCCTGTCGTAAGAGGCGACTAAAATGGTCCCCAGGGGCTCTGAACTTTGGAGCGTGGGTTGGCGACCACGGGGCCCTTAGCTGAGTCCTGGCATTGCTTCCACTTACTTGTGCCAGGCTCCTCACTTTCATCTATATTGTCCGACCTCCCTTGGACAACTCTTGTTCTTTTCCGACCCCGACGGTATTACGTATGGAGGCCTAGGGAAACTTTCATTTTTATGCCCTTAATGGCCCGTGTCTTCCTTTGGCCGATATCTTCATTTTTCGAAGTGTCTGATCCCTCCCATTTTTTCCCTCTGATTAGTATTATATAGAGGATGGTTGCCCAGTTGTACTTCCTCTTAAAACAATCACCACCACCACTATGAGAGCATACATTCGTTTCAAAAAATTACAAAGTTATATTGTTGTGAAAAGTGGCTAAGGTCTATTTTTTCAAAGCCAAATTAATAATTTTATATACCGGTACCGTACACAAGTGATCTTTCTATCTTGTCCCTTACATACCAATTAATAGATGTATATAATAACAACACAATTTTACAGACCTATTGTCCGCTAAACATCATGCGCCCAAGCTCAAGATTACGGACGAAAATTCGAATACCTTTCCGGTATTATTTTTAGTTGAAGAGGGAATGATGAATACCATCAAGATAGTTTCTGTTCTCTAAACGATTTTAAATGTTCTTATTAAATGCGGGTGTTTCAAAGAGACAACAGACATCAAGTTCTTTTTCGTAAATTGATATCTGTATGTAATTACTATTTTTACCGTTTAGGAGTTAAATAAAATAGGGGTATATATTTACGGTATTCTGGTCTTCTGTTCCAACACTGAAGACGACGTCGCTACCGGTGCCAGAATCCAATAAATAGTGCATTCTCTCGACCAGCTTCCATTCTTGTCGATTTCTACGAAATGAGCTCTCCGTATTATCCATACACGAAAGTTCCGAAGTTCGGAATGAAGCTAATGAATTTCAGAACGGGCAGCTACAAAAACTGGTTATAAAATCACCTCTGTAAGCGACGAGAGTCGATCCTGATGGCCTTCAAGCCAAACTCAACCTGAGCTGGTTCAAGGACGTTCATGCTTTTTAGATTTAGAACCTATGAGCCATTGCTATAAGCTGAACGTCCGGCGTTTTGGTTTAATGGTTAGCGTATATCGGTTCATAGGGTTCGATTCCCGGCTGGGGATTTTAATCGTGTCTCGTCGTCTGGTTAATTCCTCTAGTTAGGGGTATGGCGTTCGTGTTCATCGTGACACTATATACATCTTCAAATACAGTGCATACAACACATCACTACAAATTACCACAAAAACACGCAATAGTTAATATTCTACATCCCTCCACAAATGGTTGGCATCAGGAAGGACATCCGTCCGTAAAACTAGGCTAAATCAATTCAAATGTGCCGACCCTAACTGGGGAAAGGTCAGAAAAATTAGAACCGGAACTTGAACCTCCACAATAAACAACACTTCGATTGTGTGAGAAATTGGAGAATATTCTTTTAACCTAGAATAGTATATTTTTAGTCTATTCTAGGACATTCTGGATTGTTAGAATGTAAGGCCCATGCACGATTGCCCATCACACGTTGTTTCTTTTCTGATGGGTCGAGTCGTGAGGAAAGAGGCATGTATAAGGACAGAATACTATGTTATCGCGTTGAAAAATGAACGACTTAGTATGAAGTCTACACGCAAATAGATTATATAATAATCATTATCTGTACGAAACTCGGGTCAGTTGACTGCGCGTGCCGCAACAGCAATAATCCAGTTTTGTAGTTCCCTTGCATCACATTGTACTACTTAACTCCCATAAGCCTTTAATACCTTTTTCTGCAGATATCGTATCTACATTCCACCATCTGTTTTCCTTCGTTATATGTGTCTGAGCAGTGAATTGCGGCAGTCTGAGGTCTGAGTGAGTGACCGACAAGGAACGGCCGGTGGTTAATTCAAATGTTTGTAACCCTGACTTAAGTCAATTAAGTGTTCAATCAGCTGGGCGGTGAGTTGGTCTTCTGTGATGGCGGAAAGGAAAGTGAAGGCGAAGGTGGTGTTTTTTGCCAAAGCACGAGAACTTAGTGGTTTTAAGGAGAGTGAGATTGAAGTTGAGTCTTCTATTACTTATCCACAACTTTTGGATCACATTTCGAAGACATTTTCCTTAAATGACATTAAAGGGCACGTAGTTCTTGCAATTAATTTGGAGTATGCAGAAAATTCACAGGAGCCGCTGAATTTGAAGGACGGTGATGAAATAGCTGTAATTCCACCAATAAGTGGAGGATAGTAATATTTATTGCGTTTAAAATGGATTTTGTTAGTGTAAGCCATTGCAAACTGAAAGTAGAAGATGTAACAACCAAAATTTCCTCACTAGCATGTAGTGCTGTTTCATTGTTTGTGGGAGTAAATGTGGACAATTATGACAACCAGAAACATGTTTATGTGGAATACGACGCAGATATCCAGGATGCAGAGATGATTTATAGAAACATCTGTCAGCAAGTTCGAGAGAAGTGGAAAGTGCAAAATATAGCCATATATCACAGATTAGGCATTGTTCCAATACAAGAAGCTAGTATTATCATTGCAGTTTCTTCCCCTGATATTTCTGAATCCATGCAGGCATTGCAGTATGTAGTATGTGTAAATAAAGAAAGGTCTCCTGTTACTAAGAAGGACGTTGTGCAAGTGAAGGATGAATATGAGTGTGATGTGAAGGAAGAATTGTTGCAAAGCACGAATCTTAGTTCGGATACAGACACCCAGCATTTGACAGCTGACATGGTACCTCTTCGTTTGATTCAGATTAAAGCAGATTCAAAGGAAATAAACCGCCGTATCAATTGCTTTATAGAAAGAAAACGGGAACAAGCAAACATTGGAAATGTTCAGGAGTTTCGTCAATGTAAACAGATTGCAGGAGAAGAAGACACATGTGCTAGGGTTGATGCTTTATTGTTGAGGAGAAAAGATAGTAAAAGTCATCTGAGGGTGAGACGTGTTTTCAATTCATGGGGACCTCATACTAGGTCTGTGGAATGCTTTGGCCAGCAACCTAGTGATGAAAGTAGTTCTAAACAAGATCAGAATTATAACTCAGAAGATATCAAGCCACTGGGTGTAAAGAAGTTGACTGCATTAAATGGTGTGGAGGAAAGACTGAGTAATGCTGAAGAACATTTACAGATTTGTGGTCCTGTTCCTAAAGATGTGTATGCACGCCTGAAACAAATAGAAAATCGTATTCTATATTTAGAAAGCTTGTCACCAGAATATTTCCATTTCTTGGAAAATGTATTCCATAAAGAAACATCAGCAAATTCAGGATCAGTTGAGAAGAAGAGGTATTCTCAGACTGATTTGAATAATAAACTACAAGAATTGGAATTCAAATTGGCTAGTAAAATGAAATGAATAGGCCTATACTATTTTTGGCAACATTGAAAGTAGAGAATAATGATAATTTTATTGGATACTTGTAAAATAGGCTATATTTTGTAATACTTTTATGAACTGTGTATTGTTTCAAGGTGTTAGTTTAGACAAATGCAGAAGATCTGTCTCCTTCCTCTAATTTTCAATTCCTGCAATATTTCATTACAATGAATGGGACAGCCAGCTTCCTGTCATGAATTCTTATAGAAAGTTGCATCTTAGAAGTTGATATAGAATGATGTGAAATTTCTTTCTTTTACAGTACAGTAATGGGGATGACAATTATCCTCCATTAGGAACAGACATCCTTGGTTCTGGTTTGTAAAAACCTGGGAATGGGAACATTTTGTATTATTGTGTTGATTGATTTGTTTGATGCTTATTAATCGCATCTATAGCCCCTAAATACTCAAGCATTGGAGGTAACAAGAAAAGTTTGTTCTTATCATTCTAAGAATATATTTTCATAATGTGGCCTCTTGTATGGCTTGTATCCAGCTTGCATTAATATTGACAACAGTTTAATGCTTTTACTTAATGTATTCATTTTATAAATGCACACTTTAATATATTGGACTGAATACAATTAAGGCTAATATCAGTAAGAATTTGTGACCTCTACCCATTGCATGTAAAGGGACCTAAAGTCAGATATTTCATTTCTGAGATTTTTGTGGTTCTAAAACTGGCATAGGTACTGGGCATTTAAAAAAAGTTTGTGCTTCTAAGTGCAGTAGTTCAGAAGATATTATTTATTGATTATTGCTATTAAGAAAATGTAGTTACAGCTTTCGCTAATTTTCTTACCATTTGTACAAGTTTCCATGATATCGAGGGCCAAAGAATCAAACTGTTGCGTAACTTTGTTAAGAGGTCTCCAGTTATCACGCATTCAGTCTCGGTACTGTAATTTATTTACATAAAGAAAAGATCTTTACTTCATTCAAAACACAATAACTCATCTTCTTTATTTTCTAGGAGAAATATTTATTTTACTAAAACAAAGACATTGTTCTGCCAAAGCAATATTCTCAACTCTTACCTCTACAAGTGCAAGCACAAGAAATCAAAACATAGAAATGCAATTTTTATTTAGAATTCTGTTATTTCCTTCTAGAAGTTATTGCAGTTTAAAAAGTGTACGACTCGCGCATACATTTATCTTGAACAGTTGATCATCACACTGTTGGGAACATCACACGGAAATAGTATATTGTTTATAACCTTTACGCAACCTGCGTGTATTTTTTTCCTCTCGGCATTTCAATTTGCAATACTGGTTGTATTTTTAGGCTTGGTGAATCAATCGGCAAGTTAAAATATGAATGACATTCTTGTTTATATGTTTCTTTCATTTTGTTCCCCCAAGAAAGCACTCACAATTTGACTCTAATTTCAAAGTTCTTCCCATTTCAGGGCAATTATTAACCAGGCTTCATTGATACTGAATTTTAAAATTTGTATCAATAATAAGTTATTGGCCAGTCATAGTTCTTGGTCTTAATAAGTTATTGTGTGAACTATCAGAGTTGGATTCTGGTGCTTTAAGTGTTACATTTTTATGAACCTGTCATATATGCATTTGTATTATGCTAAATTAGAGACAATATCTATTATAAACAAAAAAAGTCAGTCTGCTGTATCTCTTCCCATCTTTCATGTCATCTGGATGTTGAATTATTCTTCTTCCTCATTCTGCAATGCCTTTGATCTTCCCTTCGATGACGTCGTGTATGAGCCCCTTGTGTCTGTGTCTGATCCAGTTGGCTTTCCTCTGAAGAATTGTATTCAGAATAATTTTCTTCTCTCATACTCTTCTCAGTACATAGTAGTTTGTTACCTGATCTGTCCACTTGATCTTCTCTATTCTCCTCCAACACCACATTTCAAAACTTTCTAGGTATTTTTTCTCCCTTTTTCTCATGGTCGAAGTCTCTTCTCCGTACAGTGCAATACTCCAGATGTAACACTTTACCGGTTTCTTCCTTAGTTCCAAGCTCAACTTGCTGGTCAACAGAGTCCTCTTCTTGTTGAATGCTACTTTGGCCATGGCGATTCTTGCTCGAATTTCATTTGTGCAGTGGGCATCCTTTGTTAGCAAGCTTCGCAAGGACTTGAACTGGTTCACATTCTCCAGTTCTCGATTGTCAACAGTTATCCTCAAAGGTTTTTCCCGTTTTGATATCTTCATCACTTTTGATTTCTCAGTGTTGATTTCCATGCCATATTTCCTTCCAGTTTCCACCAACTGATTCATCACGTGTTGCAGTTGTCGTTGATTTTTGGCGAGCACTATCAGGTCATCTGCATACTTGATAGTGTTGATGAGGCAGCGTCCTACGGTATCCTGAAGTTTCTGCATCTTTTCAAAGTTTCTCTCCAGCCATTCTCCATACAGGTTGAAGAGACTCAGTGATAGACAACATCCTTGTCTGACTCCTCTTCTTATTTCCACGCTGTTTGTTTCTCCGTAGTTTAGTCACACTTTTACTTTTTGTCCCATGTACAAGTTGAGAGATAGCCTCCTGTCTCTCCAGTTGACTCCTATCTCCTTAAGGATGTTAGTTTTGTCCATTCGATTCTGTCGAAGGCCTTTTGCCAGTCTATAAAACAAGCGCAAACTTCTTTGTTAATAGTGAAAACTCTCTCCAATAATATCCTCACCATGCCTATGGCATCCCTTGTTCCTTTTCCTTTCCTAAATCCAAACTGGTCCTCTCCCAGTACATCTTCAATTTTGTGTTCCAGTTATCTGTTGAGTATTTTTGCAATGATCCTCGCCATATGTGAGATCAGACTAATTGTTCTGTAATCACTACATTTCTTGACTTGCTGTTTCTTTGCAAGAGCAACCATTGTGACGTCCAAAAAGTCCTTATGCCATACTCCAGTTTCGTAGATTTTGTTGATGAGTTGCGTCAGTGCTTTCAAACTTCCTTTACTGATTTCCTTCAGGATATCCTCTGGTATTTCATAGTCTCCTATAGCTTTCCTCCTCTTCATGTCCATAATTCCCTTTTCTACTTCCTTTGTCAATATGCTGGGCCCTTTTTCGTCTTCATCAATCTTCTCCTCTGTCTCTGTTTTGATGTCTTGCGGACAATGTTACTTATCGTAGAATTCTTTTGCATATTCTTCCCATATCTTCAGCACCTCTGCTTGTTCTGTAACCATTTGTCCAGTAGCGTCTTCTGTTCTGAAGGTCCTTACCCTTTGTTTTCACTCCCCATCTCTTTCGTTTTCTGGTACATGAGGTCATACATTCCTCTTCGTTTTAGCTCCTCTATATTATCACACATTTCTTCTATGTACTTTTCCTTCGCTTTGACCGTTTCTCTCCTGAATGGGCCGATGACCTTAGTTGTTAGGCCCCTTTAAACAAGCATCTCATCATCATCATCTCTCCTGAGTGCGTTGTTAAGTCTTCCGTATTCTTCTTCATTCACATTTTTACACTTCCTCTTTTCCTCCATCTTCTCCAGCATCTCATTGGTGATCCAGGGTTTCCTCGCTCTCTTTGCTTCCTTTCCAACTTTACTCTTTAAAGCATTCAACAAAACCAGTTTAACATTTTGCCACTGCACTTCCGCACTTGTACTTACATTTTCACCTCTGTTGTTTAGTTCTTGAAGAAAAAACCTACGGATGTAATTACAATTAACATTTTAATCTGGTTCCTAAGAAGACCTTTTCAGACAACAGTAGGTTTTAAAACCTGCTTTGTTATATGTATAAATGCAGAATAACCAAAACAGACATAGTGTAAGGAAAGTGAACTACAAAATATATAAGCTACAGGAACAAGAAATGATTTGTTACAATTTGTTTTAAAATTAGTAGGCCCTATATTGATGTTATTTGCTCCTAGATAATATACAGTAATCAAGGATGCCAAAGTGTAAATAAAAGTAGATAAAGTGAAATAATTAATTCTGGATTGAGCGCAACATAACCTTTTTCGTTGCTGGTTTGCGTCAGTTCAAATGCAGTATTCTAGACAATCCTAGAAATATTATTACTGTACGTACTGTGTAACATTTTTATGAACATATCATTCATGTATTTTTACTATACTGAATTTGAGATAATATCTGTTACAAACAAGAACAAGTTTGTTGAAGTGATTGGAAACCCCACTATCTCCCGAATACAAGCTGACAGTTACATGACTCAAACCACACAGCCACTAACTCTGTATATGGTGTGATGTGTGTGTGTTTGAAAGTGTCATACTCCCACTACAGTTCCTGCTGTAGTTCATATGAAGTATTGAGCAGAATCACAGCCTCGGATGTATCTACTTAAACCATTGCAGAAATACTAAATAATATTTAGCTTGGAACTATGAATTGGCAGGTCGCGAACAGCAGGTTCAGCGAGTACTAACCATAAGCAATGCATATGGCTATATCCAAATGTAAAACTACAGTCTACCAACTGATTTTTTTTTTTTTTCAGTAATTGCTATTGTACGATAGATACAGGATGAAATTTGATATGTTTAAGCATATGCCATACACAATTAAAAATAATTATGATAATTAGGTATTATTTCTCTTTAGTGCATGAAAAATACAGAACCACATATTGATAATCGCTTCTGTTTTATAATTATTTCTGATAAAGTAAACAACATTCTCTTTAGCATGGAAAAACAAAATGCAAAATTAAATACTGATTCCTTCTGTTTTAATAAGAATAATTTTACGTAATTACACTCTATAACAAAAGAACGATGCACCGGGAAGGCGTTGTCCGATTGTAAGGAAATTACATATGCAAAGACATTTGGATCGAACATGCAAATGATTAAAGTTTCGTGTCCAATGAATGAATAGTGGGAGCTCCCGCGCATCCGAACTGCACATGCATCAGGTGTATATAAGGCATGATTCTGAAGCGTATGCTCAAAGTAGCTGTTGCATTCAACTGCGCTATCTTAACGTCGGTTGTAAGAATGCTACGCCAAAGGATTCGTGCTCATTACAAGAGGATGTCAGAGTTTGAAAGAGGTGGGATTGGATTGAAAGAAGCTGGTTGGTCGAATCGAGCTGTCGCTGGACATTTGGATCAAAGTGATGCAGCGATCAGATGATGCTGGCAAGCATGGGTCAGCAACGGTAGGCATTGGTGTCAGGACGGCAGTGGTCAATTGAGGGTCGCAACAGCACAGGCAGACAGAACGATTGTCAGAACAGCTGTCACAGCACCAGAGTCATCATTATCAACGATCCAGCGTGTGACCCGCACACGTGTCCACCATGACCATCAACAGACACCTGAGCGAGAGGAATTTGCTCTCGCACCACCCGTTACACCCCTTACCACTCACGCCTGTTCACCATCAAGCCAGATTACAGTGGTGCCGCGCTCGAGCAACGCGGAACTGTGCTGACTGGGGACATATAGTCTTTAGTGACGAGTCCCGTTTCCAGAGATGCCCTGACGACAACCGCAGACGTGTTTGGAGACGTCCAGGCCAGCATGGGGATCCTGCCTTGACTATTGCACGCCACACAGCCCCACAACAGGTGGTGATGGTCTGGGGTACCATCTCCTTTGATAGCCGGACCCCTCTGGTAGTCCATCCACAGCACAGTGGTATGTTGATGACATTCTACGGCCGGTTGTGTTACCGTTCCTTCAGCGACATCCAGGCCTTACTTTACAACAGAATAATGCCCAGCCGTACACGGCACGTGTTGCTATAAACTGTCTTCAAGCTTGCCCTATCCTTCCTTGGCCAGCTCGGTCGTCTGATCTCTCTCCCATAGAGCACATTTGGGACATCATGAGAAGGCGATTGCAAACATCCCGGAATGTCGCCGATTTAGCCCAACAGTTGGAGACAATTTGGCACAAAATTTTGCAGGACACCATCCGGGAACTTAGTCTATGCCACGTCGAGCGACAGCTTGCATCCAGGCCAGGGGTGGACCAACACCTTATTGACGTCCTCAATTTGTAACGCTCTAACTCTGCAATAAATCATTCGATTGTTTTGCACTTTTGATCGTTTGTTTTTCTATGTCTGTTCCTCACTTCCACCAATTTTTATCGCCATCGGACAATTCCTTCCTGGTGCGTCTTTTTTTTTTTTTTTTGTTACACAGTGTATTCTAATAATAAAGCAAGCCAACATACTCGGTTGTTTAATATAATTGACAGAACTACCATTTGCGTTGAGGTGAAGTTTTATATGGAAGCTTGGTACATATACTTTTGTGTGTAAAATCTGTGATAACATATGTTGCTGAAATGTCTGTTCTGGAGTATGTCAACTGAGGCTAAGATGGTGTAGGAAACAAACTTTGCCCTCAGAAAAATACCATCTCAGCACTTGTTTGCTGGCTAACTGAAGGATTTGAGCACCCATACCCGTTGTTCCAAAGTGAATGGGTATTCACCATGCTAGCTAATGTTTTAAAGCGGTTAGCTGCCTTGGCCATTAATGTATGACTGTCCATCTTCATAGTGTGGTTGGTTGTGTCCACTCTATAGTAGGATTGCGTGGTTTCACCTTTGGAGATCAGAGTTTAGAATCCTGGCTTGTCTAGGTCTGGATATAGAACAGACTTTAAAATCATATTCTTTCCAGAAAACTGAATCTTGTAATTAAAATTCTGGAGAACCTATTAATTTTTTTGTATAGTGGGCCTAAGACTAATGTTCAAGAAGAATGTTCATTGTTGCTGTTTTGGTCATCAGTTCATAAAGTGGTTTGATGCAGCCCTCCATGCCACCCTGCTCTGTGCTAACCTCTTTATATCTACATATCTTCCATGCCCTATATCTGCTCTAATCTGCTCATCATATTCATACCTTGGTCTGCTCCTACCGTTCTTAAGAACTACACTTCCCTCAAAAACTAACCATACAAGTCCTGGGTGTCTTAAGATGTGTCCCATTATTCTATTTCTTCTCCTGTCAAATTTCACCAAAACATTCTTCTCTCACTAATTCGATCCAGTACCTCTTCATTCGTGATTTTATCTACTCATCTCACCTTCAGCATTCTTCTGTAACACCACATTTCAAAAGCTTCTATTATCTTTCTTTCTGAGCTAATTATCATCCATGTTTCACTTTCATACAATGTCATGCTCCAGGCAAAAGTCTCCAAAAACATCTTTCTAATTCCTATATCAGTGTTTGAGGTGAGCAAATTTGTTTTCTTAAGAAAGGTCTTCCTTGCTTGTGCTTGTCTGCATTGTATGTTGTCCTTACTTCTACCATCATTTATTTTACTACCGAAGTAACAATATTCATCTACTTCCTTTAACCCTCCGTTGGTCGCACTCTAATTTCAACACGATAAGTCGCGCGGCATCTAGGAGGCGCCATTGTGTTATTACAGTACAGTCTCTTTAATCCAAACTAATTGGGACCAGAGTCTGTTCAGATTACGAAATTTTCGGATTAACTGGAACATATTGTCTAATAATAATGTTATTGTTTATACATCCCGCTAACTACGTTTACAATTCCAGAGATGTCTATGTGCCGGAATTTTCTCCCACAGGAGTTCTTTTACGTGCCAGTAAATCTACTTACACGAGGCTGTCGTATTTGAGCACCTTCAAATACCACCGTACTGAGCCAGGATCGAACCTGCCAAGTTGGGGTCAGAAGGCCAGCGCCTCAACCGTCTGAGGAAAATAGTTTGTACAGTACAGTACATACTGTAATTTGAAATGTCCATTCTTTAGCAGTTACATAAAATTACAGTAGGGTAGTTAAGAACCCGTAGAGGAGAAAACGACAATGAAAATCACATTAGCGAGTGGATGGATGCTGGCTGTCATCAATTACAAACGGACCAAGAAATTGTAGCTATGGTGGAGAAAGAATGTGGAGTTGATGAGGAACAGAGTGACGACGAAGAAGAGCACAATGAACGACCAGTGTCACATTCAGATGCCGTGGCCGCCTTAGAACTTGCCGTACGCTACGTCGAGCAACACTCCGCTGCTTCACCCACTGATGTGATGTTTATGGGACGCTGGTTTAACACTGCATCTTCGAGTAGGTGCTAATCACTATGGCAAAAGAAACTAACAGACGTTGTAAAGATAAACGACCAGTGATTGATGGTTTATGATGTGTAATTATGTTTACATTACCCTAAGTTATTCTAGTAAAATATGACTAATAAAATGCAAGTAAATCTTCATTCTGTAATAATAATATGTTCTTTCATTTCAATAAGGAGATTATTTTTTTTAAATTGAATTTCAGTTCGGATTAACCAGACTTTTGGACTAATGGGGTTCTGATTAACGGGGCTCTACTGTAGTTCTAAAAATACACTTGCTGTAGACATGTTTGGATATAATTGAGTTAAATAATGTTGACATTCCTTTTATTCTTATTTCCATTGTTACCCCCTGTGGGTGGGGGACGCACATTTAGAATACACCCGCAGCATCCCCTGCCTGTCGTAAGAGGCGACTAAAACGGCGTAGGCGCGGACATAGATTGCTGTTTGGTCTAATGTGTTGGATCTCCTGTGGATGGGAGAGGCTGAATACATCCACAGGTAATCCCTGTCTGTCGTAGAAGGCGACTAAAAGGGTCATGTGGCCATGGTCCCCTCTTTTTTTTTTAGTGTTTTTCCAAGGGTCAGTTGTAGACCATTTCAAAATTTTTGATGTGCGTGCAGCTCAGAGATGGATCTCCTACGTATGGAACTACGCTCGAAAGCCCGTGTCAGCAACCACCCAGGAAGTGACAGATGGGAGTGTCGTGTACCCGGGCAGTAGTATCCGCCTGACAACACAGGTTCCCGCACAGCCGAATGCCAGAAGGACATATTCTTATTAATTATTTTTATTTATTTTTCCTTATATTTAGTGCTCTGTACACACTATGGGGTACTTGCTATTGCAACTTCCGCCTGCCACCTTGTGTAGTTCGCTACCCAAGTCTTTAACTTTTGATACTGTAAGAGGGGAAACCCGTTGGGAACAAGCGCAGCATGTTGGTCTGGGTTCCAGCTTCCGTAGGTTCCTGGTTGCTACCAGAAGCGATGGGCAAGATTGCAAGCTGGTTAAATCTATTCTTTTTAGTCGTCACATCAAAGGTGTCTACGGTGAACTTGAGGATCTGAAGAAGATTGCGCAATGGTGGTTTGCTTCTGAAGACAAGTACTGCACTTCAAGCAGACCGGTTGCTTAAGTGCGACCACTTTGGGGACACAAAACCTTGAATCTGGTTCGTGGGGTTATTTTCCACCATGATCTTATTCTAAACACTGATGGAAGACATGAAGTACCATGGCGTGACACACGTCCCGCGCATTACGCGCAAAGTCATTGGTGAAGACATTGCCACGGGTGTGTTCATAATCTGCTTCAAATTGTCGGTATTGCCAGAGAAAGTCAAGGTAACAACCTATCGTTGCGATGTGAGGCCGTACATTGCACCTCCTATGCGATGCTATCAATGCCAGAGGTTTGGACTGGTATATCGTTGTTCGAATCAGTCTGTGTGTGGTACATGTGGGAAAGTAGCTCACGGCGCGGAGGAGTGCACACCTCCATACAAGTGCACTAACTGCTCTGGTCTTCATTCTCCTCGAGATCGGAACTCTCCGACCTATCCGAGTGTGAAGAAGATCCGGAGATCAAGACCCTGGATGGTCTTTCCTACCAGGAAGCACGCTGTAAGTTTAATTCTCTGAATGCACCACCCAAGACACTAGACTTCAGCATGATAGCACAGTCTCTCCCAGATTCATTATTTTCTATTGAAACACCTTCCAAGAAGATCGCTGCGCCCAAGGCGGCAGTTGCTCCTGTGAGCAACGCCGCAAAGAGAACGAGCTCGGAGGCGGGTCCATCCTGACCTTTGATCACCAATAAGCCTGTGCCGGCTAAGAAACCTACACTGGCACAGAAGGGGAAGAAGACAACGTCTCCTTCCCTCACGAGATTGGCGAAAGCCACGCCTAAGCCAGAGGAGGCGGCATCATCGACCAGGGCTGGGAAGTTACCTCCCAGCCCGTCTAAACAAGAATCGACGGTGGGGAAGAAGAGTGCCCTTACCAGGCATTCTTCCACTTCTCCTACCAATGGGGCCTCACGCCCTCCATCTGGAGGGCCTGATTCTGCGCCAGCGGGTCTTCCTCCTGGAAAACCTGCGCGCTCCCCTCGTAGGAAGAAACCCCGCCCCCGGGCTACGTTGAAGAAATTCAAGGCATACATCACCTTGTTTGGTGACGAGGTGATGCACGTAGAGCATTTATCTCCATCTTTGGATGGGGATGTAAGTGTAGGTTAGGTAGCATTACGCTGCTTCTAACCTAAACCTCAGAAGTCCACGCCCGCACTATGGCACTGTTACAGTGGAATTGTAACAGTTATGACAGGCATCTTGCTGAGCTACGTCAGCTCATTAGTGAGTAGGCAGCGTGTATAGTTTGTATTCAAGGACAAACTTCAGACCAGGTCATCATATGGTCTTGAGAAATTTCAGACTATACTCGACAGAATTATATTATGCCCACCGGGCATCTGGTGGCGTGGGTATTTTTGTCCGTTCTG
This sequence comes from Anabrus simplex, assembly GCF_040414725.1. Taxonomy (NCBI): domain Eukaryota; kingdom Metazoa; phylum Arthropoda; class Insecta; order Orthoptera; family Tettigoniidae; genus Anabrus; species Anabrus simplex. The sequence continues at coordinate 129,748,563 of NC_090271.1, read as the reverse complement.
ACACTTATAGCGAAGACGTCCCTCCAAGGACCCCACTGGAAGCAATTGCGGTGCGGGTACCACTGCCTGTCATAGCAACAGTGTGTAATGTTTATTTTCCACCAGGCCAGCCTCTTAACATAAATGATGTCACCGATCTTATAGATCAGCTTCCACCTCCCATCCTCTTATTGGGCGATTTTAACGACCATCACCCCATATGGGGCTCTGAGACGCCTTGCCCCCAGGGATGAGAGCTGGAAAGATTAGTAACAGAGCTGTATTTATGTATTTTGAACACAGGGGAATCAACTCACTTCAGTGTACATTACGGCACATATTCTTGCATAGACGTAAGTCTATGCAGCCGAACGTTGGTTCCGCTGTTTTGGTGGAATACACACGATGATCTCTGTGACAGTGACCATTTTCCCATCATTCTTACTTTGTTGAAACAAAACTCCGTCGAGGCTCTGCCTCGATGGATTCTTAAACAGGCTGATTGGCCAAAGTACACATCACTAGCTGTCTTTAACGACGATATCAGGCTGACCGTCGGCGAGGAAATAACTTACATCACCCAAGTTATTCTTGCTACTGCTGAGGAGTCCATTTGGTTCTTCTCGGTGACTTCTCGCCGAAAACTCGTTCCTTGGTGGAACGAAGAAATAGCAGCAGCTATCAAAGAACGTCTTCGTGCTCATAAACGTTAGCGTAGACAGCCTACTGTGGCCAACTTGGTAACATTTAAGAAACTGCGCTAAGGCAAGAGTTCTTATTCGCCAAAGTAAGAAGGCTTCGTGGGAGAGATATGTGTCATCTATGACGTCACATACTCCAGCTCAAGTGTGGACTAAGCTTCAACGTATTTCGGGTATCCAAGGACCATCTTCTGTACCGGGAATTTCCAATGCAGGCAGTGTCGTCACTGACACTCTCGATTGTTAACCATCTGGCTAGTCATTTTGCGGATTGTGATTTCCTCGCTCTGAAGTGGGAGGTAGAACGTCATCACCTTAGTTTTGACTCTCAAGCTTCAGAGGACTACAACATGCCCTTTACGGAGTAGGAACTCCGCAGCGCCTTAGCGCTTTGCAAGGACACCACTCCTGGACCAGACAACATCCATATCCAGATGTTGAAACACCTTAGTAATGAAAGTCTAGTATATCTCCTTCGTGTGTTCAACCAAATCTGGATAGAGGGTGATTTTCTGTCTCAGTGGCGAGAGGGCATAGTCATTCCTGTCTTCAAGCCTGACAAAGATCCTAAGTATGCAGGAAGTTACAGATCGATTTGTCTTACAAACTGTTTGTGTAAGATATTTGAGAGGATGGTACATCGCCGACTTGTGTGGTGTCTGGAGAAACAAGGACTCCTGTCCAAGTACTAATGTGGTTTTCGAGCTGCTTGCTCGACCACTGACCACTTGGTACACCTGGAGAGTTCTATCCAGGATGCATTTCTCTGCAAACAGCATTTGGTAGCTGTTTTCTTTGACTTAGAAAAGGCCTACGACACCACATGGTGATATGGTATCCTTTCAGTCCTGCATCAATGGAGATTCCGAGGTCACTTGCCGGTATTTAGTGCAAATTTTTTGTCCCTCTGTGTATTCCGTGTCCGATGACATATTCGCAATACCACGTTCAGCAAAATGGGGTTCCACAGGGATCGGTCCTTAGTGTAACTCTGTTCGCGATTGCCATAAATGGTATTGTTCTGCTGGTGGTTCAGCAGTAATACCGTCGCTCTATGTGGACGATTTTGCTCTGCACTATAGCTCGCATAATATGTTAGTCACAGAGCGACAATTACAGCAAGCTATTAGGAGAGTGGAACAGTGGGCCTTAGAATATGGCTTTCGGTTTTCCACCGCAAAGTCCTCTGTTGTCCACTTTTGTTGGCTCCGTACTCTTCATCCTTAAGCTGAGCATTATTTAGGAAATGTCGTTCTTTCCAGTTGTTGACACTTACTGATTTCTTGTGCTCCTTTTCGATAGCAAATTATCATGGGAGCCACATGTGCGGCAGTTAAAAGTGCAATGCACTAAGAAGCTGAATATCATGAAGTTTCTTAGCAGCACTAATTGGGGTGCTGACCGTATGGTGCTCCTACGATTCTATAGGGCACATATTTTATTCCGACTAGATTACGGCAGTGCAGCATATGGTTCAGCAAGACCAAGTGTCCTTGCGAAGCTGAAAATTATCCACCACAGCAGGGTTAGGTTGGCGACGGGGGCTTTTCGTACAAGCCCCATTGTCAGCCTGCTCGCTGAGTCTGGTGTGCCGCCTTTACACCTGAGGCGCCAGCAGCTCCTACTTACGTATGCTGCAAATTTGCGACAGATGCCACTTCATCCAAGCTATCCTTGCATGTTCAACAATAGCAACGGTTTGCTGTATGCTGCTTGTCCTCGAGCAACGCGGACGGTTGGGATATGCTTGGATAGCAGTTACAGATTGTTTCACGTACCTTCGGTTCCTTGCCTTGCAACTAAGTGGGGTACCTCCATGGGTAGTACAACAACCTGAAATAATCCTGGATCTGCACACTCGCCCGAAGGAAAACACGGACCCTTCGATTTATCGGAGGCTCTTCCTGTCCGTTGTTGGCCGATATCCGGATTCAGTCGTCGTCTACACGGATGGTTCAAGAACAGAAACACAGGTGGGCTGTGCATTCGTTGTCGACAATGATAGGTTTCTTTTTGCTCTCCCGGAAACCTGTAGTGTATATGCAGCAGAGCTCTATGCCATCTGTGAAGCTCTGCGTACGCATTATCCGATGTGCGCCGACACTTTCTTCTGTGTACTGACTCCTTGAGCTCGTTACAGTCTATCGATAACTTGTTTCCCTCAGCACCCTCTGCTGGCCGGGTGTTCGGATGCCGGTACCAGAATCACGTTTATGTGGCTCCCAAGCCACATGGGTGTAGAGGGAAATGAATTAGCTATAAAGCTGCCAAGGAGGCAGTTACACTGCCCCCGTTGCCTTTCAAGGTTCTAGCAAGTGATATTCACACTCAGCTGAGACATTTGATTATGTCCCATTGGGAGATGGAGTGGGAGGCCATTCCACTTCCAAATAAACTGAGGGCAATAAAACGAACAACGAAGGTATGGAGGACTTCCCTTCCTGCTTCGCGGAGGGAAGCAGTGGTATTATGTCGTCTTCGGATCGGCCACAGTATTCTGACTCACTCCCATCTATTGAAAGGAGAACCCTCTCCGGTGTGTACTTGCGGCGATCATCTTACCATGGTACACATCCTTACGGATTGTGTGGACCTGGTCGATCTGCACCGTAGTCTTAACCTCCCGAGTACAATCGCCTTTATCTTGCCAGATGACGAGCAGTCAGCAGACCTCGTCATCCGCTTTATGAGGGATAGTGGTCTGTTTTATTGTGTGTAATGATGTCCTTTGTACTAGTGTACTTGTATCAATTGCGCTTTTATCCTACTGACTTCATTTTAGTTTGTGTAGCGTATTTTAATGTGTTATTTTAACATCTAACGTAATATATATCTACTATCAGGCAATGCCTTACTCCTTTGTCTCCAATATTTTCTCTTATTTTATTAGAAAATAAGGCATTGCGAATTAGATCCACTGATTGTTTTAATCTCATACTCATTTTTCTTCATCACCATTTTTTTTAAAACTCTTGTCAGTGGATACGTTTTAAAATTTCAACTTTATATGTCATATCATCCATCTTGTTCCATTAGGAGCCGATGACCTTCGATTTTAGGCCCCTTAAAACATCAAGCATCATCATTTCCATTGTTAACAGCAATAATAAAGTCCTGCAGGTTGTTTTATCTCGTTTCAAATATTACAAGAATGCTCAGTGTCGTATCTCTTAGGTAGTACAGAGAGAATAATTGAAGAGTTCAGACTTCTGCCCGCATGCCGTGGGAATTCCCAAGCGAGCGCCATATGGCTTGTGTCAACACTGGTGAGATAAGAAGTGCTCACTGCCAGTGCACAGTTGTTTAGCACTCTGTCCCTTAGTTCGCTAGAAACGATTGGACTTTTAAGGTGTGTTGTGAGGTTATTATCACGATGGTTAAATACACTATAGAGCAAAGAATATTTTTGGTCGAGTGTTATTTGCACAAAGAGAAGAAACCAGTTAAAAGGTGCCTTCAAAAATTCCATAGACTATTTCCCGGTGCAACAGTACCATCAAAACATCACGTGCATCAACTCGTTTACAAGTGGCGGAGTACTGGTTCCCTAATCAATAAGAAAAAGAAGTGAAGGAGAACAGCTCTCACACGGGAGAGGTTAGAAGATATATAGGCAAGACTCCAGGTCTGTCCACATAAGTCGCTTCGGAGAGTAGCTCAGGAAAGTGGTATTTCACCTTCTTCAGCGCGTAATGCAACAAAATTGATACATTTACAATCTTACCGGACTCATTCAGTCCATAACATACTGCCTACAGATTTCAATACAAGAATACAATTTTGCAATTAGCTAATGAATAGTGTTCACAACGATATTGTGGATCCGAACTTTCTTTTTATGGGCGACGAAACCTGGTTTCCTTTGAGTGGATATGTCAATTCACAGAACAGTAGAATCTGGGATACAGACAACCGGCACATTTTACAGCCAAGACCTCTGCACGATGTGAAGGTGGGTGTGTGGTGTGCTTGTGCTATCAGTGCCCGACGAATTATCGGTCCGATATTTTTTCAGGACATGGTTACTTCCAACCATTATATTCACAACATTCTGGAACCATTTTTTGCTGAACTGACTGAAGAAGAGGAAAGGTATGGCTATTTCCAGCAGGATAGTGCAACGGCCTGTACGGCGCGTAGCTCTATGCAACGGTTACGGGAAGTGTTCGAAGATGATCAGATCATCAGTAAAGGCTTATGGCCCCCACATTCGCCTGATATAAGCACATGTAATTTTTATCTATGGGGAAATCTTAAAGGAAAAGTTTACAGGAATAATCCTCGAACTGCAGAAGAATTAAAAATTGAAATTAGGAACATTGTGCGTTCTGTCGGTGTCCATGAACTACAAAGTGTGTTTTGAAATCTCATTACAAGATGTGAAGCTTGCATTGCAGCTGCAGGAGATCACTTTCAGTATCGTCCGTAAATACTGGTGAGTTCAGTTTAATTTCCTAGTTGATTTATTTATTTGTTTATTCATTTACTTATTTGTGCAGAGCATCTATGTAGCCGGTGAGTTCAGATTCGTTTAGTTTCTATAGGTATAATCATGTCGCTTCTTTGAGCCAACTATGCCTGCTTGTCATTGCGGGCACTGCGCTTGCTGTCTCTGCTTCCCAGTGCGCCTAATCCTTGGCACTCCGTTCAGAACTTTTAAATTAATCACCCTGTATTTATTTCACACACAATAATATACTCAACAATAAGAGCTATAGCATGATATACTGTAACTTTAACAGAATTTGAAGTAGGTAATAATAATGTAAAAACAGAAAAGTATGCAATGTAGTACAGAACTAAATAAAAAATACAGAATGAACTCTTCATCTTTCCTTTTATTTTCCTAAGTCCAGATTTTCGAAGCATTCATGAAAAATCATTCTTCCCTGCTCCAGGCAGAAATATTTCTTACACTTCTTGCAGCTGTGGCTTGTCATTCTAGTGATCCTCTTTGGTTTAGCGAGCTTGCAAGTGTCACATCATTTCTTTTCAGCAAGTGGAGGAAGGGTAATTCCAGAGGTTATTGCTTCTTTGTCTTGCTCTGCAGGTCGGTACTTTTCAAGTTGGAAACGCAGTGTAGAATGGAGACCTGTTGGATTCATGCTCCTTTGCCTAATCTCTTCTGACACCAACTGCTTACATAGTGTTCTCAGAAACAGTCTTCTCCTACTGACATTCATTCCGTTCCCAATAGCTACTACTTGAGCGTTTATGCCAGCTGCATTCAACATAGCAAAGAAAATAACTTGTAGCCAACGTGTAGTATTTTGAGCTACGTTGTAACTCCCACACATTTTACCCACGACATCTACTCCACCCTTCGTCCCGTTGTAGGATGTCATAATTATAGGTTTGGCATTTTCTCCAGTTTCATCATCAGTCGAGTCGTCATCTAATTGATGACTGGAAACAAGCAGGACAATTCTGTTTTTCTTAGGAACATAGGAGACTAAAGTGGCATGTTCATTGAAACCAAACATTGATGACTTTACTGCCCTTTGTTTCACATTCGTAAGCTCAGCTGGCAGACATCTTTTATTCTTTCTGATTGTGCTGACATAAGATAATCTCTTCTTCTTCAAGTCAACTATCAAGTCAAAGTCTGTGAACCAATTATCCGCCGTAATATTACGACCTGTTATAGATGGTTTATTACTGATAGGAAACAGCCCCTCTGGCTGTTTCCCTGGGTAAATTTCCAAATTATGACAATAGAAAGTTTTTGCATCCACTAGGATGTATATTTTTATCCCGTATTTGGCTGGTTTTGATGTGATGTACTGCTTAAACTGGCATCTTCCACGAAAGGCTTCTAGGTTTTCATCTATTGTTACGAACGCCCCAAGGGAATAATTCTTCTTCCAGTTGCCAACTAATGATTGAAATACTTCCCGGATAGCTGCCAAGTTGTCTAATTTCTTACGCTCCTCTCTTGTAACCCTGTCGTCAAAACGAAAGCAATGAAGCAAAAATTTAAAACTCCTCACATTCATAACAAGACGGAATTTTTCCACTCCATTGCCTTCCGTGCCCCACAAGTCCTCCAGCATTATTTTGTTTGCATGTAAAGTAGCAGCCAAATATAAAAGTCCTAAGAATGCCTTTATGTCAATAATATCAGTCACTTTCGCATCTCTTTTCCTTTGAAAATATCTTTTACTTGTTCTGTATACTGATTTGTATACCAAACGACATTGTGTGACATTTTGTCAGTTATAAACAATTTCCAACACTCACCTTCATCTTTTACGTGGCGTTCATCCACCAATAACTCCTGACAGTTTGGTGAGCAAATTATGTGGGGGTGTTTTCTTCCTATGATTAGATTCAGGGTGCTTACCCCATTTTGTTTTTCCATCCTTCCCTGCATAAAACAGGATATCCCTGAGAAGAGGTTCATCTCCCGCTCCACTTTCCTCAGTATCGGAGTTATCTTCTCTGCTCTCAGCCGGAATATCTTCAGCATCATTGTCCTCGTCATTCTGTTGTTCTTCGTCAAAATTATCATCAGCAAGTAAACTGTGCATTAATTTCATACCACTAGGATTGTTTATATCGAAAAACTGACGGTTACCGGCCATACTAAAAACACAGAAGTTTTAGGTTGCATGGAATCCGGTAGCTGCCAACATTCAGTATCCCAACACTGATGTTATCAACAATGACAACTTCTCAACTGTATTGTAAGACATTAGGAGCTATGAAGATACTGTGAGTGCAGGTTCACCAGATGCATGCGCTGTGAAGTAGGGTGCGAAAAATTAGCGCTGGCGCCTTCTGGGTACGGCACGACCAACGAAGGGTTAAGACTTCATTTCCTAATCTAATATTTCCTGCATCACCTGACTTTGTTCGACTGTGCTCCATTATTTTTGTTTTGGACTTATTTACTTTCTTCTTGTACTCCTTCCCCATGACTATGTCCATACCATTCACTAATTCCACAAGATCTTTTGCAGAGTCAGATAAAATAACAATATCATCGGCAAATCTGAGGGATTTGATTTACTCTCCTTGGATTGTGATTCCCTTTCCAAATTCCTCTGATTTCCTGTATTGCTTGTTCTATGTAAACATTGAAAAGGAGAGGGGGACACATACGCCCTTGCCTCACTTCTTTCTGGATTGCTACCTCGTTTTTATAAACCCTTGATTCTTATTACTGCAGACTGATTTTTGTACGGTTTATAGATAGTTCTTCTTTCTCGGTATCTGGTCCCGATCACCTTAAGAATCTCAAATAGCTTGATCCAATCAACATTATTGTAAGCCTTTTCTAGATCTAAACTGCCATGTACGTGGGCTTGTCTTCCTTAATTCGGTCCTCTAAGATCAGGATTAGTTCATGTGTTCTTACATTTCTTCTAAAGCAAAATTGAATCTTCTCCCAACTCTGGTACAGTTTGTCTTTCCATTCTTCTGTAATTAATACATGTTAAAACTTTGTAGGTGGCTATGCGGTTAGGGGCGCACAGCTGTGAGCTTACATTCGGGAGATCGTGGATTCGAACCCCACTGTCGGCAGCCCTGAAGATGGTTTTCCATGGTTTCCCACTTTTTCACCAGACAAATGCTGGGGCTGTACCTTAATTAAGGCCACAGTTGCTTTCTTCTTTCCCACTCCTAGCCCTTTCCTATCCCACCGTCACCACAAAAACCATCTGTGTCGGTGTGATGTAATGCAAAATTGTATTTTAAAAAAATGATATACCCAAGAAGTGTGATAGGAAAGACAAAGAAAGATAGATTGAGAAATGAAGATGTGAAAAAAGTCAGAATGGAACACCTAAATGAGAGAATTAATTGGGAGTAAACTAAGATGGTTTGGACATTAAAGAGGATGGAAGAGAAAAGAATACCAAAACAGATGATGGAGTCTGAGGGAAAGAGAGCAAGAGGGGTACCTAGGCCTGGCACAAAGTCAGCGTTCCAAAACATCCCAAAGGTGTTCTATAGGATTCAGGTCGGGATTTTGTGCAGGCCAGTCCATTACAGGGATGTTATTGTCGTGTAACCACTCTGCCACCGGCCGTGCATTATGAACAGGTGCTCGATCTTGTTGAAAGATGCAGTCGCCATCCCCAAAGTGCTCTTCAACAGTGGGAAGCAAGAAGGTGCTTAAAACATCAAGGTAGGCCTGTGCTGTGATAGTGCCACGCAAAACAACAAGGGGTGCAAGCCCTCTCCACGAAAAGCACAACCATACCATAACACTACCGCCTCCGAATTTTACTGTTGGCACTACACACACTGGCAGATGACGTTCACCAGGCATTCGCCATACCCACATCCTGCCATCAGATCGCCACATTGTGTACCGTGATTCGTCACTCCACGCAACATTTTTTCACTGTTCAATCATCCAATGTTTGCGCTCCTTACACCAAGCGAGGCGTCGTCTGGCATTGACCTGCGTGATGTGTGGCTTATGGGCAGCCGCTCGACCATAAAATCCAAGTTTTCTCACCTCCCGCCAAACTGTCTTAGTACTTGGAGTGGATCCTGATGCAGTTTGGAATTCCTGTGTGATGGTCTGGATAGATGCCTGCCTATTACACTTGACGACCCTTTTCAACTGTCGGCGGTCTTTGTCAGTCAATAGACAAGGTCGGCCTGTACGCTTTTGTGCTGTGCGTGTCTCTTCACGTTTACACTTCACTATCACATCAGAAACAGTGGACCTAGGGATGTTTAGGAGTGTGGAAATCTCGCGTACAGACTTCTGACACAAGTGACACCCAATCACCTGACCACGTTCGAAGTCCGTGAGTTCCGCGGAGCGCCCCATTCTGCTTTCTGACGATGGCTAATGACTACTAAGGTCGCTGATATGGAGTACCTGGCAGTAGGTGGCAGCACAATGCACCTAAGATGAAAAACATGTTTTTGGGGGTGTCCGGATACTTTTGATCACATAGTGTAGGTATGTATATATATCTATGAAGACAGGTGGTTATTAAAATATATTCAATTTATACTATTTAAAAATTATGATCTGGAATTTAAAAAAAAATAGTGCACACATAAAGAATGTTAAAGAGTATGTTAGGTCAAATAGCTTTGAATTCTACATGCCAAGCAGAAGGCAAGACATACCGAACACACCCACTATTATTAGCTAGAAACCAAGGGATGATTTGGATGTGGTATCTGTGGCTAGTGAGGAAAGTTGATCCATTATATATCTTATTCCAATTTAATTGTGAACTCAGTTCAGTACGGAACATTATGAAATTCTTATATTTAAAAAGTATAACTGTGTCATTTTAAAATAAATGTTTTTAACAAGACATAGTGATTCTACCATATCTGACATCAGCTCCAAATACTTTGTATCCAGTTTATTTTATTTGTGACAGATCTTTATCTTGAATGATCATTTGACGAATCCTTTTGGCCGTTATTCTTGGCTTTCTAGACCGAGGCCGCTATCTCACAGACAGATTGCTCGTCAATTGTAATCACATTGGCTGAGTGGATCTCGAACCAGCTCTCAGATCCAGGTAAAAATCCATGACCTGGCCGGATATCAAACCTGGGGCCTCTGGGTCAGAGGCAGGCCTTCATTTGATTAAGTCCAATTGTCTTATCAGTTGTCATGTGAAATAAACTTTAACTAACATGTTATCTTTTGCCTGAAGAACAACATATGTGCAGCTAATAAGTTTTGTGGTACCTATCTATCAGAAATATTTCTACATATATCTGCAACAGGACAAATATGAATTGGCATTAAGAACCACTCTTATAATTCACTAGGAGCAATTAGAATTTGAGATAACCTCCATTTAATTTTTTTTAATGTATAGAAGAGAAAGGGCCGGCCCCTTGGTGTTGGGGTAGCGTGCCTGCCTCTTACCCAGAGGCCCCAGGTTCAATTCCTGGCCAGGTTAGGGATTTTTACCTGGATCTGAGGGCTGGTTCAAGGTCCACTCAGCGTACGTGATTACAATTGAGGAGCCATCTGACAGTGAAATGGCCGCCCCGGTCTAGAAAGCCAAGAATAACGGCAGAGAGGATTCATCGTGCCGACCACACAACACCTCATAATCTGCAGGCCTTCAGGCTGAGCAGCTGTCGCTTGGTAGGCCATGGCCCTTTGGGGCTGTTGTGCCATGGGGTTTGGTTTATAAGAGAAAGGACTAGATACAAATTGAATCCATGCGTCATATCCAGACACTATTATCAACTCGAAACAGTGACATCAGAACAAGCTACATATCACCAGTCCTCCAGGATCCAATAAGCAACATCACGCACCCAGGTGAAACACTGTGCCCGGTGTCATGGTGTTTACAGGGGCACTCTGTAGGTCTTCTGCTTTCATATCCCATTGATATTAAAGAATGCTGCGGACGTGCTGAATTTGTGTCTGGTACTTCCTGCACTGAATGTGAATGTGATATGAGCTAAAATGGCTTGTCTGTTAATACAGACAATTCTTTTTTTTTATTTTTTATTAGTTGCTTTACATCGCACCGACACGGATATGTCTTATGGTGACGATGGGACAGGGAAGGGCTAGGAGTGAGAAGGAAGCGGCCGTGGGCTTAATGAAGGTACAGCCCCAGCATTTGCCTGGTGTGAAAATGGGAAACCACGGAAAACCATTTTCAGGGCTGCCAACAGTTGGGTACGAACCTACTATCTCCCGAATACTGGGTACTGGCCGCACTTAAACGACTGCAGCTATCGAGCTCAGTACAGACAATTCTAGCCAGATGCTGCTAATCACCATCATTAAACATCCATGATCATCCACTGCACTGTTTACTGGGGGGTGGTAATGCCTTGCATAAGGTATTCCCAATACATACGAGGCACTGTCGATTGAGGAATGGAAAAATAATTTTTTAATGCCAAGTTTTTATCTATTTCATCACACCTTCTTAAAATATTAGTAATTTCCACCTGAATAAACAAAAACAATCATTTGTAAAAATCTGCATTTAGTTTTATATTGTTTAAGTACATTTGAAGTTTTGAGAGAATTTCATAACTCTGTGTCTCATAAATTTTTATGAATTTATACATTAACTCTTTGAAGCTTAAAGACAAACGGGTATTACAGTAATTTTCTGTACTGAAGTACAGTTAATCCTGTTTGGAGAATCTCTCTTATTCATGATGCACCACCGTATGGTGCTGGGCTTTAGATTCGTTTTTCTAACAGTCAAAACCAAAAGCCAAAAATTCAAAAAATATATCCATTAAATAAAGTGGTGTTTATTTGAGCTTGTTCTGTTAACATATAGTCTTGAAATGCCGTAAGTGCTTAACTTCCTTTCCTGCATGGAGAAGTTATTAAGGGAATGTTGAATGAGCTTAATACCTATAAACTGCTTTTTTAAATAAAAATACTAATGAACCCAAAATCAGGTTAACAGCATGTTAAGGAACCCTTAACATTGAATTTTCTATTCATTGGAAGTATTCTGTTATTCTTAATACTTATCACAAAAAATTAGAACAAAATGACTAAACAAAAGATTGAATCCACCTACACATCAGTGCTGTCTATAGGAAACGCACAATCTTTTGGTGAAAGCACACTATTGGCTATTGAAGTCACCTTTATTTATACTGTTAATCAAGAATTCAACAGTCAAGGTTAGTCATGTCCACCCACATCTGCTTGTATTGGCTTTGTATACCCATATGTATTGTGATGAAGTGAAGATGTAGAGAAAGTATCTTTGTAAAGGAGTGCTAGTATGACTCACTCTAAGCAAGGTCGCATGCTCTCCCCAACATACCTCCATATGCAAGTACTTTTATAATATTAATTGCATATTAGTTTGTATAAATCCATGTTTGTTATTGATTTTTAAAACCAGTTATTTTAACTTTTGTTTGTATAACCATATGCTGAAAAGTCAGGTAAGGTTTCATATGCAAAAGGATAGTCCTATGGGGTAAGCTATTAGGTAGTTATAAAGAAATTTAAAAAATCTACCCATTAAATGAAGTGGTGTTAATTATAGCTCAGTCTCTTAATTGACATATCCATCCTCATTTACCAGACCAATACCATTTTTAGGGCTATCATAAATCAGTCTCAGAAATTACCTTCCAGTGGTTTTATTTTTTCTTAGCCATTTTCTGAGTGATCTTTATTACAAGCATGTGTATTTCTTAATTTCTGATTTCCATTTGCATTACATATATAATGATCTTTTTCTTTTTTTGTTTGTTTCAACTCTTGCCTACTATTGGAAAAGAGATAGCAACAAATCGTACTAATTTAATAAGAATATAGCATCTACCTGTGTAGCTTTTTTGTTGTGATTTTCAAAGGGTTGATAGTATACACACTGTGGAAATAATATTCATTATTTTTTAAAAAAGTTTCAGTCTATCAGTTGATTTGGATTGAATAAACACGAAAACCACTGCACTGTTGAACCGATTTCAGCTACTGGGAGGATGCAGTGATTGATTAGCTGAGGTGGCAATATACTGTGCATCAAACCTCTTTTTGTCTTTTTTCAAAAAATGTCTTCTTTCATAGCTCTTAACATTTTTAAACATTAAACATTAGAATGAATTAAACGATAAATAAAAGAATTTTAGAATATATGAAAAAAGAAGATTAGTATTAAAAACAACAGAGTAAAAATAATTTCAACATTACATTAAATAAAATGACTTAATGGAGATTCAAACCTGTGTACCTACATTACAGAGCAATCATCTTGAACACTATCTAACTAGAATGCTTCTATGAATGCCAGATTAAAAGACAGCTAATAACTGGTATTTGAAAACGGAAATGTTGTAAATTTTGAAAATGAAAGCCCATTTGAGAAAATTTCCAAATAATTTAGTTATTGGTCTGTACCCATGCAGGTTAGACTCGCTAAAGCTCTACAAAATTAGTGTCTGCCACACCCATGGAGGCATGTAATTTATTTGTAGAAATATTACAATTGTTACTACACTAGACTCCCCTTGTGAGACTAATCTACTTTAGCAGCCTAGGTAATATGCATAATGTACAGTTGCAGAGAAAAGAATGAGTGCATGGTATTGTATGTTCCTTGGATTTAATACTTTATCAGACTTAATTTATTTACTATTGAAATAGAATTCACCTCCCATGTAGATACAAACCCTGTGGATATCCCCAACAAATACACCTATAGGTTTAATTGTTCTAGAGAAAGTTTACCTGTGAGGAACTTGCACAATACCAAACGATCATTCTGAGTGACTGTACGATTTGCCATGACTCCTCTACAACTTGATAATCAATAATGGGGATTGCTATAATCACAGAACAATAATTTAATAAAAGATATACTTCTGTATGGTTGATTATGAATGCTTTATAATACCATCTATTAGTATTGACAATTTACAGTACTCATCTTAAATCTGAAATAATAAATATTTAAACTCTCCTTGTTTCAAACAAGAAATATATAATACAACAAGTGAGGCAGTCCCTAACTTACCCTACAATACCAGTACCGAGACTCCTTTTCAAGCTGCTCAATGTACTCTTCTTGCTGTTCAGTGAAAGCCATAAGCTCTGAAGGTAGCTGTTACTGTCACTTTTGACACCATCACCCAGTTCTGGTACTGCAGGGACACAGCCTGCTACCTCTATGAGCGAGCGAAGGAAGAGAGTCTGTGTACACGGCTCATTTAGAACTAAAGTATGGCCCCCGATAAGACACTTGACGAGATCCTTCACTAAGAACACCTGATGCATCAGTTTCATCTCCACTGTCATCAGGTCTCATCATATGAACCTAAATAAAGAGGAAAAAAATAAAATCAACGGAAATTTATAAACAATCACCCTTAAAATACACAACTATAGATCCTGGATATGCCACATTACCGTCCATTTTGAATTACTTCAGAATCCTATCTAAAAGCAAAGTACCTGACCTCTTGTATGGGAGTGTGACTTAGGCTACAGTGACCAGCAATCCCATTTTTAATGGGACTGTCCCTCTTTTTTTTTCATTTTTTTTTTTTTTTCATTGTGTACCATGTTGTCCCACCAAACTTTTAATGTCCCGTTTTTCTCTACTTGGCAATAACCTGATCTTTATTTCCTTCCTCCTGTTTTGTGTTTTGATTAGTTTTTGTGTCATTTTTGTGTAATTCATTGTTGTACCTTTCTTTCTGAGGTCTAGCCGGGACTCGAATGTTTAAAGGAACACAATTGTGAAAATTAAAAAAATGATGATACCTGGTTTCCACTAGCTCTCTCATTTCAGGTGGCTACCACCAGGGCTAGCTTTAACACTTGGCATGGCAAGCTTGCTCCATTGTGGTCTGTTGTTCGTTTTGTTCTAGACATGTGTGCTTATTAATATGGGCAAAAGAAAGTGTACTTTCTCCAAAACGCTGAAAGAAGAGCTTCCGTTTTTGAAGGAAAACACATCATCTGCGCAGGTGGAATGTACTTAATGTCGTTTAGTCTTTTCCATTGAACATGGAGGTCATGCCAATATTACACAGCACATTAAGAAGAAGACGCACATGGCAGTTTCTGCAAGAACTTCCAGTAGCATAACTTCCTTTGTAAGTACAAATGGACTACAAACTCAGGAAGATCAATGTATCGCTGCTGAAGATGACTGTTTGCCTTTCACACTGCGAAACACAACCATTCTTTCTGTTCAATGGACTGCACAGCTCTTATCATCAGAAAATTATTTGAGAAGACTACTGAGTGAGTTGTTCATGTGGTTAGGGGCGCGCAGATGTGAGCTTCATTCGGGAGATAGTGGGTTTGAACCCCAATGTTGGCAGCCTTGAAGGTGGTTTTTCATGGTTTCCCATTTTCACACCAGGCTGTACTTTAATTAAGGAGATGGCTGCTTCCTTCCTGCTCCTAGACTTCTCCTACACCATTGATGCTATAAGATCTATCTGTCAGTGCAACGTAAAACCAATTGTTTAAAAAAAAAAAAAGAAAAAGAGAGAGATTAAATTCACATGTTACAGGACAAAGTAAGAGTCAATTTTAGTGAACATTTTATTGCTGTACAAAATGCATGAAATCCAATCAGAACTTAAATATGCTAAGTATGTGTCTGAGATGATTGATGCATGAAATCACAAAAATTTAAAATTAGTGCGATTCTAGTTAGGCATTTCACTCCTACAAAAGGTGTTCAGTGCATATTAATTTGTTTTCAGAACTTTGGTGGAGAAACAGCAGAATTATTAGCTACTTATGTTCTGGAAGTTTGGTTTGGGAAGAATTGAGAGAAAGAAGAAAAGCTGCTCAACTAAGTGGTATGTTCCGAGCTGTCAGCAGAGAGATGGCGTGGAATGACATTAGTAGATGAATAAGTTTGAGTGGCGTTTATAAAAGTAGGAAAGATCACAATATGAAGATAAAGTTTGAATTCAAGAGGACAAACTGGGGCAAATATTCATTTATAGGAAGGGGAGTTAGGGACTTACCAAGGGAGACGTTCAATAAATTTCTAATTTCTTTGAAATCATTTAAGAAAAGGCTAGGAAAACAACAGATAGGGAATCTGCCACCTGGACGACTGCTCTAAATGCAGATCAGTATTGATTGATTGATTGATTGATTGATTGATTGATTGATTGATTGATTGATTGAAAGCCAACTGAAAATGTTTTCAAGTTCAACCCAAAATTTGGAAAAGAAAAACAAGATTTCAGCCACTGAAGTAACTGAAGAATTAGAGTTGCTTAAAGACAAAAGTCAATACTGGTAACAGGAAATGCAGTAAGAATCAAAGTTAAGTTGTTTCTTCTATTTTAATTTAGAAAACAAAAATCTTTTCACCCAGTCAAAATATGAAAATATTATCAGTTTATTTTTTGACACTTTAAGTTATATAGAAAAGTGTGTTTCACCATATCAGCCCCTGATATTTCATCGGATAACATTGACAAATTAGGTATCTTGGGATGAGGTTTTAAAAAGTCCAAAAATCAAGTAGATGAAGATACATGATTTCATGAGATAGGACATGAACAATATTGTATCCAGAAAATTTGAAGAATGGAGAAACATTAATGTGGAAATTGATACGAAATGGTGTAATGTCTTCCACATATCTTTTAAAAAAAGTAAAAATATGGAGGTAGTTGTGATCTTTGCTCAAATGATGATGTGGAAAGAGTCTCTTCAATTATGAAGTCCCTTTGGATTAATGAAGAAAAAACATAAAAAACATTTTACTACTGAAACTATTCAAGAAATTTTAAGTGCTAAGAGTCATTTTCAAGACCTTAGCTGTAGAGGTTCTACAAACTGCTATTAAATAATTCAAAACTCTTGCAAAATATCAGGTCTTCTGAGAAGTACAAAGTTCATGGTGAAGTTCCTGATTTAGAAGCCACAAGTTCATGTTCAGCAGACTGTTGATGTCTACAGTTTACTTGTTAGGAATTATTCAATCTACTTTTTTATATTTTAAATTATGGCCCATTTCTTGAAAAACTTCATTATGATCCATTGTCATGATGAGTGTGTTTTTAAGTAGGTTATTAACATATACCTCTTTATATGTGTCAATATTAGTTTTTATTTATCTCAGGTAACTCAGTTACTAGTATCCTGTTTTGTCGTCACCCTAATAAAGGGAGTATATTTTAAGACTACATACCAGAGTACCAAGGCATAGGGGCACAGAGAAGTGGTGAAAGCGAGCGCATTGCCTGCAATGACGAGCGGATCGGACGTAGTTGTCTCAAAGAAGCGGCATGATTACGCCTGTAGAAACTTTGAGATTTCCCCCATAGATAAAAGTTGCATGTGCTTAAATCAGGTAAACAAGGGGTACATAAGCCTTTACTGATGATCTGATCATCATCGAAAACTTACTGCATCTGTCGCATAGAGTTACGCGCTGTATGGGCCATCGTATCATCCTGCTGGAAATAGCCGTAATTCGTTTTCTTCTTCAGTCAGTTCAGCAAAACAAAGTTCGAGAATGTTATAGTCGGAAATAATCGTGTTCTGGAAAAATATCGGATCAATAATTCGTCGGGCACTATACACTCGCTTTCACATCGTGCAGATGCAGAGGTATCGGCTGTAAAATGTGCGGGTTCTCTGTATCCCACGTCCTATTGTTTGTGAACTGACATATCACTGAAATGAAATCATGCTTCGTCACTCATAAAAAGAAAGTTTGAATTCGAATCCACGATACCACTGTGGACACTATTCATTAAACAAAAACCCCATGGCACTACAGTCCTGACGGGCTATGGCCTATCAAGCGATCGCTGCTTAGTCCGAAGTCCTGCAGATTATGAGGTGACGCATGGCCTGTGCGACAAATTTTCTCAAACATTATTCTTGATTTTCTAGACAGGGATTGCCATCTTATCGTCAGATAGCTCCTCAATTGTACTCAAGCATGAGTAGACCCCGAACCAGCGCGAATCCACAGGGGGAGGGGAAATGGTGAAAGTCTTCCCCCCAAACAGTCAAATGAAAATAGAAAAATGTTAAAATTATAGACTTTTAAAGAATAAAAGAGACCATCAGTGTCTAGGGTGATATGATAATACAGTATAAAAGTAATCACCAGTGGCGAAGCTATTAGTTAATGAATGGGTAGGCAGGAAATCTTACCTTAAAATTTCTTGTAGGATAGTTTCAAACGTCGAGTTTTCTTATTTGAAAAATGGTCAATATGTTCATAGTATTATGCAAGTGTGTTTTGAGTACTTATACTCCTTTCAGAAGAAGCCGTGGTCACAGGAAATGCTAATATTAAACAAATCAATTTTGACACTTCCACAAACACTCGTTCAATGTCATTGAGGACAATATAATGTGAAGTTTTTGAGGGGACAAAGTTTTTCTATATCGGAATAAATGTTTATCAATTCATTTTCCAATCCTTCTCTATTAAAAAAAGGTATATGTTTATAAAAATGTTCAGTTTAATAGCAGGGAAGCTTTCTTTGTAAACTACATCGTATGAAGTGAGTTGGATCCAACAACTCAACAAACTGGATTTTCATAAGTAAGGTGTCAAGGAATTCATATGTTAAAATTTTGAGCGTTTGGAATGTCCCATCATCTACGTTTATTTCACTATTTATTTTACGACATTTTTCTATGCAAGAGGATACCGCGTTTACTGACTGCATGTCCTCGAGGATACCAGTTGTTTATCCTAATATCAGTATTGAACAGAATTACGTCAGATGTGGTTTTATGTTGCAGCAGAATAATGTATAAAAAAAATTCTCGATAGAGACAGAGCAAATAAATGAATTGGGCCTTCTTGAGTATGTTAAGCAACCCCACAGCAGAATTTTACGACTCACCGTCCCAGCCCTCATCATTCTGTGTAATGCCTTGAAAAACCTGTTATAGATCATCATAGTGTAAACATATTCTATGGACTGCTCTGGAATAAAAGGTCCACGGGTAGTGCATGCTTGTGGAAGTATGAATACTTTGGATATCAGAAGATGAGCTCTCTTTGAGGATCTACTAAAAATGAAACGCTGTCAGATTATGAATGAAGAGCTTGACTAATTTTATTGTTTGGAACTGGAGAAGAACAAGGTTATCAATCAAAACATCATAAAAGCCTACGCATCTTTCTGTGGGACCTTGTTTTGAGCAGAACTGGAATATTACACTAACTTGAGATCTGTTTGATACATCTAAGGTCTCATCTGCCTGAATACCAATGGAATCTCAGGAATCCAACTCTGCTTTCATTGTCTTCTGAATTATGGCAGTTACAGACTCAATTCATTCTGTATTTCGCTTGATGTGCCTTTAAAGCCCGATGTGGACTGGAGATGATCTTGAATGAACTGTTCCTGGTTTGAAAGAAGATCTAACAACTGAAGATAATTGCCCCTGTTGATTGAGTCTTTTCCTTCAAAATGACCTGGAAATCCAAGCTTCTGCTGCCCAAGAAAAAACTATATCAATGTCTCTTAATAACAAGCCTATTTTGTTTCACAACTTTTTTGTGTTTAATGGCTTGCATTCTTGCAGCTTCTCATAAAGAATGTTCTATCGCCTCACGCCCCAGTAAACGGAATCTCTCTCATTCTAAATATGTTTATTTGAATTTTGTTGCTTATCCGCTTTCCTAAGGAAGATTTTTGTAAAAATTACCCTATTTAAAGTCCATTCCTTTTCACCACAAAATTAAGAAAAAAAAACTTCTTGCTTTTGGAACAGGGTGTTAACCATGATTATCGTGTATACCAAGGAAATTGAAATTTTCGTGCTATTTCATTGTCAAAATACTTAATATCTGAATCAGGTATACATCTTTCGTTTTTGGCTTCAAACTCCTCTTCGTAATTCCAAGAAGAGAATGGTTTACATTGTAAAGAGGTTAAAAGATTAGTAAAGTTCCCGAAGCTACTTCTCATTATTTCAACGCGAGTTTCCACCATATGATGTCGGTCTTCTTTTACACAACTAACAGAAACTCAAAAGAATATAGCATGCGCACTTACACAACTATTAACAATGTGATATTTCATTGTCGTCTTCACATTGGAGTTTCTGCACACTGAAATGGCAGAAGAGGCATGCCTCAGTGGGCCAATGATCTTGCGGAGAAAGGGGCGCGGGTGGTAACCTAACTTTCCTCCACCACCCCGCTCCCACTCCCAAACTGGCAGAATGCAAACAAAACAAAAAGTCCTGGGTGAGTCAAGTAACGTCCTGCCTCCCAGTCAGAACAAGTAGTCCGCTGTTACCATCTAGCGGGCGATCAGCAAAGCACATAGTCTGCTGTCACGATGTAGCATACGTTAGCATAATAACTACAGCAGATAAATTTGTTATGATATTTGTATAATGTAACCGTATTTCTTAGGGTAGGCATTGCCTCAAAGGACTCCAAGTAGTTTCGCCACTGGTAATCACTGTGAACTGTAATTAATGTACAATTTTCTTAGCAACATGACAGGATGACATTTGGATAGCAACATCTCTCTATTCGTCCTTCCCTTGCGACGGCCCTGTGGTATTTCTTGTTTCAGGGAAGTGTACTGACTTCTTACTAAAGTGACCATGAATTTCAGTGCATGCGAGATAATTTTTGCTATGTGCTTAACGTTGCACTAACAACTGCAATTTTTTGTCAACGATGGGAAAGTAGAGGACCCATACTGGAAAGGTAATAACAGTGGCCTTAATTAAGATACATGGTATGAAAATGGGAAATAATAAAAAAAACATTTTAGGAGTGCCATGAGCATGTGAGGGGTATAAAATTATTGATCCCATGCTATATAGTCACAAGATTAAGAATCTCACAAAACTGCAAACTTGTCTGCTTTTATTACTATTTATTTCGATTATGATATTTTATTTCTTATTTTCTTATGCTTGAGATGCTAAATGGCTAATACAGCTCAAGATTTAGAGTATAATGTAGATTAAAATTTGAATTTCTCTGTGTTTTGTAAATGCAAAAGTTTTAAGGGTGCTGTCAAAAACTATTTATACGTCTTGAAGGAATCCAAAACATTTTCGTAGGTTTTCACTTTGGAAGACAATTCTTATTAACCTTTGAATATGCGAGGGCTGTAAATAAAGTAGTAGCAACGTAGTCCAGACACTCGCAGGGCATCGGGCATGCACCAATAGGATATGGGAGTGGTCAGGTGGTGCTAATATTGATGTGTAGTGTACATTTGATGGGCATCCAGTTGGATTGTTTTTGCTAAGTGGCGTTGAGGTGATCAGTGTCGATTTCATCACTCTAAATCATGTTTCCAAAAGGTGTCAGCTTTTGTGGATTAAAAACGAGGTTGCCCGTGGCAAAAATGCATCAGAATGGTATATCGACGATTATGTGAAGCCTGTGGTGAAAATGCATTACCGTATAGGACTGTTGCACGATGAGTCAAGGCGTTTTACGCGGATCGCAATGAGACTGTGGGTTTGCACCGCACACCCTCCGTACTCACAAGAAATGATTCCTTGCGACTTCGACCTGTTCCCGAAGTTGAAGGAACCCCTGCAAGGCCACCGATTTCCTGACGTGGCATCTGTACTCCGTGCAGTAGGGTGCTCCGGCGCTGTCATCAACAAAGAATGCCTTGCCAACGACTTCCCGATAATTGGCAAAAGTA
This sequence comes from Anabrus simplex, assembly GCF_040414725.1. Classification (NCBI taxonomy): domain Eukaryota; kingdom Metazoa; phylum Arthropoda; class Insecta; order Orthoptera; family Tettigoniidae; genus Anabrus; species Anabrus simplex. The sequence continues at coordinate 129,726,796 of NC_090271.1, read as the reverse complement.
ATAGACTTTGCAAGTGACTACACTGAAGGAATGTAATGCAATCGTACTTGTTAGTTAATTAAATATTGCTTTCTAATATTGCCATTACTTTATTTACAGCCCTTGTATAATTATTGTTTTATAGGCTCACTATCAGTAGCAATTCCGCTTAATAGTGTTGAAGATCGAACTAGGGCTACTTTGTATCGCCTAAGTAAGGTGTTAATTTAATTATGAGGTGTGATTTGATTTTTCAAATTTCACTATTTATTTTCATTACACTCTGGTGGCCCTTCATTTCTTTTTTTTTCTTTCTGTTATTTGCTTTACATTGCACCGACACAGATAGGTCTTATGGCGACGATGGGATAGGAAAGGCCTTAGAAAGTGGAAGGAAGCGGCCGTGGCGTTAATTAAGGTACAGTCCCGGCATTTGCCTGGTGTGAAAATGGGAAACCACGGAAAACTATCTTCAGGGCTGCCGACATTGGGACTCGAACCCACTATCTCCCGATTACTGGATACTGGCCGCACTTAAGCGACTGCAGCTATCGAGCTCGGTCCGTGTTAATTTGTTCAATGAAATCACAAAACAAATTGTCCTTGACAGCGTCCACTGTTCGTTTGGTGACAGATTTGAGCTCCAAATAGAGGACCAGTTCCATGTCAGTTCTTGTTGGTGATCATCCTGGATCACTGTGCACTGGACATCGTCATCCCACCACCGGACCTGTTTGTCCACGAAACGCTTTTCTGCTTGTGTCAGTCTTACTATGTCTTCCGCACTCGATCGAATTCGTGCCGCGGATTCGCCCTCAGCATGCTCCGACGAGGCAGACATCCACTAGGTGCCTAGGACGGAGGGTTCGTCGTCGGAGATGACGTCCCAGTGGGCTGACCTCTGGCGAAGCTCCTGAATCGGATACAGACTGGAGACCTCTAGTAGATCGTCGTAGCCGGCATCTTCTTCTGAGTTGAAATGGTCCAGTATTCACGAAGAGTCACTCCAAGAACTGGAGCGGGTGCGAAGGCGACTTGCCACCCCGCAGTCCGACCAGGGGACGCTACGCACCCTGTGGTATGGTCGAGGCATTCTACTGCTGCATAATAATGTGACCACAAGACACAAGATGGCGGATGCAATTCAGTGTGTGCGTGGCTTGTGCAACGAAAACATATAATCAGAAGTTGAAAATTAAATGTCGTATGGCTTTTAGAGCCGGCATGTGTCCGAGGACTTCGGCTCGCCAGGTGCAGGTCTTTTGATTTGAATCCCGTAGGCGACCTGCGCGTCGTGATGAGGATGGAATGATGATGAAGACAACACAAACTCCAGTCCCCGTGCCAGGGGAATTAACCAATTGTGGTTAAAATTCCCGACCCTGCCGGAAATCTAACCCGAGGCCCTTGTGGCCAAAGGCCAGTAGCCTACGCTAACCATTTAGCCATGGAGCCGGACAACTCAGAAGATGACTACATAATATGTGACGGAAAGTATAGTAGAAGGCATCATGGAGTGTGTGTAAAAGTCAGTGGGAAAGATTTCAAGAAACTTATTGATGATAAGGCGAAAAAATGGTACTGTGGTAGGTGTGACGATACGGTATGTCTTAGTAATGAGACTGAGTGTGTGTCTAACGTTAGTGATATAGATCACGTGATCAGAGATATTCATAAAAGACTTTCAAAACTTGAGGCTATAAAATCGGAGCAGGGTAGATTCAAAAGGCAGTGTCATTTTGTGCGGACTCGGTCGACAAGGTAAAAGATTCTCTGCGTAAAATTACAGAAGACTTCAAGATGGCGATGTCCGAAATCGCAATGTTAAAATACAAGGTAAATGATCTAGAGAAAAACGTGAATAACACAAGCAGAGGTGATAAAACTAAAGACAGAAAACCAGTCGTTGCAACAATATGTTCGAAGAAGAAATCCACAGCCTGCCTCAAATTCAGAATGAAAATCAACTTTCAATAGTGAAGTGCCTTGGTAAATCACTCGATGTCGAGGTGGCCGATTGTGATATCGATGCATGTCATAGACTACCCTCCAGAAAGTAGAGGTGGGATAAACTGTTATTATCCAATACCATGCTCCAACTTTCCAGTTCCACTGAGATAACATGTTCCAGAAACATGTTATAAAAACATGTTCCAAAACTAGCAAAGCCAAATGTTACTTAACGAAGTTTTTACTAAAAGGTGCCAGATTTCTTGACGGGTGAGTGATACAGCGCTATCAGTGGAAGGGGCTGTCTCTGACCACACAGCCACGTGTAGTGTAGTATACTACACCGACAGGTGAATGAATTGGGTGTGAAAATAATCGGAAACACCTCCAGTGGTTGACACAGGCACTGAACGAATTTTGCGTATTAATCCTTTCAAATGAAGCAAATCATTTAGAGTTCTAGAGCCTATCTTATACTCCCTCCATTGCGAAACCACAGTATCACCATCCAACCCAAACAACTCAGCTGCTTTATATACATCACAGTTGCCATACAAACCACTCGTATCACTACTACTTTCTTTGTCAAACACTGCAAAGCACTTCAGTACTTCACTTGAAGGAAATCATCTTTCTACTTCATCTACTAAATCCTGAATTTTTTTGTTCTCTTACTCTGTCAAACTCTCTCTTTTCAACCTCCTCAGAATCGCATTTGCAATATGTTAAACACTTTTCCTTGGAAAGAGTCAAATAAACATCGTCTTTCACGCGCATTTCTTTAAGGGTCTGTATAGTAAAATTAAGCTTGTGTTCGAATTCACCATAAGAAACCGATTCCTTTTGCATTGTTGTACTTAGGAGGGACAGTACACACGATACATCTAACAGAAAACCCAACGATAGAATATTTTTTTCTCCGCGACAACTTTCTGTACAGCCCTGTAAATTTACAACGATCTTTACTTAACACGTCACGGTTTTCGGATTCACGGATAGGTACTCCATGATGCAAGGGAAGTATTTGAAAACTGCCAATAAACAGTCCTTCTCACCAACACCACCTATAGAGAAGGCCTAGCAATACAAATACGATCCTCGTGTGACGTCATGCTGCTACGTCCTATCCGAACTGTAAACAGCTGGCAGCGTGTTTTGAATGTTATTTTGTTGGATGTGTGAACAAGTGTAGTTTTTGACTAGTGTTTGAATTTATGTTCTTTACTCGGTGGTAGGCTTACCTATCATAGTAAAAGGCATAATGCCTCATAAGTGCAGTGTGCCAAATTGTAAAGGCAACTATTTAAACGGACCAAAAGTGAGTGTGTCCTCTTTCCCTGCTAATGAAGAATTGAGGTTAAAATGGATAAGAGCTATTCATCGGGAGGATTTTATTCCTACGAAACACTCTAGGGCATGTATAGTTTTTGTTTACTAAATCCTTTTGACACGGAAATCACATTAAGAAATTACGAACAGCATAGTTTACGAACATGTGCATTCACGTTTCAATGTCATTGTATTTTAGGTATGCGAACTTCATTTTAAAGATGATGAGATTGAAAGATCCACGAGCATGTTCGATGAAAAGAACGGGAGGTTACTGACTGCTCCTTTGTCAAACCCCAGATTGGTGAAAGGTTAGTTCATCATTCCTAGATAGAACACTATGATGCTTTAGGCATATTCTTTGTTTCATAATAGAATGCCAGTTTCAGTACAACTGTGTAACAACTAATTTTAAACATTTTAGATGCAGTTCCATCACAGTTTCCAAACTGCCCTCAATATCTCTCTGGAACCACTACTGCCTCCCGTGAAGATCCAGAAAACAGGCGGCGCAGAGTGGAAAACCAGTGTTTAGAAAATGCTATTACTGACAGTTTACGTACATATAGTGAACATGCTGAGGCAATAACATTTAAAGACTTTGAGGAATTAAAGCTGAAAGTGAATGGCATTACATTTAATACTGAATGGGACTTGCTCAAGAAGGAATCAGGTTTATATTTCATTTTAATGAAAGAGGAACCCAACCCTCATATTTCTTGTTGTGTTAAAATAACACAAGATTTATATGCTTCATTATTTGTCAATAATGTAGAAGTTAAACGTTGTAAAGGGGTGTCATTGCCCAAGCATGTTAAGAATCTTACTGAAATTGAAACATTAATACAGAATGCCCATTCTCTGTATGTATCTTCTACTATGTCTAGTAGCCAGGATATAGAAGAAACTTTGACTGTTCTTGATGGTTTATTACAACACTTAGAAAATAAGTTTCCTGAGAAGAAAAATATGTTGATTTTCTTAAAAGAACAGCTATTCTTGTTACCTAAGAAGAGGGTGAAGAATTATTCCTGGGAGTTAATGGTATTTTCTTCATTAGCTCATTCAATTTCTCCCCATTGTTACAAATTTATTCGAGGATCTGGTAACTTAACACTTCCTGCTCCACGTACGTTGCAAATAATATGCTCAAAGCTTGTAACAAACCCTCTTCAGGAAAAGAATGACAATTATCTGCTCTATATGAAGAGTAAATTTCCGTTACTCTCTCCAGAAGACAAATTAGTACTATTGTCGATGGATGAGGTTCATATCAAACCCCAGTTAGATTTCAAACAGGGCAGGGTAGTAGGTACTGCGATGAACAGTGATGAATGTGCCACAAGTGCATATGTTTTCATGGTCCATAGTGTACTTTCACATTATAAAGATGTTGCTCATATTGTACCTGTCACTAATATTCATGGTGAGGAATTCTTCAACACTATGAAAACAATAATCCTTGGTTTGGAAGAAATAGGCTTTGAAGTAGTAGCAGTTATTGCAGATAACAGTGCTCTGAACAGGAAAGCAGTGTCTTTTCTTAGTGATCCGCCTGAATTGAAGCATGTTTACAACCATCCCAAAGACAAGAAGAGAAAGCTCTTCTTTATCATAGACACCGTCCACATTTTAAAATGTGTTCGAAATAACTGGTTAAATGTAAAGGACCAGCGACTCTATTTCCCAGACATAACTGACTATGAGAAGATGCATATTGCATGTTTTAGTGTGTTGAAACATCTGCATTCATTAGAAAAGAAGAATCTTCTAAAATATGGGTTCTCCCTGACACTGAAAGCTTTGTATCCAACAAATTTGGAACGTCAAAATGTTTCTTAAAAATTTTTAATCATCCACTAGCTATTGCCCTGAAGGAAATAGGACCTAAGAAGAACTTGGAATGCTGGGAAAGTACAGCAAATTTTATAGAAATAATCTCTACGTGGTGGGACATAGTAAATGTCAAAACCTTATGGAAAGGTAAACGTCTCAGGAATCCTTTTCAGGAGCCTATAACCACAGTCTCGTGTCATATTGAGTATTTGGAGAAATTAGTGCAATGGTTAGATAATTGGAGGTCGAGTACTTCTTATGAAAGACTCAGTAAAGAGACACACACTGCATTGACTCTCTCTACAAAGGGTTTATTAGAAATGGCAAATTACTTTCTTATTGATAAAGGCCACAGCTTTTTCTTGCCTGGAAAAGTGCAGACGGATAACTTGGAAGCTCGGTTTGGTAAATATCGACAGCTTGCAGGTAGTCAGTACAATATATCTCTCAGACAAATATATGAAGTTGAAAATAAATTGCGACTTCAGTCTGTTATGGAATTGGATGCTGCTATTGCTGACTGTGTAGAAGACAATGAGTGTGACGTTGGTGTATTTGTGGAATGTACAGCAGATGAAAATGATGTGGATGGGATTGAAGAAGAATATTGGCCTCTGTTACATTACATCAGTGGATACTGTTCCTATGGTATAATGAAAAGATACAACTGCGATTACTGTGAAGTTTTTATCTGCAGTGAAACAGGTGATAGTGCTGCTGCCCATTCAAGCTTAATAAATGCAAATGACAGGGGAGGATTGTGTCATCCGCACAGTGATGTGGTACTGTACACATCATACTGTTTCATAATTATGAATAAACTATTAGAGAAGGATTTCAAAACACAGTATTTACATCATTCCAGTCACTTGAATGTGTTGTTACAAGTAACTATGAAATGTTTGCCCTCTGACATTTTTATGGGCCACAAGTGCCCCAGTCATACAACAGATCTCATTCAACGGAACATTCTTCATACAGCTAGCAATATATTGATTAATAATTTTGTAAAGGACTTCAATGATGATGCTAAATCTAAAACTCTCGCCCAGCATAAAAGAAGAAAACTAATGCAGTGAATTATAGTGTTTAGTGCTGATTATGACAACTATTTTAATAGAGTACAGACTGTTTTTAGTGTAAAAACTATGACTAAACTTAAAAGCAGACAACTAGTTTGTAAATTAAATTATCTGATATGTTTCTGTAAATGCTGTACCCAACTGTCAGTAATTGGTATTTTAAACTTCTACATTGATGTTTAAGCCATGTAGGCCCCTACTGGACTTCATTCATTGATAAGGTAATTATAGTATGATTGAGTGTGCATGCCAGTTTTTAGTTGGTGTGTTTTAAGTTGTTCATGTTTTAGTACTAAGCTTGTGTGACATGTACTGTATTTTGTTATTAAGGCAAATATGTGGAGTCATTTATTGTGCATGCCATTCTTATAGTTGGTGTGTTTTAAGATGCTGCTGTTCTTGTTTAGAAATTCTTTTGTAAAATATCTTAGCCTATGAATTCATCAGTAACTACTGTAAAATCTGTGGGTTACTAATTATTTCCCTTTTGTCTTGAACAGAGTATGAATATTTTGGAAACTACCAAACGAAGTATAGGGATAGCCGGGTACCTATTTGCGTAAAATTTCGTTATTTAAATATTGGTTGTTTTTGCCGAATAATCTTTACGTTAGAAATGATCAGTAATACATCTTACATGGTTTGGTACGGTAACTGCTCGGTAAAAATAAAGATTGAACTGTAGATTCGAACTGAAATAATCCGGTCGAAGTGTTTAAGTTGCGAATGGCATGACGTACGCCCATGGCCCGTTCTTGGCCTTAGCGCTGTGACGTCACGAATCGTATTGCGAGGCCTTCTCTATAGGTGGTGTTGTTCTCACTTGAAATCCAACGAACTTGGAAGCAGTGGCGGCTCGTGGCTGAATAATATGGTGAAGAGCTTTAACCCGTTCTGTTTTCAGCGACAGATTTAGGAACTACTGTACATGTTGTTTCTGGTTGTTTTGTACACGTATTCGTACCTGTGGCCGGCGGAGGGTCCAGCACGCGACCAAAAATGTATCTAGACCGGAGCGCTGTGAAACGTCATAGCGCGGGAACCATGTGGCTGCCTTTGCTCTACAATGTAAAGTACAGATAAGATCTGACCGGGAGACTAACAATTACGGAAGCGCGACACCCTCGGGGAGAGCTGGACATTTTGTCTTGTTTTCATTTACGACGCACAGCTGTTTACTGACGCTAGAAACCGAAAAATTATATTACCAACTGTAGGAAAAGCCTATTTAAACGTACATTTTCATTGAACTGTACAGTATACAGTCTAGTATTTTCCTTCAGGGCATCAGATGTCGTATTTTGGTTTCTTTCCGAAGTCTTCAAATCTAGTTGGCATTTTATATGTTCTGCAGAGTCTGAGGGCTTATGTAAAGAATGTGTTATGTTCAAAAGGGCTGAAATTCCTTCTTTATTCCAAACGTTATTTCTATTGCTAAAAAGCAATAAGGGCCAACAAAACAACTTCTGTAGACCTGGAGAGGAGCATAACCATGGAAATTCCTTCAACCACGATCGTTTGAAACTAAGATTGTAAGATTTACCGGAATGATTCACTTCTTTTGTAGCACAAATTTGCGGTGATTCAGTAGGGCGACCAAAACGTAGAACTTCATTCTGATCTTCGTTTCTCCAACGTGTAACTGGTGTTTCTAATAAAGTACACACTATGTCCTAAACAGGATACATGTTTAAATAAAACAGCACAACACTACGAATGAACCACGATGCGTAAGAACGCGTACTTCACACAGGATAACGCAGGGAAGACGAAACATTCCGATCTTCCCGCAACTTCACTTGCACATTTTGCTATAAGTAAAGTCATGTCAACCGCCAAGGCCAAGCGGCACTTGGGAGGTAGAGCCAGCTGCTGAATCTCTCGTCTTCACTCAAGCTCACGCGCCGTACTGTGGGTGCCGACAGCCGGCGCTTCCGTGAATTCCCCTGGTTCTCATCAAGTGATGCGAGTTCTTGGTGCTCCAAACGCCGTACAAAAAACATTTTCTTTCCGCAAAACCAACAAGTTTCAAAGGAAAATTAAATTTAAAGAATTTTTATTGTAAAATTAAATGGTGAAGTGGCACTTCACCTACTTCACCTGAAAAGCCGTCCCTGCTTGGAAGAGTTTTTTGACTTTCGAGAACCCTGAAACACCTGTGACTGCAGCAATATGTCTCAGTTCAGCAGCTGCAGAAGGTCTACTGAAAAGTTTATGAAGTTTGTCCAGTACGCATTCGAAATTATGAACAGCATTCACAACACTAAAAACTTGTTCTGAAACAAGGTCTATTCCATGAGCCATACAATGCACGCTGATCAAGTGCGGAGATATTGTCCCTCCTGATTCTAGCAGAAACACCTTGATTTCAGCCAGTAAACACTGCAGGTCCATCCGAACCAAACCCCACATTTTTTTATCTTTGAGCATTTCTACATCTATATCATCTTCTGAAAAGGCTTGGACAATTTTCTCTTCCAGCGACTTAGCATCAGCATTTTGAACAGGTACTGGCTTATAGAAACAGCACCAAGTGTCATTCTGTTCGTCAAGGTACGTAAAGTAAAAAATCGTATGTTTTTCAGAGAACCTATCCGTAGACTCGTCCACAGAAATTGAAAAACAGTCAGTCACTTTGATAAAATTCACTAATTTTAAACGTAATTGTACCGCAGTTTGGTCATTGACGCCGCAGTCTTGTCTGTGTTAAGATGTGTCAATTCAATTTCAATTTTTAAGCTCCGGATGATCACGGAAACTCCATTCTCTTTAAACTGGCCTTAACACTTTAACAGTTGTATCTAACTTTTCCTTTCGACTTCTTATAAACAAATGACGAACACTCGCTGCACACGCTTCTAGAAGCTGTTTCTTACACATTTCATCCTGCTGTACACAGTGAGATTGAATTACGCTATTTTTCATGTTTATAAACAGTGTCCAGATTCTTCTTTCTATTTTTCATCATTACACCGTCTTTTGCCCAAGTTAAATCATTAGATGAAGTTCCTACCATTTTACACGCGTGTTGCGAATGTTTAATACACACACTACTCATCATTACTTGGCAGTCTTTTTCATTGTTAGTAAACAACAGCCAGGCTCGATTTTTCTACCAAGACGTCGAAAACTTCTTGGTTGCCACCAGCATTGATTATCCTGGATTATCTTCATTGCTGCATTCGACATTGTGCTCGCTGTGTAAAGGACATTCCGCAGTCACCTTATGTAACCCTTCATCACATTTAGGTTTTTATTTGATTTTTCCTGCACATCTTCATGTCACTGATTGAACTTGCGATGTGGATGGTAGTGACTACATATTTTCATTACCATTTTTTAAAAAGTTAGTAATTAAACTGTTCTTACTTTTTCCGCACATTTAACTCCTAGATTCTCGACCTCGACTGCTCGTTACCATGTACAAGCTTACAGATTGCAGACTGGTACCAATGGCGGATTTGGCGGCGGTAACGCCAGATAAGTTCATCTAAAATCCAGACGGCAGGGTTGCTCTACGGAGTAAGAGAAAAGTCGGTGCAGCGAAGGAGAAAGAAAGAAAATCAGCTGAGAGGTTTATAAAAGACTGCCCCTTTCCTAAGAAAGGCCAGGCGAGGCGCGGTTTGTCCTGATTTATTGTTTTATTAGTGGAAAATTCCTCTAACAGGGCTAAATTCTGACTGAACAAATTTGTCAGTTTGTACAATCGTTAAGGTTATATTGTCCTATTAGCTACCTATCGCAAACACACACCTCTCTAAGAAGTACAGGAGTGGTGTACGCTCGAGCTACGTATCTTTGCCCGGGTTTCAGATGGTATTGCCAGCAGTGGCGGCTCGTGATGATAGAAATGTTCCTAACATTCAACATATTAGGAACACTAGGAATCAATTAAATCAATTAAATTAATCTTAAATTAATCCGCCATTGAATATATTATTCATTGTACAATTCCTCTGTATGAGCCTTTGGCTCGTTGGAATTAATTATTGAAATAAATATCTATCTATCATCTACCTTCTTATTTCTTGTATATGAAACTGCGATTGTCGGTTCTATTTTTATCTTTGAACGATTTATGCTAAGATCTGGTCTTGGTCGGCCCATTTCTTTAGCTAATAATCTGTTTTCGTAATTAAGAGATTTTGTTTGTAAGTAGCTCACTTGATTCATTTTAAAACACTTATCCTCGCACAGGAATACACTCAGATACATCACACTAATCTTCACACACTTTTCAGACTTACAATGAACATCGACACCGATGGACACGATTAATCTAACAGACGTACAAGGTAAGCACAGGTTTGCTACAAACACTACCTTTGCGCGCGTTAATAATACATATGCCGACAAGAAAGTGTAGCTGGATGCTATCTAGTAGGCCGTAGGAAAAGTACGTTCAAAATACGAACTAACGCTGAAGTGTCACGTCGTAGAAATACTGTGACCGGGTCAATGGAATTTGCCATAACCCCCTTCACCCCTCACAGCTCGCTGAATGAGTGGATGCTGTTCAGGTATACGAACGAGTCGGTCCCATCCGGGATTAGACCTTTACTATGTTGCCTAGTTTAGTCCAGGGTTGCTAGAACAAGAATAACCATGGTGAATCATAGCCTCTTGAACTCACTGAAGGTGGTCGTGACAGTAATCGTGAATAATGTTGTTCTGATTTTTATAATAGTTTTAATCGTTGGAGGGGCACGTGACCATGTGACCTAAAGGCAGAACCGCGCCTGATTGACAGATTGAAACAGGAACAATAGGCTGCAGGTGCGGAGTTGCCACCACTACATTGCTTTATTGCTCAAGGTCAGGCAGTCATTCTATATTATGTGTATTATTGGCAAGGTTTTTATGAAAGTATGTACAGCAAGAATATTCATTTCAGTAATATATGTGTTGTACATTTTCCTCATTACTTTATAATGAAAGATCCCCCTCAGGGCAATTATAGTGGGGGGGGGTGAATCTCTGAGATAAAATTGTCGGTGAGGGGGAAAATCCCCCCCCCCCCGTGATTTCGCACCCTGTGTATCTGTTACAAATAGAAGAGGGTTAGTTAAGTATCATGCTATTCTGGTAACATGTTACCAAGCTGGAACACTGTTATCTTAACTACTATGTTAAATACCGTCCACCTCTACCAGAAAGGCTAAATACCCACCTCTTGTGAAATGTTGTAGCCGCCTCAAGAAACAAGAATTCAATCAATCAATAAATCAATCAATCAATACTGATCTGCATTTAGGACAGTCGACCAGGCGGCAGATTCCCCATATGTTGTTTCCCTAACCTCTTCTTAAATGATTTCAAAGCAATTGGAAATTTATTGAACACCTCCCTTTGTAAGTTTTCCCAATCCGTAACTCGCAATTTGTCCGCTTGTATTCCAACTTTATCTTCATTTGTGACCTTACCTACTTTTAAAGACGCCACTCAAACTTATTCGTCCACTAATCTCATTCCACGCCATCTCTTCGCTGACAGCTCGGAACATACCAATTAGTCGAGCAGCTCGTCTTCTTTCTCCAATTCATCCCAGCCTAAACTTTGCAACATTTTTGTAACGCAATGGTATGATGATAAACGTGGTTAAAAGTCAGGTTGTGAGTTTCACAAATAGGAAATGTCCTCTCAGTTTTAATAACTGCCTTGATGGGGTGAAAGTTCCTTACGGGGATCGTTGTAAGTACCTAGGTGGTTAATATAAGAAAAGACCTTCATTGCGGTAATCACATAAACATGATTGTTAATGAAGGGTACAGATCTCTGCTCATTGTTATGAGGGTATTTAGGGGTTGTAGTAAAGATGTAAAGGAGAGGGCATATAAGTTTCTGGTAAGACCCCCAACTAGAGTATGGTTCCAGTGTGTGGGACCCTAACCAGGATTACTTGATTCAAGAACTGGTAAAAATCCAAAGAAAAGCAGCTCGATTTGTTCTGGGTGATTTCCGACAAAAGAGTAGCATTACAAAAATGTCGCAAAGTTTGGGCTGGGAAGATTTGGGAGAAAGGAGACGAGCTGCTCGATTAAATTGTATGTTCCGAGCTGTGAGAGGAGAGATGGCGTGGGAGGACATCAGTAGACGAAAAAATTTGAGTGGTGTCTTTAAAAGTAGAAAAGATCACAATATGAAGATAAAGTTGAAATTCAAGAGGACAAATTGGGGCAAATATTCGTTTATAGGAAGGGGAGTTAGGGATTGGAATAACTTACCAAGGGAAATGTTCAATAATTTTCCAATTTCTTTGCGATCATTTAATAAAAGGCTAGGAAAACAAGAGATAGGGAATCTACCACCTGTGCGACTGCCATTAATGCACATCAGTAGTGACTGATTTTGTCGGAGATCACCCACAACAAATCGAGCTGATTTTCTTTCGATTTGTTCCAGTTCTTGAATCAAGTAATCCTGGTGAGTGTTCCATACACTGGAACCATACTCTAGTTCGGGTCTTACCAGAAACGTGTATGCCCTCTCCTGCACATCCTTACAACAACCCCTAAATACCCTCATAACCATGTGCAGTGATCTGTCTCCTTTACTTACAAAAGCATTTTTGTGATTACCCCAATGAAGATCTTTTCTTACCGTATCTAATGTGATCATATTTTCTCAAGCTGAAAACGGGACTCTTATCAACTGACTTAAAAAAGTATTATTTGGTCTATAAGTTAAAGAAAATAGAAAACTATATGCCTGTTTATCTGTTTATTACAAACAAAAGGCAAAATTATTACAATAGGCCTAATGAGTACCGAACATTTAAAGCATTACAATTACTATAAAAATCGCATACATTTTACATCATGTTATACAGTTAGCCTAGAGGACATATTTTTCTGAAGAATGGATTTTCTTAAGAAGTTTCTTATTTTGCTTCAAGCAACTGTATCTTAGGTTGACTTTGGTAAGCAACAATGCTTTCAGCGTTCCAACTTTTAATTGTTTTTTTCTGATGTCCATATTTTGTTCATACTTGCAAGAACTCTCCCTACAGGTGCATTAGTACCTGGCAAGGATTACCCAAATTCTACAACCTTAGAAAAAGTACTGAATGATAGTTTTTGAGAAGAGAAATACTGAAACATTTCTACCCATCTCAGATGTTCTTCTTTCGCTTCATTATTCCAGTGAGTGATTTTTTTCTGCAGTAGCAAGTTGCCTAACATAAACAAATTCACTGAAAATAGCATTATCATCAACAATTGATTCTCCAGATACAATTTTAATAGTAGGTATACATCTTTCAACATCATTCTATTTCAGAACATTGTTAAGCAAGATCCATTCAAATTTCTTATTTACTTCAAATCTGTCAGTCCAGACTTTTAAGTACTGAATACATGAATCATAGAAACTATAGGCAATTTTTTGGAAATCCTCTACTTTCACCTTACCCTCATCTTGTAGTTCATGCAAAGCACACTTTACAACATCTGGGATAAAACTGTTCTGAGTCATATTTACTTTCAACATAGAAAGTGCCATGACTACTTCAACTCCTGTTGTTAACTCACCTTCTACCTGGAGAACTGTCTGGTGGAAAGTTGTAGCTTGGTTGTGCAGAAAAGAGAGAACAATTTTCGCCAATGGGTTTTCAAAAATCTTTCATTATCATTGGACATTTTTCCTGACTCAGAAAATATGACCTCAGTCCTTCAAAAATTGCAAGAACTCTTCCAAGTGCTGGCATCAACGCTAACCACCTGGTGCTATTATAACCTAACAATTTCCTGTACTAAATCTCAGCAAAATTGCAGAAATCCTTTAGTGATTCTACTCTAATAGTGTATGAGCGAAAATGGTAATATATTTTGTGAATAACAAGTTCTGCATCAATAGGTAAACAATCCGCAGCAGTCTTACTTGTGTTGTGCACTGTATATGTTGCACATACAACGCCAAGGATTTCACGACGTAATAACATCCTAAGTTTGTGGAAAATATTTCTGAATCCCTTACGTGCTGCCCCACCAAAATTACCATTAGTATATTCTCCACAGAATGCAATTATCTTGTTGTTAAGATCGTGTTTTGCAAACACGTCAATCAGATAATCGGCAACAATATCTGCTGTTTCACCAGGACGTTAATCAAATTCCAAATTTCCAACACGGACACCCTGTAGTGGTAAAAAGTACCTAACCATAACAGGAAAAATATTTTTCTCCCCATGATTAGAATCATCTGTAAACTCTGTTACAAACCTGACTTCATTCAATTCCTTCTGCAATATTTCATAAGAATGAGGTGCATGTATGTTTACGACAATGGCTTCACGCTTCGTACGACCGCAAGAGACTTTCTGTTCAAACCAATTTCTTATTTGTTTCGAAGCAAATTTATTTGAGAGAAAATATGATTTTCTTCAACTATGTGGTAAGTCCAGGCTCCTTCAATTGCAGCGAATTGCAGTTCACGGTCTGTTGCTGAAGTTGGCCGAAAAAAGAAGTTACACTTTAGGATAACGATGCCGCAATTTCTGCGTTTTTATGCTTCCTTGATTTTAGATGTTGTTCTATATCGCTTTTCCTTGCACGGGACACAGAGAATTCGGTGTTACAAATGGTGCAACGAAAGACACAATCACAATCGGTCAGTGTTTTCTTTATGAACGTGTACCTACGATAGAAAATAAGTATTTGTTGATCTATAGATAATTACTGGGAGTTGAATTGCATTAAATTCGCTACAAATTCTAAGTTAATAAGGTACTTACATTTTTTGCAACGCAGTAGTGAACATACATTTTCGTTTCGGCATCTTTAATCCTGCATTATACGACACTCCTACTGCTCAAGATTCTTAAACACTACTAAAGGTTGGGCCAAAGCCTACTAGATACTAGAAGGCCTGGACAGAAAGCCAATTTCTTGCATAAAAATCGGGGTAATAGTTTTTCCCTTTTCAACCGCTAGGTTCGCGTTTATGTTATGTTGTTAGGCGCGAATTCTATGATTACGTTTGTTACTGCAACATGCTTAATGAGGAGAAGTAACATATTAAACTTCATTTTATAAGGTAAGGGCTTATCTAACATGAAATATGAAGATTTTTGTCATTTTTAAATTTATTTGTTCTCACGATTTGCAATATATGGATGGTTGCTGAGATCCATTTAACATTTGTTTAGTTAAGTGCTTCCAAATTACCGTCAAGGTGGTGGTGGTGATTATTGTTTTAAAAGGAACTACAACTAGGCAACCATCCTCTATATAACACTAATCAGAGAGAAAAACTGGAAAAACTCGACACTTCGAAAAATGAAAGTATCGGCCAAAGAAGAGAAGGGCCACGAAAGGCGTAAAAATGAAAGACTCCCTTGACCTCGGAAACCTAATAGCATCGGGGTCGGAAAAGAACTAGAGTTTACCAAGGATGGTGGGATAGGACAGATGAAACTGAGGAGCCTGGCACAAGTAAGTGGAAGAAATGCCAGGACTCAACTAAAGGCCCCGTGGTCGCCAACCTACGCTCAAAATTTCTGAGACCCTGTGGCCAATTACCGTCAAGTTTCTCTTTCCATTCTGTAGGTTAAGATGGTTTATTGTTGCGTGCTTAACTACACATCTGTCACAGCGAAGAAATATACACAAATATAAATTTTCATCTTTTTCCTAAAGATCCGAGTTTACGGGAGAAATGGAGGCTTGCTATTTCTCCAGAGGACAGCAGTAAAGGATATCTTTGGCCTCCTAATGATAACTCCAGAATATGTAGCTTGCACTTTGTCGAATCAGATTACAGTGTAAGTACTGTGAGGGGAAATCTTCTCCCCGACAAAGTGCCGACGCAAATTCGTCTTCTTCTTAAAATTATATTAATATTTACAACTCGGGCGTTAGGGTATCTCGGAAAATGTAATCTTGTCCGAAAGCTGAAATTCCTTACCGCTCCAAAGTTTAAAGAGACGTTTCAGTGCCGCGATTGTGATCAAGCACACATCACATACAAAATTTTTCAGGCCTGTTCTTGATGATAATGCAAAGAAAGTGACTAGTGACTGTGAGTGATTAAACAAATTCAAGAGCAAGCCTCTGAGTAGAAATGTGTTGAAATTATGGAAACAGGGAAAAATCGGGTATTCCTATTTAGTCCTATTTTCCTATTCTTTATTATTGTGAGATAAACAAGTGCAAAATGAAAGAAATCTGTGATGTGTAGTATGTTCTAAGTTGTTTTATATATTTATATCTGATTCACACCGGCATTAATGATAATAAAAATGTATTATTTCGTGTTATTGTATGAATCTACAATGTAAGGATATAGACAGAACATGAGAACAACAGAACATAAACACGATCCAAGCAGCCATTGCCTGAACTATTTTGTTCGCCAAGAAATTTTTCTGTTTGTCCAGGCCTTCTATTATAGCGTAGGCAACGGTTGGGCCCAACACTAGACGAGCTGCTATTGGTTGCTACTGCTGTTGTTGAGAGAATTAACCAGGGACTCGCTTCAAGCAAGGAAAACAAATGGCAGGCAGAGTAGCAGGGTTGCCATATTTGTTGTTGCTCGTAACGAATATTGTCACAGCCTCCTATATTCCCTCTTTACTCTTAGCTAGGTTATAAAATATCATAGACATAAAAACAGTTACCTCGCCATACACGAATTTCAGTACCTATAATAGTTTTAAATATTACGTTGACGATAGAGACTAAAATTAAAATTAATTTTCTAACAAAACGGGGCATAGAGGCGTCCCGACAAAATCTGTCGGGACACAGGGACAACAGGTTGAAAAACGGTGCTGTCCCGTTCAAAAAGGGACGTCTGGTCACTTTACCTTATCACCTAGGTACGTACAATGATCCCCAAAAGGAACTTTCAACCCACAAATGCAGTAGTTGAAACTGAGAGGACGTTTCTTATTTGTGAAACTCACAAGCTGACTTTTAACCCCGTTTATCATCATGCCATTGCCTGTTGTCTATATCACAACATTATGGAGGTCATTTTGCAGTTGCTCACAATCTTTTAACTTATTATTCTGTACAGAATAACATCATCTGCAAAATGCCTTGTCTCTGATTCCACTTCCACATATACACTGACTGAGCAAATATCATGGGATAGCGGAGCACTGATGCGCAGGCGTGTTGTCTGCGCACCACACGCCCCCTGTACCAGCGGCAGTGGTATAGGAGACCTTGTGAGCAGTGTCTGTGCATGTGGCAGGTGTAACATGGAACGTCGTCGTGAGCTGACACCGTTCGAACTGGGTATGGTGATCGGTGCCCGACTGATGGGAAGTGCGATTTCGGAAGTGGTGCGGGAATTCGGCTTCACACGATCAACCGTGTCTAGGGTGTATCATAAATGGTTGAATGCAGGCATCACCATCCACAACAGATGAACGACCGGCCGTCCAGCCACCCTCGATAACCGTGACCGTCGACATCTGAGACGGATTGTCAATAGTGACAGACGGGCAACCGTGCAACAAATCCCGGCTCAGTTCAACACAGCCCGTGCTAGACATGTCTCCCAGTGAACAATCCGTAGGAACATGGGTTCTATGGGGTATGGGAGCCGGCGCCGCACACGGTGCCACTGTTAACCCAACGTCATGGGGCACAACGACGCGCATTTATCGTCAGTCACCAGGGATGGACACTGGAACAATGGCGTAACGTGATATGGTCGGACGAATCACGATTTCAACTGCACCATGGCGATGCGAGGTACCGTTTATGTCGCAGACCACATGAAGCGATGTATCCCGCCTGCCTCGAAGGTGTGGTCCAGGGCGCTGGTGTCTCTCTTATGATCTGGGGTGCATTTTCCCGGTATGGAATGGGCCCCCTAGTTGTTCTGGAAGAGACTTTGAATGGTACGCGGTATGTTGAGCTGTTCGGAGACCATCTCCACCCATTTTTGGCCTTCCATTGCCAAGATTTTCTGCGGTGTTTCAAGATGATAACGCGCCGCCACATCGCTCCCTCGTCGCCCGGGTATAGTTCAGGGAACATGCAGCGGAGGTCCAACGACTGCCATGGCCACCCAGGAGCCCCGATATGAACCCTATCGAACATATCTGGGATGTCTTGGAATGCAGGCTCCGTGCCATGGATCCTGCACCCACGAACAGACCAGCATTGGCGGCCGTCCTGCAAACGATTTGGTGTCAGCTGCGTACAGGGGACTACCAGGGACTTGTCGACTCACTTCCACGGCGTCTCAGTGCTGTTCGCAGGGCCAGAGGAGGCCCCAATGCGCTATTAGGTGATTATCCCATGACATTTGCTAAGTCAGTGTATTTATCAATAAGACCACTAATATTATAAATATTTGAGAATTCAATTTTAGGCCTTCCCCTAAACTACCATTTCACTCAGCGTGTGTAAAATGATTTACAGCCTACATTGTAGTGGCTCATGCCCCGAATTCACATACCGATTTTTATTAAATTCTCTTCAGCCGTTTTCTCGTGATGCGTGTACATACATCAGACAGACAGACAGACAGACAGACAGACAGACAGACAGACAGACAGACAGACAGACAGACAGACAGACAGACAGACAGACAGACAGACAGACAGACAGACAGACAGACAGACAGACAGACAGACAGACTGACTTTACGGAAAATTAAAAAGTGCATTTACTATGGACATGGCCGATACATAAATATCATTCTTTTCAAATTCTGAGCAATGTACAGACACAAATCTTATATATATATATCGATTTATCTATATTCTTTTCTCCTGTTACAAAATTCAGTCCTATGTCGCCATACCACCATCTATTCAATATACATAGTTCTACTGTACCACACAGCTCTAACTTTTCTCCACTTTTATTACAGCTCTTATCCTGACCTACTCTCTCTTGTACATAATCTTCTGCCCTTTTGTCGCACAACAGCTTCTAATCTGCAACCCTCGCGTTTAATTCCCCCATCAGTAGAATGCTTACGTGCTCGAAAATATTTTGAATCCTGTTAATATCTAATACCGGATCATCAAAGTAATCCTTTTTCGCAAATGGAGGGGCCTCAGTAGGGTTGTGCACAAAACCGGTACATAAATCTCTCTTACTCTCCTCGTAAAATTTTTAACCAATTCATATCCTCCATTTCTGATTCAATATGGTCTATTCTATGTTGCAAATCCTCTCTAACCATAACCATTATTCCGCCCTCATATCTGCCCCTGCCGGCTCGCCTTTCTTTTGCTTTATAATAAACGAAAAGCTCGTCTACTTCTACCTTACTTCCCGGTGGAATCCAGGTTTCCACACACGCCAGGACATCCAAGCTTCGCAACAATTCTTTAAAAGATCATTCTCTAGCTTATTTCTATGGACTTCAATACTGATGCACTCTACTGTCATCTCTATTTCTTCCTCCCCTGCACCTCACTAGGGCTTCCCGTCTTGGACCTCGTAATCCTAGTTACACCCAGTTCATCAGAGTCTCAGCGATAGAGCGTTCCAACCTTAAAATGCAGTTCAGCAATAATGTGATAATACCGGTTCTTTCCTTCTCCCATGTTTTGCGGGTAGCGCTGTCCTACTCTAATGCAGCGCAAATCGGAATGTTATCGGTAAAAATGAGTGGATATCGTGTTATGTACAGAATTTCAAGGGGCATTTGATGCCGTTAACCACAAAAATGTAAAAAAATAATTTAGGCCAGTGTGAAAATCGTAATATAATGGAAAGGTAAGCCAAATGCAAAATCTTCATTGCATAGAACTTATCATGTCATAACTCCTATTGTATATGCATTATTTTCCTAATTTTTTCACTGCTGGTAACGAAACATTTCAGATCGATGTAGATAAGTTTATTTTCAAATTTAAATGTTAACAAAATGCAGTACATGCGTTTATTTTCAGTCATGTTCAGGGATTTTATTGAGCAGGCACGGAAAAGTCAGTCGCTGGTCAGCGTCTTTCCTATTGCATTTTCATGGGGGGTCAAAGCGAGGCAAATGGACTTTAGATATGGAAGTTATTTTAAAAATAATCCCGAATTTCTTATCTTGCTTAGTTCTTAATTTGTGACAGGAAGAATGTCTCCTTGAATTTTGGATTCGCGCGTGACTAGGCTGGCTGGCTGTCTGTCTGGCAGGCTGAAGTACCGGTAGTAGTGATCTCCCAAACATGCGCTTTTAACATTTCCTGACAGACGCATGCAGTGCAGTGCTCCTTTCGACAGTAGTATATATAATAGTGATTAAATACATATCAGTGACATATGTACAATTCTTGAGGGCATGTATATTTCGATGTGGTTCGTAAGTTCGTGCTCGTGCGTGGGGATCTTAGTTCGAAGAAAAAGTGCAGAAGGATCATGGCGTGGTTAAAGCGAAGCTCTGGTCTTCGGATATGGAAGTTATTTTTAAACCATATCTCAAGTCCTTATCTCGCTTATCTCTTATTTTAGGACGGGGAGAACTTCTCGTTTGTTTACATTTCACGAGTGACTCGGCTGGCTGGCTGACCAGTAGGGGTCTCTCAAACAGTGAGCTTTTAAATATACTGGCAGCCGTGTGCACTGATATTCATTTAATCAGTATTATACGATTGATTAAATAAAGGTCAGTGATAAATGTATCGTTCTTGGGGACAAGTGGATTATGTTTGTCGTGTTTTTGTATTCTGTGTAGCTGTGAGTTTGTGTTCGTGCTTGTGCGGGTGGTTCTTAGTTCGAAGATAATATGCAGTGTACTGGATTATTTTTAAAGACTATTGAGTAGCGCAGTCAGTGAAACAGCTAAAACTACAGGTTATTCTGAAAGAACAATCTATGCTTTAAGGAAGGAACACACACATGGTCCATTGCTAACGCCCGTAAAAGAAAAAAAGAGAAGGACGGCAGAAAAATGCAAGGAAAATTAAATATGATGAAATTGTGCGAAGTGGAGTGCGTCGGGTGGTTCACTCTCTTTTAATTGCTAACATACCACCGACGTTGAACAGGATTTTGAGTCGGGTAAATGGAGAAGATTGTTTGCTTCTATTTTCCAAAACTACGTTGTATCGCTTCTTACCTCATATAGGCTTACGTTATTTAAGACGGGGTAATAAAGCAGCTTTCATTGAAACCGATGAAATTATTAATTGTAGGCACAGATATCTCAAGGAGTTAAAACGTTTAAGGTCACAAAATAAAGCTACAATTTACACAGATGAATCGTGGGTAAATATTGAGCAGACAGTGACAAAAGAATGGAAGGATACAACAGTTGAAGTGTACAGCATGCCGCCATTGAAGGGGTGAGTTTGGGCTTAGACCACCGAAAAGCCGAGGACCGCGATTCGCCTTAGTCCACGCGGGTAATGGACGTGGTTTTGTTCCAAATGATGAACTAACATTTTATGCCATAAAAGGACGGCGGACGCCCACGAGGGGATGAGTGGTGAAATTTATGAGAAGTGGCTTTCGGAACAACTGTTGCCGAACATTCCCGAAGGTGCCGTGATCCCGCTGGATAATGCCGCTTATCATTCCCGTAAGTTGGAACCTTTTGCCGGTGGCTTCTTCGCGAAAAGTTGGCATCGTGCAGGGATTACGTGAAAAACAAATATCTTTTGAGGACTGGTGTCTCTCGCAGTCAGCACTCATCTGCCGCTGTAGGTCACCAAGGCTACACTCCCTACTGGTTGCCTCTACGTCAGCTCTTTCCTCTATCTGTCCTCTTCGATTCACTTCCTGGTTACCGCGCACTGCTCCGCATTCTGATGAACTCAGCTGCCTCGTGCGTTCAAACTCCTTATTGGCCAACGTACTCTCTGTTTTGTACATATTCTTTAACTGCTCCACTGACCATGCTTTAGTCCACTTCCCGTCAACCACCACTAATTTGTTGCCCCTTATATAGGCAATTAGCCTTTCTTAGGTGGAACTGAAGTGTTTCCTGGTTCCTAAAGGTTTCTTCCTCCAGCTACTTTATGATCCACAACTTATCACCTTTTAATCGGCGTGTATTATCCAACATCTTCTTTACCAATAGGGTTGATACGAACCTCACTTTCACTGGTCTCTTGCCTTTTGCCTTCCCCATTCCCTGTTTTTCGTCAATGTCGGCTTCCCTGCAGTTGATCTTCAAACTCTCATTTATTAGCTCAGGCACTTTAAATACTAGTTCTTCTTTAGCGTCCTCAGGTAACCCGTATATAAAAATATTTTTCTTCCGAGTTTCCTGCTGGAGCTTTTTCTCTTGCCACCTCAGTTCTTTTATCTCTTCTTCCATTCTTTTCACCTTATCCCTCAAACTTGATATTTCCTTATTATTTTGGACCGCCAGTTCTGTTACCTTTATTAGGTCCTCTTTCATTATTTTTCTCAGTTCACTGGCTCGCTTTCGTAGGAGCTCTCTTGTTTGTTCTGCTTGGCCCTTAATGTTTTACCTTATCTTCTCCATCTCTTCCCATCCAACCGTACCAATAGTACCTGGTCCAGGATTAATCTCGACCCCTCCATTGACCAACAGCACTGCCATCACTGATGCTACCATCAGAATTGAAGTCAATCCCACCTATTGTCCGGCACTGTATTCCATGTTATAACTCGCGGGCCTTCCTCTACCGTGCCAACGACCTATCGTCGTCCGGTACAGTTTTGTTGAAATCCCCATTGTCAGCACTCACTCACTTAACAACCTTCCTCTGCGCTTGCACGATTACACTGGAGCCTCGAATACGGAGCAATGGATTCGTCCTAAGCATGGTCCGGCGAGGCAGACCCCCCGGGGGTGCCCGGGGCGGACAGTTCTTGCCGTGATCATACTTTATCATACCCCATGTACCCTTCATAAGGCGATTAGTATTCAGGAGGGGAAGGATATTGTCCATTATGACTGTTTCTTTGACAGGAACCTTCCAGCTCTTGATGCGTTCTGTATTGGTTACAGATCAAACAGATGGGTGAAGGTGAAGTAGGAATACAAGAACCAGGATTATGTGCTGAGGAGTGATGTTGTCTGATGGTATCAATAGACGGTCCATTAGTAGCCTCTTTCCTTTTCAACACACAGTAATCGATTTGCGACTTACGATGACCACTACCATGTCAATCAATCTATCGTATATACGGTCTACGTAGGTGATGTAATTTCACAATCTTTCGGAAACAACAATTGACACGTCATTTTGGCAGGATGTTGTGCCATAGTACAAGAGGTTGTATTCTTCTCCAAACTCTCAGGTTTTCATACCTTACCACTTTGTCTTCTGGATAGAGGCAATTTTTAACCGTCGCAGCTTGAGTGATTCGGCCAACTCGTGGCTGCGTTCACTCATTGTCTCCCTTGATCAACTCTTGTTATTTTCCGACGCCGAAGGTATGGGAGCATTCGAGACCGAAAGAGTCTTCCATTTTCACGCCATTCGTTCCCCTTGTATTTCATTACCCAGTACCCACAGTTTCCGAAATGTCGTATCCCTTCTATGTTTTCCCTCTTATTAGTGTCAATAGAGGGTGGTTGCCTAGTTGTACTTCCTCTTAAAACTGTAATCACCAACAATCATTGTCCCATTGTTGATTGTTGCAAATTGTGTAGATTTGTCTAGCTTCTGTAACTTGCTCCGGCCTTGGGCAGGTTGCCCTCGCACATTTCTCATACCGATCGGCGGCAATGGATTGCTGAAGGCTACAAAAAAGTCCTCGCCAGTGTGGGGTATCATTGTATCTTTAAAAGGCATTGTCTTTGTAATCTAGGTTTCTTTGTTTTTGTCTTTGCTTGTAACTGTCTTAGTTATGCATGTTTTTTCAATTGAGAATTGCTATTTTTCTCCGTTAAGATCGATTAGGTTGTGTAACTGTAAGATCGGGAGAAAAAAATGAAAGGTTGACTGACTGACTGAGTGACTGACTGACTGACTGAGTGACTGACTGACTGACCTGACCTGACCTGACTTGACTTGACTTGACTGACTGACTGACTGACTGACTGACTAGTAAACAAACCTACTAACTGATTACTGTCATGGTTCGTATTAAGTAGGTTAGAGTTTAAAATCCCCCATAAAAATGATATGTTCATAAATAGCCTGGAAGTCTAGTAAATACGTTTCGAGTTCGGTCATATCTGTTGCACCGAGCGGTTTGTATATGACAGAAATCTTCACGTTTTGTCTGTTAATATTTACTTCAACGAACATGAATTCCGGCCTTGTTCGTATACCCTGGGAAGATGTACATATCACTCGGCTCATTAGATCATTTCTACAGTAAATCGCGGGCCCGCCTCCACGCCTTCCATCCGATCGATAGAAACGTGTTAGATTTTATCAATCGATATCAACCATGGAGGAAGGAATGCCAGGAGTCAGCCAGGTTTCAGAAATGCAAAGTATATGTACATTATATTCCTTTAGTTTTGTTTGAATTTCGTCGTAATGCGCTGGAAGAGAAAGAGCATTTACATGGCAACACTGCAGGCTGTGAGAAGAGGACGACAATGATTGTTTCAACAGAGTACCGCTACTTGCTGTGAAGGGTGGGCCGAGGAAGGAGGGATTACTAATACAGTCACTGCCAAGGTCAGGTCCAGGAGCAGAATAACTGCCTAGCTGAATTCTGAAAATTCCAACAAGTAGATTATCAGATAATAATACATGCTATTTTAAAAAAGGTAACTCACCACAACTTCCTCTACCCTAATATAACAGTAGACTATCTCGTATATACTTCTGATAGCTCTTCTCATCTTCTCTCCCACCCCAACCCTCCCCAATCTTTCAAACAGGGCCTCCCTGCTCACTGTATCGAACGCCTTCTGGAAGTCAATTGTGGCAATAAATACTTTGGCGCCTGCCTTCCTCACATATTTATCAATTATGGTTCTCACGACCATTAAATTATCAGTTGTCATCCTCCCCTTCCTAGATCCATTTTGAAAACATGATAGCATTGAGTAATTCTCTGCCCACTTCCTCAATCTATTCGCTAGAATACCCGTGTACACCTTGTTCAGGGAGTCCAGCAGGGTTATACCTCTATAATTACTGGGATTAGTCCTCTCCCCTTTATTTTTATAAATAGGACATATAATCCCCTTCTGCCATTCTTTAGGGAATTTTGCCCCTTCAAATATCTTGTTTAGCAATGTTACCAAACTCTCTATCGTCTGCTTATTTTAACTACTTCCTTCCAATAAATATTAGTTATCCTGATTTCCCTACCCGTAGTCCTGATCCTCCCTAGCCCCCTATCCACTTTATCACCCCCGTTGACCATTACCCACCCTTCCTGTTCTCCTAATAGTTCCTGGAAATGCTCTACCCATGTTCCATATTCGATTTTCGGTTTCGTCTCTCTACTCGACCCTCTATGAATTTTTTAACCCTTGCCCACACCTTATCTCCTTCCCTGTTCTTCACTCCCTATTTAAGGCTTCCGTTTGCGCCTCCTGCCAAACCTTTTTCTTCTCTCCTATCATTTTCTTGAATTTCTTTCTCCATACTGCGGAATTTTTTCCTTAACCCCCTCCCACCATGTTTCCTGAACTCAGCCAACGTTCTTAACACTGCCTTCCTTTTTGCCTTACATTTCTTATCGAACCAACCCTCTCCCACCTCTCTATTCTTATTTATGTATGCTTTCTCCTCCGCTATTTTCCTCCCCGGATACTCGAGTAGCTCTACTGCCCTGTCAATATTATTACCTGCTACTGCTACCTCAATCCACACCCTGATGATCAGGCATTCTTCCTCTTCCAGGTATTTGCTTAATTTCGCTCTCCCCTCCTCTGACCAGATATATTTAGGAACTCTGCGACCTCTCACACTCCCCCCCTCTTCCTGAACCCTTCTCTTCTGCACCCCTATCCCTATTTACGATTATATATACCGGGAAGTGGCGGGATTCTCCCCGATCAACCACCTCCATCCTGTTAATTCTGTCCAACATATCTTCCGAAATCATAATCAGATCAATAATACTACCTCCTTCAATTGTAATGTATGCCATTTTACCTTCCCTATCGCCCTTCCATTTAGAATATACAAGTCGCACGCCTCGCATACTTCTAGCAACTTCTGACCGTAAACATTTCTCCCTTTCACTTTTCCTATCTCCCATCTTTACTCTCCTTTCCTCCTTACCATACTCTGCCCTAGAGCATCCTATTCTTGCATTTAAGTCCCCTAACAAAATCAATCCGTCCTCTTCGTACTTTCCACTAATGATATTTATTTCCTCCATCAGGCCATCAAAGAAGTAATCATTCGCATATATTGATCCCCTTGGTGGGTTGTGTATAAAATTCAAACAAACCTTCTTTTCGCCCCTCCCCCATTTTAACCCTAACCCGTAAAACCTCTTCTAGCTCATTTTCTATATCTATAACTTGACCACTTAGTTCTTCTTTAACTAATAATGAAATTCCGCCAGAAATTCACCCCTTCTTTCCCT
The DNA here is from genome assembly GCF_040414725.1 of Anabrus simplex. NCBI lineage: Eukaryota > Metazoa > Arthropoda > Insecta > Orthoptera > Tettigoniidae > Anabrus > Anabrus simplex. The sequence continues at coordinate 129,700,233 of NC_090271.1, read as the reverse complement.
GCTTTTTATTCATCTTATTCCTTATCACGAACCCCTTCCAGGTTAGATTTATCCCTTCTTTTAGCCATATCTCTAGGAGGGCTACTATATCAAAACTCTCCCCATCTTGCAAACCTCTTCGTTCCCCAACTTACTTCCCACCCCATCAATATTTAAAACGCTTATCTTACACCCTAGCTATCTACTACCCTCCTCTACCCCCTCCTTACCGCCATTATTTCTATTTACTTCAGCAGCGTCATATATCTTATACTTCTAGTTTTACGAAGTCCTTCTGTTTCCTCTCTGCTCTCTCCCTTCTTAGCCGCCCTTACGGGCTCTTTGCTCCCCCTCTCATCCTGCCTTTTATTTCTCTTTCCCCATAGATCTTTCAGACTTACACTTCTAGTCCTGGTCGTTACCTCTCTCCGGGCACTTGCCGCCTCTTCCACTCCAGCACTTTCCGGTGGCGCACGGCTGTTTACGTCTCGCTCCACTCCCTGCTTGTCCTCTTCTTCTTCCCGGCCATCTTCACTCTTGCCTCCTCTTCTTTCTACACTCTGGTCCTCGTTCCCCCTCTCGCCAACCGCCATTTCTCCATTTCCACCACCGAGCTCTCCTCTTCTCTTGTCACGCCTGTTGTTCTCCTTTCCTTAATCGTCTGTAAATAATTTTGTTTCATATGTTGCAACCTTTCCATTGACCATTCTCTTACCCTGCGGCTATTTCCCACCGCCAACTTGTTCCCCCTAATGAACGCTCTCAATCCTTGTTTCCTCGCACGCCACATGTGTCTTCTTAGCACTTTCAACTCTCTGCTCGCTTCACTACCTATATCCTGTTTCAACCCTATCTTCTCTTCCTTTAAATTCCTTGCGTTCCTTAGGATAATGTCCGCCATCAGCGTAGACATCAGCGTGAGCTTAATTGGTCTCCCACCTCCGCCTTTCACTCCTCCCACTCTCTGTGCCTCATCAATATCTATTTCACAAAAATTGATCTTCATCCTGTTCCGCATTAAGTTCACTACGTTATAAACTAATGCCACCTTGAATATTGAATTTTCACGACCGCATTGTTATCGAAACAGACTTTCAACGTATTAGGTCGCGTTACGTACATGTAGTACGTGTTGAAGAGAGGTTAAGTACAGAACAAAAATGACCAGCCGGACACCAGTGGGATCCGAACCCACAACCTCCCGATTTCGCGTCGGTTGCTCTACAAATGGACTATAATATATATATATATATATTTCCTCATTCGTTCCTGGATCTCATCGATATTTCTCTCTTTAGTTCGCCACCTCTTCCTCCAGCACCTGGACTTTCAATCGCATTTTCTCCATCTCCACCTCATTTTTCTCTACTTTTTCCTTCAACTCGTCCACCTCACTTTTAACGCACTGTATCAAGTTCTTTAGCTCCTTGGAATGGTCACGTATCATCTTCAGTTTGTCTATCAGACACGCCTCCTTCACCGCTTCTTTTAGCGCCTCTATCTCTTCGCACCGTAGGGCCTCAATTGGGCCTGGCCCTGGGTTTAACTCCACTCCACCTATTATGAGCAGCGCTGATAGCACCACCGCCACCAGCAGCTCTACCATCACCCCTACTTCCACATCTTCATAATCAAGTCCGTTTTCTTCTTCCTCCTACATTGCCAACTCCCAATCCTCACTCGATAGAGCTGTAGCACTTCAGCACACACTCAGCACATGCGTCCTCACTGCTTACTCGATTGAGACTGAGATTTGTTTACTACTTGTAACATAACTATTCTCCCGCTACAACCCACGAATCACGTGTATGCAAGTAACCGTTCATCACACACACTCATCGATCTCATTGCAACGAACAACCCAGGTAAAGTAATAACCCATGCGGAAATCCCTGTACCATCCATTTCGACCCACGAACTTATATATTTATCCTATTCCCTCAAAATACCTAAATACAAACCTATATACGGAACTTTCGGAAATACGAAGGACATAAACGTGGATTACTTGAATTATGACGCTTATCAAATAACGTGGGACGATATACGGAGTCTAAATGACACTGACGCTAAAACGTTAACCTGTTTAATACGATGGTAAAGAACTTATACGAGAGACACGTCACTAAACGTCGCATAAGGGTTTCTCGCCCTTCTTGTCCATGGCTAGATTATGAAACCAAGAGAATGATGGCCCATCGCGACTCGTTATTTCGACATTATAAACAAACCCTAGATGACACAGACTTCGAATCTTACCAAATCTTAAGAAATCGCACAAAGTAGTTGATCAGAAATAAGAAATATAGATATTTCCGAAATTTAGCTAACAACATAAATTCTAATCGTGCATGGGACCAACTTAGAGCTCTTGGGATAGGAAAACATCAACTGAGACAGACAAATCCTGACATTCCATTTGACAAACTGAACGATTACTTTAGTAGAATAAATATTCAACCTTCCCCAATTAATTGTACAGACTCACCACCCTCCCTCCAGCCAAACCACCATTCACATTTCACAGTGTCACAGAAAACCTCCAAATGGAAAAATGTAACTTAGTGGTGCTGCACAGGGCAGTATTCTAGGGCCCTTACTTTTCTGTATTTACATAAATGACATACCATCACTGATAGGAAATAACACACACCACCTCTATGCTGACGATTAACAAATTTATTGACATTGCAAGACTTAGATGAAACAATACAAGATATTAACATTGACCTCCGACGACTCAGTATTATCACTGCGCAGGCAAATGTGCGCCTATTTAAATTGTTCCCGATGATTAGAGCCGAATATGGACTAACAATAGAAAACTGACTCCTGCTCTACAAATGGACTATAATACCGATATTAGAGTATGCCAGCCCTATTTGGAGCACTGCAGCCAAGACGCACTTGTTAAAGGTACGGCGCGTGCGAAGCCGTGCGCTGCGCCGATTGACAGGTGCCCATTGGTACGAAACAAACGACGACCTGCATGAACGATACCAACTCCCAACCATTCATAGCAGAATTCGCAACACTGCCACGAAATGTTATGACGCGCTCACTGAGAGCAAAAATCCGCTGATCAGGAACATAGGAAACTATAACACCGTAGGTCTTCGGTACCGAAGACCTAAGGATATCCTCAACTAACCCCACCCCATAGAGGGGTGAAGACCATATCCTGGTCAGCGTGATTTAAAAATTTCAAGGTCCACAACCATACCAACAAAGATGCAGCTTTTGGCTAGTAACGTATTAAGAAATAGCACTCAAGGCCCAAAGTGGGTCGACGGGCTAAAATCACTCACTGGCACCGGGAGTTTCCGGCACCGATGAGAATAGGGATGTACTGAAACACTACCGATAGATGTCTCACGTGTAGTACCCGGTATGCGCTTGTCGATCGTCATTTGTTTGTATGTGTTTTTAATGGAAGTTACCTATTTAAATGATGAAGTTAAAGATTTAATATATCGTTACGACAACAAAGACAACAAGAAAATTGTGAGGCATGACTATTGCTGTCCCCCAATGTCCCAAAATCAACGTCTACCGTATTCATACCATCAATTTCCTAAGCAGGATCCTTTCCGTAAAAAGTGGTTACATGCTATTCGTTTCGTAGGAAGGACCTACGAAATAAAAATGTGACTCCTAATATCAAAGTCTGCTCGAAACATTTTACAGTTGAAGATTATGTAATTACTGAAACTGGTAAGTAAGCTAATTAGTACTAATTAAGAAATAATTTTATAATAAGGTAGTGACATTCTGAAAAGTTAATATGACCTATTTCAATAATTTTAGGCGAAAGACGAAGACTTAAGGAGAACACTGTACCTTCGATATTTTTATGGTGTGGCACCGGTACCTTGCAAATAACTCAGAGAGCAAGAAGATATAGAATTAGGAAAACAGCCATAACACTGTGTGCGATACAGTACCCTGAATCACACAGTGACCTATAATTTGACACTGGTGCACCATCAATTTCAGACTTCCTGATCAGGAAATAATTCGTTACGTTCAAATTTGAAATCTTTATATTTGTCTTATGGTCCGAAACAAGATCCTGAAACTCGTGCGCTGCAAGGAAATGATGTACACTCGTACTGGATGCAGCCCGAGGCACTGCTGTCCCACCAATATCGTGCCTTATGTACGCCTATAACCAGGAAAGAAAAGAAAAATACCGTATTAGGAATATTTTCTAAATGCTATTTGTACTTTAAGAATTCAGTCTTAACTAAAACTCTATAAGAAGGAATTGCTGCCTTTATTCCTTACCTTTCAATCAATTCTTGCATTTTTCCGGATATTTTTTCGCTCCTTTTCTTCAATTCTGCTTCCAAATCCGCAATCGTCATTGCACCTATACCATTTCCCGTCTTGTAAAACACATTAGCAGAATATGGTAACTCTATTTTAATGCATGTAAAGCAAACGTTTCGTTTCGATGATCACAAATGTAGGAATACTCCATATAAGTCTCATGTAAAACAATCGAGCAGCGGAAAGCGCATACCGAGTATTACCATTACGCTGCCTAGCGGACAAGTTTTGCGTGATACATCCCTATTGTGGCTGCTCCCAACAGCACCTGCGTGTTTCGGTGGTGGTTTGTAGTGTACGCATGCTTCTGTCTGTAGGAACACCCAAATCCGGACCCGGAGAAAATAGCTTTCTTGTCGGGGCTTGATCGTAGTATGACAGCGTCAGGGCTTGAGGGTACGGAGGTTCGAATCCCGCGCAAGTACGCATTTTTTCTTTTACCACCAGCTGCCTGGGATGTGGCAATGTTGTATACTTGGTAGAGTTTACATACTGATTTATGTATGTAGCCGTGAAAGGGCCATTGGTATTGTGGCAATAGGGTATGGAGCCTGTTGGCTAGGAAACGAGACCCTGTGAACCGACCATTCGTCCAAGGTCGTCAATGGCTACTTTTCTGGGGATATCATAGGGTATTGGTGTCTTTCGTTTTAGGGTTGAACCATAGCTGTCTCTTCTCTAAAGCCGTAATTGAACTCTACACACCGAGCTCGATTGCTGCAGTCGCTCAAGTGCGGCCAGTATCCAGTAATCGGGAGATAGTGGGTTCGTACCCCACTGTCGGCAGCCCTGAAGATGGTTTGCCGTGGTTTCCCATTTTCATACCAGGCTGTACCTTAATTAAGGCCACGGCCGCTTCCTTCCCAGTCCTAGCCCTTTCCTGTCCCATCGTCGCCATAAGACCTATCTGTGTCGGTGCGATGTAAAAAAAAAAAAAATAGAGAGAACTCTACACAACGGTTAAAATGCATTTTCCACCCGTAAATGTCATATTTTCTCAATTTTAAAGCGCATTTTCTTCCAATATCTTGTTTCTAAAAATTTCATTCTTACTTCGAGTTGGACAAATACCGGTTCGATGTTAAATGATATTGGCAGATTGATAATGCTGAGGAACGTGACCAAAGAGAACATGAGTCACCCATATAATCACTTGGCGTATATTTACGTTAAAATGGCATACGCATCCGGCTTCGTCCGGCTTGTTATGGAAGCAAAGACAATGACCAAAGTCTCCAGATAACAGAACTACACATTGACCAAACAACTAGAAAATCATATTTTGCCGTAATTGTTGAATATGGATAAGGTAAAGGCCGGTCTCCACTGTTTAACATTTAACACCAACATGTTAAATTTAACATGTTACAGTTGACATGTATATTGTGATTGTGTCTTCCAATTGACTTTGCATGTTAACTCAGAATGTTAAGTTAACACTTTTAACATGTTGGCGTGTTTTCCGCTCCAAGTGGAAAACATGTCAAGTCAATTCGTTGTTGGTGCGTTGTCGGCACAGCTTCGGCAACTTCCATGATGTTTCCATGCCAACACATAACCTAAACGATGCAAACGACGTGCTCCTCATGAAGTAGGATTATAATTACAACACTCCGCAATACTCCTTCTCTTTGTTATAAGCTACAAATACAGTACACGCACGTGTGTCGTTCTCTCTGCACTATACTAAAATGTCAGAAATGGGGTAGAGCAAGGAGATTACTCTGGACCTAATTAATGATATAATAGAAAGGCCTTATTTGTGGGATGTCTCATCAGAAGAATACAGATATAAAGCGAAGAAAGCCGACAGTTTCCAGGAACTCGAAAATATCTATAATTGTTCCCGCGAGTAAATCGAAAAAAAAAAAAAAAAAAAACCTAGTGTCCCTCCGCTCCCAGTACAGTCGAGAATTGCAGAAAGTTCAGAAAAGTCAGTAGTCGGGAGCGGACGAAGTTTATACCCTGTACTTCAAAGTGGTTTGCTTTTAAAGCTATGAGCAGAGTGAGGGAAGGAAATGTGCCTAATAAAACTGAATTTCTAAATCAAAACAAGAAGCAACAGTGGCAATAACAAAGGCCAATTCCTCTTCATCTGAGTCCATTGTCCTTATTTAAAAATACTAGACACCATCTAAATGTATTACCATAAATTGTATGATGAACTACCTGTATATAAACAAAGGATGTCAAGTTTAACATGTTTATTAAGTGTGGACACAATGTTAAATGAAACAGTTTTTGACATTTAACATTTAACATGCTGATGGTGTCACCAGTTAACATTTAACACTTTTAACATTTAACATGTTGTTGTTAAATGTTAATCAGTGGAGACCGGCCTTTAGGTGTGAACTGTACATGAAGAGAATTATTGAAAATGTTTCATACATAAGTTTAGCAACTTGGTACGGGTGTCAACCTTTGCGAACAATCGAGGTGGCATTGACAGGAGTGGTGTTGACATAGCTGTAAATGGCTTGTGTTCGTGTGTGGATATGAGCAAAATCAGTGTTTGCTTTATTATTATTCGATAAAATTCTGTGATTGGTGTTTTAGTATGAAGAAGAAGGAATATTTTGAGGTAAACTGTAAATGGAATCCACTTCTCTCATGAAGATTCGAAATATATAGAAGGGTGAAGTTTCTTCCATACGTCACTTTGAAAGCTATATTTGTATCACACGTTCAGTATCTTTGGCATTTTTCGTGTAGTTTGACTTCATATTATTAACATTTTAAGAAGCGTTATATGTATATAGTCATTTCCAATTGCCGTTACTCATTGGATAAAGATTTTGGTGTCCTCACATTAACCCCTAATATGTGTTTTCTATACTGTTTCACCATGAAACTGTTACTATACCAATATTACTGACTTGCTTATTACTTACATTTCATGCTCAGTTTGTATTTAATGTAACCCTCAATTTTTTTTCGAACGTGCGTTTGCATTTTGTTTTTGTGCTTTTCTACTTCTAATAATTTTAATATTTATTTAATTATTTCTACCGTTCATCAATTTTATCATGATCCCCCCCCCCCCATCTTTACATTTATTTTTTGATTGTACTATTATTAAATTTACTGGAAAGGAAATAATAAGGCATGGGCCTGACCTAATGTGTCATATGAACCACATCTTAAACAGTTCTTGTGAATAATAATTGTGACAAGACTTGAATGATAAACCTAAAATGATTAGTGTAATGTGCAGTACTTTGCATTTGGGCGCCTTTCAGTGGATTACTTCTACAGCTGTTTCCTAATAAAAAATATGTGTAACAATTCATTTTTGGGTTGGCATGTTTAGGGAAACAGTAAAAGCATATGAGTTAAAATCTGTTGGTTGGCTATACCAATGCAACACATTGAGTTTATTACAATTCTGAAAAGACAATTGTTCGTCTCTTTATACCGGGGCACCACGAATGAACCTGTAAAATGAGCTTAAATACGAAGAACGAGTGCTTACAACAGGAGGCAACTTATAAATCTCATTTTTGCCCCTTATTGGCATCAACTCAGTTAAGGTTAGGTTGAAGGAAGAATCTTACATTCCAATACTTATTTGCTTTTTATTGCTAGTCTATGTAATAATAAAACATATTCTAACTTAAAATCTAGTTACCGGTAAATAATCTTAAAAAGTAGCCTACATGTTTCATGCCCAATTAAGAATGAAACGTGTAGGCTACTTTAAAAAATAATTTAACTAGATTTTAAGGTGGAATATGTTTTATAATTACATAGACTTGCAATAAAAAGACAAATAAGTATTGGAAGGTGGGATTCTTCCTTCAACCTAACCTTGGTTACAACAGGAGGTGCAAACACAGTTGAACAGGAACAAGTAAGCTATTTTATAGGTTGGAAACTGCCCACTACTTGCTTTTAGCTTGTAACAACACGATCTCATTATATTACCCTGTATTAGGGAGATGTAGGCCTACCAATGTTTTTCAGAATCGTAGTATACACAATGGGTTGCATAAAACTAGATTGCAGGGGGTGGGTGCCACCTGATATAGATTAAGCATTAAAAGGATTTCTTACTTGTAGGATATTTAGAACTGTCACGTACCTAAAGTTAAAACTAGGCAACACTAGAAATTTCTTAAAAGCTATTTAACGAAGAACAAGTGAAATAAATTAACTTAGTATTATGATTCAAATGCTGATTCTCAGAAAAGTGATCATAGAGAGAGAGAGAGAGAGAAAGAGAGACAGAGAGAGAATAGCTGTATGCAGAATGTTACATCAACTTACTTACCTCTGCCATTTCTTTTAGAAGTTTCTGTTTAATTTGTGTACTACCGTATTTAATGTTATTCACACATTTCACTATTCTTAATATCAATGTACATGTATAAACCAAAGAAACCCAAAGCCAGCGGACATTTCCAGGCAGAAAGTATTCCTCCGGATATAACATAATTTTGTGTAAAATGTTCTGTAAAGTATTGCTTTTGTTTACTACCGTATTTGTTTTACATCGCACCAACACAGGTAGGTCTTATGGCAACAATGGAATAGGAAAGGCCTAGGACTGGGAAGGAAGCGGCCATAGCCTTAATTAAGGTACAGCTGGTGTGAAAATGGGAAACTACGGAAAACTAAAGGGCTGCCGACAGTGGAATTTAAATCCACCATCTCCCAAGTGACAGTTGACAGTAATTACAAGTAATTAACTTCATTCCGGTTCCATATTGACTGCAAATATTTAAGATGAAATTCTAAAAGAATTTAATTATGTAAAGTCTACCTATTCAATGCACTTCTGCCATTTAATAAATGGCCTGTTTAAGAAGTTACATAGTTGTTTAAAAATAGGTGGACTTTGTATAATTAAATTCTTTTAGAATTTCATCTTAGATAGTTGGCAGTAATGTGACTCAAACCATACCATACAGCCACTCGCTCGGTGTGAAGTATTGTTGATCATAACATCCGATTTCAAATTTCGGTGCTACCTAAAATTGTCAGTTCAATAATACTAGGATGTTTTTTGTTTCCACTGTCAAACATTATTGATGCACTGACGCGTGTCGAGTAGGAACTGTCCTGTGCGGCAGGTCCCGTGGTGTAATGGTTAGCACTCTGGACTCTGGATCCAGCTATCCGATTCGGAGGTTTGCTTTGAAGGGACCTGCAGTGTAAAGGATATTATAGCAGTGGCGTGCAGTGGGCAAAGCAAATGAAGCACAGCTTCACTAAGCCAAAGCAGCATTCAAATCAGTCCTTTAAATTGAAGTAATGATTGCTATTTTTATCTTGTTTCAGCGCTCAGGTTTCTTGTTGTCAGTGAGTAAAATAGCTGCTTCAGTTATCGCGAAAGATTACACAGTGAAGCTATGGGAATTTTCTCCTACATTGTCCCGTGCTCATCTAGAGAATTGGCTACATGGTTTGGGGCACGTAGCTGTGAGCTTAGGGCTGATGACCTTTGATGTTAGGCCCCTTAAAACAAGCAACAGGCTGTGAGCTTACATTTGGAATATTGCTGATTCGAGCCCCACTGTTGGCAGCTTTGAAGTTGGTTTTTTTTTTTTGCCATTTTTATACTATACAAATGCTAGGGCTGTACCTTAATTAGGGCCACAGACAATCCCTTCCTAGTGCTATCCTTATCCTATCGCATCGTCGCCATAAGAGCTGTCTAAGTCGCGACGTAAAATCAGTATTTATGTTATGTTTTGAATAGGAGGACACACTCAAATTTTTCTTTGTAAAGTAAAACGTAAAATCAGTACCCTCAATTAAACCTTATGTCTGCATACTCAGTATATACACTGCATTTCGAACTAAACCACACACACCAGGCGAGTTGGCCGTGCTATTAGGAGCGCACAGCTGTGAGCTTCCATCCGGGAGATAGTGGGTTCGAACCCCACTGTCTGCAGCCCTGAAGATGGTTTTCCGTGATTTCCCATTTTCACACCAGGCTTTACCTTAATTAAGGCCACGGCCGCTTCCTTCCCACTCCTGGCCCTTTCCTATTCCATCATCGCCATAAGACCTATATGTGTCGGTGCGACATAAAGCAACTAGCAAAAAAAAAAAAAAAAAAAAAAACCAACCCACACACACTACATTTCGAACTGAAGCATATACGCTACATTTTGAATTGAAACATACATCTGGCTGTGCTGCGGTTCATTCATCCATTACCAGACGAGGTAGATTACAGACATAGAAGATAGGTATTGGGGGGTGGGGGTGGGAAAGGGGAACTTTGCAACCCAGCCGTGAAACAAATGACACAGCAGTTCGAGAATGATGTTCTTACATCGAAATAACGAATATATTAATAGCCGAATATATTACACTATTACACTGACAAGTGGGAAGTCTGCACTTCTTCAGCATCTGCATGTACTCCTTTGCCTCTTTCAAGAAGATGATTACGTTCCACAGAACCTGCGTGGTTCTGCGATTGTTACACTGTACAAGTAGAAGGGTGATCAGAGCGATTGTAACAACCACCATGGCATTTCACTTTTAAGGATAGTGGGAAAGCGTGCGTGTGTGTGTGTGTGTGTGTGCGTGTGTGTGTGGGTTATTTTAATGCACCTACAAACTCTTGCTGCTCAAGTCTACCTGGAATCTCAGTGTGGCCTTAGAGCTAGCCAATCCACAGTGGACATAATTTTTTCATTATGTCATCTTGAAGAGAGACTAATCTTCATTGCGTTCGATGATTTTGTGAAAACCTTTGAGCTAATCAGTAGGAGCAGGCTTTTTCAAATTGCTGCAGAAGATAGGTTGCCTTCCCAGACTACTCTGAATAGTAATCTCTTTCCTCAGGAACATGCAAGGAACTGGCTGCTTCAGTGGAAGGAGTTTGGAATCCTTCCCTGTGAACAGTGGTATATAGTAAGGTAGTGTATGTACTGGCTCCTCTTTTTGGCATCTTCATTTCCTTGCACCTGAGATATGCGTTTAGAGACTGCACTGAGGGCATATACCTATTATCCGCACACTTTATCTTGGTGCATTTGTGTACGGGGGTGAGGAGTAAGGAGGAAGCTGTCCCGGTATCGATAGTGCTACCTGGTGCTGCCAACTGAATGAAAATAAAATCTGAATTGAATCGAGAATATGATCGATCGATATGAAATTTCTAAACTGTTATCATCTTAAGCCAACAACTATGTCACATACACATTATATAACATTATAAAACATTTCTCGATACGAATCTTGTTCCTAGCATGAATTCTATACTTTGGCTTTGTTGTGTAAACAACAACAATACTAGTACGTAAAGTGTACGCCAGATGTCTCACAACAATGCTTAAGCGATTCATAGTTTGTGTTTCAAAGGTTGCCAGTACGAATCTCGAAGATCGCCGAGGTCGACCGATTCAGCACTAGGGTGTAAATGCACCAAGATAAAGTGTGCGGATAATACATAACAGCACCGATGGCATTCTATTCAGTACCACTCGCCTTAACCCTTTGCTGTTCCTAATGCTCTAGAGCGCTACTGTTTTGTGATTCACCTGCTGTGCTGGACACTCCAAAGCACTCGTCATACATGTGGTCAGTAGAAGTGTGTTGAAAGAAATATTGAAGTCTTCTGAAACCATGCTGCATTCCCATGACTCAGCAAGCTCTCAGCACCTTTTTGAGAGTCTTTCCTGTGTGTTTTTCACAAACAGACCCACTTTATAAACATCATCTTCTGGTGAGAGATTATTCATGTTTGACTTCACACTATGTTGTCTACTTAATCAGGGTGTCCACCCATATGAAAAACCTGGGAAACAGGGAAATGTCAGGGAATTAGATAATTAACGGGAAAACCTGGAAATGTCAGGGAATTCAGGGAAAAATCTGGAAATTCTTTCTTCTGCCAGATAAAATTGACATACCGTATTTATCCGTGTAATACAAACACATTTTTCAGTTTTTATAACATTAATCTAGGGCATGTCTTTTATGCCAGGAATAAATTTTAATGAAAAAGTGTGATCTCGAATGTGAAGTAATCAATAATATCAATAGCTATATGATTGATCGATCGAATTTTCAATGTTTTGATCTGCTTACTATTGAATATTCTTTGTTGTAGGGGAATGGTGAGCTCGATGAATTAGACCTATATTGCGTTCTCAGTTTTTTCCAGTAATGTTTCCAGACTCTGAAACAGCTTCGAAAGTTCAACTGCACAGAACAAAAGTTGCATATACAATCACTCATGGTTTGGCTCTCTATTTCCATAAACAAGTTCTTGAGATGAGTAGTAAGTGCACACATTTCACCATTGGGTTTGACGAGTCACTGAATAAAGTTTCTCAGATAGGCCAAATGGAACTTGTAGTTCATTGTTTCAATCCTGATACTAATGAAGTATGCACTTCTTATTTTGATTCCATGTTTCTTGGTCACTCTACCTCCTCAGATTTGTTTATGGTTTTTTGCAAGCACAGCAAGGACCGTATCTAAAAAAAATTACAAATTTCAGTGGATGGTCCAAATGTTAATAAAATGTTCTTTCAGGATTTTGGTAATTTATTAGATCTAGATGTTCCTATTTTGTTGAACATTGGATCTTGTGGCTTGCATAGTGTGCACAATTCATATAAAATGGCAGTAAAAGAAACCCAGTGGAATATTGTAGAATTTCTTCGTGCTCTTCACTTCTTGTTTTGCTACGCTCCTGCAAGTCATGCTGATTATATACATTATTCAGGTTCAAACGTATTTCCTTCGAAATAGTGTGCTATAAGATGGCTTGAAAATTTTCAAGTCATTGAACATGCTATAGATATCCTACCTAATGTCAAAAAATATGTGGAAGGAACAAACAGAGACAAGAAAATCCCAAGCTGTAACAGCTTCAAAATAGTATCAACTTCACTTAGAGATAAGGTTCTTAAGGTCAAGTTGTCATTTTTATTAACACTTGTTGGAGATTTGGAACCATTCCTAAACGTTTGACAGGTCTCCCATTTGCATCACTCCTTTATGAATCTTTCATTGATGATAAATATCATGACAAGGTTTGTTAAGTCTGAGTCACTGCAGTCTTCAGAAGATCTCCTAAAACGTATTTAGACAGTAAAGAAAATCTTCTGCCTGCATCTAAAATTGACATAGGTTATGCTGCTAAAGCAGCACTTCGTGGCAATCCTGGATTAAATGATAGAGATATATTAGTGTTTTGCACAGATTGTCTAAGAGGAATGGTAGCTTTGTGCAAATAGTTACTGGAAAGGTCACCGCTGGCATATTGTCGTCATCATCTGCAGTTTCCAGCTGTTGGCCGTATCTGCTCACCGTTAGCTTATAAACTGACTAAATTAATTTCTTGTTTTGGTCCAAGTGTAGCCAAGTAGCCTCTAAGCAGCAGACTGCTAAGGATAGCTTTAAATGCCTTTGTTGAAAACAAATGGATCTCGGGTAATGAAGCCGTTCATGTACAAAGGGAGTTCACTTCTGTTTGTGAGAATGATACTTTGAAAGAAGTGAATTCTTTGTATTCTAAAGACGAGAGGTTAGATCACTTGTGGCTTCGCACTGTTCTTCCGATAGTAAATTTGAAAACAGAAAAGTTGGCTTCATTTCTCAAAATGATACTAATATTGTTTCATTGAAATGCTTCACTTGAATGTGATTTTCCTGTTAATAAAGAAATTATAGTAGAGAACATGCTACAAGTATCCGTTGTAGCACAAAGAATAATATGATTCTATCCCAAACCCTGGTGGAATTGAAAAGGTCTCCATTAATAACATGCTCCATGCTGCAAGGAGTGCTCATGCTTTGTACGTTCAAAATCTAAAGGAGAAACCTGAAATATTGGAAGTAGAAGATTCTTTGCAAAAAATAAGAGAAAGGCCGCTTTGTTGCTGAAGGAATTCGAAGAAAAGAAGTGGAGGGTGATGGCAGAAGCTCGAGTCGTTGGTGGCTACAAAGAAGTTTCTTCGCTGAAGCAGTAATGGTAATACATGTAAAAAAAACTTAAAGTGAATTTAATCAGACTAAATTAAACTTCCAAGTTTTAATATGCACATTAATTGCTCATTTATTTTTTTGGATGTTAAGTTTTAAAAATGTTTTTAATATTACTGACACTTCCTTTATAATTATGTTTTTTGTCATCATGTGTCAGGGAAAAAACTGGTTTTTATGTCTGAAAAACAGGGAAATGTCAGGGAATTTTAAAATCTGGATTTGGTGGACACCCTGTTAATGCGGAGTAGTGTTAAAAGGCTTGGAGATATGTTAGTGGAGATAGTGAACTTTCTAATACTGGTTCACAATTGTATTCTGATTAATGTTGTAGTAATAATGATTCCAAAAATTATGAAAATCCTGAATTATTAATAATACCAATATAAATGGTCCATTATTGGACATTATAAATTTTCCATCTAACTCATTCCTGGTTGCCAGCGTTTCGCCCCAGTGTGCTAAGTTGGGCTCATCAGTTGGTAAATAGATGTTGATTCCCACCTGACATCTACATCATCTGATGGCCAGGCAGGCCTCAATTTTTGGTAATGAGACCAAGTCTTTCATTGTGCATTGGCACTGCTGGTGGCTCCAAGTAGCCTACGCCGTGGCCTCTACGGTATGCACTAGCCATGCGTCTTGGTGGGTGTGCTGTTTACCAACTGATGAACCCAACTTAGCACACTAGGGGCAAAATGCTGGCAACCAGGAATGAGTTAGCTGGAAAATTTATAATGTCCAGTAACAGACAATTTACGGTATATTGGTATTATAAATTTACTCATTTGGGACAAATATTTCAGGTTCCCTATGGGAATCAATATCTATATCATCTATTAATAATGTTATTGTCTTTACTTCCTACTAACTACTTTTGATGGTTTTTGGAGTCCTGAACAAGTATCATGTAGACCTTGGGACAGGGTTAGAAGAAATGTTGCTAATGATATCTGGAGCTGCGATAATCATGTTGATGAACTGGAAATATGGGAAAACAATGCTGGTCCAAATCACGATTTACCTTCAGGGAGTTCAGAAAAAGATCTTTTTGAATTATTTGTGGGATGAGAATTTTATGAGCTTGTAGCAAAGCAGACTAATATTCGTGCCAAATACTTACAAAGGAAAACTAGCACTGTTGCTACTACTTGGCAAGACACTAATGCCGATGATGTAAGGGCATATGTATTATCTGCACACTTTTTAGTGATAGATTTATACCCTAGTGCTGAATCGGTCGTCTTCTGTTATCTTCGAGATTCGTTTTGGCAACCTTTGAAACACAAACTAAGAATTGCTTATGAACGCTGTGCGACATCTGGCGTACACTTTACGTACTCATACTGTTGTTGTTTACACAACAAAGCCAAACTATAGAATTCATGCTAGGAACACGTTTCGCATCGAGAAATGTTATGTAGTATTATATATTGTGTGTGTGACACAGTTGTTGGCGTAAGATAATAAAGGTTTAGAAACTTCATATCGATCGATCATATTATCGATTCAATTCAGATTTCTTTTCCATTCAGTTGGCAGTATTACTGGAACCGGCAGTGCTCCCTCCTTACTCCTCAGCCGAGTACAAAAATCTATCACTAAAAACTGCGCGTACAACAGGCGTTCTAATTCATATGGATTTGGTTGGTTGTTTTACCCGACGTTGATGATTACTTCTTAGGAGACTTTTGCATGTGCCGTTAGTAAGGCAGGCAATGACACTGGAATGGTTAAGGAAACTTGGTCAATATTTACAATGAAAATAGGGTTAGTACAAATATCTATACAAAATGCAAAATAAATTACATTTATATCTTTATTAGTTTGATTTCTATGTTATTTTCTTTAAAGGGTGGCATTTATGCTGCTGTCTCTTTTGGGATTTAAATGCCCCTGTCAGAAAACATGGTAATTCCAACCAGACAGCTGCCTTCAATAGGGAACGGCAAAGAGTTAAAGCAAAGACCAAAGTGAGTATGTTGATGATGTTCCTTTGATAGCCCACACAGAAGATTAGCTGCAACATCTCACTGACTGCTGTCATATGCCTGTGAAAACTTTGGTCTAACTGTTAGTCCCAAAAGTCAGTCCTTGGTCCATTGCCATTGATGGACATCCTTTCAAGGGGGTTGATGACTGTCTGCCTTGGTTCTGCAATATCAGACACCTTGTCTCTGGATGCTGAAGTCACCAATAGGATTGCAAAGGCAGCTTCTGTTATGGCTAGACTAAATAAAAGAGTATGGAACAATAAGCTGCTGACAGTATACTTGAAAATGCAGGCTTACAATGCCTGTGTTATGTTATCAGTGCGCTTCTCTATAGCACTGAAACATGGACAACCCTCCTAAGGCATGAGAAATGGCTAAATGGCTTTTATCTTTTCTTTCTTTGGAGGATCTTCCAGATTTCATGGAGAGACAGGTTGCTCATCACCAAAGTCCTGTAATGTGTCAGTGTCTCCAGTATGTATATACTCTGCTCAGCCACAGGCAACTTAGTAGAGATGGGAGTTACATATCGTAACAAGATACTGTATCCTAATCCATAACAGTAAGCTGTTCCAGAAATATTATGTTTCTCCGTAGACCGTAATACAAAAGTAACTGTCTCAGCGCAACCAAGGGAAGGGTAGGGAGTTTCTGATTGGCTAATGGAAATTAGGAAGCATAGCAGCTCGCTTTAAGCGCGCACTCTGCGCAGGCGCGAGCGATACCTTTGTAACAGTTTAGAGGCAGTACTGATGTTCCTATCCTGTTACTTGCTGGTCGGTTACAGATATTCTTTAGTTATTCTAAGTGTTTTGTATAAGGGTTACTGGTGGCAATGCATACAGTAGCGTAGTTCCTCAAAACAGTTATGCATGGTCTTCCCACCTTGCATCTCAAGTTTCACTCCGTGTACTGGACAATGAGTGAGTGGATGGTATTACATCCGATACGATTTATGTGGACAAAAACTCAATTACAGAAAAATTGTTTCTAGAAACGCGTTGAAATAAGGTACCCAATAATAATAATAATAATAATAATAATAATAATAATAATAATAATAATATTATCATGAAAATGAAAACTCACAGCCTGTTTCCAGTCATTCGACAGGGTCAGGAATGGAATGAATGAAGCCCCCATCTAGCGGCGAGGATAGGAATTGTGCCGGCTGCCGAAGCCTGTCGCACCCCTCTGGGGCAAAGATTAATGAATGACAGATCAAATGAAATGATATTGGAGACTGTTACTGGAATGAAATATGACACGGACAACCGGAGTACCCGGAGAAAAACCTGTCCCGCCTCCGCTTTGTCCAGCACAGATCTCTCATGGAGTGACAGGGATTTGAACCACGGAACCCAGCGGTTAGAGGCCGGCGCGCTGCCACCTGAGGCACGGAAGCATAATAATAATAATAATAATAATAATATTTTTAATTTTACCAGTTCATATACAGTAGTTCTGATAATGTACACGGTACTCAAATATCAGGCCCTGAAAAGCTATCGCAAGTCTCATCACGTGAATCTGTGCGTCCTAAAATTTCGTCATCGACTGCAACCTATGAGGCAGTGCAGCAAAAGCTGCTATCGTAATTCTTACCAGTACATAAGAGGAGTGATATACAGAGGAAAAACAGAAAGATGCTAGACAAACCACTAACACTGTAGGCCTAGTTTACCACATATCCACAACTTCTGTATATGACGAAAGACGGTTCTGGAGCCTTTTATGCTGGCTTTACAGAGCGAGTTGGCTACACGGTTTGTGTTATGTAGCTGTTAGCTTGTATTCGAGAGATAGTGGATTCGAACCCCACTGTCGGCAGTTCTCAAGATGGTTTTCGGTGGTTTCCCATTGTCACATCAAGCAAATGCTGGGACTGTTCCTCACTTAAGGCCGCGGTTGCTTCCGTCCTAGTTCTGTCCTATCCTATCTCATCGTCATCGTAACATTGGTCTGTGTCGTTGTGACGTAAAAATAACAAATAGCAAAAAAGTACTGGGTTAAAATCTGCTTATGTCTTGCCTGATAGGGCTATTTCCTCAAGAACCATTCCGGCGGCATCTGAAGTGTATATGACACTCATTCATCAACATATTTTATAGTCTGGTCCTAGTGTTTGTTTTGACTACAGATCCTTGGACATCTATGAATGCACATAACTACCTAAATGAAGGTTTCGGAGTATTGGTTCTCGGAATGTAATTGAGTCATTGCAAATATTTTTCTAGGAATAGTTAAGAATGTGAGTGACGAGCTGGCGAAAGGGACAGTTGGTTAGAAGAAAGCGAGATGAAGATATAGTATTGCTGTTTATAAGTACTTACTAAGTTGCGGTTACGGGCTACAAGAGACAACAAGTATAAGGGACGTTCCTTCCAAAAGTTGACCTGCAACTTGTATGATGTTACTTTTATATCCTAATACTCCAACCTAATACTACAGTGTAACGGATACACAGGAACATGATACTGGAAAGTAACCATTTGTCCCATCCCTACAACTTAGGTAGCTGTGTCATGTCAGGTGTGAGGACTCTGAGCGTATGTTAAGGGCCTTATTATATGGTGAGTTAAGTGAAATGTAAGGCCAAGTCAGCAGACCATATTCTTTGCTTCAAAGAGTTATGCAAGAGAGACTTAGACCGACATTGATCTTAGTCACTGGGAGGGTTTTACTAATGACTGAGGTGCCTGGTGGAAAGCTGTGCGGAGTGGAATTCAGATAGCAGGGAAGAAAAGTACCATTGAGCTTATTGCTAAGAAGACCGGATGAAAGAATAGAGCAACCACAACCAAAGCTCCCTGTCCTAATTGTAAATAGAATAGTGTAGAGTAGAATATCTTATATGACATTTAGGATATATTTTATTATGACACACATTCGATTTCTATTAAAAGATGTTTAGAACTTTGGTGTTTGATGTGTAATATTAAAAGAGGTCCAAGAGATAATGGTAGTGAGAAATAAAAAACACTGAGGAAGAGGACAGTAAGGTCCTTGAAACATGTACGGTGTATGAGGTGATGAAAAAAGTAATTAAACAACTCTTTAAGTATTGCCAAGACTGACTTTTAATTATCAAAGGTATATATATATTGGAGTAGAGATTGTAGTTAGTACAGATCATTATAAAAATTAAACCACAATGGTTAAGTTAATAAATTATTATTTTACATCAGTGGATGAATTTTGAAATTTTAAATTGTTATTACATTTTTTTTTCATTTTGTACCATTAGGTGCTGATGACCTAAATGTTAGGCCCCTTTAAACAACAAGCATCATCATCATCATCAACTCTAACTAGAGTGGGACTCATCAACTACTGAAGATATTGCCAATGCTTGGCAAAATTTGAACACTACATCTGGGTAATAAAATAAAATAAAATAAAAAATATTAACTTGAAATAAATATAACAAAATTGGGCACCACCTGCAAAAGATTTACATGAATAATTGACGCTGTAAAGCATGATAGAACTCCTTCTCCCCAGGCGACGGTCATCACGCTGACGAGGCTCCAACTTGCTTCATTACCGTACCTGCTATTATTTAACCCTGAAAATAAATTTGGGTAGTATGCAAGGTTTTTCCTTATTCTACCAATAAAATATTTACCACAAGTTTCACTACATGAATTTACTCCTAAAACAAAATTAAAACAAAACAAACACCAACAATTATCATCACATAATGAGACAAACTTGTTTTGCCTCTTACGAAATTAAACGTCCACAAACATCTGCAATTTACAAAGAAAGGAAAAATCTCTACATTGTTCTGGGCTATGTTTTTAATTATTGGTATCCTACAGATAAGACGACTGTCCATTCTGAACCTTACATAAATCTATTTATCCCGGGTTATAACTGTATGTTAAAACAAACCCAGTCACCTCACTCTACTCTTGTTAAATCAAACAACTTCACCACTTAAAAAAAAAAAAAAAAAAAAAAAAAAAAAAAAAAAAAAAAACTTCTGTGGACTAAATACAAGACAATTGCCACATCAAATCAATCAAAGAACAACCAAGCGCTGAACACTTGGCCTACAATTTCTTCTAGCAACAGTCAGTTAAGTGCACAACAACACATTATCTCCAGATTACGCCTATAAAACACTACAATTCAGAGTTTGACTTGCAGAAGAACACTATGTAGAGTCTTCCACTGACTGTTCACCGGGAACTTGTAATTAACGAGTAATGCACTCGTCATGACTCTGTAATGTTCGAATCCCACTGTCGGCAGCCCTGAAGGTGGTTTTCCGTGGTTTCCCCATTTTCACACCAGGCAAATGCTGGGGATGTACCTTAATTAAGGCCATGGCCGCTTCCTTCCCACTCCTGGGCCTTTCCAATCCCATCGTCGCCATAAGACCTATCTGACTCAATGCGACGTAAAGCCTCTAGCAAAAAAACCCTCTAATGGTACAGTAATGCAACCGTAAAGAATTCGTACAGCGGAGACTTTGTAATGGTAATCGTCATGAACAGCAACCGCAATGGTCATGAGCAGTAATAATAAAAAACCTGTTGCACACACGCACACATGTATATATATGCTTGTGGTGCTGAATACTTGGCCTACAATTTCTTCTAGCAACAGTCAGTTCTGTGCACATCAATACATTATCTCCAAATTACACCTATAAAACACTACCCCCAGTGTGCATTTCCGTGGAGAGGAATAATTCAGTCTCTTACTTACAAAAGAACACCGGGTAGAGCCTTCCACCGACTGCTCACCGGGAACTTGTAATTACCGAGTAATGCATTTCTCATGGCTCCTTTATGGTACAGTAATGCAATTGTAAAGAACTCGTACAGCAAAGACTTCGTAATGATAATTGTCATCAACAGTGACTATAATGGGCAGGAACAGTAACAGTAATAACCTCATTGCACACACGCACGTGTATATATAGGCTTGCTCCATGTGGTTGTCATGTCTGCAAAAGTCCACTGGAAGCAATGCTCCAACTGAAACATCTTCAAGCGTCGCTTGGTCAACGCAAGCTCGTTCAAACTTGGAGCTTCCAGATTGGTTACCGAGCTGCCAATCCGCAAATAGTGATCTTGCACATTCATTCACATTGATGAATTACATTCTTCAGCATACACTTCCCGGCTGTACCCTGGGTTTCTAAACCTCTTGTTGCAACACTTTCAACCGACTTCAACCATCTATACCAATATAGTCACCGTTTTCCTTGTTGCATAATCTTCACTGCTAGGCTGTGTGTACAGACTCTTACCCAAATTAAAAGTTATACAAATCTAAGGATAGGCCCTGTGCAAATTCAGTATTCCCTAATTACAAATCCTTCTTATAACACTATGTTCTTACATCTTAATTAAACAAATTCACATGAGATTAACCAATTTATATTACAATTTATTTACGAAAATTTCCTAACCTAACATCGGGAGATTGTCATTCACAAACATTTCCTAACCTAACATCGGGGATCGTACTTCTGTATGGTTACAGAGTACTACACCTTCGTCCTACGAGGATGTATGGATGCCATTCAGTTTACTGTGTAACTGATTTCTTTAGATTCCAATGGAATTTTCCAATGGAATTTTGCAGTTACTGTAGTTTTATAACTTTTACTTTGATTGCATTTCTTATTTGATATCTTAAAAGTGTTGTAGGATAATGCTGTATGGAGGTTATTTTAGAAAGCGCTATCATTTTCAAATTTGTTATTTGTATCCATTACTTCACCCTTCTAGGTCACCGCATTACCACTGCATAACTACAAGAGGTAGGCCTAAATGATACAAATCATACTTCGTATTTATTGTTCATTACAAATGCCAGGGACCCACCAACCCGCCCCTAGAAATATACCGTATTTACTTGCATATTGGCTGCACTTTTTATTCCTATTTTGAAGTACTGTACTGATCTCTTGTGTTAGGGCCTATAATATTGACAATGCCGTATCCGTAACGTGTAAATGAATGACGCACTGCCATCTCAGCACAGGGATGCGATTGAGCTTGCAGTGGCCTTCATCCCTTCACGACAACACATGAGAAAGCAAAGGATTAAATGGCAGACCTGGCACACAAACAATCTGACGCAAAAAAAAACAGCGTGCAGAACTCCTACTAGTTCATCAGGCTGACTACAAATTTGACGTGAGATTTGCGGTATAGAAAAATAATGTTAATTATAATGACTTCAAAAAATGAATATATCCACTAAAGGAAGACAGGGGTCACGAAGAGCATGAAAATGAAATACTCTTGAGGCTTCATAAATCTCGTTGGGTTTGGAAACAAGAGTTGACCAGAAGAGGTTGGATATTAAGTAGACATTGGAAGAAAGCTATCACACATACATTACACAATAAAGGAAGCAAAGCAGACCCAAACAATCATCAAGGAATTTAATTACTTTCAATAACACAATTCTATCCATAGCTCTCTTAAACCATTAGTGCTCAGAATTATTTTATTTTTATTTTTTAGTTGATTGTAGTTGATAATTGTAATGATTAATGTATTATCAAGAAAATCATTTTTGAAAAATTTGACATTGGTACACTGAGAAATTTTATGGCAACTAAAGTTGCCACTGAGCATTAGAGTTATCAGTTGAATAAATAAATGGAAAATGAATTTCCATAACTTTGTATATATGTTTTATTTATGTAAAATGTTACTATAATAAAAAACATATTTTAGCTTGAATCAGTGTAAAGCAATGCAATATAGGTTATTAACAAAACTTCTGAAATCAATAAAAAGGAAGCTATGAGTAGTTAAATTTCTGTGAACAAAATCAAATTATTGAATGCCGTACAGGAATCAATGAAAACTAAACTGAAACACGTATTTCAATTATCCTTGACAGTCAGAATTTATGAAAATAGAGAAAGCAATCTGGATGAAGTGGCACTTAACACTTGGCACACAAGTACATTGTGCGATTTTGGCATAGTTTACACCTACGAAACTTAGATTCCCCCTTCACTACAATATGATCTTTTTGATCTTTCCTTACAGCATTCAGTGCTGTCTGAAATGATGGAGATGAAGGTCCAGGGTCTCAATTTTGGGGTTCCATGGTTAGCCAGAAGTTGCAATACCTCTTGTCTTCTGAACTGAATACTCGGAATCTTGTGTCCCAGTTGTTGATACAGCAACCATCCCTGTACACAGCAAGCGTCAACAACCCAGGCAAAGAGGCACCACCACCGCCATTTCTTAATTCTGACTTTTGTTCTGTACTGAGCAGTGAATTGATCATTCATATCTGTTCCTCCCATATAGGCATTGTATCGTGCAATCATATTTAATCATCTCTATGATTATTTTCCTTCTTTCCTTCCTACTGAACCCCTGGGCACTCCTCTTTGGTTGTCTACCATCACAGTTTTACAGTACTGTAACAAGGGCATTCTCATTCCATCTTGCTGCTGTCAGTTGTCCATTACTTACTGCCACACATTTTCCTCTTTCACATTTCTGAAATTGAACATTTGATGGTAAGTTCATTTCTCTGCTTACTCTGTTTTCTCTTAGGGTTCCTGTTCCACCTAGGTTTCGATTACACAGCTCTTCCAGTAGCCGGACAGAAGTAAACATAGTCAAAATACAGTTTTGTCTCTTGAGGAACATAATCAGTCCTATAACCACATCCTCACCTTGATCCAGTCCAGTATTTGTTAAACTTGTGTGAGGCCTACAGTAAGGTTTAGCATGGATGATGTATCCTTATGGACTGGCCAAAACCCACAATTTGAATCCGAAACGTATAGCTTTACCCCAGGTGAATTGTTTGGCTCCATGTCGTCCATAACACGGAATTATACCTTCATCCACATAAAGATCAATCCCATATGGCATAACTTTAAAAGTTTCATAGATATGGTCAAATACAAGTCGCACTTTATAAAATCTGTCTTCGTTTGTATGAGTGTTGTCATTCAGATGGAGGTACTTGAGAATTTCTTCAAACCTGCGTCTTCGAATAGCATCACTATCTATCTTCACATTGCAGTCTGGATCATCCTGCCAATACATCCTCTTGTTAGGCAGTTGATGGTATCGAGACAGCAGCATGATACCAATCACAGTGGACAGTTTGTCAAAAGTGACATTTAAACTATGGGGTCCATTCTGTCCTGCATATAGGTTAGTCTGTGTTACTATAAGATCTATTAGTTCATTTGTGAAGAAATACTGGAATACTTGTAATGGCGACATCAGGCTATTTTTCAGAAAATACAAGGTCGATAATTTCAAGTATTTAGGTTGCGTGTTCTCCCAGGATGGTAATATAGTAAGTGAGATTGAATGAAGGTGTCGTAAAGCTAATGCAGTGAGCTCGCAGTTGCAATCAACAGTATTCTGTAAGAAGGAAGTCAGCTCCTAGACGAAACTATCTTTACATCGGTCTGTTTTCAGACCAACTTTGCTTTACGGGAGCAAAAGCTGGGTGAATTCAGGATATCTTATTCATAAGTTAGAAGTAACAGACATGAAAGTAGCAAGAATGATTGCTGGTACATACAGGTGGGAACAATGGCAAGAAGGTACTCGGAATGAGGAGATAAAGGCTCATTTAGGAATGAACTCTATGGATGAAGCTGTACGCATAAACCGGCTTCGGTGGTGGGGTCATGTGAGGCGAATGGAGGAGGATAGGTTATCTAGGAGAATAATGGACTCTGTTATGGAGGGTAAGAGAAGTAGAGGTAGACCAAGACGACGATGGTTAGACTCAGTTTCTAACGATTTAAAGATAAGAGGTATAGAACTAAATGAGGCCACAACACTAGTTGCAAATCGAGGATTGTGGCAACGTTTAGTAAATTCACAGAGGCTTGCAGAATGAACGCTGAAAAGTATAACAGTCTATAATGATAATGTATGTGTGTATGTGCATTGTTGAAGGTTCGTAGGGATTCTCACATTTAAGCAAATTGTAGTCCATTTTTCTTGTTACCTCCCAAGAACTTGATGATGGCTTAACCTTTTTCACAGGTTTTTTGAAACGTTTCGATGTCGGTGGTCTTCCCTCTACCTCCAACTCCATCCCCTCAACATCATCATGATCATCATTTTCGGGATCATCAAATTCAACAATAGCCTTGGCTCGTAGAATTCTGCCAGGCAGATGTTAGGCACCTTCTGCGACGTCATATAAATCTGAATCTTCATCTCTAAAACTAAGAAACAATGTTAGGTTTTGGTCCACCCAATCAATACACATCACTATCCAATCAATACACATCACCTGACATTGTTTCTTAGTTTTAACCATATCAATACGGATCTATATGATGAAGTTCGTAAATTGTACTATCTTCATCGGTGTCGGCATTTACAGTTTCATATGAAGGAATTATACGTACTGACTGTATTGCTCCTGGGCCATAAGTGTCCTCGAAAGAATTTATATTATCATCCACTGAGAAAAGTTATCAGCCCTGTAAAGAGGGAAACAAATATTTTGCTTATGCTAGTGCTCATTCGCAACTTAAGTTGCCATTCAGATTTAAAACATAGTAACGCTCGCATATAATGAGATGGATATATGAAAGCAATTCCTATGCATTTAGTAATCTTTCAAAAGCTTATATTTTTAGCTAAATTGATTTACTGATAATAACTTATAATTTACTTATATTTTTGTGGGAGTATGTTCATTCCTTGATTGCCCATTGTTGTTTTCCATTTAAATTTAAAAGGTACAGTTTACAATATTTTAAAATATTTGGCAACTAAAGTTGCCTCTGAGCACTAATGGGTTAAACCAAATACAGTAGAGACAATACGCGACACTTCCGGATTTAGCCTTGTTAAAATGGGAGCCAATTTGCAAGTGGTGCTCCTAGTGGCGTGACTTGGAAATTTGCGCCAAATTCAAATATCAATGGAAAAGCATATACGGAAATGGATAAATAAATTACATCTAGAAAGAAAGTGTCATTAAGATATTAACTTCAAAGTTGGTAAAGCAATTCTGGATAAACTAATGAAGAACTGTTCAACAGGTTATTATTTAAAGACTGAAATTAGGCATATAATCAAGCTGTGAAATGGACTGCTGTGAAAGGGCTTGGTCTTTCATTTATGCATTACGCCTTAGCATTCCTGCCTGAACTTTTACGGCTAGATTTGTCTTTTGTTTTCTCATTTAAAAAAATTGTATCATCACATTAAGACACTCGTCAATAAAAATATTGGCAAATTCCTTACACACATGATTCAATGAATTAACATTTAAGAGCTGGACAATTTTCCCCTTAACTTGAAGCCTACTAATAGAAAGAAAATTTATAAATTTAGCCTCAAACATTCAAAATTTCCCTATAAGCAATACTTGCCATTACATTAGGATAAAGCAATCATTTTGTTTCAACAAAATATGTCCATTTCTTAAGTCATCCATATTTTCTACAGTGCTTGACTATGCATTATGGCATTCCAAACGGGGTAACTTGGAACACAAGCAGCCACACACATATGCACAATGCATTTTCCTGAATTAAATCAAAACCCACAGATTGCACCTACGACGACACATCGATATTGAAGGTTAACTGCTTCACTATACAATAAGATAAGCTTATTATATTTTAAGCCAGTTAAAATATGGGTCATGCAGGTCAGACATTTAGGAAGTACTGTAGAAATCTCGTGTCACTTGAAGAATATGGATGCAAACACAATATTTACTTACATTTTCTTGTCACGAGGGAAACGGAAGTAAGACTGCGAATCCTTCTGCACTTCATAGTTATTGCAGCCAAACACAGCGCATATCTTTCCACTCACGTTGAGAAGAGATGTAAAGGAATAACACACGCTACTATTTACTTACGTCAGCTTACTGCAAACACACAAATATCGCCAAAAACTTCACAAACAAATACACGTACTCTTATGAAAGAATCATTAACTCCAGGTCACTTCGCTAGACAGAGCTCTAATCGCTGTCCCTCGATATCTCGCAGAGTGTCGCATATTGTCTCTACTGTATTTGGTTAAGCCACCCAGAACCTCAGCTTGACACACAAATTGGAGAATACCAAGGTGAATTCAAAACGGGAACAAGTTCATTACTTGTAATATTTTTGTAATTCATTAAACAAAAGTTTTGTTGTCACATTTGTAGATTTCAAAAAGCCATATGACAGTGTAGACCGAGAATTCCTTTTTAAAGTTCTAGCAGATTTTGGACTAGATCAGAAGACGACAAACATCATCAAAGAGTCATTCGTGGAGACCAAATCCGAGGTAAAATTTATGGGAGAACTGAGCCCAGAATTTCGTATAAACACAGGAATATGTCAAGGGGATGGATTATCCCTGTCATCGTTCAATTGTGTGCTTGAAAAAGTCAGAGAATAGAGAAAATCAGATGCACCATCACATAGACTGGGACCAAAACCAAAAGGCATAGAAAGTAACTTGAACTATTACAAGAACAGGTAGCGAAAATTGGATTGCGAATTTCATTTGAAAAAATGAAACTTATCTCAGATATCAAAACTTCTAAAGGAATAAATCATCATGCGACTACAACCAATATTAAACAGGAACTAAAAAAACTAAAAGCTAGAGCTGGCTCTACGACAGAATATTCACACGACATCACCCCCAAAGAGGTTGCAACTGCAATAAAGGATATAAAACCCGGTAAAGCTCCTGGCTTTGATGGCATACTCCCCGAGTTTCTCATCAAATCTGGAAAATATATGAGGACATGGCTAGCAAAATTCTTCACCTCAATGCTAAAAACAGGAAATATACCTCAAGAGCTTAAACGTGCCAAGATAATTGCTCTCCTTAAACCAGGAAAACGTGCAGATCTTGTGCAAAGCTACCGTCCAATTGCATTACTTAGCGTTATATATAAACTCTTGGAACGAGTACTGATTAATAGGATTGGCCAAACAATACTTTCGGCGATCCCTGTAGAACAAGCTGGCTTTTGTCCCAACCGAAGTTGCGCAGATCAAGTTTTGGCACTCACGTCACATATTGAAGCAGGCTTTCAGAAGAAGATGAAAACATCTGTGGCTTTCATTGATTTATCAGCAGCCTATGATACCGTCTGGCGGCAAGGCCTACTCTACAAGCTGATGAAGATCATTCCATGCCAACAAATTACGAAGCTTATTATAACATGATTGGAAACAGGATTTCAAGTTATTATGGGAAACAAAACCAGTAGCCAGAAATTCCTCCAAAATGGTCTCCCTGAAGGTTCTGTTCTAGCCCCACTGCTTTTTAGCCTTTACATTGCTGATATGCCAGAAACTGTCAGCAAAAAAAAATTGGATGTGCTGATGATTGGGCCATTGCAACTAGGCACACTCACTTCAAACCCATGGAAGAAACTCTAACATCTGATTTGTCTGTGTTTGCAGAGTATTTTCGTAAATGGAGGCTTCGACCTAATGTATTAAAAACAGAGGTGACTTGCTTCCATCTCAACAACAGACAATCCAATAGGACCTTGGAAGTCTACTTTGATGGTACACAACTTACCCACAATAAGGAACCAACATATCTGGGAGTCACTCTAGACAGGACCCTGTCGTTTAAATCACATCTCACAAAAACTGCTGCGAAACTGAGAACAAGAAACATCATCGTACAAAAGCTTTGTGGAACCACGTGGGGATCATTCGCCACAACTCTGCGGACGTCTGCGTTGAGCTTGGTATATTCTGCGGCAGAGTACTGCGCACCAGTATGGTTGAACAGCGCCCATACTAACAAAGCTGATGTCCAACTAAATAGTACTATGCACATTATTACAGGAACAATCAGGTCTACTCCCACCATCTGGCTGCCAGTTCTAAGTTACATACCACCCCCTAACCTGCGAAGCAAAGTAGCTTTGATCAGAGAATACAACAAGATCCTAGCAAACCCTGGACTACCGGTACACTCTGATATCTCAGACCTCAAAATCAAACGACTTCGTTCAAGACATCCACCTCTTGCAGCCGAGATCAATCACATCAGGTTCAACATCACCGATTCCTGGAGGGAAGAATGGATGCAAAATGCTCCAGCTACATGCCTGAAAATGCCATGCATCGATAAGACAGTTCCAGGGTTTGATCAACCTCGCAAGGTATGGTCAATGCTCAACCGACTCAGGACGGGACACGGAAGATGTGGGGATTCACTTTTTAAATGGTGAATGCTCTCCTCACCGCTATGCGACTGTGGTGCACCGCGACAGAGCATATGGAGGGCCATATGAAGACTTCTTGACGGCAACCCCAAAATGTATTGAGTACATACAAGATCTAGGTATTTGTAGTTTTGTTCATTGGTTATTGTTGTTCATTTGTAATAATGTATTTGTATGCCATACACTAAATAATAAATAATACCATACTGGCATCAAGAAGATATCTCTACTGAAAGAACTCGAATATATAAGTGAATGAATTACAGCAAATTGTAGTGAAAAGAAATCTATTGAATCAAGAATTCAGGAAATGGAGACTGCTTTTCAGTTAACAAAAATATATACAACAAAAGATATCTCCTGGAACTGCAAAATCTGACACTATAAAACAGTAATTAAAACTGAAGCTCTCTACACGTCTGAAACACTTATCCTCCAGCATAAAACACTAAAAGGGCAAATAGAAGTGAAATAACATAAAATAATGAGTAAAATTATAGGACCAAGGACCAAAGATGGAGTACATATTCAAAGCCTAATGCAGAAATATATTTTATATCACAGACACAATGCATATGTAAAGAATCCTATTTATGAGGTACTTAGAAAGAATAGACTACGACTAACTCACAAAATCCACACGTTTTTAAAGAACCGGAGTACAATGTCAACTTGGTGTAAATAGACAGAAAAAGATCTGAAAGAAATAGGATCACCAAATCTACACGACAAATGAAATCGGAAAGATTACTCATACATGGTGTTTCGAGGAAGACTCACCGACATACACTACGTAGTCAATGCAACAAAAACACACTCACTCGTTGCATATGAAGGAATATTGGGCTAAAATTTGGTGACTTTATAAAGTTAATATTACTCTGGAGGATAATATATTAACGAGGTGTTTTTTTCCTTACAAGTTGCTTTACGTTGCACCGACACAGATAGGTCTTATGGCGACGATGCGACAGGAAAGTGCTAGGAGTGGGAAGGAAGCAGCTGTGACTTTAATTATTGCCTGGTGTCAAAATGTGAAAACACGGAAAACCATCTTCAGGGTTGCCAACAGTGTGGTTCAAACATACTATCTCCCGAATAAGTCATATTGTTCCCCAGATTCTGAGACGCATAAGTGGTCTTCACTCTCCCTGTCAGCAGCTTGTCATGACATACTCACTTACTTTCTCTCTTACGCGACTGCAGCTATCGAGCTTGGTAACGAGGTGTCAAGGAAAATTTTTATTTCAATAACCTTTCTTTAAGCTCTTGTGGGTTATCAGGGTCCTTAAACACTAAAATTACTACACAGAGAGGTAGCGTGTTTCATTGTCCACCAAATTTATTAAATTACTAATTACAGTTAATCACAAGTTCACTCGTGTTTGAGCTTTCCATGAGACACTTTCATTCGTTCAGTTAATTCCTAACTTAGCCTGTATCTCCTCACTCCTAGTACCATTCTGTCATTGTTCCCACCTTTTTATACTAGTAATTATTCTCACTACTTTCATGTATGTAACTTCCAATTTATGAATAAGGCATTCTGAGTCCACCCAGCTTTCACTCCTGTACAGTAAATTTGGTCTGAAAACAGATCATTGTACAGATAATTTTTTGGACGAGTGCCATTGAAAGATGATGCTATGATATGTAAATTTAAAGACTTTATAATCCTTTTTGAGTGGAGTGTCAACACTATGAGATACTTAAGATTATAAATTTGAAATTGAGACCACCGTCAGATTTAACATTAAGAATTTCATTCTTCAGGTTCCGTATTGAATCAAGATTCACAATAGAGAAATTGGAAAGTTAATATCCACCTTTTCAATACAATATATTACGTGAAGGTTTACATTTAAAACATCACGTTTATTTACATTTGGTACCGGTTTCGACAATGTTTGATGTCATCATCAGCCAGGACAACTATACAAACTATGATTAAGGGGTTGAATGGAGTCATGTTTTATTGTTGTAGCAGTATGCGTAGGTTTTCTGTAAATTTTATATTTGAAGGAAGAGGGGAGCCTAGTGATAGTAAGATCTAGGAAATTAATGGTCTAGTTGACTTCGGACTCTAATGTAAATTGAATGTCTGCATCGATAGTGTTTAAGTGTGCTAAAGTAGTAACTGCGTCTATGGAACATTGGTCCATTATGATGAATAAGTCATCGACATACCTAGAGATGTATGTTGTTAAAGGTTACGTTACTGTCTATTTTTGTGTATTCTAAGAAATCTAGGTACATTTCTGCTAGGATGCCGGATGCAGGTGAGCCCATGGCTAGTCCGTCCTGCTCGTATATTGTTTTATCAAATGTGAAGTAATTATTACTGATTAAAAGCTTCAAAATAGACACGAAGTCAGAAATTTCGAGTTGGCTAAGTTGACTGGAGGTGCGTAAGTTTTTAGGAATAATATGCAAGAGTTTTTCTGGTTTGATACTTGATACATGTTAGTGATGTCAAATGAGTGTAAAGAATGATAAGGTTGAAGTGCAAAGTCGTCTAGCTGTTTGATAAGTTATATTGTGTTCTTTACAGATTTTTTTGACTGAAAAGTGTAATGTTTTTTAAGGAATTGCTGAATGAATTGTGCTGTTTTATACAGGGGACTAGGTCTATAGTTTACAATAGGCCGTATGGGGACGTCAGTTTTATGTATTTTAGGCTGAGCTTTTACGGTAGGTAATCCTGGGTTCATGTTTATAAGTTTGCTTTTTTCGCTGTCCGTTAGGAGAAAGGATGTATTTTTCAGAGTCTGTTTTAGCTGCTGTTGAATAGCTTGAGTTGGATCTTTATTGATTATTGTAAAAGTGCTATCTGTGAAAAATTTTTTTGTTTTGGATACATATTCTATTTGGTCCATTATTACAGTAGTATTTCCTTTATCTGCCTTCGTAACGATGGTATGAGTATTTTTTATTTTATTTTTGAGTTGAATGATCTTTGTCCTGTTTTCAAGTTGTGATTTGGTTATGTTCGGAGTAGGTGATATAAAGGTTTTCTTAATTTGTTTATTGGCTTCGTGTCTGAGCTCGTCCTGTATGTAGTGAGGCATCTTTTTGATCGCCATTTCTGTTTCTATTATTAGTTTTTTTAGCAACATTTGATGGATTATAATTAGGCCAATTGTGTTTTGGGCCTTTAGACAGAATAGCGATCTCTTCGTCGTCGAATGTTGCATTAGAAAGATTAATGAATGGGGGATAGAATTCGGTAGGAGAGTGGCTAGCAGTATTCGGGCTGGTCGGGTTCTTGGGTAATTTGTTGGTTGTGGAGGATTTGCTAAGAAGGGTTTGGAACTTGTTGTTTAGGGTGGACTGTTTCTGAGCTAGCAAAATGGATAATTTACTGTAGACTTTCTCTTGGAAGATATTCCATTGGGAGTCTGATAACAGCATGGCAACAGAACTGCACTTAATCCAAAATGCTCTATCCACTAATATGATATAAACATACAAAATTAGAGTACAAAAAACTTATACATAGAATCTACCAACGGACATCCTTATATGTCAACACCAACGTGCTGTGACATCCAATCTATTAAGTCCAAGCTCAAGCCACATTCAAATACTTTCTAGATTTTACTGTACATACTTTTATGTAGAAACATTCATAACTAAGCATGTGTTTAATTCTTTTATAATGTTAAACATGGCTACAAAGCCTTCATAAATATAACCCTACTGTTCAACAGACAAATATGTCACTAAAAGCTGATTATTATACTTCACGTTCATTACTTTCTCTTTTTTTAACTAAAATACTAAGGTGTACACCTTATAAAAAACAATCTTTTATTGCACTGACTGTCAGCTTATATATGTATATACTTTTTAATTATATTCATGTTTATATTCAACACTATTAATGTAATATTACTGTAGAAGTCATGATTAATGTAATATATCTTTGTATAGTTGTCCTGGCTGATGATGACATCAAACATTGTCGAAACCGGTACCAAATGTAAATAAACGTGATGTTTTAAATGTAAACCTTCACGTAATATATTGTATTGAAAAGGTGGATACTAACTTTCCCATTTCTCTATTGTGGACCACCATCAGAAGTTGAATAGCGCGGCTGTGAGCTTGCATCCAGGAGATCGTGGGTTCGGAGCCCTGAAGATGGTTTTCCGTGGTTTCCCATTTTCACACCAGGCAAATGCTGGGGCTGTACCTTAATTAAGGCCACAGCCGCTTCCTTCCAACTCCTAGGCCTTCCCCATCCCGTCGTCGCCATAAGACCTATCTGTGTCGGTGCGACGTAAAGCAACTAGCAAAAAAAAAAAAAAAAAAAGAAGTTTAATACAAATTCCTTGGTCTCTAGTTTGGTTAATTAATATGTTTCTCCATGTTGAGTTTGTAAAAATTATATACTGTTTCGGAAAATAAGTATTGCATTTTGGTATTGCTGGTTTATGTGCTGTGCTCAACTTTACTCAATAAATTTGTCGTAAACTTTTTTCATATAGGCCTACCTACTTTTTGTATAATACAATTATGTAATCTTTCTTTTTTCTTTTTGCAGAATAAGCTAAATGTTCAGTTGATGTTAATGAAGATTATTCATGGATACCATACATCCAGACACACTGTGCTCTGTTGCACTAGAGCCCAGCGATGAAGTGGATTCCAAGCAAATTCTGCCACCTGAATCACCAAAACCACAGCCCATGGCCTTTACCATACCCTTTTCTGAAAATAAGGAAGGCGTTGCACCTAAGAATCTCCGTGAAAGTTTGTCGAGATATGCTGCCAAGCATATGAGAAATTCATCCCTTCCTAATGTTGAAGACAGCAAGGTAATTATTTATTACATCATTTAACTATTTTTTTCTCTTTAGTCTGACCCTTTCGCTGAGCAGTCAGCATTGAGGCCTTCCATTTGGAGGGTCCAGGTTTCGATTCCTGACCGGGTCAAGGATTTTAATCGTGTGTGATTAATTCTTCTGGCTCGGGGACTGGCCGTTTGTGTTTGTCCCAACACACTCCTCTTCATATTCAGACAACACACCACACTACCAACCACCACAGAAACTCGCAATAGTAATTACACCCCTCCACATAGGGTTGGCGTTAGGAAGGATATCCGGCTGCAAAACAAGCCCAAATCCACATGCGCAACCCTACAGGTGTAGAAAAAGCTGCGGCGCACAGTGCGTAATTTCAGGAATCTAGCCGGCCAAAAATCGTATCTCGGAAACTAATGGACCGATTTACATAAAACTTAATATGTGACTGCTAATATTGGGGATAATTAAGTGTGTGGTCAATCAAGTACAAAGAACAAATTACTACGCCAGGAATAGAATTAGTAACCTTTCTTTCTTTCTTTCTTTCTTTCTTTCTTAATATGTTTAGCCTCCAGGGTTGGTTTTTCCCTCGAAATCAACGAGGCATCCCACCTGTACCGCATCAAGGGCAGTGTCCTGGAGCTTCAGACTCTGGGTTGGGGGATACAACTGGGGAGGATGACCAATACCTCTCCCAGGCATCCTTACCTGCTATGCTGAACAGAGGCCTTGCGGGGGGGATGGGAAGATTGGAAGGGATAAACAAGGAAGAGGGAAGGAAGCATTAGTAATCTTTGTAATTTCAATCATTTTTCGTCATAGCTTTAAGAAATTAAATAGATGTTAATAGTGGGACATGCTGTTTAGAATGTTTAAAAAGAGATACAGGAATACATGTAATTGCCAAACAATTTATTCATTAGATGCAGTTACATCAGAATCGCTATTGTCACTGTCATTATCTCCTTCCAGATACAGGAGGCTCAGACAGTAAGTTGAGCACTTCTCGTGAAAGCGGAATCAACTTCCTCCTCCTTGATTTCCCTAAGCTGGTAATATAAGGGTCCGATGATATAAGCAGCCCATGGAAAAGCTCAGTATTTGTGTCTTTTTGGAAGGTTTCCTATTATCTTTATTCCTGGTCTTCTGGGCTTCCTCGTAGAGTTGTCCAATAGGTATACTACAGTGCCTAATGACCTCCTCTCCATGAACCAGGAGTTTGTGCAAAGTTATAGGCTTGTAGTACGATTTGTATTTTTGTAAGTACAGTTGTATATTTTCCTTCGCGTACATGCCAAATGTCACTCTATCAATGGCATACCTGCACGAAAGAGTTTCTACGATGGCACGTAGATGGTTTATTAAATTTTACTCCAGTAATATCTTCATAAGTGGAAGCCTCTCTGAAGAATCTTCTAGCCGTTTCCGTCATTGGTATTGCCAGCACTTTGCTTCGGATATCAACCATTAGACGAGTTTCCTCCCTGAACTTCTGTAGCGAAACAGTATTTATTTATTTCGTGTGCATTTTAGGCTTTAAATCAGTGCGTAAATGTATTGTATTGAGTGAGAGTTGTGTGATAAGCCTACGTGTGTGATTTATTTCTTTTACATAAATACTGTGATCTTTTTTTAGTCATCTGGAGTATTTATTTATTGCGTCTGTTTTCTAGCTTTTATTGTCTGGATCAATTTATTAAATGCAATTAAATACATCCCCCGCCCATCGAGCCCATAAAATTATTTGTCTATTTTCTCTCGCAGTTTGCCTTATATTTCAGTGCTGAGGTTTCTTATGTGCCGTAGTTTACCTCTGATTCTGTACAAACCAAAAGTGGCCCCTGTAAACCCCACATCTCCTTTAGTTCATAAAAGTAATTTGTAGCTTAGTTTCTTCAGCCTTTTGTCTTGAACTTAGATATTGAATTTCACAAATTTATATGCTGCCGTTTTCCCATGATGTCGTTGAGCGGAGCTGTTCGATATGGCAACCCTGTTGTCATAAGAACAATACTGTTTTCTTAACATGGAATGAACTATAGTACTGGCAGGCTCATCCTGACAATGTTGTGATGCACGTCCCTCTGCAAGGCTCATTCTCTGCTCAAACCAACTTTTATTGTACTTCAGCAATTTGTCCCTTTTTCTAATATATTTTGTCCAGCGTGATTGAATTTTAGCACACAAACTACTGGCAGATTTCATTATTGACTTGTATATATCCTCAGAACAATCCTCAAAACCTAAATGTTCAATTACAACATTCGCAATATCATCGTTCCGCTTATATTCCCCGCTGTTCCTCAACAGCTCGAAAACCGACCTCCGGGTTACAGAGTACATGGCTTCTGAAAAAAATTAATTACTCTCATGGTCGCGCCTGGTCGCAGCAAAAAGTCACAGTTTTCTATATATTGAAGTATAGATAACTCATCCAAAAGACTTTCATTGCGGAAATCAAAGGCAATCCATTTTGAAAGTCAGGTCAAATTTGTATAATTAGATAGCGCTTGGACACCGTGTGCCTGAATTTTAAGTGCATATTGCGGACAACAATATAGTAATTTTCAGAAAATGCTACATACTATATAAAATGCATACCTTCATTTAATATAATCACATTGCAATCTAAAGAAATATTTAGTTCTGACGTCTTTACTGAGCCTCACATAATAATAACTGCGCACTCGCTTCGCCAGAATATGATGCCCTAACGGAGGAGAGCCACTTTAGGCTTTCGGTGAGATTAGGTAATTAGACAGCGCGACTTTTCAATACTTAATTACTGTACCCAAGAGTCTTATAAACACGACTCACAGAAAATGCGAACCAAAGACAAGGGTTGAAAATATTATTTTTGGCCGGCTGGATGCTAGAAATTACCCACTGTACGGCGGCGGCGGCAGCAGCAGAACAGCAGCTCTCTTTAAAGGATGAAAGGATACTTTGTGGAGAGAGTGGTGGTGATTGAGATTATTGTTTAAGAGGAAGTAAAACTGGGCAACCATCCTCTCTTAACACTAATCAGAGGGAAAAATTGGAAGGGGTGAGACACTTCAAAAAATGAATATATCTGCTAAAGGAAGACAAGGACCACGAAGAGCATAAAATTGAAAGACTCCTGAGGCTTTGTAAACCTTGTTGGGTTTGGAAACGAGTTGACCAGAAGAGGTTGGATAGGATAGATGAAAGTGAAGACCCTGGCACATGTAATTGGAAACAGTGCCAGGACTCAGCTAAGGTGTCTGTGGCCACCAACACATCCTCTCAAGTTAGTCCTTGGGGCCCCTTTTAGTCACCTTGTCCAACAGGCAGATTATACCGTGGGTGTTATTCTACCACCCTCACCCACAGGGGTCTTTCTGGAGAGAGATGGAAAGGTTAGGGTTATGGTTCCTTGCTTGCTTGGTTCTCGTACCAGTCGTTGACAGGGCATTTAATTAGCGTGAACATGATTATATTTTTGTTCGCTCGTCATATTGTTCCCCAGATTCTGAGGTGCATAAGTGGCCTTCTCTCTCCCTGTCAGCAGCTTGTCATGACATACTCACTCACTTTCTCTCTTTGGCCCTTTGCACTTTAATATTTTTTGTATTATTACTGATCTTGATATGATATCTTCCTTCCAGTTATCAGGTTAATTTTCAAAAAATACAAACAGATGTACAAAGCCTTTAAAACTTTGCGGAACAATCTCCATAACAACTCTCTTTACAGCCTAAATAGTTAGCTATCGGCTCATGGACTTAACCTTTCATGTGGTTGTCACTGATGTTTCCCTTATTTTTGGCTGTATCTTAAAAAGGTATAGAAAAAAAAAAAAAGCCATGAGCTACTTTCTTGTAGAACCAACAAGAAGATTGATACATCGATTTTCATGCTTTAGGCTGCTTCTGAAGCATTCCCCTCCTCCTGAAATTTTTTAAACAGCTTATAGCTAAGGTGAGACTCAACCTTATTTTAAACTGAAATACAAAGTTTAAGGAATTATATCACATGTTTTGAAGTATAAGTTAACATGCTAGGAAAACTACAGATAGGGAATCAGCCACCTGGGCGACTGCCCTAAATGCAGATCAGTATTGATTGATTGATTGTATGACTAATAAAATTTACTCATTATTGGGATTATTTCCGAGAGTGTATTTTCACTCATAATCCATATTATTAGTGAAACCAAAGTGAGTGAGTATTTTAATATTTTGCATAAAATCGTGACAATCAGTGAAATGGTTGGCTCTGATTCAAATAATGATGTGGAGTGAGTGTAAGTATTCACTGTTTAATAAATTTTAGACCAAAAACAGCCTGTGCTGGTATGTAACAAACATATGAATACAATGAGAGATTTAAGTTAGATTACAGAACTTTTGAATATTTGCTTGATGGGATTGGTAATGGAATGTTCTGTAGCACTTGATGAGCTTACACATCATCATCATAATAATAAAGAAATAATGAAAATAGAAATATATGAAATTAGAAAAATATTAAATTAAAACCCAATTAATTCCATGTACGAGACGCAAAAACATTAACTTACAGGTCAACCAAACGACAACTACAGAAAGATGTGGAAACGTAGAAGGAACCCTAACGAGGCCATGGGAACGTATAGCGTCGTGGGGAAAGAGAGGCATACAGCAAACACCCTTGAAATAATCTATTGACATGAAATGAAATGGTGTATGGCATTTAGTGCCAGGAGTGTCCGAGGATATGTTCGGCTTGCTAGGTGCAGGTCTTTTGATTTGACTCCCGTAGGCGACCTGCGCATCGCGCCATCTGTTGACAAATAAGGTACAACCACAAATAGAAAAATAAAGGACAACAAATGACGTAGAAAATAAAACTTAAGAATACTGAACTGAAAAACATACTGACGTACAATTAAATACTCAAGCACTTCACATAGTAGGATGTACAAAACTCTAACACAGAAGTTGAGGCCGGATTACAGGAGGCGAACTCAAAAGCAGTTAAATTTACGTTAATTACAATTTACATAGGTTATAAATTTCAGAACAAGAAAAGAAAATTGCCTCCGAAAACAAGATGCTATGACTGTCTGCCGAGGCACAGTCATTCAGAAAACCCAAAATTGGTGAATGTGAAAGTCTAGGGAGAAACTCCGGTACGCAAAGCAAAATTTTACATTGCCACAGAAAGTTACGTTAAATGAGAAAAGACTGAAATAAAATCAAGGATTACAGCGCTTACCGTGAGGTCGGAGTCCACTCGCTAAGCTGCTTAAAAGCGAAAGACGTCTAGCTAGGTCCGCTCTCACGGATGGGCCCAGAAACCGGAAATGGGGCATTCAGAAGATAACTAATTCGGGCATGGGAGTATCCTTGCATTTCTTACATTCACCAATAGCAGATGTTATTCTGACCTATCAGAGTGCTTTTATAGATCTTTCTTTATGTTGACACAGGAAACATCTCAAAATTCCTTACCAAAGCCACACGTGCAACTATAGTATGATTCACAAGTTACCTAACCTGTTAAAAATACAAAATCGTTTCAAACACAGTTTTACACAAAATTTAACTTTTCTTCATAATGTTGAAAATATTATCTCCGTCAAGATTCTTCCAACACTAAGGTCGATGTCCATATCCTTGAATGAAATTTTTTAAATACAACTTAAGAAAATCAATTTCAAAACTTTTCTCAATTGTTCATCAAGTCTTTTGTTTCTTCACATTTGCAAATTAAAAAAAAAAATACATGAGGATTTTGATTGCTTCTCCATTGTCTGTCCAAACACCGGTGACATGTTCCACTGCAAGGAATGAAGCATAACCTGAAAACAGCAACTTAACATTGCACTCCATGGGCTGGTAGTGATACACAGTATCATTGTGTTTCCCTACTGCAGTTCCTCTCGGAGACTCCTGCTATCCTTAAAATCTTGTCTTATACCACCAGTAAACGAAGTTGTTGGTGGTGATTATTGTTCTAGGCACTCATCCTCTATATAACACTAGCCTAATCAGATAGAAAAATGGAAGGGGTCTTCGAAAAATGAAGATATCGGCCAAAAAAAATCAGAAGGACCACGAAGGGCGTGAAAATTAAAGACACTCTAAACCTTGCAACCTAATACTGTCAGGGTCGGAAAAGAACAAAAGTTGAACAAGGGAGGTCAGATAGGATAGATGAAAGTGAGGAGCCTGGCACAAGTAAGTGGAAGCAATGTCAGGACTCAGCTCAGAGCCCTGTGGTCGCCAACCCACGCTCTCAAGCTGAGAGCCCCTGGGGACCCTTTTAGTTGTTTATTACAACAGGAAGGGGATACCGTGGGTGTTATTCTACCACCCTCACCCACAAGGGGTAGTAAACCAAGATTTTGCTAGTCCATTTCAACAGAGATTTTTAAGAGGAGCACATAAAATTAAAAAGTAAAAAGAACAAGGATGGTTATAGTGTGCAAAAGGCTGCGAATAGTTGACCCTTTAACTTGATCACTTTCCGCAAAGAAACTCTTCTCTCGTATTATGTTCACTTCCTTTATCCATTCTAGTATGTATCAGTCAGAACAATGAAAATATCAAGTGAACCTATCGAACATGTGGATTAATAGCCGATTGTAGTTAAGCACTAGCCTACTGCTAGGAACAAACACAAACTAAGAACATATGCAACAGACAGATTCTAACCTTCATTTGTATCAGCTGACTAACAAACTAATATTATGAGTGAAGATATTTTATTATTCATGTGTAAATCTTTATGAAACAGAATTTGGTTAACTAATATTTTTATGAGTTCTAATATTTTTAGGTAATATTATTAGCTAGTTTTATGAAACAGGGCCCTGGAGTAGCATTAAAATTACAGTAGGACATTTCAGTGCCCCTACCTTCAAATTATGGATTTATAGTAGTCATATCTGATCATGTATTTCAGTACATTTTGAGAAGGAAGTGAAATACATTTTACTTTGAAAAGATTTTATTTACTCTCTTTCAGTGTTAAAGAGGTTAAGTTAAAGTGTGTAGTTTGGTTTATGAAATCTAAATGAATTTTAAGATTATACAATATCTTTCATTCTCAGTAAATATAAAGTCTGAGGATGATTGATTGGGATAGGCCTAGAGAATTGTGTAGTGGTGAATGCGAAGAAAAGAGTGAACATGAAATTGTATACATGATAATAAGCTTTTTGGGCTTTTGCCATGTCAGAAAACAAGATTGAAATTCTTTACATTTTGCAGAGAACTTTGCTCCGCATCTTCAGAAGAAAATCTTGTCTGTTCATGAACAAGACTCCATCCATCTAAATATGAGATGGTATGTTTGTAACAGGTCCCTCAAAAAGTACCTTTTAACTTTCGTTTAGAAATTCAACACTGCTCATACATATATACTGTACATAATTACACAGCAGTAATCAGTACTATTATCAATACAGAAACACAAATGACCGAAATGATACATGATGATGATGATAATAATAATAATAATAATAATAATAATAATAATAATAATAATAATAATAATAATAATAAAGGCAGACTAAAGATGTTTATATGCATTCAGGGATATTGAAAACAAACTCACGTTTGCACAAGAAAACAACCAACAGTAACGATCAGGTTAACCAACATGACAGCTAAGGAAAGGATAGTGGAAAGCGGCTAGGACCATACTCAGGCGGTGAAAGGTATTGGCCGTGCTGATGAAGTGAAATCAATGGTGATTCAAACTTCAAAATACAATTTACTTAATAATTTAGGTGGAAATAACACGCAAATGTGATCAAACAAAATTACACTATTAAATCACAAAATGATTATAACAATAATAACGAAAAATTACCCAGAATGTACAAATTCAGTGACGCTACTTTACATTACTTTAGGAAGGAACATCTCGCAGAATGTTCAAGTTTCATGGCGCAATATTTAAGTCACATTACACTGTAAGAAAGCATATACACGGAAAGAAGAGAAAACTCAACATTTG
The DNA here is from genome assembly GCF_040414725.1 of Anabrus simplex. Taxonomy (NCBI): domain Eukaryota; kingdom Metazoa; phylum Arthropoda; class Insecta; order Orthoptera; family Tettigoniidae; genus Anabrus; species Anabrus simplex. The sequence goes on along the minus strand of NC_090271.1, from coordinate 129,657,998 downwards.
AATTATAATCTTAGAACAGAGCACATTTAGGAGGCGGCCTTTAACAAAAACACTTCTGAAAAAGGTGCCCGACCTAACAGGGAATATCCTAAGATGAAGCAGATCTACAGGAGACAGCCCGAAAGGGGAAAACACATGATTTACACTTACGACCAAAAGGGGAGTTAAACATTTTACATTTTAACACAATTTAAGAAAACAAAAGAAAAGGGAACTGCCTTTTAACAAACATGATGCGACTTGCCGCAAAGGCTAAGTCATTTTCATTTTAGATTTGGTGACTGAGGGAAAGGCAGGTAAGCTCCGGCGATAAAGAGAAATTAAACTGAACACTACATTTGAAGATTACTAGCCGAAAAATGAAATAGCCAAGCGCTTACCTTATCGGAGGGGTGTCAAGAGATCCGTCACCTGGAGGAGAGAACTTATCCCGTCGCCGGTCGGAATTACAAGACGGCCTGGAAGAACTTGGCACTTTGCCAAGTGCTCCTCTACCGGAAATAGTGAAATCGTGAAACAACCAATGAGCTCCCTGCATTTCTCGCATTCACCTATCGCAGTGTTATTAGCCCGCCTGGTGGCCATGATCGTTAAGGCGCTGAAGTCTAAAACGGTCTAACACCGAGGTTAGCCGGTTCGAGTCCCATTGGTCGAAAAAATTTTCACCATCAGAATGTTGGCCGGCAGGGTAGGGGAGGTGGTGGTATACAATTTCTAATCACTAGATTGCGTGCCAAAAGCCTGGATTAAATTCCAAACCTCTCCGCAGTGCTCATATGGAGTGAGGGCATATGACGCTGTTGATGGTGATTCGTCCGTCGGATGGAGACGTTAAGCCTTGAGCAGACCCCTTGGTGCTATTCGACAGGAGTAGGCTATGTGCCGGCACCGGGTTTCACCCTCTCCCTACTATCATATATCACGTCATTCATTTCATCTCCCATTAACTCCTCTGATGAGGTTGACGTCAGGAAGGGCATCCGGTCATAAAAAAAACCGCCACGACAAATTCATCTCACCTCATACCCGACCCCGTAGAGAAACGGGACAAGGGTTGGACAAAAAAAAACCTATCGCAGTGTTATTATAGCTAATGAGGGCCCAGAAAATAATGCTGATAAAGTACCCTGTGTAGCATCGAGAAATTTCCAAACTGATGCAACCGGAAACTTCTGGAAGCATCCTACCCGATCTGGAACGTGTCCCACAAATGTTTCGTCTTGCCTTTAATGTCGTTCTTAAGACCAAATAAAATTTTTCACAATAAGTACATAATTTTGAAGTAGTGTCACAACCAAATAATTCTAGATATCTTTACCTACTGGAGACATTAAAAAAAAAATGAACACATGAACATACAAAATCAACACATGAACAATTCCTCAGTGTTCCAAGTCCAAATACATATCTTATTATCAGTACACTATTTAAGTCTTACTTTATTTATTCAAGCAGACATGTTTTGCTTAATTTATTCTTCATTGCATTAGTTCAGTTGATAGATGTATGTTGTGTAGGCTCCGGTGATACCTGGTGCAGGTCTTTCTAGTTGGCATCCATGGACGACCTGCACATCTGTGTGTGGGTGGATTATAATTAGGTAGAGAGAGGGTGAAACCTGGTGTCGACACATAAGCTACTCCTGTTGAATAGCACCAAGACGTATTCTCAAGGCTAAATGTTCCCATCTGATGGACGAATCACCATCGGCAGCATCATATCCTCACTCCATATTAGCACTGCGGAGAGGTTGAAGTTGAACCCAGACTTCTGGCGTGCGATCTAGCAATTAGAAATTGTATACTACCTCTTTTTCGTACCCTGCCAGCCAACTTTTTGATGTGAAAATTTGTTTCACCAACGGACTCAAACTGGCTAAACATGGTCTCAGGCCATAAAGACTTGACGCCTTAAGTCATGGCCACTAGGTGGTCTATAAATCAATCATATATGTATATATAAACAATGTGCTTTCTAAATAAAATAAATAAAACTAAATTGAAATTAAATTTAAGGTGAGAGGCTATCCTTAATTAGAAGTTGTTAAATTAAGACAACAGTTGAAATTAAATTTAAATAAAAATGGAGTATTGACGGGACTATAACATGCCTTATGCCGTTTAGTTTTGTGGTCTTAAGTTGCATGTTATATAATTACTTTCTATATATACCTTGAAGCAGAATACTTCCTATGGTTTTATGGGGACTTAAAGTAGTTGATGGTATTGTATTGCCACAACTCATCAACATTGCTAAAGGATTACATGGTTAGCATCATACTTAAATGAATTAACATTGGAATTTCCAACTGCTATTTTGAAAAATAAAGCTTAGCTTTATTGATAATCATACTATAAGCTATAATCTCACTGTAAATTGGTAATCATTTGAAACAAAAATGACAAATTATTTGAGATCATTGGAATCCTTGGTATGAAAACCCATTTTCCTTTTTCTTTGCCACTTGACGAGTTGGCCATGCGGTTAGGGGCGCACAGCTGTGAGCTCACATCCGGGAGATAGTGGGTTTGAATCCCACTGTCGGCAGCCCTGAAGATGGTTTTCCGTGGTTTCCCATTTTCACACCAGGCAAATGCTGGGGCTGTACCTTAATTAAGGCCATGGCCGTTTCCTTCCCATTCGTAGGCCTTTCCCGACCCATCGTCGCCATAAGCCCTATCTGTGTCAATGCAACGTAAAGCAAATAACAAAAAAATAATCCTAACCGGTTAGAATTACTACATTAATGATACTGTTAAGGAGCTGTTTCAGTAAGTATCTGCTTTATATTTAAGAATTACAGAAAATACAGGTGTATTCAAGCAGCAAACTGTTTACGGTTCTGAGATCTCTGTACTTCTGCCAGATGATTCAAATATGGTATACAAAACCAAGGAGTACATTCTCACTCTGATCCTTCCAGTACATTCTCACCCATTTTAATACATTCAATGGCGAAGTCAGCCACTTTCAATCTCCACTTCTCCCACACCTCCACAGCTACAGACAAGCAACCACTATAGTGTACGATAGGAGAATCGAGGCTAATACCACACACAAACACCGGTGGTCTGAGATGGGGAGTTGTGGCTGCCAGGCGAAATATACGGAGACACACACATCTTTTTTTATGTATAGTCGGTCACTTTCAACTCCCACACCTGCCATACCACCACAGCTACCGATACACAACAACTATAGTGCACGGTTGGAGACTCGAGGCTACTAATAGACACACACTATTAGTTTGATGGATATTTTTGGCTGTGAGGTGAGATATACGGACACACATGTCTATTTGTTTATATAATTGGCCAGTTTCAACCTCACATCTCCCACACCACTACAGCTACTGGCATGCAACCACTATAGTGCACGATGGAAGACTTCAGGCTACTACCACACACAAACACCAGTGTTCTGCGATGGATAGCCGTGGCTGCAAGGTGAAATATACAAACACACACGTCTATATTTATATGTAGTCAGCCCCTTTCAATTCCCACATCTTCCACACCACCACTGCTACCGACACACTATAGTGTACGATGGGAGACTCGAGGCTACTACCACACAATCACCAGTGGTCTGTGATGGGTAGTTGTGACTGCAAGGTGAAATATATAAACACACACATCTATTTTTATATATAGTCGGCCACATTTAACCCTCATATCTCTCACACCACCACAGCTACATACATACAACCACTATAGTGCACGTTGGGAGACTTGAGGCTACTCCCACACACAAACATCAGTGATCTGCGGTGGGTATTTGTGGCTGCAAGTTGAAATATTATGGATACACGTATCAATTATTGTTTTATATATATAGTTGGCCCCTTTCAACCCTCGCATCTCTCACACCACCACATTTACTGACATGCAATCACCATAGTGCACGCTGTGAGACTTTAGGCTATTACCACACACAAACACCGGTGGTCTGCGATAAGTCGTTGTGATTGCAAGATGAAATATACAAACGCACGTCTATTTTTATATGTGGTTGGCCACTTTCAATCCCCACATCTCCCTTACCACCATACCTATCAACACACAACCACTATAGTGGATGATGGGAAATTCGAGGCTACTACCACACACAATCACCAGTGGTCTGCGGTGGGTAGTTGTGGCTGCAGGGTGAAATATACAGATGTCCACATCTGTTTTGATATATAGTCGGCCATTTTCAACCCTCATATCTGCCACACCAGCACAGCTACATACATACAACCATTATAGTGCACGATGAGAGACTATTTCCGCACACCAACACCAGTGGTCTCTGGTGTGTATTTGTGACTGCAAGGTGAAATATGTGAACACACGTCTATTTTTGTATGTAGTAAGCCACTTTCAACGCCCATATTTACCACACCACCATAGTTACCGACACACAAGCATCATAGTGCACGATGGGAGACTCCAGGCTGCTACCACATACAAACACCAGTGATCTGCGGTGGGTGGTTTTGACTGCAAGGTGAAATATACAGACACATGTCTATTTTTATATACACATATATACTGTATATAGATTAATGGGCTGTAAGAACATTTTCCTTTAAGATTAATTAATCAATATGGTTGACCTGCCTTTCTTTTTTTTTTCAGTTGCATATAACCAAGATCATTTTGCTACATTATTGACTACTCTACCACACATCTGAGAAACTAAATTCTGATGCCCATGTTGTTATTCCAAACCATAGTTTTGAGCGTAGCTGCATTTATATCCTCCACCTTTCCTCGGACGACACGAAGAGGGCATTGTAACATTATGTGCTTCATTTTCTGTAAAACTACTGCATTCACAGTAGGGCGAGTCTGCCCAACCCCATTTATGAAGAGTGGAAGCCGTTCTTACCATGCCATATCTTTTGTGGTTGAGTGTATTCCAAGGTGTTGCTGAATCGGTTCTTTATTCTCTTTGACTGGGTATCATATAAGAGAGGTTAAAGAGCGCACCTTTCCAATCTTTCAGGTTGTAATTTATGGTCTGCGATAGGTCGTTGTGGTTGCAAGATGAAATAGTTCCTTTGTAAACCAAAAGTTTTCTTCGTGTTACGAAAAGCGTATAACAAAGCATCTTCTAGCATACTTTAATGGATTTAACTTATGAGTACATGAAATAGTTGAGCGTACAGTGTCTTGTTTTTAGTTTCTGCATTTATCTTGAAAACAAACACTCAGAGCACCAAATGAAATTGAAACTCTACAGGCTGTTTTCAGTCATTCGACCAGGTCAGGAATGGAATGAATGAAGCCCCCATCTAGCGGCGAAGATAGGAATTGTGCTGGCTGCCGAAGCCTGTTGCACTCCTCTAGGGCAATGATTAATGAATGACAGTTTAAATGAAATGATATTGGAGTGTTGCTAGAAAGAAAAATACAGGGAAAACCAGAGTACTGAGAGAAAAAACTGTCTCACCTCCATTTTGTCCAGCACAAATCTCACATGGAGTGACCAGGATTCGAATCACGGAACCCAGCGGTGAGAGGCTAGCACGCTGCCGCCTGAGCCACGGAGGTTTATAGAGCACCAGATATCTGCTCATTATTTTAGAAATAATAACTATTGACTTGCACCCCTCTTGTGCTAGTGTGACCTCGCCTGGATGGCGCTCCAACTGTCCCCCATCACTGTGATATTCAATGAAAGTATATGAGAGACATATGCTGACAGTCGCGACAAGTGACTGGTAAGCGGAAGGTGTGTTTGTGGTGAAAACTGACTAAATAATAATGGCAAGTGGTCTCTAGAGAGGCATGTTGCAAGTCTTTCATGCTGATGCCAAAGGAATTAACTAATGAAAGTTAAAATCCCCAACGCAGCTGGGAATTGAACCTGGGACTAAAGGCCAGCATGTTAACCATTTAGCCATCGACCCGGACATTGGACTGATGAAGCAAAGTGAAGCGTAATATGACTAAAAAAATATGTATTTTATAATAACAACACTTTGCACAGAGGCACACACATTCACTCTTTTCAGCAAAACAAACACACACTCTCTCTCTCTCCCTCTCTAGCTTGAAGTAATAGGGGCAAGATAGTTCTGTTGAATAAATCAAAGTCAGTCTTGATACCATTGTCTAGTCTTCAAACCTTCATCCTGAAGTCTTGAAAACAGACCTGCTGATGGACTGGCAAAAGGAGACTGTGCTGCTGTCGTGCGGCCAGACTGCTAACCTTTTCCTCGTCGTCTCCCCTTGACACTACGCCACATCTGCACTCGACACTGTAAGCAGGGGCACAGCCAGAGTGCTGTTTGGTCAACCGTGACTTATTTATAGGCCTAATTGTAATTGAGATATTGCCACAAGACAGATTACACAAGTGTATGAATATACAAAGTTATTCCATCAAAATAACATTATAGAAACATGTTATGTATTTGAGGGAGCTCATTTAATGACCAGCACAAAAGTAAGTACACACCCACCAAATTTAAGTATAGCTATTCTTTTGAAAAATGAAGAATATGAAAAATTCATCTTCAGCTTCATGTGAAACATCTCTGATCTCTACAATTATTTCTCCTGAATATCTTGTTATGTAGACGAATGGCTATATTTAATATTGGGGGCATTTGTTTAATTTTTTGACAGATGGTACATGTTTTCAATGGAAGTAGCCATTATTCATTGATTTCAGAGCATTTTCTCAGAACTGTGAATTTGCTTCTCGTTTTAGAAAACTGTAAAAGATGATGGAGGTGGCACTAATGTATCACCACTCCCTGCCCGAAAGTCTCTTGTGACAAGAAGAGCAGGTTACCATTCAGAAGGCTACTTTTCAAGTGACCAGGAAGAAGATATCCGAAGCAGAAGTGATTTCTTTGTGAGAAAATTAAAAAGTATGGAGAAAGGTTTGTTTTTATTTTGCTTAACTCTTTGTTTGGTTTGCATTGTTCTGCTGTGCTGCTACATTTCTTCTCACGTTATTAAGACATCCCTAAACCGGATCAATTATCTTTCAACAGGTCACAAGACTACAAACTTGGCCCAAGATAAAAAGAATATGGCTGAACAGAATAGTCAAAGAGGAAGGGAGATTTATGAAGCCAGTAAACATCAGTTTGGTGACTTTGCTGATAATGAATATAATGGCCGTCTAGGTGGACTTAAATTGAGTGGTTCTCCTCTTATGAGGAATGGGAGAGGGAATGAAGAGTGTCTTAGTGATGAAGAAGTGGAACTTCCTTTAGATGATGGGGAAGAAGGTTTGAATGATTCTTCTAATGAGACTGTTAGTGAAGCTGGTACGTACACCATAGAACGGGATGCACCTTGTCCAGAGGTGATCCGAGCTAGACAAGATATAGAAAATGTTATTCTCAAAGTTGGAAGAATGAAGGCTACCTCAGTGGAAGAAGCTGAAGAGAGTGATTTCAAGGTAGTTTCATGTATACATGCCATATTTTTTTTCATTATTAATATATATCCTTAGATAGTGTGATTTCCTCCTGAAATCAAAGCACCATGTATATAGATTATCTCCTCCCGTAATATACTTTTTAGGAAGGCTATTTTTGTACCTTATAATTAGAGGGCAGATGATGTTGAAATGTTTTTTGTTTCTTTGCATTAAGACGTTGCTCAGTAGCATCAAAATTCATTCTGCGATATAACAAACTATAGAAACATATTTTTGTTTTGCCTGTTTTACTGATTTGGGATGATCGGTCATTATTTCAACCTTCTAGAAGGTTAGATTGATTGATTGATTGATTGATTGATTTATTTATTTATTTATTTATTTATTTATTTATTTATTTATTTATTTATTTATTTATTTATTTATTTATTTATTTATTTATTTATTTTATTTTATTTTATTTTATTTATTTATTTATTTATTTATTTATTTATTTGAAAGTACACAGGTTTTACACCCTATTAAGTACCTTCTTGATATTCAGTAACAATCTGTATCTATGAGGTTAAAGTGTAACAAAAACAAAGTTAAAAATCAACAAAGAAAGAACAAAATTAACATTATATCTGATACATTTACAATTTAGAAGAAATGAGAAATTCACTAAGATATCACATGACAATACAAAGCAAAAGACAATACAAAAAACAAAGAAACTTAAAACACGAATGAGTACACTGGGAAATATGGTGAGTACCAGTGCCAATATATAGCATTTTGAAGAATGTCTATATCATTTTAAAATGTTGTTTTGAAATTTGTGCTTGTATGATGAAAGTCCATTAGTAACAACATAGAAAGTCATACATTTTTCTTGCATATGTTAAAAATTTGCTAAATATCTTTCTTGACCAAGCAAATTGACAGCAGTTGTTAGTGACTAAGAAAGGGTAAGGAAAGGATTTATACCTGTGTGTCTTGTGTTCCAAGATATGTGCAGGAACACAATAGAGAACTCGGATAATCAGGAGAAAGTAATTCCTAATGTGTCTCAAATACAAGGAATGCACCAGCCTTCGTCCCTGCCCATACAGTCAGTCTTTCACCCCCGCATACCTGAAGGCCAAGAACAAATGGAAATGAGAAGGGATTGGAAACAACAGTTATACAACGTTCTGCTTCAGTACGGAATTACCGAGCTTGATAGCTTCAGTCGCTTAAGTGAGTCCAGTATTCGGGAGATAGTGGGTTCGAATCCCACTGTCGGCAGCCCTGAAGATGGTTTCCCATGGTTTCCCATTTTCACACCAGGCAAATGCTGGGGCTTGTACCTTAAGGCCACGGCCACTTCTTTCCCAGTCCTAGCACTTTCCTGTCCCATCGTCGCCATAAGACCTATCTGTGTTGATGCGACGTAAAGCCAATAGCAGTATGAGTAGTACGGAATTAACCTCGCAGGTACTTCTGTAAAGAGAATTGCCAGAAGTGAAACCATCTTAAAGTGTTTTCTTAAAGTGCCTTAAATTGTACCAACACAGATAGGTCTGATAGTGGCGATGGGATAGGAATAGGCTAGAAGTGGGTGACTGCGGCCTTAATTAAGATACGGCTCCAGCATTTTCCTGGTGTGAAAATGGGAAACACGGTAAGCCATCTTTAGGACTGCCGATAGTGGGGTTCAAACCCACTATCTCCCAAATGGAAGCTGATGGCTACATGACCCAATCTGCACAGCCATTGCTCTATATCACAAAGTGTATTTTAAATTCAGCTAGTGAATTAATTTGTAAAAGATGTGTTTGCAACGGATCGGCGTTTTAGTTTGTAAATTGGCATTGTTAAAGTGAGCGCGGAGAGGAAGTTTGTTTTACAACAGCACATTAAACAAAGAAATCTGAAAGGTGTGAGTGCAAAGAACAAGAAGTGTTCCTGGTTTCTTCGGGGGGCAAATTACTACATCCAGCAAATCATTATGTTCATATTTATAAACACTTTCAAGTAAATTAGGAGATAATTATTTTTGTAAAAGCAAGAGCTGAACAGTGAATAGAATGAGGACATACTACTTGTAAAATCATTGTTACAGTCACCAGAATTTGGTTTGGTCAGCTATTTTAGTCATTTTGTTTCCTTTCATAACATTTTCCCATAAATTTAAGGCATTTTATTGATCATTTTCAGTGATTTTTTTTTTTTTTTTTAGGTCAACATCATCTGCTCCTACTAATAATTTACGTTCTTCCTTTTTGAAGGAAAATAATAAGAATTAGGGAAGAATTTGAAATACTGTACCAAAAAAAGTTTTGTATTTTGTTTTATGACTATTATTACAGTATTGATATCAGAAATATCAAGTAACTTAACGTGAAATTTAAATACAGTGAAAATTCTTGTTTAGTATTAAAACTTAACTAGATCATGTAAGTATTGATCCTAACTCCTAGATCTCCTATTTATGTCAGAAGAACCAGTTAACCTACATTTACTTTACTTTTTATATTTTTTATTTATGGGTGAAAATGAAAATTCATTATAAATGTATCAACTTTTATCATAAGATAAAATTTGTAATTCCAACCTATTTTTAAAAATTTAAAAAATTAAAAATTCTATTTACTAAACTTAGTGCTATAGCATGTTGTTGGAAAAGTTAATATTATGTACTATTCTTGACTCTATCAAAGATCAGAATGCTAGTTTCAATCCAAGACATTCAGTTAAGAAAAATAATTTTATAAACATGTGATGATTTTCTTAGTTAGAAATTGTCATACCACTGTTTAGAATGATGTGAAACATAAAGGTGAGCAAATGGTAGGATTGCAATGAAGATCAAAACCTGAAAATGCCAACACAGGCAATTGTCACTTTTCAAGTGTGGGTACTTTAATGTACTGCATTTCAACGCAGTACTTTATCTCCCAGGCTTTTGTTGGGTTATATTTCGATACCAAATTGATTTTGTCCTAAGCAAGATAGATGTTGAAACACAACAAAACATTGGAATTTTCTAAGAATGATATAGGCGAATCTAGTGGTACTGTACTTGCTGACAAATTTAATTTAATATATACTTTTAATTTCTAACTTATTCCTCTGTTTATTTCTGCTCACCCTTCTTTAGCCTATTTATTTAGTATATCCTCTTCTATTGTAATCCCATGTTTAATATTAATGCAAAATGTTGTTATTTTTTGATGGTAAGTGAATATTGATAATCATTGCAGTAAATATACCTAGAATTATTAGCTCCTGTCCTTATTGGGCAGGTTGTATGATAAGCTTCACACACGTTCAGTACAAAAGGCTGTTGTGTACTACTACAAGTATATCCCTTACATGAAGCAAGATCTCAACGATCACTATGAAAGTAAAATGATTTTATTTTCCTTCAAAGTACAGATCTCTTCCTTTAGGATATAGTTACCATGTCCATTTGATCCCCAGAAAGCTTCAGATCAAGCAGAAGTTCTTTGAAATAAGGTCATACCCACCTTCCAACCCTGCAATCCAAAGCATTGTTGCTAAGTTTCTTTACTCTTCTTCAGTGACTTTTGTGTATCGTATATCAAAAGTAGTATGTGTGTATTTTACAGTAGTTCTCTTTAGCGCTTTTAGGTTTTTACATAACTGAGTCTTAAGTCTGTTGTGGAGTGTTTTGAAAACAGATATGTGAAGGTCTTAGATCGCTAATCACTCACTTTTCTGACTCTAGATAGGATAGAGAATCCTATTTTTTTTAAAAACAATTCTCTCCCCCACCCAGAAATCGAACTGGAGTTCTCTAGGTTTAGAAGTAGCATGCTTACTGCTAGATCACAAAGGCGATCTATTAGGTCATTTTTAATTCAATATTACTTAGAAGAATTTTTTTTAAAAAAATATGTGTCTCCAGAAAGTGACAGTTGCTGCCCAGCTTGACAACAATATGCTACTACTGTAGAAGCCCAGGCACATGATGTTAATGATTTGGAAGGGTGTTAAGGGACAAAACCTTGTCATGCCACAAGTCCAAGGCTGGTGACTAAGGATCCAGTGGACTACAGTATATTCTTGAATAATGTATTTTAATTGAAAGTTAATTAAAGAATTGAAATTGATTTTGAGAAAGGCAGGTTGTTCAGTCAAATCTGAAAGATCATTTTGAAATTTAAATGGCAAACTTTTTTCAATTGAATGCTCAACATTTGTTGAAACTATCTTAATATGTTTTTTCTAATTTTCATTTACATATCTGTATGATGTATTTCTTAAGTTTACTGTGTATCTTTTAAAAATATAATCAACACTATCAATTATATTGCAGATGAGTTTGTACAGAGATGGTTCAAATTGGATTAATGAATGGGCATCACAGGTGGCAAAACACAATTATGAAAGTGGCTTTGAGAAGCCATCTATTCCAGGCATGCCACCATTGCCAATTGGAAAACAACAAGGTACATTTCCTCTACTCATAATATAAACATTGAATTATGAAATCATGTATTATATTTTTTCATTTAGTGTAATCTTTAGAATACCAGTCGACGATATATTGTTTGAACAGCTCGCCTTACTATCTGCAGTAGCATGATTGTGGATGGCAGATGGCAATGTCTCATGCTTTTTCCATTGAGTAAAGAACGTAGTTTCTAATTTTATTACTACACACCTAATTTGTTCATTTATTTATGGACGTTGAATTTCTGAATATCATGTGTTTCTCTGGTCATGTGACGATTTGCATTTATGTATCATTAATTACCCACTGAGCTACCCAATATATACTTTTCATATTTTCTGTTTGTATTATCTTGGATGGCTGCATTGCTGAGGGATTAAGACATTTTACCTATAATTTTAATTTTAAATTATTTTTATTACTATTTTTGAAATTGTACTACTTAAGTGTTCAGAAATATTTTTTTTTAAATATACAGGGCCTATTGAATCTTAACGGTATTGTAACAGTTGTTGGTAGTAAGTACATACCATCCTCAACATTTTCTGCAAGTTTAAGTCAAAATATCAAAATTGTAAAATATGTTGCACTTTATACAAAAACAAGCAAAATGCTACTAATCAGCCTGGCATTCTTAGCATATTCTCAGCATGAGAGCATGGCACTAAGAGGATTAAAAAAGAAATTCTCATATGGAGAAACTTCCAGTTGTTTTTATAGTTCACACAGAGTATGGTTGTGCCAATGAGCAAGATGTTAGGCCCCATAAGACAGCCACAGCTGCTGCTACCACCTCCACCGCCACAATAACTGATTGTTTCATGTGAATTAAACCAGAATACTTGGAGGCATGAGTAGAAAATATGATTGCTCTCCAAACTTGGACAGTTTACCCTGTTTTTGAAATAGGTCCAGTAACTGATTCTGTGATTGTCTAAATGTGTGAAAGCAAACTTCCAAATTTTATTTTGAATAGCCAGTTGGGTTAACTGGTTTTGCTGTCACAAGGAGGCATACTTTCAGTAGCTGCCTCTATGGATAAGTGGTGGAGTGTCGGCCTACGGATCCCAAGATAGCGGGTTCAAACCCGGCAGAGGCAGTCAGGTTTTTGAAGGGCGGAAAAAAGTCCATTCGACACTCCATGTCGTACGATATCAGCATGTAAAAGATCTCTGGTGACACATTTGGTGTTTACCCAACAAAATTCATTAAATCCCAGCCATAGATGCCCAAGAGAGTTTCAGTTTACTTGGTCTGCCATCTAGTGGGCCTAGAGTAAAACGGAACGTCGAAATTGACGAGCAGACAGCCAGATGGCATCAAATTGAAATGTCTGCACACGGTAGCTGAGGCCATACGATTATTATTATTATTATTATTATTATTATTATTATTATTATTATTATTTGTCGTTTAGGCCTACTGCGGACCACGGGGCTCGTATCTACTCTTTGGTAAAGTTGTTGCTTTCTTCTTCTTCCAGTACTCCTTCATTTGCTGACTATGAGCCAGCTTTCTCTCCTCTGTCCACTTAGTTCCTGTAGTCTTCTTACTTGTAAGGGACGTTGGGAAAACTCCGTGTCGGATGGCTTGACGGAACAGTAGTCGGTCACGAGTTTGTCCCAGTGGGATATCTAGTTGTTCCATATCAGACTTAACTGACGTGATCCATTTGTTCTTAGAAGCCTTGGCTCTTCCTGTTACTGTGAATATCCTGCTGGTGAGTCTTTTGGAATCCAGACGGGCCAAGTGTCCATAAAAGGTCAGGCGCCTTTTCCTTATAGTCGTGACGATGTCCTCCTGGTGTTCATACAGTTCATCATTATGGCGGATTCTGTAAGTGCCTCCTTCCTCTTTGATTGGTCCTAATATCCTCCTCAGGATCTTCCTCTTTTGTAACTCCAGCTTTCTGAGTGGGCCCTTCCTAGCCATTACAAGGCACTCAGAAGCATACAGAATGGATGGTTTGACTACCGAGTTGTAGTGTCTGAGTTTGAGGTTCTTGGAGAGGCATTTAGATGAATAGATACTACGACACGAGTGATAAGCCCTTTCAAACTTGGTACATCTGGCATCTATGGCTAGGTTCTCGCTCTGATTTGCAGAGATCCATTCTCCCAAGTACTTAACTGCGGGTATTTTTCGTATGGTAGCGTCTGTGAGAGGAATTGTAGAAGGGGCCTCCTGGATATTGGTCATAAATGCAGTCTTCTGGATGCTGATCTTCAGACCGGTCTTAACCGCTACACTATAAAGACCCTGCCTCCTCTATATTTTTTGCCAGTAGAATGAGGTCATCGGCAAAGGCTAGGCATGGGACAATGAGATTGTCTCTCTTGTACCCAAGCTTCAGTCCAGCTCCCGGTGGTAGCATCGTTCTCCTTTCCCTAATGATCTTTTCCAGGGCGCAGTTGAAAAGAATACAGGAGAGACCATCACCCTGTCTAAAGGCCCGCTAACACCTAGCGGAAGGGAGACGCGGCGCGAAGGCAGAAAAATATTCTTTCGCTGCGTAATAGATGTAATGGCTAACACTTGCACCTACTGGAGAGGAAACGCGCCGCGCCGAAGAAGAGGAAGTTGCTTGGCGAGAATATTTCTTCCGCTTCTCCCGCCGGAATTTTATTTCGGTAGCGTTCCTATATGTTCGGGTATTTCGCAATCGCGTTGAGTCCATACCGTACATACACATAGTGTTTGCTTCATCTGGGCTGTGTTGAAAATGGACTCCGAAAAAGTTATTCAGTTATGTATTTGAAAAGTACACTTTTCTATATGATAAATGCTATAAGTTATATAGCAATACCATTGAATTAGCAGTTGTAAATTCACATTGCTCATTCGAAAATGCACTTTGAATTTATCTTGAGGGCGTAACAGCGGCTAAAACAAATTAGACAATTCACCATTTAAATTTCTAGATAAATTAATGCCGTCCTTTGTTCTTCCCTTGCAGCATCTTCAACCAAGAGAGTGTTCGGCTCCATGGCTGAATAGTTAGCGTGCTGGTCTTAGGTCACAGGGGTCCCGGGTTCGATTCCCAGCAGGGTTGGAAATTTTAACCATCATTGGTTAATTTCGCTGGCACAGGGACTGGGTGTATGGATCGTCTTCATCATCATCACGACACGCAAGTCGCCTATGGGTGCCAAGTGATAAAAATCATTGTTATCCGTATTGAAGATACTGAATGTAGGATGCTAAAAGGTTTGTTTTATCACCTATTCAATGCATATAAATATAATACATATAAGGTGATAATTTGACTGATGATGCCCTCAATGAAGGGCGAAACATGTCTCAAGTGGAATCAGTAATAAATTCCTAATTTATAAAATTTATATGTATTGAATAGGTGATAAAACAAACCTTTTAGCATCCTACATGTGGGAGTCAAATCAAAAGACCTGCTCTTGGCGACCCGAAGTCCTCGGACACAAACGCCATTTCATTGCCAAGAGAGCAAGAGCTAACACGTGATCCATTAGTTACTTTCGGCTGGACCAACGCTTCACACACAGCTAAGAAAGATTTGACGATTCGCTGTCCAAATGACGAAGCGCGCTTCCGATAGGTATGAGCGCACACAGGAAAAATGTTTCCTCTCTCTGCGTCTCCCTTCCAGTAAGTGTGAGTGGGCCTTAACTCCTGTTCTGATTGGAAAGCTTTCGGATAGTTCACCTCTGAACCTGACCTTGGACGTCGTGTTCTTCAGAGTGGCTTGAACCAATCGTAGGGTCTTCCCATCCAGACCAAGTTCCCATAGTATGGAGAAAAGGGTGTCTCTGTCCACAGAGTCATAAGCTTTCTGAAAATCTACTAGGACCACCACCCAGGGATGTCCACCTCGGCTTTTGTAATTGAGAACTGTCTTAAGATTGTGTATCTGTTCTGGACAAGATCTAGTCGTACGGAAACCAGCTTGGTATTCACCTAACTGTGAGTCTAGCTGTGTGGTGACTCTATTGATCAGGGCTACAGAGAGGATCTTGTAGGTAATTTGTAACAAGGAAATACCTCTATAATTGTTGAGGTCTGTCTTACTTCCCTTCTTGTGGAGGGGATGAATCACGGCAGATGTCCATCCTTCGGGTAGGGACTCTGTTGTCCATATGTCCTTTATGATTTGATGGATGCTCTGCAAAGACTGGTCACATCTCGGCAACTATGCCGTCTTCACCTCAAGCCTAGTTCTTCTTGAGACCAGCGATGATGTCCTTTATTTCTTTTCTCGTAGGTGGTTGAGAATCAGGGTTCCTGTGTGAAGGCTCATGGAAAATAAGCTTTTCTTTAGGTTCCTCTGCATTTAGTAGCTTCTGGAAATAATCTGCAAGAGTTTTGGTGCAGTCTTTCTTGTTCAGTTGAAGTTTCCCTCATCGGAGGGTCTGCCTGACAAGGGCTGCACTCGGCTAGAAATAGCCACACGAAATTATAGTTGAAGTTTTCCATCTGGCCCGTGGAGGATGAGGGTAGGAGCTGTGTACTGGGTTGTTTGCTTCCTAAGTCCTTTGTACAGGTCTCTTGAGCTGTTCCTCTGAAAATTATTTTCAGCCTGTTGCATTAGGCTCCTGAGGTAATTTCTCTTAGCACTGCGGATGGTGTTAGCTGTAGCTTTTCTTTGCATGAGGAAGGGTTCATAATTGGCTTCAATTTTATGTTGGTTC
This sequence comes from Anabrus simplex, assembly GCF_040414725.1. Classification (NCBI taxonomy): domain Eukaryota; kingdom Metazoa; phylum Arthropoda; class Insecta; order Orthoptera; family Tettigoniidae; genus Anabrus; species Anabrus simplex. Next base: position 129,641,501 of record NC_090271.1, on the reverse strand, counting down.
CACCTAATCCAGCCTTTACACCTTTCTTCTACAACTTCATCACACTTTGAACTCCACCATGGGTGTTTGCCTTTGGTTGATGAGGCAGGGATAGTTTCTTGAGTGGCATGCAGCAAGGCCTTTTGTAAGGCAGGCCATCCTTCTTTCTCTGTATTCCTCCTGAGGATATCCTGAAAATCACAATCCTCATCGCGCAGTCGCAGAGTGTTGAACCTGGGTATCTTATGACTACTTTGGAAAGTTGGTTTTTCTAAAGGGTTGCATATTAATCTTGACAAGTGAAAGGTAGTGATCAGAATTTATGTTGGCTCCTCGTAATACCTTGACATTCTGTATGTCCGTATGATGTTGCCGTGCTATAGCAACATGGTCTAACTGGAATTCACCAAGCATAGGATTTGGACTCTTCCAGGTTTTGGCCTTTCTAGGTAGACATTTGAAGGCTGTTGATTTCAGGACTAAGTTGTACTTGTCACAGAGTTCATTGAGACGTTCTCCATTTCTGTTTCTTCTCTTATGAGCTGGATAATGGCCTACTATCTTCCGGTACTTCCACTCCTTACCGAGTTGTGCATTGAAGTCTCCCATGAGTATGATGAAATTGTGGGAAGGGATCTGATCTAGAGTTTCTTCTAAGGTGGCCCAGCATTGTTCTACATTGTCCAGGTTTGAACGGTTTGTGTCATTAGTGGTTAAGTGGAAATTTACGATTGTGTATGCTCTATTACGAGACAAGGATAACGAGGAGGTCCTTCTGTTAGGTGAAGTGAAATCTAAAATATGGTCAACCATCTTGTGGTGTACTGCAGACCCAGTACCAAATTGTGGAAGTGTCTTGATAACTCTACCAGGTTTCCCCTTATATATTCTGTGCACTCCTGACTCTATTGTATCCTCGTCGGTAAACCGAGTCTCTTGTAGCACTGCTGTCATAACCTTGTACTTTTCCAGCACGTCAAGCATTTGTTTGAGCTTACCTACCTTCAGTAGGGAATTAATGTTTATTGTAGCAAAGTACTCGATGTTTCTCTTTGGTTGTCGTTTAGCAGAATTAGATAGAAGTGGGGAGCATGAAGGTGCAGGTTCCCCAGAATCCGATGACCTGCTTGCCCCAGACTGTGTGGGGGTGGATTGTTTACCACCTGGGGTATATTTCCGAATATTCTTTGTCTCCATGTTTCGAGTATTACGAGAGTCGTAATGGTGGTTAACTAAAAGGTAACAGGTTTTTAACTATCAAAGTTGTAAGCCTTGATGCCACCCGCACTGATCTGCTCACCGACCCAGTTTCCCGCTGGGATGATTATTATTATTATTATTATTATTATTATTATTATTATTATTATTATTATTGTTATTATTTTCACTGAAGCTCAACTTGTAGGATTCCAGCAAGATATAGCAGATATCTTGGATTCTGGAGGTCAAATGGGCTGTATCGCGTTTGACCTGTCTAAAGCATTTGATAGGGTGGATCATGGGAGACTACTGGCAAAAATGAGTGCAATTGGACTAGACAAAAGAGTGACTGAATGGGTTGCTATATTCCTAGAAAATAGACCTCAGAGAATTAGAGTAGGTGAAAGCTTTATCTAACCCTGTAATAATTAAGGGGGGAATTCCTCAAGGCAGTATTATCGGACCTTTATGTTTCCTTATATATAAAAATGATATGAGTAAAGGAGTGGAATCGGAGGTAAGGCTTTTTGCAGATGTTATTTTCTATAGAGTGATAAATAAGTTACAAGATTGTGAGCAACTGCAGGGTGACCTTGAAAATGTTGTGAATTGGACAGCAGGCAATGGTACGTTGATGAATGGGGTTAAAAGTCAGGTTGTGAGTTTCATAAATAGGAAAAGTCCTCTGAGTTTTAATTACTGCGTTGATGGGGTGAAAGTTCCTTTTGGGGATCATTGTAAGTATCTAGGTGTTAATATAAGGAAAGATCTTCATTGGGGTAATCACATAAATGGGATTGTAAATAAAGGGTACAGATCTCTGCACATGGTTATGAGGGTGTTTAGGGGTTGTAGAAAGGATGTAAAGGAGAGGGCATATAAGTCTCTGGTAAGACCCTAACTAGAGTATGGGACCCTCACCAGGATTACCTGATTCAAGAACTGGAAAAAATCCAAAGAAAAGCAACTCGATTTGTTCTGGGTGATTTCTGACAAAAGAGTAGCATTACAAAAATGTTGCAAAGTTTGGGTTGGGAAGAATTGAGAGAAAGAAGAGGAGCTGCTCGACTAAGTGGTATGGTACATGTGATAAAATTCATTTTTGGGTCCGTATTGAAAATATCTGTATTAAATAACACTTGAATGTTTTATTATTCATCCACCTATTCAATACAATACAATTTTATAAATTAGGGCATTGTCCTTATCAAAGTTGTTAACATGAAATTAATATATTATATTGTACATGTTTCGTCTATCAATAGTAGGCATATTTATAAGCAAATAAATGAAAATCAATATTTTATAACTTCAAGAAGCAACGACCATTACCATTGCTCAACTTTCCATAAGTTTTTAACAATATGCCATCTGACAACTAAATGGAATGTGTTTGCTGATTTTCATCTCTATTGTAATAGCTTTTAATATGTCATAATCGTCAAATAATTATGATGTTTTTAGACTCCAATATTATCACAATTATTGTCAAATAACAGCATACTACATTTTATATTGTAATAGTGTTTAACAATCTCCAATACATTTTAAACGACAGTTTTAACAGCATTCATAAATTATTTCTAAACAGGTACCTGATCTATCCTAAGGTGAAAAATGTGGCTCATGATGCCTACTATTGATAGGCAAAACATGTACCATAATGAATGGATGAAAACCATAACGGTATAAGTGACTTTAAAAAAAAATGATTTAAGTGCAGAAACTGGCAAAAATGAGTGCACAATTGGACTAGACAAAAGAGTGACTGAATGGGTTGCTATATTCCTAGAAAATAGACCTCAGAGAATTAGAGTAGGTGAAGCTTTATCTGACCCTGTAATAATTAAGGGGGGAATACAAGTGATAGCGGTAATATTCTGTGCTCTAGTGATGGGTAGTATAACTACAAATGGCATGCTTTATATGAGTGTTGAAGATGTTTAAATGCCTTTTTCTCTGAATGACCAAAATGCTACTTATACCGTTATGGTTTTCATCCATTCAATATAATATATTAATTTCATGTTAACAACTTTGATAAGGACAATGTCCTAATTTTGAAAATTGTCTTGTATTGAATAGGTGGATGAATAATAAAACATTCAAGTGTTATTTAATATAAGTGGTATGTTCCGAGCTGTCAGCGGAGAGATGACGTGGAATTACATTAGAAGACAAATAAGTTTGAGTGGTGTTTATAAAAGTAGGAAAGATCACAATATGAACATAAAGTTGGAATTCAAGAGGACAAACTGGGGCAAATATTCATTTATAGGAAGGGGAGTTAGGGATTAGAATAACTTACCAAGGGAGAAGTTCAGTAAATTTCCAATTTCTTTGAAATCATTTAGGTAAAGGCTAGGAAAACAACAGATAGGGAATCTGCCACCTGGTTGACTGCCCTAAATGCAGATCAGTATTGATTATTATTATTATTGTTATTATTATTATTATTATTATTATTATTATTATTATTATTATTATTATTATTATTATTATTATTATTATTATTATTATTTCATCATGTGGGTTACTGTAGTCACGTCCCAGTTTGTGAACCATGGGCAACGGCTGAGAGGCCTAGTAAGTGGTCCTGAGAGTCGGGATACCAGTTGCTATGGAATGGGAGTGGGCATCTCGGACATATTGTGAGTCACGGCCCTCCTTGTGCTCAGGCGGCTAGGACTATACAATTCACCGGTGGTCCATAATCCGTTAGAGGAGATCCTCCCTTGGACTGCGTGCAAGTAGGGTAGCATCTTGCTTCATGAATTTACCGAGCTCAGAACATTTTAAACAAGCCTCGGACCTATGGGAATAACAGAGTCCCACTCCCATTTGACAGGTGAGGGACTGCTTGGAAGCAACTTGGCGAATGAAATGGAGTTTGATGGGGAGCTATCAATATTAATGGGGCTTATGGAAGAAAGAAAGTAGAACTAGCTGAGTCAGCAAAAAGGATGCTTCTGGATGTGCTAGGAGTAAGTGATATTCGGGTAAGGGGAGATAACGAGGAAGAGATAGGAGATTATAAAGTGTACTTGACAGGTGTTAGAAAGGGAAGGGCAGAGTCTGGGGTAGGGCTCTTTATCAGGAATACCATTGCACGCAATAGGTTGTTTCTGTTAGGCACGTAAATGAGCGAATGATGTGGGTAGATTTGGCAGTTGGAGGAATTAGGACTAGAATTGTGTCCGTGTATTCACCATGTGAGGGTGCAGATGAGGATGAAGTTGACAAGTTTTATGAAGCATTGACTGACATCGTGGTCAGGTATAACAGCAAGGATAGAATAGTGCTAATGGGGGATTTCAATGTGAGAGTTGGGCATAGAACTGAAGGATACGAAAGGGTGATTGGTAAATGTGGGGAAGATATGGAAGCTAATGGGAATGGGAAGCGTTTGCTGGACTTCTGTGCTAGTATGGGTTTAGCAGTTATGAATACATTCTTCAAGCATAAGGCTACTCACCGCTACACATGGGAGGCTAGGGGTACCAAATCCATAATAGACTATATCTTAACTGACTTCGAATTCAGGAATCTGTTAGGAATGTACGAGTTTTCTGGGGATTTTTTGATGATACAGACCACTATCTGATCTGTAGTGAACTAAGTATCTCTAAGTCTAGGGTAGAGAAAGTGAAATCTGTCTGCAAACGAATAAGGGTAGAAAATCTCCAGGACCAGGAAATTAGACAGAAGTACATGGATATGATTAGTGAGAAGTTTCGAACGGTAGACAATAAGCAGGTTCAGGATATAGAAAGTAAATGGGTGGCATACAGGGATGCTCTAGTAGAAACAGCAAGGTAATGCCTATGAACAACTGTGTGTAAAGATGGGAAAAGGCGAACATCTTGGTGGAATGATGAAGTGAGAGCAGCTTGTAAACGTAAAAAGAAGGCTTATCAGAATGGCTTCAAACAAGGGCCGAAACAGACAGGGATTTGTACATAGATGAAAGAAACAGAACAAAACAAATAGTTGTTGAATCCAAAAAGAAGTCGTGGGAAGATTTTCGTAATAACCTGGAAATGCTAGGTCAAGCAGCAGGGCAACCTTTCTAGACAGTAATAAAGAATCTTAGGAAGGGAGGGAAAAAGGAAATGAACGGTGTTTTGAGTAATTCAGGTGAACTCATAATAGATCCCAGGGAATCACTGGAGACATAGAGGGAATATTTTGAACATTTTCTCAATGTAAAAGGAAGTTTTCCTGGTGGTGTTGCGAACAGCCAAGCTCATGGGGAGGAGGAAAATCGACGTTGGTGAAATTACGCTTGAGGAAGTGGAAAGGATGGTAAATAAACTCCATTGTCATAAAGCAGCAGGAATAGATGAAATTAGACCTAAAATGGTGAAGTATAGTGGGAAGGCAGGGATGAAATGGCTTCATAGAGTAGTGAAATTAGCATGGAGTGTTGGTAAGGTACCTTCAGATTGGACAAAAGCAGTAATTGCACCTATCTATAAGCAAGGGAATGGGATGGATTGCAACAACTATCGAGGTATCTCATTGATTAGTATACCAGGCAAACTATTCACTGGCATCGTGGAAGGGAGGATCTGATCATTCGTTGAGAGGAAGTTGGATGAAGACCAGTGTGGTTTCAGACCACAGAGAGGCTGTCAGGATCAGATTTTCAGTATGCGCCAGGTAATTGAAAAATGCTACGATAGGAATAGACAGTCATGTTTATGTTTTGTAGATCTAGAGAAAGCATATGGCAGGGTACCGAGGGAAAATATGTTTGTTATGCTGGGGGGACTATGGAATTAAAGGTAGATTATTAAAATCAATCAAAGGCGTTAATGTTGACAATTGGGCTTCAGTGAGAATTGAGGGATTCTTGGTTCAGGGTACTTACAGGGGTTAGACAAGGCTGTAATCTTTCACATTTGTTTTTCGTAGTTTACATGGATCATCTGCTGAAAGGTATAAATTGGCAGGGAGGGATTCAGTTAGGTGGAAATGTAGTAAGCAGTCTGGCCTATGTTGACGACTTGGTCTTAATGGCAGATTGTGCCGAAAGCCTGCAGTCTAATATCTGGGAACTAGAAAATAGGTGCAATAAGTATGGTATGAAAATTAGCCTTTCGAAAACTAAATTGATGTTGGTAGGTAAGAAATTCAACAGAATTGAATGTCAGATGGGTGATACAAAACTAGAACAGGTAGATAATTTGAAATATTTTGGTTGTGAGCTCTCCCAGGATGGTAATATAGTAAGAGAGATTGAATCAAGTTGTCGTAAAGCTAATGCAGTGAGCTCGCAGTTGCGATCAACAGTATTCTGTAAGAAGGAAGTGAGCTCCCAGACAAAACTATCTTTACTGAAAACAGACCAACTTTGCTTTACGGGAGTGAAAGTTGGGTGGACTCAGAATATCTTATTCATAAGTTTGAAGTAACAGACATGAAAGTTGCAAGAATGATTGCTGGTTCAAACAGGTGGGAACAAGGGCAGGAGGGTACTCGGAATGAGGAGATAAAGGCTAATTTGGGAATGAACTCGATGGATAAAGCTGTACGCATAAACTGGCTTTGGTGTCGGGGTCATGTGAGGCGAATGGAGGAGGCTAGGTTATCTAGGAGAATAATGGGCTCTGTTATGGAGTGTAAGTGAATTAGAGGTAGACCAAGACGACGATGGTTAGACTCGGTTTCTAACGAATTAAAGATAAGAGGTATGGAACTAAATGAGGCCACAACACTAGTTGCAGATCGAGGATTGTGGCGACGTTTAGTAAACTCACAGAGGCTTGCAGACTGAACGCTGAGAGGCATAATAGTCTATAATGATTATGTATTTATTATTATTATTATTATTATTATTATTATTATTATTATTATTATTATTATTATTATTATTATTATTATTATTATTATACTTTCAGGTCTTTGAATTTGAATAGCTTGAAGATAATGGTTTATTACTACCTGATGAAACAAAAATCACAGATTAATCCATGTATGTGTAAGGAATCATACTTACATTTTAAACCTAATCAGATAGTCTTTTAATTTACCTGTTACTGTAATTTGTGGTATATTTTAAAAAATTGGAGGGTCTTAAATTTACTTGGAAACAAAAATACGCTCGTAGATTAGAACAACTAAAGAAATAAAACTAGTTTAGCCGTGCTGAGTGCCTCAGACGGTTGAGGTGCTGGCCTTCTGACCCAAACTTGGCAGGTTTGATCCTGGTTCATTCCAATAGTATTTGAAGGTGCTCAAATATGTCGGCCTTGTGTCGGTAGATTTATTGCCATGTAAAAAGAACTCTGCAGGACTAAATCTGGCACTTCAGCATTTCCAAAAGCCGTAAAAGTAGTTGGTGCGACGTGAAAACCAGTAACATTATTTATTAAGAATTAGTTCAGCTGTTCTTGTTCATCAGTCATCAATGAAAGGAGCCCTGTTGAAGTTATATTTTAAACTGGCTAGCATTACTAAGGAGGGAAAAATCAACAGATCTCTTCTACTTTCCTCAACATCTGCCTTAATGTAATTCTTGGATAACATTCTTCCCTGTGGTTCCCTTGTTAGCACTCTAGGTAACTTTTGGTTCACGAAAGAGTACAATGATTTTTCAGTGTATAAAAATTCCTTGTACGTTCATGAGTGTGTAGCTTATTGTAAAGTTGAGTCTAGATTTATCCATGAACTGATTATTTTGTCCTTTGTTGTGTCCAGGTCCTACTCCTGTTTCAACAAGTAAAATACCATCTCCTGTACATCAAAGCTATATACCACCTTCAGGCCGAAAGCATACACCTTCTCCACATTGTTCTGGAGTGCGGAATCTCCATTCTCCTGTTGGCAATCTTACACTGCATGTAAGTACTCAGAGTAGCTAAATATCAGGCAAACCTGGAAATATTAACAATAATGTAACCTTAGAGCAGTTACCAGCAACATTAAAATAAAAAATTAGAACATGAAACAGTAACTGAACTTAGAACAATTGAAAATAATCATAAATCAAAATAAAAGAAGGTTAAATAAATGACAACTAGAGATCAAGGATATGGAAAGCGGAATGGATCCGATGAGGTGCGGGAATGTAAACTTTAAAGAACTGAACTTTAGATTAGCTTAGTTAACACCTATTTATTATTAAAAAGAAGAAATCAAAAGGAAATTAAAGTATACTTATTTAAACATGAAAACATAAATGTGAACCATGATAGAATTGAGTGTACAAACGTTCTTACGATAATTTTACCAATGCTATTATAATGTTCAATAACGGACCAACTATATTGATGCTAATCTTGTCAAAAAGTCATTTGTTACTATAGAGTATAGACACAAAATAAATTAAAAAATAGGATGTGAAAGTGAATTTGTCCGCTGCTTAGATGGATCGATATTTAAAGAAAAGATAATCAATTGCAATTGATTACAAGTTGAAAATGTGAAGTGACCACCACCACTAAAGAAGAATACAGGTCATAGGAAAACAGTTTAAAATTAGTTAGAATTATCGAGGTCAAGCTTAGTGAGTAATTTAATTTTGAGGTACAGAAACTGTTAGAAAAGCTTGCCTCATGCAAAAGTGAGGATGGATGTAAAACATTATTACACCATCATGAATTAATTTTGATTCAGGTTAATTAAATCAACAGGTGAACTCTTGTAACAAGTTAAAATGTGAAATTAAGTAAAATTAAGTTACATTAGGAAATTTAAGGTGAAGGACAACACATCCACTCTACAATCCTGAAGACAGAATGAAGCTACCCTGCGATGCTCTTCCTGAAGGTAGCACACATTACGATGCCAAACAGGAAACAGCACTTCAAAGTTAATGACCAGTGAACTCACAGAAGTTACCTTTCAATTTTTCTAAACCAGTTAAATGAAAATCTTTGCTGGTTGTTTTGTCCTTCAGCTTCTAGAAGCTTGTGTCTTGTGCAACATATTCAAGTCCCAGAAAAATTGACACATGTGGTACAGTGTCCCACAAGTCCTGATGATTCAAATTCAGACAATCGTAAATATTGACGTTTTTGAAGTTGCTTTTAAGTAAATAATTAAATATTGAAATAAATACACTCGCAGCACAGGTCATAAATTAAATTTAGGGATTTCTTTCAAAAACCTTGAATTTTAAAATGTTAAAAACTCATTTGGTAATATTTAATTGGTAAACAAAAAGACGATGCTGCTGTTAATATTTAAAAAAATATTTCTGCATGTTTTACTTGTATTCATGAGTTGTATGTATGGTGAAATTCACTGCTAGAAAAATTTCTAATTTGTGCATTCAGGTACAATGTAGAGGTGTTCAGCTGTCTTTTGTAGTTATTCGTATGTCTTTGGAGTTGAAATATGCCAAAACTTATATGAAATAGACAATACCCTTAGTAATTCTTCATTTTGAGGCTTTACCATTCAGTAACTTACAATAAATGTTATTACAGTGGAAACTGATTTATTTTATAACTGTTAGGTTCTGTAGTCTGCCAAAACTAATTTTGAATAAATAAATTTATAAACTATCTGAGAAATGAAACATATGGTAACAGAATTATACCTGAAAAAGAAACAAACCAAACCAAACCCTGTGGCACAGCAGCCCCAAAGGGCCATGGCCTACCAAGCGACCGCTGCACATCCCAAATGTCTGCAGATTACGAGGTGTAGTTTGGTTAGCACCACAAATCCTTTCACCATTATTCTTTGCTCTGTAGACCAGGTCCGCCATCTCACTGTTAGATAGGTCCTGAATTGTGATCATGTAGGGTTTAATGGACTTTGAACTAACCCTCAAATCCAGGTAAAAATCCCTGAGGTGGCCGGGAATCGAACCCAGTGCCTCTGGGTAAGAGGCAGGCACGCTACCCCTAGACTGCAGGGCTGGCTAAAAAAGGAAACAGTTTAATTAAAATAGAATGATATGTTCTGTTCTCACAACCCCTAGACCGCAGGGCTGGCTGAAAATGAAAGAACTTAATTAAAATACAACGTGCGTTCCATAAGTAATGTGACAATTTTTTTCTGACGCAACTGTACACTGCAGCGTGTTCTAACCTGCTGGGCTAGGTGGAGGGGGGTGTTAGTTTCAAAAGCTCTTTGTCTCATTCGGCAGCGAGCTACCGAAGAGTCAGGACGTGCGTTTCCGTCAAGCCCGTTTTGAGTTCATGTAACACGGCACAATGGATCGTTCTGTAGAGCAACGGTACGCTATCAAATTTTGCATTAAACTTGGGAAGTCCGCCACCGAAACGTTTCCATTACTTCAGCAGGCCTTTGGGATTGATTGCTTGTCCAAATCACAAGTTTTCCGAAGGCACAAGTCGTTCATGGAGGGCCGAGAGGAGATCACCGACGAACCTTGCAGTGGACGGCCATCAGTCTCACGAGTCAGCGAAAATGTGACGCGTGTGCGCGATTGTTTGAACTCTGACAGACGGCTGAGCCTTCAATTGATAGCACAAACTCTAAACATGGCAAAAACAACAAACAAGTGCTCAAAAGACTGAAAAGGAGGGTCTCTGGCTGCCGAAGCGACATCAAGGATACGTGGAAAGTTCATCACAACAGCGCGCCGAGTCACAGCGCCTTCATTGTCAACGACTTCCTGGCCAGGACCAACACCCTATTGGTTCCCCAGCCTCCCTACAGTCCTGACTTGGCTCCCGCTGACTTTTTTTATTTTTGTTTTCTTGGTTAAAAGGAGTCATGAAAGGAAAACATTGGGACACGATTGAAAGAATCCAGGCGCATGTTACATCTGCTCTAAAGGACATTCCGGAAAAGGCCTTCCAGGCATGGAAACACCGCCTCCAGAAGTGCATCAACGCAAGAGGGTGCTATTTTGAAGATTTTTTATTATTTGTAAGGATATATTCAATAAATGATTTTTTATGAATTTGGTCGCATTATTTATGGAACGCACCTTGTAGAATGACACATTTTGTTCTTGGAAGAACATCATCGGTCATCGGTGATGAGGAAATATTCAACAAAGTGTGTACACCAGGAAATGGGGGCAATGATGGATACCAAGAAGAGAAAGAAGAAAATTCTGCATCCTCTATTTTGACTTTTGGTGAAGTGATTAGTGCAATAAATTGGTGTTGTAAGCATATTTTGCAGTCAAACCAGAATGGAGAAAGAACATTAGCATCACTGATCGACTTCTGGAAATAGGGACAATCACACCATGCAAAAAGTGTCTAGCAGTCCATGATGAGCAACAAACATTTGTTTTAATGATGATAAGAAGTAAAGTAAGTAAAACATTAGTGCATGTTGTATAAATTCATCTTGTTTTTGTTGTTGCTTTTTAACGTGTCTTCTAATTACTATACATGAAGTCAGTTTACAGTAAAATACAAGAGATCTTAAATACAGTTAGTCATGGAGATTACAGTAATAGTGTTCATGACCTACTGTCAGCAGCCTTGAAGATGGTTTTGCCCGTTGTCTCCCATTTCGACACCAGGCAAATGCTGGGATTGTACCTTAATTAAGGGCGCAGCTACCACCTTCCTGATCCTGATCCTTTTCCATCCTTGAGTAGCTGAAAACCTTTGACGTATTAGTGCGACATCAAACAACTTGCAAGAAAAAAAGCCCTTCATGAAATGTAAATACTGTACTATATTTTAATGTGAAATGTGTTGTACAGTTAGTTCAACATAGCAGAAGTTAAAAATACATACAGTAAAACATACAGTGCAGTATTAATTTCATGGGTTGTTACTATAGTCTTAAATACTTAAGGAGTTTGCGAATTTGGGAACTGGTAAAACTATTAAATTGGAGCTAAATTTTACATTCAAAAGGATGTTCGTATGTTTGTTTGCTTTGATCTAGGAAATTTTGGGTAGTAAGAAATAGTTTCTCTTTACAACTTGCTCTCATTTTCAAGCAACGCAGAAGAAGATATCGGAGGCTATATGACAGAAAAAGGCCTCACCAAGTAAAGAAATGCTTTGCCCTTCGAACGAGAGAGGGAGGAATAAGGTGTTCAAAATAGCAATCCCGGAAGAAGGCAAAGAAACAGTGGACAATGAAAACTTTTGGCCTAAGGGGAGCACTTTTCGCCCATTTCAATTTCGGTATTAAAGTCAGAACCCAACACTACCTATCCCCGCAAAAAGCTATCAGGATGGCAGATCGCGCAGCAACAGCAACAACATGCAACACCTCAAAATAATGACGTGGAATGTAGAAGGCCTAAAAGATATAATTGCCATGATCCCCTTTCTTACTTTTCAAGAAACTTATGTGCTGCTCCTCACAGAAACTTTCAGCATAGAGGAAGTATGCATTAACCCATTCACTGCCAAGCCGGTATATGTACGTTATTGAAAGCCGTGCCTTGTCCGCCAAACCTTTATATATACACATTTTGGTGCAGTGTGTACTTCACCGATATTACAATTGTATGCGATATAGTGTTTTGCTTTGAGATTCTGTGGAAATGCTCAAGGAAGTTCTGTGCGGCCGATATACCACTCCATTTCGCGTGTGTTGAAAGCGATCTGGTGTTATTTCAGTTTCGTTGGAGTGGAAGATCTTTCCCGCTTACATGTAGCCATCATGGTGCCTTGAAGTATACAGTCATCTCTTGTTGACGAAGAAATTGAGTGTTTCCTCATAAATAGTCGTTCAGGAGTGCTATATTTTGATAATGAAGATGGAGAATATCTAAGTGGTGATATTGAACTACAAGAAAGTGCGAGACAAAGTAGTAATGATGAATCTCATGCGGAATTGTCACCCCTTCCTCAGATAAATTATTTTTTCTCAAATGTAAGTGATTTTGATAATACCAGTTCTGGAATCGGCAATTTTATATTATATTTCAGTAATAGTATCACCGAGCAGAGTAGCAGTGCATATTAAAGTGCTACGTCTATGGAGCCAAGCTCTGCACTCGGCAGGCGAGTGGGTTCAAACCCCACCATCATCTGTCCTGAGATTTTTTTTTTTGTGGTTTCCCTTTTGCACTCCCAAGCAAATGTTGGGATAATTCCTATTCATAAACCACAGCCGATTCCTTCCACTTCCTTACCCAGTTTAACTCACCATCATTCATTTCATATTCATTATCTTTTCAACTGAGATTTGTATCGCGAAGGGCATCCGGCCGTAAATATATGGTGTTAAATATCTCACTCATCCCTGACCCTGTATTGGGCTGCGGGACTAAGGGGATGATTTGTATTCCATTAATTGTATCAGTAAACAGTATCTGTGAAAGTGCTTCTTCCTTAAAAAAAAAAAAAACCCTGGCCCAGAGGGCTCACCTGATCATCAAAACTCGGTAGTGAAAAGGTTAACAGCTTCGACGGTATCCATTTCCTAGCCAAGAAAGAAGGCAGAGGCCGACTAGCAGGCGGACTAACCTGTTTCATAAAGCCGCACTTGCGACCCATCAACTCAATTATTCATACAAACTACACTCTGACAGTAGTCACCAGAAAAATTAACATAATAAGAGCATACTTCACACCAAACACAGAACCAGCGGTCATCATTGACGAGCTGTGTAAGGCAACAGAGAACATAGAAAGGGACAAGCCTATCGTCATAATGAATATAAGACCAAGTGTAAGGACTCAGCTTTTAAAGCATGGTAGTTTGTGGTCTCGCCATTGCAAGCACTGCAAGTGATTATATCCAACACATGCTCCTGTAGTCCCGGCAGGCCGGGGATAGAAAAGTGCGGGAGACATTACTGTGCAAGATGTTTCAGTGAATAAGTTGAATATGCTTTCAGTTCATAAACTCAGTTCATTGTGTGTTGTGTACTTCAAGCTGTTGAGGTAGATGCCGGCATCTACGGTGGAAAAGATGTGCTTTGGTACAGTGGAGATGGGAGAAGAGACAGCCCAGGTACTGGGGATTAATACAAGTACAAAATCGCCCAACGGTTAAGCAGGCGGAAAAGGAACCAATATAGTAACCTTGGTTCCCAATGGCTGTGCTAGCGGAAGAGGCTATGCCAGACGGACTGGCTACAAAGGCGCAACGTAAGTTTTATGGAGTCTGCGGCAGTTCGTTTCAGTTCCGGTGCTTGATCTTGCATGTGTCACGCTATATGTGCTGCGGTGAATGGCTCTGGAATCATAGTGTGGGGGCCACTTTGTGGCAAGTTGTAGTCCACCTTAAACAAAGCCACGCCAAATGTAATTTCACTTGCTATTCAAAAGTCCAACGGCAATGGAATAAGGATGGCGAGAGCAGGTTTTGGGTGAAACTGGGAGCTTCTAGTCTGGACCTGCACGTTGGTGATTGATATGTGATGGTCGCCTTCCTGAGACCTTGTGACTACTCAGGGATCTGGTCCTGTATCTATAACTGGGCAGGCCTATTTTGGATCACCGCTGTCCACCCTGAAGGGGGAAGGTTCTAGAAAATGTGGGCTAAACGTCTGTAGTCACATTCGAACCCGTCTGCGAAACCGCACTCAGAAGGCCCCCCAATTCATGCGGTCGAAATCAATAGAAAATGGAGTGCACAATTTTAACTGTAGGCACGTGGAATGTCAGAACGCTACTTGACCTGAAAGACAAGAATAGGCCCAAAAGGAGGACAGCTCTTATTACCCATGAGCTAGCAAGGCTAAACATTGCATACCTGCCAACTTTCCCGATTTAGGCGGGAGACTCCCGATTTTTTACAATTCTTCCCGCCTCCCGATTATTCTATTATTTATCCCGATTTTAGCCTATTTTTTGGTGAACTGCAAACATTTGTTTTCAAATCCTGCAATTTCAGCTTTTTTACGCCAGTGGCCAGAAGTCCTTCGCTCATTGGCCACTTTCAATTAAGTTCAATTCTTTCTTGTTCATCTGTGACTACCGAAAGCACATGTGGAAGCCCCAGTATCTGGATCTATAATTTTGGCGGGTGTATTGTTGAAGTTAGGAGGATCGGATTATTACGTGTTTATTCAATAATGATTTCCTTAGGGTTAAGGTATATTTACATTTGAGTTGCCATTAGTTTAGTTGGAGGTGTATTAGTGGGTGGATGAAAATATAAAGAATAAAATTAATCAGTTTATAGGCATTATCTGAGGGATAAAGAAATATTAAAGTTTTTAATTATTTTAGTATGACATACGAATGTTATGAATTAACAAATTTCTTCATCAGAAGTAGGTGTTAATTACTATAAAATGGTTTAAGAGACCAGTATTAGTGTTACAATGATTAGTTAAAAAGGAGGAAATTTTCTTGGGGTAATATTTTTTTGAAAAAGTGCACATTTTTTGCATTTTTAGTAACCAACAATTTTTGGAAAATTTGAGGTTGATGAAAAAATAATTAAAATAGATTTAATTGATAAAGATTAGCAACTATTTTGAAATTATCTGAAATTTAAATTTTTTTAAATAAAGGCCATATTTAAGATTAGTTTTGGAATAGTTGATAATATTTAGTCTATTAATACTTCTCCTCCTATACTGATTAATCCCATCGCGTGTCACTGTCACCTGATTTTCAATTACAAATACTTTCCATAGTGAATTTTAAACTTTAATTGGGCCAACTAGTCATAGTGGAAGAACTTTCATCTTTATTTCATTATTCTCACTTATTTTATTTATTAACATTTTAGGACTATTTCCTTAACACATAATTCTCTAAATACAGAAGCCACCCCTCATTTAATCAAACTCTATAATAAACCCAATCACCTAATTACCTTAATGTTGGTAAACTATTTATTTCTTACTTTAATCGTAATTGTAAAAATCACAAACATCTTCCAAGGTCGTTTACGACAAAAATTTTAATGGCCAAACCTATACAAGTATCACACCCTTTATTTAAAATTGCTAACAATTTCAATGATAATGACTAGTGACTTTTCTAGAGATTTTAGGAGCCATTTGGAGACAGTTCTGACTAATTTTAATTTATCTCAATATAAATAAAATACTAATGTCTGTACATTGCTCAGAATTTAAAAAGAATGATATTTCTGTACTGGTCGTAACCATAGTAACAAGGGGAAATGCACGTGTTAATTTTCCGTAATTTCTGTATGTATGTATTCACGCTCATCACGAGAAAACGGCTAAAGAGAATATAATGAAAATATATAACGTCAGGGAATAAGTCGCTACAGTCTAGGCCCTAAATAATTTTATTCATGCTGAGTGAAATGGTAGTTTAGGGGAAGGCCTAAAATTTTATTCTCAAATATTTATGTTATTATTGGCCCTATCAATAAATACTACATAACTAAAGTTATATATTATTAAATTTCCTATCATTTATGTCTTATACATTTTTACCGTACCGGCTATGATAAGAGATATTCATGAATTTTGATTTTTTTTTGCTAATTCCATATCAGCGCCGAGGTATGAGAAAATGGGCGAACGTAAGTCGGGGAATAAGAAACTACAGTCTACGCTATAAATAATTTTACAAATATGAAGTTTAGAAGCTTCCACCTAATCAATACATATATTTACACTCCATTGTTCTACAGTACCGGTTTCGACCTTGTGAAGATTATCTTCAGCTGATAATCACAATATGCAATTGAAGCATCACAATAAGAATGTCATATGATTTGGGTGAAAACATAGTCATTACAATTGTTCTGGTTTAGATAATTGTCTACAATAACTGATATGATAATTAAAATAATTAAAATTTAACATTACTATATGTATATGAATGATGTATGTTAAAATATGTTTTTCTTAAATTATAAAGGTGTCATATAGTGCGGATAAAAAAACGTTATCAATTTGCAAATGTTTTTCGTCTTATCTTCGTCTACGTTAATCAATATGAGAATTAAAACTTTGCAATACTATTATGTGCACAGGTGATATATGTTAAATGTACAATATTCTTGAATTATAAAGTGTCAACTGTTCCACATTAAAACTTATGGTTAGATGAATAAAACATTTTGAAGTACAGATTAATTCTTGCGGCGTGTTGTATATACGACTATGTTACATGATCAGCCGTGTTCGTCTACTGGTGGTATAATAGTCTGAGTTTCTTGAGGTAATATGAACACTTATGTTGAAATCAGGTAGTTGTCCGGTGTTTAGTGCGGGACTTCGTCGATATATACACAAAGCTTATAGTTTATGCTAAGACTGAATTGACCATAAAATGCAGTTTATAAATGTAGATAGGAAGTTGATTTGGCGATGCGCTACCCTTTGTTATAATGTTGTGAAATGTCAATATGTATTATAATACTTGATTTCAACATATCTTGTGGTTTTTTTTTTTTTTAGCGTGAAAGCTTCTTTCTTCACTTTGTGTTGTTGGACGTATTTTATATTGTAGACATGCTCGACGTGCTGCCGAATAACACACATCAAGTATCAACCTACTATCTCCCGAATACTGGATACTGGCCGCACTTAAGCGACTGCAGCTATCGAGCTCGGTGAGAGACAAAAACTAATCTAACTGTACAAAATATAACACATTGAGTGGTAAAACATCCTACGCACAACTATATACACCTTGAATCATGAGCAATCTCATGAGCACAACAATGTGGATCAGAACCACACAAAATAAAATCACATAAATGGCAAAAATACCAATCAAAGACACAAGAACATGACATATTTTCCAGGGCTCACCAAGGAAGCATGGAGCATTCACGCAGCTTTAATTCACTCAAAGCCTTGATGGAAAATATAAGGAAACATAATTTTACACCTTAAGTAACACATCCTATTCAACGTAGATTCCTGAAATAAATTACATGACACAAAAATCAATCAACTAGTGGACTTTATAACGACGTGCACAAATCAACGTGGATTCCTGAAATAAATTACATGACACAAATTCATAAAAATAACAAAGTAGGCTTTAACTTTCAACACATAATTCAACATTGGTTCCTGAAATAGATTACATGACACAAAAATATTCTTCAGCGCGGTTATATCACAAAGGAAAATCCAAACTAAATGCCGCGATATAAAATCTCGTCTACTGCAACAACCGTAGTGACATGGACAAAAAAATGAATAAAATCACGAAGTATAGGCCGCTGAAATAAAGCTCTCCTCGGTAGACATACTTCTCATCCTCACCAACACACGGTGGAGTGACTCAAAAGCGGAGATTCAGTCTTCCAAAATAAAGCAGCAAATATCAAAAACACAGGGTCCAACCCTTTACACATGCTGCTCAACAGTCTACCCAAGGCAAGTCACACAACCATAAAATGCAGGCCTTTCAAATGAGGAATGCGTCCTCTTACTCAAAATCACACTAAACCATACCACATATCCTAAAGTTGCCAAAACTGAATAAGTATATAAAATGATGTCATCTAACATTCGCATGAAAAGAAACAAGACCGCACTGGTCACAAATCAAAGCACTCGTGCTCTTAAAGTTAAACATGAATAATACAGTGGCCAACTCTGTAATAATATCATCTGAAACAAAGAAATTGCCACATAGACATTCGATCATGTCTGAACATCTGAAAGTTACTGAAATATCTTATCCTCACAACATAAGAAACTTGCATAATAATAATAATAATAATAATAATAATAATAATAATAATAATAATAATAATAATAATAATAAAATTTTACAGAAAAATTGATTTTAATATTCGGAACTTTAAATACGAAACTGCATTCGAGGAACTCGTGAATCAAACACTAATTTACACTCATCTTGATATTCAAATAGTCATGAAGATGACACTATCAAAGTTTGTGGATCCAAACTCTTCCATCTCACACATACTCCTTCACACGTCATGCAAGAAATCCCAGAAAACGTGACGCCATGTTTCCATACACTTTGAGCTCCCATTAATAATACTTTAATCTAGTCCTTTCATTTGAATCCTTGTTTACATTTAAGCCGCAAGATGTACACTGCGTCTCAAACATCAGAGCAAAACAAATCAGAATAAATTAGGCTAAAATAAGACACTGACTCGTAAAAAGAAAAGGCGCTAACCACTTCAGCAAAAAAAAAAATAAAAAAAAAAAAATAAAATAAAATAAAAAATAAAATAAAATAAAATCTGAATAAAATGAAAGGCAAGCTGCGACCATATGCAATCGGTCCATATTTACATTACAATCATATTTACATTAATAAGCTTCCTAACCTTTACTTTAAATAGGACGTAGTCCTTCCAAACAAAAGCTAAATTTATTGAAATTAAATATCAAACTAACCTATCCCCTTTAACATTAAAATACGATAACACTCGCATAATTACATTGAAAATTCTGTACTCATCTATTTCCTTCACTTATCGCCACCTGCTTTTGGGACAGCCGGCAACCCATCATTTTAGCCGGCCATATCGGAAGTGGTGCCTTCAGTAAAGAACTGGGTCATCCCTAGGGTCTCCATCCTTCTGGCGTCAAAGTGGTGATCTCGTAGTCTCTGTCGCTGCTTCTGGATGTTGTTTAACACATTGGAGACGGCCATATTTGAATGTGCTATCCTCCAAAAATCGCTGTATTTTTAATGGTTTGTGAAAATTTTTCAATGCTAGGGTAAGCCATGATTATAACAACTTTTGGAATGCATAGAAAGATCACACTTTCTTCTACATAAAAATGACTTTTAATTATCACAATAGTGCAGCAATTTTAAAATATAAATTTATGAAAATAACATGTTTTACAAACGAAAAAAAATCTGACGCAGCTATGGATGCCAGTTTGGCTAATATTTCAAAATTTGACTTTGTGTGCACATCTACTGAAACACACTAATGCAGATTCGAACCTAATTAGTCAATTGACACTGGTATTCTGGTTTACAATAAGGAATTTGCATTCCCACTGTTCTTTGTTTGACAACGGTGTTGCATCGAGTTGCTGCAGGTACATGGCAAACCCCCACATTTTTAGGAAGCGGTATAAAATTGTATTACAGAACCCACTTCAAGGAAGCGATGTAAAACTACGTTACACTTCACACCAATTTGAAATTAGCTCATTTTCTACATTTACTAACCTGAAGCGTCAGAATCATCATGTTTACTTAGTGTGTAAAATTCTCCTCATCCTCATTTTCAGAAATCGTGTCTTCCATAAGAACATCCATTATGGATTCGTTGTCGAAATTTCGTACACTTGAATTAGACATGCTAAATATTCACAAGAATTATGCAAACAAGCCTGTCTCTCGAACACACACACTTCCTGACCGCATGTACCGTACATACTTTCCCGCCCATTTCACAGCTGGGAGTCAGCGATGATGCAGCCTTAGGTTATGTAGGAACGTGGCTGTGTTATCAATGCCTTGAAAGAAGAGCTCTCGACTTATGGTCATAACTAGTGTATTTTATGATTATAGAAGCATTCAGCAGTATCTTATCGAAGTCACAGCTCGCTGAGACGGCAAATACAATTTTTTAGCTACAGTGAAATCATGCCCGTAGATTCTCTGAGCTCCGTCAGCAGCAATGAATTAGCGCACCCGTAGTTTCTACGAGCGGCGTCTCCAATGTGTTAAAACATCCCCTCATTCATGGTGTAGAAAACTGTGTCAAGATTAATCCACCAGTTACTAGAATGCTACAGCCGGGGTAATTTGCACTGACCGTGAAATCAGTTCCCATTCAGTCGTGGAACAACTTCTTATCTAATCGTGTAATTAGGTCAAATATTTCCCATTTAAATGCTTGACTGGAAATTACTGAATTTGATAGCCTCGTAAAATCTGTTTACACTGGCAAGCTACTAAACATTGAATGACTATCTGGAAACTGGTCTTCCCTTCGGAAATAAAAAAATAAAAGCCATACTCAAACGATTAACATCTTGGATAATTGAAATGCAAGACTGAGCGTCTTAAACCAAAGTTCAAGTTCCCACACGATCAAGAAACATAAGTTCTGACTCGCACTCCCATAAATAGTACTTCTCTCGATGTTATCTGCACAAAATCTCGCCGAATAATAGGTTAGCTACCCCATGCACTAATCACTTTTATTAATTCCTACTCTCATACACAGTTGTATCCTAGATCGGGGCCATCGCTCGCATAGACCAAATCGTAGCCAAAATGTCTGTGATGCTATCATATCATTGGTCCAGCACATCACGCTCGTGGTGCTTACTTCAAACGTATATTTCCAGCTCTTCTAGCCTCACGCCGGGCCTCCGAAATGTTTTCCGTTTGTTTGGCCGTTGGTGTTCTATTGTTTCCTTGTTCTGCTTTGTGTATGTTATGTAAGAATTCCTCCTTCTAAACATAGCTGGTGAGCAAATAAAACCAAGCTCCAAGCTCCCTGCAGAAGGCAGATGTTCCTGGCCAGTTACTAGTACTTAATAAAATAAAATCTTCTTTATATGTTCGAATAGATGACTTATTAAATCAGCACTTCAATAAGGGCTCGCCATAAAAAACATGGTCTAATTGCCATTCCCTTTTCTCCAATCAGGATGTTTCCAAGTCATGAGTTTATTAGGCTTTCTTTTAAAAAATGTTGATTTGGATATAAGGTTATGCTTTCTACAGAGTTCTACGAGTCTTTGGCCTTTTTTGTAAATTTATATGGACCCTGTTTTCCAATTATGTTCTGATATTTTATTCTCTTCCTAATTGTGCATTATAGTCTGCTAGTAAAATTTTAACATTGTTTTTTAATTATTTTATTTATTATTTGTTCAAGGAGATCCCAAAATGAATCCACTTCTTCCTTAGTTTGTATCAGTTTTTTTTTTTTTTTTTTTATTAGTAGAGGCATAAGCATTTATTATCGTATAAATTTTGTTTGCAGTTTTAAAAGTCAACGTTGCAATTCTTGGTGATATTGTTTGCAAATCTATAATGGAATCTATTATTTTTATATTCACTATAAATGCTGTTCCAAATTGGGGACATTGCTTTATAACTCTTTGGCCTGGTTTTCCGTCAGGGCATATATTCTGTAATCTTGAGATTCAAATGGTTCTTCAATTATGTTTCTCATTTCTTGAAGTCTTTGCTATTCTTGCATATTCCACAATGGAAACAATCAGCTGTACGCTGCTTACTCTCGAGCAACACAGCCGGTTGGAATACACTTGGATAGCATTCACGGATTATTTGATGTACCTTCGGTTTCTTGTCTTGCCAGACGACCAAGTAGGGTACCTCCTTGGATAATACAGTGACCTGAAATCATTAGATTTGAACACCGGCCTGAAGGAAAACACGGACCCCTCCATTTATGGGAGACGCTTCGTGTTCATTGTTGGCCGGTACCCTGATTCGGTTGTTGATTTCATGGATAGTTCGAGGCCAGAAGCGGGAGTAGGCTGTGTTTTCGTAGTTGACAATAACAGGTTTCTTTTTTCCGTACCAAAAATCTGTAGTGTGTACACAGCAGAGCTCTTGTGCCATCTGTGAAGTTCTGTGGTACACACTGTCCAATGAGCGCCGGCAATTTCTGCTATGTACCAACTCCTTGAGTGCGCTACAATTTATAGATACATGTTTCCCCGGCACCCTCTTGTGCAACGTATCCAGGACGTGCTGGCCGAGTGTTTGGATGCCGGTACCGGAATTAAGTTTATGGGGCTCCCAAGCCATGTGGATGTAGAGGGAAAGGAGTTAGCTTATAAGGCTGCCAAGGAGGCTGTTACCTTGCCCTCGTTGCCTTACAGGGTTCCAGCCAGTTGCATTCGCTCTTAGCAGAGACGTCTGGTTATGTCCCATTAGGGGATGGAATGGCAGCAACCCTCTCTCATATAAGCTGAGAGTGATGAAAGGAACTACAAAGGTACAGAAGACTTTGCTTCGGGCTTCTCAGAGAGAAGCTGTCGTATTATGTCGTCTTTGGATTGGCCATGGCATAGTAACGCACTACTACCTACTGAAAGGTGAACGCCCCCTGGTGTGTACTTGCGGCGGTCATCTAACCCTGGTACATGATCTTATGGAGTGCGTGGACCTGGCCGATCTGCGCCGTAGTCTACAACTTCTGTGTGCCTCATCCTACGAGATGACGAGCATTCAGCAGACCTCATCATCCTTTTTATGAGTGATAGTGGTCTTCTTTTATTGTGTGTAAGAATGGTCATAGAAAACTTGGAAGACCACAAACGTGTTACAAAGATGCGCTAAAAACCAACTTGAAAAAGTGTCAAGTCAGAACTAACAACTGGGAAGCTACTGCACGCAACCGCACAGTCTGGCGTCATAATGTCTGGGAAGCAACTCAGCGCTTTGAACAAGGAAGGCGGAGAACAGAAATTGACAAGCGCAATGCAAGAAAACAACGTAAGCTCGTGAAGAAAACCAAACTACACAGCCAGTACCTAACAGAACAAATGTGTGTCAAAAATGCGTAAAAATCTGCTGTTCTAGGATTGGCCTCTACAGTCACTTAAGATCTCGCAAAAACTAAGTTCTTCAGGAAGACAATCATACTCATCTACAAGGGATAGCCCATCATCAGCAATGTTCTTTGTAGTAGTGTATTTTTGTTAACTACACTTTTATCACGTTGACTCTATTTTAGCTTGTATTTGCATATTTTAATGAAAATCCACAGCCTGTTTCCAGTCATTTGACCTGGTCAAGAATGGAATGAATGAAGCCCACCATCTAGCGGTGAGGATAGGAATTGTGCCAGCTGCCGAAGCCTGTCACACTCTTCTGGGGCAATGATTAATGAATGACAGATGAAATGAAATGATGTTGGAGAGTGTTGCTGGAATGAAAGATGACAGGGAAAACTGGAGTACTCGTAGGAAAACCTGTCCCGCCTCCGCTTTTTTCAGCACAAATCTCACATGGAGTGACTGGGATTTGAACTACAGAACCGAGTGGTGAGAGGCCCGGCGCGCTGCCGCCTGAGCCATGGAGGCTTACATATTTTAATGTGTTATTTTAACTTCTAACTTGAATTATATAAATCTCTGTACTTCAAGGCAATGCCTTACTCCATTTTAACCTATATTTTCTATAATTCTATTAGAAAATAAGCATTGCGGATTAGATCTACTGATTGTTAGGGACCGATGACCTAGCTGTTAGGCCCCTTTAAACAACAAACAACATCATCATCATCATCATCTTGAAGTCTTACTGTTAAAATTTTTTGCTTATGCAATTCATTTTATTATTATTATTATTGTTGTTGTTGTTGTTGTTGTTGTTGTTGCTGCTGCTGCTGCTGCTGCTGCTGCTGCTGCTGCTGCTGCTGCTGCTGCTGCTGCTGCTGCTGCAATTTGTAAAATATTGTTATTATTCTATTGCTATCTTTCTTCTCCACTTCTATTGATTGTTTAATTAATTTAAGCCAGTGTCCTTGGAGGAGGCCACATATAATTATGGCATCCTGTAAAAACACTGGAAAAGGAACTGTTGCATTGAACTTACCCATTGGCCCTCATTGTGGGTCTGTGGTGCAGAACTTTGCTACATGTATTATAATACATATTATGGTTGTTATTTTGAATGCAAGTGTGTGCTGAATACAAACATTCTGGTTGTAAGAACTCTATTGTCCCAAAGTTTTTCTCTGACATTTCTATTGTGGCAGCTGTCACGTTCATGGGGCTGTTTTGTCCAAAGCAAGTACATATAAATCTGCATCTTATTTCCCCTATTTTGGAGTTTTAGCATACTGCAAACATTTATTCTTTTTCGTTATAAAGTTTCTATAGACCATTAATATATTTTACATTCAGAGAGCACATTGGCCACTAAATGAGATGGGAACATCAAAAGGAAACTACATTTATCAGAAATATAGTGAAACCTAGTTTTCAAAATATCTACTGCCATGATTAAAGTATTTGTCACACTGAGACATTTAAAAAAGCATGGTTTTTGGATGCCTTTGTCAAACAGATCTAATCCCAAAGACTGGAACTGGGAAGTTACCAGGTGCATTGTCAGAGATGGGCATTGTAAGTAGCATGAACAGGTTTTCAACAATGCTGGGATGGGGTGGGGTGGGGTGGGGTGGGTTGGGTGGGGATGGGGCTAGGACTTGGAAAGTAACAGGCCTTAATTAAAGTAAAGCCACAACATTTGCATTATTGAAAATGAGAAGCCACAGGAAACCATTTTCAGGGTTGCTGGCTGTGTGAAGTGGGAACCCACCATCTCCTGAATGCATGCTTACAGGTACATGACCTGTACTTGCAGCCAGTTTGCTTGGTGCACACAGTCTATCTAGTCAATATTTGTGCTTGAATTTTATCATAATGTTTGCTATGACCACTACCTTCCCACCAATCCTAACCCTTTCCCATCCTTCCATCACTGAAAACCTTTGATGTTTTAATGCAACCTTAAATAAGTAGCAAAAAGAAAAAGAAAAAAAAAAAAAAAAAGTATGATTCATATGCTGCAACCCTGTGGGTGGGGGACACAGATGAAGAATACACCCACGGTGTTCCCTGCCTGTCGTAATAGGCGACTAAAAAGGACATGTGGCTCTCAGTCCCATCCTTATTTTTAATTTTTTTCTTGAGGGTTAGTTTTAGACCCAATCAAAATTTGATGTGCTTGCTGCTTGGGGAGGAGCCTCTTACATGTGTGATTACGCTCGAAAGTCCAGGCGGAATCCCCAGTCCATTTTAGTGGGATCGCCATGTACTCAGCAGTATCTGCCTGACAATGCAGCTCCCCACACAGCCAAATGCCAGGACATATTATTAATTATTTTTTAAAATGTATACTTGTCACATGCGATGAGGTACATGCTCTTGTGGCTGACTTGAGGAAGGGATTGCTATTGCTCATTGCTTCATTCAGCGCGTGTTGGGCATTGTCCAACATCTGACCCTGGGTAATACCTGCTACAGCCAGATGGGTATTGTCTTGGCTACTTTGTTCGGCTACAGAGGTACCTGATCAGAGTGGGTGGCATTCGGGGAAGATGTTTACGGGCATGGCTGGAAACAAATGTCTACAGTCTGTCACCCAAGTCTTTAAATTTTGATTCCTTCATGGGGTTAAGAGGCACAGCGTGAAAGTACAAGATCCACCTTCCTTAGTTTCCTGGTTGCTACCAGAACCCATGGGTTTAATTTCAAGCTGGTTAAATGCATCCTTTTAAGAAGATACATTGAATGTGCCTGTGGTGAACTTCAGGTCCTCAAGAAAATGCACAAATCCTTGAATCTGGTTTGCGAAGTCATCTTCCACCGACACCTCATTTTGAACACTGGTGATGAGTTGATAGAAAACATGAAGAACCATGGCGTGACACATGTCCAGCACATTACGCGTGAAGTCAATAGTGAAAACATTACCACCGGTGCCCTCATGGTTTTTTCAAGTTGGCATTGTTGCCAGAAAAAGTGAAGCTAACAACTTATCGTTGCCATATGAGACCATACATCGTGCCTCCAATGCGGTGTTATCAATGATTGATGGTTATGAATTTCATGTTTTTGGTCCGTATTGAACAATATATTATTATTATTACGGTGTTATCAATGCCAAAGGTTTGGACATATGGTATCTCATTCAAATCCATCTGTGTGTGGTACATGTGGAAGAGAAGCTCATGGCGCAGAAAAGTGCACACCTCCGAACAAGTGCACTAACTGTCCTGATCTTCATTCCCCTTGAGATAGGAACTGTCTGGTATATTTCAGTGAGAACAAGATCCAGGAGATCAAGACCCTGGATGATCTTTCCTACCAGGAAGTGTGCCGTAAGATCATTTCTATGAATGCACAAGGCACTAGATTGCAGCATGGTAGTACAGAGTCTACCAGGTTTGTTGTTTACTTCAGCAAGTCCTGAGAAGATCGCTGCACCCAAGGCGCAGTTGTTCCTGTGAGCGACACCGCAAAGAGTAAAAGCTCCAAGGTGGAAACCACCCAAAACCCCAAGAAAATATAAGAGGCTATTCTCGCTGAGATGTTTCAACATGTGGTTATGGACAAGATCTGCTATGGAAGACGCATGTGTGTCTCCCACGATAATGTGTGTCTTTCTTAAAGTTTTTAATTTGATAAAATGGATGATTTCATTTCACAGACAATGCCTTATTCTATTTTAATACATTTTAATCATCTTTCAAATAAGCTGGGAGCAATTCCTTCGATCTCTCAGAGAGAAGCAGTGGTATTCTGTCATCTTCAGATCAGCCATAGTATAGTGACGCACTCCTACTTACTGAAGGGAGAAACCACCCTGGTGTTTACTTGCGGTGGTCATCACCATAGTACACATCCTTACGGAGTGCATGGGCCTGGTCGATCTGCACCGTAGTCTGAAACTTCCAAGTACCATCTCCCTCACTCTCAGAGTTGACGAACATTCAGCAGACCTCGTCATTCATTTTATTCCATTTCAATACATTTTAATCTTACCGTATAATCCCAAATACCACCCGCAATTTTTTCCCCAAAATATTGGTTCTAAATCTCGGGTGCGAGTCGTATTCAAGCCGTTAATTCTCGTAAATATTTACTACTTTTACATGGAGTATTGAAATAGATTTGAAGACGTTTATCATACTCAATATACCACATCTATTTGGGCATTCAGATCTTATTGTGTTTTAGTTGTGTTCTAGAAAACAAGATCGAATTTTTCTCAATACAGTTTCAGTGGCACGTAAACGCGAAATGTAAGGTAATGAAATATGGTAAATCAAAGAATATGGGTAAACATGCGGTAAATAGGAAAGCCGCTGCTGCGGATGCTCGATCGTCATTTGTTTCACAAGTGTTGCTGGCATGCTGGGTGCGCGAATATCTGATCTTGTGGGATATCATACTTTGCGAGAGTCGAGACTGTTGGTTACGGAAGTCTACCTCGCTCACATTCGAACTCCATATCTGTCCCGTGAAAGTGCTGTTTCGATAGTAAGCAATGGATTCAGAACGGCGTCTGCGGTCATTTACTGTTCGTGAGAAACTTAAAGTTGTAAGTGAAGCTGAAATATATGGAAATCATGCAGTTAGCAGAAAGTACGATATTGATGAATCGTGTCTTCTTGGTTGGCGGAAGAAGGAGGAAATACTTCTAAAATCTAACAACGAACGCAGAGCATTCTGCGGGCAGAGTGCAGTGTTTCTGGAAATTGAAAAACAACTCCACAAATTTGTGATAGTAAAACTTGAGTTAGGATATGGTGTTTCTAGTGAAATGTGTCAATTGAAAGCACTAGAGATCTCAAAAGAATTCAAAACACAGGGTTTTGCTGCAAGCCGCGGATAGATCCGAAACTTCTATCTGAGAAAGCGATTATGCATTTCGAGACGTACGCCTATTTCACAACGTCTCCTTGGGGCATATGAAGAAAAATTAACGGCCTTTCAGCGTCACATTATTCATTTGAGGAAGCAAAATTCTCATTTGCTATCGCAAATTGGGAATGCTGACCAGACACCTGGTGGATACGAAGGGTTCTAAAAGTGTAACCATCAGAACAGGCAGTAACAAAAAGCAACAATGCATGGTAATGTTGTGCGTATTAGCGGATGGAACTAAACTCCTTCCATATGTGCTTCTGAAAAGGAAAACGCTTCCGAAAGGAAACTTGCCATCCAGTGTTATTGTTAGAACACATGAGTCTGGCTGGATGGACAGTGCGTTATTTGAGGACTGGATGAAGTGCATTTGGCAGCATTGCCCGGGATCTTTGTTACAAAAACGAAACATGCTTGTATTGGGCAGTTACTGAGGACATATTCCCGGAGGACTCACTTCTATTCTACAGCCATTGGATGTGTGCGTGAACCGGCCTTTCAAAACTGCAATGAAACAGTTGTACACCGAATGGATGTCTGATGGTGCTCACGCATTAATACCAACTGGACGAGTGAAGAGGCCTGAAGTGAGACTAATATGCAGCTGGATCAAGACCGCATGGGTGCACACTTCTAATGATCCAGTGTCCAAAAGCTTTAAGAAATGTGGAATTTCAAATTCAGTGGACGGTAGTGAGGACGACTATTTGTGGAAAGATGCCAGCGACGAAAGTTCCTATGGTGAAACTTCAGATTACGATGGTGAATTGTGAATGATCTGAGTATTGGACTGATTTTATTTACGATTTGAATTTATATTTGTGGTATATTTGAAGGAAATTAAATAGGTATGTAAGTTTTTTTTTTAAATTTCCGTATTTTGCCGTCTCAAATTTTGGGTGCATGTCTTATTCGGTGGCGGGTGGTATTCGGGATTATATGGTTTTTTAAATTCATACTCATTTTCTACATCATCTTCTTTTAAATTCTAGTCAGTGGATAAATTCTAAATTTTAATTATCGATCTATTTTGATTCATCTCATGACATGAGGTGCAGATGACCTAGCTGTTGGGTCCCTTTAAACAAGCATCATCATCATAATCACCACCACCACCATGCTGCCATTGCATCGACTGTTGCTTGCTCTCCAGCATGGCATGCAATAGCCATGTTTTATTCTTGGTGGGAATTTTATTTAATTTAATGTGGCTATTTCTAGCCTGGTGCAGCCCTTGTTAGGTAGACCCTCCGACGAGGGTGGGCGGCATCTGCCGTGAATTTATTTATTTATTTGTGTCTTTATTAAGTATTACAAGTTGTCTCTCTTTATTAAGTGGCGAAGTTAGGGCTCTTGGCCCTCTCTTACACTGAACCACATACATTTTTTTTTTTTTTTTTTTTTTTTTTTTTTAAGTATTAATGTAAAATATCATTGTAATCAATTACTGTTATTGAGATATGTAAGTCCGATAAGGAATTGCAATAATTAATTAAGACTACTACTGATGAAAAATTATAGGATAAATAAAGAGTGGCTAATAACAAAAAATATATCAACTTATAACCTATAGAATATATCTACAACTAGCTTAAAGGAAAACTTATTCAAATATAAGACTAAATTAATTTAACTGAATATTAGTATGTTACAATCTGAGTATACTAAGATCGATGATACTATGTAATCTATTTCTTTGAACAGTCTATAGCCTTAAATGAGAGTAGTAAGAACATAAATGGGATAGCCTAAGAACTTAAATCAAGTACATAATTTTTGGTTTCATTCACACGTCATTCACTCTTACATTCAATCGAGTCAACTGTTGTTTGTGGTGTGTGAGTTCCAGGGATGTTGGTGACAGTACAAACCCCCAGTCCCCAAGCCAAGAGAATTAACCATTTAAGGTTCAATTTTTCTGACCTGGCAGGGAATCTAATCTGGGACCCTGTGAAGCGAAAAGCTCTATACTGACCATTCAGCCAAGGAGGCTACTAGTGGTGTTTTTTTTTTTTGTTTTTTTTTGTTTTTTGTTTTTTTGTTTTGTAGAGATGTTGGTATTAGGACCCATTTGATGCACAGTTTTAGAACACCTGCCCCTGGGGGATAATTTCATGCAGCAGGTACCAAATTTGTTTGAGTTGTCAGGAATGATCAGGAACTGTGAAGCTTGACACACTGTCCATTGGGTCCACCAAAACCAGAGACTCTGCCGCTAGAGTCGTAGTGCACATTGGATTGGCCTTCTGTGAATAGCCCGCATCTTCATTGTTTTTGATATTTGATCCATACACCTCACACTATTGCTGCCAGTGAAATTTTATGTACACTCACATCTGGAAAATTTATTTTGGATATAAAAGCCACAGGCAGTCATTTTTACAAATTGAGGTTTGTGTCCCCCCTAGTGTACTGTCACTGCTTGTGCTTCAATAGGAGGCTTGTTGTGGTATCTCAGCGGTACTTTGGCTGCCAGCTCTTGTATACGTGTAGAAATTCAACGAATAAGCTCAGTGGTAATTTCACAATTGAAAGCCTTAAAAACTTGAATAATAGTAATACAGTTAAGACTAGTTTATACACAAATCAATTATGCATAATTCTGTTTTATACATACATTTATACGGGTCCCAGAAAAGTAAACTTATGAACATGTTAATTAAACCCTATTTTTACATAATCCATTTATACTTAATTCGATGTTATACATACTAATTTTTGTGAAATGCATTTTATTTGTATCTAACAAAGTTAAATTAATATTGCAGATGTATGCATTTCCTCTTAAAAAACACGAGCGAGTTAGAAATGTGATACATTAGTATTGACATTGTCAGCAACAGGACTTGAGCTAAAAATGTCAGAACGACGCAGCATTTAAGTAGCCTAAAAGAGAAAGTTTACAACTCATGTACCTGTTCGAGGAATACATTTGATTTGATCTTAACAAAGTTATAACAGTTCTGCAGGCGTGTGCTTTTCCTGTTGTTACCGAAATACAAATGAGTTAAAAATGAGATACATTACAGTCATTAATGTTGGTGGTGGAACTTTAGATGTGAGAGGGATGTTGTGGTGTAGTGAAGGTCATGGAGGGCACACCGTACATAAGAATGTCGCACTAGCACCAGGTCTACACTTTTCCTTTAGCACTGTTGTGACTGTAGCAGTACATTAGTGGGCAGGAGAAGGGACACAAAATGAATACAACACAATGTAAAATTTTACAGCCCCAGACAAAATTAAATTTGCAAACAATTATGCAATACTTGTCTTGACAAACTCCCTCTCCACAAAACTCCCATGCGATAGAAATGGCAAAGAAAATCATACCAAAAAAAAAAAGACCAGAGGACACATAGGGTTTGCTAGCCTGAGGACCAGCATCGTACTAGATCCACATATAGTCCAGCCGTGCGGTGTAGGGGGCGACACCTCCACCTGTTACCCGGTGACCCTGGGTTCAATTCCCGGCTGGGTCAGGGGTTTTTAATTGCAAATGATTAATATCTCTGGCCTGGGAACTGGGTGTTTGTGTTGTCCTTAACATTCCTTTCCTCACATTCAACGCACTACACTTCCTCCATTCCAATTACACGCAGGTTTATATCACATGGTGCAAGTAGGGGCAAAAGATCTCTATAGGTCGACGCCCCGAACAAATAGCATTTTTTTTAAAAAATCCATATATATAACAAAAACTCCCATCAATTTTAAAAGGAAAGTTTAGTATGAAAAAGCAGGTTAAAATAAGGTTTATAACATTAAACATTCAATTTGAGTAAGATGTCCATTAAGCAATCAGCAGATATATTCCGCAAAAAAAAAAAAAAAAATATATATATATATATATATAATAATAATGAAAATAAGTAAAATGAAAATAATAATAATAATAATAATAATAATAATAATAATAATAATAATCTAAAAACAAAAAAACAAAACCCCATGGCACTACAGCCCTTGAAGGTCCTTTGCCTACCAAGCAACCACTGCTCAGCCCAAAGGCCTGCAGATTATGAGGTGTCGAGTGGTCAGCATGACGAATCCTCTCTGCCGTTATTCTTGGCTTTCTAGACCGGGGCCGCTATCTCACCGTCAGCTCCTCAATTCTAATCACGTAGGATGAGTGGACCTCGAACCAGCCCTCAGGTCCAGGTAAAAATCCCTGACACGGCCAGGAATCGAACCCGGAGCCTGCAGGTAAGAGGCAGGCACGCTACCCCTACACCACGGGACCGGCAATAATAATCTATATATATAAAATAAAGAGTTTTGTCTATACATTGCTCAAAATTTGAAAAGAATGGTATTTCTGTATCGGCCATGTCCACAGTAACAAGGAAATGCACTTTTTACTTTTCTGTTCCAACGAAATAGAGTTAGAAATGGTTATGGAAGTAAGGAGAAATTGAAGGAACTTACTAGGAAATTGAATCTAGCAAAGAAGTCACCTAAGGATAACATGATGGCAAGCATAATTGGTGGTCATACAAATTTTAGTGAAAAATGGAAGGGTATGTATAGGTACTTCAAGGCAGAAACAGGTTCAAAGAAGGACATTCCAGGAATCATTCATGAACAAGGGTAGTGTGTATGCAAAGATCTTCAAAAGACGGAAGTATTAGGTCAGCAGTATGTAAAGATTATTGGTCACAAGAATAATGTCCAGATAGGGGACGTGAGTAATACTAAAAAAGTATTGAAATTTACCTATGATAACAATGACATTTACAGTAAGGTACAAAAGTTGAAAACTAGAAAAGCGGCTGGTATTGATAATATTTCTGGGGATATACTAAAGGCAATGGGTTGCAATATAGTACCATATCTGAAATACTTATTTGATTATTGTTTGGTTCAAGGAGCTATACCAAATGAATGGAGAGTTGCTATAGTAGCCCCTGTGTATAAAGGAAAGGGTGATAGACATAAAGCTGGAAATTACAGGCCAGTCAGTTTGACATGCGTTGCATGTATTCTTTGGGAAAGCATTCTTTCTGATTATATTAGACATGTTTGTGAAATTCATAATTGGTTTGACAGAAGGCAGTTAGGGTTTAGGAAAAGTTATTCCACTGAAGCTCAGTTTATAGGATTTTAGTAAGATATAGCAGATATCCTGGATTCAGGGGGCCAAATGGACTGTATTGCAATTGACCTGTCTAAGGCATTTGATAGGGTAGATCATGGAAGACTACTGGCAAAAATGAGTGCTATTGGACTAGAAAAAAGAGTGACTGAATGGGTTGCTATATTTCTAGAAAATAGAACTCAGAGAATTAGAGTTGGCAAAGCTTTATCTGACCCTGTAATAATTAAGAGGTGAATTCCTCAAGGCAGTATTATTGGACCTTTGTGTTTTCTTATATATATCAATGATATCTGTAAAGAAGTGGCATCAGAGATAAGGCTGTTTGCAGATGATGTAATTCTGTACAGAGTAATAAATAAGTTACGAGATTGTGAGCGGCTGCAGGGTGACCTCGATAGTGTTGTGAGATGGACGGTGAGCAATGGTATGATGATAAATGGGGTTAAAAGTCAGGTTGTGAGTTTCACAAATAGGAAAAGTCCTCTGAGTTTTAATTACTGCTTTGATGGGGTCAAAGTTCCTGTGTTAATATAAGAAAAGACCTTCATTGGGGTAATCAGATAAATATGATTGTTAATAAAGGGTACAGATCTCTGCACATGGTTATGAGGGTATTTAGGGGTTTGTAGTAAGGATATAAAGGAGAGGGCATATAAGTCTCTGGTAAGACCCCAACTAGAGTATGGTTCCAGTGTATGGGACCCTCACCAGCATTACTTGATTCAAGAACTGGAAAAAATCCAAAGAAAAGCAGCTCGATTTGTTCTGGGTGATTTCCGACAAAAGAGTAGCGTTACAAAAATGTTGCAAAGTTTGGGCTGGGAAGACTTGGGAAAAACGAGACTAGCTGCTCAATTAAGTGGTATGTTCCAAGCTGTCTGTGGAAGGATGGCGTGGGAGGACATCAGTAGACGAATAATTTTGAGTGGTGTCTTTAAAAGTAGGAAAGATCACAATATGAAGATAAAGTTGGAATTCAAGAGGACAAATTGGGGCAAATATTAATTTATAGGAAGGGGAGTTAGGTATTGGAATAACTTACCAAGGGAGATGTTCAATAATTTTACAATTTCATTGCGATCATTTAAGAGAAGGTTGGGAAAACAACAGTTAGGGAATCTGCCACCTGGGCGACTGCGCTAAATGCAGATCAATGGTGATTGATTGATTGATTGATTGATTGATTGATTGATTGATTGATTGATTGATTGATTGATTGATTGATTGATTGATTGATTGATTGATTGATTGATTGATTGATAAAGAAATTATAGAGTATGTAATTTCATGAAAGCCCACCTGTTGGCCATTAGTTATGGCATCAAGTCTATATGGTATGACACTCTGGTTAGCTAGTTCGAGTTCCGTTGGTACAATTTACGAACTTCATCATATAGATCCGTAGTCGAAAAAATGTTCACCAACAGAATTTTGGCCAGCAGGGTAGGAGAGGTGGTGGTATACAGTTTCTAATCACTAGATTGCATGCCAAAAGCCTGGATTCAAGTCCAATCCTCCCTGAAGTGCTCATATGGAGTGAGGTCATATGATGCTGTTGATGGTGATTCTTCCTTCAGATGGAGATGTAAAGCCTTGAACAGAGCCTTTGGTGCTATTCGCCATGAGTGGGCTGTGTGCTGGCTCCTGGTTTCACCCTCTCCTGTCAAATATTGTCATTAATTTCATCTTACTAACTCCTTTGATGAGGTTGATGTCTGGAAGGGAATCTTGTCATAAAAACTCTCTACGAAGATTCTTCTCACTTCGTACCCAACCCCATAGAGAAACTGGCCAAAGGTTGGACGTGCATGTAATTTCATTAAAGTTAATTAGAAACAGATAAGCTTCAGGACGGCTGTTAATGGCCATAGGTGTGGTTTCTGAAGATGGCTAGCGTCTTTTAATGTGGCTATCATAATTGATTGGATAATGTCAGTACTTAGTCAAGATGTCTGCAAGATGCTAGGGAATAGTCCCTCAAGCACCGATCATGAGGCCTGTGATGCTTATAGACTCAAGATTGCATGTGGGTTCGAACCCCATTGTTGGCAGCCCAGAGGATGATTTTCATGGTTTCCCATTTTCACCACCTTAATAAAGGCCACAGCTGCGTCCTTCCCACTCCTATCCCATCATCATCATAAGACCTGTCTGTGTCAGTGCTACGTAAAGCCAATTGTAAAAAAAATAGAAAAAAGAATGTGGTTTCATAGATTCTACTTTTTCCAAGGTCGACTTCCTCTGGTTGGCCCATATTTGACTCGAGCCAAATAGCAGGGTCAATTATATAACCTACTGATGTGTGAGACTCAATGATGATAATGATGTCTGTCAGTCTCTGTTGCTTCTGGCAGTTGAGAGAGATCATGCTCTTCCTCATAGATGGTGTAACCTTTTAATTTTGATCATCGGGGATCAGGCACCCGATTATATTTTGGTGAGTGTTGCGCAGCCATTCATCATCTGGGCAGGATCCAAGGATATGTGTTATTCCTCTCTGTGCCAGCATCGGAAGAGGCTGTTGTCCTGAGATCTGCCCAATACAGATGGCTGACACATTTACAGTCATCTTGATCACTTCTCACCATTTTACTGAATGTCAATCCCTTGAGGCCCATAATCCATTTGTTAGCTAGAGAATGTTGCTTAACTCTTATGCTGCTACATTCCACTGTAGCAAACGTGTTCTTTTTCCTTTCATTGTGATATTCGACTTCAGTCCACTTCCGAGGAAGACTTCACAGCAAGGTGATATATTTTACCACCTGAACCAGAAAAACAGTATTTTGGCAGCAAAATGTTGCCAGGTTGCTTGCTAGAGAAATTTGCTTGGCTATGAAGCCCCCTTATGTCCTCTACCACAATACTGTTTTAGAATGCCATTGCTCATAAGTGTTGCACGAGTTTTTATTTCCATATGTGTTATTGAGTATCTGAAACATAATACGTCAACAATAAGCATTGTTAATGTGTAATAACGGCCATTATTTACTCTGGAGAGTTCCTGTTTCCCACTGGAACATGCATAGCACATGAAAGACCCAATTTGAAAGCATTTTTTGCCTCATAATGCATTCATTCATGAATGGATCAGTAAGAAAATTGTGAAGCAAAAGGATTAAACAGAATTGTTGCCTTTCCTTTAACCTTTTGAACTCCATTACCCTTAGCGTATGCTTCCTGCTCCATTTGTAATTCATTTCTGCACTATGAACAGCTGTAGGATCTGAACAATGCAAAAGAATCTAACACAAAATGTAAGTATGTTACATGAATGTATTTACAATAAGGCACACAAAATACATTAATCCTTGTAGGTTTTCACTGTGTGGTACTTTTCAAAACCGTTTTCTGGTTGGAGACCGGGTTTTCTCGAACATGTTTTGCAGTAGTAAACTGTTTCCTTTCTACCACCTTTCTTGCTCCTGTTTGAACAGACAGCACAGTCTTTTTGTTGTTTTCCAGGCAGCTTGTTGATGATGTGCAGTTTACCATAGATAAATAGATAGATAGATAGATAAAGAATGGGTGAGCCCCAGGGCTCCACATGTAGCTCTGTGAAGACCTTTCATGTCCCTTAAACGGGTTTGCCTAGTCCAGCCCTAGTGCTCCTATAAAGGATACCAGTGTCCGGATGTTGGCATTCCTGATGTTTTCCAGGCTCACGAAATGTGAGCCAAGGTATCGATGTCTAGTGCTTGCAAGAGCCTCACACTGATATAACACATGCACGGAGGTCTCTTCCTCCCTGCCGCATCTTCTACACATCGTATCCTGACTGATTTTCATGATGTGTAGGTGTGTCTGTAAGGTATTGTGGCCTGTCAACAGTCCAACTACCATTCGCATTCTGGTCCTATTCAAATTTATCAGGACCTTTTTATAACTTTGGCTAGGCCCTTTGATAAGTTCACGTGCGTGCCTTGCTATGGTTAACCTCTTCCAGCTGTCTAAGTGAAACTGGTTTGTCCACTGGGATATTACCAGTTTCACACTTCGGAGTGACACTCCCAGGAAGGGCTCTGGTCGTATGAAAGGACCTTTTGAGCCTTGTTTCGCTAGTTTATCAGCTTCTTCATTTCCACTGATACCTGTGTGCCCAGGGACCCATAATAGAGTAACTGAGCTAAGTTCACACAGCTGATCTAACATTCTTTGGCATTCCCATACCATTTTTGATGTTGTTTTAACTGCGCATAGTGCTTTTAACACTGTCTGGCTATCGCTGCAAATGGTGATGCATCTTCTATGTCCAGGCATGTTCCATATATATACAGCACAGGCCAGTATTACGTATACTTTGGCCTGGAAAACAGTAGCATATTTACCCATGGGAAGGGAGAGCCTTGTCTTAGGCCCCCAGACCCCAGCGGCTGTGCCTGTCTCTGTCCGCGAGCCATCTGTGTACCATGTACAGCCCCCAGACCTAAGACGGGCCCCAGCATCCGCGGCCCACTCCTCCCTTGTGGGTATCACCACTGTGAACTTATAATTCAAATTAAAACTAGGCTTCATCAGGTCCCCGATCATCATTGTCGTAGGGCAGGTCTGGTGAAACCTTATAAGAATAGAAGCATGACCTCTATTCGGATGATTGAAGGACCATCCTCCGAGTGACCAGAGGCAGTAAGCAATCATTCCCGCTATTTCCTTAACATAAGGTAAGGGGGGAAGACCTAGGATGGCCTCCATTGCACATAATGGTGTAGTATCCAGTGCCTCTGTTATTCCTAGACACGCAAGTCTTTGTGGACACTGCTTAACTTGGTGGTCACAGTTTTACTCTCCGAACCTGGTCACCAGACTAAAGATGCAAAGGTGATCGTGTGCCGTACAATAGAAATATAGAGCCACTGGACCACCTTAGGTCCTAGGCCCCAAGTCTTTCCAATGGCCCTGCAACAGGTTCACATAATCTTGCAAAACTGAGGTTGTCTTAACTAATTTTTTCCCAAATAGGAAAGGCTCTGACAGTCCGTCTAGCCTCCTCTTCCTCCTGGTAAATACCACGAGCTCCGTCTTGTCGGGATTAACCGACAAGTCCG
Source organism: Anabrus simplex (assembly GCF_040414725.1). Classification (NCBI taxonomy): domain Eukaryota; kingdom Metazoa; phylum Arthropoda; class Insecta; order Orthoptera; family Tettigoniidae; genus Anabrus; species Anabrus simplex. Next base: position 129,602,998 of record NC_090271.1, on the reverse strand, counting down.
TGTCGTGGCACCATCTTTCCACCCTACGGAGGGAGCTCTGTACGAGCTCTGAAACCGTACTGGGGAAATTTCCCACCGCCATCAGGCTAATGTCATCTGCATAGCCTTGGGCGTAAATTTCTCCAACATTTAACGTGGTAAGTAGTTCATCCACTACCAGACACCATAATGTTGGTGATAATACTCCTCCCTGTGGACACCCCCGTTCTATATTAGCTCTCAACATTACTGCGTTGGCAGTTTACCATTCAAACGTTCTTAAACATCAGAAGTAGTTGGTCTTCCTCGCTTTTGACCTTTGTTGGGTACTTCGCCAATCAACTCGCTGATCACCTGTTTTCGGAAAGTTTTGTGTGATGGAATCTCCATGCGATTCGTGCTGCAGTAATCTTTATAGAGCAAAAATCTGTTGACTATTGCCAGTTCCAATAGCCAGAAGTACAATTTCCGCCACCATTTCAAGCTTTTCACTACAAAAGCGTAGCTTGATGTGTAGTGGTCCATGCAATCAACGCCTCCCATGTGTGACGTGTAGTCAACAATTACGTTTGGTTTCTGCAATATTTCAACACAGTTCCTCTTCTTTCTGACAATAACTGAGCTTGAATTGTTTACAGATGTTGAAAGCATCAGTACTGTGTGCTTGTCATGCCATCCCAGAACAATCATTGTGTCTGTGCGTAAGCACTTGACTTCATGCTTTTTTAGGCGTAGATTTTTCTTCCGGATCTCATTTGGCAAGTGCTTGCAATTCGGTTGAATTGTTCCAGTGATATGGATCTTTTGTGTCAGTAATTCATCAGCCAGAGTAACACCTGTATAAAGACGATCAGTGTAGACGTGGTACCCAGACTGACCTGTTGCATTTGTAACATTAGCAACTAACTGAAGCACAATTCTATCTATCAAAGATTCTGTAGTTGCAGAACCGTAGTAAGGGATAAAACTACACACATATCCATTTGTAGAATCGGATATTACGTAAACTCTGAGTCCCCTTTTAGTAGGCTTCTGTGGATTGTATATCTTCAATAACACACGGCCCCTGAAAGACAGTGTTGATTCATCAGCTGCTAGATACTTGTGTGGTGCATAAACTTTCAAGAACTTTTCACTGATATAGTCCAAAACATACTTGACTTTGCTAATTCGAGACCTTGAGGATTCAAATGGATTGTTGAATCTGGAGCAGAAACTTGCAGAGCCCAGAACATCTGAAAAAATCTTTTGCGGCTAAAACAGTCTACAAAAAAAAAAACTGGATGATTCTTACCAACCTCTTGGAAAGAAATCCTGCATTCTGTCGTTTTTCTGCATTGCCATATTCAATAAAACTCCATGGAAAGCCTTAATTTCATTTACGTAACATCAGTCCAACCCCACCAAGCCAAATGCCTCGTGAGCGGTGTCACTTTCTGAATTTTTACTCTAGCATATCTGTTGGTCTCGTCGGCAATTTGCTTGAATAACTCGTCACTAAAAATAACTTGAAAAAATCCGTAAGGTGTTGAGTGATAGTTCCTACCTGATGCTTTGTATCCATAAATTGTTTCATTGAATGAGAATGCAGGTAAATCAGGATCGCCAGCTTTCCACTTGCACCATGGGTATGGAGGAGCATCAACACCTCCGGTTTCATTATCACTATCGCTTTCGCTTTCACTTACATTATTCACTCATAAATCATCCAAGTCAGTTGTTGGTTCATCATCGTCACTATCACTGTCCCCTAACTGTTCTGTGCCTTTATTCACCAAGGCAGTGAATAAAGTCATTTTTCTTTAGGCATTATATTTTTTCTTAAGAGTTCTCTTCATAGAGTTCATGCTTTTCCTTGCATATTCCCTTGCATGTGGTTGTGTTAATTTCAAGCCCTATCTTATTGAACAGTTGGATAGCACAGTTTTTTAGGATTGTCTTTCAGTTAAACTAAGAAAATGACAGCATTCATGTGCTGGGAAAAGCAACATTTCCAACTCTAAGAGATAGAGAGTAAAATTAATGCTGAATTTATTGTATTAATCACAAAGAAATGTTATTGTTGGAGTCATCAGTCCATAGATTGGTTTGATGCAGCCCTCCATGCCACCCTATCCTGTGCTAAACATTTCATTTCTACGTAACTATTGCATCCTACATCTGCTCTAATCTGCTTGTCATATTCATACCTTGGTTTACCCCTACCATTCTTACCACCTACACTTCCTTCAGAAACCAACTGAACAAGTCCTGGGTGTCTTGTCAAATTTAGCCAATTTGCATACAGATTTTTATTTTTCTATTCCAGCTATTCAATACAATAGATTTTATGTTGTTAGAAATTCATTTTACTACAACACTACACTAATGTAGCAAATTTCAATACGGGTCTAAACATGAGAATGGTTACATGTAATAAAATTTAGCCAAATCGAACTTCTCTCATCAATTCGATTCATTGCCTCTTCATTCATGATTCGATCTATCCATCTCACCTTCAGCATTCTTCTGTAACACCACATTTCAAAAGCTTCTATTCTCTTTCTTTCTGAGCTAGTTATCGTCCATGTTTCACTTCCATACAATGCCATGCTCCAGATAAAAGTGTTCAGAAACATCTTTCTAATTCCTATATCAATGTTTGAAGTGAGCAAATTTCTTTTCTTAAGAAAGCTCTTCCTTGCTTGTGCTAGTCTGCATTTTATGTCCGCCTTACTTCTGCCATCGTTAGTTATTTTACTGCCGAAGTAACAATATTCATATACTTCCTTTAAGACTTCATTTCCTAATCTGATATTTCCTGCATCGCCTGCCTTCGTTCAACTGCACTCCATTACTTTCATTTTGGACTTATTTATTTTCATCTTGTATTCCTTACCCAAGTCTTCGTCCACACCATTCAACAACTTCTCGATCTTCTGCAGTCTCAGAAAAATAACAATATCATCAGCAAATCTCAAGGTTTTGATTTCCTCTCCTTGGATTGTGATTTGTTTTCCAGATTCTTCTTTGATTTCCTTTACTGTCTGTTCTATGTAAACATTGAAAAGGAGGTGCGGGACAAACTGCAGCCTTGCCTCACTCCTTTCTAGATTGCTGCTTCTTTTTCAAAGCCCTCGATTCTTATCACTGCAGACTGATCTTTATACAGATTGTAGATAATTCTTCGTTCTTGGTATCCGATCCCAATCATCTTCAGAATCTCAATAGCTTGGTCCAGTCAACATTATCGAATGCCTTTTCTAGATCTACGAACGCCACGTACGTGGGCTTGTCCTTCTTAATTTGATCCTCTAAGATCAGACGTAAAGTCACCCTGTGTGGGTGGGGGATGCAGACGAAGAATACACCCACGATATCCCCTGCCTGTCGTAAGAGGCGGCTAAAAGGGGCGAGCAAGGGATGATTGTATTTGAACCATGAAACTACTTGTGATTAGTACCACCATGCAGGGAACATCCTGGGTCGCTTTTACTTGTGCGTAGTACCACTATGTTAGGTACCAAATAGGTTTGTGTATAGTAGCACCCAGGAGCACCGTGCGGTCGGCCCCCCCACTTAGAGTGCACTGTCAGCTTTTACAGTACCTGTGATTAGTACCACTATATGTGTGACACCATGGTTCTGGCTTGCCTATGATTAGTACCCACTACATAAGGAACACTGCGGGATAGTAAGAGTCCCTGTGGTTAATACACTTATGTGATGAACACCATAGATTTGCGTTGTCTGTAAATGGGGTCGCAATGTGCATATCGTCGTCATCATCTGCAGTTTCCAGCTGTTGGCCATATCTGCTCACTGCTAGCATATAAACTGACTAAATTAATTTCTTGTTTCGATCCCAAGTGTAGCCAAGTAGCCTCTAAGCAGCAGACTGCTAAGGATAGCTTTAAATGCCTTTGTTGAAAACAAATGGATCTCGGGTAATGAAGCCATTCATGTACAAAGGGAGTTCACTTCTGTTTGTGAGAATGATACTTTGAAAGAAGTGAATTCTTTGTATTCTAAAGACGAGAGGTTAGATCACTTTTGGCTTCGCACTGTTCTTCCAATAGTAAATTTGAAAACAGAAAAGTTGGCTTCATTTCTCAAAATGATACTAATATTGTTTCATGGAAATGCTTCACTTGAATGTGGTTTTCCTGTTAATAAAGAAATTATAGTAGAGAACATGCTACAAGTAGCCTGTCCCTTGTAGCACAAAGAATAATATATGATTCTATCCCAAACCCTGGTGGAATTGAAAAGGTCTCCATTAATAAGAACATGCTCCATGCTGCAAGGAGTGCTCATGCTTTGTACGTTCAAAATCTAAAGGAGAAACGTGAAATATTGGAAGTAGAAGATTCTTTGCAAAAAAATAAGAGAAAGGCCGCTTTGTTGCTGAAAGAATTAGAAAAGAAGTGGAGGGTGATGGCAGAAGCTCGAGTCGTTGGTGGCTACAAAGAAGTTTCTTCGCTGAAGCAGTAATGGTAATACATTAAAAAAAAACTTAAAGTGAATTTAATCAGACTAAATTAAACTTCCAAGTTTTAATATGCACATTAATTGCTCATTTACTTTTTTGGATGTTAAGTTTTAAAAATGTATTTTAATATTACTGACACTTCCTTTATAATTATGTTTTTTGTCATCATGTGTCAGGGAAAAAAGTGGTTTTTATGTCTGGAAAACAGGGAAATGTCAGGGAATTTTAAAATCTGGATTTGGTGGACACCCTGAAATAACATTAATATTCATACACCTAGATTTCCTTTCTCCAAAGGTTTCCTTGATTTTCCCGTATGCAGCATCTACTTTTCCTAGGGCCATACAACCTTCGACATCCTTGCACTTCTCCTTCAGCCATTCTTCCTTAGCTATCTTGCACTTTCTATCCACTTCATTCTTTGATCGCCTGTATTCTTTTCTGCCCTCTTCATTTCTAGCATTCTTTTATTTTTGTCATTCATCAATCAGGTCTAGTATCTCCTGAGTTATCCACTGATTCTTAGTTGATATTTTCTTCCTTTGTAACATTTCTTCAGAAGCCCTACTGATTTCATTTTTCATGATTATCCACTCTTCCTCTATTGTGTTTCCTTTCCTTTTCATTTAGTCCTTGTGCAATATGTTCCTTGAAACAATCCCTCACACTCTTTTCCTTCAACTTCAGATGGCATTTCATGACCAACAAGTTGTGTTCAGAGTCCACGTCTGCTCCTGGGAAAGTTTTGCAATGCAACACCTGGTTTTTGAATCTCTGCCCAATTATAATGAAATCTGTTTGATACCTTCCAGTGTCTCCAGGTCTCGTCCACGTATACAGCCGTCGTTTGTGGTGTTTGAACCAAGTATTGGCAAGGACTAAATTATGATCAGTGCAGAATTCAACCAGCTGACTTCCTCTTTCTTTCCATTGTCCCAATCCGAATTCTCCTACTGCATTACCTTCCCTTCCTTGGCCTACCACTGCATTCCTGTCTCCCATCACAATTAGATTCTCGTCACCTTTTACATATTTTATTAAATCTTATATCTCTTCGTATATTCTTTCGAATTCGTCATCATCCACTGAACTAGTAGGCATATAGACCTGCACTATTGTGGTGAGCATTGGTTTGGTGTCTATCTTGACGACAATAATTCTTTCACTATGCTGGTCGTAGTAGCTTACCCGCTGCCCAATTTTCTTATTCATTATTAAACCAACTCCTGCATTTCCCCTGTTTGATTTTGTGTTGATAATTCTGTAGTCGTCTGACCAAAAATTCTGTTCTTCCTGCCAGCTTACTTCACTTATACCAACTACATCTAACTTTAGTCTATCCATCTCCCTTTTCAGATTCTCTAACCTACCACACACCGGGCGAGTTGGCCGTGTGGTTAGGGGCGCGCAGCTGTGAGCTCGTATCTGGGAGATAGTGGCTTCAAATCCCACTGTCGGCAGCCCTGATGATGGTTTTCCATGTCTTCCCATTTTCACACCAGGCAAATGCTGGGGCTGTACCTTAATTCAGGCCACGGCCCCTTCCTTCCCGTTCCTAGGCCTTTCCTATCCCATCGTCGCCATAAGAGGTGTCTGTGTCTGTGCGACGTAAAGCAAATAGTGATAACCTACCACAACTGTTCAAACTTCTAACATTCCACGCTTCAACTCTCAGAATGTCAGTATCCATCTTTCCCCTTTTGTGTATTCCCCACCCAGAGATCCGAATGGGGGACTATTTTACCTCTGGAATATTTTACCCGGGAGGAAGCCATCATCAGTACATCATTCATACAGAGAGAACTGCATGTCCTCGGGGGTTAGTTACGGCTGTAGTTTCCCGTTGCTTTCAGCCGCGTAGCACTATCAACACAGCTAAGCCGTGTTGAGTATTATTACAAGGCCATATTGGTCAACCATCCAGACTGCCACCCTTGCAACTTCCGAAAGGCTGCTACCCCACTTTCAATGAACCATTCGTTAGTCTGGCCTCTCAGCAGATACCCATCCAATAGGGTTGGACCCGCGGCTCGGCTATCTGCTTCATTGGGACACGCAAGCCTCCCCACCACGTCAAGGTCACATGGTTTGCAGGGGAGGCAAAGAAGTGTACTGTAGTTAATTAATGCAAGCATTCTTCAGTAACGGATGTTATGAATATCATGTAATTGGAGTTGAGAAAATTCCTTTAATTTGTTCACAAGATAATCTCTATCACGTATTTTGTTTCAGATTTTAAGTTTGTCATATCTCCAAGCTTTAAGACTGAAATGTTTGTATCTGTCTGTGAAATTATCCTAAGTTTTTTTTAACACTTTTACTGATCACTTGTTTTGTGTTGAATATATGGTCATCTATTTTGTGGATTGTCTTATAGGAACCATTGGTCAGTGGTGATAATGGCAGTGTAGAGCGGCACAGTGACAGTAGTTTGGAGACCGAATCTTTTCTTCGGACTACGGAGTCTGTTGTGACGGCTATGCAAGCTCGCATGTGTCTTTCTATGGACTCGGGTGGTGAGTCCGATGTAGACACTAGCCAAAGTTACCAGGGTCCCGAGCGAGGTCGTGTTGTAACCAACTCCTCATCTGGAGACCGATACTTGCTGTTACGTAGGATGAGTAATGCCTCTGACAGTAGCACGCGGCAAGAAAGCAGAGCAACGCATTCTGACAGTAGTAGCGAAGCTGGTGAAACCAAGGGTAAAAGGAAGGAGCTGGCTGGACCAACTCCTCCTCAGATGCGGTACAATAGGGCATTCAGGTAACTATCATCTTTGTCACAGTTCCAAGTACTTTATGAAAATGAAAGCATGCACATTTGCACTGGAATATAATGTATGTAGATGTAAATATTGTGTCGTTTTACAAGCTTGATATTTATGTTTTTGATGGATATTTACTTCTGATAGGATTAAGGAAATGTAGTTCACTGAAACTTACCATGTCTAGCTGAATTTTTACTTTTGGAGGTGTATGGGGACATATCTGCATGCACCAAAACATGGCAAAATATGCATGCGCATGTTCATTTAAAAAGCAAGATTTATGCTCTAAAGATAACAAAATATGTACTGTTATAAATTGAAAAACTTGTTTTGTTATAAGCAGTTTACTTTTATTATGGATTACATATCTAAATACTCATAAATATTTAAATCCTGTAAAGTTTGTTAAAAGAAATTCAAAGTTAATTTTCTTGTGTCTAACAGTAAGCTGTTCTACATTGCACTCTACTCACTGTCGAAATATCTCTGACCTGTCACCATAATAAACTGAAATATTTTGATTTTTCTTGTTTGCAAGTAAAAAGCAGAATACTGTATTGAATTAGAATTTCTGTATTATTGTTAAGTGGCAAAATTCAAGTTTAGGGAATGCAAAGAAGCCTCTCAACACTTCATGTAACTTCTGTACTTTCATGTATGAATCATACCAATATTATACATTTGCTTAGTCAACAATGCCACAGAATACAGACATTTTCTGCTGACAACAGTGTCTGAATATAGTCAGATTGCAATAAGAAATAAATAAATACAAGCCATAATGGGTCTCATTGCCTCTTTTCTTCTGTACTTCATTTTTCTGATTTTCCATATTTTCAAACTTGTTTTCACTATATTGCTGAATATTAAACAAAATATGCCTTTATATGTGCTAAAAACTGAAATATATATGGACCACTTAATATACATGTACTATAAAATCTTGTCCTTTGATTGCAAATAACTTGAAATGCATTTATATGATAGCATATGCTTTACAATTGAGGAATAAAACATGCAAATATGCTAAAATCCAATCCCGAGTGATGAGCAGAATTTGGTCACAAATGTCTATAATGAGCAGAACATAAACTCCTTTGTTGTACTGTTATAAGTGGGGCTACGATTTTCATGATGGAGCATATGTTTTTCAGTAAGATTGATATGTTCCTTAAATACACACATAAATGTTTGTTATGAAAAACTTAATCAAGTAGTATTTACATGCATAAATGGTCATTTCTATGTGATAGAGCACATTTCAAAAAGTAAATGGTCATATCTGTCATATTTTCACCCATTGAAGGTCTTTTCTCATGCAGTTTCTTCCTTGTTTAGTTGAGTTGTTAAATTTCTCAGAATTACATCACATTTTGTTTCCTGGAAAATAAGTATTTACGTTCTTCCCCTATTTTTTTGGAATTCATAATATACACTTTACCCTTACACATCAGTGAGTAAATATTTGTGTAGCCTCTTGTTACGCTACAAGCAGATAGCTACTTAAGCCCGGTCTTTATAAACTGGGCACTGGACTGCAGGCAAGTGTCTCATAATCTTGTTGAAGTTGGAAGCATGTGTTTACTTTTCCCTGCTTTTCTTCTGTACATTACTTTCTCTGTAACTTGGAGGTAACTAACTTTTATAAAGTGGATGATGGTGGTGGTGATTGTTATTTCAAGGGGCCAAAAATTGAAGTTATCACCTCTGAACCAAGGAAAAAATGAGCTGTGTGTTCTGTGGTAATTCAGAAAAAATGTCTCATGTGAAAAAAAAATTAAAATTACAGCAGTTCGTGTCTCAGTATGGTGAAAAAATAGTTTTTGAGAGATGGTAGAATACTGTGTTGTATACTGTGTAACAGAAGAGTAACTGTAGAAAAAGCCTTTAACGTTCAGCAGCATGTGGCAACAGACTCATACATGGAATATAACAAATAAAAAATTGAAAAACCCTATAGAAAATGCTTCTAGGAGAATCTTATCAGTCTTATTCTCCATTCTGTGAAGAACTTTTTACAGCCTTTCTTTGTACTGACATTCACTTAAATAAACTGAATCATCCAAAACTTTGTGAATCTGTGTTTCCAGGGCACTAACCATACACCAGGGCACTGAGTACCCCACAAAAGGAACACTTATTTTACACATTCAGCCATCTCTTTTTAGTTTCAACTCAGTTAATTCATAACTGTTAGGCTCTTCAGTCTGACACATGTTCAAAAAGTATGAAAAACCAAACTGGCTACCAAGAAATTGCAGAAATATATGCCCCAAACATACGTTTGGTGGTATACATGCAGTCGTCACTCTTTAGAATTAGTGCACAAGCTGAGAGTTGTACGAAGGTCAAAGAAAAGTCACGGAGGTAGGAGACTAGGGATTGCGAACACCAAATAAATGCAAATTAAAAATTCTCTGGGGCACTCAGCATTGCATGCTGAACATTTACATAGAAAAAGCCAATTTTTCCACTATTAGTGAATTGTTTGACAAATCTATGGCTAAATACAAAGTATGTTACAAGTGTTATTTTTAATACCCACCTATTCAATACAAAGAGATCTAGTAAATTAAGAATGAAATATCATAAAAAGTTACAAGGGACATGTTTTGCCCATATTACAGGCTTCATCAGCCTCAAACTCAAACCTTAAAGGTGGGTATTAAAAATAACACTTGTAACATACTTTGTATTTACGTACATTTCAATACAGACCTAACATGAGAATTATAACGTGTAAATCTATGGCTGCCATATGGCCCAAAGGAGTTCAGCAGGACAATGTGCTGTTCCTTGTAACAGGTGTGCTTTATATGGTGAAAGCTGCTAGTTCACTAAAAGCATTACCGTATATAGTAAAAGGGGCTTGTGACGTTTTTAGGTCATGCCTTACAGAGTTGCTGATTTGTAGTCAGTTCATTGAGGTTGATAAATTAACCGGGTGTTTCCAAAAGGTTTTTTTGAAAGCCCCTTTACGTGTTGCATCATTTAAATTGGTAGCTCCAGACATTCCCTTGCTGCCCTCTCCTATTTTCATGAGATAGGAGACCTGGAGTGGTGCATCAACTATTACCACCAGAATTTCAACGTTGTGAAAAGCATCATTGATTGATTTGTGATAGCAGTGAAGCCACTTCAGTTGGACTAGCCTAGGAATGAATGTCTGAATCTGACATTTCAGGTCAACGTTCATACTGTATATCAGATCAAATTTTGGATTTCTTCCTCCTACTCTAGCCTAACTGTTATGGAGCAGCCAAGTGCCGCTAGTGAAGCAGATAGAACTAGTGAAAATAACTGTAAATAAATTTAACATTGTTTGTGGTAAAGTTGAGCAAGAAGTGTCAATGTAAATGGGAAAGTTGTTGGAAAAAAACTGATAGGTGTCGTACATTGTGTTCCATTTCTATGATTTTGTTGGGTCAAAAGTTTTCTCTTAATCATTTAGAATTAGATTCAAATGATATTGTCCTTTCTATATATGCTCCTCTTGTGTCAGCTGAAGTAGAAAGAAGTTTTTCAAAGTGCAATGCTTTGTTTTGGCTGAAAATAGGAAATCCTTTTTATTTGAAAATTTGCACAAGTTATTCATTGTACAGGATAGGCAAAATAAAACTCTCCTGGAAAATATTTACAATAGGACTGATGTTGAATTGATCCTTGTTAATGAACATCACAGAAGAAGCTGGAAATGGCCACTGTTGATGTCGATGCAGTGCTGTACTCGATTTGCCAAACTGTGAGACAAGTGTAGCAGTTTTGCCTGAGGGATAGGAACAGTAGCATTTTCTGTGTTCTGCTGTAGCTCTTCCAGTGTGTGAGAATTATTGGTGTACACCTGACCTTTCAATTTGCCCCACAGGTAAAAGAACGCTGGAAGAGAGATCAGGCGATATAGGTGACCAGTTGATTGCACTGCCTCTGCTGATTGTCCTCATCACCAAGCACCTCATGCACTCGTGGCAAGGTTGTCAAGGTGGTGTGTGGTGCTGTTGCTCTGTCTTGCTTAAAGTATCCATACAGTTCATCTTCTGTGAGTTGATTCACATATGGATTAAACAGTATCTGGACATACTGGTTAGCAGAACAGTTTGGTGAAAGAATTATGTTACGATCCAGACACCAAGCATTGCGCACCACGTACCAATCTTCAGATATGCAACGGCTTTTCAACGTACTGATGGAGATTTTCTTATGCATAATGGCGACATACTCGGGACAGAGCATGCAGAGTTGCGCACGTGCAGACATGTGACAGCAACCGATAGGTGCATTGAAATCACGGTTCCTAACATTTCCTGTGATGGCCAGTTCTGTTCATTAACAAGGGTCAGTTCTGCGTCAGTCGATAAATGTTTTCTGGACCAGTTTTATTTTTCCTATTCAGTATATTGCACTCAAGGCTCATAAACTGCACAAAAGGATGCAGAAAAAAATAACAGCATACATTAACTGTGTACTCATCATTTTAATCAAATAAAAAGCATACTGCAATATCAAATTCCATAGTTTAGCTTGCTTCTCATGTGCATTTTATTCTTAAATTGTTCATTGTCATAAACTAATTGATTTTACTACTGAAATTTTACCTCAAATATAATATTGTTGGGTCATATTTTTTATATTATTGTACATATTTTTGTAAATGTTAGGCCCTGTCATTTGTTGTGCGTATTATGGTGATGTTTAGGTCATAAAAATCCTAGCCCTAGGTATAAGAATTAGGGAAATTTTTCTAGCTCCATTATGCATATTTCTGGGATTATAACAATACTTGATGTAGAATTTCTTTTCTTGTCTTATACTTTTGAGGGACTCTCATATTTTGGTGTGTTTCTAAATACAGTTTAACTTTCCTGTTTTTCATCTTTACTGTACTTTTCTGTGTAGCTTGCAAGTAAACTTTTTAAAAAGTGGATGGTGGTGGTGATTGCTATTTTAAGGGTTCAAACATCAAGGTTATCACCTCTGAACAAGGAAAACGTGAGCTGTGTATTATGTGGTTGGAGTATATGAAGTCTTTCTTGGGAAGGTTTGTGTCTGCATATTGTGGAGCTAATAATACAAAAGGTGCTTAGGAATGTTGCATAAGATATTAACTGCCATTTGCTCAGAAAGAGGAGAAATTGTTATCCAAGGTTGCTGAAAGGAAAATTGGACATCTCAGAGAATCAGTCTTGCACATGTACTTCCATAGACCGTCCATAATTTTGAGAAATGCCAACTTCCTGGCATTTTCCTGCTTCAGGGTGCAGGGTCTGCCATTCAGGAATACTGTTTGCACTTTATCCTGTTGTGAACATCAGATGACCGTAGCTTTGTAGCTTTCATATCATTGTTGATTGTGTCTATCCATCTTTGTTTTGGCCTTCCTCTTGGTCTTTTCCCATTTGCCTCAAAGTTGAACGCTGGTGCTGCCACATAAGTGGGCAGTGCTGTCTGCATGTGCCCGTACCATTGGAGTCTTCTTTCCAATATCTTTTCGGCAGTGGGGAGTGAAAAAACAGATCAGATGTAAGGCTTTTCAGGTGTCTGCTCTATTAACCAGCGTCCCGTCTTAGGTCTGACACTAGACTCATCAGAGTGGAATGTATCAGACCCTACCCACTGATACCAGGGTGTATGCAGGTGAACCCATCAAAAGCCCTATATAAGAGGCACAGTCCGATAACTGCATACGCGAGACAAAACTCCACAATGGAATTATTGCCCGCCTAGCAATTCTGAATGGAAATTTTAAGTTCCCATGGAGGGAATTAGATATTTTTCCACCAATAGAGCATGTCAAAAAACAGATCAGATGTAAGGCTTTTCAGGCGTCTGCTCTATTAACCAGCGTCCTGTCTCGGGTCTGACACTAGACTCATCAGAGTGGGATGTGTCAGTCTCTACCCACTGACGCCGAGGTGTATGCAGGTGAACCCATCAGAAGCCCTGTATAAGAGGCAGAGTCCGATAACTGCATACGGGAGACAAAAAAAATCTAAAAATATCTTAATTCCCTCCTTGGGAACTTAGAATTTCTATTCGGAATTGCTAGGCGGGCAATAATTCCATTGTGGAGTTTTGTCACCCGTATGCAGTTATCGGACTGTGCCTCTTATATAGGGCTTCTGATGGGTTCACCTGCATACACCCCAGCGTCAGTGGGTAGGGTCTGACACATCCCACTCTGATGAGTCTAGTGTCAGACCTAAGACAGGATGCTGGTTAATAGAGCAGACGCCTGAAAAGCCGTACATCTGATCTGTTTTTTGACATGCTCTATTGGTGGAAAAATATCTAATTTCCTCTTTGGGAACTTAGAATTTCCATCCAGTGGGGAGTGACTCGCATGGACCATATAGCATATTCATTTCCATTTTGTGTAGTTTGTTATGGTCGTAGTAACTGGCCAGCATTCACTTCCGTAATGCTAGGGGCCTTACAGTGGTGCGATATACCTCGGACTTAAGTTTCACAGGGATATTCTTATCACACAGTACTCCTCTCCATTTTTTCCAGGCAGCTTTTTTCCTCTCATACCTCTTCATTCAGGGACCCATCACCCTGAATTTTGTATCCTAGGTACTTGAGTGAATTATTTATTTTATTTTATTTTATTTTATTTTATTTTATTTTATTTATTTATTTTATTTTATTTTTATTTTATATTTTTAATTTTTTAAATTTTTTAATTTTTTTATTTTTTATTTTTTTAATTTATTTTATTTTATTTTATTTTTCCTCTCATGCACAGGCTGCCTTGCGAGACAAAGTATACTTTTCTGTTTAGAGGTTCACCATCAGTTTGTAGAGATCCTCCTCCATCTGCTGGTCCAAGGTACTCTCTCTTTCTGGGGTTTAGATGTAGGCCATATTTTTCTAACTTCTCTTTCCACACCTTTACAGTAGAACCTTGATAATTCAAAATCAGTTTATTGAAAATCCCATCGAATTCGAAGAAGCTCTCATTCTCGGAATTATGAGATACAGACTTGCATGTTATTTAAATTGTTTAATTCGAGATATGGATAATTCGTCATTCGTAGAACAATGTCGGTCCCATTACCGAAAATCAGGACTCTTAATTAAAAACTGCCATTACATTAAAAAGAGAACAGTATTTCTCAGAGTAATTTAAATTCAAAGTTTATCCATGTCATGATAGAACGCGTCTTCTGGAACGTGCTGGTGTAGCTTTCCTTACTTTCACTCACTTCGGTGTGTCTACAGTGTGCCTCATATTTGCTAAGTTCGAGTAAAATCATAATTCTTTTGTATTCAGCGTTTTAAGAAAGCCACAATATCACGTAGCCGGCAGTGTGCGGAGAAGCAGAATCCGTAAACACTGGCGATGCCGACAGTTGGCGAAAAAGCGTGGCTCATATAATCAATTCGTATGCACCAAACAATAATGTCAATGCCGATGAAACTGCAATGCCGAGCCCAAACGGACTTATGGTTTTAAAGGAGAGAAGTGCCAGCTCAGAGTTCGTACAAGGGTGGAGGGTCATTGTACCGTGTTGCAATGCACACAGATGCGAGAGACTTCCTTCTCCTCTTCATAGGGAAGTTTGATAAGCCATGATGTTTTAATAGCGTCGGGCATTTTCTGTGCAAGTACAAGGCATCTAAAAAATTCATACAGTACAGTAATCTAAAAAATAAAGAATTTGCACAGGGGATTGGCGGTTAATTCAAAAGCACGTAAATTGAAGTCTGATTTTTCTGTCCCAACGACTTTGAATTAACGAGTAAAAACTGTACTTTCTTTTCAGGCTCTTCTTTAGCTTCTGCCACAATCGTGGTGTAGTCTGTAAACAACAAATTCCAGGGGACAGGCCATTGTATATCTAAAGTACTGGTAATCGCATCCATCATTAGTGTGAAGAGCAACGGAAAGAGTTGCTGATGCTTGATGGGCTCAGACTGTGATGGGAAATCTGTGACCCCAGCCTCCATCTGGCATTGTTATTGGTACTGCGGTGAAGGAGTTTAACCCACTGAGTGAGTTCTGGCACACTATGTTTTCTTAAGGACTATCATATGAGATTGTGTCAAACACCTTTTTTTAAGTCTAGGAAAGCCATGTGAACTTCTCTGTTCTTCTCCCTGCTTTTCCAGCAGCTTTCTTGTTGCATGTATGGCATCTGCTGTACCACACACTTTCACAAATCCAAACTAGTTTGTGGCCACTTTTGTGATCTTCTGTAATCTCCTCTCCCGTACCCTTTCAAATACCTGTTGTCTTCTTCTTCTTCTTCTTCTTCTTATTCTATGGCTCTACAGTTCATTGTAAACCCTGGCCTCTTCAACAGTCTTCTGCTATTTATCTCGATCCAGTGCAAAGTTTTCCAATTTCTATAGCCCATTTACCGAAGATCTTCAGTGGCACCATCCATCCATCTGGTTCTCGCTCGACCTCGTCCTCTCTGTCCCCCTGGATTTCCATTTAATATCTTTTTAGGTACTTCCATATCACTCATCTGTGGTATGTGCCTGGTCCACCTCAATCTGGCTGATTTCACTATTCTTGTAATAGGTGGATCTTTATAAATGGCACACAATTCATAATTGAATCGTGCAGTCGAGTAAGGAACTAAGTCATATTTTGCTACTTTTCAGGAGAGCAAAAAAACTGATTTTCTTTGACACGCTTCAATGAATAGTTCCCATTATTTTATATAATATTTAGATCAGTGATAGATATGTACTGGAGGTAACAGGAAAATGTTCAAGAAAAATTTATAAATTTTATGACCGTTTAAACTTTTTTGACTTAGTTCCTTTCTCCAATAATACCGAAAAAAATTTGGAGTTTGGGAATAAATCTCTCATACAAACTACACCAACCTTTGTTATATATTAAACATAGCTTAATGCAATACATAAGCACTGTTTACAGTTTATCCAACAGAAAAAAACAGGGAAAACAAATACAAATGACCTTGAAGCACCAAATAACTACAGTATTACAACCGAGACTACTAACCTAAGGGGAATTCATTGGCTGCGAAATAATGTCCAAATAAAATGCCAAAGCATCCTCATTCGCAACTTATTTCAACAGTTTACGCAAGTCCTTTATTTTCTCAGCTTTTATTGGAACTCCACCCTCTGGATATGCTGCCATTGGTTGCAAGGAAAATGTGCAAAAGTTACCTTTCCCAAGATGAAACGTATGTTTCACAATGCTGTTTATGAAGGGAAGTGCTACAATAACTCCTGGTTTCTCTGCCCTATATCTGTATTCTTTAAACGAAGAAGGAGAAAATGCAATCTTTCCAGCACGAGGAGTATTCTTTGTTGATGTTTCAGCTGATACAGTCACTTTTTAAAAAAACTCAGGCCACCACTTGTCAAAATTAAATACTGCACTTGAGTCTACTAACTTAACTGTAACATTTGCTTTGCTGTTTACAATAATTGCCATATACTCTTCGATAGTATAAACTCTGTCTACTTTTTAAATGTTTTTCTTAAATAGCCCGAAGTCCCTGTCGCATGGTAGGAATGAATGACCCCTCTCGGGAAAGTACTGTCTAATCTCCTTAAATCGATTTGAAGCTGCCAGGCCTAGCATTAGTCTTATGACCGTATGGTTCTTATTTTGGCCTGGAGAACCATCAAAGAAAACGTGTAACTGGTCAACATTTTCTGACACAAATTCGTCTATATAATCTTTCAGGAAAGAAGCAACTTCATTCGCACCCTTCTTTCCTTGGCCTTCATGATACATATACACAACACACTTGTCCGTTGCAAGATCATGAATACAAAACACATTCACCCACAACTGTCTCATGTAAAACACTTCTTGCACCGGTATGTGTGGCAGGGGCAGATTTTGCATAAAGTCAAAGGCAAGGCCTGTCACTTTGTCATTTGTTCTGCATAGTGTTGCAACTTCTTTCAAAGACCTGTAGAATTTCCTGCTTCTTCTTTTATGAACATCATATTCAGCCTGAGCTGCACGCTTTGCTGATTCACAAATATGTGGACTCCTAAGTTTAGCTGTGAACTCCTCACACTTGCTGCAGACATCGATCTGTGGTCGTCCGAATCGGTAGTTGTAATTCTCAACAAAATAAGTCCTGTAGAAGCTGTACTTGACTCCACACTCCGGGTATTTTGTGACAAACATGTTGTGCATTTCTTTAATAGTTAAGCGGGCATCTAAGTAATGCATTTCTTTCCCTCCGTAATGAGTCCGTTTCAGAGGGAATGATTGAATATGATCGGATATCAGTTTAGTGACATCTTCCGGTATCTTTCTGGTATTTGGATTGGTTCCTCTCTTGTCCCTGGGAATTTCTCCATGAAGAAGCATTGTGATACGGAATACTCTTTTCTGAGTGACGGCATGCATGCTCATAAAAGCTGAACGACATACCTTCTTTCTATTGTTGCCATCCATAACAAATTAAGTGAAACTTGCTGCTCGCTGCTTTGAATTTTCATTCCTCGGTCGTCTGGTCTTAATTTCATTCTTCTCATGAGGCGCTGCAAGTGTAAATCTTGTGCATCCTTACTAGGAAGTTGAAGAAACTTGGAAAGAATGGACTTGCGAGCCTCTTCGTTTATAATCTCAAAGCACTTCTTTCTGCATCTAGAAGAATAACATATTATTAATACTAAGTATAAATCTGTACCATACGTATTGTTATCTAAAACAAGAGTAGAAAGTTTGGTTGCATATTAGAATATTATTTACTAAACAATCCCTAGTAATACTTCTCAAGCTCCTTACTTACCTGCAGTCAGAATCGGTTTCTTTGCCTTCCACAACTCTCCCACGTTTATTCACATATGCCAGTCCTCTGAGTCTTGTGTGTTTCAGAACACTATGTTTATGGCCCTCAGGCTGTGCCTTCCTTTTCGGAGTCATATTCTCAAACGTAATACATAGATCACTTTGTCATCCACCGAGATACAAACTGAAATACTGTACACTATAACCCACCATGTACCGTACGATTTCTGTTTCCCTCCAGTATGTTGTCCTTTGTGTTGTACCAACGCCGTAAATTGAAATATCCCCTGTTATACCTACATCGCATGCAACGTGCGGCAAAGAATGGAACTAAGTCATGAATAGCAAGTGGTGAAGAAACGCACTAAGTCATCGACTTAGTGCGTTTCTTCACAATATGCCTGATGTCCATCCACTGTTTCTCCCACAAGGAGAAGGCTGACTTATTTCTTTCCTTTACCAAACGATAGGGCTTGGTTATGTGAGGTAAATGAGGCAATAAAATGAAAATGGCCGATTTTGACTTAGTTCCTTACTCGACTGCATGATTCAATTGTATCTTCTCATTGTTCCTCTTTCACAGATTGGGCTGATGATTCTTCAAAGTATCTTTCTTTCGAAGGCATCCAGCATCCCAGTATCTTTTGCTGTTAATGTTCAATTTTCTGAGGCATACGCAAACACAGGTTTTGTGCGTGTTCTGTAGATGGATAATTTGATAGTACAAGTCAAGAGCCTTGAGAAGAGGAGTCTTGTTAGAGCAAAATAGGCTCTATTGGCTGCTATTAATCTGTTTAGTTTCATATAATGCATCATTTGAGTAGGTGACTGTCAATCCCAAATATTTAAACTGCTCAACTGTCTCAAAGGTGTAATTGCCCACAGTTACTGAGACTGGCATGGTCTCCTTGTATGCTTTCCCTGCAGCCATATGTTAGTTTTCTGCTTGTTGGTGTTCAGTCCCATTTTCCTACTGGCCAGTTCAAGGGTGATGAATGTCTCTTCCATTGCCTTTTGAGTTCTTACCACTATATCCACATCATCAGCACAGGCAAGTATCTGCACTGATCTATAGAAAATTGTTTCCCTATTCAGGAGGTTTGTATCTCTCATCACCTTTTCCAAGGCAGAATTAAAAAGGAGGCATGCCAGCGTGTCTCCCTGCAATACCCCATTTTGAATATCAGATGTCTCAGGCATCATGGCTCCCATGCCGGGCTGAGTGACTCAGATGGTTGAGGCGCTGGCCTTCTGACTCCAACTTGGCAGGTTCGATCCTGGCTCAGTCCGGAGGTATTTGAAGGTACTCAAATACGCCAGCCTCATGTCGGTATTTATTATTTATTTAAGCCCACTAAGGAGCGCTGATGACTAGTTCTTCCTCGATGCTCTTCTTTGTTCCCAATATCTCTGAGCCCTGCTGATAATTTCTCCTGTCTCTCCTGTGAAAAGGGCTTCCGACTTCTAGGAACTCTAGGTGGTGGGGTCCAGGACTGTACATAGCACAAAATTTGGAACAATCTTCTATATCAACGTCTGAAATCCCAGCCGAATCCAAGTCCTTCTGTACTTCATTAAGCCACAAGCTTCCAGTCTTGTAGCTTTTAAGCAAGGAGAAGATCTTCTTGGTAAGCCTGTTGCTGTCCATTCGATGTAGGTGTCCATAGAACTTAAGCCTCCTACGTCGCATGCTGGTATTGGCTGATTCTAACTGTCGATACAGCTCAGAGTTCGATTTAAGTCTGTAGGTTCCATCTGGGAGCAATCTCGGTCCATGAATTTTCCTGAGGATACGTCTTTCGGCTTTCTCTAGATCATCCATGGTACCTTTTTTGTTCATCAGGAGGGTCTCTGAGGCGTTCAAAAACTGTGGTCGGACAACAGTTTTGTAATGACAGATCTTAGCATTTTTCGAAATGCACCTCTTATTATGATGGTTGTGGGATAGTTAGTACGCTGCATTGAGTTTGTTACACCTTTCTAGGATGGATGTACCGTCTCTACCATTGGGGTGGACCCATTCACCAAGATAGCGGAAGCGACTGACTCTCCCAATTGTTCCATGTATGGTCATCAAAGGGGGGTTTCCGGAATGCCGAGTCTCAAAGTACTTAGTTTTGTCGTACGATATGTGTAATCCTGCCTTCACCGCTATCTCGTGCAGGGCTTCGATAGCAATGACAGCATCCTTAGAGTTGTTGGTTAGGATTGCAATGTCATCTGCGAATGCTAGGCACCTGATCTCAATCTGTCGGGTCCCGACTCCAATGGCAACTGGTTTGATTTCTAGATTCCTCAGTGTACATTCCCAGTTCTTGAGGACTTTATCAAGCACTAGATTAAACAGAATGGGTAAAAGGCATCACCCTGTCGTACTCCAGTTTTTATCTTGAAACTCTGAGATAGTTCTCCCCTAAAATTCACCTTGGATGTTGTATCCGTAAGAGTCTGTTGGATGAGGGTGCGTGTGTTGTAATCAACACCTCGTTCTTGCAGTACGGAGAAGAGTGTCTGGCGGTCGATGGAATCATAAGCTTTTTTAAAGTCGACGAAAACCACAGCGATGTTCATACTCCTTACTTGTTTCAGTTGGAGAATGGTTTTTAGGTTGAAGATCTGCTCAGTACAGGACCGTCCCCGCCGAAATCCTCCTTGATATTCACCAATCGTTCGATCACATTGGCTTTCTACATTGTCCCGTAAAATCCTTGACAGCACTTTGTATGCTACTGACAGCAGAGATATCCCTCGGTAGTTGTTGACATCACTGCGGTCACCTTTTTTATGTAAAGGGTGTATGATAGCTGATTTCCAGTCATCAGGGATCCTGCCAGTCTCCCAGCAGTCGATCAAGATCTGGTGTATGGCCTCTGTGATTGTATTTCCACCTGCTTTTAGCGCTTCCGCAATGATGCCATCTTCCCCGGGTGGCTTGCAGTTCTTAAGATGTCCGATGGCATTAGCAACTTGCTGTATTGTTGGTGGGTTAGATGGGAGGTGTATCTCTGGAGGATCTTCAACAGGTAATCTTTCCGTGGGCTCTTCGCAATTGAGCAGCTGCTCAAAGTAGTTTGCCAAATGTCCACGTTCCGGCGGTTACAGGTCGGTATATTTACTGGCACGTAAAAGAATTCCTGCAGGACTAAATTCTGGCACCTCGGCGTCTCCAAAAACTCTAAAAGTAGCTTGTGGGACGTAAAGCAAATAACATTATCATTCCTCTCATTTTTATACTGCTTCGTGTTTCATTCATCATTCTCACCAGCATTACCAGTTTTCCAGGAATTCCACAGTTCAGTCATAGCATGATACAATAAATTGCTCTCTGTCTATACTATCATATGCTGCTTTGTAAGCAGTGAAGAGGTGATGTGTGCCAGTCCCAAATTTGATTGTTTTCTCTGAAATTTGCCTTAAGGTGAGGATCTGATCTATAGGTGACTTTCCTGGGATAAATCCGTATTGATATGACCCAGTCTCTCTCTGAACAATTGGGGAAAAGACATTCAAATAGTATGTTGGAGATTACTCAGTATCCCAAGTTAAGTAATCTAATTCCTCTATAGCTATTATACTCAAACTGATCTTTCTTATACTGTATATAGGACATATAATTCCTTCTTCCCATTGCTGGGTCATTGCACATCTATTGCATTGCTTGGTATCATTCTGAAATTAAGGAGTTTATCAATATGTCACCGCCATGTTTCACATATCTCTTTCCCCTCACTAAAGATTTTCCCTGTTTCATCCTTCATCAGGCTAGTTTTGCCACAGAAGGGTTTCCAAGCAGCATTTACCTCTCTATAGAATTTCCATGCCTCATTCTAATTCCTCAGAAGCTCCATTTCTTCAATATTTGCCTTCATCCAGTCTTTCTTCTTTGATGGACCTTTTTTTGAACCTCTGTTTTTCTTTATAATGTCTCAGACATTATTCCTCCCATTTTTATACTGCTTTGTGTCTCGCTCATTGTCATTCTCACCAGCCTTACTAGTTTTCCAGGGCCGGGCTGAGTGGCTCAGACGGTTGAGGTGCTGGCCTTCTGACCCCAACTTGGCAGGTTCGATCCTGGATCAGTCCGTTGGTATTTGTAGGTGCTCAAATACGTCAGCCTTGTGTCGGTAGATTTACTGGCACGTAAAAGAACTCCCGTGGGACTAAATTCCGGCACCTCGGCGTCTCCAAAAACCGAAAAGTAGTTAGTGGGATGTAAAGCCAATAAAATTATTATTCGTTTTCCAGGCATTTGACTGTAGCATCCTTCTGTAGGCCTTGTTCTTCTCTTCTGTTGCTATTTCACACTCAATGTCAAACTATGGAGATTTTGTATATCTTGCCTTAACATTCAGCATTTCATTTGCCGATGTGTCCACTGCATTTTAAATCATTTCCCACTGATATTCACTGTCGTTGCACTCTTCAGCATTTTCAATAATCTTGTATTATCCTCTCCTGTTACTGATTTTTAATTTCAGATGATGATTCTAGAGCTGTTATATTGTATTTAGATATGTTGAGTCAGATTCCTTTGAATGCATTGGATATCGTAGCCCTAACTCACACCCTTACCAAGAAGTATGGTCTGAGTCTAAATTTGGGCATCTGAGGCTCCTCACATCCAAGAGGACTTGTGCCTTGCATCTATCAACACATGTTCAATTTGGTTAACTATGTTTCCATCCAGTGATGACCCTGTTCCTTTACGTATGTCTGTGTGGGAACAATGAGGAGCCCACAACCATATTTCTAGATGCTGCAAATAATGAGTCTCGTTCCATTATCATTGCTTACTGTATGTTTGCTGTGGAGTCCAATTGTTGGTTTATATATCTGTTCTTTTCTCACCTGAGCATTTAGGTCACCATCAGTAGCTATTTTAATGTCATGGCATGGACAGCCATCATATGCTCTTTCCGTAAGTTCATAGAACGATTCTTTCTCTTCTTCCTCAGATTCCTCTGATGGTGTGTGGGCATTGCTTGTAGAGTAATTAAAGAATTTCCCCTTTATCCTGTGTGTTGTTAGTCTTGGACTAATACGTGTAAAGTAGTGATGTGCGCGAATGATGCTTGGAATCGCGAGAATCGGTTCCTACGACTCCGATGTCGCACTTAATCTGTTCCTGATGATTTCACCAGTGTGTGCTGAGCGTACTCACTAGAGTGAGTCTTCCGCATATAAGTGGGGCAAATTCGAATGTGCAATATTTACTATTTCTTTTGTACACAGTGAAATGTCTTATTGTCATGAATGAATTATGCCACATAATAATGAAATAACAATTTATCCTGGTGTCTGGAAATCGCATTTCACCTTCCGACACTGGTTGTAGCAATCGACATTGTTATTTATGCTTATACTGTATTTTTCTAATGTGGTTTTCAAATATCGCTAGTATAAACGTATAAAGTCTTTGGAATTAAGTCACATTTATATAAGTACACACAACCTGTTTCATAGCATACCTGTCTTCCATTACATATAATTTGCAATGAACCTTTCATGCTGCTGTCCGACTCATTGGCTGAATGATCAGCGTTGAGGCCTGCGGCTCAGGGGGTACTGGGTTTGATTCCCGACCTCTGATTAGATCTTTTGGCCCGGGGATTGGGTGTTTGTGTTTGTTTGTCCCAACATTTTCCTCTTCATATTCAGACAACATACTACTCTACCAACCACAGGAACATGCAATATTGCCTGCCTCCCTCCACATAGGGTTGGAGTCAGGAAGGGCATCCAGTTGTAAAACAGGGCCAAATCAACATGTGCGATACAGTTTGCACCTGCGACTCCACAGGTGTGGGAAAAGTGGTAGAAAAAGAAGAAGATGATTTAAATATTATTATGAAAAACTGTCAGAATTACTATTTTTGTTTTCATCACTGCTTTAACATTAGTTAAGCTTGTCTCTTTAGTACAATTGTATTTTGTTGAAATAGTAGTGTTATATTATGTCATAATCCCCATACAAGTTTTGATTAGTTTACAATCCATACAATTTAGTTAGTTTCAAACAGAGAATCATATTTTCTGATCAAATTACAGTCACATTAGAGTATATAACTCCAGGCCACTACAACGAGAGCTGGCATGGCTTGTAAAGTGACCTGGCTTTAAACCAAAACAAACTCGCATTACATAACACATTCATGCTGCACGTGTTTACGTATCTGCATCATAGATGGTGCTCGGAATTGATTCCGGAATCGGGTACCCGATTACCCAGGCATATGGACTCAACTCTTCGCGATTCTAGTCTCAACCCATCACTAGTGTAAACCCAATATTACAATGTTCTTTAGCTAGTGGTGTACCAGAAATTCTGTGCCAAACTCGTGCTTCTCCTTACTACAACTATAGAATATACTAGCTTTTCTAGAATTCCACTTTCAGTCCACCTTATTTCTTGTAGACCTATGATACTCCGCTTCAGTTCAAGAGGATCTTCAGGGCTCCTGGGTGATACAGAGGTCGTACATTCCAGGTTCCAATATATAAATCTGACTTACACTTCATATTTCTTTTCTTTCTTTCATCAATTGTCTGTCCATTATCATTGTCCTTTTCCATGCCATGTTAGTCTCCATTAATCAGTCCGGCTTTCTTTTGTTGAAGTTTTGTAACTTGATGTCAGGGTGTCAGCCCTACGTCCGTCCTCTTCCGTAGGACGGGTAATTTTTAGTCGGGGTTTTCTTCCCTTAACCTTTGGGGAGCCAACCCCACATACTACAAGGCAGCAGCATCTTCACCAGAGCCCCATTACCCGCCACTTTTCAGGGATCCTGCTGGGCCTTCAGTTACCGAAGCGATCATGGGGCACATGCAGTCCCCACTGTACCTCACCCCACCAGGCATTCCCTTACTTTATGACGTTGCCCATCTCCCACGGCGTGGATGAGGAGTTGGACATATGGGGGACTTCAAATACCTTTATGGTGTGTAAAAGGAGTCTGATTGGTCTATAATTGAAGTATTCAGCTGGATCGCCTTTATGTTTATATATCGGGATGATTACGTTGCTTTTCCATGCTGTGGGGCGGACATTTCTCTTGTTGATGATCCTGTTAAATGGAACTGTACACCATTTAGTTTTTTTTTTTTTTTGAACTGACACAGATAGATCTTACAGCAACGATGGGATAGGAGGATAGGAGTGGGAAGGAAGCAACTGTTGCCTTAATTAAGGTACGGCCTCAGTATTGACCTTACGTGAAGATGGGAAACTACGGATATCTATCTTCAGGACTGCCGACAGTGATATTCAAACACAATATCTCAGCTGCTCACATCCACAAATTCATCATTGAAAAAAATAGATGACTAAGTATCATGATACAAAGCACAAACAAGATTCCTCTAATTTCAGCTGATAAAATAATTTAAATATTAAATTCACGCATATAACTGGTGCTGATTATACCAAACATAACACAGCTGTAGAGGAGTTCTGTTCCATCCTCAGTTACATTATAAACCTCTTAGCTAGACCTAACCATTCAGCTACCAAGTACTACGAGACCAGAAATAAATGTTGCCTTGCTAACAAGGAGGAGAATTGTAATAAAATAAAAAACTTCTGGGAGTTGTGCAGGTAGAGTATGATATTGACGGAAAGAATGAGGGTGTGAAGTGCTGTTTGGTATAAAGAGAGCAAGTTATGTTTTTCAAGCAGTTTTGTATTTGAATCAGATACTGGCATATGCATTATCAATACACAGTGAAATCTTGAACAGTGATACTGGGTCGACCACTAAAAATATTGTTGTGGAAGGAGTTGTTATTCAAATGAAGATGTAGTTGTAATTAATTCTCAGTTCAACAGATGTATAAGAAGATGTACAATATTAGAAGGATCCACCTTTCAATACTCCGTTGTAAGTTGAACTAAAAAGAAGTCACAACTTGTTTATTGGGACCGGTTTCGGCACATTACAAGTGTCATCATCAGCCAAATAGTAAAGTAGGGCAAGATATAAAGATCTTAAAACAACTAATACATTGAACACAGGCAAAAAATTAACATTGATTCATATTGTAGCAATTCAGTTAATGTCCAAAACACAATGATCACAGTCAAGAGAGTAAACAGAACATCATTGTCTTGCGCCGAAAACAAATATACTTTGAATTTGACGAAATTTAAATCCTACACTGTTTTCCTAAGACTTCAATTACGTCACCTTTTACTCTTCGGCCTGAGAAACAAATGCCTACAAGGCCTGCCTAGCAACGACTCTACATAAGTGCATACTTGACCTGCTTGTGAACTTCAACTATATTTGTTTTCGGCGCAAGACAGTGATGTTCTGTTTACTCTCTTGACTGCGATCATTGTGTTTTGGACATTAACTGAATTGCTACGATATGAATCAATGTTAATTTTTTTGCCTGTGTTCAATGTATTAGTTGTTTTAAGATCTTTATATCTTGCCCTACTTTACTATTTGGCTGATGATGACACTTGTAATGTGTCGAAACCGGTCCCAATAAACAAGTTGTGACTTCTTTTTAGTTCAACTTACAACGGAGTATTGAAAGGTGGATCCTTCTAATATTGTACATCTTCTTATTTCTCTATTCAATACGGAACGATCATGAAGTTTTTAACTTTAAAACAACAGATGTATAGGTTACACATCCTACAATTGAACTATTGTAATAACCTCACAATTCATAGTGTTTAATACAAAAAAAAAAAAAATAGATTTGTGAGCACAAAACATAAATAATACACAAAAATTGAAACTAGAATAGCTTACTTTGTGTGCATTTGGCATCAGTGCATTTGTTCTGTTTGATCAAACTTGTTTTTCATACTAACAAAGAACTACAATATTCACAGCATTATATTATTGTTAGCTCTGCTCAGCACCTGCAAACATCAGAAATGACAGTCTGTTTTATATCATTTACAGACAGGGAAACACACAGAGATCATATATTGCACAGAGTCACCAAATGACTACCCAGAACACAACCAAAACGATAAAGAACATTTGTGAATGCCTTACAAGATGCAATAGCTCCTGCAGAAAATAACATGGTTCATTCACATTTCTGCTCTCCAGATAATAGAGACACTTCTTTCCTGACTCTTTCACAGTTTGCATTATCGTAGTAGCAGGAAGAAAGCACATCAGCGCAGTCTGAAAAAGCAATCATAATCGAGAGTATTGTTAAATCAAGATGAATTAACATTTTTAAACACTCATCTAATAGTCAAGCAGCTCTTGCTGCATCGGGCTACCAGTGTAATTTCAGTAAGTATTGTAAGTATTGCATGGTGATTCTTCTTTAGTCTCCCAATTTTGTGATTCTTTCAACACCTTAAACAACAAGAATTTCGGATAAAGAGCTAAAAGTAAAGATGGGGGACATAAGACTTTGTTGGGGCTGGTAAAGATCAACTAGAGTAGGCTACATGGAAAAGATGACAGGTTGAACATGGCCTCAGTAAGTCAACACACCTGGGATCCAGTGCTTGCCTGTAATATAAAAAAAAATTAAGAAAGAGAGAGTGAGTGAGTGCATGTGAGTTTTTCTTCATGACATATAATGAATTGTGGAAAATGGCAACAGATAATATTTCTTCAAATAAGCATTCATGTTGTAGGATGTACTGTGAACGTATGATTATTATAGCAATATTCCCTTAATTTTCTGTGTAATGTGATCTTGACTGCAGTAGTAGTACTGTAGTATAGGAGATATGATTATGGAAAGAAATATACATGTAAACTCAGGATTGGAGGTAGACCTAAGAAATATTAATATGGGTGATTAATAGTTTTCATTTGATTGTTTGCGGGCACATCAGAATGTGCGACTTTAGAAATCTAAACAATGCAGCTTTCCAGATGGGCTTGAAAGAGAATCATTTTCAGAAATCTTGAAATTGGGTTACGTACAGAACAAGTCATGAAAACTGATTAGGTACTTGGAGGGAAATTTCATTACATTCACAAACATTTGGATGTGATGTTAAATGTCAGTTATACTTCAAAAAAGTCATGCAGTGACTGTATATAGGAAAGCTGCTGTTTATTTAAGCAAGACTTTTCAGGCTTTTTTAATTTGAAAGGAAAGGCCTAATCAGCTCTAATGGTGTTATGGTTTGAAAAGTTTTTTTTGAAAATATCTTTCCATTAGAAGGTGTAGGATAATTTTGAGAAATTATTTTTGATTTAGACTGCCTAGCTAAGCCAGTAAAGATGGGCTCAGTTTATCCAGAGGAACGTGGGTTTGATTTACTGTCAGGAAGTCGAAGTAGTTAGGAACGAGGCTTCCACTTTTGATGACACATGACCTTGAGGTTTACTCACCATACAGAAATGAATACCAGTTTAATACTTGGCGGATAAAGGTGGCCGGGCATAGAGCTAACCTCTCTCTCCCACTTAGTGCCAAGATTGCTAATGGTGGAAGGCTTTACCTTCCACTGCTTCAAGAGCCTCTATGGCTTGTATAAAAGTGACTTTGCTTTTCTGCTGTACTTTGGTTGTTATTTCTGTTTTTTTTTTTTTTTTTAACCTAAAAGTATTTCTTGAATACGACATACTGTGTATCAACTCTTTTCAGTCTGAGACGTGCTCGGCTGGATTGCGAACCAGAACCTCCTGGTGATAAGAAAAAGAAACCTCCAACTTCTAGTTCTGATGGAATAGCGATGACAACAGTTACCAGTAAACCTAAGAAGAGTTATGAATTTGCTAAACCAAACCCACCGAGACCAACTAAAATAAAGAGTTCAAAGACAGAACCGATTGCCAGAACCGATTGTGGGAGGTTTAGTATAAGGGCACCAAAGCCTATTACACAGGTAATAATTATTTTACTTCTTAAAACATCATTTTTTTCTTTATTGGTGCTTTGATTTTTCCTCCTCTTCCTTCAGTGTATTGTTAATCTTCTAGAACATTTCTTCAATTTGCACATAATTATTGTCAGTTTGTAATGTGTAATACAGCAATATGATTTTTAAATGCTTTTTTAAAACAACCATGAGAGTGCAAAAATATAAATTAGATCATGAAACTATAAGAAATAATAGAAAGAAATATGATTTATTAAACCATCAACTCCCCATATGTATGGGCTGCCAACAATGGACAAAGTGTACAATAGGCAATTAAAAATGTAAAAGCCACGAAGCTTAGAACTAACATGCGTTATGTGTAGGCTGATTGAAGGCAGGCTAAAAAATAAAAATGTGTATTATAAATTACTTTTTTGGGTTGTAGATGTGAGATCGCACTATTCCCACTGAACTGTGTATTATAGCTATAATGAGTTCCAAAATACTGTCTTTTGGTAAACTGAACCATTTCCAGAATTTGGTGTACCACGAGCTCCAAACATTAGCCCTATTGCCTCCTTTCTTACACTTGGATTCCCCTTCTTTGCGAAGGTCATCCCTAACCTTAATTACACACTTCTTCACTGACGCCTTAAGTCCTCCCAGCTTCCAACAACTATTTCCAAGGGTTGATCGGTCTGGCCTCTCACTTTGCTCCCAGACATTCATATATATGAATCTCCTCCTTGGTTCACATAGTTTTGAAGTGATGATTTCGTATGGATGAGATTGCTGTTCCTTTTTTAACCTTCTCACTATACTACGTGCATATATCCCAGTGGTGCTCACACTGGGCATTCCGTCCCGCGGAAGCCCAGCACTGTAAGTGGGCGGGCTGGCAGGCGATGAGCGTATGCTATTCAACCACTGTGACGTGGCTACGTCACTGGGCGTGATAGGTTGGGGGAAGTTCTTCCGGTCACACTTGATCACTGTGATGATACCTGAATTTAAAAAGGAGGCAGAAAATAATGAAAGATAGAGGGCAGAAATTCACGTCATTTTCAATTTACGTTGTAAGAAATAAGTTATTTATGTTCATTGCAGTTTATGTATTTTGACCGGATGCAATAAAGAGAATATTTTTACAATGTACATAATGATTGATTGATTGATTGATTGATTGATTGATTGATTGATTGATTGATTACAATTTTCACTATTACATTTTAAGAGGTGCTTTCAGAAACAGTTCTAATATAATATGGAGTTAAGGTGCATAAGTTGTGGCTTGTGGTTGTATGGGTTTAAATTATCTGATAAACTTATCAACAATCCAATCACTCATGGTTACCGGGAATAAAATTAGTGAGGTTTATTATTGGTTCATGGTGTGGGTTACTGTAGTCACGCCCTAGTTCGTGAACCATGGGCAACGGTTGAATGGCCTAGTAAGTGCTCCTGAGAGTCGGGATACCAGTTGCTATGGAATGGGAGTGGGCGGACATATTCTGAGTCATGGCCCTCTTTGTGCTCAGGCGGCTAGGACTACACAATCCACTGGTGGTCCATAACCCATTAGAGGAAAGATTCTCACTTGGACTGTGTGTAAGTAGGGTAGTATCCTGCTTCATGAATTTACAGAGCTTAGAACATTTTATGCAAGCCTTGAACCTATGGGAGCAACGGAGTCCCACTCTCATTTGATAGGCGAGGGACTCCTTGGAAACAACTTGGCAAACAGAATGGAATTCGATGGGGAGATATCAATATTAATGGGGCTTATGGAAGAAAGAAAGTAGAACTAGCTGAGTCAGCAAAGAGGATGCATTTGGATGTGCTAAGAGTAAGTGATATTCGGGTAAGGGGAGATAACGAGGAAGAGATAGATTATAAAGTGTACTTGACGGGTGTTAGAAAAGGAAGGGCAGAGTGTGGGGTAGGGCTGTTTATCAGGAATACTATTGCATGCAATAGATTGTTGCTGTTAGGCACGAAAATGAGCGAATGATGTGGGTAGATTTGGCAATTGCAGGAATTAGGATGAGAATTGTCTCGGTGTATTCACCATGTGAGGGTGCAGATGAGGATGAAGTTGACAAGTTTTATGAAGCATTGAATAACATCGTGGTCAGGGTCAACAGCAAGGATAGGATAGTGCTAATGGGCGATTTCAATGGGAGAGTTGGAAATAGAACTGAAGGATATGAAAGGGTGATTGGTAAATGTGGGGAAGATATTGAAGCTAATGGGAATGGGAAGCGTTTGCTGGACTTCTGTGCTAGTGTGGGGTTAACCGTTACTAATACATTCTTCGAGCATAAGGCTATTCACCACTACACATGGGAGGCTAGGGGTACCAGATCCATAATAGACTATATCTTAACTGACTTTGAATTCAGGAAATCTGTTAGGTATGTATGAGTTTTCCAGGGATTTTTCTATGATACAGACCACTATCTGATCTGTAGTGAACTAAGAATCTCTAGGCCTAGGGTAGAGAAAGTGAAATCTGTCTGCAAACGAATAAGGGTAGAAAATCTCCAGGACGAGGAAATTAGACAGAAGTACATGGATATGATTAGTGAGAAGTTTCGAACAGTAGACAGTAAGCAGGTTCAGGATATAGAAAGTAAATGGGTGGCATACAGGGATGCTGTAGTAGAAACAGCAAGGGAATGTCTAGGAACAACTGTGTGTAAAGATGGGAAAAGGCGAACATCTTGGTGGAATGATGAAGTGAGAGCAGCCTGTAAACGTAAAAAGAAGGCTTATCAGAAATGGCTCCAAACAAGGGCCGAGGCAGACAGGGATTTGTACATAGATGGAAGAAACAGAGCGAAACAAATAGTTGTTGAATTCAAAAAGAAGTCGTGGGATGATTTTGGTAATAACCTGGAAAGGCTTGGTCAAGCAGCAGGGAAACCTTTCTGGACAGTAATAAAGAATATTAGGAAGGGAGGGAAAAAGGAAATGAACAGTGTTCTGAGTAATTCAGGTGAACTCATAATAGATCCCAGGGAATCACTGGAGACGTACATCTTCTGAATGTAAAAGGAAATCTTCCTGGTCGTGTTGCGAACAGCCAAGCTCATGAGGAGGAGGAAAATGATGTTGGTGAAATTATGCTTGAGGAAGTGGAAAGGATGGTAAATAAACTCCATTGTCATAAAGCAGCAGGAATAGATGAAATTCGACCTGAAATGGTGAAGTATAGTGGGAAGGCAGGGATGAAATGGCTTCATGGAGTAGTAAGATTGGACAAAAGCAGTAATTGCACCTATCTATAACCAAGGGAACAGGAAGGATTGCAACAGCTATCGAGGTATCTCATTGATTAGTATACCAGGCAAAGTATTCACAGGCATCTTGGAAGGGAGGGTGCGATCAGTAGTTAAGAGGAAGTTGGATGAAAACCAGTTTGGTTTCAGACCACAGAGGGACTGTCAGGATCAGATTTTCAGTATGTGCCTGATAATCGAAATATGCTACGAGAAGAATAGGCGGTTGTGTTTGTTTCATAGATCTAGAGAAAGCATATGACAGGGTACAAAGGGAAAAGATGTTCGCCATACTGGGGGACTATGGAATTAAAGGTAGATTATTAAAATCAATCAAGGGCATTAATGTTGACAATTGGGCTTCAGTGAGAATTGATGGGTTCTTGGTTCAGGGTACTTACAGGGGTTAGACAAGGCTGTAATCTTTCACATTTGCTTTTCGTAGTTTACATGGATCATCTGCTGAAAGGTATAAATTGGCAGGGAGGGATTCAGTTAGGTGAAAATGTAGTAAACAGTCTGGCCTATGTTGACGACTTGGTCTTAATGGCAGATTGTGCCGAAAGCCTGCAGTCTAATATCTTGCAACTTGAAAATAGGTGCAATGAGTATGGTATGAAAATTAGTCTTTCGAAAATTAAATTGATGTCGGTAGGTAAGAAAGTCAACAGAATTGAATGTCAGATGGGTGATACAAAGCTAGAACAGGTAGATAATATGAAGTGTTTAGGTTGTGTGTTCTCCCAGGATGGTAATATAGTAAGAGAGATTGAATCAAGGTGTAGTAAAGCTAATGCAGTGAGCTTGCAGTTGCGATCAACAGTATTCTGTAAGAAGGATGTCAGCTCCCAGATGAAACTATCTTTACATCGGTCTGTTTTCAGACCAACTTTACTTTATGTTAGCGAAAGTTGGGTGGACTCAGGATATCTTATTCATAAGTTAGAAGTAACAGACATGAAAGTAGCGAGAATGATTGCTGGTACAAACAGGTGGGAACAATGGCAGGAGGGTACTTGGAATGAGGAAATAAAGCCTAATTTAGGAATGAACTCAATGGATGAAGCTGTACGCATAAACTGGCTTCACCGGGCGAGTTGGCCGTGCGCATAGAGGCGCGCGGCTGTGAGCTTGCATCCGGGAGATAGTAGGTTCGAATCCCACTATCGGCAGCCCTGAAAATGGTTTTCCGTGGTTTCCCATTTTCACACCAGGCAAATGCTGGGGCTGTACCTTAATTAAGGCCACGGCCGCTTCCTTCCAACTCCTAGGTCTTTCCTATCCCATCGTCGCCATAAGACCTATCTGTGTCGGTGCGACGTAAAGCCCCTAGCAAAAAAAAAAAAAAAACTGGCTTCGGTGGTGGGGTCATGTGAGGCGAATGGAGGAGGATAGGTTATCTAGGAGAATAATGGACTCTGCTATGGAGGGTAAGAGTAGTAGAGAGAGACCGAGATGACGATGGTTAGACT
Organism: Anabrus simplex; assembly: GCF_040414725.1. NCBI lineage: Eukaryota > Metazoa > Arthropoda > Insecta > Orthoptera > Tettigoniidae > Anabrus > Anabrus simplex. The sequence continues at coordinate 129,569,492 of NC_090271.1, read as the reverse complement.
CGGTTTCTAACAATTTAAAGATAAGAGGGATAGAACTAAATGAGGCCACAGCACTAGTTGCAAACAGAGGCTTGTGGCAACGTTTAGTATATTCACAGAGGCTTGCAGACTGAACGCTGAAAGGCTTAACAGTCTATAGTGTTTATGCATGTATGTATGTATGTATGTATGTATGTATGTATGCATGTGTTTCTGATTATTTTACTTGCGTCTTTTAGAAAAGTAATTGGTATCTTAGCCTGTTCAGCAGTTTGAAATAGGTAAATAGGAATGGGGCAGATAACTGTAATCAGTATGACAAAGAGGTAAGTAAGTATAAGTTTCTATGTAGATTTTCATAACTGCATTGCAACGAAAGTAATTGTCAGACTGAAAGAGGCACCGAGATAATGAAATGCTTCACCCTGTTTGATCGTTTGAATTTTGAATTTCTCCTCACTTACTAAAGCATCTTCAGTTAATTTTCCATTCTTAAAACTTACCCCAAAGCATTTTGAGAGTTTTTTTTCAAGGCTGATTTTTGTAAATATCCTCATGGAAATAAGCTTTAATTCAAAAGCCGCCTTTTTAATTTTTACCGATAATGACTGTGTTGTGTGTAAAACCCATTACAGTGACAGGTGCTAACTGTAGCGTGAGTGTCAGGCCTTATTTCAAAGCTAAGCATTCCTCAGATAATTTCCCCTCTAGGGACACCATGACCTAGGCATTGGTGTGGGGGGGCTTGTGTGTTTGTCGATCCTGAGAACTGTGCCAGCTTAGTTTTACCCATGCTGGATTGGCCTTGGAGTAGAGCCAGACTAACAAGTTGTCCCCCGAGTTGTCTGAGAGCTGTCTGTGCTTTTTTCTTTCATTTCTATTTCTACCTTTCTATCCTGACATTCTTAAATTTCATTTCTCTTACTGTCTAGCCAACCTCTCTGCCTCGTGTAGTTTAGTACACGTGGAGGTTTCATCCTCCTCCAGTCACAAGTTTCAGGTTGTGGCGAAGGTGACGTATGGCAGCTGGGAGAGTAGTCATTAGCAGCCCCGTCCAGATACCAGGCCCTTCTGGAATATAAAGCCTACCTCAGCATGTGGGGCTCTCCTGAGGATTGACAGAATACTCCCCTAGCTACTCGTGGGATCAGGAATAAAAATTATGGAAAATTTGGTTGTTAATTGAACTAAGGCTGCCGGCCTTCAAGCGGCGTCCGTTAAACGTTCAGTTAAAAACCGCAAATGTTCGTCATGTTGACCTGACTAGCAAGAAAGCTTCTGAAGAACGTCTGCCACGATTTCTGGTTGATGGACGGAGCTTTCTATCAGAAAACCTGTTTCTGATTAGTAATGCTTTGGAAGATCTTATTGGTGAAGTAAGTGAAATGAGGAAATTACAGGATGCTAGCGTGCTCATCAACACTAGTATGCTCATGCAGAGTAGGAAGTTATTGGTAGCCACAATGTTGGGGCCAGTGCCTATTAAAATTGAGGGTCATAAGAGAGGAGTTATCTTTCATAGAGACTTCAAGGCTGGTTTTTGTAGATATCCTCGTGGAAATACGCTTTAATTCAAAAGCCGCCTTTTTAATTTAGTGTCCAATAATGGACCATTTATATTGATATTTTAAATTTTTACCGATAATGACTGTGTCGTGTGCAAAACCCATTACAGTGACAGGTGATAACTGTAGCATGAGTGTCAGGCCTTATTTCAAAGCTAAGCATTCCTCCGATAATTTCCCCTCTAGGGACACCATGACCTAGGCATTGCTGTGGGGTCTGGAGCCTTGCTCGTAGAGGTGTTTCTGACGTCAAACATCTTAAGAGGTATGTCAGCGACAACCTCTACAACACAGCGGGGGGGGGGGGGGGGGCCTCATCTTAACTTTCAAGCTCGTGAAACTGCCCGAATATATAAAGGTATCCATGTACACCCTATCACTTCGGCCATATTTTCCTTCTCATATGAGGTGTTAAACTGCCAGTTGCTTGACCAGACCTCACCATGCTACCAGGGATTAGTGACGTGCGAGACATGTTGAAAAGGGGCTCAGGCCAATGCGGAGTGCACACCACCACCAGTGTGCATTAATTGCACTGGGGAGCATGCCCCTTGCTCCAAAGAGTGCCCTATGTTTAAAAAGGAGAAAAAATCCAGGAGGTAAAGACTGGATAAACTCTCCTATTCAGAAGCACAGAGGAAGTATAAATCAGTGGCTCCTCCGGAATTCTCCGTCTCCTTTGCAGAGAAAGCCGCTAATGTTCGTATATATCCCGCAAGTTTTGTGTCATCTGCTCCATCAGCAATTCCACAACTAACACCAACAAGTACCCAGCAAGTTGCTATCAAACCCAAAAGTTTGCAACAGGTTCAGAATTGGTAAATGCGTTATTGCTGAAATTGTATGGGAAGAACTTTTCCCAAATGCATTTTTTTTTTTTTTTTTTGCTAGGGGCTTTACGTCGCACCGACACAGATAGGTCTTATGGCGACGATGGGACAGGAAAGGCCTAGGAGTTGGAAGGAAGCGGCCGTGGCCTTAATTAAGGCACAGCCCCAGCATTTGCCAGGTGTGAAAATGGGAAACCACGGAAAACCATTTTCAGGGCTGCCGATAGTGGGATTCGAACCTACTATCTCCCGGATGCAACCAAATGCATTTGGCTGGGAAGTCCTCCCCTCACCAGGGCCAGAGGATGAACTTCCCCAATAAGGGCTGGAAAATAGTCTTCCAACCCTCATTCAAATACCCTGAAAAAGGAGGAGAATGGTAAGCTTCAGCGCTCCCCTAACTAATAACACCGGCCTGCGAAAAAAATAAATTCTCTCCGCTGAAAGGTTGAAGAGGTGATTTACCCTAACTCACGTGTGCTGATTTCAAATATGTAAACCATTTTTGCCTATCATGTACAGCTTTTTGCTATTTCAAATCCAAATTTGACATATTGTTGTAATTTTGATAGAAAACACCAGAATAGAGAATATATGTAATTTTAATGTAATAATCAAATTGCAATGAGTATATAAAAAAGTAAAATGTTCATTGCTAAAATGTATGAATCTCACTATAATAACACTATTGTTTGCTGCACTTTGATGTGTCGATTTGCGTTTGTGTTCCTCAGTAGTGTTACCTCACACTAGACACCAACACTAATCTGACATCATGGAGACGTCCCATCGTCCCTGATACCTTCGTTCCATTTCTTTTAGATCCTGATGGAACCACTCGCCATGTTCCTCACTGAATGCTCCTAAATTTGCAGGAAAATAATCCAGATGACTGTGCAGGAAATATAATTTTAAGCTCATGCGTGAACTCAATTTCTGGAAGTTGTACAGCATGCTTTCCACAATCTGTTGGTAGTTGATATCTTTAACATTACCCAGGAATTTGCTACAAACATCCTTGAATGAATCCCATGCCTGTAGCTGTGTTTCGTTCATCGTTGTATTGATTATCGGATCCTTCATAAGCTTTCAAATTTGGGGGCTGTCAAAAATGCCTTCCTTAATTTTGGTAACCGACAGTCCTGGAAATTTCTAACAGAGGTACCGAAAGCAGGGACTGCCTCTATCCAAACTCTTCACGAACTGCTTCATAATTCCCAATTTAATATGTAAAGGGGGCAATAACACACTTTCAGGGTCAATTAATGGACGATTTACAATGTTTTTTCCTCCAGACACAAACTGTTTCCTCTTGGGCCACTCAGACACTAAGCAGTGACGATCCCTGTCCCGAGAGTCCCACTTACACAGAAAACACGGGAACTTTGTATATCCTCCTTGCTGCTCTAATATGATACCGCACACTTTTAAATCACAGCACAGTAACAATCTGTGTTCATTGTAGTTCAGTTTCTTCAACATCATAGCTAAATTGTGATAGTTTTCATGAAGAGATGTTGAATGGGCAACTGGCACGGAAGCATGTTTTTTTCCATTGTGCAGAAGAACACCTTTGAGACTTCTTTTACTGATATCAATAAATAGACATCAGTCCTTTGCTTGGTAAATAGTTCCAAGACGACGAATCAAGCCAAGGATATCACAGCAAAACACAAGTTCGTCTTCGTGAACAAAAAACTGCCGGAATTCTTCCTCCTGATTTCTGTAACAGTACAAATTTGTCCTAGGAAGTAAAAAATTTCTCTCTTTTAATCTTAATCCTAAAAATTCACTCTTTTCTTTAGTGAGGCCTAGGTCACGCACCAAATTATTTAAGTCACACTGATTATAAAGACATGGAGTTCTATCCTCAACATCCAGTACAAAGGTATCATCATCATCACCATCCTCCGCACTTGAAGATGACAAGGACACACTCTCTGGTATTGGTAGTTTTGGGACAGAAATATCGGGTCCATGTGGTACGGGGGTTATGAAAGAGGGAAGGCAGGGATACACAATGTGCTTTTTGTTTTTCGTATTGAACCTGGACACTTTACATACACAAAAATAACATTTGTCAAAATTATTTCTTTGTTCCCGCTAAGTTATTGGGATTTCGAATGGCATTGAGGGCAACAACCCATTGTACCATTGCCGCAGGTTTTCTACACACGTTTTACATACAATATGGGGTGCAAAATTTTTGTCCTGATCACCTAACTTCATGTTAAAATATGCCAAGTACAGGCTTTTCATAAATGGCATAATATTTCGCTTCTGGCCTTTAATTGTATACTGGCCACATATATAACAGAAAGAGTTGGGATCGTTCATACATTTTTGCCTCCGAACATCACTGCCACTTGCTATTTTTACACAAACTAACTCACTTATTCACTCAATCGACTCAAGTGCACATTGTAACTTGTAGACCAAGACGTGACACACGTTCTCAGATTCTCCTCTCAGACTACAGAGAAACTCGATCTTGGCATTTTGACCTTGTCTGACATTGCGCATGCACAAACTGCAACTGTTCTAATTGTTCTTCCGGTGTTCCTGTATGATTACCTTCTCCCCTCCAAAACAGAGCACATACAATATTTTCTCTCAGACATGTTCATACCTTCATTCCATACAACCAATCCAAACCTCATTTACAACAACGAAGCTCCATTAGCATAAACATGAGATGGACTTGTGACAAATCTGTACGTGATACAAAACAACTAGTATTATTTTTTACATAAGGCCACTACTATAACTTATATCACATACAATTACTTTTGCAATGGTTTTCCGTGGTTTCCCATTTTCACACCAGGCAAATGCTGGGGCTGTACCTTAATTAAGGCCACGGCCGCTTCCTTCCAACTCCTAGGCCTTTCCTATCCCATCGTCGCCATAAGACCTATCTGTGTCGGTGCGACGTAAAACCCCTAGCAAAAAAAAAAAAAAAAATTACTTTTGCCGGAAGATCTTCGCAGGCCGATGTAATTAATAATAATCATATGGCCTCGGCTACTGTGTGCAGACATTTTCATTTGATGCCATCTGGCTGTCTGCATGTCAATTTCGATTCCCGTTTTACTCTAGGACTACTAGATGGCAGACCAAGTAAACCTAAACTCTCTTGGGCGTCTATGGCTGAGATTTAATTAATTTTATCGGGTAAACACCAAATGTGTCACCAGAGATCTCTTTTACATGCCAACATCGTACGACATGGAGTGTCGAATGGACTTTTTCCGCCCTTCAAAAATCTGACTACCTCTGCCAGGTTTGAACCCACTATCTTGGTATCCGGAGGCCGACACTCTACCACTGATCCGCAGCTCACTTAAAAAGTTGGAGAAGAAACCTTTACTCCAATCTTTAGTACCGATTTTTCTTTCCAAATATATCTAAATAACCTATACGGCCATTGTAGACCAACAGGCCCTGCTGCTATGATCATTTCCTCACAAAATTCATCCAATCCTGCTGCTTTTCCCCACTTTCATTTGTGTGACAGCAGTTTCCCCTTCTTCCGTTGTGATTTCACGTTCAGGAGTTCATCTAATTAATCCTTCTGTCTTTTCCTTATCTTCTCTGATCTTCTTTGGTGGTGTTCTCTCCTTCTTTCCCTTTCACCTGCTTTGTGTATACTTTTGAACAAGTCCACATAGCATCCTTTTGACCGCTATATAAATCCTCTTCCAACTCTCGTGTAAATTCTTCCCAGCTTTTTTTCCTTCATTTATTACTTTCTTGCACCTTCTTTTCATTTCCTGATACTTTCTTCCATTTTATCCCTATTCCATAATTGCCATGCTTTCTTATTTTTCACTGTTTCCTTTACCCCCTCATCTTTCACTCTTTCAGCTATTCTGCTACAAGCACCCTCTGCACAGCTTACAAATGTCTTCTTAAACATGTCACATTTCACTTGCACACTCTCCACCTCAGTTCTGGGTACGTGTTGCTTCAATTAATTTTGGAATTGTCTTGTACTTCCATGTAGAATTTCCATACTTTTATTTGCTTCATTCTTATTTGTTCACTTTTGCAACCACTATTCTATTGTCTACATCAAAGGCTAATTCAGACAGGGTTGTTACATCTAACTATTGTCTACGATTTGCTCTTTCCTCCAAGAAGTAATCACTTTTTTTGTCCTTCTGTTTTCCCATCCATATCTTGTAATCTTTTTAATGTTCTTCTTTCTGAACCATGTATCGCCAACAACCCATTTCTCACACAAAAATCCACCAACTTCTCTCGCTCTTCATTCCTCTTTCCACCAAGCTCGATAGCTGCAGTTGCTTAAGTGGGGCCAGTATCCAGTATTCGGGAGATAGTGGGTTCGAACCCCACTGTCGGCAGCCTTGAATATGGCTTTCCGTGGTTTCCCATTTTCACACCAGGCAAATGCTGGGGCTGTACCTTAAGGCCACGGATGCTTCCTTCCCACTCCTAGCCCTTTCCTGTCCCATCATTGCCATAAGACCCATCTGTGTCGATGCGACGTAAAGCCAATAGAAAAAAAAAATCCTCTTTCCATATGCAGAAGGTCCAGTTACTTCTTCCATTCCGCTAGTTTTATCTGCTATAAACTTGAATATTGGGCAGATGGTTAGTCTTGTCTCAAAATAAAGCCCAGTATGTGTACTTAAAATTCAGTTTTTGACAATAAAAGTCATATGTATTTTCTTTGCAAGTATAATGGTTGTCCAGGAAATTATGTTTTGTGTGTTGAAGTACATGTTCGAGAGCATCCATCGCCTGAGCGCTATTCAGCTGGGTGTTTTTCCGGATCCTTGGTATGTCCTAGTAATTCGTGGATTAGACACCTGAGTGTGTTGAACTAGGGGTTGAAACCAGTGATTTAATACCTTTATCTACACCCGCCGGCCAAGGAAGTCACAGGAAATTATAGACTCCTTAAGGGTAGAGGGTAGTTTGATGGTATTATTGGAATTCTTCGGATAAGAATGCTTTCTCCAGACCCACATTCAGTGACTTAAAAATAACGGCTTATTCACCAGCAGTGAGTAGAACCAGGAATCATTGAAACCACCAACCATCAGTCCGTCAATGGGTACATTCTGCTGGTAGATAATAATATGTTTTACCAGTCACCACAATCATTATTTATTATAGTGTTAGTAGTCTGTGTAACATTAAGATTCTCTTAGTAGAATTGATCTGATTTCCAGTTGGTATCTGGCAACCACTGCTGAAGATTAAAGTATATCTAAGGCATACATAGTGCTGTAACATACAGAGCTGAGTGGGATATATGAAATCTGAACCTATTTATCAATCTGTTTCAGGATTTATATTTTTATTGTAATTTTAGTGTGAAATTTTGTATGTTTATTGGAAAAACTCTGTGCTGTAGATTACCTCCATAATTCATTCTTTGATAAGCATTTTCTGTTGTCCGATGTTAATATTTCTCAGTTTCTTTTTTATTATTTGTAGTTATCTGAAGAAAGAGACATGAGGATACTGATATTAATGGTTTTGTTCAATCATTTTAGACACCTCATCTTTCAAAAGGAGGAAGCGCTAAAAAAGAAACCAAGAAGAAACCAGGTGGCCGCAGCAATTCAACCTTGTCTTCCAGAGAAGTAGAGTTTCAGAACTGGAAGCGACGCAAAAGTTATGACCCTATGAAAGCAGCTGCTGAAGGAAAAAAAAAGGAAGCAGCAAAGAAAGCTACTTTGAGTACTAGTATGACGCAGTCTTCCATTGCTGATCCTGATACATCACCAAGGTTAGTTTTTACAATGGTACATTTTGAAGTACGGCCGATGATCATCAGTGAGCCGGGTAGGATGTTTAAGAACGATGTGCCTCCGTTTATTACGGTCTCGGTATGTTTCTTTTCTCTTTAGGACATCCCATGTTTCTCCTCTTCTCTAGGTCTTCTCTCATCTGGTCTAACCACCTTTTTATAGGGCATCCAGTTGGTCTTCGTCCCAGAATGAACTTTTCAAAATACTTCCTTGGTGTTCGAGTCACCTGCATCCGCTTAACGTGCCCTAGCCGATGATATAATTCCAAATGGTCCGCATCAAACTTTGAAGTTTCTTTTAAGTTTTTGATTAATGGGTTATAGGAACCCTGTATAAATAAATTAAGATATATATCACGCAATAGAATACCTCATCTTTGGCAGGTGTTAGTAGTCTAATTAATTAGTCTGATACAGAACAAATAATTCAGTGAAATGGATCTAGGTTATCTTTCTCCTGTCAGAAGTAGGATGTTTGCTCTAGTATTTGACATCTTAATTTTCTTCATACTCTGCTCTTTTTACAGTTGATACTGAAAATGTTAAAGAAGTCATACAACTTGAAGTTATTACTTTCCAGTGCGATTCAGTCCCTCAAGAAGTATTTTAAAATGTACTCTTACTAGAATTTTGTTCGGGCAGTAACCTTAGATGTTAGGCCCCTTTAAACAACAAGCAAGCATCAGAATTTTATTCAAAATACTCAGATGAATAGTATTCCGCAACTAAAATGATTGCTGCTAAGATACGTTCAATGTTTCATTCATTGTACATATATTAGCAAACAGTTATTCTCCCTCTTAAAACTGAACAATTCCAAATTAAGAAGTCGGTTTACAGATGAATATTTAAAAAGTATTATGTGAGTTGTATCAGTTCAAAGAATTTCACCAGATTTTGAACATCTGGTAGTCGAAAAGTGATGAAACATTTCAATTACAAGATACAGTAAGCAAAGCCATTGCCATACAGGCCACAAAGGCCTTTGGAGGAGTAGTAGGTAAAGGCTTTGACTTTATGTAACCTTGACACTAAATGGTACAGAGTGGTAAACTCTATGCCTGGTTGTCTTTGCTCCCAGAAATTAACCCATTACTCATTTTTGGTGTAGGCTAAGTGAACCTTTGCGTTACCCGCTGCTCCAGAAGTGGAAATCTCATTTCTTAAATTTTTAGACTTCCTGATATGGAATCAAACCCACATTCTTCTGGGTAAACCAAGCACACCGTTGCCACCTCAGCTAGTCAGTCTCTACAAGATACAGTGAAACCTCATTTTAGCAGTAGTTGATAAAATTACAAAAAGTACTCTTTGACATCCAAAAATGACAGTACTTCAGTTCAGTTGTTCAAACTGAAAAACACATCAGAACTTCAGTGCTTTGATAAATGTACTGAACATAAACCCCCTACAAAATAGTGACACTGTAGGTATTCAAAAATACAACCTGTGTCTGAAAAGTAATCTCCGTTAGCTACAACACACTTTTGACATCAACTGTAAAGCTGCTGGAAGCTGGCAGCAAACGCTTCTTTTAGAATCTCCTGGAGGACCCTTGTCATGTGTTGTTGGATACCTGCTACACTGTTGAACCGGTGGCTTTTCAGGGCTAATTTAAGATGGGGGAACAAAAAAATCTGCTGGCGCCAAATCCGAAGAAAACGGAGGTTGTGGAAAAACAGTCACTTGGCATTCAGCAAGAAACTGGGTCACGCGGATCGCGGTGTACATTGTTTTGGAGGAGCTTCCACTGCTCACTCCGGTACACTTCAGGGCACCAGTCTGATGCGTTGCAGTAGCCGTTAGCCGTTCCAAAACTCCCTCGTAGAATTCCGCGTTGACAGGTGTACCCTGGGGTACAAATTCCTGATGAATGACACCATTGCTCTCGGGAGAGGCGATCAGAATTGTCTTAATCTTGAACTTTGTGCACCGACTTTTCTTGCGAGGCAGAGGGAAGACTCTGAACACCACGCCATTGACTGTCTCTTGGTCTCCGGATCATACTGGTAGCACCATGACTGGTCTCCTGTAATGATGGTTTTCAACACCTCCGGATTTTGGTCACAAATGTCAATGAAATCTCCTGACGTTTCCATCCGAGTTTGCTTCTGCTCGTCTGTCAGGTTGTGCGGTACAAACCGGGTACAAATCGTCTGCTTTTTCAAATGTTCATGAACAATGATCCTTACACTGTCCTTGCCTACACCCACTTTATCTGCTATCATCCGTAAGGACAGTCACCGATCATTCGCAAGCATCTGTCTCACTCGTTCGATGTTGTCTGGAGATGTGCTTGTGGTTGGTCGACCCGAACGTGCCTCGTCCTCAACACTTTCCTTTCCATCTTAAAAGCATTTAAACCAGTCAGAAATGCACTTTTTACTCACTGCTTGAGCATGGTAAACTTGCTCTAACCTTGCATTTGTTTCCGTTGCCGTTTTGCCTAGGTGGAAGCAAAACTTCACGTTAACGTGTTGCTCCATTTTGCTCTCCATTGTGCAATGACACGTATCCTCACACTGACTCCGTGTGATGTGTTGCAGCATTCAACTCCGTTTAACTGTGTTGAGTTGACCGATAGGGGGCACTTGGTGTCATGTCTCGCAATGCATATGCGCGACCACATCATCCAAACTAGCACAGTGTACAAACTAGGTGACCATTCACCAAACTTCAGACACAGGTTGTATTATAAACAACAGCATAGTACAGCACAAACAAATCTCTGTAATTTTAGGGGTATAGTAAATTATTTCTGTAGGATTTTTTTATTGCAGTTTTAACAAACAAGCTGAATGCATTTACAGGTTAGCACATCATCACACAATAATCCTCACTACCCCTTCCTATGCACTGTACTTCATCCATATACTTGCAGTGACTATGTAGGATGGGGTTACTGATAGAACCCATTTCACAGATTGGTACTTTATGATAAGTTCTAGCTTGTTTTACTTATGATACATTTATTTCAAGTTTTCTATGTCATTGTAAGTAGTTGTGCAAAATATGTTTCAAGATGATGATTCCAGAGGATGTAAACATGTTCTAGCATCACCCATATGTACCATGTCCCACTAAATTTAATGCAGGGAAAACTAGAATATCACATAGAAAACAGACTTAGGTTACTAGTGGGAACCCTAATTGAACTTTTTATTGTCTTGATTGGCAACCCACTGTGCTCTCTTGGTTAATGGCCTGCACAGCAGTTTGAGTTGTACACCCTTGGGCTAGTACTTAACAACAGGTATTATTCACCATAGTACTGTATTTTATAAGTAATGATTAGGGACCTGAAAAATTAGCATCTATTTGTTTCAAAATTAGCATCTATTTTTTTCCAAAATTAGCATCTATTTTTCCAAAATTAGCATCTATTTACAAAGTTAAAATAATCTCATGGTATTATTAATTTTAACGATTCCAAGTTTATGAAGTGCAGTTATTGTCCTTGGTACACACACAATACAAATTCATTGTTCAAATGAAAGCATTGTCAGTACTTCGGCATTGCTTTTTTTCAAATTGCACCGTCTGTCTGTAACCACTGTGTTGTAATGAGACAACACGCGCTCGCTATCTACATTGTTCGTTGGGGTCCACAACAACTCAAGACAGTATTTAGCAAATATGCTGAACTCTGTCTGAACTGCAGTTAATGCAAGCATGACATCACATTTTTCACTTTCTTTCATCTGGGTTTGAATTGCATGTTTCAGAGAACAGTAACCAGACCAGATATCGTTTCGTGAGAGATCTGTTACTCCAAACAATTTCTCAAGCTCATCTAATTTATCAGTGTTATTCAAAATTATATTTTTTGGATGCAAAGCTTGAGAAATTGACACAAAATGCTTATGGTTGGGGTCTTTAGCTTTCAATGTGGCTAGCTTGCACTGTGAAGAATGAGCAGCTTTGACAAATGTGTCTCTGTATGCAGCCTGCTGTAGAGGAGTGAGCTTAATCAAAGCATCTTTAGTTGCCACAGAAAAATTCCCCTCATAAATTAAGGTAAAACTGGCATCAAGGTTCTGCAGTTTGGGGTAAAGGAGATGAGAGGTAGGATACAGAGACCCTTCAAGTTCAGTAAGGAGGTCAACCAATCCAGCTGCATGATCTGTGACAAAAACCATGTGGGAGTCAAGCCTATTCACTTCACAGGTGCAGGAAAAAGCTTTGCTTCCTTTGAAGCACCATACTTCAATGTTAAGAATTGTAAATAATTATATTTTCGCTTTATTGTGTTCAAAAATGCAGACTTTACCATCACAACCACATGATTTAAATCTGTCATCACTGCGACCCAACTATTGCCAACCAAGCTGATCTTATGTGCCCAGCACTGTACATGCATTAAATGATCCCCTATGACCACACTTAATGTTTCATAACACTGGGTCATGTACGGGGCACTGTCACTAACAAACACTTTAACTGCATCATATGGTACACTATAACTGCGCAGAGCTTCTAAAACAGCACAAGAGCAGTTTGTAGCATTTCCTGCATCAAGATAGTTCACAGAAACAATGTGCAGCTCTCTTTTCGATCCGGCTGGGACTTGGAATATGATGATAAAAACACAACGGCCCATTCTATCTGTAGTTACATCATAGAGTATGTTAATGTTCTTCCCTACTAGAGCCTCTGCTGTTCTTTTCTGGTGGTCAGATGCAACTTCTAGAAAGGAAGAAAGACCTCAAATTATAACAAAATAATGTAAAATTACTGGGTCAATTGGGTACGGGTAAGATAGTTCAATATGGAAATCGCACTCAAATTCGGTATCCTTCAATTTTGCGTGTGGTTTCGATGTCGTAATACCTAAACCGTACCCGATCAATGAAATCGAAACTTACCCGGTAAATATACTTCACGTAGAGTTCTCATGCATGGCAGCTCTTCATTTGAAAACTCAGTGATCCAGGCTCTTAGCTCTTTGTTTTCCAGCTTTTCCAGAGGTATATTTGCTTTGGCAAATACTTCAACTGTGCGTTTTGAGAAGTTATCTCTGAAAATTTTTCATCTTTTACAACTATCTAACTGTGCAAGCACAGAAGATTGCTTTCTTTGAGACGTACTAGCAGCAGGGATTGAACTTTCGTTATCGCGTCGCTTACCCACGTGTTTTTCAGATTTAACATGTTTCACAATGCTATCCTTTTTTTTTCCCACCCAACTCGGCAATTACAATACTTGCAAAACACTGTCGTTGAATCTGTGGCATATAAACCATCCTTTGCATATTGCTGAGCCCTTTCGTGCGTAGTTTTTGCCGTGCACCCCATAACCTAAACAATAGCTCGACTTTCTACTCTTCATTAGTTTCAGTTTTGAACCAAAGAGAACAACAGGAAAACAACACTGCATCTATCTCGTTATTTCCGTGACACTCGATTTACATTTCGATAATAATCGATAGAGATCTTATTCCCTTTGCTATTCCCATTGTAAATATTGATTAAAGTCAGCAAGCAGCAATCGATTGGCTACTTTTCTTCATCGATTGGAACGGTCGAAAGATTTATGCATATTATTTTGAGTATTTCTGACGATTTTGCCGAAATATGTTGTTTTCGCCAGTAAAATAGCACATTTTCGCAGAATTCGCACCAAAATCACATTTTGGGTCACAATTTGCATTTTGTCGCACTTCTATTTACGCGTAAAAATGATTTTATTCCACATTAGAATTATCGTAGGCTTGGATTCAGAACAAGTTTCAAAAATTTGCATTTATCGCAAATGCGATTTTTTCAGGTCCCTAGTAATGATCATTATTATGATTCACTTTTGCTGTTAAGTTATACGAATGGATGTCCCTATTTTTATATAACGTGTACAGATGATAAAAAAGACAAAATAGGGAGGAGGAGGATTATTGTTGGTTTCATTATTTGTATAAACGTTCCTAGTGAATAAAGTGGAACTTGGGTAGTTTTGCTGTATATTGTCTTGATTTCTATATTGCATTCATTTCTGGCTCCATTTTTCAATCTTCCAGCTCCAGTTCACCCATTTTTGTGGGTATTCTACAGCATTTTTTGCATATGGTCATACCATATAATTATGCACAATTATTTTATCTTGCAGTTTGCCAGTTAAAACCAATTCTCTTACATATTCCTCCTCTTGCTGTATCTGATGCCCTCATTTCTCTTTCAATTAATATTGTTTTTGGGCCCCGTGCAAGAACAATGTCGTCACTATTAGGGTCGCTGTGTTAACATATCTAGTTCAGTGTATTAAGATCCGACCATAAAATTAAAATTTTTAATTCACATCTTGTAGTTTTGGATGCAGTAATGATATACATTGGTGAATAAAATCAGGGGCAACATATTCATGTCAACAAACTTTCATTCGACAGTTTCTTCAACTGTATAATTGACAATTCTTCATTCTGATCTATTCTCTGTAAATGTTATCAAATAGTTTTCAGACTAGTCAAAATTTAAAGAGCTTATTAGTTATACCCAATCTGTAATATGGCTTTGTAACATTGAAGACTTAGCACATTCATTCTCATATGTAATTACTCTGCAGCATGGAAATTATTTTTGTAGCCTCGTCACAGGTTACATTAAATTAAGACAGTACATAATAATAAAATAATAATGACTGTACCGGGCGGTACACCTCCACGCTGCTAATTTAAAATTTGCGCCAGTTGAAACTCCTCTGCTGGAGGAAGTCTGAACTTTATCGACGGTATTAATTTTCAAGTTTCTCAGAAGATGTCACTACTTGGAAAGTTTGGAGTTTTTGAACTGTGCCACTTTTGATGTATTTTTGTTTTACCGGTAGTAAGAAGTGTGAACTTTCTCTTCTAGAGGACACTACTGAAAAACTACAATGGTGCACCCTAGTGCGATGTGAAAGAACTGTTTTTTGGAGAAATTTTTATTTCAAAAGTTTGTTTCTTGTTAAATTTCTTTCTGTTATTGTTTAAGTTGGCTGTATACCCCTCTCTTTCCCCTTGTTTTGTATTTAGCCAATCCCGAATTTTTTAAAATTAATTTCTGACCAATCTGATGTATCTTCCCCCAACTTGAATATGTTGCTGTTCCCTAGCCAATAAAGTGATTGTGGGCGGGTGTTTTCTTCCCTAAAACGCCTCGAACTTTCCGCGAGAGTATATAAACTGCTGATTTTTGGGTCTCTGCGCCACTCCTGTTCCATCTTTCAGTGTGTAAAGTACATAGCAGGGGGCGGGAAGCGCCTCTTTCTCCGGCAGCGGTCAACAACAAGGTAATGGCCGATTAATAACTTCTTTCTTTGCTAGCTCAGCAGTTTAACTCTCGGGGCGGGTCCGAAGTTTTTCCATAATGTAACCTTCCTTAAAATGTAAAGACCCTTGGTATCTATTCTATCTTTAAACTGCATATCGGGATAGAGAGTGCTTAACCCTCTCGAGCTCCCACTCATATTGTTTTGAGGTGAACTTATTTTTTCTCAACCTATTCTTCTTTAACGTAATGTAAATTGTTTCTTTCTTAAGTCACCTCTTTAGTATGGGATTAGCCCTTGTATTAACGGCTTAGTGCCAAGTAGGTTTTAAACGAAGTGTATTAGGAGCGCAAGTTCGCCTCCTCTCAAATTGTATTTTAGAGGTCATGTAATTAATCTTTTTCTCACTTAATAGACCTCAGTAGGTTGGGTATTTTACCCCTGTGTCTATGTCCTGAGAGGACAACTTGAAGGTGGAGTTTGGTGTGGCCTTTGAGAGGCTTAAAGTTTGAGAGCGAGCGGCTCTTTCTTGAAAATTGAGTGTTGTATGCCTCGAGGAGGCTTTTCTGTGTAATTTGGAGCAAGTGCTCCTGAGCATGAATGGGGGTTTTCTGCCCCTCTGTTAAAACTTATTTTGAAGTAAGGTTGGGCTGATTGCCCAAGCATTGTGAAGTCGGGGCGCGAAGCTCAAATCCAGTAAATATTGTAACTACATTTTGTTGACTTGCTACTCTGTACCTGCCATGCTTGTTATTTCTTTATTTTGAAAAGAAAATATAACCTTGTTAATTTTACATGAACTCTAATTTCGTAGCTTGAGACCCGTTCACACCCGCACCTTCTTTCACCTCTAACTACCACAAAAACTCGGTAACAAGTGGTAGCAGAGCGTGGTTGAATGGGTCTCAATTTAGCCCCTTTTGACGGCTAAACATTGTTTGTTCCGAACTCTAACAATTTTCTCAGTTGCTGGAATTTTCTGATTTTTTCAAAATTGTTCTGTCATCATGCCCGGCCCTCGCGATGTTCTCCATTTTAACTATTTGCGCAAGGAGGAGTTGATCTATGAGTTAACTATCAGAAATGTGCAATCTGGAGGCACGGTTGCGATAGACACCAACAAGCTTAGAGAGTCCCTTGATTTGCCTATTTCCATCCCCAACTTGGGAGAGAAAGAAATTGATGACTCTCTTTCCACGATCACCGAGAATACTACTGGGCTAGCATCGGTAGTTAGTTTTTTTGACGAAAATGATCCTTCTCCTAATCAAATTAAGCGTGTGCAAGCCAGGCTATATCATTTTTCAAATAGGGTTAACGATCTGTTGTCTCTGAAGTTGAATGACGTTCAGAGGAAGGAAGCTAGTACGTTGCTTGAAAGTATCTCTGAATTATCTAGCAAGGTCACTCAATTGTTAACTGGGGAAGTTCCTCCCAAAATTGATCAACCCACCACGATGAATGTAGGTAGCGAGGAAGAGCCTCCTAAGGGAGAAGCCAATAGGATAACCGTTGCTGCTCAAACTATCCCTGCCCCATTGGACAACGAGTCGGAACGCCGTGCATCGTTGAATAATATACGTTCTGAATTAACTTCCCTGCCACTGAAACCTTTACCTACCATGTCACCCGGGTTTAGCAGCTTGCCTCATCCATTGGCAATGTTGCTCAGAGGTATCTCCAAGTTTTCCGTTAATACCACCAGTGACGTAATTTCATTTTTAAGATTTTTAGTTGAATTTCAGGATCATGCCCTTGTGTTTTCTCTTTCCCCATGTCAGATTTTGCAAATCATCTATCCCTATGCAATTGGTATTCTCTCAGACAAAATAGTAAGAGCCATTGCCGAGCAATCATCTATTGAGGATTTCCACGCCCACTTGCTAGCTAACTTCATCCCGGCTAGGGCCAGGTCCTCCCTTATTCAGAAGTACTATTATCGTGTACAGCGTTTGGATGAAAACTTAGCAGACTTCATCCAAGATATTAAATTCTATACTAGGGTGTTTGCACTTCATTTTCCTGAAGATCAGATTGTACAGGCTATTGTAGAAGGAATTTCACCATCCTATAGGTCATATTTGTGTTTCGCGGCGTGCCCGCAAACCTTCTCTGAACTTGAAGCATTGGCCGTCTCAGCGGAAGGAGTTAGATACGCCGATTCTTTGCGTGTCGCGAAAGAACCCCCTCCTTCTTTTGGTCATCCTCGGCCTCCTCCTCCTCGCCGACCAGTCACACCTCGTAAATGCTATGCTTGCGGGTCACCCGACCATCTTCGGAACAAGTGCCCATTGCTCAAGTCTAGTGGGACAAGGAATGGAACTGGTTCATCACAAGGCTGTTTTAAATGTGGGGCTTTCTCACATATCGCCAAGAATTGTCCCAATTCGAATAGCACCCCCTCCTGCTCAACTTCAGGTGCAACTTCCAACAATAATAAAAAATGACTAGTGGCTTCGGCTGAGTCGACTAATCCCTCTTCCTGAGGCTCAGCCCCTGGTAAACAGGTCGAAAATTCAGGGAATGTTCTATCTTCAAATTCATCTTTCGAATGCCCCAAAGAGTGTCTTAGGATTGCGGCGGATACCCCCGCACCGGTCCCTTTTCTCAAACTTGAGTTAAATAATGAACCTGTAACAGCTCTTTTAGATTCAGGCAGTGTTTGTTCGATTATTTCGGCTGAATGGTCTTCTAAATTGAAATCTGTTTGTAAACTACCTGACTATGTCTCATCTCCTGTTCAATATGTTTCGGCTAATTCATCTTCATTGGAAATCCTAGGTTCTGTAAATGTCAAAATTCGTATTTTTAAATTTACATGGAAAATCAAATTGTTTGTGGCTAAGCACCTGTCTTGCCCCATCATATTGGGAGCTGACTTCATTTCTCACACTGGTCTTGTGCTCGATCTTCAGGGTAAGTCGTGCACATTCAAATTTGCTTCCAATTGTAAAATTCCCTCGTTAAAGTGTAATCCTGTATCATGTTCATCTATTTCGCCTACCCAGGATGAGATGTTGTTAGACCTTAGACATCTACCTGAGGAGCAGGCTGATAGTATTCGTAAATTATGTCAGTCATTTCCAGAGGTGTTCTCTGATACTCTTGGTGTTACTGACCTTATTGAATACAAAATTGAGGTCACGGATTCAATTCCTGTCCGTTTTCCACCTTATAGGCTATCTCCACCTAAAATGAAGGCTCTGAAAGAAATCATCGATCAGATGTTGAAGGATGGTATTATTAGGCCCTCTAAGTCGGCGTATTCGTCACCTATTTTTCTAGTCCCGAAACCCCAAGGGGGCTTCAGGCCTGTCATTGATTATAGGGCTTTCAATCGGAAGGTGGTGTTACAATCTGTGCCCCTTCCCGACCTTCATTCTTGTTTTTCATGGTTCCGTAAGGCCAAGTTCTTCACCATCTTGGATTTGAATCAAGCCTACAATCAAATTCCCCTTGCGGAAGAGTCTAAACATCTTACAGCGTTTGCCACGGACTGGAATTTATACGAATACAATCGCGTGCCTTTCGGGCTCCCCACGGGAGCAGCTGTACTCACTAGGCTGCTAGATAGGGTCTTCTCCGACATCAAATTTGAGTACTTGTATCACTACTTGGATGATGTCGTCGTATTTTCGGAGACCTTTGAAGAACATCTAGATCATCTGCGAGAAGTTCTCAATTGCCTTCGTAAGGCTGGGTTAACTGTCAAGTTGTCCAAGGTTGCCTTTGCTAAGCCCTCTATGTCATTCCTAGGGCATATTGTGTCACCTGATGGTGTTGCAGTCGATCATTCTAGAACACAGGCCATCCGTGATTTTAAACCTCCCAAGGACATCAAAGGTATCGCCAGGTTCATTGGTATGGTGAATTTCTTCAGGAAGTTTATTCCTAACTTCGCTAATAGAGCGGCGCCCTTGAACCTTCTTCGTAGGAAAGGCATCAAATTCGAGTGGGGACCTTCTCAACAAGCCGCTTTTGAAGATCTTAAATTAGCTCTCTGTAATGCCCCTGTACTTGCTATGCCTGATTTCTCGAAGAAATTCATCGTCCAAACTGACGCGTCGTCGTCAGCAGTAGCTGCAGTCCTTCTTCAAGAGACTGAACTAGGGAGGCGACCCATCGCCTATGCATCTAGGACCTTGTCGGCTCAAGAAGCCAAGTATTCTATCTATGAGCTCGAAGGGTTGGCAGTCTTATTTGCCTTAGAGAAGTTCCGTCTCTATCTGGAACATGTCAAATTCGACCTGGAGACAGATAATCAAGCCCTAAGCTGGGTCTTAGGTAGGCCGCGTCGTACTGGTCGTATAGCCCGTTGGGCCATCCGAATTTCTGCCTTCCAATTCGATGTCAGGCATATCAGAGGTACCGAAAATGTTGTTGCGGATGGACTCAGCCGTATGTTTTCCAACGACGTCGAGACCCACGAACCGGTCGACAGTTCATCACCTCCCGAGTCCATACTATCTGGTGTTAATGCCATCTTAACAGATGCTCCCATGCTCTTTAGGGATATCGAGAAATACCAACGTGAAGATCCGACGCTGGCTCCGATAATGGAAACCCTTTCTTCTGGGGAACATGTTGTCCCTTATGTTCTGAGGAATGGTGTTCTATGTTGCCCTTCGAGGCATGATAAGATGATGAAGGTTGTCGTTCCAGCTGTTCTTGTGCCTATGATCTTCAAGTACTATCATGAGACCCCATTAGGGGGGCATCTTGGAATCTTTAAAACTCGTGAAAAGATTCGTGAAAGGTTCATCTGGAAGGGTATGGACGGTGAAATCCGTGAACTAGTAAAAGCTTGTAAATCTTGTTTGCTCAGTAAACCCACCATGTCCACCAAGGTAGGCCTTTTGTCTTCTCATCAAGCGTCGCGCCCCATGGAACGCCTGTATATTGATTATGTAGGACCCTTCCCCCAGTCAAAGGGAAATGCCAACAAGTTCATCTTTGTATGCGTAGATGGTTTTACAAGATTTTCCTGGTTATTTCCGACTAAGCTGGCTACCGCTCAGTCCACCATTACTTGCCTAAATTCTATTTTTGCCTCTTTTGGTCCGTGCCAATATATTGTGTCTGATAATGCTAAGGCGTTTACATCAAATCTTTTTCGTAAATTCTGCTTTGACTTGTCCATCTCTCATGTAACTACTTCTGCTTATTACCCTCAACCATCTCTGGCTGAACGGGTTAACCGTAATCTCAGGTCCGCGCTTATTGCCTATCATCATGAAGATCATTCCAGGTGGGACACGTCCCTGCATTGGTTAGCTTTTGCTTTGAATTCGGCGGTTCATGAATCACATAAATTTACTCCAGCCTCTTTGATGTTCAAGTTTGTTCCCAACACGCCGCTCTCTAACCTCTGGTCTCTGAGTGACATTCTACCTGAGACAATAGACCCGGACAACATTAAAGATCTTTGGAAGAAGGCTAAAGCCAATCTTAAAGTGTCTCATGAAAAGGTTAGGGAAAGGTATAATCGTGGACGGAGACCCACCCATTTGAAGGTAGGTGACCAGGTAATGGTCAAGAATTTTGTTCCCACGGGCAAGCTTGCCCCCAGATTTCATGGGCCGTGTGTCATTCTCGATTTCCTTACGCCGGTTACGTTGTTATTGAGTAATCCAGCCACCGAGAAGATATTTAGGGTTCACCTGTCACAGGTGAAACCAGTATAAATTTTGTGTTAACTTGCTTCATATAATTTGAAAGGAATATGAAGGTTATATTTTTTTTGAGTTTCTCTTTTAAGGCTTTCTGCCCCTTCTATAATATTTTGTTTTATATGTAAGCATTTTTGTAAAACCTGCCCCGAACCGTTAAACTGCCATCCTGTCCTTCCCACGGCCATTACCACGCTCCCGTCTCCTGCTCCACTCTACACAGTGGCTTATTTAATGCCATGGATATCTGCACGCCGCTGGCCCCTCAATCTCTCCACAAGCCTGTGCCCTCAAAAAAAAAAAGATGATGGTCCAACAAATTCTGCCGCCTAGCTTTAATGTTTCAGTGCCCCCGCAGCCGCGCGGCGCCGTGCAGCGACTGGGATAGAGGAAGGGCCCCCTCGACCCCAGCGAGGACGACATGTGCACGGTGAGCCGGAGCTCTCCTCCCGGCCAAGGCTGATGTGCGGCGCACGACCTGCTACTGGCCCGCAGCCTGTATATGTTCACCGCGGGCGCGGCGTGCTTCTACACCTCTGCTCCCCTCATAGTGCGGGCGAGCGGTATCCCAGGGTACTTGAGGGGCCCGGGCGGCCTCCTCTGAACGCAAGCAGTGGCGGCTGGTCTGGCCGTTAAAATCATCAACGTTTGAAGTACATATCCAGCTATATGGACATTCCAGTTCAACTTTACTACCTTTTCTTGGGTATTCTACTGCAATATTTGGTGGACTTAGAAAATTTTCTTCAACTTTAAAAACTAAAGTTTTCCTTCTGAATTCAACTTCTACAAACATAAAGACTTTACTTCACCAGTTAAAACAAAAAGTTTGAAACTGAATCAAACCAAATTAAGAAAATCTTATAAATACTTCTGCAATTAATCTCCATATCAACATCAAAACTTGGACCTTGTTGTCAAACAAATTTCATGTGTCACCCCTGGAGGAACTTTTGGGGGGGGAGGTCTGTACCGGGCGGTACACCTCCACGCTGCTAATTTAAAATTTGCGCCAGTTGAAACTCCTCTGCTGGAGGAAGTCTGAACTTTATCGACGGTATTAATTTTCAAGTTTCTCAGAAGATGTCACTTCTTGGAAAGTTTGGAGTTTTTGAACTGTGCCACTTTTGATGTATTTTTGTTTTACCGGTAGTAAGAAGTGTGAACTTTCTCTTCTAGAGGACACTACTGAAAAACTACAATGGTGCACCCTAGTGCGATGTGAAAGAACTGTTTTTTGGAGAAATTTTTATTTCAAAAGTTTGTTTCTTGTTAAATTTCTTTCTGTTATTGTTTAAGTTGGCTGTATACCCCTCTCTTTCCCCTTGTTTTGATTTAGCCAATCCCGAATTTTTTAAAATTAATTTCTGACCAATCTGATGTATCTTCCCCCAACTTGAATATGTTGCTGTTCCCTAGCCAATAAAGTGATTGTGGGCGGGTGTTTTCTTCCCTAAAACGCCTCGAACTTTCCGCGAGAGTATATAAACTGCTGATTTTTGGGTCTCTGCGCCACTTCTGTTCCATCTTTCAGTGTGTAAAGTACATAGCAGGGGGCGGGAAGCGCCTCTTTCTCCGACAGCGGTCAACAACAAGGTAATGGCCGATTAATAACTTCTTTCTTTGCTAGCTCAGCAGTTTAACTCTCGGGGCGGGTCCGAAGTTTTTCCATAATGTAACCTTCCTTAAAATGTAAAGACCCTTGGTATCTATTCTATCTTTAAACTGCATATCGGGATAGAGAGTGCTTAACCCTCTCGAGCTCCCACTCATATTGTTTTGAGGTGAACTTATTTTTTCTCAACCTATTCTTCTTTAACGTAATGTAAATTGTTTCTTTCTTAAGTCACCTCTTTAGTATGGGATTAGCCCTTGTATTAACGGCTTAGTGCCAAGTAGGTTTTAAACGAAGTGTATTAGGAGCGCAAGTTCGCCTCCTCTCAAATTGTATTTTAGAGGTCATGTAATTAATCTTTTTCTCACTTAATAGACCTCAGTAGGTTGGGTATTTTACCCCTGTGTCTATGTCCTGAGAGGACAACTTGAAGGTGGAGTTTGGTGTGGCCTTTGAGAGGCTTAAAGTTTGAGAGCGAGCGGCTCTTTCTTGAAAATTGAGTGTTGTATGCCTCGAGGAGGCTTTTCTGTGTAATTTGGAGCAAGTGCTCCTGAGCATGAATGGGGGTTTTCTGCCCCTCTGTTAAAACTTATTTTGAAGTAAGGTTGGGCTGATTGCCCAAGCATTGTGAAGTCGGGGCGCGAAGCCCAAATCCAGTAAATATTGTAACTACATTTTGTTGACTTGCTACTCTGTACCTGCCATGCTTGTTATTTCTTTATTTTGAAAAGAAAATATAACCTTGTTAATTTTACATGAACTCTAATTTCGTAGCTTGAGACCCGTTCACACCCGCACCTTCTTTCACCTCTAACTACCGCAAAAACTCGGTAACAATGACAATGAAGTGAAGGAGGTAAAAATATCAAAAGAACAGTTGCAACTATCGTAAGGTTCGGAGATGAAAGTTGTTAGAAGAGAAAACGAACAGGTAAACCAACATGACAGCTAATGAAGTACGTGGGAAGGCGGCTAGGATCTCTAAGAGGGTGAATGGTTACTTCACGTTGTAGGGAAAGAAAAGTGAACGGGGGGGTCACCCTTTAAAATAAAAATTTTACAAACAAATAAAGATCAGAATAACGTGATAACGTACAAAATTATGACAAATTAAAAACAGGCGAAGTAATCACATTTTCAAAGAATGTAGGTTGGCTGGCATGTGTTACCAGTGAAAGGAATTCAAGACACATATTAAACAAAACAAAATTAGCCTGGAAACAAGAGCATTTACAAGCACCAAGCGGGACGAAAACAGACGAGCGTCCGCCTGCTAAGCCGTTCGGAAATCAAAGACGCGGACAAGACCTCCGCTCCCGCAGAGGAGCGAAAGGCCGGAAATTGAGAAACTCGTGAATAGCCATCAGGTAAGCCCGCTACTACTCCAGACATTAGATTCACCAATAGGAAAGATTGTTATTCTGGCCTGTCAGAAAGCTTCTCGAGAATATTCTTTCAATACCTCAATACCAAACTCTATGAAACACACCCAGAAGCTTCCCATGTTTTACCACATACCTTTTGGGACAACTTCCAACTAATAACCCAGGACAAAATAACTAACATAGCAATCTGGAAACAGAACACATTGGATATAAAGCTTAATGCACTAAAAGAGTCACAAATCCAAAACAAACAAGTGAGTAACACCCCCTCCATACGCAACAAAGAGAATGAACACACTTTTCACCCACCCATCATGAATTTGACACGCACTTTGATGAAACAGAAACTAATATATTGAGCAAGGGACCTAATCACAATTGGACAAACACATCAACCTTCCATAGCCTCACAACCATCATTGCTGAAACTGGAAATGCCCTAAATAAAGTCACCCATGATTTACGCGATGAGATCAGACACGAGGTTCAGAAGAAATGACCACGATGCATAAACAGCATTAACAACAACAGTAACAACCATAGAAGCAAAACTGATAACGCTCAACTCAGGAAACTCAAAGACAAAATTAAGCATAACAATCTGTTTGTACCGGGAGGTACACCTCAACTCGGCTCATCCAAAATCAGCGCCTTAATAAACTCCCCTATCAATCAAAAAGTGAAACTAATAAGACAACAAGTTGGAACTTTAATCAGAAGATGTCACTACTAAAATACTAAGTAATTTTGTTATCATGAAGTTTCCTATACTGAGTGAATTTCTCCTTGTTTTGTTCTGCTATACATAAAGAAGTTTGGACATTTTTCCACAGATGACACTACTATAAACTGTGATCATGCTCTCGGGTGCAAGGTGAAGGAACTTACAATTTGAAGTTTTTCTAGGTTTTCATGACTGAATCTGTGTTAATTTATTTTTGGTTTGGCAATACTTCCTTTTCTTTCTACCAGTTTTGAATCTAGCCAATCACAAATTTTTGTGATTAATTTTCAACCAATCCTGCATTTCTTGTTCACTTTGTATCTGCCAATAAAAATTAAGAGGGTGTGTCCTGATTAGTCTTGAATGCTCTCAAAACTTCCCTGAGGGTATATAAACTGTGGCTTTTCACGTTTCCTTGCCAATTGATCACCGTCTTTGTAATTGTGTGTGTTAAGGCAGTAGGCGGGGCCGCATCTTTCTTCGGTCAGCAGAACATCTATAAGGTAATGGCCACGTAACTTCATTCTTTCTTGCCACCTCCGCAGCTTTATTCGAGGGGAGAGTTCCGAATCTTTAATTATGTAACAGTACTTTTCTAAAATGTACCTTTTCTTTTGGATAATGTAAAACTTCATAAAATCTTTAACTGTAAATCGGGGATAGAGAGAGAGTTACCCTCCTGAGCTCCCCTTCATCTTGGTTTGAGGTGACTACGTTTTGTAACTGTGTTCTTCCTGTAATGTGTTAAAGTAATTTCCATGCGAGCCACCTCAGTATTTTGGGGATAGTCCCTGCTTCATCGGCCGAGAGCCCTATAGGTTTTAATATTTCATTATCTGGAGCGCAGTGTACGCCTCCATTCAGTTTGTGTTCGGGCCGTTTATTTAACCTGTTCTTTTTCGTGAAGGCCCTGTAGCTTGGATACTAGATACCCCTGTATTAAGCAATTTCCATTTGTAATTCGTGCCTGGTGAGGCCAGAGAGCGTAATATCTTGATGTAAGATTGCCTTGAGGGGGCTGTAAGAAACTGAGAGCCTGTTAGCTCTTTTTCTAAATTTGTAGGAACAACAGGTGCCTCTGGAAGGCCAGATATTGTATTTTGGGAGCAAGTACTCTTGATTTAGGGGATTTCTGCCCTTGACTAAAGGATTCCTTATTTTTAATTAAAGTTTTGTAAACTGGATCCGGTATTTCTGGAATTGTAAAACTAGGGGCTTGAAGCCCAGAATCTGTAAAATTCACTTATCTTGCATTTTTCTAGTCTTGTTTCAAGGTTTTTGATTTTTCCTGTTCTATTGTTATTTGTTGATTTTTGAAATTCTAAAGAAATATAACCTTTGATTAAGTTTTAAATTAATTTTGATATTGTAGATAGACCCATTCACCCCCAACACCTTCTTTAACCTCTTTCTGCTCCACGGGTATCCCTGTAACTATTAATAACAAAGGCAGACAAAGGTAATATGACGGTCATCATCGACAGAAACGAATACATCTCTAAAACTAAACAATGTTTCCTAGACGACACCTTTCAAACCAAATGAAAAGATCCAGCTGCCAGTATCCAAAGAAATCTAAAAACATTACTGAAAAACACCCACTTTCTCCTTAACGAGCAGGAAACTACGAAGCTAACCATAATGAATCCACAACTGCCAATTGCGAAAGCCTGCCCTAAAATCCACAAAGATAATGTACCCATGAGGCCGATCATCAAATTATAGATCAAGCCCGATATACAAATTATCATGCTTCATACAGACATTTCTCAAAAAACACTACATCTTCTTAGCCAAGAAATCAGTACGAAACTCAATAGAATTCTGTATCATCACCAAAGAGCTAAAAATCGAACACCACCACATCCTAGCATCATATGACATCATTAACATCAATCAATCAATCTCTACTGATCTGCATTTAGCGCAGTCGCCCAGGTGGCAGATTCCCTATCTGTTGTTTTCCTAGCCTTTTCTGAAATGATCGCAAAGAAATTGGAAAATTATTGAACATTTCCCTTGGTAAGTTATTCCAATCCCGAACTCCCCTTCCTATAAACGTAAATTTTCCCCAATTTGTCCTCTTGAATTCCAACTTTATCTTCATATTGTGATCTTTCTTAATTTTAAAGACACCACTCAAACTTATTCGTCTGCTAATGTCCTCCCATGCCAACTCACCACTGACAGCACAGAACATACCACTTATTGATTGGAATAATAACAGTAAGTTATTTATTAATATACAAACATGTAACATACCACTTAATCGAGCAGCTCGTCTCCTTTCTCCCAAGCCCAAACTTTGCAACATTTTTATAATGCTACTCTTTTGTCGGAAATCACCCAGAACAAATCGAGCTGCTTTTCTTTGGACTTTTTTCCAGTTCTTGAATCAAGTAATCCTGGTGAGGGTCCCATACACTGGAACCCTACTCTAGTTGGGATCTTACCAGAGACTTATATGCCCTCTCCTTTACATCCTTACTACAACCCCTAAATACCCTCTTAACCATGTGCAGAGATATCATATTTATTACCTCAATGAAAGTCTTTTCTTATATTAACACCGAGGTATAGTAATCGCCGCGTAAGGAAATACCCCAGAAAGTAAATATCGCCGCCCGATGCTCTTCTTTTCTCTTTTTTGTAATGGCTGATCACTGCTGCCAACCTGCCTGGTTACATATTAAAATCACCAGACATAACCCTAACAAACTAACCTCAATGTAAACACCGATAATGAATGTGTCCCTACCTTAGTAAATGCTAAAAGTTTTACCTTAGTAAATGCTAAAAGTTAAGATGAAATAAATCAAGATATTCATAATTAAGTCGGTTTCCACGCTCAATGAGGAATTAAGGAAATAAACACACTTTCTCACTCAAATTAATGTTACATGTATCTGTCTTTATTTTGATATACAGTAGGCGTACTAACCATATTCTTGAAAAGAGGAGCGTGTTAAACAATACAATTTATTTAATAAATCTTTGCAGTGTGATTTTCGAAAGTTCCAGACATCCAATGACTTCCCTTTCTTTTGCGCGAACATTTCCTTCTCTCTTCAATACCGGTAACCAGTAAGGAGAGAGATTACTGGGCATATTTTCAGCCTGCAGGCTGGTTATATCTTCAAGCTTACCAGGAAACATATAGGAATACTAATGTGCCAAGCTCCGTGAACGGAAATTAGGTCAGCTTTCAAGTTCACTGCGGATTTGAAAATAATAATGTAATAAGTTCTACTGCCAAAAAATTTCGTCCCGCAAGAGTTATTTCATGTACCGGTAGATCTAGACATGACACTGGCGTATTTGAGCACTTTCAAATACCGCCGGACTCGAACCCACCATATAAGAACACTAATGTGCCAAGCTACGTGAACGGAAATTAGGTCAGCTTTCAAGCTCACTGCAGAATTGAATATTACTTCTACTATCTACTTCTATCGTTTTCATATACGCCGAGGTGCCAGTATTTCGTCCCGCAAGAGTTCTTTATGTACCGGTAGATCTAGACATGAGGCTGGCGCATTTGAGCACTTTCAAATACCGCCTAACTCGAATCCGCCAACCTGAGCTAGTCATACATTCTCTCCTTCACTTGCTTAAATTAATTTTAAAAAATCCTGCCTTTATTCTGATGTACGCATTACTATAACTGCATTCTTAAAGGAAGGGGGGTCGTCGCCATAAGACCTAGCTGTGTCGGAGCGACGTAAAGCAAAAAAAAAAAAAAAAGGAAGGGGGGAGGGAATATAGATTGTATAATTCATTGCGATTTCTGCAAGTTCAAGGACTTACCACATAGGACATATCTGTCCTTCCTTTTAATAATAATGCTAACAGCTTTACATCCCACTAAGTACTTTTACGGCAATTTGGCATTTGAAAAAAAATTTCAACTTACAAGTTGGTGTATCTCAAGCTTACAACATTACAGAAACCAATGTACAGTCGAGCACTATGAGTCAAACAACATTACCAGATTTTTACATATACATTGCCTTAAATCACATGAAGACAGGTTGTGAGGCAAGAATGGGATAGGAAAGAGGGCTAAGATTTCAAACGTTTAAAATGTACATAAGCGTACAGACACAGCACTAGCCTGAAATGAAAATGACGGGCGAAAAAAAAACTTCAGACCTGCCGAGTGTGGGGTTCAAATCCATCACCATCTCCTGATACCAAGCTCACAGCAATGTGATCAAACTGCACAGCCAGTTCACTCAGTTTCCTATGACGCGTAATAGGCCTACCACATGGGCGACCCACTTACCTGTATATGGATCTTCAGTTCTTCAATTATACATGTAAGCAAAAACATTATGCACCTTAGTAAAAGGTACTTCCCTAGTTGGTTCTCTGACTGGTGCACGTATAACAAATATGTTTGGGAAGAAATACTTTTATTTTATATTTATTTATATCATAAAGAAGTAATGTTGTCATAGCAAAAAGAATATGCAACGAAAAAATGAATCCAAAGAGATAAACATTATTTACTGTATTAAATATTAGTTTATTTACGGTTAAGCGATATGTAGCAGTAATAATAATAATAATAACAACAAACATGTGCAATATGGAAAAAGGAAATAAATACAAGTAAATATAAATATAATTTACAACATTTAGAGCCATTCCATGGTCACTGAATTACAAAGCAGGGGTATGAATAAACAAACATAATAAACATGAATACTAATATTTAAAAAGCAAAAAGCAAAGTCATCTCCGTACAAACCATGAAAGCCATTGGAAGGGTGGAAGGTGAAGGCTTCCACTATCCATAACGTTGGCACTTGGTGGAGTGGAGTGGTTAGCTCTACGCATGCCGCCCTTGCCCCCCAGTAGTTAACCTGGTACTCGTTTATCATACGCAAAACATTCCTTCCAAATTATGTTAAACCCCTGTCACTCATTATTATTATTAAATTGCAAATGGGAAATATCCCGGTGGCAACGGTCACTTACAGTAATGTAATAATAAAGTAAAGTTAACATAATTACCCAACAACAACAAACAAAAAAACAAACAAACAAGCAAAGAACAAGAGTACAAGAAGCAGATATATGGAAGGAAAATATTGCAAGCATTACTGCTAGTTTAATATTCTAAATCGAGCAACATCATATACAAATTCTCACACAACTTAAGTATTTATAGTGCTTAACAATATGGCTTACAATATTATAGGTTGACCTTACTACTAGCTTACCATTATAAGTGATAATAAAGTGAAGTTAAACCGTAATTACCCTACAACAACAACATTACAACAAGCAAGAAATACTAGTAATTTAACTTTCTAAATCCAGTGTCATTATATACATATTC
The DNA here is from genome assembly GCF_040414725.1 of Anabrus simplex. Classification (NCBI taxonomy): domain Eukaryota; kingdom Metazoa; phylum Arthropoda; class Insecta; order Orthoptera; family Tettigoniidae; genus Anabrus; species Anabrus simplex. The sequence goes on along the minus strand of NC_090271.1, from coordinate 129,539,357 downwards.
GCACACAACTTAAGTATTTCCAGTACTTAACACTACAAATTACAATACTACAGACTGAACTTGCTACTAGCTTAACACTACAAGTGATGATAAAGTTAAAACCTACTACCCAACAACTACAACAACTCAAGTATCGGTACAAAAAGGAATTACATAAAAAATATTACAAGAAATACTACTAGTCGTTTTAAATCCAGCATCATGTACAGTTTCACGCACAATTTAATTATTTCCACTATGGCTTACAAAACTATAGATTGAGCTTACTACTAGCTTAACGTTACAAGTGATAAAAAATAAAGTTAAAAACATTGTTAATTAACCAAGAACAACAACAATTACAAAAACATGAGTACAGCAAGCAATTTCCTGGAAAGAGAATACCACAAGTAAAAACCTCCCAGTTTCACAATCGAATCCAAGCAGAAAATCACAAATTCAGTGCCCATAATTTACAACTTTTACTTTTCACTTTACACAAACACTAATGGTCTTCTTAAATGACTTGATACCAGAAGGGAATCTATCAAAGACTGCTGCAGGTAATTTATTCCAATCCCTTACGATCCTGTTGACGAAGGAAAACTTGCCCACATCCATATGCTGGTTTTTATGCTTATGATAATTTCTCGATAAGTATGAGGGAGGTTCCAAATTATTCCTAATGCAACTCCAAGCAGCCCTTTCCGTATAGCTCTTATAAAGACCACACAGGCGAGCTCTAGTTCTTCTAGATTCAAGACTTTCCCAATTAATGGTATTCCTCCTATTCCCAGTTACGAAACGCATCGCTCTTCTTTGAACTTTCTCTAGGGAATTTATTAAACCCATCCTGTACGCATCCCAGCATGCAGATCCATATTCGAGAATGGGCCTTACAAAGCATTTATAAGGTTTATTTAAACCTACTAGAGTGGTGAACACATAAATAAGAATTCCAATGAAAGTATTTTCCTTCTGGACCTTCATGTCAGATTTTTTTTAAACAAATTTTTTTCACTATAATATGATTTATCTATAGAGCGAAACCGCTATGCAGTGTGCGTCTCATAGCTATCGAGATGGAATTGGTAATGTACTATGTATCTGTAGAGCCTATATACAAGACTTTTTACAATTACCTCTAAAGTGACATTTCAGCTGTGTGACAACGCTAAAAAGACTATGGACTTTGAGATTGGCATTCCTGAAGAGGGTTTTCTGCACTTTCCCATTTTCACACATTGATTCAAGAGTCTGTATTGGCTTGTGACAAAACCACAGTATTCTTCCGAAAACCACTGATAGGGACAGGTTTGGTTGTGATCCACCGAAAACAAATTATAATGACCGGTTAGGTTGTGATCCACCGAAAACCACTGATTGTCACAGGGTTAGGTTAGGTTCGACAGGAATTGTACTCGAGCGACTGTTGTCATTGAAAGCACTGCCGTGATGACTGAAGGCAATAAACATAAAACTGAATCCATTGATCTACAAAGTTTTCATTCAGTAGATACGCTAGGAACTGGCGAACCAACACCGTATCGGTACATACAAAGTTTACAGGAATCAACAAAACAGGATATTAATTCGTGGTACTCACTGTTCTTTAAAGAGAAGAAATATCCAGTCAACAATAGCTGCAGTGAACGTGGTTTTTCACTATTATTGTCTGGCCCCATGGCTAAATGATTAGCGTGCTGGCCTTTGGTCACAGGATGCGGGTTCGATTCCCGACAGGGTCACGAATTTGAACCACCGTTGGTTAATATCTCTGGCACAGGGGCTGGGTGTATGTCGTCTTCATCAACATTTCACTATTATTGTGTAAAATAGAAACTTACTAGTTTTGACAAGTACAGTATGTTCAACAGTGACTCATGAATGATGACGGGCAGGATGTCCAACCTCACTAATCTATGTTGACGATGTATTTCATGGTAAAGACAGCTGCCTCTGTGGATCAGTGGTAGAGTGACGGCCTCCGGATCCCAAGATAGCGGGTTCAAACCCGGCAGAGGTAGTCGGATTTTTGAAGGGCGGAAAAAAGTCCATTCGACACTCCATGCCGTACGATATTGGCTTGTAAAAGATCTCTGGCGACACATTTGGTGTTTACCTGACAAAATTAATTAAATCTCAGCCAGAGACGCCCAAGAGAGTTTCGGTATACTCGGTCTGCCATCTAGTGGGCCTAGAATAAAACGGAACGTCAAAATTGACGAGCAGACAGCCAGATGGCGTCAACTTGAAATGTCTACACACGGTAACTGAGGCCATACGATTATTATTATTATTATTATTATTATTATTATTATTATTATTATTATTATTATTATTATTATTATTATTATTATTATTATTATGGTAAAGACGAATTACTTTGCAATGCTATCTGTCTTAATGGTAATGTACTATGTACCTGTACTAATGTTGGCTACTGAGTGCATGATTCGAAGCAGTGTATCGATTCATTCAAGTGTCCGAGTGAATCGATTCACAGAAACGGCAAGCTCACGGCACACAAATCATGCACAATCACGGCTCAGTGAGCCACATGACACACACGCCTCCTTATCGGCATAATGGACACTGGCGGGGAGCCGAGCTTCCGTTGCAGCGAGACACAGTGAATCATGGCACACTGAAAGAATCGTGCGTAGTCACGGATCAGTGAGACAACACACACACACGGCTCATTATCGGTACATTGGACATTGGCGGGGAGCCAAACTTCCTCTGAAGCAATACATACAGAGTCATGGTACACTGGAAAAAATCATATGCTACAATGGACTCTCGAGCTAAGCTCATTTGAAAATAATACCCACTCGCATTCACTGTCCTCTTCTTACAGGGAGTTTTAAATAATAGATGGATTTATTTGCAGTGTTAAAAAGATAGTCAGAACATAATTCCAAAGTACCCAGCTTGTAAGTAGGTAGGCAATTAGGTTATTCTAATTACCGTATTAGTTTAATCAGTATTTTTATAACTAGTTGACGTTCGACAATTACTTAAACTCAGCTCTCTAGCCTCCACGCCTGTCTGAATGGCTCAGACGGATGAGGCGCTGGCCTTCTGAACCCAACTTGGCAGGGCCGAGCTCAGTGCGATGGCATTTGAAGGTGCTCAGCCTCGTGTCAGTAGATTTACTGGCACATAAGAGCTCCTGCAGGACTAAATTCCAGCACGTCGACATCTCAAAAAAACCATAAAAGTTGTTAGTGGGACATAAAGCCAATAACATTATTATTTAGCCTACCCTATGACTGTGAGTTATGCTCATGACCACTCGAAATTGTCTCAGTTTGTATGTCGTATCATTGCACAATGCTTCAATAATCAAATCACCAGGTTACCGGTATACGTGGACAGTGAGTATGTAAGTAGACTGATGCAATAGCTTAAATAAATTATGTTTAATCAGAAAACCAGTGGGCTACTGTCCATCTCGCGTAGCCTATACAAAATATGACGATTTAAAAAAAGCCTCTGCCGATAGAAAGACATTTTCAAAGATGACCCAGTTAGTTGGCCGACTCGACAATCTTCTTCTCAGTGTGTTTCACTTCATTTCTCCACATCTCTGCTGTCACCTGTAGAATATATTGAAGTATCACAACCTGACAAGTATATTATAAACTCCACTTGCCTATATCCAATAAATAACATTTCCACTTGGCCTACCTGATCAAGAGATTCTTTCCACACAGCTGTAGCTCTGTCCAATCCATGACCAGGTCTTGAAGCCACTGTTTTGTTATAATACTGTTTTGCCACAGACCATGCAAATTCAATGGCATTGAAAAATGAGTGGTATGGAGGAAATCGTAGGACAGTATGGCCTTCACTGTGCAGCATCTCGTCAACAATGTACCTGGTTTTAAAGAAACAGAGAAATATTATTATGCATACATGAAAGTCAACAACATGAATGTAAACAACATTATCTAAACTTATGTTTAGGTGCTTCTGTACCTCTTTAAGTGACTTCGATTCATATTACACAACCTTTGCAGCTCATCTTTTGTAGCATAATCTTGATTTCTCTTCAAGTTTGTAGCATCAAATCAGCACCTGTAAGAATTTTAAGTTTTAGTTTGAAGTTATTTCTTCTAAAAAAAAGTATTCCCTAAAAATATGAGATCCTCTTCAAGGATAGGCCTATTAATTGATAAAAAATGTGATTTCTGTTGAATGATACAAAAAGATGTCTGATTTTAAGTGAAACCAACTACTGTGTAGCAAAGTCACCTGATGATGAAGTCAATGAATTACTACTTACACTACTTTATCCTAACATCTCTCATGAATGTATTTCCATTAGTAGGCCTATATCTGGATTAGAAGTCCACGATCACTTGCATTAAAGATATAAGTATAAACACCCATTTCAATACCTTAGAACAAATGTAATTGCTGCGAACACTGAACCTATATCAGGCAGTAAGAAATAAGAAGCTTGGAAGGTGTTCAACAGTCAGGTATCAAGCACCGATTCAGGTGGAGATTGTCGAATGCAGAATAAACATAATAAATAGGCCTGCAATACAAGTAATTTACTGATACAAATATCCAGTAATATTATATGAAAATACACTGGGGAAGTTTTGATTGAAGTACCTCTCTAAGGTTAATCATTGGCCTAAAGTGAATACCTGCAAGTCTTTTTAATAACCAAGAGATCCCTTGACAGTGGAGAAGTCAAAATCAAAAACCACGTACAGAACCCAATGAGCGGTAAGTTATAATGCCACTACCGATCTCGTGCCAGTCAATTTCAATCAATCGGGCACCACTGACCTGCACTTAGATCAGTCGCCCAGGTGGAAGATGTAGTTTCAGGGATAGGCCTAGTCTTTTCTTCAATAATTGCAAAGAATTTGGAAATTTATTGAACATCTCCCTTGGTAAATTACTCCAATCCCTAACTCCCTTCTTAAAAAAAACAAAAACAAATATTTGCCCCACTTTTCATCCTCAACTTTATAATTGTACTATGATCTTACCTACTTTTAAAATACCACTGAAACGTATTCGTCTACCAATGTCATTCCACACCACCTCTCCACCGACAGCTCGGAACACACCACTTAGTCCAGCCACTCGTCTCCTTTCACCCAAGTCTTCCCAGCCCAAACTCGACAAAATTTTTGTAACGCTACTCTTTTGTCAGAAATCACCCACAACAAATCGTGCTTCTTTCTTTTGAACTTTTCCAGTTCTCAAATCAAGTAATCCTAGTGAGGGTCTCATACACAGGAACTGTACTCAAGTTGGGGTTTTATCAGAGACTTACGTGCCCTCCCCCTTTACATCCGTACTACAAACCCTAAATACCCTCATAACTATGAAAAGAGATCACCTCACTATAATAAAATGAAGTAAAATAAAGTAAGAACATACCAGGTACAAAGCCATCTTTCTTTCCAGCATGAACAATAACCAGTCTTCCTCCCTCAGACACAGGTCGACGAATTACTCCTTGAACATCATGTCCAGATTTGTGTGGTTTATTCCAGGAGTATGTGGGCGACCCTGAAAGAGAAATGCACATTTGAAACCAAAGACACCTGATGAAGATAAATTATTCTAAGATTTTTAAATAAAATATAACATATAACATATATATTCACCACTACCCTGTAAGACTACACACACAGAAATATATTACATACACATACACCGTACGTCAACAGGAATACACAAAGGTTAAGTCTACAAACCGTATCGAAGTCGACACAAGACATGGTATAGGCCTACATGATTAGGTTAGGTTAGGTTCAGAATGAAATACTGCTCCATTTGAACTGATTGTCATTATGTCAGAAACTTATCATAGAAACAAGATAAAATCGAACACTTACCCCAGTTAATAATGAAACTCTTGCCATTAGCTTCGTATCACTGCGACTGATACCTTCTTCGTCGTAGTTCGTGTTTCAATTGCTCGTAGCAATGTACAAGCATTTCTTGACCTGATGTTTGTAAAGGACGTAACCTTGCTTTCCTTTTCGGAGGAGTTCTTGCAGATTTTTCTTCCTTCTTAGACATCCCAATCGAATTCTGTTCGTATAAGTATGGGACGAAATAGGAACGTAATTAATAAAATGTTGTGCTCATCATTTCACACAAACTATGTTATTAAATGCATTATCCGAACATGCCACAATTCTACTTACCTGGTATTAGCCAAATAGATTTACAATCCCACAGAAAAAGAAAATATTCTTTAAATATTCTCGCAAATGTATCATTAGTGACTTTAATACCAATGCGGTGGCAACACGCAGTTCACGCTAGAACAGTGATTGAACGTTGCCAACGTGCCAGATTAACGGTAAATGTAAGACGTCGCATCGGCAAGTAGGGTCCCTAAACTGTATGGTTACCGACACTGAAAAAGACCCATCAGCAAGAAAAGTTACTATAAATCAATACTTTAATATTACAGGGGAGAAAGGGTAAGGTTGCACCCTTAGGGTACGTCCTTACACGGGGACGACTATACTTAGAATGATCCCCAAAAGGCACTTTCACCCCATCAACACAGTAGTTAAAACTGAGAGGACTTTTCCTATTTGTCAAACTCACAGCCTGAATTTTAACCCTGTTTATCATCATACCATTGCCCACCGTCCATCTCGCAACACTGTGGAGGTCACCCTGCAGCCGCTCACAATCTTGTAACTTATTTATTACTCTGTACAAAATAACATCATCTGCAAACAGCATTATCTCTGATTCCACTTCTTTACACATATCGTTGATATATATAAGAAAACATAAAAGTCCAATAATACTGCCTTGAGGAATTCCCCTCTTAATTATTACAGGGTCAGATAAAGCTTTGCCTACTGTAATTCTCTGAGTTCTATTTTCTAGAAATATAGCTGCCCATTCTGTTACTCTTTTTGCTAGTCCAATAGCACTCATTTTTGCCAGTAGTCTTCCACGATCTACCTTATCAAATGCCTTAGATAGGTCAATCCCAGTACAGTCAATTTGGCTGCCTGAATCCAGGGTATCTACCCTAACATACCCACACAGAAGACAATAAGACTCATAGAATTGAATTTTTTTTAAACACAGTAATCTAAGCATCCTCGAAATAGAAGAATTCATTAATTTACTAGAATTTGCCTTAAACAATAATTACTTTAGATCCACGACACTATCTACAAACAGCAAGGCCTTCCCATGGGTTCACCAGCCTCGGGAATACTAGCTGAGGTCTACATAGACCACTTAGAACACTCAGAAATTAGCAAAATTAACAATGTATCATTCTGGTACAGATTTGTAGATGACATCTTCGTTGTTATAGACCGCAGGTCCACAAACGAAAACAACATACTTGAACAGCTAAACAAAATGAATCTACATATAAAATTTACTATGGAAACTGAGAAAGATCACACTTTGATGTATCTTGACTTATCTGTCACTAAAACTGAAGACCACTTAACATACAAAATCTACAGGAAACCTACACAAACCTCCAACACAATAAAAATCGATTCCACTCACCCGAAAGAACACCCAAATAAGCGGCTTACTACAGCGTGATTTACAGAGTTTTCAACATACCTCTCTCTCCAAGTATTGAAAAACGAACTGAACATAATTCACGAAATAGTGGAGCATAATGGATACAATAGAAACATGATAATCAAAATCATTCACAAAATAAAACATCAGCCGAAATCTAAATTAAGCAGAAACAGCGAAACTAAGAAAGACTATGCACTTTTTACATTTAACAACACCCACATCCACCCCATAACCAATATTTTCCAAAACCACAATCTAAGAATAGCTTACAGAACCTCACGTAATAATGCTTCTGTTTTACACAACACTAGATCGGTCAATGAAAATAACAAATACAGGCACGCAGGAGTATACCGCATAAAATGCAACGATTACGAAGCTAGTTACATTGGGCGCGCAGGCAGATGTTTTTCTATCCGATACAATGAACACATCAACGCCACTAAATATAATCACCTTTCATCCGTAGGGCAACTTGTTGAGAAACACAAGCATAAATTCATCAATATCGAGAATGACATGGAAATTTTAAATATAAACCCCACAGGCCCATTGCTCAATATAATGGAAGATTTTTACATCAGTATGGATCAGTACACTAATCCTAACTTCAACTTAAATGAAATCGCAGATTAAACAAACATCCTTTTCAACACAGCCATACCCATTTTAAAAGACACATATTTAAAAAAGAATCAGCAAACAAGGGCCAATACATGCCCCACTCTACACCACCCTGTCCACAAGCTGCTTCTCCCTCCCCACCACCTCTCTTTCTCAGTGCTACGACAGCCAGACGACGTACACACAACAATGTGCAGCACGCTCTACTATGCTCGAGGACATATCCAGCTCGCACGTAAAAAACACACACACCCCCCGCATACACAACCTATTTAACAGGCACTCTCTATCAGTTATTCTAATACTTACCTACCTTTTCTTCTTTCTCAGATTTTTAAAAATTACCTGAGTGAATGCAAGTATGAAGAGAGGAGCACCCACAACTCACTTTCATTGATTTCAATATGTTGCGCACAGCAACTTAAACCTCAATAAGGAAGTCTAATAAAAACTAGCGTGTTTTTTATCATTGATATAGACTGAGAAAGAGCTCTGTATCTGTAAACAGGTTATTAAACTTCTTATTCTAATGAACACGACGTCCCCACATATTTGCGGCCCAACAATGCACTTCTTCTTCTTCTTGCGTTACGGCCTCTGTAGGACCACGGACAGCTCCTTCATGGATTGCATTTTCTTCTTCTCCTCCCAGAACCTCTTCATCCTTTCTCTTCTTCTCTCCCGCTCTTCTTCTGAGATATTTTTTTTTTTGCTAGGGGCTTTACGTCGCTCCGACACAGATAGGTCTTATGACGACGATGGGATAGGAAAGGCCTAGGAGTTGGAAGGAAGCGGCCGTGGCCTTAATTAAGGTACAGCCCCAGCATTTGCCTGGTGTGAAAATGGGAAACCACGGAAAACCATCTTCAGGGCTGCCGATAGTGGGATTCGAACCTACTATCTCCCGGATGCAAGCTCACAGCCGCGCGCCTCTACGCGCACGGCCAACTCGCCCGGTCTGAGATATTCAGTATCCTCTTCTCTTGTCTACTCCACTGGTGACTCTCAATCCTTTTCCTGTATCCATCCCTATCATTGATCTCTGGCATATTAGTCGGTATGTACTTGCTTCTCCAATTTTCCTTTTCTTCCACCTTGATCCCCAATTCCGACCAATCTTTCTGGAGTTCAACTACCCACTTGGTTCCTGTCTTTCCTCGTGTCCTCGCTGTTGTTTCCCATACTCTTTTCGTCATTCTATCCATATTCATCCTGATTACATGCCCCGCAAACCTTGCTCTTTTCAGTCTGATTTCTTCTGAGATTGTCCTCATGTTCCGGTATAGTTCTTCCCTGGGTCTCCTCATCCATCTCTCCCTCCTTTCTTAGGGCCTAGTATTTTCCTCAATATTTTTCTCTCCTCTTTCTCTAGTTGTTCCGCACCATTTCTTCCCAGTGCTATTGTCTCAGCAGCATATAATACAGCATTTCTCACCGTTGCCTTGTAATGTCTAATCTTTGCATCTGTAGATATATTCTTTTTATTGTATATATCTCTGGTCATACAGAAGGCTGATCGCATCTTCTTTATCCTCTCTGTTATTTCCTCATTGCTCCTATTACTTCCTGTTATAAATTCTCCTAGGTACTTGAATTTGTCCACATTTTGCACGGTGCTTTCCGGTGTTGTCCAATCCTCAGTGGTATTCAATGTCTTTGTCTTGTTGTAGGCGATCCTCAGTCCTACCCTTCCGGCTATATTGCTTAAGTTGTTGAGTTGTGTCTTTGCATCTTCTTCTGTCTCACTTACTATAGCTATGTCGTCCGCAAAGGCTAGACAATCTACTTGGGCCCTATTGTCATTTTTGTCCCCAACATGCGTCTTTGGTATTCCCATTGTCTCATTCATTGTTCTCCACTGCCTGATAACTTCATCCAGAGCTATGTTGAACAACATTGGTGATAATCCATCTCCTTGTTTCACACCAGTGTTGATATCAAATTCTTCAGAGAGTACTCCTCTGAATCTCATCTTTGCCTTTGTGTCTGATAGAATTTCCATTATGAGTTCATGTGTAGTGCCATCTAATCCTCTGTTCTTCAGGGTTCTTCCAAGGGTTTGTCTGTCGATGGAGTCATATGCCTTAGTGAAATCTACAAAGGTTACCACCGTTTTTTTGTTCTTTAGGGCCCTATGTTCTATCAGTTGTTTCAGTATAAATATCTTCTATGCATCCTCTTCCCTTCCTAAATCCTGCTTGGTAGTCTCCAATTGTACTTTCTAACTGTTCTTCCAGTCTATTGAGCAGGACTTTCGACAACACCTTATAGCCAATCTCTAGTAGCGAAATTCCTCTATAGTTGTTTGCATCCCTCTTGTCTCCCTTCTTATGTATTGGTATTATGATCACTTCTGGTAACTTCTTTGTTCTCCAAATCTGGCCGATGATGTTGGTCATGTTGTCTACTGCCTTCTCACCTCCCCACTTAATCATGTTAGCTGATATTCCATCTTCTCCGGTTGCTTTGTTATTCTTTAGATCGCTAATGGCCTGTGCGACCTCATCTCTAGTTGGAGGACATGACTCTCTCTCTTCTGTGTTTGTCCCCAGCTCCAGCTCTTCTTCAGGTGGTTCACAGTTTAACAGGTCATGAAAGTATTCTGCAAGTATCCTACAGTTTTCCTTCGCACTAACTGCCAGATCCCCATTCTTATCTCTTATAAAGAGTTCTCTGCCTTTATATCCACTCAGGCTCTTTTTGAATTTCCCAAAAAAAGTCTCTACTATTGTTTTTCCTGAAGTTGTTTTCAATTTCATCCAATTCCTGTTTCATCCTCTGTCTTTTGGTCCATCTTATGGTTCTGGCTGTTTCCTTCCTTACTTGTAGGAAAACTTCCCATTTTTCCAGGTTCTTCTTAATGCTCCAGTCTCTACAGGCTTTCCTGCGATTCTCAACCGCTTCCTCACAGTCCGTATTCCACCACCAGTGTTTCTTTTTCTTTTCTTCCTTTCCCCATATTTCAGCCTGTTTCCTCATATCCAGCTTCATGTCATCCCATCCATTGCCAGTTTCTATTCCTTCCTCATATTTGGATCGATTGTGCCGTAATTTGTCTCTGTCTATATTTATTTTTCCAGTTGGTCTACTTGTCTTTGGCAGTCTAACCCTGTGCGGAATCCAAAGGCACTTGATTTCTGTAAGATAGTGATCTGATTCTATTCTTGTGTTCTTTCTGACCTTTGTGTTCATAATCTCTTTAGTGTTTGTCCGATTGATTGCCACATGGTCAATCTGGAATTCCACAATGTGGGTGCATGGGCTTGCCCATGTCTTTTTCTTATTCGGTTTGGCCCTGAAGTGAGTTTCGTAAGTCTCATTCTGTGTTCTCGACATAGTTCAATTAACCTTTCTCCGTTTTTGTTCGTCCTCTTGTATGCTGGGTACTCGCCTACTATCCCCTTATGTTGCTTCTCCCTCCCTACCTGTGCATTATAATCACCTACAAGTATCTTTACTTGTCTGTGTGGTATGCTTTTCAGTGTATCATCCAGTTCTTCCCAGAAACTGTCTACAGCTTTCTTGTCTTTTCTGTTCTTGTCATTGGTAGGTGCATGTCCATTTGCTATGGTATATTTTTTGTTCCCTGCTCGAATTGATAACGTGGATATCCTTTCAGACCTACTCTTCATTTCAATTATGCCATCCTCATACCTCTTGTCTATTATGAATCCTGTACCAAAGCATGTAGGTGTGTGTCTTCCTTTTCCCACTCTGATTCCTGGTTTTCCTTTTAGCACTATGAAGCCTTCTGACTCCACTGTGTCTTCATCACTATATCTTGTTCCTTGCATGGCTAGTATCCCAATGTTTCTTTCTCTCATCTCATCTCTGTTTAAGTTTACCAGTCTTTGTCATTGTCTGTACATTTATGGTCCCCATCCTGAAAATCTTTTTCGTTTTGATCCTTTTCGAGGTTCTTGGGAGCTCCGTCTCTTCCCATTAGCACATTCTGGCAGGTCCCCCAGAATCCGAAAGCCTGCTTGCGTCAACTTTGGTTGATAGGGGATTGTCCCCCTGGGGTAATCTCAATTCTACAGTGCGATCCATTCCATGAGCTAAAAGGAATGTTTGTTGGGACATCTCGGGACTGTCCAGTTATACGACTGAGGTTATTAGCCCCAGAAGATGAAATAAGAGCTTGATGTTCAGCTCAGGCTGGCATTTCCTCCAAACCTCACGCTTCGGTTTTCCCGCCGGCACTCGGGTGGTTGACTGCAGTGGTTTCCCACTGGGCGATGGGTGTGCCACGTCCCTACGCCACCAACAATGCACTTAGAATAACCGTTGGACATAGTACTGGCATTTAACATTAGATATCTGAGCCTGACACCATAATGTCAGTGATTCTTCATAAACTCTAAGAATGTATCCAATTTCAACCTCAGCAAATAAAACTTCAGTAATATGTAGTAATCATGAGGCCAGTTTAAAACCCTTCAACCCCAAAACTGTACCATATGTATATATCTTAATGGTATTTTTTTAGAACAGTGGCACTCACTAACATATTTTTCAGCAGTGATATAGTCTGAGTATAAGCTATGTGTCTGTGAACTGGCTGCTGAACCTCTTATTCTAAGGAACACGATGCCCCCGCATATTTTCGGCACAACAATGCACTTTAAACATCTCATAAACCGTTGGACTTAATATTGGCATTTAACACAGATAACTTGACGCCTGAATGTCGGTGATTCTGATAAACTAAGAACTGTATGCAATTCCGACCCCAGTAAATGCAATTTTTGAAATATGTAGAAATCATAGGGCCAGGGAAATAGCCCCTTAACCCCAAAACTGTACCATATTGTACCAGGAAAAGTTTTTGGGGAAAGGGCATGAGTAGGACCTCAGGGAGTGGAACTTGGTTTTGGAGCTGATACAGAGTAGGATAGACTCGCAGAGCGAATAATAGATGGTAAAAAAAATTTTTTAAAACAATTTATTAATTCTTCGCCCTGCAATATGATTATTGGACTCAAATCTGGCATTGAAATTAAAAGTTTGAACGTAATCTTCCTGAATTCTGTTCATGAAAATTAAATGAATATCACTGATTCCAAAGTCTTTCATATGCGAGAAGACGAGGTATTAGATTTCCACCTAAAGTCTTTCTAAATATGAGCACACACTTGAAATTGCAAATTGACATGAGAAATTAAATTTCTGTTAAAAGTTTTTAGTTTTTCAGTTTGTAAACCTTGATGTATAGCACACTTGAAAAGCCTAAAGTCTTTCTATGAGATATGAAAGTTAAATTTGGAAATTAAATTAATCACTTCTGAGAAACTATGAGAACTCTGAAATATTTGTTCACACGCGCCACTGAAGTTTCCACTGTTCAAAATTAATGAGAAAATTTTAGTCAGTTTGTTACTACTCACTTAATGAAAGAAATGTTGCTACAAATGTTGAAGGATGGACATCTGGAATGTTCCTTGGAGAATCAGGGTCGGCGATGTTCCCTTAACACACCATGTTGACGTCCCCGATGAGGTGATGACGGCTGGAACTGGATCGTGTAGAATTGCAGCTCGTTAAGGTGATTTTTTGCACACGAAAAATTCACTTAGTGCGAGTAGTTATCACTGACACTGTCATTTACTGTTGAACACAGTTTATGGCGTAATTGAACTTTAAGACGTTAAATGAATAATCACAGTCCTTCCTATATGAAATACTATTTAAAGTCGTTACTGAAACGTCCATAATTACACAGTTCACACTTGAAGAGGCAAATCATAGTCTATAATCACAGTCTTTGAACACGGTCATTAAGTCACTAAGGATTATTTTCTGATTATCGTGTTATTATAACGTCATATTACCTCAGAAAAAGTTCTTAGTATTCACCCAGCTTACTACTGTAAGTCGTATACTAATATGGCGTGAATAAAGAAATACAGTTCAATACTCGAAAAGAAATGAGTTCTGGTAATTCTACACATTAGTTTCTGTAGAAGTTCAATATCATGTGAAGTAAACTAAGTCTACACGTAATGAACGTTAAATATTTGGTATTTGCACTTCAATAAGTTCACTCGTATTATATTCTCAAATGTCTTTAGAATTAGACTGTAGTCGCGGCGCGATGTACTAAATACAGTGCGACGTTTTTTATAATTTTGTCAGCAATATAACTTCGTGTTCCGGAATCGCGACGGCAAGTACTTTCACCGTGACTGCGCGGACATACTGTACGAGAGTAGGTCTCTCCTCTGTCTCACTCACACACATCTGAGTACTCGTCCTTGTACTGCCCTGCTCTGCTTGTTAGCCTTGACATATATATGCCGGCGCTGGGAGGGGTGGTTTCTCTTGGCCATGTGACCGTGAGTGTATAAATTCCTTAGACTTTAAATTATTATAACTCAACAACCGTGGGATGGATTAATTCGAAATTCACAGGGATTAACTTTTATGACGTCCGCTACAATTCAGCGTTTGTCCCGTTGAAATTGGTTAAGGCGTTGAAAAGCTTGCGAAAAGAAAATTATTTTCGTGAAATATGTCTAGGGGAGGTGAGCTTCGAGCGACAGGTGACATCACTTGACTTCGCCTAGTGCACTCGTGAAGTGTGGTACCTGCTGGAACATTCCTTTATTTAAATGTTCGTACGTCGGACGGATATTTTATGCTGGAATAACGTTTCTTTCGATTGATATGGGCCAGGACATTGGCTTTTCTGGTACATCTTCCCCTTGGTTTGACGAAAAGAAAATACGCAGGATTTTCTTTTCCAGGCTTTACCCTTCCTGTGGTACATATTGTTTTAAATTGGCTGAGTTATAAATACCCTCAAAAGTGCCATCCAATCTTACAATTTCATAAGCTCCGTTTCTCAATACAGTGCGGACACGGTAAGGACCTACAAATAGTGGACAGAACTTAGCGTAAATCCTTCTCTCAGGGTTGGAAGTAGCTGGTCTGCGTATTAAAATAAGGTCTCCAAGATTTAATGGTCTTATGAACTTCCTATTACGCTGGCGTCGTTCTCTGATGGCAGCTGCATGTCTTAGCCTGGTCAGCGCTTCGTTGATCTTAACTTGCTGCGGCACGATGGCATCTGGTAGAGCTGGTAGAATTCTGTCCCAAGGTCGCTCTGGTTTTATCCCATGATGCAGGCTGAGAGGAATGTCATTAGTAGATTCATGCACAATAGAGTTTATAATCTTTTGCATTACTGGCAAGACCTCGATCCACTTCCAGTGATGTTCGCTACAATAAATTTGGCAGAATTTAGCGAGTTCTCTCATTATTCTTTCAGCAGGGTTAGTTTCCGGGTGCCTAATAGAATTCATGATATGACGGATGTTAAGTTCTTCTAAGGCCTGTTGGAATTCTACGGAAGTGAATTGCGTTCCGTGATCCGTTAGTAAGTATTCAGGCTTTCCCATCTCAGGGATGATGTTCTTTTTCAGCCTTCTTAAGATGTTACCGGCATTAGCTTTCTGGATAGGCAACAGCATAGTATACTTGGAAAAGACATCCATAACAACAATGACATGTCTGTTCCCCCTGGTCGCCTTTGTCAAAGGGCCGTACAGATCGATTGCCATTATTTCTCCGGGCTTTTCCAGGATCAGCGGTTTAGGAAATTCCGTAAGTAGGTAATTATTTGGTTTGATCCGTTGGCATAAATCACAAGACCGCAAAATTCTCCTAGTGTCTCGCCTAAGATATTCCCATGTAAACCTTTCCTTAATAAGGTTGAGAACTTTATCCGTACCAGCATGACCTGAAATTGAGTGACAATGCCATATGATAGCCTTCCTGATTTTGACATGTGCATAAATCCTGCATTGCGTCTTGGCTAAGTCAATGTATTTCATAAGAATCCCATCCCGTAAACAGAAGTTTGAAGAAAGTCGTTGGAGACGTGGGAATTCATCTTCGGCGGGAATCGAACCTGATAAAAATCGAATTAATTCCTTACAATTGGCGTCTCTTTGTTGCATCTGGGCAAGGTAGCGCGGTTTGCGAAGACATTCTTCGTCATCATCATTCATGATGTTAACCTCGTGAACTTCGATAACTTCAGCAGGGTTGTGGCTGAGGGCATCTGCTAAGGCATTCTTTCGACCAGGCCTGTGTATTACTGTGAGGTTGAACTGCTGAATGAAAAGAGCCCATCGGGAAACTCTTTCATTCGTCATTCAGATGACAGTATGAATGTCAGAGCTTTATGGTCTGTGTAAATCGTAACGGGATAGCCGTAGATGATTTTCTTCCAATACTGGAGAGAAAAAACAACAGCCAGAGCTTCAAGTTCAGTTATGGTATAGGACTTTTCGTGAGGTCGTAGTTTTCTACTTAGGAACGAGATGTAAAGTCTGTGATCGGGATCTTCAGGTCTCACTTGATACAGCACTGCGCCTATTCCTACAGAGCTGGCATCACACTCTATGAAGAATGGAAGAGAAAAATCCGGATAAACTAGTTTAACAGAGTTTTTCAACATGTCCTTGGTGGCAAGGAAAGCTCGTTCACATTCCTCAGTCCACTTCCATCTATTATTCTTAAGTAGTAGTTGCTGAAGAGGAGCTACCGTCTCAGTATAATCTGGACAGTGTTGAGAAAAGAACTGACAAAGTCCTAGGAACTGTCTCACGTTTTTAACGCGCTGAGGTCTAGGAAAGTCAATGATAATCTTAATCTTGGCAGGATTAGGTTGAATTCCATCACCACTAATTACATGTCCTAAGAATAATACTGATGTTTGGAAAAGCTGACTTTTCTGGGCATTTATCTTGAAATTCTTCTTCTCCAATTCCTGTAGGACCAGATTGACATCTCTCACGTGCTCTTCGAAAGTTATATAAGTAATAATAATAACAACGTAAACGTTTCCACCTTTTCAATACTAAAATATATTCACAAAATTATAAATTACACGGTACTAGTTTCGACCCATCTAGGGGTCATCATCAGCCGTATTGGAGCAAAGATCACTTTTGGCGAAATCCTAAGAAAATGTTATTTTAAAGAATAACAAGTGAAAGTTCTCGAGGGAATCAAAATATCGTCAACATAAATCGTAGTTATGTCCTTTACGTCATCTGATAAGTGTTTTTCCAGGGCTCTGATCAGCACAGCTCCCGATTCTTAATGACAAAGGGCATTTTGTTGAAAACATAGGTCCTATTTTCAAATAAGAAGCCTGTGAAAAGTCTACTTTCAGCATCCAATTTTATATGATAATATGAAGAAGTTCCGTCAAGGAATCATGCCGTGGAATCTTCTGATGATATCCTTAAGTAATGGAGGACGGTCATATTCTAAGGTCATTCGGTCATTTAGGACCCTCGCATAAAGGCAAATCCTGATACCGCCGTTAGGCTTACGCACTATGGCCAATGGATTCAGGTACTTAGTTACGCAAGGCGAAATTATCCCATCATCTGTCATTTTATGAATTAAGTCACGAACTTCTTCTTGATATTTCTCCGGGACGGGATATGGTTTCTTCTGATAAGGGGACAAATCATTTACATCAAGATGATATTCGTAGCCAGCTATCTCTCCAGGCTTGTCATCGAACACACATGCAAATTTTTGTAGAACATCATTTTTAGCCTCCTCCAATTTTAATTTAATTTCTGGATCTTCAACCACACTGGCTACTGACATTATATAATCCGGACTTATGATGGAGTTCTCATTGAATAGGGACTCTGCATCATCCTCACTTTAGTCCCCCTTTCTACATTCTGCTACGGCTGGCGCAACCTCGCTTACAGCGGGCTTAATAATGTCACCACTGGCTTCTTCGAAACTGGCTCCATTCTCTTGAATTTCCAGGTCGCTTCATCCTACCAGCTGTAGTCCTACGGAATTATTCTGTAATCTTACGAGGTTGGCGTCATAGTCAATGGTTCCTTTGTATTTGATCATAAAATCTGATCCAAGTATTAAGTTGAAGTTAAGACGTGATACTACCAAAAATATGTGTTCGAATGTCTGACTGTTAATTTCAAACTCTAAAAATGCCTGGGATTTACACTTAACAACTTTATCAGGAACCATCCCTCTTACTTTGATCTGAGCTGCAGGCAATAACAAAACATTGTTCTGATTTTTAAGCGAGTCTACAAGCCTATCAGAAATTAAAGAAGTTTGCGCTCCAGAATCGATGAGCGTAATCACCTGTAGGTTGCCTGTGCGTACTGTTATGACAGGTAATGAACGGGTAATAATTGGCCTTGGTGTTTGTGCGTCTTCGAATAGTAATTCGGAATCGTCAATGTGCCAGTAATCGATAACAGCAGTACAATAGTTTGATATCTCGTCCTCATCGTGTTCTGTAGTCAATCTCCCTATTGTGAGATCGGCGTTTTTTTTTTTAATAGCGCCTGTTGATTCAGGATCAGGTGATCTTTGTTCTCCTGGTCCGAATTGACGTTGGTATTCCAGGGAAGTGGCTCCAAGCTCATCAAGATTACGATTTCTCTCCCTGACGTATTCCCATGTATCCTTCCATCTACTTTCGAGTTCTCGTCGTCTGGAATCACGATTTTCTTCAGGAGTGCTTTCACGCTGTCTCCATGAATTCCTAGGTTGGTAAAGGTGTCTATCCTGATTCCTCTGGCGTCTAAAATTCCAGAATCTGGTTGGGTTGGTAGGGCTTAATCTGCCTTCTTCACATGTCCTGGGTTCCTCTCTCTCCGGCGGTTTTATTTCCGCAGAGTTCGTATTTATTTCTCGACTCCTGTTAGTTTTTGGACTAGATTGGATATTAGCCGTATCTAACCTGCGCAAAGTAGCGTCGAAATGTTCCAATGTTTTAATGTTGGCAGCGACTAGTATCTCTTGAACATGAGGCAGATATTGAAGTGTCACGATTTGAATGAGTTCGATATCTGGCAAAGGTGGATCTAAAAACTGTAATTTTTTAAATTGTATTAAACAATAATCTGAATATCGGGAAGTATTGACTGAAGTATTGTATTTACTAGAGTAGAGTTGCATCTTGACGAGGTGTTGTCTTTCAGAATCCCAAAAGCGTTTAAGAAGTGCCTTTTTAAAGTCGTCATAGTTTTTAAAGTTGCTCTTAAAAGCTATGAACCATGACAAGGCTCGTCCTTCTAGAAGCTTGGATACTACTCTAAGTTTTCTATCGTCATCTACCCTATTCTCTTCCAGGTAATCGTCGACATTTAACAAAAATTCTCGAGCAGTATACTCGTCACATCCTGAAAATTTGACTGGTTTGTCATCTGGTACTTTAATGAGGGTTGTTGTGCTGTGTACTTCCCTCGATGAACCAGGAATTGTGACGTCAGTTGTATGTTCTTTGAGTTTAATTTGATTCACTTCTTCAGACAAATTCTCAATTTTGGAATTAATTGAGGCGTCTAAATCTTTTATTTCATTTCTCAAGTCAGTTTTAATGACTTGTACGTCTTTACAGAAAGCAGCTATCTGGGTATGAGTGCTGTCTAGCTGTCCTGTAATACGCTTGTCGAGTTCTCCTTGCGTGCTCTTAATTAATCCTATCTCGCTTCGTAATTTACCCACGTCGTTCTTTAATGCATCTCGCAGGTTTTCCTGCACCTGAGCTAGCTTTACTTGAGCTTGTGAGATGTTACGATGGGATTCTTGAAATTCAGTCCGTAAATCTTTGAGTTCGGTGGAAAATGCTTGAACAGAAGGAAGAACATTTCTAAGATCTTTGTCTAAAGACTTGACGACCTCTGTCTTTATTTCTTCCTTGATAGACTCTTCTTCAACAAACTGATCCCGCATGTTTTTCAATGTGGCTTCGAATTGTGCACTAGAATCAGCAAGTTTCTTTTCGAGGCGAGTTCCAGCTTCACGGAATCGTTGCTCGATAAGGGCACTGGATTCAGTGAGCCTTTTATTAATGACTTTATCGGCCTCTGCAAACCCAAGGTCCTGTCAATTTTAGAAGTTAAGTCTTCGACCTTGCTATTTGACTCAGTTAACTGCGCTTGTAGTTGAGTATTTTGAGCCTGTAATTAGGAATTAGACTCTACCATCTGCGCCTGTAGTTGTGACTGCAATTGAAGACATGGATGGAAGAAGGGCGTAACTCAAAAAACACTCTTTTGAGATAAATGAGTTTAAAGAATTTAAACATCAAACACTTTTCTCAGAAATACAAAACTGTGGTATATGATACTTAACTACATTCTTGATTATTTCATAATATGTACATCAAAAATATTTATACATTTTTTGGTTTGTTGTCAATTTTGTATTTTGGAGTTACGCCCTTATTCCATTTTCAAGAAACATTTTCATTGAAAATTAATGTTTTTTACATTGTTGGAAGCATGTAGACAAGTTTTACAGGTTAGAACATTTGACAGGGCACAACATATTATTAGGGGAGTCACTATATCGAGAATTTCCTACGCCCACAGATTCAGCTCCCCGGAAAATATTTTCAAACCATGCACGTGCGCCTGCGCATAGAAAGCTTACTAAATCTTTAACAACTTTTAATTTTCTGGGTTCAATACCTACACAAGGGACTGGAAAGCTATCCAAATTATCTTACAGACCATATATCCTTCAATAATTGAAACTTGTCATGAAACGTAATATTATAATTCTGGCTTCCTGATACAGTTCCTTCAGGAGAGTGACATAATATGACATACTTTGGAATTGAAAACTGAAGTCCTTTAGTTTGTGGTGTTGCAAATGACAGTGGGCTGAGAACGGCAGATCATTCTGATAGTAAGGATTTAGTATCCGAATCATCTGAGGTTTCATTTGGTAAATATTCACTGTCATCTGCTGAAATATCAGATGTTTCTCCTCCTGACATTACTCCTGCATCAGCCGTTTTGCTTCTGATGAGTGATGATTGCTGGCTCGCCCTAAGTCAGCATTGGAGCGTATTTTAAGTCGGGCACGAGCAATATTTGGAAGAACGGCGCAACTCAATATAGCACATCACACGCCATTTCTTGACACTACCGAGAAGCCATTTAGGTAGAATTTAGAACAGCCTCCAAGGAACGTATATATGCAATTTACCGAATAACGCCACAACCTGACTTAAGCCCTTCTTCCATCCATGTCTTCAATTGAGAATTAGAGTCAACTATCTGCGCCTGTAATTGGTTATGGGACTCTACCATTTGCATATTAATTCGATCTATCTGGCTATTAGACCTATCGATCTTAGCATTCTGATAGTTAATACTAAGCCTGAGAGCTTCGATTGCTGCGAGTAAGTTATCCATGTTTCCGGAATATTCGAATAAGTCAAATACAACAAGTTCTTCGTGTTCGTAATAGTTGCAGTCGAATCCTGTACTCAATTTGAAATTTATTATGACGCAAATCGAACCCTGAGTGTTGCGGCAATCTATTATATCTGGTATCGTGACTCCAATCGAGGCCTAATCATGTGCAGCGCCTTCTATTATTTTTGGCGTGGCTCCAAATCAAGCCCCTTTTAAGTTGGCCGCCATCTATTATATAGCACGGCTCCAAATCGAGCCCCTGAAGTTGCGGCGCCATCTGTTATATATTCTATCCTCTCTGTACCAGGAAAAGTTTTTGGGGAAAGGGCATGAGTAGGACCTCAGGGAGTGGAACTTGGTTTTGGAGCCGATACAGAGTAGGATAGACTCGCAGAGTGAATAATAGATGGTTAAAAAAAATTTTTTAAACAATTTATTAATTCTTCACCCTGCAATATGATTATTGGACTCAAATCTGGCATTGAAATTAAAAGTTTGAACGTAATCTTCCTGAATTCTGTTCATGAAAATTAAATGAATATCACTGATTCCAAAGTCTTTCATATGCGAGAAGATGAGGTATTAGATTTCCACCTAAAGTCTTTCTAATTATGAGCACACACTTGAAATTGCAAATTGACATGAGAAATTAAATTTCTGTTAAAAGTTTTCAGTTTTTCAGTTTGTAAACCTTGATGTATAGCACACTTGAAAAGCCTAAAGTCTTTCTATGAGATATGAAAGTTAAATTTGGAAATTAAATTAATCACTTCTGAGAAACTATGAGAACTCTGAAATATTTGTTCACACGCGCCACTGAAGTTTCCACTGTTCAAAATTAATGAGAAAATTTTAGTCAGTTTGTTACTACTCACTTAATGAAAGAAATGTTGCTACAAATGTTGAAGGATGGACATCTGGAATGTTCCGTGGAGAATCAGGGTCGGCGATGTTCCCTTAACACACCATGTTGACGTCCCCGATGAGGTGATGATGGCTGGAACTGGATCATGTAGAATTGCAGCTCGTTAAGGTGATTTTTTGCACACGAAAAATTCACTTAGTGCGAGTAGTTATCACTGACACTGTCATTTACTGTTGAACACAGTTTATGGCGTAATTGAACTTTAAGACGTTAAATGAATAATCACAGTCCTTCCTGTATGAAATACTATTTAAAGTCGTTACTGAAACGTCCATAATTACACAGTTCACACTTGAAGAGGCAAATCATAGTCTATAATCACAGTCTTTGAACACGGGTCATTAAGTCACTAAGGATTATTTTTCTGATTATCTTGTTATTATAACGTCATATTACCTCAGAAAAAGGTCTTAGTAATCACCCAGCTTACTACTGTAAGTCATATACTAATATGGCGTGAATAAAGAAATACAGTTCCAATACTCGAAAAGAAATGAGTTCTGGTAATTCTACACATTAGTTTCTGTAGAAGTTCAATATCATGTGAAGTAAACTAAGTCTACACGTAATGAATGTTAAATATTTGGTATTTGCACTTCAATAAGTTCACTCGTATTATATTCTCAAATGTCTTTAGAATTAGACTGTAGTCGCGACGCGATGTACTAAATACAGTGCGGCGTTTTTTATAATTTTGTCGGCAATATAACTTCGTGTTCCGGAAACGCGACGGCAAGTACTTTCACCGTGACTGCGCGGACATACTGTACGAGAGTAGGTCTCTCCTCTGTCTCACTCACACACATCTGTGTACTCGTCCTTGTACTGCCCTGCTCTGCTTGTTAGCCTTGACATATATATGCCGGCGCTGGGAGGGGTGGTTTCTCTTGGCCATGTGACCGTGAGTGTATAAATTCCTTAGACTTTAAATTATTATAACTCAACAACCGTGGGATGGATTAATTCGAAATTCACAGGGATTAACTTTTATGACGTCCGCTACAATTCAGCGTTTGTCCCGTTGAAATTGGTTAAGGCATTGAAAAGCTTGCGAAAAGAAAATTATTTTCGTGAAATATGTCTAGGGGAGGTGAGCTTCGAGCGACAGGTGACGTCACTTGACTTCGCCTAGTGCACTCGTGAAGTGTGGTACCTGCTGGAACATTCCTTTATTTAAATGTTCGTACGTCGGACGGATATTTTATGCTGGAATAACGTTTCTTTCGATTGATATGGGCCAGGACATAGGCTTTCCTGGTACAATATGTATATATCTTAACATTAAGTAATTTTAGAATAGTGGCATTCATGTTTATTTAATGGCATCCTTGTTTAATTTTAATTGTAGTAGTATATACTCTGTACAGTCGCTATTAATAGGTTCTCTAGCAGCTGAAGATGACCTGTTTACAGGTCGAAACTGGTACTGTCTTTTTATGTAAATGATACTGACATTATGTAAAATAAAATATTGATTAGGTTGAGAACTTATCCTTCATACTTGTACTAATATTCTTTCTGATAAACCAGCAAACTACAGGAAGTGACTGGAAATATACTCACACCCTGCCTCACTAGTTTTAAACCACAATTACACAATACATTCTATAAAACCTAAAATTTTGCATCAGGATCTTCAGAAAAATCCATCCTTAAATGTTCACCAGTTCAGAATTGAATAACAGTTTAAGACATACTCAAAAGCAAATAAGTCTTCTTCATATAACACAAAACAAAATTCCAAAAGTTCTTCTTTTAGTTCTCATTGACTTCATGCTTTTTCCTGTCCAGCCACAGTTACCACAAAAATTTTCAATCAGCATGAATTTGAAACAAATGAAGCTTTAAACAAATAATTTTTAAACAGTTCTTGAGAATGTTTACTGCACACGGCAGTCCCAACATACGTCTCAATTTTGCCATTGATGGTTTCGCGGCCCGTGCTTATAGACATGACATACGCTTTCGAGCTTATGCTGTGTCAAGAAAATAAGATGAAATTCTTTACGTTTCACAGAGAACTGTGCTCTGCGTCATCAGGAAAAAATCTTGACTGTCCACAAGAAAGGCTTCTTAAACAATGAGCGTTTGAATTTAGACGTTATAATAGAAGTGGAAATGAACGTACCATTTCCGCTACTATTATAACATCTAAATTCAAAAGCTCATTGTTTAAGAAGCCTTTCTCGTAGACAGTCGAGATTTTCTTCTGATGATGCAGAGCACAGTTCTCTGCAAAATGTAAAGAATTTCACCTTATTTTCTTGACACGGCATAAGCCCAAAAGCGTATATCATGTGTATAGGTCTCAATTTTTGTATCTTAGCATTGGAGGCAAGAATGCAGTTTAGATGATGTGACATCAGAAACACTTGACTCTCCCTGAGTTGTTGCTCATGCTATGTTATGAGGTGCCTACTTGTCTCAGATTTCATTTATTCAACCTTTTCTTTGTTTATAAATAATAGAATATACTCGAGATATCCATACATGTTGCAAGATTATAAACAAGAATAGGATGTTAGAAGTAAGGATTGTACTGAAAGGCAGTATTTATAGATGAGAAAGCAATAGAAAGATGAGACGAGGACAAATCTAAAAAACTAAGAAGATAAGAACGAATTGTATCCACCTATTTATACATTGCCTTATTCACAATGATTGACACTCTTCTCAACAGTCTCCTTCTTGTTCTTGTGTATCTATTCCTTCTCAGCCCTAAAAAGCTCAGTTCTGCTCCCCGGCTTCATCCAGGCCAAGATTCTCTCTCTCCAAGGGGGCCATTGTTGAAAGATCTTCATTCTTGATGCAAGAAGATTGAGATAAGGAGAATACTGGACAAATAAAGGAAGGAAAGGTATAGAAAGATAATAAATGTATATGTTGTAGAAAACTAGTAACATTAGGTGAATATAGAAGGAGAAAAGGAACTCAACACATGGTGTAAGTAATGAAAAAGGAGCAAACAAAAATTCAGATATAAATTTTACGTTGAAAGTACGGTAATTAAACAGGAACATACACAGAGGAACTTGTCCTTGTGTGTTTTCATATATGTCCTTGTCTCTACTTGTTCTATCTTCTTATGCTAGCCTGTCATTATTTTGTTGTTAACTTATGTTCCTTTCCATGTTCCAGTCTTTCTGTATGTGATCCACATCCATACGCTTGTTTATTTCCTTTTTATAACATGTCACGAGAAGCTACTGAAAGAGGCAACTCGTTCATTTATTATTGATCTTTAATATGCTTGTTATTTGTCATTTCTGTTGAAATGCATGGGAAATAGACTTATATTTCTACAGCAAGTTTATTTCATCTAGCTGGAAGATTGAAGGAGAAGAGATTCGTGTGTACCTGTATGACAGTTCTACCTTCCCTGCCCATTCATCTGTCTGTACCCCACCATTTAGAGCATGGGTTAATCATAAGATGGTACATTTAACAAAGGCCTAGTCACTTCATTTTCCTAAACCCAGCTCCAATTATTACAAATGCATGCACCAGAAGAGACATTTAAATAATGTTTTAAATGTAATTTTCTTTTTTCTTCTCTAAACTTATTTCAGTCATCAAAATCCAGTCCTGCGGTCTGCTTCTTTCCATGGAACTGGAGGTATGACTCCAAATTATGTGTCATCAGAAGAAGAAGTGACATTGTCTGCAGATGAAGACTCACCATTATCTGCCTGTCCTCCGATGTTGTCTTCTGCTTCTCCACCCAAGGTTTCTCAGCCTGTTTATGTTTATTTCAGTCTATTTAATAAATTATTCCCTTCTTTTGAAAGATCAAGATGTAAATTGTTGTATTTTGAATAATTAATTTCTGACTATACCATATTTGCTCGCATACCACGTGCCCTCATGTAAAAGGTACACCCAAGTTTTACAAGAAATAATTAGGGAACAAATTTATGACAACATTTACTTGAAACATATGTATTTATTAGACAGTACTTAGTCTTAAAAGTTTACAGCCCTATTTATGAAGACATACTCAAAAGCAAATAAAAGTCTTCTTTACATAATACAAAACAAAATTCCAAAAGTTCTTCTTTTAGTTCTCATTGACTTCAAGCCTTTTCCTGTCCAACCACTGTTACCACAAAAATTTTCAATCAGCATGAATTTGAAACAAATAAAGCTTTATACAAATAATTTTTAAACAGTTCTTGAGAATGTTTACTGCACACGGCGGTCTACAAAATTTGTAGCGATATCTATTTTTTAAAAGAATGTTTGAAGCTTGGATTAATTCCAAAGTTTTTAAGTCACTTACAAAGAAAAACCATTCCTTCTCATAATTTACAAAACACCCAGAAAAGAGTTAATGATCTTTGGTTGAGAAATGAGGTCAAATTACATTACAAAAAGAAATCGCTTCTGAATCAACAACTTTACAGAACACATTTGGAAACTTCTTCGAGTATGCCCCCCTTAAAATGGGACTCTTTTTCCAAATTTGTTATTGGCAAAGTATCAGTTATAATAAGTAAAAAACAAGAAACCCTGGCTAAGAAATTGGAACTTCTAAAGTACACACAACTGGCTAACTCCTCTAAAACAACCAAGTCACATTCGCCTCATTTAAACGATATTCCCATGACAGTTAATTTGGCCAACACTAGTTTTTCGGACAGTGAAATGGCTCTCCTAAATAAAGGGTTGAAATTCAATTGGCTTAATCCTAATAATACGGATGATTTATCACCACAATTGCCGAAATTGAGTCCAATATTTCAAAACTTCCCGTTGATAAACAAAATGATGTCAAATATGAAATAAAAAAGAAACTCCCTTCTTTAGCAAATGAACTAAGTGTCGTGACCTACCTGTCCTGTGAGACGTTCTAGTTGGTTGGTCACCAGGCCGTTGGAGTTGGTGTATTACCTGTCCTGCTGAGCGGTAAAGTAGGGAGGTAAATGTAGGTGCGAACTCTGTCCCGCAACTCCCGAAATAAAAGATGAATAAACTTCACTGTCCTTTATTACTCAGGACGGCTATGTACACTATATACAACTTCACTTACAGGTTCTGAATAAGTCGGTCTGACAAGAGCTTGCTTCATGAGCCTACCCTACGGCTACGCACTAAGTCCAAATTCTCTGCCTTGCGGCATTTAAGTACAACTTCACTGTCACGACTGACTGCTCGAAGGAGCCTGGTCCTAAGAGTACGAATTACTGGTCGAGAGAGAGCCCCGCGCCATCTTGGCTTAGGGTTTTATCTGCTCTCCTAGAAGCAAAGGTCGGTCCCTTCCCACTACCTTAGGGGTTGGGCCCATGTGCGTTACCTGGCTGCTCGCCTTGTAGGTGGCGCCCTCAGTTACTGTTCTGAACTAATTGTCTCAGTAAGTGCTGCTCTCTGGGTACTACTGCCTCTGTCCTTCCTTGCACTTTTGTTTCCTTGTCTCTACTAGAGTACAACTGCACTGGCTTTGTGCTCTTTTGTCGGCGAGCTGCCGGCTCCTATACCAACTATTAGACTCTGCTTGTCAATACACAAACAAGCAAACATCCGCTTGTTGTCAACATGTTATTGTAGGCGCGTTTCACAAACTCTCTGCCTGACTAAGACTCTCTACTACTAGTAACTTACTGAAATGTTCCTTCTTTCCAATTATTAAAGTCTCAGTTATAATTAATATACAATGCTCTGACATTACAAGGTGTCCCGTCCCGTATTACTAGTTATTACTCTGATACTAGTTTATTTCCCTTGACACCTTGAGATCGAATCTCGGCTGCAAATCCCGGCTGCTGTTCATCTGACAGTCCGGCGGATTGAGCCCTGGGGAGGTCGGTACATGACATAAGATCCAACTCCGATCCGATTCTTGAAAAACAGATACACGAGATCAAGAGAAAATTAAGAAGAATATAATCGTTACGAAAGCAGATACAGGTTCCACAACCGTGTTGCTTAATAAAGATGACTACATCAAAAAACTAAAGACTTTTTTTTTTTCTGCTAATACATATACCATAATAAATAAATCCTTTGCTAAGTTAAGATCTCGAGTTTTTGACAATCACGATGTCAGTATCACAACAAAGATTCTTGTGTACAATTCTGTTGTAGTTCCAACCTTACTCTACGGATCTGAATCCTGGACATGCTACAGTCGACACCTTAAGAAGTTGGAACAGTATCATCAACGTTGCTTGAGGAGAATACTGCAAATAACTTGGCAAGACAGGCGCACAAATATCAGCGTTCTTAAAGAGGCACACACCACCAGTATAGAATTGATGGTTTTAAGATGCCAGCTACAATGGACAGGGCACGTAGTTCGCATGCCCAATAATCGCATTCCCAAACAAGTGTTTTACTCTGAGCTATCAGTGGGTAAACGCTGTGTAGGCGGTCAGAGGAAGCGATTTAAAGATGTAATCAAGGCTAACTTGAAGAGATGTAACATTGATGTTGATAACTGGGAGAACTTAGCGCTTGACCGTTCATCCTGGAGATCGCTAGTCCATTACGGCACACTGTCTTTGGAAGAAAACCGCCGTTGTACAGCGGGCAACGTAGGAAAGAAAAAGAAGTGCTGAGGAGACATAGAAATAACATGACTGCTCCACCTGGGATTACCTGTCATCACTGTGGCAAATTGTGTAACTACCAGAAGACAAACCTACTCGATTACGAGTGTTTGCTATCATCATCATCAATAAATAAAGACCCAATCCCTAAAATCCAACGAGTTTTAAAGAATTTATTGAAAAATTTGTCCTTTCTTTTACAAGAACACGAATGCCACAAGCTTATTTTAATGAATCCTAAGCTTACCAACGGCCAAAGCCTTACCAAAAATTCATAAAAACGAAGTACCCGTACACCCTATCATAAATTGCAGAAACAGCCCCACCTACAATATCTCAAAATTCTTACACAGTTTCTTGAGTAAACACTTTAAATTTAATAACTTTGCCTATGTCAAAAATTCCATTGATTTTTGTGAAACACTCTCTTAAATTTAAATAACAACACAATCATATAACGGTTTCATATGACATTGTAAATATGTATTAGAATATACCTATAAACGAAACTATCAGTATCATTAAAACTAATCTTTCAAACCAGAATAACTTAGGTAAATTCGAAATAGAAGAATTCATCAATCTAATTGTTGTAAACAATAACTTTTTCACTTTTAACGACAAAATCTACCATCAAAAGGGTATTCTTGCCAATATTTTCATGGACAACCTAGAAATGAATAAGATAATTAACTGAATCAATGGTCTTCAATTGTGGATGAGATTTGTAGACGATACATTCGTTATCAACAAACATCAAAATAACAGTGATAATATATTAAAGTACCTCAGTGACCTGGACATTAATATCAAATTCACTAAAGAAGACGAATCCAATAATTCTTTGAATTTCTTGGATTTAAATTTAACAAGAAACCTTCGTCCGCTCCGTTGACTATAAAGAATGATTCTTTGCATCCACATTCGCATAAGCAGGCGACTTTTTACAGTTTAATTCACAGGGCTCTAAAAATCCCACTTTCTAATGCTAACAGAAAGAAAGAATTTGGTTACATTAAAGATTTAGCTGAACTCAACGGCTACAAACCAGATATGGTCAATAAAATTATAGGTAAAATCAAACTAAGAACCACTTCAAAATTAACCCCTGAAAAACCCAAAAAACAAGTTTTGCCACCTTTACCTTTACTAACTTGGCTATATATCGTTTAACCAATCCGCTAAAGAAATATGACGTCAAAATCGCGTATAAAACTCTAAACACAAATCGTAATATATTTTCTAACTCCAGTACCATAAATTCATTCAATACACAATAAATTTTCGAATTCCGGAATTTATAGACTCAAATGCGCCCAGTGTACTTTTACGTACATTGGACAAACTAGATATTTGGAACATTACAATGCTTCAAAACATAGAAAATATTCCGCTATGAGCAATCATATGAAGGATACCGTCCATAACTTTACTACGATTGAACAAGACCTTCATATTATAAAACACGTCAACAAGAGTAAACTGATGACCGAGTTTGAAAACGCTTACATTTTTCTAGATCAGCATTATAACATTAATAGTAATCTAAACGATGTTTTCGACACAAATAGCTCATTAATTGAACAAATCCCTAAATTACTCACAGCTTTTAACATAAATACAAATAATTTCATGGAAATATTTAATTATAAACATGCCAGTAATTACCCTTCCACTATAGTAGCCATTACCAAGTCACCGATTCACGCCACACCCCCTCTGCCTACTCCTAATATCCTCAATGCTCCGCCTACCTCCCCTCTCCTGACTCATTCTCCGCCTTTACAGACACACCCCTGCCATATTGTCACGAACAACCAATAAGGCTAGTCACCTGTCTGTTAACACTAGGGGTAAGCATTGTTAAACTTCCACTCATTAATAGAATGTTCTCTGTGTTACATACTTATATTTATTTTTCCTACACATTTCAGTTTTCAACTCGTACCACATTGTGTATTATCCCACATCTAAGGCTCTATTGAACACCCTATTTGTTGAATCTACACCAGACAGCTCACGACCACAATCTATTACAAAGATTATTCTAGAAGGAGACATAACACTTCTATACTGATGCTTCAAGCGCCTTTTGAACTTACCTGATTCTCATTCAACAACGTTCGAAGATTTATTTTTCGATATTTTAATCCACGCTTCATTAATATCAAATAATTTGTACAATCCAATTGTATGTCAGATCATTATGACTATGTCTCGTTCTACAAATAACCAACTTGTACTTTTGTAGACAAACACTAGTATTCATTCCATGTACATACAATACTATAACAAGTTTATTATTGAATTTTAGTTACATTTAAGCATCGCTTTCTCCACAGACTAGATTTTTATGACTGTTTTATATTGTATTAAAGCATGTATTATACTTTAATAAGGAACCCAGTTCAGGGCCCTGACAGCTTAAGATTAAGTGTGGCTGAAGATGCTTACAAAGCTTAAGCGAAACATGTCCCATTTTAACATCTATGTAATAGTTGTATCTTAAACTTAAAGATTGTAAAGTATTGGATTGGTGGTTTTTAATAAATTTGTTTGAAACTTTTTACAAACCAAGACTCGCCGAATTAATGTGTTAGCAGGTGACATTTATTGCCAATTAATACAAGATGTTCAAACTTTTGTAGTGTATTTGATCACATTAGATGAGATAACGGACATTTCTGATACTGCTCAATTAGTAACATACGTGCGGAGAGTCGACAAAAATCTAAAAGTTACAGAAGACCTTTTGGCCCTCGTGCCATTAAAGAACACAGCAACTGGAGAAGACATTTTAAATGCCGTTGAATTAGCAATTGATGCTGTTGGTGTAGGCTGGGAGCACCTTGTTTCTGATACGACGGATGGGGCAGCAGGATTGCAGGGAGAGCGGAAGGGATTTGTGGCTCTTCCACGGAAAAAAATGGGGCGCACAGAAGACTCTATGTGCGGAATCCACTGCTTCATACACCATGATGCGCTCTGCGCTAAATCCATTAAATTAGAAGACGTGATGAACGTTGTTGTTAAAACAGTGAATTATTTGAGATCGCATGGTTTGACTCATTGCCAGTTCAATAACTTCCTGGAGGAAATTGGTGAGCAATACGATGACATACCATATCACAGCAAAGTACGGTGACTGTCACGGTAAGGTCCTAAAACTTCATTTATTATTTTCAAATAGCTATAGTTGCATTTCTAAAAACGAAGGGAAAAGAAGAACGAAATTTGGAAGACGTATCTTAGATAGTGGACCTAACGTTTTCAGTGGACTTCGCAGAGCATCTAAATGCTCTGAACATCAGTATGCAGGGAGAAAATAATCTCATCACTAACCTAACAGAAAAAGTACAAGCTTTCAAGACCAAACTTACTCTGTGGGCAGGTCAGTTAGAATCGTCAAATGCCGCACATTTTCCTAGTTTAGCAACTGTTTGTGAAAGCACTAAGTTTGAAAAGGAAGTATGTGCTCTGAAAATGAAATGGCATGTGGCTTTTAGTGCCGGGAGTGTCCACGGACATGTTCGGCTCGCCAGGTGCAGGTCTTTTGATTTGACGCCTGTAGGCGACCTGCACGTCATGATGAGGATGAAATGATGATGAAGACGACACATACACCCAGCCCCCGTGCCAGAGAAGTTAACCAATGATGGTTAAAATTCCCGACCCTGCCGGGAATCGAACCCGGGACCCTTGTGACCAAAGGCCAGCATGCTAACCATTTAGCCATGGAGCCAGACAGTATGTGCTCTAAAAGAAGTGAAAGAGCAGTTTGTAAACAGATTTCACAAACTTTCAGTTTTGTTTCCTGTGTGTGATTTCTTTCCACGGCCATTTGCTATCTCATTGAATAGCACACCAACTAACTTACAATTGGACTTAATTGATTTACAGTGCAATGTGTGGTTGAGGGACAAGTTCTTTGCTGCAAGAAACTTGACCAAATTCTACGAAAACTTTCCCCATAATGAATTTCCTCGCCTTCATCACGAGGCCGTTAAACTTATGAGTATGTTCGGTTCTAGCTATGTATGTGAAAGATTCTTTTCAATATTAAAACTTAACAAACCGAGGTTACGAGCAGGCATTTCAGATGAGAACTTGTGAAGTTGTTTACGCTTATCTGTAACATGTTCATTTGCGCCTAATTGCAACAAGATTGACCCACAAAACCTTGAATTATTGTAAATGAGAACAGCAATTAACATTATGTGTATCACCAAACATGTATGGTACTATTTTGTAATTGGTGTGTGAAATTAGCTGTACGTTTGCCGTTGTAGAAACATTATGTATTTTGTAAAGCTGTTATTGTGTGATATTTGGCACAGCAGAAATATGTTTTCTTGTTCCCTTTTGCATAAGAAGGGAGAAATTTAAATTAAATATAAATTTTGTATGTCCATCTTGAAAGGAAAATTTTTTCCATTCTTTCCTAGCCCCTCCCTTCATATGACAAGCAATTTGATTAATTGAAAATAATATTTCATGAACAATAAGTTCTCGCAACGTTTACTGAAAAATACATTCGTCGCCTAACATTTCACCTATAAACATTTCTTGAACAAGGACACTCCCCCACCGCAAGGACTGGAGGGGAAGGAAGGACGTATGGTAAGGGAGGGGATGCACAATTGCTCTTCCAAGACACACTGTCTGCACAGTGCGGACCGACCTTGGACGCTGCTGTCTTAGACCAAAGGTCAGCATGTTAACCATTTAGCTATGAAGCCAGACATTGTGGCTATTGTTACGTGCCAGCCCCATGGTAGCCCCTTTCGGTACTTCCAGGAAGGGGCTAGTGACTCACACGACCTGGGATCTCCCAGCCGGCTTGTGGGGTGGGGCCGGCTTTTCCGTGTATTGTTCTCGTTGGCCGGCTTACCTGTGAGTTTCTTGGAGATTCAACTGGAATATTCTGCCTCTGTAGTCACCTTGCAAAAGTTCTGGTTCAAATCACCCGAGCTATAAAAGGGGAGGCTAGCCGCGGACAGTGACAGGCTCCGCGGTGGAGCTAAAGTCAGTGTTGGACTCCACGGTGGAGTCACTGTGAGACTCGGTGTGTTGGGGTTTGGTGGCTGGGCTGAGGGCGACAGAGGTGTTGGCTGTCGTTATTGTCCCACCGAGGACTGAACCAGGATCTGTTGTTGTGGTGTCGGAAAGACCAGTGAGAGGGTGGGCTGGAGATGATGAAACAGAAGACTGTACTGTGTTCATGTATTTCTGTGGACTGAGGCTTGGTGTGGGTCAGCGAGGGAAACTCTATTGCGAATATGAAGGTGT
This sequence comes from Anabrus simplex, assembly GCF_040414725.1. Lineage (NCBI taxonomy): Eukaryota > Metazoa > Arthropoda > Insecta > Orthoptera > Tettigoniidae > Anabrus > Anabrus simplex. The sequence continues at coordinate 129,505,212 of NC_090271.1, read as the reverse complement.
GCTGTGCTAATGTTCGCTGTTGTATCGTTCTGCTGTTGAATACTGTTGAGCTGTTTAGTTGTTCACTGTATGTGACTGTGTGAATTACTGGACTGTCTGTGGAGTTGAACCAAAGAACAATCGTCGTGTGTTGAGTGGCCCGTAGTCGTGTGTTCAGATCCAGCAGTCTACGTACAGCTGCTGTATGAGGGGACTGGACTTCGGGAAGTGAAAGTAAGGATTAAGCGTCCGCAGGTATAGCAACGGGCTGGACCACCTACCATGCCATAAGGAGGAGAGAAACTAGCAGTTAGTGAGTGTAGCTATTCATGGTTAAGTAGAATTGTGTGGGTATACATGTGTGTGTGTGCGTATTTAATGGGTCATCCTGAAATAAATTGGAGTAATGAAACAAACTGAATTTTATTTGTAACACTATTAATGATACTATTGTAGATTAAGCCACCAATCTGTGACTTGTCAAAACTTGAACTGTACAACCTGAGCTAAAACTAACCAGTTGCTCTAACATTTTCGTTAAGACTAGGCAAGCTGTACTTACAGTTGAAAATTTAGTTGTTTAGAAAAGACATTCACAACGCAAGAGGACTATCATGCACACATGTAGCAATGTAGCATGGCAAGGAGGACACTTTAGTTGGTTATCACTATCCATGTTACCCAGGTTTAATTCCTTGCTTACCACTTATTACTCATTTGAGAGACTGTATCGAATGTTACCCTGTCCAGTTATATATTATTTTGAATCACTTTCACTTTGAGGATGACTGCAATGATTTTAACTCCAGTGCAAATGATTTACCGTGAAGAATGGTGAAACCTGTACAAAATAAAGAACTCATTCTTGAACTAAAGAGAGAAATAAATAAGGAAGAACAGGTAGAACAGGTAGTTGCTCCTTGAAAGCTGAATTTACCTTTTTGTATTAATTTCATTATTCCAGTTGATTAATTTCAGTATGCTAATGTTATTACCAATTTTTTAGTCTTGAGACATTTAGCACTAATTACATAGTAGAACTTCAATAATTCAGACCTGAACGGTCAAGAAAAAAATTTGAATCAAATGTGAATTTGAATTAAGTATTCTCCCATGCCGTACTTACCCAAATCTCGAATTCAAAACAATCTCTCCTTTTTCAGTGGTGGTTCAAGTTGCAGTGACAGTAGAACATGGCAAAACAATAAAACTGTGTTTTCTTTTAAGCAAAGGCATGATGGAAAAACTTGCAAATGGTTCTGAATACAACACAATACACTTCACAATTTAAATAAACCAAGCTGACCTCAATGCTATACTCATTTCATCATCTGTCAGTCAACTCCATGTGGAGTTCCGAATCGAGAACAAAATAGCGGATTTTTCCAATTACTGAAATTTGTACTACCTAGAGGACTGCTCAAGGAACGTGGCCTCAGGCAGTCAAGAGCTTGAACTTTTTCTTAGTTTTGCAACAACTACAGTTCAATTGCCAACACCAGCATAGTTCCATGATGCTTTTCTCTTCCGTCCAGACTTCATTCCATCATCCTTAAACATAATTTTTTGAAACTATACGAGTTGTAATATGGTATTATTTACTTTGAATTAAACAATGTAATATTCTAATTAAACATGCATTGTGTTATTTAGGAATGCTAAGGGATTGCAAGAACAGTTAGAATTATTTACAAATTAAAATTTTAAATATTTGAATTAACAAAGTTCCACTATATTTAAAATATTTTAATCTCTGGCAGTTTCTGCAGAATTGCCCCCTCTTAGTATTGTTGGATTCGCCGATGACACAGTCATTGTTGGCAAAAATAAAGAAGCAGCTCTTGAGTTGACATGCATCGCTATCACGTTGTACCAGGAAATCGGTCTACAGATAAATGCCAACAAATGTGTGGGCATATGTATTGAAAAGGGGAAACCCATGGACGGAGTGTTTGATATTCACGACAATTTGAGGATCAGTACTATTAAAGAAAGAGATTAAATTCGATACCGTGGCATCTCTTTTAACGAAACACTCACTTTTGATGCAAACACTTCTTTAAAAACCTTGCACAAGAAGTTAGATGTGCTTACAGCCTCACCTTTGTTAAAGGCAGATCAAGAGTTCATCGTTTTGAACAAAGCAGTGAGCCCTACTCTCGTGTATGCTTTTCAGACTGCTGAAATTAGACAAGTACCTCTTAGCTTCCTGAAAACCGCCCATGAGTACATCTGATTTAAGATTCAAAGGCCTTGGGCTTTTCAAAGCAAGCTGGGAAGTACATCTGCAACAAACAAGCGCATGCAACGTTCTTCGCCGAGCCAGCAATTAGCTACGTTTTTAAAATGCGTGATCTGACATCCGAAACGACGCATTGACTACAGGCCCTCAACATCACAGATATTAACCGATTCTCCAATAAAGGCAGTGACCTTCCAAATCCAAGAAAAATTCGCCAAGAACTAAGAATGATATAGATGTTGATTCCCATAGGGAACTTAAAATATTTGTTCTGAATGAGTAAATTTATAATACCAATATAATGGTCCGTTATTGGACATTATAAATTCAGGACAAATATTTTAAGTTCCCTATGGGAATCAACATCTATATCATCTGATGGCCAGGCAGGCATCAATTTTTGGAAATGAGACATAGCTCTCATAGTGCATTGGCACTGCTGGTGACTTAAAGTAGCCTATGCGGTAGCCTCCATGGTATGCACTAGCCTTGCATCTTGGGAGGTGTGTTAAGTCCCAACTGATGAGCCCAACTTAGCACACGAGGGCGAAACGAAGGCAACCAAGAATGAGTTAGCAGGAAAATTTATAATGTCCAATAACGGACCATTGTATTGGTATTATAAGAACTAAGAAGTCGTGAAATGGCAACTTGGTGCTCTTTGCCTCAGAAGGGGATCGGTGTAGAGTTGTATAAAGAGTACACTCCGACCAATAATTGGATTAGGCATTACCAGGGACTTTCTTGTAGCGAATGGCGAGAGGCAATCAAGATGACATCAAATGTTTCTGCAGTACGAGCTATCCCGGGCAGAACTCAGGACGGAAACCTCTGTCGCAGATGTGTCAGAGAGAAAGAAACACTGGCTTACGTTCTGGGTTCTTGCCCCTACGGCGAAGTACTGAGAAACTCAGGTCATCACAAGATAAGATCACTTATTGCAGAAGAACTCCGTAGCAAAAACTTCCGTGTGTATGAAGAAGTCCACGGTTGGCTACGACAGGGAGTACAAGACGAATTGACATTCTTGCCTTTAAAGATAACGATAAGAAAGGCTTCATTATCGATCTGACCATCCGATTCGAGCACCATGTCGGCCAGTCTACTGAGTTCATTTTGAAAAGCAGAACATTTACGCGCCCACCATTCCGTTCTACTAAAGTAAATACCAGCTGAATGAAGTAGAGATTATTGGCCTAATGATTGGTGCTTGTGGCACAATACCTGCCTTGTTCATAGAATTCTGGAAGAAATTCGACCTGCCTATGAACAGCATCGAAAGAATAGTTACCACCACCATACATGGATCTGTACAAATCCTGAAATCTCATGTGTTCGGACCTCCATAACCTAAAAAGTCCATATCATCGCTGTATTTCTATGTGATAAGAACACTATCTATCCTGATATGCTTTACTTTGTCCATTGTGGCAACCCGTAATTGCGGGAAGTCGTTGATTCGTTCAATAAATATATATATAGCCCTGTTCCTTTTCTCTTAAATATCTTTCAGTGTGCTTTTGAGAGTTTAGTACTGTATAACTCCAGTGTAGTTTAATGACTATGAGTTGCAGGTGGTGCTGGAAGGAGCATTTTGTAGCAGTCGAGTATCAGTTCAGAGCACGGCATCAAATTCATCCTTGCGTAGTCGTTCCAAGGTCGAGGTAAGACAAAAGCACAAAATTTTCTTCATATTTAGAAAAAGATCGTGTTTTGAGATTGATTGTTAGGAAAGAGTATAGTTCTGTTATTTATTAATACACCTGTGAAATTATATTGGTTGAATGTATTTAGAGAGCACTTGGTTAAAGGATTTTCACATAAACAAGCTTTATTTTTAGTCAGTAGTTAATAGGATTTTCTTTATGAATATTGTCAGGTAGTCAGTAAAGAAACATGGAATTGTTTGTTGGAAAATAAATGTATTTTTAGTGTATGCAATGAAATGTCATTTTAAATAACTTGTCGGAACTATGTCATTATAAGTAACAGACATGAAAGTATCGGGAATGATCACTGGTACACACAGGTGGAAACAAAGGCAGGAGGGCAATCAGAATAGGGAGATAGTTAGGAATTAACTTGATTGATGAAGTTGTATGCATAAACCAGCTTCAGTGGTGAGGTCATGTGAGGTGAATAGATGAGGATGGGTACCCAGGAGAATAATGGACTCGGCCGTGGATGGTAAGAGAAGTAGAGGGAGACCAAGAAGACTATGGTTAGACTAAACGAGACCACAACACTGTTTACAGATAGAAGATTTTGGCGGCATTAAGTAAATTCACAGAAGCTTGCAGATTGAACGCTGAAAGGCACAACAGTCTATAATGAAGATGTATGGAGAAGAGTTAATCTTGCTCCCTCATATACAAGAATTTGCAGAAATTGTTTAGTATAAAATTGTTATGTATATTATAATGAATCACATACTCAAGTTTAAAAATTCTGAATATTATATATATTGTAATAGGAAATACACGTACTTTGTGCTTGAAGAGCATAAGATGAACCCAAGGCGTGTATGGTACATTAAATTGGAGCGGGTGCAGAGTGAAAGGGTTTTACTTTGAATGAAGTTCATGTCTATTTTAAACTGCTGATTTATTAAACAAAGTCAAGATTATATCACCTCAGTACAGTTGGAGATGTCCTGCGTTGAACCGCTGTTCCTCCTGTCCTCACCAACATCTCTCGACAGCACGGAACCACGTACCAGTCCCTCGAGGATTGCTCTGGACGGTCTTGAAGTTCCAAATGTTCTGGAAGGTCTCAGAGTTCAAGTTTCAGGTTTCATTCGCGTGGAATAATGAAGCAAGCACATGTGTAAGTCCCCTGGACTTGTAGGATGGACGAGTAAGGAGGTGAAATTTATAATTGATTTTCACTGTTCCCATGAAGGGTTTAAAGAAATGCTCGTATTTCATGCTGAATGTCAATGGAATCAAACACGAGACAATTCTTTAAAGTGAACTGCACTAGTGACTTGAGACAAAAAACAAGATTTTTGCAGCCGATTGTTAATGGAATCAAATCTGGCTGCTTCCTAATACCACTAGCACTTGTGAAATTAAGCACACAAAAAACAATGGTAATTAGTGCTCTAAATGTTCCGGGAATTGAGGACGCAAACGCTTACCAGGTCCTCCAGGGTTTCAAAATCACTTTGATTCTATTTACAGTTATTTGGAGAGTATATTCATTGAAATGAATGCTGCTTGATGCTATAGAAATATTATTCACACTGGGTTAAATGACAATCACTTCAACTGGGTATTAGAAGTAAAATGCGTAACATATGAAATTAGTCCCATTCACACACACCTTTACATTTGTATACAACACTGTTAGAATACAAACTATTGAGCAAAATTAGTCCTGTTAATTCGCAAGATTGTTTTTAAAGACGTGGAATAATATTGTTAACTTAATCTCTGAATAGTGAAAATCGGTTTCGTTCAGGTAATGTCCTAAGTTCACAGGTAATGTGAAACTATTTCTCACGAACACCAGCACTGTCAAGTTAAGAAAGTTACTAGTATTTCAAAGTTTTGTTCTCGAAAATTCTAAGTATCGATGCACAGTTTATGAACGTAAGAATTGTAAGTTCTGATACACAAGATCTTAGTCACTTGAAAAATGTTCAGAAGTATTGCACTTGCTAACTACACAGCTAAGTCTGTAGACAGAGAAGTATTAAGTATGTGTTCTCATCATTATTTGTGCAGAGTATCTAAGACTTCTACTCTATAACTTCAACATATCGTAGCAATGACAACCACCAGCAGCCAACCGTACAGGTTCGACTGTGGAACAAGACTAATTTGTGTCCCATTCCCACGTCTCTTTTATACTGGAGTCATGGAGACTGCAGATGTTTCATTCCTCTTTCAATAACTTTCTTAATCCATGGTGGATTTTAATGAAACTTTGTAGTATGCTAGGCATTAAAATTGGGTGTACGGTGATGTTACTCTTATGTTCTTATCATAATTAATATACAATTTATTAAGGGTAGAGGGTATGGAAAATTCGACGAGTAACGTAACAGCCTTGGCGAGTTGGAGCTGGCTCCTACGTCACTCACCACACGTTCGCTGTAGCCAGCTGCTGCTGGTGCGCGGCGCGTATTTTAAAGTTTGGAATACTTCGAAACCAATGTAGACCAGTGTTTCTGCTGCAATATATATTTGTATAGAAAAATAATCTATTTTCTATTTTATATTTTAACCCTTTTGATGCCAGGCTGAAATGTAGTGGTTGCACTAAGGCCTGTATTCACCTACATCAATTACTTTTGCTGTTATCTTAGATTTCCAAAACTCAGATAATGTCATTACCTCAGATAACACTCGCTTTGGTATTCACCACAGAATTTATTATCTCAGTTTACCAAAACTAAGTTTTCATTTGAATTTGAACGTTCAATTTTTCATACTGATGCACGGAAAACAAATGACTACATGCTGCCGCCACTATCAAAATGTAAACAAGTTTTGACTTCTTTCGGAGTTTGCAAATAATTTATCATAAATTATGTCTGCTATTGACCAGAAACGAGGAAGGAAGCATCATCAAGAATAAGAAAATAAATATAGCCTACACATTGTATCTTCTTCTTCTTCATAGTACCGTATCAGGTCCCCCTGACATTGGTGATCACTGTAGCGAATGCAGTACGATCTCTTGCTAGGTGGAAAAGTCTTTCAACACTGTGAATTCCAGTCCATTTTTTGATGTTTCCAAGCCATGATGTTCGCCTTCTCCCGACACCTCTTCAACCCTGTATTTTGCCTTGTACAATCCGCTGTAAGATGAGGTAACAGTCATTTCTAAGGATGTGGCCAAGGTAAGAGATCTTCCGGAGTTTTATTGTTTGAACGAGTTCTCGACTTGCTCTTGCCCTTCTGAGTACTTCTTGGTTCGTTAGTCGTGCAACCCACGAAATCCTGAGCATCCTACGGTGGATCCACATTTCAAAGGCTGACCATATATAGCACATGACCATCCTCTGTCTGAGTTTTAAATTTAAGTAGTCATTGCAAAAGAAAGATTTCATTTTTGTAAATATTTTTCGTGCTATTGCTATCCTCTGTTTCACTTCTTTCTCAGGATCAAGTTGTTCAGTGACAATGGCACCCAGATATTTAAAAGTGGTTACTCTCTCAATCTGTCGGTTTTTTAGTTGTAAGATTGCCTCAGCATTGGCACGTCTGCTGAAGATCATGAACTTGGTCTTGTTTACATTTATTTTTAGTCCCATGTCCTCACTTACTGCACTAATATTATTGAGCAGGAGTTGGAGACCTTCAAAATTGTCACACAAGATGACTGTATCATCTGCATATCTTATGTTGTTAATTATGCCACCATTTACTTTTATTCCATATTGTTGATTTTCTAAAGGTGTTTTGAAAATGTTATCCGAGTAAAGGTTGAATAACAATGGAGACAAAAAACAACCTTGTCTAACTCCTCTTTGGATAGCTATCTCGTTTGTAGTTTGATTTCCGATTCGGACAATGGCCTTTTGTCTCCAGTAAAGGTTTTCAATAATGCGGATATCTTTGCTGTCAACTTCTATATCCTTTAGGAGTTCTACAAGTTTTGGATGTTGTACTCTGTCAAATGCCTTTACAAAATCAATTAAACAAGCAAACACTTCTTGCTATTGATCTAGACTGTTCTGAATTAGGATATTTAGCGCAAACAATGCTTCCCTTGTACCAAAAGAATTTCTGAACCCAAACGGTGTTTCGTCGAGGTCTTGTTCGCACTTAGTCTTGATTCTGTTATGTATTACACGAAGGAATACTTCAAGTGTGTGGCTCATGAGGCTTATTAGCCTATAATCATTACACTTACATGCCTTTTGCTTCTTTGGCAACGTGATGAATGTAGATAACAGCCAGTCAGATGGGAGGTCTCCAGTATTATATATATTATTGAACAACTTTACCAAGAATTGGATATTGTCTTTGTCAACCATTTTAAGAAGTTCTACAGGGATGTTATCTGGACCTGGTGATTTCTTGCTTTTTGAAACTTTCACAGCATATAGCACTTCTGATTTAAGAATGTCAGGGCCTTCACAATTAGCACGTTGGTTAGTTTCCTCACCTCTCTGATCACAGAAAAGTTCTATCAGATAATTTTCCCAAGTATTTAGAACTTCTTCTTCATTAATAATAGGCCTGTTTGTGGCATCAACCAGTACAGAAAGGTTACGTTTTCTGTACATGTCAGCTATTTTCTTTAATTTTCGATGTATATTGAACAGATCATGTTTAGAGTGAAAGATTTCAATTTCCACACATTGTTCTTTCATCCAGTTCTCTTTCACAGCACGTATTTCTTTCCTTATGTGGCGTTGTAATTTTTGTATTCCTCTGCATCATTTTTTACTAATCTTCGTTGTTCCATTAGTTCAAGAATATCATCTGTCATCCATTTCTTTTTCTTCATTGGATGTATCTTTTGATCTTTGTTTTGAAGAAGTACCTCTACCCGACTTTTAAACTGATTCCACAAATCATTTGCTGTTTCACAGTTATTGGTATTGATTTCTTTTAAATGCCTATTCAAATCCTGAGCAATTTTCTGCCGAGTCTCACAATTTTGTAGATTAGGGGCATTTAGTACCTTTCTTCTAGGCTTATTCTTCATGATTTTCAGACGAACTCTTACGTTAGCTATCAATGGATTATGATCCGAGGAAATATCTGCTCCTCGATATGCTGCGACTCTTTTGATGGAATTTCTGAAACTCTTATTTATCAGAATGTAATCAATTTGGTTCCTTGTTGAGTCAGGATTCTGAGGATCATTTTTAGGAGCTTTCCATGTGTATAAATGACGTTTTGGAAGTTTGAACCATGTATTGGTGAGAACCATTTGATGTTCTACACAAAATTCATACAGCTTTTCTCCCCGGTCATTGCATTACCAAGCCCAAATTTGCCTACCAAGTCGGAAACGACGCCCTTGACCAATTTTTGCGTTGAAATCACCCATTATGACAGTTATTTCATCCTTCTTCAGGTCTTTAAGAACAGTTCCAAGTTGTTCATAGAATGTTTCTACTTCGTCGTCATACTTTTTGTCCGTTGTTGGAGCATATATCTGCAAGATGTTTACGTTAAAAGGTGAGCATGAAAGCTGTAATAACATGATTTGATCAGAGACTAGTACAAAGTTGCTGACATACTTCGTAAGTTATTATTTATAATCTTGACCATGATGGTCGGGATTGGATCCGTATTGACTTAGTAACAGTAAATATGTTGGAAGATGGTCCGCCTAGTCAATACTATTTATTTATTTACCTTTCACCTTAACATCTAGTACATGTTTCAAGAATATTGTGCATTCTCTTCCTCAGCTAGTGGATTAAAATTCAGTATACAATAAGACCTGACTAAAATAGGGGGGGGCATTAAAAATTCAAAACAATGAGTATTACAATGTAACACTTAAAAATTTAGATAGTACAAACATAGAATTAAAATCCCATTTTGTCAAGTACAAATTAGAAACACAATATAGTAATGTCTAATTAAATACAACGTCTTGTGATGATATGCATTCACAGTGTCCTTGAAGTTGCCTTATGTAGTTCAAAAAAGTTGAGTTAGGAATGAATGAAATTGCATTAAAACTTGAAGTCCTGCCGATATCCACCGTTTAATGGGTGTTAAAATGATGTCTATTTAAATTAAAATATTGGACACAGCGTCGTATAATGATGTGAATTTACGGTATCCTAGGAATGGCAATAGTACCTTGCGTAGTTCAATTGGATTTGTACAAGATTAAATGAAGTTGCATTAAAACTTGGAGTCCTGCCATTATCTTCGGTTGATAGATGTATTATGCAGCCAGGTTGAAAATAGGTTAAATGGTTTGTTTTCTTCTTTGATATTTGGAACAGGTTGATGTTGTTCTATAAACATTTCCTCCTCAACACCTGCAGAATGCTCAAATGCATTCACCTGTGTCGGCCCTGGCTGTGTTAACTCTGATTTGGTTTCTGGTTTCAGAGGTATTATTTCTAACAAAAGTTGACAATTTTCCTGCCAGTATGTGAGTCAATTTCAAAATTTCACTAATATATAAGGAAAGTTTCTACAAATAGGATGATCCTTAAAACCAATGGGTGCAGTTCATAAGAAGAAAGCATCCTATTAGAATGCTCAGGGATAAAAATTTGAGGCTTCTTCTTTTATATCTGAAGACCATGCTGGCTCACATTTGACAAACACAGGTTCCTCCATAATTTTTGACAAAATACCCTCCTGTAAACTACTGCTTTCACGAATGACCCAGCTCTATGACTGCGTTATAAATGACCAAGCTATAACGTTGTACTGATGATAGTTTCGAGTGGCTTCTCTCAGTTTTCTACCACTTCAGAATATAGGAAAGAAATATTCCTTTTTTTTACAGGAGGGTATTTTGTCAAAACTCAACTTTTTTGAACTACGCAAGGCAACTTCAAGGACACTGTGAATGCATATCATCACAAGACGTTGTATTTAATTAGATATTACTATATTGTGTTTTTAATTTGTACTTGACAAAATGGGATTTTAATTCTATGTTTGTACTATCTAAATTTTTAAGTGTTACATTGTAATACTCATTGTTTTGAATTTTTAATGGGCCTCCGCCCCCCCCCCCCCTATTTTAGTCAGGTCTTATTGTATACTGAATTTTAATCCACTAGCTGAGGAAGAGAATGCATAATATTCTCGAAACATGTACTAGATGTTAAGGTGAAAGGTAAATAAATAAATAAATAGTATTGACTAGGTGGACCATCTGCCAACATATTTACTGATACTTCGTAAGTTCAGAATTTATAAATATTCCGACTCCATTTCTATGATCTTTATCATTATCTTTGCTACCAGAGTAATAGAATGTACCATCATCACGATGACATTTACCTGCACCAGGCCAGTGAACTTCACTAATTCCCATTAATGGTGTTCTTAATCTAACCATTCCTTGATAAGATTGTCAAGCTTGCCAGCTGCATAGAGACTTCTGACGTTCCAAGTCCCCATTCTTATTGCGGAATTCACTAATTTGAGCCTGGAGATTCTTAGCAATCCTCGCCCATTTAAGGGCTGCCCGGGACTAGGGGCCGTTTCTTTCTGATTTCTCGCCATAGTGATTTCCTGGGAATTTATACCGGTGTGGTTTCCCCTTGCCTTCACTGGTGTAGACTCAGCCGCCCTTAACATGGAGAACAGACGCTGTTGGTAGCCGCTCCTAACATGAAGTACAGACGCTACCTGATGGATTCTAGTGGCATTTCCTCCACTAAGGGACCATCACCTTCCTAAGGGAGCTCCTCCGCCATAAGCCGTTGGCTCCTTTAGGGTGTCAGGTTATTTCCCGCCGCCCAACACTCGGCGTTGAGTCGCTGGCTGTACGGTCTACTCCATACCTTAGCAGGATAACCTGGCCAGACAAGAACACATTGTATATTTCATTTGAAAAATAAGTCAGTGCTTTAATTCTTCATTAAAAAGTCATCTATTCGTGTACCTACAAGATAAAAGCTATAATCGAGAATTCACCTTAGGTTTACCTATGTGTTGGAAATTCCATGTTTTGTTCGATCAAGGATAACACTGATAATGTCGAGCTTTAAATAACCTAAAATGTGTTTCAAAGTCAGTGTCAGTATGTAGGGCGTTCAATTTTATCCAGTCGGGACATTTTATTGCATAATCTTGGTTATATTCTTTGTTGCTCTGATTTTCTCTTTCATTAAATATTCCAGCCATCTATGAGCTGCCATCTTGAAAGGCTATTACCTTAGATTTCTTGTTTTGCTGGCCAGTCTTTCTCCGGTAAAATTTAAAACCGAGATAATAATCAATATCTAAGGTAATGTTGTTGGTGAGTACAAAGGTAACTGTTTTTAGCTTTAAACCAAGATAAAAGATATTACTCGTGTTGGTGATTGCAGACCTAATAATGCCAAGACAATTTTAATGAAAATGCACATACTGAGGAAAATATTCTCCTACTTACATTTTTGGAGGCTCTTTTGTCTTCCATAACACACAGTGAATAGAGAACATGTGAGTGCCACCATTATTGTTACAAAGTTTAATTTTCATTTTTTTTTAAACATTAAATTTTTGAAACATTTAATCTAACATTTGACTTCATAGTATATTTTTATCATGTTTATGATGCATTTGTGAAAAAATTAAATTGATTTTGAACAAGAAGATAAAGCCAATAGTGCAGTATGGTGGCACAGGTTTTGGTCCTTGAATGATAACCAAACCATTAGGCAGATTATTAGTGTCGTGTAACTTCTTCCCAGTCCCTGTTCAAACTATCAATAGATTCAGAGGAAAGATCTGATTGTCCACATTCACCATCAGAACTACTAGGAATTATGCCTACCTGTGTTGGAGCTACATTTGTCATATGGCATTGTCTAGGCAGTGGGCTTAAGAAATTTCTTCACTGTTGTCAGAAGATGAAAAATCGTCAATATCATCAGTTGATCAGTTCCTCTCTGATAGATCACTTAATGTTAAAGCTTTGTGTATTTCATCATCTTTCATGTATTTATATATCTTTACACTATTGGAGGTAATTAAACATCATATAAGCAAGTTAGAAAACAAGCAGTTGGCACGAAGTGGCAGATTGCAGGGGTACCACGCACAAAACTTCCAGTAGATCTGAAACATGCTTTTGTAAAAGTTCGAGGATATCAGTATTTCCAGAGAGTAAAAGCTTCCTTATTATGGTGATATTACTTATGCTGTCATCATGTATCAGGGTTTGAAGGTACAGGCAAAAGAAAAACATTGCCTATAGATCAGCCCAGGCTTTTTTAGCAGTAGCTCACATGGCCGATAAATGCCACTACTGGAAATCTAATGCACACATTTGAAAGTGTATGACATGTACTTCACAGTGTTGCTAGTGTATGGGGCGTACGGACAGGAATCACAGCTTGCTTCACATTCTTCACAGTAGTCTGCCATGTTGTTCATGGTGTTCGTTGCCATTGAAGGGGAAGATCGAAGATCAATCAATCACCACTAATCTGCATCTAGGGCTGTTGCCCAAGTGGCAATTTCTTATCAGTTTACCTAGTCTTTTCTGAAATTATTGCAAAGAAGTCGGTAATTCATTAAACATTTCCCTTGGTAAATTATTCTGATTCATACTTCCTCTCTGTATAAATAAATATTTGCCACAATTTGTTCTGTTGAATTCCAACTTTTTTTCATATTGTGATTTTTTGTACTTTTAAAAACTTCTTTCAAGCTTTTTTTAAAATTTACAAATGTCATTCCACACACACCAGCTCTCTACTGGCAGCTTGGAGCATACCACCAAATACAGTATAGACAATACACGACACTTCCGGATTTAGCCTTGTGAAAATGGGACACAATTCGCAAGTGGCGTTCCTAGTGGTGTGACCTAGAAATTCACGCTAAATTCAAATATCAATGGAAATTCATATACGCAAATGGCTAAATACGTTATGTCTAAAAGGAAAATGTTATTAAGATAAGAATTTCGAAGTTGCTAATGCAATTCTGGATAAATGAAAGAAGAATTATTTAACAGGTTATTAGCTTTTTTTTAAATCTACTAATGTCATTCCACACCAGCTCTCTACTGGCAGCTTGGAGCCTACCACTAGATACAGTATAGACAACACACAACACTTCCGGACTTAGCCTTGTTAAAATGGGACACAATTCACAAGTGGCATGACCTGGAAATTCACGCTAAATTCAAATATCTATGGAAATTCATATACGCAAATGGCTAAATACATTATGTCTAAAAGGAAAATGTTATTAAGATAAGAATTTCAAAGTTGCTAATGCAATTCTGGATAAATGAAAGAAGAATTATTTAATAGGTTATTAGCTTTTTTAAATCTACTAATGTCATTCCACACCAGCTCTCTACTGGCAGCTTAGAGCCTACCACCAGATACAGTATAGACAACACATGACACTTCCAGACTTAGCCTTGTTAAAATGGGACACAATTCGCAAGTGGCACTCCTAGTGGCATGACCTGGAAATTAACGCTAAATTCAAATATCTATGGAAATTCATATACGGAAATGGTTAAATAAATTACGTCTAGAAAGAATGTTTTAAGATATTAACTTCAAAGTTGCTAATGCAATTCTGGATAAATGAAAGAAGAATTATTTAACAGGTTATTATTTAATGACTGAAATTAGACATAAAATCAAGATGTTAAAGGGCTTGATCTTTCATTTATGCATTACTTTTTTGCTTTAGTATTCCTGCCTGAATGTTTCCGGTTTGATTTGTCTATATTTATCTATATCTATATTTATATCTATATTTATAAAAACGTATCATCACATTAAAACACTTGTCAATAAACAGATCGGCACATTTCAGTCTTTTTCTCTTGGAAGGACTACCCCTTTTGGAAGGTTCGGTAGCATTTGATGTTTCATTTTTTGGGAGATTCTGTGTTGGTATAGATCACGGCTTTAATCTGAGGAGAGGGATAAAATAAAGGAAAGCATGAAAATGCTATCAATAGTTATGTTTCGAGGAATATTTACGTACAATTGGGGTAAGAATTTAACATACACTTCACTATATAATACCACTATAATTGGTCCATTATTGGACGTTACAAATTTTACAGCTAACTCATTCCTGGTTGCCAGCATTTTTCCCCAGTGTGCCAAGTTGGGCTCGTCAGTTGGTAAATAGCACACCCTACCAAGACGCATGGCTACTGCATACTGTGTAGGCCACTGCGTAGGCTACTTGGAGCTCTATAGTCGGGGTTTTCTAAAGTCGCTGACCTGAAAAAATGATCTGAACAGATCGTATAATTCTTATTCAAGCGTAACGTCCTTTCATATATACCTTACTGAAGTCGCTTCTCTTACATTTCTAAACCCACAATTCACACCTACAACAACACATCGGTATTGAAGGTTAACTGCTTCACTATACAATAAAATAAGCTGCTTATATTTTAGGCTAGTTAAAATATGGGTCACACAGGTCAGAAGTTTAGGAAGTACTATAAAAATATCTTTGTCACTGGAAAATATATATATATATATGCAAACACAATATTTACTTACGTTTTCTTTTCACGAGGGAAACTGAAGAAAGACTGTGACTCCTTCTGCACTTCATAGTTATTGCAGCTAAACACAGTAGATATCTTTCCACTCATGTTGAGAGAAGATATAAAGGAATGACACACACTACTATTTACTTATTGAAAATGCATAAATAACACCAAAAACTTTACAAACAAATACACGTGCTCTTACGACAGAATCAGTAACTCCAGGCCACTCCGCTAGACAGAGCTCTAATCGTTGCCCCTCGATATCTCGCAGACTGTCTTGTATTATCTCTACTGTATTTGATATCACGTAGTCTAGCAGCTCATTTCGTTACTCCCAAGTCTTCCCGGCCTCAAATTTGTAACATTTTCGTAACACTGCTAGTTTGTACAATTCTTGTTTTATTTTCCACCTAATTCAATACATAAAATTGTTTGTCTCTAGAAGGATGTTTTATTACAATACAACACTAACAGGGACATGTTTCGATCTTCAGCCTCATTTGAACAAATTTCTCAAGGTTAAGTCTTTACATTGAACTTTCATATAAACAGTTTGATCATTAAAATATTTTGCACCAATAAAATGTTACCACTAGTTAACAATAATTAAAAAGAATTAACAAAATAAAATATGGCTGTGATGGACTAGACATTGATCACAATTTACTGATGACCGCGCGGTTAGGAGCGCGCAGCTGTGAGCTCGCATCCGAGAGATAGTGGTTTCGAACCTCACTGTCGGCAGCCCTGAAGATGGTTTTCCGTCGTTTCCCATTTTCATACCAGGAAAATGCTGGGGCTGTACCTTAAGGCCACAGCCGCGAGCCCAACGTAGCACACTAGGCCTTTCCTATCCCATCGTTGCCATAAGACCTATCTGTGTCGGTGCGACGTAAAGCAACTAGGAGAAAAAAAAATTACTGATGTCCAAGTCATAGTAATGTTCTCAACATCTGTAAGATTTGGCTAAAAATCTCGTTAGTTCCCAGTTTTTACTAACACTATTAGTGCTAAGTTGTCCGGCTCCATGGCTAAATGGTTAGCATGCTGGCTTTGGTCACAGGGGTCCCGGGTTCAATTCCTGGCAGGGTCGGGAATTTTAACCATAATTGGTTAATTTCTCTGGCAGGGCGGCTGGGTGTATGTGTTGTGTTCATCATCATTTCATCCTCATCATGACGTGCAGGTCACCTACGGGTGTCAAATCAAAAGACCTGCATTTGGTGAGCCAAACTTGTCCTCGGACACTCCCGGCACTAAAAGCCATACACCATTTCATTTCACTGCTAAGTTCATACCTGCCAACTTTCCCGATTTAGGTGGACGACTCCCGATTTTGGACAGTTTTTCCCGCTTCCCGATTATTCTATTATTTCTCCCGATTTCAGCTTATTTTTTTGGTGAACTTCAAACATTCAAATCCCACCATTTCAGCTTTGTATGCCAATGGCCGGAAGTCCTTCAATCTTTGGCCGCTTTCAAATGAAATATCGACGTTTATTAATACGAAAAACGTGCACGAATGTGCGATGTTTATTGAAACCTGTATATCGTGACGAGTACATCGATTGTCAAGCTCTCATTCTCACGTGCTATGTTCGTGTTCATTTGCATCAGTCTAGTCTATTCTAGAGACTAGACGCTAGATTTGAAGTCTTTAATTTAGTGAAAAAATTTCAAAGTTAGCAACTAGTGAATTTTCTAAGAAATTTTAGGAGACATTTGGAGGCAAATCTGGCGAATTTTAATTTATTACTTGATTAGCTGTTACCCGCGGTTTCGCTCGCGTGGATTTCGTAATTTGATAATAGTAATCATTCCTCGGTACTCCACTAAGATATTATCTGAAAGTAGGAGTCTGTAACATCTTCAGTTTTCGAGATATTTGTATCAGAATTCAACTCCTTCACTTCTTTTCTCCCTCGTTTAAGTGGATTATCCGAAAACAAAAATACATGTTTCTTTACTTTTAAAGGAGATTCCAAATACCAAATTTCGGTACATGTTACGTTTTTGAGATATAATACTATAAATATATTTTTGAAATGTACCCAATTTTTCAATTCTTTCCACACCTTAAGTGGATTTTATGAAAACAAAAAATATGTGTTTATTTTAAAGGAGATCCTAAATACCAACGGTTACGTCTGTAACATGTTACGTTTTTGAGACACTCTTTGTAAAAATTCACCCTATTTTCACTTCTTTTAATCCCTCTTACTGGATTATCCAAATACAAAAAATGCGTATTTCTTCATTTTTGAAGGAGATTCCAAATACCAATTTTCACGTTTGTTACATTTTAAGTTTTTGAGCTATATGTATCCTCATAAAAAGAATTGAACCAATTTTCAGTCCTTTTCACTCCCTGAAGTGGATTTTCCAAAAACAATTAAAAAGGAGTTACTTTACTTTTAAAGGAGGTACCAAATACCAATTTTCACGTCCGTAACTTATTCTTTTTTCGAGATATAAGAATTCCAACTAAAAGATTCAACCACTTCTTCAGTACTTTTCACCCCCCATCCCTTAAGTGGATTTTCTGAGAAAAAAAATACATGTTTCATTTTAAAGATTACTTTAGATAGCAGTTTTTACGTCTATAACATGTTAAGTTTTTGAGATATACTAATTTCAAAAATTCACCCAATTTTCACTTCTTTTAACCCCCTAAGTAGAGATTCCTTGAAAACAAAAAAATGTGAGTTTATTTTTAAAGGAAATTTCAAATACCAATTTTTACATCATGAGTTTTGAGATATACTCAGTTTAAAAATTCACCCCCATTTCCACTTCTTTTCACCCCTCCCCCCTTTTGTGTGGATTTTCAGAAAACAAAAAACATACGTGTTTATTTTTAAAGGAGATTCCATGTACTAAATTTCATGTCGGTAGAGATATAAGTATCCTCATAAAAAGGATTTAACCCCTTTTTCACTTATTATTACCCCCCCCCCCCCTTAAGTGAATTTTCCGAAAACAAAAAAATGTGTTTCTTTGTTTTTAATGGAGATTCCAAATACCAATTTTGACATCTTTAAACTGTTAAGCACCGGGCGAGTTCCATGGTTTCCCATTTTCACACCAGACAAATGTTACGCCTCTACCTTAATTAAGGCTACAGCTACTTCCTTCCCACTCCCAGCTCTGTCCTATCCCATTGTCGCCATAAGACCTATTTGTGTCGGTGAGATGTAAAGCTAAATGTACAATGTCGAGACAAGGAAAATTTTAAAGCACGTGTGCACCCGGTGGCTTTCTGTGGGCAAATGTTTATCCATGTTGTTGGAACAGTGGCAGCCTTTGTCCAGTCTGCTCAATTATGAAGTGAAGTCTGGTAAGACAGGTCAGCTTAGAAGTCTCAAAACTTAACATATTCCAAAGATGAAACAAACGTCAGTAGAGGGTGCTGCCCCTTCGAGGAAAGGAACCAATGAATCACCAGTCCCATGTACTTCTTCACCCAAAACAACTAAACAGGATTCCTTCATTAAGTGCAGTCTGTCTCGTGAAGAAAGGATTTTTATGTTCCTGTCATCAAATTTAAATAAGCCTTTATGCCTGTTTTTATCAATTGTTATACCTACATTTAATAAATCAAATTTAATTTTGCATCAAGTGTGCGTCACATCCATTTACTGCAAAATCTGATACTGGACACATTAAAGAATTTGATATCAAAATTTTTACAACCTTCAGTGGTTAAATCATCCTCTCTTTTGGAAGTCGATTACCACAGCAGGGGAAAGCAGAAGAATGATTGTGACTTGGTCAGTGGTAGTTGCACTTCCCAATTTGTAAAGCATCTGAAGCATGGCGAGAAGGAGGAATTTTTCTCATCAGTTTGAACATACTTCACTGATAGATTAGTTCGTGTTATTCTTGGTATTTTAACAATCCCTCACAGAAACACTGAATGTGAGAGGATATTTAGTCAGGTGACTAAAACACGAACACAGTTCAAGTCATCTATTGGTGATGAAAACTTGGAGAGGTTGTTGACAGTAAAATCAAGGCTACAGCGCAACTGCTTTCAACAAACCTTTGACAGAGATTTCCTCAGATAGGCAAAATCTGCTACTGCTGTTCTTTTAATCAACAGAAATTTTCTACTGATGGAGAAGTTTCTGTAAATCAGTAAGATGGAAGATATGCCTACCATACCATACATGTTCTTACAAATATTCCATTGTTGTATACGAGTATTTAGGTATCACTGAACATGAATACATATGAGAGTAAAATATTTGTGGATTTTGATTCTACTCAGTTTCACTGGAAATATGTGTTAATTTAAATGTGGACTTGACGAGATGATGCATTGAGCTTGCTAGGATAATATATGTATTGTGCAAGACACGTAGAATAAGCAGTTTTGACCGATTGTATCTCCTGATTTTTCCTGATTTTCATATCAAAATCTCCTGATTTTTGGTTTTGTAATGTTGGCAGATATGTAAGTTATTTTTGTAAGTTTAAATGTCCTATTTGAAATTAATGATGTTAGAGGATTAAACTTGCAATATTTTTCTCTTTTGTTATACTTTCAGTTTAGTTGAGAAACCACTACATTATTAAAAGATTGTGCTTTGAAGGTTTGTGGTCTGTTGGATGTACTAGTAGACCTCCCCGTTGTTCACCTGGTTTGAGTCAGCCTATTTTAACACTGATCTGTTTGTTATCGAAGCGTGATTAAAAGGGACACCAATAAATGTTGTTTAGTTGCTGATGTATTGTTTTACTGCAACATTTGTGGATGAATGTGTCTGTAACAAAAGAATATTATGAGTATGTTGTTTGTAGTTGTAATGAGAGATTCTTGTGGTTGAAATTTCACTTACCTCTTTATTCACGCTTTAGTGCCTAGCTGTGCTTTTTGCAGTACTGAGACTATATGTTATCGTGTTTCTGCTTCTTGTGTTATATGCATGGGGCAGGTGTGGAGGAGGGCGAGTAGGAGGCGTAGGGGAAAGGCACTGTGGGCGGAGCATTAAGCACTGGTGTAACATGTGGATGGCAAGTGGGGGGCGTAGTGGAAGGAACTGTGGGCTGGATTTTGGATACTGACTTGGCTTGTGGTGGGGGGTCGCTGTGTATTTCGAGGTGGGATTTGTGTTTGTTAACATGTTGGAAGGTTTACGATTGAATATTTTGAAGGTTTTACTATTTTCTGATTTGAGAACTTGTTGCAATTTTTGCAATTGCTCTATTAACGGCCTTTTTATTTCGATTGCATTGTTCAGGTTTTTTCTTTATTGAAATACTAATCCAAATAAATGTTTTCATACTCTGTCATTAACTTCCCTTTATCAATCCTTTTTTTATTATTTTTGAGTTCCCTGTCTACTGTACTAAATTGATGGCCGGTCTCTTTCATATGATTGGCCATTGCGGAATATTTGGTATGTTTTAATGCGTTATAGTGTTCCATGTACTATACGTGAACCTTTTCTTGATCCCAAGTTTTACGGGAGGTGAGGAGTAATGAGGGAGCTTTGCTGGTTCCGGTTATACTGCCAACTGAATGGAAATGAAATCTGAATTGAATTGATAATGTGATCGATCAATATTAATTTACTAAACTTTTATTATCTTAAGCCAACAACTGTGTCACACACACATTATATAGCATTATATGACATTTCTCAATGCGAATCTTGTTCCTAGCATGAATTCTATTAGTTTGGCTTTGCTGTGTAAACAACAACAGTACTAGTACGTGAAGTGTACGCCAGATTTCACACGGCGATGCATAAGCGATTCATAGTTTGTGTTTCAAAGGTTGCCATACAAATCTCGAAGATAACCGAGGTCTGCCACTTCAGCACTAGGGAGCTCAGGTATCAAGAAAAGGTTCGCGTATACCTGTACTATCTTGTAGTAAAGCTGCGCCCAGTTTGGCAAACATATGAGAAATTACACTGTGTGCATGTCAACCTATATATTCCAGATCCCTGATATTCATCGTTATTTAAATTAACTGTATTATGGTTGAAGAAAATGTTTTTATTAGTGTTATGTGTCTTGAAGTCTACTTATAAATCTTGTTTTTTCAAGGAATTTGTAATTTGGTGAATCACAGGATTGATGTAAGTGAAAGTTGCATATTTTGATTTTTTAGTATTTTCTGGAGTAAGATTAGTGGCCAACTTAAGTTTGACTTTGTTAATGATTCGATTTATCGTCTCTGTTTTGTGCTAGTTCTTTTATAAATCTAAGTTCTTTCCTTAAATTAACAGGTGGTAAAGGTGTTTTGAAGGTTCTATAGACCAGGCTGGAAGAGGATGCCTGTTTATGGGATTTCGGATGAAGGGAATAATTTTTTATTGTAATTGGGGTGTGTGTCAGTTTTCTGTATATCTGAAAATCAGATCTTAAATCTGTGTGTGTTACACTCACATCTAGAAAATTTAATGAACCATTGTTTTTGTCTTCCTTGGTGAATTTTATACAACTGTCTGCCCTATTTAAAAATTCTAGAATTTTTATACTATTATTTTTTTGGTGGTTATTATTACAAGCGTGTCATCCACGTACCTCAGCCAAAGGCATAGTCCTTCTATATTTGGTTTAATTTTAGATTCTTCCAAGTTATCCATATGTATATTGACCAGTATCCCTGAGCTGGGGTCCCTCATAGCCAAGCTTAATTGGTGATAAATTTTATTATTGAATGAGAAGTAGTTGTTGTTCAATACAAATTTAATAAATTCTTTCTATTTCTAGCTTACTTAAATTGCTATATTTGGATCCATTGGATTTACTTATTTTGACTGTTTCATTAATAGGTATGTTTGAATACATGTTATTAATATCAAACGAGATTATTTTGTGATGGGGCAGCTGCAGGTTGAACTTTTTTAATCTCTCACAGAATTCTATCAAATTTTTGACTGAAGAAGTATTATTAAATTTGTAATGTTTTTTTAGAAATTGGTGTGTAAATTGTGGTGTGTTATAAGAGGGGCTATTCCTGCTATTTATGATTGGTTGGATGGGTATGTTATTTTTATGTATTTTGGGCAGAGCCTTTGCATTAGGTATTTTCAGGTTCATGTTTATCAGTTTCTGTTGTTCTTGTTCTTTAAATAGAAAAGTAGAATTTTTAAGGATAGATTTTAAATTTCTTTGGATTCTGGGGATCAGATCTCTGTTCACCACAGTATGAGACTTATCTGAGGAAAAACTCTTCGGTTTTTTTAATGTATTACAAACCATTATTCTCGTCATTGTTCCGTATTGAAAACAGCTACAGAATATCACTAAGTTTACACTAGGAGTATTTTATTACTCCACCTATTCAGTACAATTCTTTCCACTGTTACGTGGTCAAATGGACATAGAAACTACCAGATTTTTAAGGTACACGTTTCACCCCTCTTTTATAGGACATCATCAGCCTTGTTTAATCCTAAAAGCAAAATTTGGTCTGAAGACCTTATCAAATTTACATAAATTGTATTGACAACTCTTAATAGCATTGACACTGTGGATTCATTATATTTACATTACAAAGATATTAGATATTTACATTACAAAGATATTAGATAAAACATATGTACACATACTAAAATCACTTTGAAAATTAAAATGTTCGTCTAAAAGAATTTTGCGTCATATTATTTCTTAAAAATAATTTGTCTGACCTTGTATATTATAATAAAATGTCCTTCGAGAGACAATAAACATTTTTATGAATTGAATTAGGTGGAAAATAAAACAAGAATTGAAACAATTAGTATTAAGTTCAATACGGGTAAAAAACATGAAAATAGTCTTATGCAACACTACTAGTTTGTCGGAAATCACCCAGAACAAAACTTGCTGATTTAATCTGGATCTTTTCCAGTTCTCAAATTAAGTAACCACGATTACAAGTTAGTTTACCATATTATCATTACGATGTGCCATGGTGTGTTCATTGAAGGTTTGATGTTTCATTATGGCGAAGAAATATAATTGTTTTTCTGAAACCATTTTCCAGAAATCTTTCCATGTATTATTAAATCGAGGAAGTTCATACTGTATTTTGTACTGTTTACTGGTGTGTTTTTTTGTCATTGCATGACTGGAAAATTGATATTTCCACAATCTTGCAATTTTTTGTTTTCTGAGGTGGCTGGTATGTGAAAGCCATGCTAGACCATGTAAGAGCCCCATGGTTGTCCACCTGCACTCCAAAGATGAGAGTCCCTGGGGGTCCATCCCCTTTCATTTGTCTCTTATGGCAGGAACGGGACACCGTGGATGTATTCTACCAGCCCCCACCCTGGGGGTTTCCAAATTCTCAAGTGTAAAAATAATAGTTCCTGTGATTTGTGAATCATATGTATCATAAATAAAACACTTTCACTCATAAATAACTGTCTTATTGCAGTTGTTGAAATCAGGATGGTTTATTTGGTAGTAAACTGCTCAAAATTAGTATTTGGTCATTTGTAGCTATTGGGTACATGTGGACTGCAAGTTATTGAAACTTTGGAATTCTTCAACTTTCAGAATCTGGACAGCTTGGTGATGGCAGCAATATGTGGACTGTCTCACAAGCTTAGAGGGACTGCTTGCAAACTCTTGAAGAAGCTCAGGTAATTCATAATAAAATATTGAAAGAGATTCTGTATGTTAATTTTGATCATAAACAGTGTTTTAAATAGTGTTTTGGTGTATTGAGCCTAAAATGTTATAATTACTCCAACCATAGAAAATGCAAGATAACTCCTCCCTAAAAACTTACCATCTATATATAACTAGAAAATTGGCTGGAATTGATAACATTTCTGGGGATATACTAAAGACTGTGGGTTGGGATATAGCACCATATCTGAAGTACTCATTTGATTATTGTTTGGTTGAAGGAGCTGTACCAAATGAATGGAGAGTTGCTATAGTAGCCCGTGTGTATAAAGGAAAGGATGATAGACATATTATATGAAGTACTTATTTGATTATTGTTTGGTTGAAGAAACTATACCAAATGAATGGAGAGTTGCTATAGTAGCCCCTGTGTATAAAGGAAAGGGTGATAGACATAAAGCCAAAAATTACAGGCCAGTAAGTTTGACATACGTTGTATGTAAGATTTAGGAAGGCATCCTTTCTGATTATATTAGACATGTTTGCAAAATTAATAACTGTTTCAATAGAAGGCAGTTCGGTTTTAGGAAAGGTTATTCTACTTAAGCTCAACTTGTAGGTTTCCAGCAAGATAACCCTTTCAGACCTGAAAGAAAACTGGGGGTGTGAATTTTTGTTTGTATGTCAAAAACTGACTAAAATGCTCCTCAATACACATATTGATAGTTTATTTTAGAAAATTAAAACTAACATCCGAAAAAAAAAAAAAGGACCCACACAATTGTGCGTGTCAGGACTTACTTCACACATTACACACACAGAAAAATTCAGCTCAGTACATGTTCAAATGTTCTAATTCATAGTATGAAACAACTTAAAGCAGTTAAAATCCTTGTTCAAACACAAACACACATTACACTTCGTACATCGTGTACGAGTTCGACTCTTGCAGTCCTTTTGGCGGCAGCACCTTGCCGATTTTAATTCATCAACTACAGGCCAGTGGTCATAGCCATCGAGTCTCTTGTCCAGACCAGGGATTTTCGCGACTCTAGTTCTCGATGCGTCAGTGCTGGAGCAGTCATCTTCTGTTGAATGTCTACGTTTTTTGGTTGGTGCAGCAATTAGGGCTTCTGAGACAGCTGTTCGAAACGCAAGCAAGTCCAAATTATCCTTGGCAGGAATATGAGCCTTTCTGCAATCCTCCCGGTATTCCATCCATGCATTTACCAAGGCGAGGTCCAAGAAATGCAGGGATACCTTGAGGGTCCATTTCTTGGTTTTTATCCATGTATGGTAGCACTCCATTTGCTGGTCACAAATATCAGCACCACCCATACATGGATTGTAACAGCGTACAACAAAGGGACATGGTACCTCATTATATTTTCCCTCTTTCTTAGACCATCTTTTCACATTTGCCACTGGTTCTGCTCCACTACATGTTGACAAAAGTGTAACACACTTGCTATCTCGCCATTTCACTGCTACCAACTTCTCATCGCTTCTACAAAATTCTTCATAGTCACCCTGTCTAAGCTTTGAATCATGACTGAAATGTACCCCTTTCAACCTATTAAGCATGATGGTGCCTGTACCCTCCAGATTAAGTTCTATCAACTTATCCATCAGTCCCACGGTTGTGAAGAAGCGATCAAAATATACATAACTACCAGGTGGGAGAGTCTGTACTAATCGCAGAACTACTGAAGGCCCTAGTCCCAATTGTCTCTCTGGTAATGGTGTGGTTGTGCCCTGGTAAATTTCGAAGTCTACTACTAATCCAAAAGAGGTAGTAATAACGAAATTCTTTAGTCCTACTGGCCTTGATTTATTCTTCACATACTGTCTGAGCTTACACCGCCCAGTAAACGGGATCATTTGTTCATCGACCGAGTAGGACTTGGATTCACGTGGGATGGCAAGACATTTCTTACGAACAGTGTCAATAATTGGTTGCACCTTCCACAGTCTGTTAGTTGAAACTTCTTCAGAATTCACTGCAACTACATACATACATACATACATTATCATTATAGACTGTTATGCCTTTCAGCGTTCAGTCTGCAAGCCTCTGAAAATTTACTAAACGTCGCCACAATCCTCGATTTGCAACTAGTGTTGTGGCCTCATTTAGTTCTATACTTCTTATCTTTAAATCATTAGAAACAGAGTCTAACCATCGTCGTCTTGGTCTCCCTCTACTTCTCTTACCCTCCATAACAGAGTCCATTATTCTCCTAGGTAACCTATCCCCCTCCATTCGCCTCACATGACCCCACCACCGAAGCCGGTTTATGCGTACAGCTTCATCCATCGAGTTCATTCCTAAATTAGCCTTTATCTCCTCATTCCGAGTACCCTCCTGCCATTGTTCCCACCTGTTTGTACCAGCAATCATTCTTGCTACTTTCATGTCTGTTACTTCTAACTTATGAATAAGATATCCTGAGTCCACCCAGCTTTTGCTCCCGTAAAGCAAAGTTGGTCTGAAAACAGACCGATGTAAAGATAGTTTCGTCTAGGAGCTGACTTCCTTCTTACAGAATACTGCTGATCGCAACTGCGAGCTCACTGCATTAGCTTTACTACACCTTGATTCAATCTCGCTTACTATATTGCCATCCTGGGAAAAAACACAACCTAAATACTTGAAATTATCGACCTGTTCTAGCTTTGTATCACCAATCTGACATTCAATTCTGTTGAATTTCTTACCTACTGACATCAATTTAGTCTTCGAGAGGCTAATTTTCATACCATACTCATAGCACCTATTTTCAAGATCTAAGATGTTAGACTGCAGGCTTTCGGCACAGTCTGCCATTAAGACCAAGTCGTCAGCATAGGCCAAACTATTTACTACATTTCCACCTAACTGAATTCCTCCCTGCCATTTTATACCTTTCAGCATATGATCCATGTAAACTACAAACAGCAAAGGTGAAAGATTACAGCCTTGTCTAACTCCTGTAAGTACCCTGAACCAAGAACTCATTCTACCATCAATTCTCACTGAAGCCCAATTGTCAACATAAATGCCTTTGATTGATTTTAATAATCTACCTTTAATTCCATAGTCCCCCAGTATAGCGAACATCTTTTCCCTCGGTACCCTGTCATATGCTTTCTCTAGATCTATGAAACATAAACACAACTGCCTATTCCTCTCGTAGCATTTTTCAATTACCTGGCGCATACTGAAAATCTGATCCTGACAGCCTCTCTGTGGTCTGAAACCACACTGGTTTTCATCCAACTTCCTCTCAACGACTGATCGCACCCTCCCTTCCAAGATGCCAGTGAATACTTTGCCTGGTATACTAATCAATGAGATACCTCGATAGTTATTGCAATCCTTCCTGTTCCCATGCTTACAGATAGGTGCAATTACTGCTTTTGTCCAGTATGAAGGTACCTTACCAACACTCCACGCTAATTTTACTACTCTATTAAGCCATTTCATCCCTGCCTTCCCACTATACTTCACCATTTCAGGGCTAATTTCATCTATTCCTGCTGCTTTATGACAATGGAGTTTGTTTACTATCCTTTCCACTTCCTCAAGCATAATTTCACCAACATCATTTTCCTCCTCCCCATGAGCTTGGCTGTTTGCAACACCACCATGATGATTTCCTTTTACATTGAGAAGATGTTCAAAATATTCCCTCCACCTGTCCAGTGATTCCCTGGGATCTATTATGAGTCCACCTGAATTACTCAAAACACTGTTCATTTCCTTTTTTCCTCCCTTCCTAAGATTCTTTATTACTGTCCAGAAAGGTTTCCCTGCTGTTTGACCTAGCCTTTCCAGGTTATTACCAAAATCTTCCCATGACATCTTTTTGGATTCAAGAACTATTTGTTTCGCTCTGTTTCTTTCATCTACGTACAAATCCCTGTCTGCCTCGGCCCTTGTTTGGAGCCATTTCTGATAAGCCTTCTTTTTACGTTTACAGGCTGCTCTCACTTCATCATTCCACCAAGATGTTCGCCTTTTCCCATCTTTACACACAGTTGTTCCTAGACATTCCCTTGCTGTTTCTACTACAGCATCCCTGTATGCCACCCATTTACTTTCTATATCCTGAACCTGCTTACTGTCTACTGTTCGAAACTTCTCACTAATCATATCCATGTACTTCTGTCTAATTTCCTCGTCCTGGAGATTTTCTACCCTTATTCGTTTGCAGACAGATTTCACTTTCTCTACCCTAGGCCTAGAGATTCTTAGTTCACTACAGATCAGATAGTGGTCTGTATCATCGAAAAATCCCCGAAAAACTCGTACATTCCTAAAAGATTTCCTGAATTCAAAGTCTGTTAAGATATAGTCTATTATGGATCTGGTACCCCTAGCCTCCCATGTGTAGCGGTGAATAGCCTTATGCTTGAAGAATGTATTCGTAACAGCTAAACCCATACTAGCACAGAAGTCCAGCAAACGCTTCCCATTCCCATTAGCTTCCATATCTTCCCCACATTTACCAATCACCCTTTCGTATCCTTCAGTTCTATTCCCAACTCTCGCATTGAAATCGCCCATTAGCACTATTCTATCCTTGCTGTTGACCCTGACCACAATGTCTCTCAATGCTTCATAAAACTTGTCAACTTCATCCTCATCTGCACCCTCACATGGTGAATACACAGACACAATCCTTGTCCTAATTCCTCCCACTGACAAATCTACCCACATCATTCGCTCATTTACGTGCCTAACAGAAACTATGTTGCGTGCAGTGGTATTCCTGATAAAGAGCCCTACCCCAGACTCTGCCCTTCCCTTTCTAACACCCGTCAAGTACACTTTATAATCTCCTATCTCTTCCTCCTTATCTCCCCTTACCCGAATATCACTTACTCCTAGCACATCCAGATGCATCCTCTTTGCTGACTCAGCCAGTTCTACCTTCTTTCTTCCATAAGCCCCATTAATATTGATAGCTCCCCATCGAATTCCATTTCGTTTGCCAAGTTGTTTCCAAGGAGTCCCTCGCCTGTCAAATGGGAGTGGGACTCCATTACTCCCATAGGTCCGAGGCTTGCTTAAAGTGCAACTGTCTCCACAAAATGTAAACACTGTCTAAGATGGAAAAACCTGTCTCTAGCTATTGCAGATGCCACAATGTCCAATCGTACATCATCACGCCAATACATTCTTATTCGTGGATACAGAATATTCCCCATAACTATATTTACTCCAAAGAATTTTTTAATTTCGGATGCACTAGTTTTCAATTCTTTTCCATTCTTAGACAATGAGTAATTGTTGGTGTAGTAGGCAGTAGTTTCAAAAAAGTCATCTGGGAAGTATTCTAAGAAATATTCCAATGGCCTCTTGACTGTGTGGTCCTGAAAAAATGAAAAAAAAACATCTGAGGCCATTGAATACTTTCTGTTAATCTACAAAATGAAATTAAAAATAAAACTAGTGCTTACCACTGTTTCCACGTAATTAAAGGGTGACAGTGTAGGTTTCGATAAAAAAGGCTTCCGTCTCCATAGTAAAGGTCTAGAATTTGGAGTGGGTGCTGGTAATTTTGGCGATGGTACTGCATCAGGTTCATTTCCTTCACTGTCACTTTCAGAATTGCACAACACTTCTGGTCTTTCAAGAAGACCAGCAGAATTATCATCATCATCATCCGAGAGACCTTCAATTTCAGAGTCACTTCCTTCTAGCAATTCAAAAATTTTTCCTTCGTCATTTTCCAGTGATTCGAACTCTGAAATATAAAATAAATGAGGCATGTAAATGAGTACTTTTGGCCTTACTACTACCTAGTTCTGTTTGCTCGTGTAAGCAATGTCACGACATACAGGATTTATTATGAAAAATTACATTATACTAAAGCAATATCACAAGAACTCAAGTGTGACAACACAGCACTCCATTATGCATCGTCTGTAAGAAGACCTAGCCCGCACAATTGTGCGTATCAAAATTCAAAACCTCGTGGTATCACATACGATGATGTATCTTCAAAATTTACATTCACTAACCAATATACACACTTCACTGAATATATTCCACTATTCAATAAAGCTTCTAGATAAATATAAACGCAATAAATAAATACTTACTTTTGGCACTACTGCTTCCCGCCATCTCGCCGATCAACTGTGCTTTTTAAACTCTTCTTACTTTGCCCTGGCGGTCAAACGCTAACTAAAAGCAATTGAAATACGCGCCACGTGTCCCGCACAATCACTGCAGTCCGGTCTAGCGCCGAGAAAACGTCAAATACAGTCAGGGATAAATAAAATACGAACCCGCACAATTGTGCGTACACGGTCTGAAAGGGATATAGCAGATATCTTGGATTCAGGAGGCCAAATGGACTGTATCGCGATTGACCTGTCTAAAGCATTTGATAGGGTGGATCATGGGAGACTACTGGCAAAAATGAGTGCAATTGGACTAGACAAAAGAGTGACTTGAATGGGTTGCTATATTTCTAGAAAATAGATCTCAGAGAATTAGAGTTGGCGAACCTTTATCTGACCCTGTAATAATTAAGAGGGGAATTCCTCAAGGCAGTATTATTGGATCTTTATGTTTTCTTATATATATTAATGATATGAGTAAAGGAGTGGAATCAGAGATAAGGCTTTGGACCTTGAATGGCAGATTTAAAAATGGTTGACTTCCTAATTTAGAAATAACACACTGTACAATTTTTACAAGACTTATTTGCATTATTATTTACATATATTACAATATTTAATTCTATCGATTTTCTTCGTCTGAAAAATCACTGTGTTCCGATGAATCGGTGCTGCTGTCATTCATGTTGATTTTGACTGGCTCGAAATAAGGGACATTTTCAGACAGTCCTTTTTCCCAGTAGTGGTCTTCAATTTGTTTAGCGTGTTTAATACATTGTTTCCAGAGTTCAGGGGTCACGGTGCATAAGGCTTCTCAGCATAAAGCGTTAATTGCTTCCATACCTCCCTATTTTCTAATGTGTTAGGCATATTTGTTTTTGCTATTTTCCCTTTTACATAAGCCCAAAGAACTCGATTGGATTAAACTCGCAGTGGGCCACTGGTAACAAAACAAGCTGTACATCTGGTCAAAGTCGTTTAGTCAGTTGTTCTAGCTACTTTACCGGTGTTTGAAAATAAGGCCTGGCAAGGACAATCAACTCTGATTTAGTTAATTTGTTATAATCATCAACTCCAGGTGGTAGTGAAATATTTTTTGATATCCAAGATATAATTTCAGGTTTCAGCCATGACATGTTCGGGTTTTTAGATGAGGGATCAACCATCGTATGATATGGAGCTTGATCTATAACGACAGCCGACCTTTGAGGCAATAAACTCAGGGCTTTTGTGAACCATTCTTCATAATGAGTCGAGTTTATCTCATTGTGGTAATCACCACTTCCTTTCTTGCCAATAAAACAAAGTTCTGCACCGTCAAGATATCCTTCTTCATTTCTGATGTGTAAAATTATGATGCGTTTCCCAGCTCCAGACGGTGTTTTGAACCCTCCACGCCATCCATAAATTTGCTGAATGTACCCTCTCTGCAGATTATAGTTGTCAAAGTTGTTTTCCAATGCTTCAACCACGTTTTCTTGCCACCCATATTTCATAGTATGGTTCTGTCCGCACCAGGTCTCATATGTAAAGAAGATCTTGTAGCCTTGTGCTCTTAAGTCTCTAATTCGTCTAAGGTAGGTATAGATGTTGATTCCCATAGGGAATCTGAAATATTTGTTCCGAATGAGTAAATTTATAATACCAATATAAATGGTCCGTTATTGGACATTATAAATTTTCCAGCTAACTCATTCCTGGTTGCCAGCGTTTCGCCCTCGTGTGCTAGGCTGGGCTCATCAGTTGGTACCTAGCAGGCCTCCACGGTATGCACTAGCCAGCGTCTTGGTAGGTGTGCTAGGTACCAACTGATGAGCCCAGCCTAGCACACGAGGGCGAAACGCTGGCAACCAGGAATGAGTTAGCTGGAAAATTTATAATGTCCAATAACGGACCATTTATATTGGTATTAAGGTAGGTATGTCGGCATGCAGCAACTGTCACAGATTTCATTAGCACTGGTTTCCTGTTTAGTTTTTTGAATCGGAATCCCAAGCTTTGAACTACTTTCAAAAGCATAGAAATTGACATATCAGGAAAATCGCCATATTTTCTAACAGTTTCATGCGGAGGTTTTAATTGTGGGAAATATCTTGTATGTTGTATGTTGGGTATTCAGCCCAAAAGCTGGTTTGATCCTCCACAGCTCCATCAACAGCTGTCATAAACAACCTAGACGTCACTGAAGAGGCATACTAGGGAAATGAGGAGTGAGGTAGTTTCCCGTTGCTTTCCTCACCGAGCCAGAAGTTGCTATTACATATCAGTCAGCCAAGCCCACTGAAATGCATGCACCAACTGATCCTATGAGCAATATTTTCACACCAGTCATAACAGGGACTGGCTGCATAAGGAACTGTATTACTAGCATTGCTCATACCTCAGTCACTTTCATATTGTCAAAGCCAAGGATGAGACAGAGACAGGGCAATGAAAGTAACAAATTTATTCTAGCCCATACCAGAAGACATAGTGCACTGTAAACACTACATCTCGCCAGCAAAGGCATGGGAAATATCTTATTCATATAAAAATCTTGCATATTTCTTCGTATTGTGTCCAAAGTAAAAATCATTGAGATGGATTTTCGGACGCCCCGGTCTCACACACTGCTTCTTTCTTGACCAGGATGACGTATTTCCATCATTTTCCTTTGAAGCGGCTCCTACTCTCTTCACTGACGACAGCGATAATCCAAGACAGTCTGCCACCTTCTGATACACAGGGAACCTCTTGTCCCCTACTTTTTCCCCCTCACATTGAAAGAAACAAATAGCACTTAAAATCATTGCAAGTTCACCCTCTGATAACGGCAGTCTCGGAGGCATCTTGAAGTGACATGGCCAATATGCAGAACATAGGACAACTGAAAATAGCTTGCGGACAAACCAAGGTCGCGGACATTCCGTTTCGCAACTGCCCGGGGTGAGTGTACACGGCAACACTGCGCCCGATTTCACCACCCGGCCTGCTGTTAATCGCACGGTCTGGCGTGCACAAAACCTCCCTTCAATATTACTCTTCATAAATTCGGTACCACACTGTACGGTTACAGTTGTTGTAGTTTCTGATAACCATGACTGAGTGCTTCAAAACAAGCCCAAGTTTGCTGCTGTACGTTTATTCTGAGCTGAGAAAGAGTTGCTTTAGAAAAATGATAAGAACATTTTTTGGGTGGTTGAAAAAAATTGTAACTTAAGTATTACACTACAAATACATGTGGTTATAACATATAAAAATTTAATTACCATGAGACAAGTAAATTTCCTTGTATATATTCCTAAGTGACGCTTCCTAGAGTAGAAGCTAAAAACCCGGGCATTATTTATTACAACCACAAATAAAGAATATTTAATGAACGTCAAAAACAATGTCTTATATACGCCAATGTGGAATTAAACAAGGAAAATATTTGTATAACTCGCATTGCAATTGGCCTATTGGTTCATTTGTAATTAAAGCCTAAACTCGAGTGTCCATATGAAAAAATCTGACAGTAAGGGGTATGTTCCGAGCTGTCAGCTGAAAGATGGCGTGAAATGACATTAGTAGACAAATAAGTTTGAGTGGCGTCTTTTAAAAGTAGGAAAGATCACAATATGAAGGTAAAGTTGGAATTCAGAAGGACAAATTGGGGCAAATATTCATTTATAGGAAGGGGAGTTAGGGATTGGAATAACTTAACAAAGGAGATGTTCAATAAATTTCCACTCTCATTGAAATCATTTAAGAAAAGGCTAGGAAAACAACAGATAGGAAATCTGCCACCTGGGCAACTGCCCTAAATGCAGATCAGTATTGATTGATTGATTGATTGATTGATTGATTGATTGATTGATTGATTGATTGATTGATTGATTGATTGATTGATTGATTGATTGATTGATTGATTGATATATAAATATAAAATAAGAGTTGTGTCTGTAAATTGCTCAGAATTTTAAAAGAATGGTATTTCTGTATCGGTCATGTCCACAGTAAGAAGGAAATGCACTTTTTAATTTCCCATCATTTCTCTCTGTCTGTACGTACGTACGTGCATCATGAGAAAATGGCTGAAGGGAATTTAATGAAAATTGGTATGTAAAGTCGGGGAATGAGCCACTACAATCTAGGCTATAAATTATTTTATTTACTCTGAGTGAAATGGTAGTTTAGGGGAAGGCCTGAAATTTAATTCTCAAATATTTGTTATAAATACTGCATAAATATTACATAACTGCTGGCAGGACCTAGTGTTTGCAGTGCACTATGTCTTCTGGTATGGGCTAGAGCAATTTTGTTACTTTCATTGATCTGTCTCAGCTTTATCCTTGGCTTTGACAATATGAAAGTGACTGAGGTATGAGTGATGCTAGTAATGCCATTCCTTCTGCAGCCAGTCCCTGCTATGAATGGTGTGAAAATATTGCTCATAGGGTCAGTTGGTGCTTGCATTTCAGTGGGCTTGGCAGACTGATATGTACTAGCAACTTCTGACTCGGTGAGGAAAGCAACGGGAAACGACCTCACTCCTCATTTCCCTAGTACGCCTCTTCAGTGATGCCTAGGCCATCTATGACAGCTTATGGCGGAACTGTTGAGGATCCAACCAGCCTTCGGGCTGAGGACTAAAAAGGAAAAAACTAAAGTTATATAGAATTAAATCCCCGATCATTTATGTCTTACACATTTTTACCATACCGGCTATGATAACAGAGATATTCATGAATTTGCATTTTTTTTTTTGCTAAGTCCATATCAACACCAAGCCACGAGAAAATGGGTAAATAGATTTTAATGAAAATCATTATCTAGAGTCAGGGAATAAGAAATTATACTCTGGGCTATAAATAATTCTATTCACCCTGTATGAAATGGTAGTTTAGGGGAAGGCACCCAAAATGTAATTTTTAAATATCTATGATATTGCTCCTATCAAAAAGTACTACATGACAAAATTTATAGAAATACAATTTCCAATCATTTATGTTTTATTCACTTTAACCATACTGACTATGATAAGAGTGGTATCTCAGAGTCGGAAGAAAACTAAATGTGAAGGCTACAATATCAAAAGCTCATAAAATTGATCAACAATAAAATTGACCCTTGTTTGTTGTGATGTTCTTTGTCACTTCTGCTGCCACTCATCTCCGATAGATGGAATTACTGCTGCATACGGAGTATAACAGCCTGCTTGAATATTGGTGGGAAGTAGCTGGGAAGTTAGATAACTTTCTTCTTTACCATGCCGTTTCCCTGGTTCATACATATTCTGATACTGCTGGTACGTAACACACTGGTCCATCGCAGTATTCCAGCTATTCTATCCCTACTCTGACTGGAATGAGCAGTGTGCACACTTTAACAGAATAATGGCACAAAAGCTACCCTGTTGGGGTGGGAATAGAAACAACTTCCTTGATTGATTGATTGATTGATTGATTGATTGATTGATTGATTGATTGATTGATTGATTGATTGATTGATTGATTGATTGATTGATTGATTGATTGAGGAGTATTCGCAACTGTCTGCGGCCTGGTCATTCCAGCTCTGAAACTTTGGACTGTTAGATCGGCAGCATAGTACTGTTCGTTAAAAGAGAAAATGTGCAGTTTTTCATTTGATCGAGTATTTCATATGATAGCATTGCTTTTAATCGTGACGTTCCTACTAGAGATGGGGAGATTTTGAACGAGTGATTCATAATGAACGAATCATTGCACTGAACGATTGAATCATGATTCAGTGAACGAAATGAATTGACTCGTTTGTGAATCGAAAGCTGAACCGAGAGACGACAGCCGCAACTCGTTCCTTAGTTCCTCGTTCGTTCTGATTCATATCGCCCAGTCGGGTATCCACCATTTTTTAATCAATTACAACTTGTGAAGAACGACTCTGTTATTTTTCACTTAACCTGAACTAAAGTCCGGTTGACAAGTCAAATACTCCTAACCTAACCTTACAGGTAAAAATATTTTATTTTTTTAAATAAGAAATTATCACGTCGTTTCAAGTCACACACTTCACAGAACTGTAATATACACTCAACTTCCAGCTCATTGCGAAATGTTAGGTTAAGTTTGCTTCAAGGTTCCCGTTCCCGTTCTCGTTCTCATGAACTACTGTGAACTAATAGTGTGGAACGTGGCCACAAAAATGTTCATATCTACTATAAATTTCAAATTCGATTGTCGTATTTAGAATGGTAGCTACTTAAGTTTGGAAAGGATTAGTCGGACAGCTGTGTAGCATTTTTCGACTGTAACCTCTAAAAAAGGATATTACTCTTGTTAAAAAGCTAGCAGTTACCTTGAACATTTCACTTCTCGTAACTTGTAAAGCAGTAGCAGTTATAAAGAACATAACGGGATGGTTCATCTGAGTCCATGGTTTTGCTTTCGGCTCTCTGTCACGTGGTAATCGAATGAACGAATCAAATGAACGAATCATTTTGGTGAATCGTTTCAAATGAATCGGTTCTTTTGAATGAATCAGATTCCCCATCTCTAGTTCCTACTGATGTCATTTTAATTACGTATGTTTATTTCAGTGGGGAAAACCACTAAGACAGACTTTCTGAGGATGTAAAAAGGCAGGTGAAGCGTGAGTGTCTACCATTATAATGAAAACTCTCCAACTTGATTGTGACTTATGGTAAGCAAGAAGGCTTAGCATTACAAGGAGAATTTCTTAACCTGGTCTTCACATCAGAAAAGACGTATGGTGTCTTTCCCACCACATTTCTGGGGTAACGTTAAGAGCTATGCAATTTACTACAGTCTTACAACGTATACACTACCTAACATAGAATTCTGTATACAATGTACAATTCCGTAGCAAAGCATGGGTACATCAGCTAGTCAGTACATAAACAGAATATTGATGCCTTCTAGTACTATCATAGTTTTGATAATCTTTCTTTCGTATGGTACAAATTATCCCAAAAGTAACACACACTGATTTTATTCTCATTTGTAATGTTGCAGGTATCTGTACGATGAAGATAGTGAGAGGTCAGACAAACTGAGTGATGTGATAGAGCTCTTGGAAAATACTATTCCTCCAGGATCTCCACAAACCAAGAGTCCATCAAAGGAACTTTCAGGAACACTGAAAAATTTAAAACGCATCGAAAGTGTTTTTAGAGGTATCTCTTTTGTATACAAGTATTACTTTTTTATATTTTGACCTTGATCCTTTACTGCTAGCTTCTGATCTCAAATATGAATGAGGATCCAGTTCTAATCTGCAATAAACAGTCCCATTTTTCTCTTTCATACTTTCAAATGTGTGTGATTTTTCCTTTTTGAAGTCTCAGAACTCATAATGAAACTAGATTGAAAGAGAGAACACTGTATTAGGCTGTCGCAGTAATAATAATCATCATTTTCATTTTAGAGTTCTAATTTCCCGGGTACTGTTGGCAAGTCTTTTCCTCTCCATCTTATTGAGATATGGGTTCTCCAATCTGCAAGATCCATCTTTACAATGTCCATCCAATGGGTTCTTGGTCTTCTCACCTGCCACATGCTTCTTCAGGTTTAAGCTGTCCTTGTTGGCTCCATCCTCATTACATGCTTGAACCACCTCAGTCTGAATGTGATGACCTGATCTAACAGTGGTGTCTCAGTCCTGGCTTCCTTTCTCACCATGTCATTCCTTAACTTGTCCAGTTTTGTTTTTTGGAATGTGGACTCCACAAACTTCACCTCAAATGCCTGTAACCTTGATGAGTCCTTCTTAGTGAGGGTGCATGTTTTGATACCATAGGTTAAGATCGGTGTGAAGTATTGATTGAATATCACCAGCCATTTTTTTTGTCCCAGAGGAGTGTTCTTACTTGGTGGTAAAAGAGTAAGTTCTTCTGCACTCTATTCGCCACCTCCTTTGTAGCTAGTGTGTCTCAAAAACTTACACTGCTGAGGTATGCAAAGTTTTCCACGCTTTCCAGTGGATGGTTTCCTAACGTGATGATATTTGCTGGATGTCCCTCTCTGTTTATTGTCATCACTAGTTTTGGCTTCACTTGTTCTGATAATAAATTCCTGGAACTTGAGCTTCCATTCATTGAATCACAACTGTACTCATTCCTCAGTTTCTCCTCAGATCATGATGTCATCAGTGAAAGCCATTGCATTAATTTCACAGGAGATTTTCTTGACGTTTTCATTATGTTATCCATGATGGTGTTAAACAGTAATGGGAATAGCCTTGCTGGAGTCCAGTTTTGGTCTGGAACCAGGATTAATGTCGGTCACCAAATCGCATACACTATCTGAAATGTGTAAAAGAAGAAATATTGTTTCTGGGGAAAGTTAGAATTGTATAGTGAGTTTCAAGCCTTTATTTATTCTGCACAGGTAATGTATTTCACCATAGAGAAGTATAAAATAGGATACTGGTTACAGTTTCCCTTCATTCTCCTTTGTAGGTCATGCATGTAATTTTAACTTCAGAATCTTCCTGGAACATATGTTAAAAGTTGGGATCACACGTGCCACTGACTTGTAATGTGTTTACACCATATTGTTGGATACAAATTATAATTTTGGGGCCAATGACCTCGATGTTAGGCCCCTTTAAACAACAAGCATCATCATCATCAAATTATAATTTTATGAATAGAATGGGCTCTTAACCATCCAGTATTAGCTGAAATGAGGAGACCATATCCAAACAATACCAATTTAGCATGGAAACCTCATTTATATAACACTTTAAGAACTATTATCTTTAAATATGGACTCTGGTTGTAAGCTGATACTTTTTTTTTAAATGATATTTTGCAAATTATCACACAGCAGCCTTTACTTTTTTTGGTGATATTTTGCAAATTATTACACAGCAGCCTTATAAACTATTTGGAAGGAAAGGAGCTTGTCCAGTGAAGTTATAAAGGTACATAATAAAAATAACACTTAACAATTGTCACAAAAACAATTATCCATTCAAAAATCACAGAAGGTGTCAATTTAAGCGTAGTTTTGATTTTGTATGGTATTTGGGTGCACGTAGTCAAACATAGTATTCCATGCACAATCATCTACTCTCCTTACATTTCTTGATCTTGCATATTTGTTTGTATCTGTCTTTATATTTTTCATAGAATAAAAAAAATGAAACAAAATAGTTTCTACAGAACAATGTCTATTGTTCATTGTCAGAATGAAGTAATGGAGCTAAAAGCCTGCATTCTGAATAATGACAAAATTAATAAAAATCTAACCTGAATATTATTTGATATCTTATCTTGTTCAAACGAAGTGTGTTCATTGCTGTCATTGATCTCTAAACCTGCTTCCCCCAGTAAAATATCCAAACTATCAGTATCATTGAGCTGGTGTGATGACATGTTTACACAGCAACACAGCTAATGGTGTTTTC
Organism: Anabrus simplex; assembly: GCF_040414725.1. Taxonomy (NCBI): domain Eukaryota; kingdom Metazoa; phylum Arthropoda; class Insecta; order Orthoptera; family Tettigoniidae; genus Anabrus; species Anabrus simplex. Next base: position 129,465,788 of record NC_090271.1, on the reverse strand, counting down.
CTGTGCTCTGAACAAAAGTTCTTCAGTAGAGGTCACAGCAAGGAGAGCGATCTCACAAACTATCAATATTTCTGTGCCAAAGATAGAACAATCCAGCTGTAACCAGGAATCGAATGACATTTATGCAACTGTGTTTAAATGAAAGGTAACATCGGACCCGAACATGCCCGTTTTACTTGTGGGCGCCTTCCACATCGAGAAAGGCAGCGTATCACGTACAGGCATAGTGTGCATAACGTTAATTTAGTTCCATTTCTGAGGAATAAAGGACAAAATTTTAAAATAAATGCTTCCCAACACATCAAATAGTCATAACCGTTCATCAAGGATCCTTCGTAAGTCTCTGTTAGGTATATTTGGAAAACTAATGTCTTTTTCAAAATTACTAGAGATCTGAAAAAATCGCATTTGCGCTAAATGCAAATTTTTTAATCTTGTACTGAATCCAAACCTACAGTAATATTCTAATGTGGAATAAAATCATTTTTACGCATAAATAGAAGTGCGACAAAATGCGATTTGTAACCCAAAATGCGAAATTAGTATGAATATGCAATTTTGGTGCGAATGCTATTTTACTTTGTAAGTTAAGAACTTCATTTTCCTGTATTGAACTGGGATTCACAATTAAAATTCAAGAAAGTTCAACCTATTCAATACAAAATGTGTTGTACAAGGTGTTCACAACATATTATTTATTATTACTAGTACCGGTTTCGACGCTTAATGGCGTCATCATCAGCTAGAAATCACAAAGTGGGCATAGTACATGTCATAAAAGTTGTATAGATAATACATACATTGCAAAATACAAATGATAGGCTGTTTTCTCATTAAAAGCTAGGAGAATGATGTGTAAAATATGGTGATATAACACATAAAGGCGTTATAGTCTGAGGCAAGTGAGTATTATACATTAAAATTGGTCTGATGAATGAGAATAAAAGTCTTCATATGATAATAAAACGATGCAATAAAATTGTCCACTTTTCTATTGTTGTTCGATGGAGACATATATAAGTCCAGGTCCAGTGTTGTATGTGGTTGGCAAGACCATCAAATATTTGTCTAAGGCCGGGACACCTGACGTTGAGAGGTTGAATAAGGTTGATTTTTAAGGTTGTCTCAGCTCAACGTGGGTGGTGAAGCTTAAAAGGAAGAAAAAACTAAGTTAATGAAATGGATAGCTAAAAATGGGATCGCGGCCGAATATGATAGGATATGAGACTCACCTTGTTTAGCGTGCTGGTTGTATGTTGTGAGAAGAGTTGTGGACGAGTGAAATGGGTGTGAGTAAGTTGAGTGAGTGTGAAGGTAGGGTAGGAGGAGCGGGGGGGGGGGAGAAGGAGAGAGGACTGGAATGGAAGGGATGGGAAGGCGGAGTTCAAGGCGGGTCAGGGGGGCGGAGTGGCGGTGGTGTGGGGCATAGAAGAGTGTTTTGGAGAGCGTAAAAGATCGATTTCCTCTCCGTGATTTTGATACCTCTAAAGACTTCGATTAGAAAATCGAAAAGGATATTAGGTTTTTCTGAAATTTCATTAAGGTTTAGATTAGGATTGAAAAATTGATCTAAGTGAATAAAACAGTTTTCCGTAACATCGAGTAAAGGGCCATTGTTTATGTTTTTGAGAATTTCTAGGTCTTGTTCTATGGTAGTGAAATTATGCTTTGAGTCATGTATGTGTTGACCTATTGCAGAAAACCTATTATATTTTATGGCATTGACGTGTTCTAAGTATCTAACTTTGAAGCATCTCCCGGTCTGTCCAATGTATGAGGAAAAACAGTTATTGCATTGGAAACGGTAAACACCTGATTTTGCGTGAATGTCGAAACTGGTACTAGTAATAATAAATAATATGTTGTGAACACCTTGTACAACACATTTTGTATTGAATAGGTTGAACCTTCTTGAATTATAATTGTGCTATTTTACTGGCGAAAACAACATATTTTGGCAAAATCGTCAGAAATACTCTAAATATGACGCATAAATCTTTTGACCGTTCCGATCGTTGAAAAAAAGTAGCCGATCGATTGCTGCTTGCTGACTTTAATTGATATATACGATCTGTAACGATTATTATCGAAATGTAAATCGAGTGTCATGGAAATAACGAGATAGATGCAGCATTGTTTTCCTGTTGTTCAAAACTGAAACTAGTGAAATAGTAGAAAATCGAGCGATCGTTTAGGTTATGGGGCGCACGACAAAGGGCGCAGTAATATGCAAAGGATGGTTTATATGCCACAGATTCAGTGACAGTGTTTTGCAAGTATTGTAATTGCCAAGTTGGGTGGGGAAAAAAGGGATAGCATTTTAAAACATGTTAAATCTGAAAAACACGTGGGTAAGCGACGCGATAACGAAAGTTCAACACCTGCTGTTAGTACGTCTCAAAGAAAGCAATTTTCTGTGCTTACACAGTTAGATAGTTGTAAACAACGAAAAATTTCCAGAGAACTTCTCGAAACGCACAGTTTGAGTATTTGCCAAATCAAATATACCTCTGGAAAAGTTAGAAAACAAAGAGCTAAGAGCCTGGATTACTGAGTTTTCAAATGAAGAGCTGCCATGTGTGAGAACTCTGCGTGAAGTATATTTACCGGGTAAGTTTCAATTTCATTGATCAGGTATGGTTTAGGTATTATGACATCGAAACCACGTGCAGAATTGAAGGACACTGAATTTGAGTGTGATTTCCATATCGCACTATCTTACCCGTATGCAATTGATCCAATAATTTTAAATTATTTTGTTATAATTTGAGGTCTTTCTTCCTTTCTAGAAGTTGCATCTGACCACCAGAAAAGAACAGCAGAGGCTCTAGTAGGGAAGAACATTAACATACTCTATGATGAAACTACAGATAGAATGGGCCGTTGTGTTTTTATCATCATATTCCAAGTCCCAGCCGGATCGAAAAGAGAGCTGCACATTGTTTCTGTGAACTATCTTGATGCAGGAAATGCTACAAACTGCTCTTGTGCTGTTTTAGAAGCTCTGCGCAGTTATAGTGTACCATATGATGCAGTTAAAGTGTTTGTTAGTGACAGTGCCCCGTACATGACCTGGTGTTATGAAACATTAAGTGTGGTCATAGGGGATTATTTAATGCATGTACAGTGCTGGGCACATAAGATCAGCTTGGTTGGCAATAGTTGGGTCGCAGAGATGACAGTTTTAAATCATGTGGTTGCAATGGTAAAGTCTGCATTTTTGAACACAGGAAAGTGAAAATATAATTATTTACAATTCTTAACATCAAAGTATGGTGCTTCAAAGGAAGCAAAGCTTTTTCCTGCACCTGTCATAACCTGATGGAATAGTTGGTTTCAGGTTGTCTTCTATTTGAGTGCTTACTTTACTGATGTTACATTTTTTCAAGATGTCTGACATGAAAGACATTAACAACTGTGGTATTAAGTACCTGACTGATCTGAGTGACCAAGAAATGAATAGGCTTCACTCCCACATGGTTTTTGTCACAGATCATGCACCTGGATTGGTTGACCTCCTTACTGAACTTGAAGGGTCTCTGTATCCTACCTCTCATCTCCTTTACCCCAAACTGCATAACCTTGACGCCAGTTTTACCTTAATTTGTGAGGGGAATTTTTCTGCAGCAACTAATGATGCTTTGATTAACCTCACTCGTCTACAGCAGGCTGCATGTAGAGACACATTTGTCAAAGCTGCTCATTCTTCACAGTGCAAGCTAGCCACATTGAAAGCTAAAGACCCCAACCATAAGCATTTTGTGTCAATTTCTCAAGCTTTGTATCCAAAAAATATAATTTTGAATAACACTGATAAATTAGATGAGCTTGAGAAATTGTTTGGAGTAACAGATCTCTCACGAAACGATATCTGGTCTGGTAACTGTTCTCTGAAACATGCAATTCAAACCCAGATGAAAGAAAGTGAAAAATGTGATGTCATGCTTGCATTAACTGCTGTTCAGACAGAGTTCAGCATATTTGCTTAACCCATATGCACCCGTAAGTGGACTGGTACGCGCTCGAGCGGCTGGGCCAGGACTCCACAAGCGGACTGGTACGCCGGGATGCAAGGTCGCATATTGGGAGACATTTGTGACATCTGTTGGCTTTTTCCGGAAACATTTATAATTGAAATCTGTTTTTGGTGTCTCAAAGTGTCACCAGATTGTTCTGGTATGCTTCTTTGGCCAAGAGAATTGATTAAAATATCGATCGAGAAATTTGTATTCTGTTGTTGACAAGATGGCTGAGAAGGAAGTTGCTTGCTCGCACTAAATGCTCAGTAATAGTGAAATTCAAAGCATATTTGATGTTTCAGGCTCTGATTTCAGCAGTGTTAGTGAGGAAGATTTTAGTGATCCTGTGCATGAATGAACAGGAAATATATCACCAGAGATCTTTCGCGTAGTAATATCGTACAACATGGAATGCCGAATGAACTTTCTCCCGCCCCTCAAGATCCGATTGCGACTGCCGGATTTGAACCTACGATCTTGGTACCTGGGTGTGAACACTTTATCGCTGATCCTCAGGCTGAATCTTAATAATAATAATAATAATAATACATCGAGTGAGTCATACAGCTGTAAGTTTTTATTTGGGATATAGGTTCGAATCTAATCATTCGCTTACTCGTGATTTGTTTCCCATTAGTTCCTTACTTCCAAATCAGGCAAATGTTAGGCTCGTGTCGTGTAATTAAGGCCATAACACACACTAAAGAACTTCCGAGGCGAGATAAGATAATGAAAAATTTAAGATTTCAAAGGGATTTTTTTATGTGTTATATTTCTGTATTGTTCTGTTTTTTGTGTCATGAGCAATAGTGTGGAATTTCTCAATAATATAAGACAGGTCCCGTGATAATATGCGCAGTCGATCATCCACTATACTGTTTTAACCGAAAGCTTGCAACACTGAGGTTGCATACTAAAAAGTTGGCGGATTCCTAGCAATGTCAGAGCAAAGGGCGGGTGGGTGCATATGGGTTAGATACTGTCTTGAGTTGTTGTGGACCCCAACGAACAATGTAGATAGCGAGCGCGTGTTGTCTCATTACAACACAGTGGTTACAGACAGATGGTGCAATTTGTAAAAAAAGCAATGCCGAAGTACTGACAGTGCTTTCGTTTGAACAATGAATTTGTATTGAGTGTGAACCAAGGACAATAATTGCACTTCATAAACTTGAAATCGTTAAAATTAATACAGTAGAACCTCGATTATACGTTCCCAGAAGCTAAGTTTTCCCATATTATTCGTTCAAATTACGTGGTCCCGTGAGCATCCTAATTAAATCACGTTGTAAAAATCCCGCATTATCCGTTCCTCGAAGAAACGATTTCCCGAATCAACCGTCCAGAAATTTTAGTCCCATCAACGCTAAATCCTCGATCACGCGTTTTTCAAGAAACTGTCTCTTATGAAAGGACGGCTATGGCATACTTACGGATCTTGGTGTTGACGTCCTGTCATTGCGGTAATTTGAAGAAGTACTTACTTACTTACTTACTTACTTATCCGGCGCTACAGCCCAGTGTGAGCCTTGGCCTCTTCTACGATATTCCGCCATCTACTTCGATCCTGAGCGGCTGGTCTCCATGGGCGGATGTTCATTGCCCTCAAGTCAGCTTCAACTTCATCACTCCATCTATTACGGGGCCTTCCTTGTCGCCGTCTTTTGTCTACTCGGGATTTAACTACTTTTCTTGGCATTCGATCTTCCTCCATTCTTTCCACATGGCCAAGCCATCGCAGTCTCTGTGCCTTAATAAATCTAACTATATCCTCCTGGTCTAGTATGTTTTGTATTTCAGCATTCGTCCTTATCCTCCAACCATTCTGGTCTTGAATTGGGCCATATATTCGTCTAATAATCTTTCTTTCAAATATCTTTAACTTATTTGCGTCATCAGATAAAAGGTTCCAGGCTTCTGAGCCATATGTCAGTACAGGTCTAATAAGGGTCTTATATATTTTGAATTTTGTAGGTTTAGACAATAGACGAGATTTAAATAATGTAAGATTAGCATAATAGGCCCTGTTTCCAGCTATTATTCTACGATGTATCTCCTCACTTATTCTATTATTATTTGTCAACATGGTTCCCAAATACTCAAAACTTCGTACATTCTCAAAATTATGTCCGTTTATTGTCAGATTATCTTGACTTCTTCTGCCCTCTATAACAGTCACATGCATATACTTAGATTTACTGTCATTCACCTCTAATCCCATCCGTTTTCCTGCTTCCTCCATTTCAAGAAACATTTCCTTCAAATATCTATCATTCCTGGCCATTAACACTACATCATCTGCATATGCACAAATTTGTTTAGATTTATATACAATATTTCCTGTATCCATTATTTTTTCAAGGACTTGGTTAATTGCCAGATTAAACAAAGTAGCTGAGAGTGCATCACCTTGTCTGACTCCTGTATTAAGAGCAAACTCATTTCCAATTCTTCCATCCACCATCACCTTTGCCCTTACTTCTCCTAAAGTGATTCTGAACATCCTAATCAGTTTCTGTGGTATTCCTATTGTCTCCATGTATTCATATAGCTTATCCTTGTATATACTGTCAAATGCTTGTCTAAAATCTACAAACAACATATGTAGATCTATATTATGCTCATAACATTTTTCCATCGTTTGACGTACCACGAATATTTGATCTACTGTGCTCCTATTTCGCCTGAAGCCACACTGTACTTCATCCAATCTTTCTTCAGCATATGGAGTCAGATATTGTAATAGGATATTTGAAAATACTTTATAGATGATATTCAGTAGTGTGATTCCCCTATAATTAGTGCATTCATATTTATTTCCCTTCTTATATATTGGGAAAATTATTCCTGTATTCCACTCATCAGGTATCCGTTCTTCCTCCCAAATCTTAACAATCAGTTCATGTATCTCTCCTAGCATTTCTTTGCTACTATTTTTAATCAGTTCACTTGTTATTCCGTCTTCTCCTGCTGCTTTATGGTTATTTAATTTTGCAATAGCATTTTCTACATCTTTCAATGTGGGGGCATTTATCCATTGTTCTGGTCCATTCTGCTTCATATGCCGTTCACTTTCTTCCACATCTTCTCTTTCCTTGTTAAGGAGCTCTCGGAAATATTCGGTCCATCTTTCACTTATTTCCTCTTCATTCTGTAATAGCTTACCTAATTTGAAGAAGTACTGTACTGGAAAAGTGATCGGCGGTGGACTTGCATAAGGGATCATCTTAGCATCCCATTCGGGTAGTATTGTTTAGAGAATCCTCGGAAATCAGAAAGCAGACAGTGTCCACGACAATTGGAAAAAGACAGAGCGCATTTCGACAGCTCTATTTGAAGAGGGAACGAGTTTCGTAAAATGTTCGTACTTGCAAAACGTCTACATTATGTCCAGGGTTAGATGTTAATTTTTTTACGTTTTTCGAATGTATCGCCGAACAAGTTTTCGGCATTTCCCTCAGGGCACTGTTTAGTCACTGGGCTTTCAGGCAGGAATCGAAACTACTCCTTATGTAACACAAATTTAGTATTTTAATATTATCGTACACGATTATGTTATCAAGACCAGAACAGATGTTGCACCTTACATACCGTACATAAAGCCATGGGAGGTTTTGGGATTGCCTATTACTGTTTTCGTTCTAGTATTAAGACTGGGAATTTCACGTTTTTGTGTTAAAATTGTATAAAAGCCGCAATCGTTTTATTTGCGCACGTTACATTTAAAAACTTCGTATCATTTCGCACTCGTACCGATTTGTACAGCGAGTTACAAACTTCATATTTGGTCCGTATTGAGAATGTACATCAATTTAAGATTATTAAAATTTTATTAGTCAACCTATTCAATACAAATATCATAAATTGTTGTACAGCGAGCGCGCTTTCCAGCTGAGCTCAAGGTCGCGAATAATCGTAATTTCGGAATGTTAATGATACTCTTTCCAATTTGATTGTGATTAGTGACGGGTAGAACTAAATACAATTCATTCGATAAATTGAGAATTGATACTTTCGAAACCATATTCTCGAGTTCAACATATCCTTTAAAAGTCGATGTAGGCCTAATTTACGCAGTGCAAGATTTCTATAAACTGACCAAACAGTATACCGGTGACCAAATTACAATGGAAGATTAAAAAAAAAGATTTTGCCATCATGTTGGACGCTTTTGTATCTAATGTGCCTTATTAAATTAGAGAATGAAAATCTACTTGTGGTCGATTGTTGCTTGGCGTTACAGGTACCGGTATTAGATTTTCGAAGAGTTTGGCTGATCAAAGTTGCTGAACTGAAAGAAGTTTTCAAAGGAATATGACGTTTTCAGAGGAAACTGACGAAGTTTTCCCGGTAAAACTGAATGTAAAGTTTCGAGATTTTTAAGTCACGGACCGGTAATTAACGTTTGAAGCCAGCCCCGCGGTCTAATTTGCCTGCTTCTCACCCTGAGGGCCCGGTTCGTTTACTGGCCAGGTCAGGCATTTTTACCTGGATATGAGGGTTGGTTCCAGGTTCATTCATTCTACAATCACCTTTAATTGAGGAGCTATTTAATGGTGATATGCCGTCCCCGGTCTAGAGAGCCAGGAATATTGGCCGAGAGGATTCGTTACACTGACCATGCGTCACCTCGTAATCTGCAGGCCTTCGGACCGAGGGCGGTCGCTTGGTAGGCGGAACGCCCATTGGGGCTGTAGTCTGGTTTGGTTTAGGGGTGTTTCTAAGATTACAAGTATACATATTTCATTTTTGTGTTGTTTAGCCAAATTGTTGACGGTTCATTCATTCCCGGATTTTCATTTTCCTGTGTTGTACGTATTTTTTCCGTGGTCCCTCCAGAAACGGAGAATCGAGGTTCCATTGTAATACCATGCGATTATTTTAACTTTGTAAATAGATGCTAATTTTGGAAAAAAAATAGATGCTAATTTTGAAACAAATATATGCTAATTTTTCAGGTCCCTAGAAATTACACACAAAATTAAAAGTACTTTCCTTGTATATTTTACTGTAATACTATAGATATCTTCACTCTGGAAGTTCCTACTCCTCCTCCTCCTCAATTTCTCCCCCCTCCCCTCTCTTTCCTGGTTATCCTGTCCTTGGGATTTGTGGGATTCATTAATACACATTGTTTACCAATAAACGGTGTTACTGACAATTAATAAAATGTGTTTGTAGCAATTGACCACTTGAGGATGAATGAGCCAGGAAAGTTGTGTTAACCACACCTTATAATTCTAGGATTAATATTTAACTCATAGCTTAATGAAATTCAAATTATTTAATTCACACAAAAAAAATTAGATCAGACTTTATACTTACAGTAGTTATATTTATTATGTTTCATTTGTAATATAAGATTATTATAGGATATGTAGCTCATAGCTTAATGAAATTCAGATTATTTAATTGACACACACAGTTTTAAGTTGCTGATATTATGAAAGGTATAAGCGTTAATTAGTTTATCTAGAACTTGTGCCCATAGATTTCTCATAGTTTCACATCAAGGCCAATAACCCAAAACTACTGCCATGTTGGATTCTACATTATGGTTTGATATACTGTCGTTGGTCTTGATTTAACAGTCCCAATACATTTTCCTGTTGGGTAAAACTCCACTTTAACATAAATGTACCTATGAAATAGGAGTTTCACTCCTCTGCTGTATGAACTAATAATTTGAGCATCCATATTCCACATGTGAGTGTGTAACAATGGAATCAATTATTAGTTTGGGTCTTCGTGTTTTTGAGAATTTTTGATTTTTTGAGGTTTTCTTCTTGTTGGATATTTTGATTTGGACAATTTTATCCAGGGATTGTCCAATCAAGCATGTACACATTCAGGGTATTTCAATCAGGGAAATGGATTGGTACAATATCATCACAAGAAACAAATTCAGCTTTTAAGTGTTTCAAGAAACTGATTCAAAATTACACTTATGCTAGAAGAGCACATCATTGATGAATATTAGTGCAATTATGGTAGTATGGCAGAGATAGTATGAAGATATGGTACTAGGAAATCAACCTTGGAAAAGGCCAGGGCGTAGCCTGCTTAAAGCGAAGTGCAGTTCTCAGGGTACTGGGGGAACGGTGAGAAATGGGCGACCAGTAAACAACATTAACATAGCAATAGTAAATCCTATGACCCTGACAGGAAAGACAGAGGAAGTAGTAGATTTTATGGAGAAGGAGAAGGTGGAAATGATGGGGCTGAGTGAAGTGAAATGGAAAGGTAATGGAAGGAAAAAATTGAGGAAAGGATACACATTATACTGGAGTGGTGGCCAAGAAGCAATAAATGGAGTGGGACTAATCATTTCGAAGCAATTAGAGGAGTATGTTGAAGTGGTAGAATGTGTGTGCGACAGAATAATGAAGATTAGACTAAAAATGAAGAATGAAGTGATGGACGTCATACAAGTGTATGCACTACAAATGGGAAGGATTCTTGGAGAAAGAGAAATTTCTGGTGTGGAAGTGGTTATTATAGGAGATCTGAATGCACAGGTCAGAAACGAGAGACAAGGAAAGGAAGAAGTCATTGAACCATATGGATGTGGGGGAAAAGAATCGCGAAGGAGAGGAACTAGTGGACTTCTGTGAAAGGAATGAACTTATAGTGGGGAATACATGGTTTCGAAAGAAAAACAGCAGGAAAATTACAAGATATGGGTGTGGTGACAGAAGAACGAAATCAGTAATTGAGTACTTTTTGGTGGAAAGGACAAATCGCAGGAAGTTGATGGATGTGTGACAGCTTTACCAAGAAAAGCATTTGGTGGGGACCATAGAGTTGTGGTGGCAAAATTACGGTTGGGAAAAATGGTAAAACTAAGAGATAACAAAGTAAAAGTATGGAAATTGAAAGACAAAAATGTACTGGAAGATTTTCAGGGGAGATTGAAGCAACAAATCCCAGTTACTGAAGTGGAAAATGTAGAAGAAGAGTGGGCCAATTGAAAAAAGGCATTTGTTAGTGCAACAGGACATCTACAAGAGTGAAAGAAAAGGAGACGCCGTGGTGGAATGAGGAAGTGAAGAAAGTGGTGAAAGAAGACAGCCTGGCAAGAATGGAACAGAGATCAAACAGAAGAAAGCAAAAGCAAGTGTATCAATAGCAAACGAAAATGTAAGAAGGTGGTAGGAGAAGAAAAGGAGAAGAGTTGGGAAGAATTTACACAAAAAATGGAAGAGGCTGTAAGTGGCAGTAAAAGGATGCTGTATGGGCTTATAAGAAGTAAGAGGACAGAAAGAGTTACCACAAAGTTAGTGGAAAAAGAAGATGGGGAATTGTTAACACACCCAGAAGAGATAAAGAGAAGATGGAAGGAGTATTTTGATAAACTATTAAATGTGAACAACTGTACAGGGGAGATAGAAGCAATACAGTGTGAGGACTCAACAACAGAGGATGATATAACAATGCGGGAGGTGGAATTAGCGGCACAAAAAATGAAGATGGGAAAAGCAACAGGGGTGGATGAAATCAGGGTGGATATGATAAAGGCTGCTGGACCTGTTGGTATGCAACGTTTGTACCAACTACTCAAGTGTATGTGGAAGCACAAATGTGTACCAGAAGACTGGAAAAAAGGGATGATAATAATACCAGTGTAAGAAAGGGGACAAGAAAGTTTGTGGTAACTATAGAGTATTCATACTTATATCGCAGATAGTTAAAATACTGGAAAGGATATTAGAAAGAAGAATGAGAAGAAAGATTAAAGGAGAGTTACAAGAGGAACAATATGGCTTCAGGAGAGGAAGATCTACAGTGGACCCAATCTTTAGCATGAGACAGTTGATGGAAAATAACTGGGAATATGGAAAGGATCTGGTCATGACTTTCATAAATATAGAAAAGGCATATGATAGTGTCCCCAGAGAGAAGGTTTGCGAAACCATGGTTAAAAAGAGACTGAAGAGAAATGTTACAAATGGTGCAAGTAATGTACAACTGTGTTAGCAGAGTACTGACCACAGTTGGAAAGACAGAGTGGTTTAGGAATAAGACTGGAGTAAGACAGGGGCATGTACTGTCACCTCTTTAGTTTATTATGGTTAAAATGAAATTGTAAAGGAAACAAAGGAAGCCTATGGAGAGAGAGATGAAGATACTGCTATTTGCAGATGATGATGATGTTGTCTGGGGAAAGAACAGCAAAGAAGTGCAACAGCAACTAGATGTACTGATCTAAAAAATTGAGAAGTATGGCATGAAAATCAGTACAGAGAAAAGCAAGACTATGGTGATGTCGAGAGGGGAAGGGCAAAGAAAGGGCACAGTGAAAATTGGAAGTCAGAGTCTGGAAATTGTGGACAGGTTTAAATACCTAGGAAGTGAATTAATAAAAAATGCTAGGGTGGACATGGAGATTACCAGGAGGGTACAGCAGGGTAATGCATTGTACCAAAGTGTAAAAAACTTGTGTGGGGGAAAGAAGTACCAAGGAAAAGTAAAGAGATAATGTACAAAATGTACTATATACCTATACTGACTTATGCAGCTGAGACTTGGACTTTGACTACCAGGCAAGAGAGTAGGATTCAAGCCAGTGAGATGAAATTCCTAAGAAGTATGATAGGAAGGAAGTTGGGATAGGAAAGCTAAATGAGAGAGTTGAAAAGAATAAACTAAGGTTTTCTTGGACATGTAAAGAGGATGGAGGAGAATAGAATTCCAGGACAGATGCTGGAGGAAAAGTGTGAGGGCCAGAGAGCAAGAGCGGCATAAGAAGACGAAATTTAGAATGGGACAAGATCGTGCAAGAGGAAGATGTATTTTATGATAAGTTAAATAAATATGTGATGTTCTAAATAGACCATTACGATAACGTATTGAATAGGTGGAACCTTTAGCTTTACTAAGCATTGTAAAAAAAAGAGGAATGGTGGAAGGAAAGAGGAAGATGGAGAATTGCCATAAATACCCCAACCTGGCAGGAGCTGGTACACTCAATAAATTTAAATTCTTGTTAAAATTTTGAAATGGAATTAAAATAAATTGCCAAATAAATTACCTTGCAAACCCTGAGTTCAAACTATCAAAGACATATGGTTTATTATACATATTTTGTCAGCTTGAAGCCAGACTCTAAAACTAGTTATTTAAAGGGAGGAAGGATTTGAAGTATAATTCACAGGTAATTGTATGGATAATCATAATACTACATCAGACAGGTACATTGAAAGGAACACTGAATACCATATGACAAACACAATGATAGGTCATTGTGGGAAGAGGGAGAAATTGAAAGCAAACTTTAAAGGGACAAGGCCAACCTCCACATCTTCATATACTGCCGTCTTCAAGTAGATGGCTCTCTCCTCATCAATCATACTTCTTGTGCATCCATTTCTTCTCAGTCCCTAACTAGTTCATTTCTTTATCCCAGCTTCATCAGGAGGAGATCGTTGAAAGTGTGATCGCTGCAGAAAGCTCTGAGATGGATAAATATGACCAGGATGAAGCAGGTGATATTATTAACCCTAAGCCAAAACTTAGTGAATTTAAAGACCATCTACACATTGGCATTAAATACGTTGAAGAAAATGATGAAAACATATCTGCATATTGTGAACATTTAAGGCACCTGCGTGAGTTAATTATTAAATAATTAATGTCAAAGGAAGACAGCAAAAGATCAGCAGTTTCTTCAAACCAGTAAACATGATCAATGAAGGTGTGCCTCGACTTCCATGTTCTAATTGCGTACTGCACTAGTTATCCTGTATTCTGTAGGGAGAGGAGAAGGTGGTAGTGTTTCACGTTGGTACCAGCAACGTAAAGCAAGCAAGTATAAGTACCAACATAGTTGGGGATGTGTGGGATCTGGTAAATGCAGTACGGGTGAAGTGTAAGAAAGTGGAGATTATCAGTGGAGTACTGTGTAGGAGGGATACTGACTGGGAGGTGATTGGGGATTTAAATGAGACTATGGAGTGGGTATGTGGAAAACTGGGAGTGCGATTTCTAGATCATAATGGGTGGCTAGGAGATAGGGATCTCTGCTCAGATGGCCTTCACTTAAATCACAATGGTACGTATAAGTTCGGAAATTTGATTAGAAGGGTTATAAGAAGGTACATTCAGGGAAACGGGGTGGTCTACGGAGCGGTGATAAGGGTACAGGGATCTGGAAGTCAAGCAGGCATGACATTAAAATGTTAGTGTTGGACTGTAGAAGTATTGTAAAGAAAGGAATAGAATTAAGTAATTTAATAGATATATACTTACCAGATATTGTAATAGAAATTGAATCACGGCTGAGAAATGATATAATGGATGCAGAAATTTTCTCACGGAACTGGAGTGTGTATCGTAGAGATAGGATAGGATGGTAGGGAGGGGAGTATTCATTCTGGTGAAAGAAGAATCTGTAAGCTACGAAAAAGTTAAAGATGACAAACATGAAATTCTCAGTGTAAGGCTCATTTCTAAAGATAATAGGCAACTTTGGAGTGTAGAGACTGGGAAAGGGTAGTGCTGATAGTGATTCAGAATTATTTGATAAGATAATCAGCTGTGTGGGAAACGACATGGAAAGAAATGTGATTGTAGCAGGAGATCTCAATTTACCAAATGTCAATTGGGAAGGAAATGCGAATGACAGGAAGCATGACCAACAAATGGCAAATAAGCTAATATGGGAAGGACAGCTGATTCAGAAAGTGATGGAACCAACTAGAGGAAAAAATATCCTAGATGTGGAGTTGGTTAAACCAGATAAGCTCTATAGAGAAACCAAAGTAATAGATGGCATTAGTGATCATGAAGCTGTTTTTATCATAGTTTTTAAAAAAAATGTGATAGAAAGGAAGGTCTTAAAGGTAGGACTATTAGGCAGTACCATATGGCTGATAAAGCAGGCATAACGCAGTTTCTAAAAAGTAACTATGATCAGTGGAAAACGTTAAATAAAAATGTAAACAGACTCTGGGATGGGTTTAAAGCAATTGTTGAGGAATGTGAAAACAGGTTTGTACCTATAAAGGTGGTAAGGAATGGTAAAGACCCACTTTATTATAACAGAGAAATAGGCTAAGAAGGAGGTGCAGATTGGAAAGAAATACAGTGAAACCATGTTAGTACGTTTCTGCAGGGGATGACGAAAAAAATCATGTTAAGCGGGAAAACGTACTATCGAATATCCCATTAAAAACTATCCAACAGCGAGAGAGTATCACTTTACACATTAGTACATTTTACATTGTGTGTGTAGTGTTTCAGGAGATAAAATAGAGCACTAAAATATGGGAAAAAGTCAAGAGAACAGATATCAATAATTCTCTACTGGAGCCTGTTAAAGTAACCAGAGACTATTAAAAGATGTGAAAAACACAGGACAGAAATGACATTCTTTTGCAACAGTATGTAGCTATAATACCTACATATTATAGCAGATCACTTTCTTCCTAAAACAATTGTATAATGAATTGTTAGTTGAAACCTTAGGTTTCTGACCCATGAGTAAATAAACACTGTTTTCTGGTCACTTTGTTCGAGCATGAATTTCTCGCAAGGTTATACTCACCACACGTGATTAGACCGCCATTTTGAACATGAAACTTTGGCAGTACTCGGCATTGGTTCAGACAGACTCACTGGTGTATAATAAACGTGCCAATTGTCAAACTAGCAGTTTGTATTTTTGTATGAATGGTACACCGCTTTACCGTTGCCTACATCCTTACATACCTTTTTAATGCGATAGACCTACAGTATATGGAAGCCTTATTACTTCACGGCACCCACAAATGACCTGTCGAAGATCTGCTATTGCTGCACTATAGAATTATTTTAACTTCAGTCGTACCACACAGATTTAAATCTTCTTATCACAAGAACAGTTATTGGCATTACCTTCAATTTATTGTGTTGAGGGGTAAATAGAAGTGAAGTGATTATTTGTTGCGTGACAGCCTACTTATGGACTAATAGGATAATGATAGAAGCTCAGTAGGATAACATGATGGCAAGAACAATTGGCAGTCATAGAGATTTTAGTTAAAAATTAACGGGTATGTATAGGTACTTTAAGACAGAAACAGATTCCAAGAAGGACATTCGAGGAATCATTAATGAGCAAGGGGAGTGTGTATGTGAGCATCTTCAAAAGACAGAAGTATTCAGTCAGCAGTATGTAAAGATTGTTGGTTACAACGATAATGTCCAGATATAGGAGGTGAGTAATGCTAAAGAAGTATCAACATTTACCTATGATAACAATGACATTTACAATAAGATACAAAAGTTGAAAACAAGAAAAGCTGTTGGAGTTGATAAGATTTGTGGAGGCATACTAAAGACAGTGGATTGGGATATAGGGGTAGTACCATATCTGAAGTACTTAAATGATTATTGTTTGCCTGAAGGAGCTATACCAAATGAATGGAGAGTTGCTATAGTAGTACATGTGTATATAGGAAAGGATGATAAACTTAAAGCTGAAAATTACAGGCCAGTCAGTTTGACATGCATTGTATGTGAGCTTTGGGAAAGCATTCTTTCTGATTATATTAGACATGTTTGCGAAATTAATAACTGGTTCAATAGAAGGCAGTTCAGGTTTAGGGAAAGTTATTCCACTGAAGCTCAACTTGTAGGATTCCAGCAAGATATAGCAGTTATCTTGGATTCAGGAGTCAAATGGACTGCATCATGATTGACTTGCCTAAGGCATTTGATAGGGTGGATCATGGGAGACTATTGGCAAAAATGAGTGCAATTGGACTAAACAAAAGAGTGACTGAGTGGGTTGCTATATTTCTAGAAAATAGATCTCAGAAAATTAGAATAGGCAAAGCTTTATCTGACCCTGTAATAATTCAGAGGGGAATTCCTCAAGGCAGTATTATTGGACGTTTGTTTTTTATATGTGTTTAAATGGTATGAGTAAAGAAGTGGAATCAGAGATAAGGCTTTTTGTGGATGATGTTATTCTGTATTCTGTAAATAAGTTACAAGATTGTGAGCAACTGCAAAGTGACCTCGATAATGTTGAGATGGACAGCAGGCAATGGTATGATGATAAGCAAGGTTAAAAGTCAGGTTGTAAGTTTCACAAATGGGAAAAGTCCTCTCAGGTTTAATTGCTGCGTTGATGGGGTGAAAGTTCCTTATGGTGATCACTAGGGCCCAGATTTTTAGGTACTTAAAAACCACGTTTTAGTTTTTTTAATAGCTCAGAATAGTTTTTTTAATTTTTTATCCTCCTGAAATAGTTTTTAATGATTATTTTCAATCATTACTAAAGTTATACTGTACTATTCATTCAAACTTTTTTGTACTTTATTGTAACCTTCACGCTTCTCTAGTACAAAACTACACCACTCATTTCAAAATATTCTCTAAATATGGGACAGAATGGCTTAATGAAAGCATTTCAAACACATCATACCAACTGAAATTAAAAATAACAAAGAATATTTATGCGCAAATATAATAAATGTTTCATGTAGGTTAAATGTTTTTTACTTCCAATGCATGAAGAAACATTTTCAGAAGCACAGAACACAGTTTTCACTTGCTGTTACATTGTACAACTAAATACATTTCCAGATTTTTCAGAGTAAAACTTTTTCTGTTATCTCTCGAAATATTCTTATAGCGGGAAAATGTACGCTCCACACAACAAGAAGTCATTGGAGCAAGCTTCATTGAAGAAATAGCTCTCGGTCCTCATGGTACCTTGTCAGTAATTTCTTCTCCCTGAAATATTGCAGACACACTGTTCATTGTTGAAAATCCAGGGTTCCACTGTAGAATTTTGGTGAGCTTGAGTGAATAGGCTTCACCCACTGGTCCTGGTATTTCCTTCTTCAAAATGGAATCCACAACGTCTATTGAATCTTTTAATGGTAACAATGCTGACTCAACATGCTCAATAGCTGCAGGAAGATCAGCAAATTGTGCCCTAACGAAGGCAAGTGAAAGAGCATTCTTGCTCACGAGAGCTGTTTTAGCCTTCGCTATGCAGAGTGCATCATCGACATCAAATGAATTTATAACATTTTTAATGTCTTCAAAGTGATTGGCATAGTATACGGTTGCACTGAGCCATGTCCCCCAACGAGTGATGATGGGTTTGGGAGGAAGAGGAGTTTGAGGCAACATTTCTTTGATTGTGAGAATGCGGCTAGGAGCTTTAAGAAACACCAATACTGTTTACTCATGGAAAATTATTTCTAACCTCTTCAGCCAGTCTGTGTAAGCCATGGGCTATGCAAGTTACATGCAGCATGTTAGGGTAGAAACTCTTCAATATTTCACCAGCTTTGATCATATATGCCGCACTATCACTCAAAAGAAGTAAAAACTTGCCATTCTGTTTTTCTCTTGGCCAGAGACTGCGAAGAGCATCTCGGACGGTGCAAGCTATGGTCAGCGCATTCCACGCCACGTTTGCCGAAACCAGCGCTTCACATAAACGGATATTACCGAGCTCGATAGCTACAGTCACTTAAGTGCGGCCAGTATCCAGTAATCGGGAGATAGTGGGTTCGAACCCCACTGTCAGCAGCCCTGAAGATGGTTTTCCGTGGTTTCCCATTTTCACACCTGGCAAATGCCTGGGCTGTACCTTAATTAAGGCCACGGCTGCTTCCTTCCCATTCCTAGGCCTTTCCTATCCCATCGTCGCCATAAGACCTATCTGTGTCGGTGCGCCGTAAAGCAAATAGCATAAACTGATATTAAAATTATCCACCATTGAAGTGCCAGGAAAACTGGAAATTAGTGGCTGGTGCGATGGAAAATTGCTCCTTTTTTGATAGCATTGTTACTGATATGGCCTGTAGATTCCTTGCGCTGCACAAAATGTGATTTTTGGTCATATGCCACCTGGAAAAATACGTTTAAAAATATAATTATTGTTTATTGTAGACACAGGGTATGTAGTATTCGCTCAACTTTTCATTTTGTGTGGACTCCCTAGTAGATTACGAGCAACTTTTAGTTATACCTGGGCTCCCTAGTGCTTAATCGGTAGACCTTGGTTATCTTTGAGATTTGTATTGGCAACCTTTGAAACACAAACTGTGAATCGATTAGGGCCTATGCATCGCCGAGAGACATCTGCCGTACTCTTTACGTACTAGTACTGTTGTTGTTTACACAGCAAAGCCAAAATATAGGTTCGGATTGAACATGAGTGAGGAAAACAGGCCTCCTAATAAAATTTATGCTGTTGACGCCATGGCTGGTGAAACAGGTCACGTCATACGTCTTCCCTCATACAACTGTGATCTGAACGTCATTGAATTGGCATGGGCAAAAATAAAACGCGAATTCAAAGGACACAATATTACGGGAGATATGTCAGCAGTTAACTTACGATGACTGAACATCGGGGCATGCCATTTAGTATCTGCTGCAGATTGGGAGGGGTAATGCAGAAAGTTGAAAGAACTGGAAGGGGAATAAATCACCAAATCATATATAATAAAATAAAACCCTATTATAATTAAAATTATTCTCACAACAAACAAAAATAAAAAACTCAAAAACACACAGACGCCCAGAAGGAGATAAAGAAGAATACCTCAGAGATGATAAATAAAATTATACCTCATCGGAGGCACGACGGTGTTATGGAAATAGCCATGGACGAGATTGTAATTAATAGTACTGCAGATAGCAGTGACAATTGTGAAAGTGATTGTGGAAGTGATATGTCTGAGAATTAATAGTACTGCAGATAGCAGTGATAATTGTAGAAGTGATATTTCAGAGAATTCATGCTAAGATAATAAAGGTTTAGAAAATTCATATCCATTGATCATACTTTCGATTCACTTCAGATTTAATTTCCATTGAATTTGGCAGTATTACCGGAACTGGGAGAGCTCCCTCCTTACTCCTCACCCCCGCAAAACCAGGTATCACTAAAAATTGCGCTTACTGTACTATTACTCATCCGAGGTTTGCTTTGCAGCATTCGTCTTATGAGAGCCCATAATATTTATGTTAACTAATTTATAATTTTCTATAAAACTTACTTTCCATTACAGTAATGGGGATTTTTATTTATTGGAGGTATGCTAAATAATTCCCTACCTGCTTTTGGCAGACTTGAGAAAATATAATTTTGCCATCTGTAGTAAAGTCCGGATCGTTACCAATCCACTGGCGAATCGAGCAACTTCGAGATGACCTGCCTTTAGGCATCGCTATTTCTGAGATGCGTAAGCTTCTTAAACTGCCTTCAATAATAAATTGATTTATAGGGAAAATTAATTATAGTCTGTCATACAATAATGTGTATAGAGCTAAACAGTGAACAGCGCCGTAGCTGGCGGTAGTCGACCGTACACAATGAGAGATGCACTTAAGCTGGCAAGTTAGGCAGGCTTGTACCTGCTAGATACAGGTCAGTGAACGCCAGGGGGATCTCTCTTGTTTTGTGCTGTACCCTGGTGGAATAGTATCGTATTACGTTGTTTCGCCCGCACTAGTTACACTTACAAACCACTCCCAGTTCCAAACCATGAAGTCTTTTCAAAAGTACATAATGTTTATTTAAAAAATCATTCAATTTCATTAATATTTGGTACTTCTATTTCAAAATAACGTAATACTGTCTTGAATAGCCCATTTAGTTTTTTTAGTTATTAACGTCTTATTTAGGTATTTTTAGGTTTTATAAGATTCGAGTAATTTACTCCAATGGTAATGAAATGGATAAGTAAAAATACTGCAGTTAGCTAGCAAGGAATAAAATAATTTAAAACCTAAAAATCTGGGCCCTAGGGATCACTGTAAGTACCCAGGTGTTAATATAAGGAAAGATTTTCATTGGGGTGATCACATAAATGAGATTGTAAATAAAGGGTACAGATCTCTGCACATGGTTATGAGGATGTTTAGGGGTTGTAGTAAGGATGTAAAGGAGAGGGTATACAAATATATGGTAAGACCCCAAAAAGAGTATAGTTCCTGTGTATGGGACCCTCACCAGGTATATTTGATTCAAGAACTGGAAAAAATCCAAAGAAAAGCAGCTCATTTTATTCCGGGTGATTTCCGACAAAAGAGTAGTGTTACAAAAATGTTGCAAAGTTCGGGCTGGGAGGACTTGGGAGAAAGAAGACGAATTGCTCGACTAAGCGGTATGTACCAATATAAATGGTCCGTTATTGGACATTATAAATTTTCCAGCTAACTCATTCCTGGTTGCCAGCGTTTCACCCCAGTGTGCTAAGTTGGGCTCATCAGTTGGTCAATAGCACACCTACCAAGATGCATGGGTAGTGCATACCACGGAGTACTTGTTCTTGCCCCTTGAAGGCGCAATATACTCGGTGTTCGGGTATTCAAGGTCATTTCCTCTTATCGCGCAACTTTCTCCAACCAACCCATGGCGAGGGCTCTTTATCTCTGTTGGCAATCACATTCCGTGCACAAGGGATGACAAAGAACATTTTCAGGTCTGGGGAGTATACGATCATACCAAGCGGAAAAGGCAAAAAATCGTGACGTGTTAAGTGAGGTATTTTTTATACTGATTTAATACCATGGGCGTCGACTTCAAATTTCCAACGTCCTAAGCAGAAAACGTGTTAATGAAAAACGTGCTAACGAGGTTTCACTGTAGTTAGAAATGGCTGTGGAAGTAAGTGGGTTAGAAACCATGATGGCCTTTCTAGCACAGAGTGCAGAGGTGCTGAAAATGGCATGTAACATTGCACCTGTAGGAACTGTACCGGGAAGGTCCCTTGATGGTAACCACTGCAGAAGATGCAGTGAGACTGGAACTTACCAAGGGAGATGTTCAATAAATTTCCAATTTCTTAGAAATCATTTAAGAAAAGGCTAGGAAAGCAACAGATAGGGAATCTGCTACCTGGATGACTGCCCTAAATGCAGATCAGTATTGATTGATTGATTGATTGATTGATTGATTGATTGATTGATTGATTGATTGATTGATTGATTTGTTGGGCCTAATACTGTATTGCATTATATCTTGTATACAAAATAACCTTTGTGTTCTTAAGTTTAAAATACAGTAGAAGTCCGTAATAGCGAGAATTCATAACAGCGAAAAATGTACTCGCTATAACGGATTGTCGTTATATCCGTTTTTTGTGTTAAAGTCGGGAAACCCCCCATATACATTAAAATCGGTATGAAACGGCAATAAGATTGTTTAAAACTTGCGTTTCCGCAGATGATATCCACACCGGCTTACTTGTTTGTTATTTTTCGAAATCCGATATTACGTGAAGTGTATGTTTAATTTCATTCTGAAAATGCATGGTACCGTATTTCTCCGAATCCAAGATGAATACCACTTTTTCCTTCAAAAAATTTAAATCTGGCTCAAAAAGTACTTTGTAAAATCATATGAATGCCTTTGTTGTACAGTAGGCCTACGCAATTTTAGACTATTTTTAGACACCGAACATTAACTTTCGTCATGCCTTTTTTTTCCTTTTTTTTTTTTTTTTTTTTTTTCCGGCTGCACAATTATTCTTTATAACTGCAGGTTTAAGGACCATTAACATGAAATTGGCATTTATTTATTTATTTATTTATTTATTTGTTTATTTATTTATTTATTTATTTATTTATTTATTTATTTATTTATTTATTTATTTATTTATTTATTTATTTATTTATTTATTTATTTATTTATTTATTTATTTATTTATTTATTTATTTATTTATTTATTTATTTATTTATTTATTTATTTATTTATTTATTTATTTATTTATTTATTTATTTATTTATTTATTTATTTATTTATTTATTTATTTATTTATTTATTTATTTATTTATTTATTTATTTATTTATTTATTTATTTATTTATTTATTTATTTATTTATTTATTTATTTATTTATTTATTTATTTATTTATTTATTTATTTATTTATTTATTTATTTATTTATTTATTTATTTATTTATTTATTTATTTATTTATTTATTTATTTATTTATTTATTTATTTATTTATTTATTTATTTATTTATTTATTTATTTATTTATTTATTTATTTATTTATTTATTTATTTATTTATTTATTTATTTATTTATTTATTTATTTATTTATTTATTTATTTATTTATTTATTTATTTATTTATTTATTTATTTATTTATTTATTTATTTATTTATTTATTTATTTATTTATTTATTTATTTATTTATTTATTTATTTATTTATTTATTTATTTATTTATTTATTTATTTATTTATTTATTTATTTATTTATTTATTTATTTATTTATTTATTTATTTATTTATTTATTTATTTATTTATTTATTTATTTATTTATTTATTTATTTATTTATTTATTTATTTATTTATTTATTTATTTATTTATTTATTTATTTATTTATTTATTTATTTATTTATTTATTTATTTATTTATTTATTTATTTATTTATTTATTTATTTATTTATTTATTTATTTATTTATTTATTTATTTATTTATTTATTTATTTATTTATTTATTTATTTATTTATTTATTTATTTATTTATTTATTTATTTATTTATTTATTTATTTATTTATTTATTTATTTATTTATTTATTTATTTATTTATTTATTTATTTATTTATTTATTTATTTATTTATTTATTTATTTATTTATTTATTTATTTATTTATTTATTTATTTATTTATTTATTTATTTATTTATTTATTTATTTATTTATTTATTTATTTATTTATTTATTTATTTATTTATTTATTTATTTATTTATTTATTTATTTATTTATTTATTTATTTATTTATTTATTTATTTATTTATTTATTTATTTATTTATTTATTTATTTATTTATTTATTTATTTATTTATTTATTTATTTATTTATTTATTTATTTATTTATTTATTTATTTATTTATATGGCGGGACTCAGGCTATGAAGCCTGCTATTCTGTCCAACCATACACACACCTACATGAACAGTTAAATATACACATATATATATACATCATAGTACCGAAGAGAAGCCGTTGAAACTTTGCCGGCAATACCTAATCCATGCGTCTCTACAATGATCCATCAGGAAATTATTCTTGCTGTCCATAAAACTGTTACTTTTACTCAGTGTCAGATATAACCGGCTACCGCTACACGCACGTCTCGCTCGCCGGGTTCGGCCAAATTCAGCGGCTAGCGATGTATAGGCCTAATCGCGGGTGTTGAAAGTCATCGAACAAGTTTATTGCGCCACGGAATGACCATTCCGCCCTTGCGTTTTTTGTGCACATACCTCACAATTTTATCTTCGACTTCTTTAAAGCGTCCTTGTTGCGGACCACTGAATGCATTTTTTGTACAGTACGCATTTTTTTTGCTCTTTGTCTTCACGCTAACGCCAAATATTGGCTTTAGTTAGGCCTATGCCGTATTTTCTTGCGGTTTCACAATTATTCTACATTTACGAGTGTTTAATAACAATTAACTTACAGTAAAATTGGCATCATAATATCGACTAGAACCCATTGAAAATTTGCCGGCAATACCTTTTCTACGTATCTTTCGACTATCCATCACGAAAATATTCCTGCTGTCTATAAAACTTAATTTTACTAAGCGTCAAGTACAATAGACGCGTTACAACTCTGCCACTGAGTAGCCATGGTCTTGCTAAGAATTCGAAGGCTTGCATGTTTTGATGCCATTCTGCAGATTTGAGAAACATTTTTGTAGAAGCTAATAGAACGCCATACTCTCTTCATTATTTCCTGAGATCCAGTGACGTTACACACAAGCACTGTACAACCGGTTGTCGCGGATAGCGATGTAGGCTATAGTAAAGAGCCGGTCATTTGTCAACGAGTTTTATGCAAGTGTGAAAAGAAGCAGTGTGGTTACCACGGTTGTTGCCAGTGGTATCCATTAACTTACTGTTAGGCCGCGAATGAAAGACAACCCTTGAGTTTTCGCATGAGATTCTGAGAAAAAGTCTTGGATTCGGAGAAATACAGTATCACTCCAGAGGTTTCTGTTGCAAACACTTCAGTTTTCTTCTTCAAACGGCGTCACCTAACGTAATCGTATATGTATCATGAAAACATATTTGAAACGCATGTAGAGAAATGATAACCTACTTGCGAAAAATTTACATGTAAATAGCCTTTCCGAAATTTAATTAGACGCTAGAAGATATGAAATATCCTCTGAAATCAGTGAAGTACTCTGCCATATCTTGAGGTGTATCACATTCTTACTTAATTTCTGTATATAACATTAAAATCAAGGTATCGTTTACTTCAGTCATTATTTTTAACGAGTTAACAACTGCTATCGGCCACGTTATTTACGCATTTATTACGAAAACTTGTTATCCTTTTTCATTTCGAATTTTCTTTAGAGAACCACAGTCGACGGATATTAGTAATCAATTCCAACATCGCCGTTGAATGTCAACGAGAGAGCTCACAAAAGCACAAAGTGAGAAAACTATACCGTACCGAAGATGATCGATCGCATTTTGTTGCAAACGTTGCCGTTTTCTTATTCAAATAGCGTCACCTATTCAAACTTAACTGTACTATACATATGATGAAAACACACTTCAGGCACCAGTAGAGAAATGATAACCTTCTCGCTATAAATTTTCATAATAGCCTTTCCGTAATTTAACCAGACGCGAAAAAATATAAACTAACACTCTGCCATATCTCGAGGTGTGTCCCATTCTTACTTACTTGCAGTATTTAGTCAGCCTTAATTTTTAACGAGTTAACATCCGTTATCGGACACATTATTTACGCATTTATTACAAAAATATGTGCTCTTTGATTTTGAATTTTCTGTACGTAACAGCAGTCGACGGTATTACTAATCGACTCTGATATCACCTTCGAATGTCGACGAGAGAACTCGCTAGTGCACATAGCGAGGAAATGATGCCGAAAGTAATCGATCGCATGCAATATAATCGCTGGGGTGCATAAATATCGGTAACAGGAAAAAATCGTGTGCGTTTTATCGCTCGTAATAACGGATGCGTCAGTGATAGGGCTCGCGCTGTAACTGAAGGACGATACACAGTTTAATATAGGAATTTTGAAGGGACAGAAAAAATCGTCGCTATAGCGGAGTTCTCGTTATATGCCGTACTCGCTATAGCGGACTTCTTCTGTACTGTACTTTACTCGTTCTTTTCACTGAACAGTGTGTTTAAGTATGTACCTCGGCTCATTTCATAAGTTATTTTGTTTAACCCGGACTTTTGATAATTCGGACAACTTACAGCCCCAATTAGTCCAGATTTATAAGGTTCTACTGTACTTGTAACAAATACATTTTTTAGTAATCGCTACCTTTTATGAGTATAATTTACTTCTTGAAGTAGAATTGTAATTGTTACATGATAGTAATCGCTATACATTTCATGGAAGCAAAAAGGAGAAAAAACTGACGATGAAGGTAACTCTTTCAGTTCTTCAGCAGTATTTTCTTACCTCTCCATTACTTCTTTATCCTACAATATCCATAACTGTTGGGGATGTTCTTAAACTGTATCAGTTGAGAAGCAAAGGTCAGGGAGTGTGTCTGTATAAGGAGTTCCCTCCTGCAAACCGCTGGGTTAGAAACCATGATGGCCTTTCTAGCACGGAGTGGAGAGGCGCTGAAAATGGCATGTAATGTTGCACCTGTAAGAACTGTACCGGGAAGGTCGCATGATGGTAACCACTGCAGAAGATTCAGTGAGGCTGCAACTTTGCCTCACGTCTTGGGTTCCCATGCCTTCGGTGAAGCTCTCGAAACATCAGACATCACATCAGGTTGTCCATAGCACAGATGGTCCGTGAGAAAGGATTTCATGTGCATGAGGAAGTTCCTGGCATCGGAGTAAATGGCAGAACGAGAAGGATAGACATGTTATTATTTATAAATTTCATTTTCCGTATTGACAGATTCAAAGTATAGATAAGAAATGTGTTTTTCCACCATTCAATACACAATTTATTTTAATAGATTAAGCTAGTACCGGTTTCGGCTCTTTAACGGCCATCATCAGCTAGTACATGATTTGTTTTAGCCATTAGACAATTCACAAGTTGTTATTGTATTAGGCATCCGGATGTCTAATGGGGGATGGAAATGTGTACAATAGCATATAATTAAAATATCAGTAGTCGGGGTAAAAAGTTACAAATTAGAACATGAGTATGTAAAACATATTAAAACACACAGGCCACAATATATAACATTTAAAAAGTTTCAACACATTAAAATGGTACGTATAGGTAGACACTTGTTAAAATTTTCAATTCATGCTACATAGATTCCATTCTTCTGTCTGTGCTTTTTTTTTTTTTTTTTTTTTTTTTTTGCAGAAATCTATTGAGTTTAGTATTGTTTTGTTTGCTAAAAATGTATAGTGCTTTTTTAAAATTTTTTGGATGAATTGCGATAATTTGTTGGTTGGACTGGCTCTATAGTTTATAATTGGTCTCATAGGTACGTCTTCTTTATGTATTTTTGGGTAGGCTTTCGCAGTCGGTAATTGAGGGTTCATTGTTATGAGTTTAGCAGATTCAGTATCGGTGAGAAGAAAGTGTGTGTTTTTAAGTAAAATTTTTAAATTCCTTTGTATGTTGTTGGTTGGATCTCGGCGTTTAATAGAAAAAGTATTGTATTGCACAGAGGACAGAAGAATGGAATCTATGTAGCATGAATTGAAAATTTTAACAAGTGTCTACCTATACGTACCATTTTAATGTGTTGAAACTTTTTAAATGTTATATATTGTGGCCTGTGTGTTTTAATATGTTTTACATACTCATGTTCTAATTTGTAACTTTTTACCCTGACTACTGATATTTTAATTATATGCTATTGTACACATTTCCATCCCCCATTAGACATCCGGATGCCTAATACAATAACAACTTGTGAATTGTCTAATGGCTAAAACAAATCATGTACTAGCTGATGATGGCCTTTAAAGAGCCGAAACCGGTACTAGCTTAATCTATTAAAATAAATTGTGTATTGAATGGTGGAAAAACACATTTCTTATCTATACTTTGAATCTGTCAATACGGAAAATGAAATTTATAAATAATAATACGGAAGCCAACCAGGCAAAACGTAAGGCATTTAAATATCAGAACTTGAAAATTAAACTAATGAACACAACCAAAAGCATTGCCTTTTTGAAGGAATGCCTTTCAAACAACTTAACACCGAAATTTCTCCAGAAATACAATAATAAACACAGACGAACTGCTCAGACACGCAAAACACAAAACAGAACTAATGAAATTTGGTTAAAAGAAGAAATAAAATTCCTATATCGTAAGAAACAACACCTTAATAATGAACTTTACTCAACACACCTGAAAGCATCCCATGAACTCCCACACAGCTATTGGAATTACTTTCAACGAATTTCCAGAGAAAAAATAGAAGACTTAGCCATAAAGAAACAAAACACACTAAACAAAAAACTGGAAACACTGAAACAACAACAAAGTAAACCAAAGCCACTAACCATAATCCAAAACAAAGATCCCTCTCTTCCTAACAAGGATTCCCAACATAAATTCCATCCGCCTATAAAAAATCTTAAGCAAACCGTATTTGACGACGTAGAAACGGATATATTGGACAGGGGACCCAAACACAACTGGGGTAATGCATCATCCTACCAGAATATTATAACTACCATTACCGAAACAGAACTTGCTTTACAAAAGATCCCATATGACATACGAGATGAAGTAAGACACGAAATCAGTAGAAAAATCCCGCAATACATCAATAGCATCCACAATAATAACCCAAACATGAATACCACCAATAGATCGAACTTAAACAAACTTAAAAATAAAATAAAACAGAACAATCTACTAGTAACGAAGGCCGACAAAGGCAACACTACGGTCATTATGGA
This sequence comes from Anabrus simplex, assembly GCF_040414725.1. Classification (NCBI taxonomy): domain Eukaryota; kingdom Metazoa; phylum Arthropoda; class Insecta; order Orthoptera; family Tettigoniidae; genus Anabrus; species Anabrus simplex. The sequence goes on along the minus strand of NC_090271.1, from coordinate 129,436,892 downwards.
TAAAAATGAATACATAACAAAGACTAAAAAATGTTTCCAAGACAATACTTTTTCTATTAAACGCCGAGATCCAACCAACAACATACAAAGGAATTTAAAAATTTTACTTAAAAACACACACTTTCTTCTCACCGAAACTGAATCTGCTAAACTCATAACAACAAACCCTCAATTACCGACTGCCTACCCAAAAATACATAAAGAAGAGGTACCTATGAGACCAATTATAAACTATAGAGCCAGTCCAACCTACAAATTATCGCAATTCATCCAAAAAATTTTAAAAAAGCACTATACATTTTTAGCAAACAAAACAATACTAAACTCAATAGATTTCTGCAACAGAACCAAAGAGCTAAAGATCGAACAACACCATACCCTTGCTTCATTTGACATAATAAATATGTACCCTAACATTCCTGTTAAACAAACAATCAAAATAATAGAATCTAACCTAAAAAACAATAGCAACTTGAGCACCTTAGAAATAAACGAATTCATAAACTTACTTGAATTCGCCATAAACAATAACTATTTCAGATTTCACGATACCATTTATCAGCAACAAGGCCTACCTATGGGGTCTCCTGCCTCCGGAATATTAGCAGAAATATATATAGATAACTTAGAATACACGTCAATCAGAGAAATAGATAATATACATTTTTGGTGCAGATTTGTTGACGATGTCTTCGTAGTTTTAGATAATAGATCCACTGACGCACAAACTATACTAGACAAGCTTAACACTCTAGATCCCCAAATTAAATTCACCAAAGAAACCGAAAATAGCCGTACACTAAATTACCTAGACTTAACAATAACCAGACACAACAACCACTTATCTTACAAGATCTACAGGAAACCCACACACACCTCAAATACCATAAAAAATGACTCCATTCATCCCAATACACAAAAAAGAGCAGCCTATTATAGTATGATTTATAGAGCCTTTAACATCCCAATGACAACAGAAGATCAAAACAATGAATTGAAGTTAATCCACGACATAGCTAAACATAACGGATACAGCAAAGAAATGGTCAACAAAATCATTCACAAAATAAAATCACAACCTAAAACTAAATGAGCAAAAACAGCCAAACCCAAAAAAGACTATGCCCTATTTACCTTTAACAACACCCACATATATACTATAACTAATATTTTCAAGAAGCGCAACATAAAAACAGCATTCAAAACCACACACAATAGTACCAACATTATACATAACACTAAAACAGTCAATAATAACAATAAATACAACCAATCAGGTGTCTACTGTATCAAATGTAACAACTGTGACATAAGTTACATAGGACGTACAGGCAGAAACTTCACCATCCGCTACAATGAACATATAAATGCAGTAAAACATAACCATTTCTCATCAATAGGCCAACATGTAGAAGAATCTAAGCATAGTTTCACAAACATCAATAACGACATGACGATACTAAATATAAACTCCAAGGGCCCCCTGCTCAACATAACCGAAGATTTCTACGTTTCTTTAGACCAATACGCTAACCCCAATCATAACATTAATGATATTACTGAAAAAACCAGCATCATTTTTGACAAAGCCATTCCGACATTAAAGAATGATTACCTCAAAATAGTAAACACACGCTCTAACAAACCAACGAATCACAAGCCTGACCCCGCCCCTACTTCTCCTACGGCCACTCCTTCTTCCCCTCCACCTACATTCCCCTCCACAGCTAATATGAGCCCCAGACGCACTCGCAGTAGAACACAAGCCTTCAAACACATCGGCACAAGACTTCCACAACAACTATAGTAAGTACTCTTTCCATACACACACTGGGCATTCCTTCATACACACACTACCGGCATACTTATATCACCTTATCTTTACAGACTACAACAACAAACGTAGACGAGAGAGGTGTTGCCACCAACTACTTCTAAATACAAGCTCGAGACCTGCTGTTTGCTATATTGAAACTTGCCATAGTACATCACAAGTTGGGATATATAACACAACAAAATTTCTTCATGACAAAGGCCCATATCAATAAGATGTACACCAGTTTCAGAATGTTCTCGAAGATTACCTTACACAGCTAAAATCAACATAACTTAGAAGTAAAGGAACTGCACAGAGGACAGAAGAATGGAATCTATGTAGCATGAATTGAAAATTTTAACAAGTGTCTACCTATACGTACCATTTTAATGTGTTGAAACTTTTTAAATGTTATATATTGTGGCCTGTGTGTTTCAATATGTTTTACATACTCATGTTCTAATTTGTAACTTTTTACCCTGACTACTGATATTTTAATTATATGCTATTGTACACATTTCCATCCCCCATTAGACATCTGGATGCCTAATACAATAACAACTTGTGAATTGTCTAATGGCTAAAACAAATCATGTACTAGCTGATGATGGCTGTTAAAGAGCCGAAACCGGTACTAGCTTAATCTATTAAAATAAATTGTGTACTGAATGGTGGAAAAACACATTTCTTATCCATACTAAGGATAGACATGGTCGCCATTAAAGGGAAAAATGACCCCACACTAAGATTTGAAACACACTCCGACCAACCAGACAAAGTAGACACAGACAAGAAGTCTATCTGCCTGCCTTCAGTGGTATATTATATGAATAAATATGAGTTGGACGATGTAGAAGTGAGGGGTCTCATGATCGGTGCAATAGGGGCAGTCCTAAGAAGACGATAGTGTTGATGAAGGCCTTCAGCATCAGTTCCAAGGAGTTCATTGACTGGGGACTGAAAGTGCTCAGGTGTTTTCTTTTGATACTCAGGCACTACTTGTGTCTGCCAGACTAAGACTTATATTTTTTAAAATTTTTGAATGAAGTTGTTTTAGTGTATTCTCTTTCTTAGGCAGCCTCCAACTGGAGGAAGATTTTGAAAATAAAAAATTAAAAAATATGCGATTACACCAGACCCTTGGATTCCAGTCTGTCAATCATCTGACACTAATTAGCTTTCAGTTTGATCAAGAAACTTTTGCAAGGTCTTCCCATTATCTGTAGTTTGTGGAAAGTCCAAGTTCCTGTCTAAGCCTCTTAGAACATGTATAGGTTAGTACAGTTTTATACCGTATATTGATCACTTGACTTCTATAAATTCTTACAAATTTTTCAGTTTAAGACGGGTGATTGAAGAGTTGTGTTGTGCTGTGTTCTGTGTTATAAACTTGTGATATCTGTGTGTTGTTTGTGTACAGTATAGTATTAGTGTATCAGACGTGGCATCTTCCATTAAACAAAATTGTAATGTGTTGACAATCAAAACAAAATTATCAATTTTAAACCAGCTAGAAAAAGGAGAAAATGGATCTTCTCTAGCAACAGTGTATGGCATAGGTGTATCCATGATATCAGGTATAAAACAAAACTGGTAAAACATTGTACAGTTTGCATCAAAACTTGTTTCCAAGGATGGTTCCAAAAAAGGAAAAACTATGAAGGAAAGAAATCCTTGATCGGGCAGTTTATACGTGGTTTGTGCAAGGGCGTTAGAAAGGCGAACTGGTATCAGGTCAAATGTTATGTGAAAAGGCATTAGAACTTACAATTTGGGGAGGTCCTCAGATTTCAAAGCCAGTACTGGCTGGTTAAAAATTGTCAAATATTGGCACGGTATAAGAGAATTGCAAATTGAGGGAGAATCCTTGTATGTGATGATACAGCTGCAAGTAAAATGAAACTAAAAATTCTCAACATTGTGGAAAATGGAGGATATTCAAGAGATTATGTTTATAATGCAGATGAGACAGGATTGAATTGGAAATCACTACCGCGAAGAAGAAAGGTAATCTGCAGCTCCAGAATTTAAAGTTAGTAAAGAAAGAATTACGGGTCATACTTTTTGCAAATACTAGTAGGACATATAGACTACCATTGCTGGTGATTGGAAAGATCCAAGAAGCCTCAATGCTTTAAAAATGTTGCTTACAGTCCTGCTGTGTACACAGGGCAAAATAATGCTTGGATGTATTCACACCTTTTTGTGAATGCTATGCAGAAGATTTTGTACCCAGTGTTAAAAGTTACCACTGAGCGAGTTGGCCATGTGGTTAGGGGCGCGCAGCTGTGAACTCATTTGAGAGATAGTGGGTTCGAACCCCACTGTCGGCAGCCCTGAAGATGGTTTTCCATAGTTTCCCATTTTCACACCAGACAAATGCTGTGGCTGTACCTTAAGGCCATGGCCACTTCAATCCCACTCCTAGCACTTTTCCATCCGATTGTCGCCATAAAGCCTAGCTTTGTCAGTGTGACATAAAGCCAATTGTTAAAAGGTACCGTGAACGGCAAGGTAAAAGCGGTAAAGTCCTCCTACTTCTCGACAATGCACTGTATCATCTGTTAGTTGAAGTTCTGAGTGTTATTGACAGTGTTTTTAAGATTATGTATTTTCCTCCAAACATAACTGCTCTTATTCAACAAATGGATCAAGGGGTTTTGAAACACTGAAGATAGGTATAAGAAGCAAGTCCTCTGCCATTTACTACTTGCAGATGACGACTAGGAGAGAGTTGAGGGTTGTTGCTTTTTCTGAGAATCTCAATTTGCTGTTGTACATTAGCAGAATCATGGGAACTGGTGAAGTAAAACAGTCTCAAAAGAGCTTGAAATAAACTGTGGCCAGCTTACAAAATAAGTGACCCCAGAGAGCAGCAGGTTAATGAATTTACAGGATTGGTTCAGTCAATCTCTAGATCTGAAGAATGTGATGAATGAGATACAAATCAATGGCTGGAAAGTGATGTGGATCCTGGTTTTCAAGTTTTAAATGAAGACTAAATCATAGAATGCGTCCAGGGAATGTCTGATGCCTCGGAAAATGAAATGGACGCAGATGGAGATGACAGAGAAAGTAAGAGTCCAACGCATGCAGAAGGGTTTGCTGCCATGGAAACTGCAATGATGTAGTTCGAACGTGAACCTGAATGCTTTTAAGCTCATCTTCTTGTACTGGAGGCAATAGGGACCTCGCAGCGAGGAAATGCAGAGCTACATTTCAACAAAAAAAGTCACCAGAAAATATAGGTAATCTAACTGTATAAATTATATTAAATAATTTGATCTTCATGGTAATATGGTAATATTATCTTTGGGGCCTAAAATTTTGTGCACTCTTTTATGTTCGGTTATCAAAAAAAAAAATTTATTGGACTATGTCTAGTCTCAGTTGGTTCAGATAATCAACATCCAAATGTAATACTATATACGCAGTGGTACTAAAACACTTTATCTTGGAGCCCCCTCCTGATGAGAGAAAATACTATCTGGCCCCCAGTGTAATTTAAAACTTAATTTACTTTGTGTTTTTGTTGATACTTTTTTTTTACTCATGATTTTAGTGTATCAATATTAGGCCTACAATACTTTTTTTTTGTATAACTCTTGTAGTTGACAAATATAAATATTCAATTGAAACAATATTAGCATAAATCCAACAACTACTAACAGTATTTTCCTATGTAAAAAAGAATCAAATATTTGTGGTGAATATCAGATGGCGGACAGGTCTGTTTCTGAGAACAGAGTTTATCAAAATGTGGTGCAATATCAGAAATGGCAACTCTGAGCTTACATTTAAAAAAATAATTGTTGCCAAAGCAATGTACCTTGTGGCTCAAAATGAGACATTCCTTGTAATATGCTTTCAGAACTCCAAAATACAATTTCTTAAATGTAGTTGTTAATCAGGACTCACTAGTGAGTTTTTCTTGCTCATTTATATTCTTAGATGATGGCACAGAAGCATTTTCAAATGGATTTTAAATGCAATTAAATTTGTCAAAATCATTGCAAGAGAGAGTGAGAGAGAGGTGGTTTCTTTTTCCATTTCTCTACAGAGTTTGGGTATGAAGTGAGAAGAATCTTCGTAGCAAGTTTTTACATGGCCGTGACGTCATCCTCATCAGAGGAGTTGAGGAGATGAAATGAATGGACTTGATATACTGTGATAGTCTATGATAGTAGGGAGGGAAAGGGTGAAACCCAGTGTCAGCACATAGCCTACTCCTGTCGAATCACACCATACAAAGGGTCTACTCAAGGCTTAACATTCCCATCTGACAGACGAATCACTATCAACAGTGCCATGAGCCCTCGTTCCATTTGATTACTGTGCGGAGGTTTGGAATTGAAGTCTGGCTTTTGGCACACAATTTAGTGATTAGAAATTGTATCCCACCACCTCCTACCCTGACAGCCAGCATTCTGATGGTGAAACTTTTTTTTTTCTACGAATGGGGCTCGAACCGGCCAACCACAGTGTTGGACCCTATAGACTTGACCCCTTAACGATCATGGCCACTAGGCGGACTAAAAAAAATCATTGCAAAAGTAGTATCTAATTAATTTAGATAAGTTTTAATTTATGTCAGAAAGCATACTTTCCCTCCATAGGGGTCACATCCTACAATTGTGAACCACTGCTATTCAGTATTTTTCATGACTGACTATATCAAGAAATTGTCTTCTGTAAAGAACAAAGTTTTATGTCAAAGATTTACAGCATTAAAATATTTTTATCCCTTCTAAGAAACATATTCAAATTCAGGTTATGTAAATGTATTTTTATTCCTATTATGTCTCCAATTAATAGAATATGCCACCCTCAATGCCAAGACTGAACAAATTTCAGATGTATTGTTCCTAGTTTGTAGGTTTTCATTCAAGGTCTGTTTGTGTTCTGATTTCACTTCTGCCTTCTTATGCTTGGCTAGTTAATTCTCATTACAATTACAGCCTCAATGTTGAAACTCTCCAGATGAGGGTTATATTGTCTTAATTTACTTTCATTTATTGTAATATGCATAGAATTTTTATAGAAATGTAGTTTCAATAACTGTTTGTGTTATTCTGTGCAAATGCACTGCATTTAATGGTTCTGATAGTGTTTTCATGATTAGAGAATAGGAGAGAAACAAGACATCCTTGAAAAATAAATATACCGGGTGAAATCAAACTCCACCGACAAACTTTCGGAGGTTGTTCAGGGATACCTTCTGAGTATATTTGTTATAAGGGATATATTGGTATAGGGGAAATATCTCAATCAGTTGTTTGGAGCAAGTAATGTAAGAATTCTACAATTTGCAGGAACATGACCTTGCATCCTGTTTTAAGACTGGAATGTTACTCACCCTTTGTCGACTGAATGATTTACTTTCTTATCTGGTGACTGTAAATCTTCCAGTTGTTGGAGATAAACCTTGTCACGTTGAATGTGTATATATCAAAGAGAGAGAGAGAAAGCTTGGCAGTAGGATAAGAATGCATTCAAACATTACACTGTTAGCTCTGTATTTTCAATTGTTTTATGTAACCTAGTGTTTGATTTTGTTTATTTACCTTTGTTGCAGTTCTGGATGATGTCCTCTTCGATGAAGAAGAATTTGAATTGGAAATGGAAAGTTACCAGAGAGATTAAGTCAGTAAACCATCACCTGTAATAGCTTATGGAGAAAGCAAGAATGTGCAATAGCAGTTATTTATATTTTTGTTTAAATACGTACCGTGTGAGTTGATTTGTACTGTCTGTAAGTTGAGAGGCTAGAAATTTGCTCAAAGGGAGCCGGTCCATTGAATGGATATTTTATAATGTAGGTCTTAAGAAACGTTGCGCTTTCCATTGGCTATTTCAGTTTTTCCGAATATGACACACGAGACATTTTATTAAGTATTAACTGTAACAGATGTATTAGAATTATTTTTTTAATGCACAGAGGCCAGGATTGATTTTGTGTTTACAAAGTTATTTTTCTGTATTTTTTAATTGATCATTTTATGAAAAAATATTCACACAATTAAAGATTGATTTTTTTTATTTCACTGTCCTTGATTATTCTGCACCCATCCTGCTGTACAGAGATCCTGTTTCAGTTTTTGCTAAATGATTTCTCATTTTGTTCAGATGCTTAAATAGCCTAATTCCTGAAAAGAATGTGCTAACTTTTCCTTTGGTTCTATGTAATATTTTATACTTTTTCTTCCCTCACCACTTCATGTATTTTGGCATAGTAGTATGATGTCTGGTTGACCTGGGTTTTATTCCCAGCTATGACATGGAATACATAAATCCTAGAATATAAATAGGGATGTAGGCAGAGAAAGTTCGCGCCAGATAGCGCTCGTGTACTACTGGGTAAGCGCAAGGCGATCGTCTTATGTTTCTCCCAGTCAGCTGCGAGTAATGTATAGAATGTGACCAAGATGTTTGAGCTATAGCCGATTGTATCTTCTTTAATTTAACTCCAAGACTATATTAATTCATTGTATAGGTATATCCCCTAGTATATTACTGACGATTTTCAGCGTTTAAGCCTTAAACAGCTGCGATAGGAGCAACGGACCAGAAACGCTAAAACTATTGGGAGGAAGGAAGAATGATTAGTACAGCGCTAATTACAAAATTCTAACACGCTTTACTATCCAAATAATGAACAGGAGTCAGCGTGCCTTTTCCTAAACAATTACTTGAGTATTGTACATTGATAAATATATAAATGTACCTCCAAAGGACTTAAATCATAAATAGATATTTAAACACGCATTTTCTCCCCTTGCTTATAGACTTCGATTCGTGTTTTTTTCTAAGGTTGATGGCTTACATGAAACTGTATATACAGCCTTTGTCCACCACCAAAGGCATGTGAATATTCTTGAGTTTCCCAGTGCCGGTTCCTTTGAATATTTGACCATCAGGCATAAAGTGAAGATCACTATCACAAATTTGCATCTGATGGATTATTTCGTATATAGAAAAACGGAAATAGATGGAGCACCTGTTTCCAACACCAAATCATTGTGTTATGCTGGATACAGACTTTTCAGTGAAAAGTTTGTTTTGTTTATAAAAGGTTAATTTCCGTCGGGTGAAATTCTAAAATGCAGTGCTGTGAAATCCGAGTACACAAAACATAAGACCTATAATGTGGAGCTTATTTTAGGAGTACCTGGTGACATTATAGGAGGGGAATGTGAACGTTTTGCTGGAGCAGGCCCCAAGGCATGTTGTAAGCATATTGCTGCTGTAAGCTACGCATTAAAGCACTTCGCTAAGACTGGTATTATTCAGTGTTCAGAAATATGCAGTCAAAATTTATAAACTTTTCAGCATCCCCCTACCAAACGGTTGAGGCCAGTTAGCCCTATGAAAGTGGAATGTTTGCTTTTGGAACAAGTTTTGCTATTATAATCTCAGTTGCACCAGATATAACTCTAGTCGAGGGGTATTTCTGTCTAAAAGCAAGAGAGCTGTTTTCAAGGACATTTTCTCTATGAGGCCAAATGTTCAACTCTTTAAATTGGCAGTACATGAAATTAATCCAAACATTAAATATTCTCCCAACAGAAGTTTTATGGATTTCGAAGTTAAGGCCTAGTTCTTTTTAAGACTTGTTGGTCCTTAGCTTCATAACTGTCAAGAAGAAACACAGTCTGGGTTCAAGAGGGAATATCTGTAAATTGTATGTTTTCTCCAAAAACGGCAAACACCAAATTACTATGTTGAACGTCTACAAATCCTGTATAAAGCAATATGGCGTCATGATTACGCACTGTTTGCTCAACAACGAAATTCCCTGTAGAATTTTTTGAGTGCTAATGTCTTTGAAAATGGGAGTCACAAATGTAACATTCACTTCTTCGGGTATATTCACGATTTCTTCCCGTACTTCAAAGGAGGTGATTTCTGCATATTCCGATATTGTGGGCTTATCGTGGCAATCCGGCAATTTTCTGGTGTGTGGTCTCTTCCTTACTTTTGTTGTGTTTGTGGTCCACGGAAAAAGCGATGGAACAGCGCCCGGATTTAATCTTGCTCTCTCCTCTTTAAATACAAACGCATAAATTTGGTGTTATCAAAATGCCTAATCAATTTATAGGTAGAAAATAAGTTATTTTCCTTCGTAAATCGCACTTACTCAACAAAGTTTTTGTGATGTCACCGGGTTGAAAATAATGGGAACACACTTTAATATTTTCGGTCAGATTCTTCTCACCGAAATTTTTCCTTCTAATAGCAGGCTACCGTTTCTTCCTCTTTTCTCTATTTTGTAGAAACTGGTGAAACGAAAATGGCCTTCCCTGATTTTTCAAAGAGGAACAGTGCAATAGCTCGGCATAGTCACGTAAATAACAATTTAAGCAACTTAAATTCGTAGCTATTTAGCGGCATGAGTACACAGGAGACAAATGAAGAGCGCATTGCGCTTACCCAGTACAACAGCAGTGCGCTCTATCGGTGCTAGTTCTATACATCCCTATTGGAATGGGGAGCACTCAGCCTCATGGGGACACACCATAATACACCACAGTCACACTAAGTAATGGAGCTGTGGACAGTCTTACTCTATGGCTCTGAAATGAAGTAGCAATAAAAACATGCTGAGAGTCTATGTTAGAAACAAAACTGTTACCGAATGTATTACAGAACATCTTCATTTGGATGCAGTTAAAAGGTTTATTTACTCATTAACAGCCAAATGAGTTATTATACATAGATAAATTTCATTCTGACACAATTACTTGTAAAATATTAGAAATTATTTGTTTAATTTAGGAATGAGGTACTGTTGTAAGTTTTCATGTATATTCTTTTAACACTCTTAATACTGTACATTCTTGTCAGTCTAGCAGTCTAGGGGTAGGGAGCCTGCCTCGTACCCAGAGGCCTTAGGTTTGATTCCCAGCCAGGTCACAAATTTTTACCTGGATCTTAGGGTTGGTTCAAGGTCCACTCAGTGTACATGAGAACAATAAATGGGCTGTCCAGTAGTAATACAGCAGATCTGGTCTAAAAAGCCAAGAATAACAGCTGAATGGATTTGTTACACTGGACCATGTCACCTTATAATCTACAGACCTTTGGGCTGTGCAGTGGTCGCTTAGTAGGCCCATTAAGCTGTAGCGCGATGGGGGGGAATAAATTATTGCTGATATTAAAGCAATTGCAGATGGTCGCTTATCTACAACGCAAGTAAATCTTTTGAACTACTTAACCCAGCAACACAGAGTGCTATATTAAGTACAACATGCCGCAAATGTGGCAGGTGTGAAGTGCCATACATATATGCAACATGCATCCCTTGAATTATGCTACCATCTGTTGTAGGGATTTTGAACTAAGTTAAACTTTCTTTTACATAGTGCCAGTGTATTGTTTTCTCTTCCTTTTGGTGCATATATCAACTCCCTTCATCAACAGTTTCCTTTCCTTTAAGCAACTTGAAAGTCATGAATTTTAGCTCTCTGACAACTGATTTTCTATTACTGCGCAGTTCTTTGATCTGTCAAAACTAATTCAGGATAAATAAAATTAGAAGATGATTTAAAAAAGTCACTGTTATTAACAAATCATGTTTCAGAAGTAAAAAGGTAGATTTTACTCAGTAGGTTTGACAGCCCCCTCTCCGGACCTGCCTGTGACTTTGTAGGGTTAATTCCGATGATGGTTTGTTGATAAATGGTTTTATTATGGTGGAAGTGAATGCCAAAGTGGAGGTTATAACAAGGCGTGTGCTAAGCCACATGCATGCACATGAGGTGCCTATGCTATCCAGTGGGAAGGTATATCTCCTTGAATGATTCAGAGGGAGGTATCTTGTGATGTAGAGTAGAAGTTGTGTATTATAGTGTACCAGAATTTTGTGTGCGTGTGTGTCGAAACTACCAAGTTACTGCAGTTTTAATATTGCACATTTTACGCTCTTTACTCGTGAGTAGGGGCTTCTTCCCCTGATCTCGCAAATGGCGACGCTGTGAATGTTCCCACACTGAGGGGTTAATGAAAGATTGGCAGAGAGAAATTAAATTCAGTTTCCATACTTTTATTTGGATTATCGAGCTATAATAATAATAATAATAATAATAATAATAATAATAATAATAATAATAACAATAGTAATTGTATAGCTACTGTGTATAGACATTTTAATTTGATGCCATCTGGCTGTCTCCTCTTCGATTTCAGCATTCCATTATACTCTAGGCCTACTAGATGGCAGAGTAAACAGTCTCTTTTGGATGTCTATAGCTGAGTTTTTAATTAATTTTGTCAGGTGAACACCAAATGTGTCACCAAAGATCTTTACATGCCGACATATGACATGGAGTGTCGAATGGACTTTTTTCCGCCCTTCTAAAATCAGACTACCGCTGCCAGGTCTGAACCAACTATCTTGGGATCCGAAGGCTGACATACTACCACTGATCCACAGAGGCAGGTATCGAGCTATATTCATCTATCTCAATCTCCACCAGATGATGTCTGCATATTGTTTTTCCATCTGTAATTTTCATGTATTCAAATTAAATTACTTTCTTTAAGATTATAATTGATAGGTAATATACAGTATATTCCAGTTGCATGGTCCATTTCCTTCTTGGTCCGGTCATCCAGCTAGTGACAACCACCTGAAGCACATATTCCTAGTAAATCAGGTATAACATCTCTGCAACTGAATCTTCTAGCTTTGTAACAATTCAGGTTCTCACAGTTACCATCATAAGACGCTTGAAAGTTTCCAGGAGATGCTGGGCATGAGGATATCTGCATTCACATGTCAGTTTTATCTTAAATGAGTCAGTTTCTCTCCCTATATTTTCTTTTAGTTTAATTTGAGATGGTTTTTCCACTTGATAAGATAAAATGGGTCCACCTATTCAATACAAAGCCAATGACAGATATAACTATATTTTTATAATAATTACCGTAGTTATATTATCATTACAACATTTGCATATAACTAATTATTATGAAAACATATAAATATATGTCCTGTGTCAGAAAAGTTCTAGGACTGAGGTCGTAAAAAAATAAAGTTGCACTTACCAAGTAATGATCTTAGCTCCTGTCGAAGTAGCCCCCTTGGCTATCTATACACAATTGCCAGCGTTTTCTGAGGTCTTGGAAGCAAGCAGGAGAATTGTCAACTGCAATGCTTGTAAGCTCATGTGTCACAGCCCGTTGCGTGTCTGTGATATCTCGATGAAGCTTTCCTTTCAGTCGCAATTTCACTCGCGGAAACAAGAAAAAATCGCAAGGCAAGAGGTCAGGCAAATATGGTGGATGTGAGACGACAGTGACAGAATGTCTGACCAGATACTCGATAACACATAAAGCAGTGTGAGGTCTTGCATTGTCGTGCAGTAAGAACCAGTCCTGCGACTGCCACAAATCAGGGCGGCGACTTCAAATTGCTTGTCACAAACGTTGCAAGACTTCATTGTAAAGATCTGGGTTCACTGTTTCACCTGGTGGAACATACTCATGGTGAACTAACCCTTTACTGTCAAAGAATTTGATCATCAATTCATTCTCGAAGGTTGTTATTTGGCTTTTTTCAAGGCTGGTGATCCAGGATTCCGCCATTATATCATTCTGCACTTTGACGCTTTGTGTGGGGGTCACACTGGCAACACTCGGCTTTCATGCCCAGCAATAATCTTTGTTGGAAATGTGGGATCACACCTGGCTCTATCCAGTAGTTCTGCAGAATGTCTTTCCTCTTTCTGGTCGTCTGTTAGGGTGTGTGGGACGAGTTTTGCATTCCTCCGCTTCGCTAAATCGTTGCTAAAATCTTATAACACAAGTCACGATTCAAATTAAGCTCTTCTGATATTGCACGCAGAGTTACACGGCAGTCTTCGTGCAATAACTGCCTTACAGGCTCCACATTTGCATCAGAATATGCTGTAGACGGACGGCCAGTTCTGGGATCGTCTTGCACTGAATTGCTGCCTTCCCGAAACCTTTTGTGCCACTCGAACACACAACTTATTGACAATGCATTGCCTCCATATGCTTGTGTAATCATTGTCCACATTTCACTAGGAGTTTTCCCGAGCTTAACGCAAAACTTAATGTTCACTCTTTGTTCACAATCACTGTCCATTGTGTCACCGTCGCTAAACCAAAGAGTGTGTTGCTAAGCACAGCCCTGCCGCAAAGTGCGTGTGCATGGAAACATGGCCAAGGCCATTTCAGAACATACACATACCAAGTAACATAAAACCAACATTTGTTCCTTTGTTCGCTTTGCAACCTCAGAAATACAGTACTTGTCCTGGAACTTTTCTGACAAAGGGTGTATATGTCATTAGCCTTTTATTGAATAGGTGGATCCATTTTATCTTATCAAGTGTAACAACTGTCAATACAGATCATCATGAAATTGTCCAGCTCCATGGCTAAATGGTTAGTGTGCTGGCCTTTGGTCACAGGGGTCCCGGGTTTGATTCCCAGGCGGGTCGGAGATTTTAACCTTAAAAATGGTTAATTCCCTTGGCTCGGAGACTGGATGTTTGTGCTGTCTCCAACAACCCTGCAACTCACACACCACACACAACACTATCCTCCACCACAATAACACACAGTTACCTACAGATGGCAGATGCCACCCACCGTCATCGGAGGGTCTACCTTACAAGGGCTGCACCCGGCTAGAAATAGCCACACATAATAATTATTATTATTATTATTATTATTATTGTTATTATTATTATTATTATTATTATTATTATTATTATTATTATTATTATTATTATTATTATTATCATGAAATTTTTATCATATGAGGGATTTTGTTTTATATTAGTTTTCAAGTTCTCTCATAAATAGAAACCACATACAGTGATATCAGAGAACTTTACTGTTAACCCTATCTTCAAAAGTTTCCTGGGTTAAATTTAGGTAATTACTTTTACTTGCACGATGGCAAAGTTTTGCTGCAAAAGTCTAGAATTACATTTAGTGCCAGTCAGATGTTCAAGGAATGGTATGCTCTCCTCTGGTCTCTGGAGATTACGGAGGGTTGCCCCAGTTAAGTTTGGACTATTTTAACATACCCTTTGTCCTAAGCGATTCCTTTTCTTCAGACCCAGTTATGCTAAATGTGATAGCCACGGGCATGGACTATAGTTCTACATCTCTATTCCCACTGTAGAACACTTCGATGGAGTACAGGAAGAGGAGTATTGTCCCATACTTCCTTGCACACTTTCCAAATACGCTAAATAGTGGAGGGATGTCTAGAAGAAAGCCCTCTTTTCAGGAGACCAAAGGCACAGAAATCCATCAGCGAGGCATCCAGGAATTTGACAGGGATGTCACTAAATTGTATGATACAGACACCCGTCTCTGCTTTTCTCTCGTAGTAGGTGACTAATGATCTGGCAGTATGACTGGATGCTTTATCCATGTGGATCCAAACATCTGAAACAACCTTACCGTACAGTCGAGCGATATTTTCATCAAAATAGGGGTCCATGACATTCTTCTGGAAGTAGGTAGCATTGATCTTCACATTTTTCAACACTGAGGATTATGAGTTTACCCTGGGCACAATATCCTGCCACTACCATGAACCCTTTAGCAAACTTTTTTTTTGTTTTCCTTGACTAAGTTTGAGCGCCTCATTTGGTCTTCTGGGTGATAGTAAATTGCCCAGGGCTTGTTGGTGTCATCCAAATAAACCAAAGCTTCGTCTAGGGTAACAGTCAACTGCCATTTATCCCCCACTAGGTAGTTTTCATATAATTTTCTGGCATTAGTGAACCGTGAAAGCATGTCCACGTTCCTGAATGCCGCTTTACCAGGTTCAGATCATCTTTATTTAATTATATGGTGTCTTTGAATTGGTGGATTTTCTTTTAGGACAGCAGCTTTTACCTTCTTAATGATGTCTGGAGTTCTGAAGGGTCGAACTCTCTTCCGTGGCAGTTTTTTCGAAGTTGTTGTTTATGTGGGGGGAAACCATTCTGATGTAATTTTAACTCATTGCCTACAGAAGACTTACTAGTTTTGAGACCTTTCATTTTACACTGTTGTACAATTCTCAGTAATCGTAAAATAGCATCAGAAAGGCCAGCAATGTAGCTCTGTCATATATCTGCAATTCGGCAGGCCATGAGGCAACAATGGTATGATATGACTGTATGCGGCACTTCTCTAATTCACACTGACCAGACAGAACAAAAAAAAACCGACGTGCAGCTGCTTCCAGGAGCGACACGTGTGCTCAAGGTCGCGTCCTGTATTAACTGGGGAACCCTCCGTATAATACTGGTATTTAAAGAAAAAAGACACCTTATTGTTCTCATTTTTGTGGTATGAAGGCACCTTTGTGTGAAAGACTAGGTTTCTTTATGTTTTAAAACTTATTCTATGGTGCAGCATGGTCATGTGAATGGAACCATGCTTCATCAGAGAAGACTATTAATCCAAGAACACTAACCCTCCATAATATTTATAATGACAGCTAGTGATGTGTTATGTTGCATGTCCTTCGTCATATGTGTGATCCCAGTCATTTCATAAAAAATATGTTCATCATATTATGGTTATCTGTGAAACTTCTTTGTTACAGGATTATTTGATCTCCATTTCTTGCCGTGAACTTGCATCCGGAAGATAGTGGGTTCGAACCCTACTGTCAGCAGCCCTGAAGATGGTTTTCTGTGGTTTCCCATTTTCACACTGGGCAAATGCTGGGGCTGTACCTTAATTAAGGCCAAGACCACTTCCTTCCCACTCCTAGCTCTTTCTTATCCCATTGTCACCATAAGACCTCTCTGTGTCAGTGCGATGTAAAACAACTTGTAAAAGAAAAACTGAAGAGAAATATGGTATACACAATCTTAATTGTAGGGGAATTCATGGACCTGAACAAAACTAAACATTTCATTTTGCCTCTTGAATTGTTAGGATTTCAATGATAGTCTTAGCTTCTTTGTACTCAAAACAAAGGCACAGATATATTTTTTGAGAGTTATCTATGTTGTCTATATCATTTTTATACACACTCTGCAGTAAAGATACCGGGCGAGTTGCCCTGCGATTAGAGTCGTGCAGCTGTGAGCTTGCATCCAGGAGATAGTGGGTTCGAATCCCACTGTCGGCAGCCCTGAAGATGGTTTTCTTTCGTTTCCCATTTTCACACTGGGCTGTACCTTAAGGCCAGGGCCGCTTCCTTCCCACTCCTAGGCCTTCCCCTATCCCATCGTCGCCATAAGACCTGTCTGTGTCAGTGTGACGTAAAGCACATAGCAAAAAAAAAAAAAAATGTAAAGGTGGGTTAATGCCTACATCTTCTTGCAGTTTTTTTCTTTACTGCAAGTTCATAATATTAGCTAAATTCAGGTCATAATGTGTTGAAACATAGCAAGTTTGGTATGTTTTATGCTTAGAACCCCTTACTCATTCCAAATATCAAGTAACTTGGCAAAAGTCATTATGCTGACAAGCAAAAATTGCATACATTTTTGAATAAAATTCATGAAGTAGTATTAATACTGATCTATATTAATATTATAAAGAGAGAAAGTTCATGATTTTGCTTGTACATGAAAGGTAATTTTGGAAACCACTCCACTAATTTCAGTAATTCTTTACCATTAGAAACCTTTCTTAGAAATTATTATAGCTTATATATAATTGTGCTAGCTTAATTGTGATGCAAACAATTTGAATAAACAATGGGTGCAATAGTCAATAAAACTGCATATCTGGAACCCTTGAAAGTTAATATGCTGCTTAAAGAAATGATTCAGTTTGCTTCTTAGTTTTCATCATAAACTTTTCTTTAAAGTTAAAAGGGTCAATTAGCAGGAAATTACAGTTAAAATATACTAACATTTTTCTGCATATTACTGATCTGATCAAAACTTTGCTGAATATAGTGGTGAGGGGATAATTATCCCCTTAAAACAATAATTACCACAATCACCAGACACAAAAATCTAAAGAATGGATGATAATTTTGGGCATATAGATGATTGTGGGCTCTAGGGGTCACCAGGCTTTCTTCCTGCTGATCATTTTTGCTTTCATACTTACAGGTTTCTTTTCCTGGGAACTTCGTATGTCATATATCATAGGATATTGCCAGTGAGTCATAATAAAATCCTGGTCATCATGATGAACTTCTCAGCCACATTGCTTGCCCTCATAATCAGTTCTCTCATGTCAGACAGCTCCTCAGTTGGTCTTATGAGACTGTCTGAACCCTATTCCAGCCATCAGCCCAGATTAAAATCTTTGGAAGACCTGCAAACCAGACCCTAGGCCTCTGGATAAGAATAATTAAGAATCAAACTAAACCCCATTGTGCAACAGCCCCGGGCCATGGCGAACAAAGTGACCGCTGCTCATCCCGAAGACCTGCAGATTATGAGGTGCCGTGTGATCAGCACAACAAATCCTCTCAGCCATTATTCTTTGCTTTCTAGACCGGGACTGCCATCTCACCATCAAATGGCTCCTGAATTGTAATCCCGTAGGTTGAGTGAACCTCAAACTAGCCCTCGGATCCAGGTCAAAATCCTTGACCTGGCTGGGAATTGAACCCAGGGCCTCCGGTGAAGAGGCAGGTACGCTACCCCTACACCGCGGCGGGGCCAGCAAGAATAATTGAGAGCAATTCATTTATCTTGAAAATGTAGAACTGAGGAGATATGGGTTGTGGCTCATTTTTACAAGAAATAAAAAAATCATGTGGTACTGAGGATTCTGGTTATAGAAAAGTCAGTGGTCTATGCTACTTCACCATACACTCAGAAGAGAGATTTTGTTAGTAGGCAGCGATCAGCAAAATTTGATAAGAGATTATTAGGTAGAGGTTGGTGCTGGTATCTCATAAGCGAGGTAAGTTGCTTTTCCTACTTTATCTGTAGAGAATATGAAATATTTGTCTATACTGTATAAAGTAATGGGGGCCATAAGGAAAATCAGTTATTATTAAAAAGGAATGAATAATGCATTTAAATGCAATGAAGACATATTTTAAGCAAATTTTTCTTGATGTCTTTTTATTGTTTTTCTAAGAAAATACTATAGAATTTTTAACTCTGTTTTGAGTGACCTTGAATGAGAGTGGAACACCTAGGATGGGTAAAGGAAAAGGAGATGGTACTTACACTGAGTCGAAGGGCATGAAAAATATATAAAAAATACTGTAGTATTGATGATCAGAAGAAGTAGAAGCTTGGTCAGCCATTACTGGGGCCCAGAAGTTTGATACCATTGTTTTCTTTATATTATTTCCATGGAAAATACAAGTTAAGCATGATTTTATCTACAGTGACTAAAATGATACACTTTTCACAGGTCATATAAAGCCATATTTTAGCTTTTTTAACATTGTCATTTTCCAGTAAATTTTCATATTATGTTCATATTTCCCTGTGAATTTTCATATTTTTGTCAAATTTCATCTGTTTTATTCCATTTATCTGCTTCCAGTCCTTCTCAAAGACGGATTTTTCACATCTCATAATTGTTGTTTATGGGAATTAGGAAACTGTACCGGTACAGAAAGAAACAGATGCATAGAAAGCAGCAGATACAAAGGAAGCCAAAAGACAGTTTAGGATAGCTACTGGCAGGGTTTGTGCCAAGGGGGGTGCCAAAGGAGAAGGGGTGATAGAAAGGTACAATGGGCTCAGTTATTGGACAGATTTTGCTGTATGTGTGGTGTTGTTGTTTTGTTTTTTTTTAATCACGAGTACTCTCAGTTAATTATGCCTAAAAGTAATGGTTGAATAAGTGAAAAATTGAGTATTTGTGCGGGAGTTTGGAGATAACCATTTCAGTACAGATGGTACTATTATGTTCTGTAAGCTGTTCAAAATTAAAATAGAAGCAAAAAAGTGGTTTAATGTTCAACAACACTGCAGTACAGCAAAACATAAAAACAATTTGGCTCGAAATGTTACAGCACAGAACCGTCAACAGCTCCTGTTCCAGAGAACTTCGTCACCATCTATGATAAGCAAAATTTCAGATTTGAACGAGGATTTATGTACGATGATGATGTCTGCTGATATACCACTGGGGAAATTTAATACTCAGCACTTCAGCCATTTTTTTGAAGAAATACACTAATCAGCACATTCCGAATGCAACGGCACTTCACAAGAACTACGTGGCTACCTGTTACGAAGATGTTTTAAATAGAATACGATCCTGAGTCACTGATAACAAGATCTGAGTGTCTATGGAGATGAAACCACCAACACTGAAAAGAGATACGTGGCAAACGTTGTTAGTGTTTTAAGGGGAGACCGAGCAGGATATAAATTTCTCATTTCCTGTGAAGCATTGTACAGAACTAACCACTCGACAACTATTGCTGTTATCTTTGATAATGCAATGAATCTGTTGTGGCCTGAAGGAGTGGATAGAGAAAATGTACTTAGTCATGGATGCAGCTCCCTATAAAGTGAAAGTTGGCAAAGGTCTGCAGCTGCTCTACCCTCAAATGATGTAAGTAACATGCATTGCACATGCACTAAATACAGTTGTAGAAGAAATTTGTGAAATTTTTCCTGATGTGGATAAGTTAATTTCAGTAGTAAAAAAAAAAAAAAGAGAATCATCTTAAAAGCTCTACTACGAGTGCAGAAATTCAAGGAAATGATTACTTCTGCACCATTGCCTTCCCAACCCATCCTCACACGTTGAGGAACACGGCTTAATGCTGCAAACTACTACTGTACCAATTACAATGCTACCGAAGATGATGTTCATGCATTCA
The DNA here is from genome assembly GCF_040414725.1 of Anabrus simplex. NCBI lineage: Eukaryota > Metazoa > Arthropoda > Insecta > Orthoptera > Tettigoniidae > Anabrus > Anabrus simplex. Next base: position 129,416,328 of record NC_090271.1, on the reverse strand, counting down.
ATGAAGGCGAAACTTCCTCCATCAAAACTCCCTAAGACACTGTTTTCAAGAGCCACTCTGACCGGAGATCTCACTTTATATCAAGTCAAATTTCAGCATAATATCAACAACAATCATAGAGTTAGAATAAACTGGTGTTCAACTGTGTGATGCCCATGAACTGCTGAAAAATGTTGAAAGCGAGTTAAAGGCTGTACAAGGTGAAGTTAGTGGACATGTAGATGCAAAACTACATGTGTGCTGGGTCGGAATGAAGAGTACTCTACTCTCTTCAAGATTAGCAACATTCCGTGTGGCAAGCCGGAAACATTCCATGAAAGTGAGCTTCAACTGAATTCTAATGATTTGACTTATTTCAAATATGCCCCAATAACATCTTGCAATATTGAGCGGTCTTTTTCCTGTTACAAGTCAATGTTGCATGAAAATAGAAGATTGTTCCTATTTGAAAACTTTAAAATGGATGCCATTTGTAGGGTTCGGGTATTTAGAAAAAGTCATATCTTTTCTTTGTCTCTATTTTCTTGCCTGATTGGATTTTGGTGCAAATCAGGTGATTATCATCACAATTAAGTGATTTTTATTTGTCATGTAAATGCATTTGTTGGCTGTTTTTTTTATCATAAGGTCATATTTTAAGCCATTTTCGTAGAAACTTCATATTTCAGAGGTTTGATGACAGCTGTAGCTGTGCAAAATCATCAACTTAACGAATGCGAACTAGTGTTCACAAAACTGTTTCCTGGTATCACATCTGCATTTAATACTCGGACTCTTCTATCCAGCTTGCGCAGGAATTGCTTTCAAACAGTTTGTCAGAAAGTCTCGTATGTATTAAGTTGAACTTTGGAATTACGTAGGTAGTTTGAAAAGTTCTCGGTGGAACTGCTTTTATTTTTCAACATAATCTCCCTGTAGACTAATGCATTTGGTCCAGCGATGTTCTAATGCCTTGATCCCATCTTGAAAATGAGATTCCTCCAGGCCTGCAAAATACCTCTCCAATTCAGCTGTCAGTTCTTCCCTTGTAGAAAATCTCCGTCCACCGAGAAAAATTTTCAGCTTGGGGAATAGATGAAAGTCTGATGGTGCCAAATCAGGTGAATAAGGTGGATGTGGCAACAATTCGTACCCCAGTTCATGAAGTTTTGCCATGGCAATAACACTTGTGTGCGGCGGAGCGTTGTCCTGATGAAAGATGACCTTTTTCCTTGCCAAACCAGGCCTTGTTTCGCGTATCTTTTCCTGTAGTTGGTCTAGGATGTTTGCATAGTATTGCCCCGTAATTGTTTGGCCAGTAGGAAGATAATCTATCAGCAGAATGCCTTTTGCATCCCAGAAAACTGAAGCCATGACCTTTCCAGCCGAACGCACTGCCTTTGCTTTCTTTGGTGGTGGTGAATCAGCATGTTTCCACTGCTTTGACTGCTGTTTTGTCTCTGGGGTATAGTAGTGGACCCAAGTTTCATCTGTAGTCACAAACCGGTGCAAAAAATCTTGTTGGTTGCACTGAAAACGGGCCAGATTTTGTTCGGACATTTCCAATCTGGTGCGTTTATTGTCCAATGTCAAGAGCTGCGGCACCCATCTTGCGGATAATTTTTTCATACCCAATTCTTCGGTTAAAATATAATATACCCATTCAGAAGACATCCCTACAGCTTCAGCAATCTCCTGCACTTTCAGTCAACGATCCTCCATGACCATTTTATGCACTTTTGCGATAAATTTTGGGGTCGTAACACTTTTTGGCCGTCCACTACGCGGATCATCATCCAAGCTCTTCCGACCAAATTTAAACTCGCTGGTCCACTTGGCAACAGTTGAAAATGAAGGAGCAGAGTCCCCCAGTGTGTTCTGAAAGTTGGCATGAATTGTCTTTGCTTTCATACCTTTCTTTACAAAGTATTTAATCACTGCTCGAATCTCAGTTTTTTCCATTGTCACAAATCACTATGCGGGAACAAAAACAAAGAGTCGTCACTACCACACTCCTGCAGCTAACGCACTGACGCTCCACATGTTCACTCGCAAAGGATGTGTGATTATTGCACGGGAACTTCGTTGCTCCAGCACTGACATCTAGCGGTGATTCCGAGAACTTTTCAAACTGTCCTCGTATATCGAGTGCAATTACTCATTTAGAATCTGCTAGCTTAGAAATTCATGTAAGTATTAAAATTGTGAGAAGTGTTGAACTTTCAGTACAACAATCACATGGAATAGTTGGCGACAGTGTAAAAAGGGAACTTTAAAACGTGCTTAATCGAAATGACGGTTTTTGCCACATGTGCAAGATAAATTATGTTAGTAGAGGAGAAGGTACCAGTACACTTCGAGATGAGTGCATACTCGACAGCAGTGATTTAATATTATTTAAATATTCACCAATAATGTCTTGTGACGTAGAAAGGAGCTTCTCTTCTTACAAGAATGTATTCAGTGATAATCGGAGGTCTTTCGTGCCTGATGCTTTGAAGATGAATTTTGTCATACACTTCAATTCCACCTGCGGAGAAGAATGAAAAAGGTATGTGAGTTTGCACTATATGCCCTGCCGCCCTACCATAATGTATTGAAAGACATCTACTTAATTCGTTTAGTGGTCTTTAGTGTAAACTTTAACACATTTGAGTAATATTAAGAAATATGGGCTTAAACGTCCCAAAATATTTTAAAAACATGGATTGAAGATTGATTTATAGTTTTCTCGTATTTCAAACCACTAATACAGGGTGCAAACATGTTTTGACTTTTAAAACGTTGTGTGATCTGATAATCTTAGCAAACTTAGTCCTCTCTCTCTCTCTCTCTCTCTCTCTCTCTCTCTCTCTATATATATATATATATATATATATATACACACACACATACATATGTGTATTCACAAATGTTTCCATGTTACAAGGGTAATCCCAAAAACAAGGTCTCCTATTTTTTTTATAAATACAGAACGCTGTTCGTGTGGCTGTTGGACACAATATTGTGAAGAGAGTTTCCCGCGCTCGCATATAAACGTGTGCACGCCGCACTGAGGCACTCATTCTTGGCTTGTCAGCCATTGAGAATGGAGCTCCCGTTGGATGTTACCGCCAAGTGTGAAGTGCGCATAGTTATTCGGTTTTTGAATGCAAAGGTACTGAACTGATTGAAATCCATCGCCAATTGAAGGAAGTGTATGGTGAGTCGTGCATGGATGTAAAAAATGTTCGTAAGTGGTGTAGAGAGTTAGTTTGCAGCCTGTCGGGCTGAAATTCACAACGAACGAACAAAGGAGCGGGAGACCGTCAATTTCCGTCGAGACAGCCGTGAAGGTTGAGCAAATCATGCATGAAGATCAACGAATCACCCTGGATGATCTCTGCACTTTGGTTCCTGAGGTTTCCCGAAGCGCCGCTCACAACTTCCTGAACAGCATGGCAGCAAGCTGGTATGACATGGGCATACAAAAACTGTCAAAGCGTCTACAAAAATGCATCGACCGAAATGATGATTATGTAGAAAAATAGCTAAATGTTCAAACTGTAAAATGATGTAAACCATTGTAGAAATAAACAGGTCCATGTATTTATAAAAAAAAATAGGAGACTTTTTTTTGGGATTACCTTTGTATAAATCTCATTCCATATTGACGGTTACCACTTTAAAAATAAAAAAATAATGATCCTCCTTTTCAGTACAAAACAACCATCTATATTAGATGGGGATGACATCTATAGATGTTTTGACCTAATGAAAGGCCATCCTCGCTAGAAGTTCAATTATTACATTATACAGACAAATTAAAAATATTGATGAAGTGGAATTAAGATACAATAATCATGATTGACAAAGTAAAAACATGTTGAGGTAAAACAAATCCTCTCCTATGAAAAATCGCCTGAATGACATAAAGCTTGCTGATTCTTTTTAAAAAGTGAAACAGTAATGAGACCGTCAATAATGGGATTAATAAGTGTGCATCATCTGTAATGGGAAAAAAAGAGAATGAATGGATGAAAACCAAAACCAAAAATATCGCGTGAAAAGAAAAGGCTCAATCAACTTACTTGTTAAAAGGCTGTCGTCTCGAGTGGTACGACCTTGCCAGTCTCATGTCACATTGACACTAAGCTTATGTATAGCTTACAATGTGTCTGTGCTGATGTGGTCGGGTAGGGAAGAGGAAGGAGGAAGGAGGAGGGGTAAGGTAAGGTACGGGAGGAGGATATTGAGGGAAGGGTGGGTCTTGTTCTGGAACGTCGGTAGTGAAAATCGTTTCTATTAATAAATTGTTGACAGATGAGCGGGACAAAAGTTTCCAATAATACATTTTTCTTCCCGTTGATTTCATTTCGGTTGTGTGAAGAATTGTTGTATTGGTCAATATCGATATAAATATTCTCCAGTATATTGAATAAGGGACCTTTCTGTTCATAATGTAAAATCTTTAAATCCTGGTCAATTGTTGTGTACTTACGATTTTGTTCCTTACAATGTTCACTCATGGCTGAGTAGCGGTTATAATTCAAGGCATTAAGATGTTCGGTGTATCTTATATTGAAACTATGGCCTGTTTGTCCTACGTACATTGAAAAACAAGACTGGCACTTTAATCTGTATACCCCAAAGTTCATAAATTTTCTGTTGTCATTGACGGTATGGGAATTAACAACTATTTTAGCATTGGTGTGAATGGTCTTGAAAGCTAATTTTACCTTATGTTTTTTTTTAATATTATAAATTGTATATATGTTATTATTGTTAAAGGTAAATGTGGTAAACTTCTCTTTAGGGGGAGGTTGTTTTTCCAAGGTGGTCTTGGGTTTACTTCTAAATTTAGTAAGAATTTTGTTCACGAAGGCTTTATTGAAACCATTACATTTAGCTATTGTATAAATGGTGTTGATTTCTTTCCTAAAATTCTTACGGGATAAAGGAACATTAAGTGCTCTGAAAATCATACTATTAAAAGCCGCCGCCTTCTGCATCCCCGGGTGTAGAGAAGTCTGGTGAATTATGTTAATTGTGTGAGTGGCTTCCTGTAAATATCAAACGAAAGGGTTTTATTATGATTGCGAGTGATAGATTGAGATAATTAAGAGAATTGTTGTTAAGTAATTCAAGTATGTTGTAGGACAGATATCCTAATTATGATAAATCTTTCAATAATCGTATTGAATATAATAGATAATATAATAGGAGTTACGATTATTTATAAATTATGTTAATATATATTAATGTTTCGTGTCCCTGGACGTATAACGCCCATATGCTTATCCCGCCTTAACTTAGCAACAGACATACTAAGATGCAAAGACTTCCAATATGGCATCAAGAAACATCACCATTAGGTCTCTGGTGTGAAACAAGTATATATTCTTTGTAGATTGTTTTAGAGTGAGCGATTGTTTTTTTGAGTAGTCATAAAAAAGTTAGCACAGTGGTGTATGAAAAGAGCAATTGACAAGACCAGTAATAGTTTTGTAGTAAAATTTCGTAAAATAAAAAAAAGCATATACAGAATGATAAGTACTGTATTGCTATCTATAGTGTGGGAATCTAGGATAATAAAAGTGTCATTAACGTAGCATGTCCAGTGTTTGATACCGTTAATTTTGCCTATGATGTGAGTGTGTTCAAGAAGGTAGGTAGGTAGGTAGGTAGGTAGGTAGGGGTTGTTCTGCCCGAAGGCAGGTCCGAACCTCCACAGAGGTGTTTCTGAGCCGGAGTTTACATGCGGTAGGGTGGCCAGTTCCTTTCCGCTCCTCCATTCCCTTACCCCCCCCCCCCCTACCACCACCACCAACAGTGCGTGGCAACCCATCCAACTCCTGACCACGACCAATGTTGCTTAACTTCGGAGATCTCACGGGATCCGGTGTTTCAACATGGCTACGGCCGTTGGCGTGTTCAAGAAAATCAACATAAATGTCAGCGAGGATTCCCAAGACCGGTGACCCCATAGGAAGATCATATAAATACTTTTTATTTGTGAAGTTGTACAACTCGTTGGCTGAATGGTCAGCGTACTGGCCTCCGGTTCAGAGGGTCCCGGGTTCGATTCTCGGCCGGGTCGGGGATTTTAACCTTCATTGGTTAATTCCAATGACCCGGGGGCTGGGTGTTTGTGCTGTCCCCAACATCCCTGCAACTCACACACCACACATAACACTATCCTCCACCACAATAACACGCAGTTACCTACACATGGCAGATGCCGCCCACCCTCATCCGAGGGTCTGCCTTACAAGGGCTGCACTCGGCTAGAAATAGCCACACGAAATTAAATTAAATTTGTGAAGTTCAAAAAATTTTTATAAGTGAATCAAGGACTAGACTGTGAATAACTGCTAGACATGTATATCAGAAAATTAATATGAAAGTAAAAATAAAGCATTTATTTAACAAATACGTTTCAGAGGAATTAGTTTCGATTTATAACTTATTTTAAGATGGCCATTTTTCGATTAATAATTTTTGGCTCATATCTTGTAATTTTTGAGGTCATATTTGCTTGCTTATTTGGGCTATTTTTAGGTCTTAAACATCCGGGCCCTAGTCATGTGCTATTGTAATTCTTTCTGATCACCCATCAAAATGTGACGTTTATTTCATTCTGTGCAGAGTTGAGAGTTACCTCTGGATTGAGTAATTAAATAAATTCAAAATGTAATAAAAAAAAGTAACATGATTAATTATTTATTATTTCTGAATGAGCTAGAGTTTAAAAGTATATTTTCAATATAATGTTAATTTAAACAGTGGCAAGATTTGAATATTTTGAAAATGCGACCAAATAATTGTAAGTTATATTTATTGACATATTTTTTTAGGTATAAATGCTAGCATATTTTTAACATTTTTACTTCATAAATATCCAGGGCTATTACAGTAGCAAAATACTTGTAGTGTGTGAATTGTATGTGATATAATTATTTCAAGATACAAACATGAGTACCAAGCAAGTTGGCCATGTGTAGGGTTGCTTAGCCGTGAGCTTGCATTTGGGAGGTGATGGGTTCAAATCCCACTGTCGGCAGCCATGAAGATGGTGTTCCATGGTTTCCCATTTTCACACCAGGCAAATACTGGGGCTTTACCTTAATGAAGGCCTTCCCAATACTAGTCCTTTACCATCCTTCTGTTGCCAAACACCTTTGATGTGTTAGTACAATTTTAAACTACTAGCAAAAGAAAAACCCGGTCTCGAAAGCCAAGAATGATGGCCGAGAGGATTCGTAGTGCTGACCACACGACACCTCGTAATCTGCAGGCCTTCGGGCTGAGCAGCGGTCGCTTGGTAGGCCAAGGCCCTTCAAGGGCTGTAGTGCCATGGGGTTTGTTTGGTTTGTTTTAGCAAAAGAAAAACATGTGTATCCTATGTCCTGATATAGTCTAATGTTCCTTGGTCTGATGGTAGCCTACAAATAATGCCAAAGGGCAAAACCTAAGGTGACAAGTTGTTTTTAAAGAAATATTATTGTAAAATTTACTACACATTTCATTTTTTGGTATACTTTCCTCAGAATGGCTGATGGCAGAAAAGAAAAGTATTTTGCATAATTTATGTTACATGATATAAGTTATGCAAATGGAACAAGCATAATTCTATCATGTCTGTAAACTACATTGTAATCACATTACACATCCCTCCTTTCCATCACATGCACTGCTGATTCAACAAGTTCAGCTGGTAAATGTTAAACTGATAGAGGAAAAACATTTCTCCAATTAGACCCAGTGCTCATACACTGATATTAGACAGTACAAATCAAACCATTTTTTAACTTGGACTTTTTACATCTGCACGTCTCTCATATGTTACAATAATAAATTTGTTCAGTGCATTTAAAAACAAAGTTTTTTTACATCTGCGTGTCTCTCATATGTTACAATAATAAATTTGTTCAGTGCATTTAAAGACAAAGTTCTGATTGAATGAGTTTACATAAATAAAATTATCTTTTTTCTCTCAAGAATATAGATATCAGAAAGTTACAGTAAATATTTTTGTCACCCCGTCTTTTGCTTAAATAGATTTTTGTTCCTGCAAGTGGTGAGAACAATTACTAGGAAGAACACTGTTAATAATAATTTTGAATTTTCTTTTGAGTGTGAAACTTCATTGTACATGATTATCCTGAAGTAAATGTATGAAATTATGAGTAGTAGTAGTAATTGAGTTTTAAAGTTGCACATGATTAGATAAGACCAAATGAGTGTTCAAATACTGTACCAGTATCTCCTATTGTGCAGAACATCCTTGTATTCAATTATATATAAAGTTTCTTGGAGTATGTATTTAGGGTTTTCAAATTTTATTTTCTGTATGTTTGTTAGGATCAGACTTACATAAATGATAAAATTCTATAAAGTTTAAGATTTAAGAAAAGTACAATAAAATGAGAAAAATGAAAGAAAAAAAAGGTCCTTTTAGCTTCCAGATCAGGGCCAAGGACCTGTCCCTGATGCAAATGGTGGAGATAATTAGTATATACTGTATTTGTTGTGATATCTAAAGAAGCAGAACTATTGCATACCTTCAACTGCCATGAGATATGCAAAATGAACCAACTGTCATTCATAATTTGTGTCACATAGGTGCTATTGTTTCAATTTTGTAATGTTCTTAATGGTGATTATACTTTTAAACAATATGTATATCACTGTTATATTCATCATTATTCATTATTATCTTGTTGCTTCAGTGATCTTCCAAGGTGAGTACAGTCTGATAATAGATCAGTAGGTTGAAAATAGTGCTTCAAAGATGCCAAACTGCTGAGATAAAATAAAATGTTAATTTATCAAAATGAGTAGCAACAACTTCAGTACTGACTTTGATGTTAACACACGTTACTCGTTAGAGTGCTTTCGACTGATTTTGTCCAGATCTTTTCAGCAACTCCCTTCTGAGACAGGAATACTTCAAGTTTTGTGTCCATTACCAACATTTCAGTAAGAAAGTTATTTTCTCCCCTCCAGCTCCCCTCCCTTCCCCTTCACTACCACCTCCTCTTAAAAGTAGCAGCCCTCAGCAGCCGTATGCTAGCACTCAGTCTAACAGCAATGTGGTCAATTGACAGATTCCATTCAACAAGGCCGAAGGGGGGGAGAGTGAATATTTGTTTCATTGTAGACCCAAATTTTTTACAATATCTTCTACATTTCTTTAGCACACTTATTTTTTCTTTCTTTTCCTTTCTAGACCTCTTTTTATAGAGTCCCAGAAGAAATTTAACATTCATTTCCTACTGCCAAATAACATACTCAACATTCCACTTTGACATACTTTTATAACAAAGAAATACTCTCTCGTTAAGTGAGGTTCGATCACTACAATGCATAAGCGATGTTCCCCAGCCCATTTGTCCTCATTTAACAAAGCATCTGTTTTATTTATTTACACATACCATAAGACTATTGTACATCTACATCATTGTTACTGGTTTTTACACTCAAGAAGAAATGTTTTAGACAAAAGAAAAACACCTCATGTTGTTTTTAAAGCTTTAAGTGTGTTTATTGCTTCTCATATCATTTTTATCACATCTCTATTGTGCCATTTCACTGTCCTAAGATGATAATTCAATGGAGTTAAAATGGTTGCAATTGCCGATATCAAAGATAAAAATGATGCATAAACTCAGTCATTCATATAAAGGATATACGATATATAACAAGATTGGAAGAGTAAAGATCAACATGGCAGTGGCTGAGACAAAAAAGGACTCAGAATTTTTAAGACACTGTAATTATAAAAGGATAATTGAATGAGCAAGCTTAATGAACGGGCGTGTTGATCTGAAGAGACTGAAAATGTGTATATAATCTCAAGAGTTCAAAGAGAATCATTAAAAGAACAAGATTTACGAAGTCTACATTTATTATAGGATGCATAATTACAGGAGCAGTAATTAAAACCGCCAAATAAGAAGAGAATTATAAAGAAGTTCATACACTGAAATTTCATAACGGTGAAGACTATGCCTTTACTCATTTACAAGGAGAATTTGATACTATGCGGATATAGCTAAATCAATTTTTAAAACAATTTTAATATATAAAACTGAGACAAAGGTAGACATATTGGTAATCTGCAAACATTATTAAGATTAAATTCAAGACGAAAGAATTATCATTGCAACTATAATGTTAGAAGGCTTTGGATACAACATTATAACACAACTAACTTGATATATGTATATTTGTATCCCATTTGCACAAGATCTGGCTGCCATGTATTTCTAAGAAGACTATGGTGAGATTGTCCGGAGGAGGCTGAGCTGAGATGACTGCAATGGAGGTCTACATTCCCCAAAGCATCCCAATGACCAACGGCAGGATGTGATTGCCAAGCCCGAGCCGCAGATGTCTAGGAGAAATTAATCCAATCCCGGAAGAGCCAAAGGAAATAAATAAGTTTTTCAGTAAAGTAAGGTAAAAAATATTATAAATTCCAATGTAATCATTCATAATTGTTGACAAGTAATCCATATCCTACGATGGTGAAAACATATTGTGGTGATTATAATAAGTTATGGCATAAGTAGATCATCGTAATGAATCATTTTAGGAAGTGTTGAGTAGTAATTTGATTAATTTTAAACTAGATCTCTATCGTAATGTTGAATTTTCTTTGAAGATAAGCATGGCACACACCAAATCATATCCGTAGGCATTATTATTTCTTTATAAATAATTCCAGGAGGTTAGATAATTCATAGACTCTTCATGAATAACATCCTTTACCTATTTTAGTAAATGACACAAGGTAAGATGTTGGAATTTAGATGTTCATGGGAGAATATATCTCCTTAGTTACATTTTTTACGGTCAAATTGAATGGAAGATTAGTGAGATAAGTGATATATTTGTGTTGACAAATGATATTAGATATTAATGTAAATATTAGCACATGTTATTGAAGTTGATACTTATCTTTTTCCTGACGCATTTAAATGAATTAACAATCCAACAACAAACTAAACCTAATCATCCTGAGTGAAATATAATGCCGAAATATGATACTTTCCGAGATGATTTGTAAATAATTTAAAGAGACTTTGATTTTGATTTATAAACATTTTTATAATGTGATTAATGATATGAAGATGTTATGCGAGTTCATTTCAAATTTTATTTCAAGATTTCAAATTTAAATAACTTTTATTTTACTTAATTGATTTAATATAAAGTATGATTTTCCTTAATTACATTTTTCTTTTCTCAGTATTTAGAATTTGAATAATTAATTATGATGAAGATATATTAGTATTTCTATTCATCATCTAGCTTAGGCATTTTTATATTTTTTTTAGATTTAAGATATAATAGGAATTATTTTCTTGCTGAAACTAATAATTTGTAGGGTGGAGACGTCCATCGTTAACTTGGGCAAATGATTCGTTCGTAAAGAAGTATTTCGCATTTTTCCTGGAATTCACGTTAAAAATAATGACAGTCAATTAACCCTGAGAGTATGCTAGTCTGGATTTCTTCGAGACCCACCCTGGACGCAGGAAAAGCGCACTATGTAGCCAGTTATTTTAAGATTTTCAAGATGTCTCCCACAATTCTCAGTACCTGAAGATTATAATATGTGGGCCAAAACATATATTACTTGTAGAATATGACTGTAATGTCCATTTATAATTAAGTGTGTTGAAAAGGTGGACCAATTAATTTTTTGAAAAGAAAGATTTAATGTTAAAAGTTGTCAATACAGAATCGATCATGAATTTTGTTACTAAACATGAAGATACATCATTACAACGTGCAAAGTGACAACAGCAACACACATCTAACTGCAGCAGTACATCATGCTTTCAAAATGTTCACCCTCATGTCTCACGCATTGTTCATAACGGTCCTATTGATTCTCGAATGTATTAATGAACACAGGTTGCCGCAAAGACTAGGAAAATGTCTTATTTTCTCACATAATTCAGGTATATTCCTAGGTGGGTCATCTGACCAGAAATGGATTCCTTCAGAATGCCCCATATGTAGGCATCTGTGGGCATGAGATCTGAGGAGTGGGAAGAGTGCAGGAAATTAAGTGCTCTCTGAAGTGTTATTGCTGAAGGGCAAGTGACCCCCTCACATTGTGGGCTGTAGCTCCATCTTGCTGCATCCATAGCCATTGCAGTGGTAACTTTCTGTACTGTTTGATGTTCAGAGCATGTTTGAAATTTCAGTATTGTTTGTTTTGCTGCATACTATATATACTGTATATAGATACAGTCATGGGAAAAAGTATATGTACACCTTAAACGGTAAGGAATGTTGTCATTTGTAGTTGACGCGTTGTCCATAGGCTTTAAAAATTAAATAATTGAAAAAGAGGTTCAACCTATTCAATACATAAAAGAAAGAAATGTAGTGATTACATTCTTATTTAATAGTAACTATAAATGGGACCGGTTTCGACCCTAGTCCAGGTCATCGTCAGCCGTAAAAACATGTAAAACAATGCATATGAAAAAGAAAAAGAAAAAGATTACGTGAACTCTGGATCGGTATAAGATGAAACATAAATTAACAATGGGGGTAGAAATTGTGAGTCACTTAAAAGAAAACAGTACGTAATATTAAGAATGGTAGTATGGCACACACAATGATAGGCGAAGTCTCACAATGTTTATGAATATTGGAGAACGGTCAAATGGGTCAGTTTCCACACTCTGTCAGTGTTGTGACTTTGTGCCTGACAGAGTGTGGAAACGGTAGAAATGAATGTCCCGATACAAGGAATTTTTGTTCAGCTGTAGTAAAATAGCCCAGTCGAATTAAGTAGAGCAGTAGAGACACAATCTGCCAGTTGTTGTTCTGTCCAACACATCTGTCGGACCAAAGGATTAATTTCCTTTCAGTATGAGGGGTAAGAATGGAGAAGTGAGACCTCACATATTTTAAGAGGCAGGATGCAACTTCATTGGAACCTCTTTTTCCAATAGTTTCATTCCATATGAACATATTTGCTCCACCTGTACCTGCATTATGGACAGCCATGTTGTAGCACGAATGCTGGCGTTGATAGAACATTGAACTGTGAGCGAGTTTAGGTAAAAATATAACTTCTTGCAGGTCAATGCACAGCACAATGACGTTCAAATTTTCCTTTGCACAAATTGTGTCATTTGCTAATGCTGTGTAGCCTTTCTCAGCCTTCCTATGATGGAGCTCACTCTCTCTGTATATCTTCTCTGTCTCCTCAGGTGTCTCAGCTGCAAGCTGTTTTACGTACAACTTATCACAGTACTTGCAAGTGTCCGATCTCGGCTGACTGAACTTGAGCTGAAAATTGTTGTGGAACACATTTCGGTAGAGCCAAAATTTTACTTTAGAGTCACTGTTTTTCTAAAAATAGTCAGTACATTGCTTTCAATTAAAGGTTTGGGCCGAGATATTCAGAGTTCCCAATATTCTTCCTGCAGGAATAATGATTTTCATACGTTGGAAACGAGGCGATATACTCCCGTATAAGTTGCTTATCGTAGTCTAATATTTGGTGTGGCCGATTTTTATGTAATCCCCGTCCATCTTTTGGGCTGCATATTCCACTTTTCATTTTCTTCTGTAAGTTTTGTACACTTTTATGACTAACACCATAAACGTCACACAATGTTTTCTGGCACACACTAAACGCTTTCCATTTACAGAAATTGTATACATGTAGGTGGCACTTCGTCTGGATTCCTTAGCATCTGCCCCTGTTCTACGTTGAACTGGAACAAGTGACATGCATGCAATAAGGATTGCCGATTGCTGATCATAGCTCCCGGCATAGTACTCTCTAAAGAGATCGTCCTTCAGTGCAGGGGTGAGTGTATCACATCTTTCATACCGGCATTTACGTATTTTATCCTGTAACAATAAAACAGGAAAAAGGTTTTAGCTTCGAAATATGCGCTGTAAGAGCCATCTGTATACTGTTATGTTTCTTAAGTAATGGAAAAAGTAACTGAAATATATTAGCGATTACATATAAACATACGCATGGAAATAAGTAGGCTATAATGAATAAAGCAATAAAGGAATTTACGCTTAATAATGTGTCGTCTTATTCTACATAACCCTAACCCTAACCCTAACCCCATGTACCCTGAAGGGCCTTGGTTTACCAAGTGAGCGCTGCTCGTCCCGAAGGCCTGCAGATTACGACGTGTCATGTGGTCAGCACAAGGAATCCTCTCGGCCTTTATTGTTGGCTTTCTAGACCGGGGTCGCTATCTCACCGTCAGATAGCTCCTCAATTCTAATCACGTAGGCTAAGTGGATCTCGAACCAGCCCTCAGATCCAGGTAAAAATCCTTGGCCTGGCCAGGAATCGAACCTGGGGCCTCCGGGTACGAGTTAGGCACACTACCCCTACACCATGGGGCTGGCCCTGTTCTAGTCATAGAGAAATAATGCCTTGGTTAACAATATTCTATCTCTACTTTCCAATAAACATACAGGAAACTCTTTTTAAAATTGGTTGGGATCAGGAGTTACGAAGAAATCGGCCATGGCCTGTTCGAAGGGGACTATCCATGCAGTTGCCTGGGAAACGCGGTAAACCATGAGCTTGGTAAATGGCGGCACTAGTCATTGAGAGCTTGAAAAATCGTACTCGATAGACTGACCAACTCCACTCCATACATACAATCTCTATTCCATGCAAGCATACTCACCGGTTCTGGTGCTTTCCTCCCTGGAACTGCGACACCTTTCCTTGAAGTATATGCCAATCCAGCATCCCTAAGATGTTTGCGCTTGACGTCCTTCCATTCATTCACATTACGTTTGCGTTTCTTAGTTGAATTTTCATGCTTTAATGCACTCGTTGTTACAAGCAAAGAACTATGCTCCGCCATCTTGGACTGGAGTTAGATCCCTTTTCCGCGCGAGACAGATGTTCTCCACCCCCTAGCACAGCAACAAGTTCTGAATTCTTCTGCATGACTATGCCACTATGCAGAGATGTCCATATAGATCCTTATTCCGATGAAATTTCTCTTTTAGAAAACATGTTGATTAGATCCATTTTCGGCGCATTGCTTCAATTAAAAGCGCAAAGTACAGCAAATACGGCAACCCCAGATTTAAACCACCTCACTTCCTGGATACGTGATGGCATGTGTCACCCGCCTGAACTAACATCTATTACATATGCCAGTAAGTGTCTCTGTGGTGGCACACGCCAGCACCTCCCCTCCCCCCTTCCCCGCTACTAGTCAGCAGCTAGGAAGGTCGACAGTTTCACTGTGCTGATTCAGTACATTGCTTATGTCATGACAAACCACTACACTAGCTTCCTTCTCTTGGCACAACTGAGACTTTGCCTTTAAGGCTACTGAACATTTGTTTCTGGTTTTTGTCAAAAACCTACACAAATTCCCAGCACTTTTCCATTCCGCCACTAACCACCTCAAAAGCTTATCTTCATTGCACGCATGAGAAATCCACTCTAACTGTTGTTAATTAAACATCCGTTTCTCTTCCAGCGTTCCTTTACACTCTGTCAGCAAATGAAAGTCTTTCCTTTCTTCACCACATAATACACACAACGTATTTACTTTTAACTTAGTCCAGCCTTTATTAACATATACACCTAACAACCACCAGATTAGCCCTCTCCTCACCTCCTATTTACATTTGCCACTCTCAGATTTAGCATCTGATTAACTCTCAGAAACATTTTTGGTAGCCTTCTCCCAGCATTCGGCCTCCAATTCTTGTTCAGCAATATCTCTCGCCCACTTAATCACGTGTTTCCAAAGCGTGCCCTTACTCCCGCCCCATTTAACGTTAACATTATTATTATTATTATTATTATTATTATTATTATTATTATTATTATTATCAATGAACTGACACATTTCAAATTACATACATTTATATGACATCATATAAAAATGCCAATCTAACTGTATTGTTTGTAATGGACACAAGAATTCAGTGTTCTTGTTCTGAGAGTCAGTTGCTGAAAATGACTGAACTTAATTGGTTGAAAGCACTCCAATGAGTTAATTTCTTCACCATCAAAATCAGTATTGAAGTTGTATTCATTCACAGTTAATTTTTATCACCACTACATAATGGATATCATCACTGAAGAGTTAATTTGTCTTTAGTTCTGTAACACACAGTGAACATCATTGCTGAAGAGTTCATTTGTCTTTAGTTCTATAACACACAGACAGTTATTTGATAGTTATTTCTTACGTGATGCAAAGGAATATTACAATACCATTTGAATTGCCTATTATAGTACCTAAATAAATTACACTACACATTGGAAGACAGGTAGGTAAATGAAAATTCACTACCTAATACACATTTACATTAATATAAAGGTTTCACTATAAAGAGTGAAGTTTATTTTGAAACAGTACATTATTAATTTTGTCCAATATCACATTTTTCCTGAGTTAGAAATTTTTGTATGTTTCTATTTGTTTACTGTCTCTGAAAGTTTGTATTTGTTTTATAAGAGTGTAATAATTTTTCTTTGTTGTAGCATTCCAGCATACAAAATTACAAGATATACACAAATGTTTTTTCTATTTTTTTAAGAGATAAAATTAAGAAACACTAAAATACCATGCTCAGCTTGAACACTGTTCCTTTATTCAAACATGCTGACAATAATCTGTTGAAAATGTCATCATGAAACAAAATAAGATTTCTTGTGCTCTGACTGTAACATAATTTCATCAGATAGTGATTGACAAACCCTGAAATGTTATTTCAGTTTTCAAACAATTGAAATTTAAAGATATTGCGAACTTTTGAATAGAATATAATAAATTAGCTGTACATCTGACATTGTTTTTTACTTTGATAAAGTGAATATCTGTATCCTAAAAAAGTAGCATGTTTTCATCAGTTTAATATTCTGTCATCTCTTAAAAATAAATAGGGAAGCTTACTTCTGAAAATGTGTGCTTACTTGCAGCTGAAAACCTATTGTCATATTATCAGATTTATGTTGCATTTCCACCCTGAGGAAGGTCACTTAAATTAAGCTTACTATTTACTGTTCCTTTAAGCAACTGTCCACACTAAAGCTTCTTTCCGTTCCAGTGTAAAAATTGAGATTCCTGCCACTTTATACAACAGAAAACATCGAAGTCCATTCTTTTTTAAATTACAAGTTAATCTATACTTGAATTTGTGGTTCCTATATCATACCAGGTTTTACTGACAATTTTTTGACTTTGTGATGAGCTTTAAGTCTGCATTTTTAAATCTATTTTTGCTAATTGAGTTTTGAAAATTGTACAATTATATGTAAGAAATTATGTCCAGTCTATGGTATGCTTAAGTTTTCATAAAATAATTTGTTTGGGCTATATAATAATTTTTGTTAGATACGGTACTGCTTTAAGAGCAGATCTTGGATACTTCGTTAAAATAATAGTTTAAAGGAATATGTCATAATCTTAATATAAGTATTTAGGTTATACGAAACAGCAGTTGGATAGAGTTCTTCCATGTGCAACAATGGTGCTTGAATTATGCAAGTTGTGGCTTTGATTCTCTTTTAGTCTGTACTATGAGAGTTATAAATATACTGACCAGCAAAGAAGATGTAGATCGCTTTGACATTGTGCAGAACGATTATATAGGTAAATAAATTGAATGTCAGAGTACAGTATATGTTTGATGTTTTAAAAATAATATTCATGTGGTGAAAACTAAAATAAAAATGTTTTACTTATAGTATATCAATAAACAACATACTTTGACAGTTTTAGTATCTGGCTTTGTAGCATTTCTAATATTCCTGGAGTTCGCACACTACTCACAACATTACCCTCTGACTGCAATATCATTGAGCACATGATTGATATACTACGTAGCTGCATATATTCAAAATCATAACTTCAATACCCTAGAACAGCTCAAAGATGCTGTAGATGGAAAGTGTGAGGTTGTTCCTCTAGAATACATAAAAGGCCTAGTGTGAAGATGCCCTGATACGTTAAAAATAAGGCTGATCAGTTCAAATTGGAATCGTGTTGCTCATATTTGACCTGTTACTAATTTTTTTGGAAACTCATTGGTTGCCTCTAGCATGTGCCTAACTGTTTCTTTATTAACACTACCTTTCCTAGCTGTTTCAATATAATTAGATGCATCAGTTACTTTTGTTTAGTAATGACCTTTTCTGAGGTGGATGTAGAACATACTCTCATGACCTTGATCTCCATATTGATAACCACATAGTATATATAGCCGTGCTAAAATCCAGTCATTAAACCTAAAATTTTAAATGTTAAATTATACTGTGAAACTGATCAAGCTAAATGTATAAATGAAAAAATTAAAGAAAAGTAACAAAGGATAATGGTTTATGTAAGAAGTGTTCGAATCAACATTAATTGCTTCAACAACATCCAAATATATAGTCGCTCAAAACAGAATGAGTACATGGATTGTATGTTCTCACATTTAATATTTTTCCAGACTTAATTTTAAGGAATTCACCTCTAATATAGATACAAACCCTGTGGTTACCCACAACAAACATTATATCTACAGGTTCAGTTGTTTCTGAGAAAAGTGTACTTGCGAGGAACTTATAAAATACCATGCACTCGTTTTTCTTTTTTTTCTTGAGTCACTGTATATTAAGCGAGAATTTGAAGGGATGTAGTATTTTTTGTAAGTGATCTACTTCTTCTGCCAGTCAGTGTACCTATGGGAGCAATCCAATTTTAAAATCTTACATAGGAAAGTAAGTACATCTTGATTAGAATTTAAGAATAAGGTACAAAAGTTTAATGTAAAGAATAAAAAGAATTCACTTTTGAAAAATACCCTGCTCTGTTGATTAACTGATTAGTCTCTATTTCATTTAAATGCTTTTCATTAACAAATTTTAATGGTTGTATAGCATAATAGAGAAATGTTAAGATCAGTTCAAACTGGAATCGTGTTGCTCATAGTTGACCTGAGGGCAAAGGTTACAGATATTGGCCTGTTCAGAGATGGCTTTGCATTATTCAGTAGTAAATCAGTTAACAAGAAGTGATACTGCATAAATTACAAAGTTTGAAAACTTCTGGTGAAAAGCTAGAGTAGCCATTATGGTTATTGGTGCAAAATTTTATCATTATTGCATCTTTAAGAAAAATACCTAGCTGAATGAGATGTTTCCCTATAGTGCCTATTTTCTTGCATAAGAGGAAGAATGGAAAAAGATGCTAGAAAGCATTTCTGCTTCCTAACTAGGTCCCTGTTGTAGAAGATATCCAGGCTTCTTCCATAGATTTTGTTCTGAAATCCTCACTCAGATTTCCAAATGTGGGACTATTTTACCTCCAGATTTTACTCAGGTGGAAATCATCATCAGTACATCACACAATTCATTCCAAGTGAGCTGCATGTCCCTGGAAGTTATGACTATAGTTTCGTGATGCTTTCAGCCATGTAACAGTATCAACATAGCTTAACTATGTTTGATACTATGACAAAGCCCTTGTAGTCAAATCATCCAGGCTGCTACCATTGCAACTTTTGAAGGGAATTGCTTCCTCCCTTTACTGAACCATGTGTAATGTTGCCTCTTGACAGATATCCATCTGGTATGATTGCACCTATATCTTGAGACATGCTAGTATTCTTCTTATAGCAAGACCATATATTTGTTGATTACTTATTCATTTTAAATGACTCAAGTTACATATTTTATAAAGCATTCAGAGCTGGTTTCCATTCTTATCTATTTGTAAGCCAAACAGCGCATGGGAGAGAAATAAACTGTATTTTCATTGGCCTGAAATTGCAGGTGACCACAAGGATCCAGAATACCAAGTTACATGCTACATAAGATTGCTATGATGTAAAATGATTGCGATTTCAAATAAAATAATCTTGAATATTCAATAACTACTTATTTATGAGTAAAAACATACTTTATAAACTGAGCGAGATCTAGAAGTAGAGATGGTGATAAAAATACAGGAGAAGTCCTTTATCACACATAAGTAGACAAACTTAGATATGCCATCTCTGCCTCTGAAGAGTAATCTGTGACCTTTCCATTCTTTTAGTGGGATGTTGTAGTGATGGCAATTAGAGCATATTTGCAATTACTTATTGACTTGCCTATCTATATAGAGTGGCAAAAAAAAAAAAAAAAGCAGTAATTTTGGTTGGACAGAAAAAATAAGAAGAGGCTTATTTATACTGTACCCAGCTTATTGAGGATAGCCATAGCTAATTTAAGTTCTGGTTTTAACTCCCTCTCATACTGTGCCAAAGATAATCTGCTTCAAGTACATTTCTAAGTAAAATATATTTGAGAAAACAGATAAACAATAGACGAAAATGTATTGTATTATACAGTTGAACCTGAGATATGTATATCAAGATAAACAGCAGATTTTACATATAACTAAGAATTATTTACAAATCAGGTTTAGATATTATAATTATATAATTATTTTTAAAAATCTCTATATTTCAGGAATAGGATTAAGGTCAGGTTATTTCAGATAAATAATTTAATAACATAATTTGTGCTTATGAACTTTTAATATATCAGGTTTGCAGCATTATTAATGAATACATTGACAGTGAATGTCACAGAAACTGATAAACTTTAAGTTTTAATATTAATCAGAACTTTTCATCATAAACTTCTTTTCACTTGAACAAGAAAACTCACATAATATTAACGTAGACTTCCGACAACGTTCCTCGACAACGGGTAAAATGAAGGAAAACTTTTAAGACACTTTTAGTGTTTGGGTGGGACATGTATATCGCCGAGAATATTTAATGTACAATGTACAATTAGGTTTAATGTCTCAATTGACAGATAAAAGAGGAGGCTACCTGTTGCAAAAAAAAAAAAAAATTAAATCTGAAACGTAGTTTCCATGAAATAGCGCTTCAGAGTAAGGCAAAATTTGTGTTAAATGTATGACATTACACATCATGAATACATCATGGTCAGCTGTATAGAATAACAAATTTAATAATGGAAAAGAAATATTTGATTAGGATTTGGCAAAAATGTGCAAAAGAAAGAGTTGAAAGGGAAAAGTGAATGATGAAGGAATAAAAGAAATGAAACAAAAAAACATAATAGGCATTACTATCAGAAATTAAAACAACAAAAACAATTTACCATATGTAACTACTTTGAAGTAAATGAAAGTGCATCTGCATCAAGTTCGACTTTGTTAGAAGACAAGAAATGTCGACGAAACTCTCAAAATCCTGTGGCCATAACAATAGTGGCAGCCTACCGTTAATTTCTTATTGTTACTGTAAAAAAATTTCATGAATTATTTAGTGCTGAAAGTTAGTTAGAAAGCTTTCTTGCTGTGGATTAAAGTCACACTAATACATTGAAGGTTTTCGGTGACACAAGAATGTGAAGGTAGTGGTTGTAGTCTTAATTATGATACAACCCCAGCATTTGCCTGGAGTGAAAATGGGAAAACTGAGGAAAACCAACTTCAGGACTGCTGATGGGATTTGAAACCACCATTTCTCAAATGCAAGCTTTCAGCTAAATTACCCTAACTGCACGGCAAACTCACTCTGTTTAGAAAGAATATATCAGAGTTTTGTACAGTATACCAACATATGCAAAACTTTAGGAAACAATACAAACATTTTGAACTTGACCCTTGTTTAAAGAAATCAAATATTTTGGTTTGTTTTGCTTTTCTAGCATTAAGTGTATACGCCTCATTTTGCAGTCACAACAACATTTTTTTTTTCTGATTTAACGTCTATATCATGACAATCTTTAAATCCTTGCAACTATTCTGACGAGGCCTTTAAACCTTCAGTGATGTTCATCATTTTAACTAGAACTATTGCTTTAGTTTTCAACTTGTTGCCACTGACTGGGAGAGTTGCAGCACCTTTTTGCTGAAACCATGTATGGAGAGCTGTTTTCAAATCTGCAGATTTCTCCATTTGAGTACTATGTTTTCTTGATTTTGAACCCAGTTTTAAAAATGTATCTAAAACAGCAGTCCTTTTGCTAATGACTGTGCAAAGTGTTGTATAAGCAGTTCCTAAATCTCCAGCTATTTCAGTTTCAGTTTTATGTGGATTACTAGCTGTAGTACCCGTTGCTGCACGATTATATTTTTGTCCACCCCTCATACTGTTCTCCATATTCTGAGGCACACAAGTGGGAATGCCTCTACCTGTCAGTGGCTCATCGTGGTGTACTCACCTCCTTGCTCTCCGTGGCCCTTTGCAGTTTCATATTATTTTGTATTAAAGCTGATCTTGATTTGATCTCTTCCTTCTGGTATAAAAGAAAGCCAAGTATCAGGTTAATTTTCAAAAAATTCTGACAGATGTACAAAGCTGGAACAATCTCCATAGCAACTCTCTTTACAATCTACAATCTTGGACTTAACATTTCACACGACTGCCACTGATATTTCACTTATTTTTGGATATATTGGATAATGGTATAGAAGGTATACAACAAAAAATGACATGAGCTTTTTTCTTGTAAAACCAACCGTAAGAGCAAGAACCCCATCGTCCTGAATTTTTTGAACAACTTATAGCTAACAAGGGGAGGTCACAATGTCTGCATCACAAATTTTGTTCAAACTTTGTAGGTTGGTAGTACTACATCACAAAAACACACTAGCAAAGTAGTAGTGCGCAACTCTCATAAATTTCCGAAAAAGCGATTTTGAAAATGTCGAGAAAAGTTACGAGAGATTTAGCAAGCCAGGTACCATCAAGCAAGAGACTGTGACGTGGTGGTCGAGTGGTTAAGGTTCTCCACTTCAGTTATGAAGATGGTGAGTTTGAGTCATGCTCGTCTGAACTTTTTTCCTGACATTTCCTGATCCCCTTTCATCTCGTGTTCCGAATGAGAGCAGCAGTTAAGTCACTGTCGGACCGCGTTGTGTCACAAAACGGTTGTGTGCGATGTAACTAGATGTGCTCATCATAAGTTCAATCAGCATGGAGATCTCGCATGTTGAATTATGTTCGAATGAAAGTGTTTTTGAATGTGAAGCTATGCAAAGTGCAAACGAGTTCCCAGGAGAGCAAGCAATAAATAAACAGTTGAAAAGGGCCATGGCTTACGTCGAACAACTCCTTTATATAAATCGCTTATGGGATCCTGGCGGGTCTGTAGAGATTAAAGAAGAGGCCGAATTACTGGGAAAGAAAATTTTTAAATCTATTTTGACAGTAATAGAAGAAAATTATTAATAGATGAAAAAAAGGGGGAAAAGGGGGGTGAAAAGCTGATAGCAGTGTTGACTCGAACTCGCCATCTTCATAACTGAAGTGGAGAACCTTAACCGCTTGACCACCGCGCCACAGTGTCTCGCTTGATGGTACCTGGCATGCTAAACCTCTCTTAACATTTTTTGACATTTTCAAAATCACTTTTATCAAAAATGTTTGAGAGTTGCGCGCTACTACTTTGCCAGTGTGTTTTTGTGATGTAGTACTATCAACCTACAAAGTTTAATCAAAATTGGTGATGCGGACATCATGACCTCCCCTTGTAAGATCAGACTCGACCTTATTCTAAACTGAAATACCAAGTTTAATTAAAATCTACCCATCCATTTTCCCATGATGCTGTGACAGACATATACAAATATTAAACTGAACTCGATATAGGTCATTACAATGACCATAAGCTATAAATCCCAATATGAATTTGGATCACATACCATTGGAGTTTTTGTACAGTATTATCACAGACGATCTGATGATGAACTTTTACAATGTCAACTTGTGCCTATACGCTTATTTTGGTAGTTTTTATACATCTTATCTAATTATTGTCTCTTGGTTGATGATGGTCACTCATGACCGAAACTAGTATCACCAAGACAGATGTAATGTAATATTTACACAATAAAAATGTATTGAACAGTTGGATCATCATCATCGTCATCAGTTTTCCACTCCAGTTGCCCGGGTGTGGTTTACGAACTCTCTCCACTTCTGTCTGTCCATGAATCACTCTTCTCTCAAGACGACATCCTAGCTGACTCCTCTTGTTCCTATGTCCTCTTTCACTTCGTCCAGCCATCTCTTCCTAGGTCTTCCTACCGGTCGTTTTCCGGTCACGACTGTGTGTAGCCATTGTTTTGCTGTCCTATAGTCCATTCGTTCGACATGACCAAACCATTTGAAACGGGCCCTTGTCACTTTTTCATTCAGGGATGGGTACACACCAGCTTCCTCCCTTATTCTTTCATTCCTTACCCTGTCCCTTTTTGTCATCTGTACCATAGTTCGTAGGAACTTCATTTTTGCGGCTTGTAGTTTGCTATCCACTTGTTGGGTTGTTGTGCAGGTTTCTAGGCCATATGTTATTATGGGGGTGAAGTATGATTGGAATAGAATCTGCTTTGATCTTAAGGGAAATTGTTTGTTCCAGAGGAGGTTCCGAACTTGATGGTAAAACTGAGCTGATTTTTGAATGCGGTTGTTAATCTCATGCTGTATTCTGATATCACTTGAAATGATGCACCCAAGATATTTATATTGATCTACTGTTTCCAGCTGTGAACCTTCCAGCATTATTTTTTCCTTTCTTTTTCTGCCTGTTGACAGACATAGCAACAGTTTTCGATTTATTTATTGTTAATCCATGTGCTTTCAAATGTTCAGCCTCACTTGGACTTCCTTCTCTGTATTTCCCCAAATTACTACATAGTCTGCAAATGCAAATGCATTGATATCCATATTGTTGTTCTGTTTAATTTCTTTCATGACTTCATTGATGACAGTGAT
Source organism: Anabrus simplex (assembly GCF_040414725.1). Lineage (NCBI taxonomy): Eukaryota > Metazoa > Arthropoda > Insecta > Orthoptera > Tettigoniidae > Anabrus > Anabrus simplex. The sequence continues at coordinate 129,391,593 of NC_090271.1, read as the reverse complement.
AAAAAGTAAGGGTGAAAGTGTACTGCCTTGTTGCACTCCTTTAGTGGTTTGGAACCAGGAGTTTTCTCCTAGAAGGTTTGATGAGACCCTTGTGTAGGAAATGACACACAAATTCATCAGCTGCTGCCTTGCAGTGAGGTAGGGGACTGCCAAAGGCTAAGGGAGAATACCCCTGACAGAAAATCCCCAGCAGTGTTAGGCTTAGCAAGTCAACTGAAGGGTTATATCGATTGCTTTCAACTACAAAACGAGCCTCGGAACACAAATAGGTGGATCATTATAGTTAATTGTTTTTCTTGTCATTACAATGATGTCAGTATTAACAGACTGGAATGTCGCATTTAAAAGCAATTCTATCATATGCAGTACTCGATTAAATGAAAAAGGCTTACTTTCTCACTTTTTATGAACATAACTACGCTTATGTTCTAACAGTGCCAAGTTCCAGAGGTGGAATAACCCAGCCACAGACACCGGCGAACATTTTGCTCTACTGTTTTCCATTAAATGTGCACACTAACCATTCCTGTCAGAGCCCCATAGCAGGGATCAAATAGCTGGAATACTATGATGAACCAGTGTGTCATGTACCAGTAGTTCTCAGAACATGTATGAACCAAGGAATGGCATGAAAAAAAAAAAAAAAAACTAACTTCCCAGCTACTTCCCGCCAATATTCAGACTTGGCACTCAACAGTAATACCGTCTATTTGAGAACAGCGGCAGCAGAAGAGACAAAGCACATTACAACACACAATAGTCAATGTAATGTTATTGTTGATGAATTTTATGGACTTTCGATATTGTAGGCCTTCACATCTAGCTTTCTTCTGACTGTGATAAAAGGGCATCCACAACATTCTTTCATGACCTTTTCTCATTTCGATAGCCATCTTTACAATTTTCCTTGCCAATATGGGCTGATAAGCATGTGGTTTTTCACCTTAAGACAATCATGACAAAAACACCACTATCATCAGTTAACTGAAAAATATTTCAATGTTAGCTATGCTCGGCAGTAACATGGACTAAACAACAAAAGCCTAATTTATCAATATCTCTTTTATCGTAGCTGGTACAGTAAAATTGTATAAGACATAAATGATCGGAAATTGTATTCTCTACAACCTCTGTTATATAGTAATTATCGATAGGACCACTAACAACATCAATATTTGAGAATTAAATGTTAGGCCTTGCCCTAACCTATCATTTCACACAGCGTGAATAACATTATTTATAGCCTAGATTGTAGTGCCTTATTCCCTGGCTTTGCATACCAAATTTTATAGCATTTTACATTCCACTAACTCCTTTTAGATGGTTTTTGGAGACACTGAGGTGGCGGAATTTTGTCCCTCACGTGCCAGTAAATCTACTAACACAAGGCTGACGTATTTGAGCACCTTCAAATATCACCAGACTAAGCCAGGATTGAACCTGCTAAGGTGGGGTCAGAAGGCCAATGCCTTAACCATCGGAGCCAGTCACCCCGGTTTTGCATACCAATTTTCATTAAATTATGTTTATCTATTATCTTGTGATGCGCATACAGACAGACAGATAGACAGACAGACAGACAGACAGAGATCACAAAAAATTAAAAATTTCATTTCCTATTTACTGTGGACACAACTGATTCAGAAATACCTTTCTTTTTTAATTCTGAGTAATGTACAGACAAAATTTCTATTTTATACACTGGCGGAAAAAAATATCCAAACACCATGGAATAAGGAATGTAGAATACGGAAATTTTGGCAATATATTTGTCAAGGTAACATATTTAATTGATTAAAGGTAGAAGACTACCTGCGCAAGAAAAGCCATCGCAAATGTGCCATGCTGGTCCATTAATAACCGGTGTAATCGGCTGACTGTTGAATACAGGCATGTAAACGTGTATGCATTGTATCGTACAGGTGCCAGATGTCAGCTTGTGGAATGGAGTTCCATGCCTGTTGCACTTGGTCGATCAATACAGGGACGGTTAATGCCAGTTGTGGATGACGCTGGAGTTGTCGTCCAATGATGTCCCGTACATGCTCGACACTCTGTAGAACATGTTGGGTTACAATAGCAGCATGGGGGCATGCATTATCCTGTTGGAAAACACCCGTGGGAATGCTGCTCACGAATGGCAGCACAACAGGTTGAAAGAACAGACAGATGTACACATCTGCAGTCAGGGTGCATGGGATAACCACGAGAGTGCTCCTGCTGTCGTAGGAAATTGCTCCCTAGACCAGAACTCCCTGTGCAGGTCCAGTGTTTTGACACCACAGACAGGTGGAATGCAGGTGCTCACCTGGCCTCCTTCTAACCAACACACGGCCATCACTGGCACCAAGGCGGAACCAGCTATCATTGGAAAACACAACAGACCTTGACTCCATCCTCCAATGAGCTCTCGCTTGACACCACTGAAGTCGCAGATGGCGGTGGTTTGGGGTAAGTAGAATGCACGTTGCAGAGCATCTGGCTTGGAGCTGTCCTTCAAGTAACCGATTTCGAACAGTTTGTTGTGTCACTGTGGTGCCAACTGCCGCTCGAATTGCTGCTGCAGACACAGTCCGCTGTGCCACAGCCATATGCCGAATACAGCTGTCCTCCCTCTCGGTAGTGCTACGGGGATGTCCAGAGCCTGGTCTTCTTGCGAGCATACTTTATCATGACCACTGCTGCCAGCATGCGTTCACAGAGGAGACATTCCTGCCAAGTCGTTCTGCAATAGCGCGGAAGGAAATTCTACCTTCACATAGCCCTATTATACGGCCTCATTCAACCACAGTGAGCTGTTGATACTGGCCTCTTCGTCGTCGTAAAGGCATTCTTGACCCACTCACGGTCACCTCCCCCTGTGGGTGGGGGCGGTAGAATAATAACCACAGTATCCCTGCCTGTCATAAGAGGCGACTAAAAGGGGCCTCAAGGGCTCTGAACTTTGGAGCGTGGGTTGGCGACCACGGGCCCTTAGCTGAGTCCTGGCATTGCTTCCACTTACTTGTGCCAGGCTCCTCACTTTCATCTATCCTATATGACCTCTCTTGTTCTTTTATGACCCCGATGGTATTACGTATGGAGGCCTAGGGAGTCTTTCAATTTTCACGCCCTTCGTGGCCCTTGTCTTTCTTTGGCCGATACCTTCATTTTTCGAAGTGTCGGACCCCTTCCATTTTTTCTCTCTGATTAGTGTTATATAGAGGATGGTTGCCCAGTTGTACTTCCTCTTAAAACAATAATCACCACCACCACCACATCACAGTCACTCCGTCCAATCTCACAGTTAACTAACGCTCTCTCACAGTACAGCCCATATTTAAAGCAAACCTGATGTGCAACGTCATGGGGCAGCTTCGAGTGCCACTCTAATGTGATTTGTGGGAAATTTGAATCGACGTCATCTTTCAGATGTATAAACACGCCTACCAACGTTTGTAAATCTAGCACAACCCCTTCTTGGTATTTGGTTAATTCTTTTTTTTTTGCCAGGGTATATGTATAGACAGACTTTTCACTTCTCATATAAATTTTCTAGCATATAACTAGTCCTCTTTCTGTTCTCCATGGTTGCCTGACAGCAATGTGCAATTTCTACTGATAGAGCTACAGTTTTTATTTCTCAACACAACAAATGTCAGCTGCAGGCATCATTTTAATTCTCGTTTCTATAATCTGTTTACAGTTAAAACAGAAGTGTGTACTATGTCCTGAAGACATTTCTGGTAATCCTTCTACTTTAGCTTTATGATGCATGATCACTTCTCATGACCTTTGCTATACCACCACACCATTCTCCTCCTCCGATATAGGCAGCTAAAGTCCCTGCCGCCAACAATACCGACTCTAATGTATCTCATTTCTAACTCACTTGTATTTTGGTAACAAGAGGAAATATTCTAAAAGTCTACAGCATTATTTTAAACTCTGTTATGTGGAAATTCACTTTATTCTGTGAACAGCTGTCTGTCTCGTTATATTTCTCTTTTAGTTAAATGCTGTGTGGTCACTTTGTACTTCGTTACACTACCGCACTGCATCCCTCCGAAATCTGCAGCTAAAGTTCTGCCACTAACAAAGTTGGCTCTAATGTATTGTATTTGTAACTTGCCCATGTTTGATTGGAGAAAATACATACATTAGTCACATTATTTTAACTTTGTTACATACAAATAAGCCGCATTTAACAAAAATTAATAAATTAAATTGCAATTATGTATAAATGGGTTATGTACAAATGAGGTTTAATTATCATGTTTTAAAGTTATATTTTGCTGGGCCCTACAGAAATTTACATATAAAACATAATTACCCAGAACTGAGTAACGTATAAACCAGTCTCAACTGGCAATTCAACTTTTTTCTTTATACTGTTGAAGCTGCAATTTATTTTGTGTTGCACCAGCTGACTTCCTTACCAGTAACTTTCTGTTATGTCACACTCTAGGAATTGTAATTATAGATTATTATTATTATCATATTTTAAATTATTTTGATTGATTTATGTTTAATGATCAGCGGTAGAGTGTCGGCCTCCGGATCCCAAGATAGCGGGTTCAAACCCGACAGAGGTAGTCGGATTTTTGAAGGGCAGAAAAAAGTCCATTCGACACTCCATGTCGTACGATGTTGGCATGTAAAAGATCTCTGGTGACACATTTGGTGTTTACCCGACAAAATTAATTAAATCTCAGCCACAGACGCCCAAGAGAGTTTCAGTTTACTCGGTCTGCCATCTAGTGGGGGCCTAGAGTAAAACGGAACGTCGAAATTGATGAGCAGACAGCCAGATGGCGTCAAATTGAAATGTCTGCACACGGTAGCTGAGGCCATACGATTATTATTATTATTATTATTATTATTATTATTATTATTATTATTATTATTATTATTATTATTATTATTATTATTATTATTATTAGTGAATTAATGAAATATATAATTTAAATATAGTTTGAATTGTTGTGTTTTCCTCTTATGTAATATTAATTTATTACAGTGAAGGTTGGAGAATCTTTTAGGTGCGTGTGATCATTGACGTTCTTGTCACATCATGCTCTGGTAACATCATTAGCTTTCACATAACTCTAATTGTAGTTCATTATTATTATGGTATTTTAATTATTTTGGAAATATTTTAGAAGGATTTTTAATGTGCATTAGTGAATTAAAAAATTATATATTTTAATAGAGTTTGATGAATTTCTGTGCTTTAATTAAGTTGAGTGAAGTGTAGGGAATATTTCAGGTGTGTGTAATTGTTGAGGTTATTCTGTTTGGTTTTTTTCCACAATGTGAATTTCTATTGCCTGCTTTATGTTTATAAAGATTTTGTATTATTTTCAATGTGTAATATTTTAACATGCATGGTGATGTCTGTGAAGTGGTGGGCATGGTAATATGTGTTCACTGAAGGCTGAGTGCCTGTTGTGTCTAATTGCGTTTTTGTGTTCTGTGTATCTGGTGTGGAAATTATGGTTTGTTTGGCCGATATATGTGGCATAACAATTTAGTTCTTGGCATTTGAGTTCATATACTGTATTTTTGTTTTGGAGAAATGGTCTTTTCAGTTTAGATTGCATTTGCTGATTTGGTTTTGTAATGTGATATGTGTTCTGAATGCTATTTTAAAATCATGCTCTTTTTTTAATATGTTAGCAAATTTGTACATGTTTTTATTCATGAAATTGAGAACTACATATTTATCGCTTTCGGGTGAGGGTTTATTTAGGTAGTCGGTTTACTGTATTGGATGGATGGATTTTTCCTACTGCGATTGTTTTATTAATTGTATTTTGTTGTTAAAATCTGTTTTGTTCATTGATATGGTTATAGTTCTATGTATCATTGCATTCAGTATTGCTTATGTGTGTGTGGTTGGGTGTTTGAAATAGTTGTCTAGTGTGTGTGATAATTGAGTGGTTTCCTGTATATCTTATATGACAGTTTATCTTTGTTTCTGGTTCCATTGTGAACTTTGAATTGAGTAATGAGTTTAGTGTGTCAAGTAAGTGTTGTGTATTTGTGATGTCATTGTAATAAATGCATATTACATCATCAGCGTATCTGCTCCAGTGAAATGCTCCTTTGTAGCGTTGGTTGGATTGCCACCTTTTCATTAAACTTAATTGACTAATGCATTTTAAAATATGATGGTGGTGATGATGATGATGATGATGATGATGATAAGCTATAATTACAATTTTGTGAAGGCTGATAACATTACCAGAGCATGACATAATGGAAAGTTACTGGTAAGCATGCCAGCTGGTACAATGCACCACATCGCACTCCTAGGTGGACCTATGAGGAGAGAAGAACCACATAAAGGGTACTTCTAATAATTGTTGAAATGTTGTAACTTATATTAATGAAGAGTGGATACAGGTCTTACACTTCTTAATAATATTAATCAATTTGTTAAAAGATATTTTGATAGAATCTGATTATGTTCTTTCAAGAACAAAACATGTCATTCTATTTCTAATAAAATTGTTTCTGTTTCAGATATAATCTGTTGTTAAATGTTTTTTTTTTCAGGTATTTTCTAAATTTTATTTAATCCTAAATTAGTTTTTAACAGCTTAAAGAACCTAACAGTTACAAATTAACTAAGTTGAAACTGAAAAGAAATGGCTTCCACTATAACAAACTTATGAAAAGTACGCTGTACAATACTACTAAATGTTAACACACCAAGAGCATGTTTTACAGTAATTAACAGTTTAACACACATACACAATTTTTTTGTTACACTAAAGTGTACCAGTTAGCCATCAATAGCTCACTATTCACTATTTTGTTGTGACAATGATGACTCACTTTCACAAGCACAGCAGGTGGGCAGTCGGATATTCCAGAGAGTCGACGTCCTGAGGTTGGATGTGAGGGGTTCTAATGTATAATATGTATGTTACAGGCACAGTCTGAAATCTAGTAATTTACTTCTAGCCTACAAAAACATGATGAATCCAAACTAGGCACATTAACAAGCAAGATCATTACATTTAGGCAAGGCAGACAGAGATGTCCAAGTGGAACTAGGCTAATGTAGGAGAAAATATTATTTACCCTATCCTAGCTCATTGCTTTCATTAGAAGCTACAACAAACACTGACTGATAACAATGTAGACTCTGAGTGCTAAGGAGACTGGGGACTGCATTGGATTCAAGCTAGCTTGAGTTTGAATCCTTAATCTGCATCATGTATTGTAATCTGATACAAATATCAAAATCCAGCAGTCACATTGTAGCTAATTTTGTATTTTTTTTTATTTCAGTAGGTTATATTGTATGTAGATTTTAGGTGCTACATGTAACATAACTTACTTGAAAATTGTGCTGGTATTAAAAATATGGTCTAGAAAACCAAGAATAATGGCCGTGATATTCATCGTGCGGACCACACAACCCCTTGTAATCTGCAGGCCTTTGGACTGAGCAGCGGTCACTTGATAGGCCATGGCCCTTCGGGGCTGTTGCTCCATGGGGTTTGGTTTGGTATTAAACATGTTCAATTCTCTGTATAATATGAGGTAGGAAATATTTTTCTAGAGGTATCTAAAATGTAAAAAACTTATAGTTTTCAGATGAAAGATAGCCAAATGCAATACCGTATCAAAGAGCTAAGTATGTTGCTCTCATGTATTATTAATCCTTGTGGAACTCCAGGGAAGGCAGGGATTTCTTTTCGGTATTATTTTTTTCACTTTTCATTAAACTTACACAATGTACAAATTCTGAAACTTTCTGAGTGTAAGAATATTTATACTGTACAATAGCTTTGTAAACTATTGTCAATAAATGGCTTGAATGGAAACTGGAAAACAAACTATTAACTAGGTTCATGTTCTTACTGTGCCTTTATGTTCCTTGATAGCATGTCCTTGCAGCCATCCATCATGCAGAGAGCTATTCATGTCAGCGTTTTCCGGGCTTGTAGGCCGTGGTCCAGGAGCGAGTGAATGTCCCGACGTTTCACCGAAGACTGCGTTCGGCATTGTCAAGGGTTCCGACTGACTTCGATAGCAGCTTCGGTGAAACGTCGGGACATTCACTCGCTCCTGGACCACGGCCTACAAGCCCGGAAAACGCTGACATGAATTGTAACGCCGGCCGTGAAAGCCTCAATTGCTACATGCAGAGAGCTGTTTCTATTCCTTAGCTACCAGATGTCTAAGCAAACAAAATTGGTGCTTACTCACATTATAAGTATCTTCCAGGAACTGTTTCTTTAAGCCTGTAGGTGTAAATATAATAGTACATTATGCAACAAGCCTATAATGGCAATAATTAAGATACGAGTATGTTTATGAAACAAGCGAAGCGAGTTTTATAATTTCCATACGAGTGTCTTAATTACCATTATAGGCAAGTTGCATACAACTGTTTATGCTCGACTTAATTATAACTCTATTTTTTTAATATTCATAAATTTCTGTCAAGATGTTGCTTGACAGTTGAGTTTCCTGTATAGAGCGCATGAGCTGGGTTATTGATTTTTCGCGAGAGGATCAGAGACTTGACAATGTCATATGTTTTCAAAGCTTTGATAGGTTATCATAACCTAGCTTTATTTCAAATACAAATTTTTTATTGTATAGTTAGTGAAGTAAATTTGTGGGAATGTGCCGTGTGGTTATGGAATATTGGAAGTAGAAGATGCATTGATGTTAATATGTGTGTCTGACATGTTTGATTTTGGAAACAAGTGCGAAGCTAGTGCGTTGAGCGCAGGTGCGATGCTATCCTTACCTACTTGGTCAAACAGTTGTATCATAATGAAAATCTGAACTCTAACTGGCAGGCGGAGAACCTGTATCATAATGAAACTTGAACTATAATGAGCCTCATTAAGGTTCAGTTTTCTGGCATATAATATTTATATTTCAGCATTGTCGAGCATAAAAGTATTTATGTAAAACCTTATACAGTGAAACTGCTTTAAGCTGATCAGATGAAAAACTACTACTACTACTGCTGCTGCTACTACTACTACTACTACTCACATAGCAATATGCTGTAATTAATTATGATGGTCTTAATGAAAACACAACGTCGGTAGATGCAGAGTGGGTTTCGTCCCTTAAGAGGCCACGGCTTGTCCATGGTCCAACAGCTCTGTACTCTGACCAGCCAACTGAGCAGAGGAAAGTTGGCCATGGCTCTACCATGGCTCTACGCCTCTGCATTCGGGAGACGGGTCTGGGGTACAGTGCCGGACTACACGCCTGACCCCACCCGTTGGCTGTCCTGAGAATGGTTTTCCATGGTTTCCCATTCTCCTGCACTAAAGCGAATGCCGGGACAGTTCATAGTATAGGCTACGCCCGCCCACCCCCTCACCTTCTCCGCACATCTCCTTCACCGTAACAAATCTCCCGGCCTGAGAGAAGGCGTCACCGTCTAAGAGGCCCGCCTTCCCCTTCAGGGGAGGAATGAAAACGTTGTAGTAATAATAGTAGTAGTAGTAGTAGTAGTAGTAGAAAACACAAGCATTGCACATAATTACAACTACAGTAGTGTACAGTATTTTAATGAAGAATACAGTATAAAATTTAGAACTTTATTTACTAATCATATCAGATCTAATCTACAGTATATGTACAGGAACAGTACCTCAAGAATTCTTCTTCATGTATTCCATTAATGAAATCCCTTGGTACGAGCACACAAACACAGCATTATTTACAGCTTCATATGGTTGCCACCATCTTTTCTTTGTGTCTTTATTTGCATTTTCCCCCCACTCCTTCAAGTAACGGTTACGATTTGTAACTGTATTTTGAATTTGGTTTTTCCTACAATGAAATTGATTTGCTAAATCCCATTGCAATAATCCTTTTTCACTTTCTTTAATAACGGAAATTCTTTCTTCTAGAGAATGATGCCGCATAGGTGATCTACGCATCTATGAGAATGGGGCCCTACCTACGATGATTCTAATGATGAAGATGTTACACATTCCCAACCCCCAAGCCATTGGAATTAACCAATTAAGGTTAAAATCCCCGACCCAACCGGGAATCGAACCCGGGGCACCTTGGACCAAGGCCAGCACTGACCATTTAGCCATAGATCTGGACAATGCAGTAATGATGCACTAGGGAAGATATGTAATTCCACTTGTATATCAGACATTAAGTTTCCAGAAGGGAACAATAATTTCATAATTCAAATGCCTGAGGAACTTGAATACTATGAATAAATGTGTATGTATTTCTATGCTGCACATAAGAAGCTGCACTATTTTCTACAGTTTGTGAACATTTATAGTTTTGAACTTGCCTCACTTTTGGAATCAACCCTTCACATTAATAAATTAAACTTTCCTTCCATTGCTTACTTTGAATTACTTCCTCCCCCTACCATAGATCTAGAGAAGTTTTATGTCTGAGTACCAAGGAAAGAGCAGTCTTATGAATGATATTTCTGGTGATACACACAAGCTTTAAATCCGATAAAGGTATACAGAATGTTTCTGTGATGATTACACACATGTATCAGTTGGAGATAGGGAACCTCAGTCCAGAAATGTCTCAGTTGCCAATTACAGAGTGGTGCACGAAATATACACTGGAAATTGTTTATACTGCCGTAAGTTCTGTCAATACTTTCAATACACATAACTACTAAAAACTACTCAAACCCATTAATATCAAAGTTTATTGTTTTCATGTTCCGTATTGATGACAATATAATTATTGTAGATAAATGAGGTAATCCACCTAATCAATCTATATATATAAAATTGGATGTTGGTATATTTAAGATTAATAGACTCATAAACTACTGGACTAATTTCGCTGAAAATTTCACAGTTTGTTCTTATTACTTCTGAGAGGGATTATGAAGTGGTTTGAATGAAATCAAATAGTCTAGGTACTTTTACTATCATGAGTAATTTTATATAAGTTTATTAAATTACAAAGTCGCACCAAGATTGGATCGACTTGATGGACAAATTGTTGCTAGGCGACAGCAGCTTACGCTATACCATCGTAGTCTGGTAATAAATGCTGTATATAGGTGGATGGGAACATGCCTCCATGTTTTATAAAGAACCTTTCTTGATAGGAGGTTCATTCTTATGCCTGTTATTTGGAAATAGCAATCCAACATGCCGTGATCGAGATGTACTTTCATGTCATAAGACCAACATAGATAGATCTGCCCAGTTTGAAGAATGTAGCTGTGCATTAGATGTGTAAAATATTTAAGAAACTGTGAAAAATATAGAATATCAACAGTGGAATGACATGAGTTATCACCCATTCCTAACAAAGAGCAACTGGGGGTTCTCAACGAGCAAATGCGAGTCTATGTAACCTATCTATAGGTCTATGTACATAAATGTCATTGTATGTGGGTATGTACTGTATGTATTACATCTCCTAAACCTCTGGAGCGATTTCAACCAAACTTGGTACACTTGTAACTTAGTATCAGGAGACAAATGTCGTGGGAGAAAGACACAACAAGCACCCTTAAAAGAGGGGGGGGGGGGGAGCTGAGTTATAAAAATCAGTAATAGTGTCAAATCCATATTCGGGGTCGTTTAGATAAATAGTGCTGACAATGAAGACGTTTTCAAGTCCAAGTTCAGCCCCCTTTGGTGTGGGGGTCGAGGGGGGTCACTGAGATGAACAGTAACACTCCAGATTTTTTTTATCCCTTCGGGGTAGTGTTACGAATGGTTTGTGGTGGGACGGGGGATACATTTAGTGTATCCAGATTAGGTGTGTTCAACAGTACAAACTCAGTGAATAGTCGGTGATGACAAATAATATGAGTAATGGTGTACAAATGCTAAATTAAGTAGCAATCTCCCAGTGCGCAGAAGCAGAAATGAAACCCTGGGGCAAAGGACGTGTACAATAGAGACCACAAGGCAAAATAGTTATGTGACAGACACAAAATATTACCAAGCTTCCGGCGCCAGACCAAAAAAAGGGGAAAATAGTGCGAAGCATAATCACAAATCAAAACCTCAGCATATCAGCAGAATTAGCGCAGAGTTCACTGGCCCCCTTTTCCAGTAGGTATGACGTGGTAAGCGCATAGTAAGAAGGAGGGGGAAAAAAAAAGGAGTTAGGACAGTTAGGGAAGCTCAAATAACAAAGTTCAAAATCACAAAAATGTATTGATAACACCCAAAGAAGAAAGAGTTTTAAATCAGGAATTTCCACAAATACCAACATTAAATTGTGATATCATTACTTCAAACCATAAATAAAGAATTTAAAATATGTTATGGTGCTCATTAAGGAGGACGTTCATTAAGATCATGACTAGAATTTTACAATATTGCTTTGGCAATACTAAGAAGACTATAAAAATAACTGATCATAAGACCATGACTAGACCTAGGTATAATTACGTACATACAAATAACATTACCATGAAGGGTAATGCTTATGAGATCGTGACTAGATTTCTTTGATAATAGAACACTTTCATCGACATTAAAAAGAGATCAAAATAATTATTTTTACACTTTAGGAGAATAAGTACAATAGTTAAACACTGATATTCATAGTAGATGAAACACGAAGGCCACTTTTACAAATTTAGAATCATGGAAATTATGGAAAAGAAAAAGATTAGAGAGACAGGAAAGGAAAGGACAGGAAATAATAAGCTATGTTAACAGTGACAAGAAAAAGAGAGAAAAAATAGGAGTGGCAAGGGTGAGAGATGTTAAAAATCAGGCTGCAATAATTGAAAGTTATTTTATCACACGCACACAGGCTGTATATAAAAGTTCCGTATTAGTCACTCTTTCACTTGATTCAATATTAAAACGTTCGCCCAAGCTATGAGTCCTTGTGGCAAAAACGTGCAAAATTTAGTAACTAAGCGTTGACGATAGAAGTTCATGAAATATGTAGTGAGAACTGCCCTGCAAAGGGCTAAGTTTGAAATACAAATAAGGCCTGAGGGGGAAAGTTGGAGAAGATTAATCCAGAGTGTCTAGAGTAACATAGTAAAATTCTGCTCACCCAGCATAGTGAAGATAATAAAGATGTCACGTTGAAGATGGAAAGGTTTTGAAATCGCAACGAACCAGCCGTGCGTAACAGTTTCTGCTCCCTCTGCTCGAGTTAACACAGAATGCCTGACTGCCGGTAACAGGGCAGCGGCGACTTATATACGCAAGAGAAGCAGAGCCGAGAACATCGTGATGTATTAGAATTGTGGCCAGGAAAGAGAGGCAACAAACATTCGCAGGTGGGCCGTGTGAGCAGACGGTGCAAGATGAGTTGAGTTGTAATATACACTAGAAGCAAGGCGGCGAAGTAGGCAGAAGGTAAGATCAAACATCAGCGTAGTGAATATGATTAGGGAGCTCGTAACAGTAGGGATCGAGGGGGGGATATAAATAAATATAATTGAAAATAGTGTTGAATCCATAGTTTTTGGGGTCGCTGAGATGAATAGTTACACTCCGGATTTTTCAAAGTCCTATTTCAGCCCCGTTTGGGGTGGGGCCAAGGGAGGAGTAAGATATAAAAATAATTAGTGTCAAATCCATAGTTTTCGGGGTCGTTGAGGTGAATGGTGACATTCCGGATTTTTTATTCCTTAGAAGTGGGGGTCCAGAGGAGCGCGACAGACCTCGGTAGCTGGCACAATTCCTATCCTTGTCGCAATTTGTGGGATTCATTCATCCCATCCCTGACCTGGTCATTGACTGGAAAACAGGTTGTGGGTTTTCATTTTCAGAAGTGGGGTTTGAGCAAGGGTGGAGATATAAAAATAGTCTAAAATAGTGTTAAATCCATAGTTTCGCTGAGATGAATAATGACACTCTGGATTTTTTATAAGTCCAACTCCAGCCCCCTTTGACATAGGGACAAGAAAAAGTGAAAAATAAAATTACCAAAATGACCGAGATTTTGGATGTATGATTGTATTTTCCAGCATAACTGGCGACTAAATTTGGTACAAATATTTCTTATTATTTGTGAAAAATGCTGTTGGGATTAGACACAGCTAGACCCCCAGGGGAGGGGGTGAAATATACATATAAATAAAAACGACCGATATTAGTCTGGAACCGTAGTTTTCAGGACTACTGGAGCGATTTATACCAAACTTGGTAGACATATGACTTACTAAGAGGAGACTAACCGCGTGGGGATAACACACCTAGCACCCTTAATAGGGGAGCCGTGAGGTATAAAATTCGGAAATTGTGTCAAATCCACAGCTTTTGGGGTTGCTGAGATGAATAGTGCTACCCCAGAATGTTTTAAAGTTCAAGTTCAGCTCTCTTTGGCATAGGTTATGAGAAAGGGTAAAAAAAAAAAAAAAGAGACCAAAATGGCCATTTCCCAGCATGGCTGCCAACTAAATTGGTGCAAATATTACTTACTATGTGTAAACAAATATGGTAGGGACGAGACACCCCTAGAAACTTTAGGGAAAGTGGTGAAATGCAAATATAAATAAAAACTACCAATAATAGTGTCGAATCCATAGTTTTCAGGACTACTGAGGCGATTTAACCAAACTTTGTACACTTATGACTTGCTATCAAGGAGACTAACCATATGGGGGCAGGACACACCTAGCACACTTAAAGGTGGAGGTGAGGGGTTTGGAATATAAAGATAATCGAAAATAGTGTCAAATCCACACTTCTTGATTTATTAGTTTCATTTTCCGTATTGATAGTTCTCGTATATTATAGATAAGAAAGGATCCACCTTATCAATATAAGTTTTATTTATATAAGATTCTACTTACAGTACTGGTTTTGACTTTTTATACAGTCATCCTCAGCTGTACATTAGTACCTTCACACAAGTCAAAGTTAGTTAATATGCCTTGCCTAGTAGAAAAGTAATAATAATGGAGTGTGTCCAACATTCAAATTGGGCATGTTTCAAAGTAAAAGCTGACTGTATGTACAATCTAAAAATGAGTGTGGGTGTGTCTTTTAGGCCTAACATTAGTGTGGTTTAACTTATTTTAAAAGTACAGATACATAAACACTTTAAAATATATAGTACATATTAAATCACATATTAAAATATGCAGTTCAGGTTAAATCCATTATGATGACTAGGAACACTTCATTAAAATGAGTTTAACATCTTGTGTTTGTCCATTGTCTTATTTTTATCCAGTATGAATGGAGAATGTCCGTATTCACAGGCAGTGTTTCTGGAGTTCTGCTATATGTTAGGCTTATCCACTAGTTTGATTAATAGGATCTTCAGTTATTGATGACAAGTCTAATGTGTAACCAGAGTTAGATATGTGCAGCTGTGATTGAATGTTGCCTTAAAGTATTAAAATAGAGTCTGCTTTTGTGCATAAGTGTCAATTACAGAATGGTGGCTCTTTTCTCGTCTATAATTGCTGGTGTATGTCTGTAAGAAACAAAAGATGGAATTAGGAATTTATAATCTGAAGAATGCCTGCTTGTGTGTGTGTTTCCATAATGAATACTTACTATTACTGTCGTGGTTGAGCTGTGTCAGATTTGGCTGCCTGGCGTGTACTGTATCGTGTTTTCTTGGTGCTAGTGTCCGCTGCTGTGAGAGGAGTGGAGGGGTGGATGAGGGGAGTTGTTGTTGTAGGAGTAGGGGTGGAGTTGGGCGTGTCGATCGTCTGCGCTTTGGCGCGTGTTGAACACTGTTTATTGATTATTTTAAGATAGTAGTTTTTTAAAGCGGGGATAACTTTGTTAAATGTGGTGTTGGTTTTTCTGTGATTTCATTTATGTTATAATTAGGATTGGTGTATTGGTCTAGTGATATGTACAGTTCTTCTGTTATACTGAGCAAGGGGCCTTTAGGGTTTATATTTAGTATTTTCGTGTCGTTTGCAATGTTCGTGAAATTGTGTTTGTATTCGTCAATGTGTTGGCCTATTGCAGAAAAATGATTGTGTTTTACGGCATTAACATGTTCATTATATCTGATTGCAAAGTTCCTACCGGTACGTCCTCTGTAACTTGTTTCACAGTTGTTGCATCTGATACGGTATATTCCTGAGTGATGGTATTTGTTAGTAATATTGATTGTCTTGGTATACTCTGCTCCTTCATTTTCAACTGTTGCCAAGTGGACCAGCGAGTTTAAATTTGGTCGGGAGAGCTTGGATAATGATCCGCGTAGTGGACAGCCAAAAAGTGTTACGACCCCAGAATTTATCGCAAAAGTGCATAAAATGGTCATGGAGGATCGTCGACTGAAAGTGCGGGAGATTGCTGAAGCTGTAGGGATGTCTTCTGAACGGGTATATTCTTCTTATTATTATTGTCGTTTGGGCCTACTGAGGACCACGGGGCTCGTTTCGACTCCTTGTATGGAAATTCTGTTTTTTCTTTGCCCAGAAAGCTTTCATCTTCTGGCTGTGTGATTGTTTCCTTTCCTCGGTCCACTTCGGTCGGGTGGTGCCTGTACTCTGTCTGCTGGTGAGAGACTCTGGAAAGACACCTTGAAAGGTTAACTGCCAGAATAATACACAATCCTGTATGGTTTGTTCTGAAATCCCCAGCTGTTCTAAGTCAGACTTCACTGTGGTGATCCATTTATTTTTGGACGCTTTCCCTCTGCCTGTAGTGGTAAAGATCTTGCTGGAAAGTCTGTAAGTACTCATATGAGTCAAATGCCCATAGAAAGTCAATCGCCTCTTCCTCATGGATGTAACTATGTCTTCTTGATGGTCATAGATCTCTTTGTTGTGCCTTATCCTGTAAGTACCATCCCCTTCTCTTATTGGTCCTAAAATCCTCCTTAGTATTTTTCGTTCCTTGAGCTCTAGCTTCCTCAGTGGACCTTTTCTGTTCATCAGAAGACAATCAGAGGCGTACAGTATGGATGGTCTTACTACTGAATTGTAATGTTGGAGTTCAAGGTTCTTAGAGAGGCACTTGGATGTATAGATGCTCTTACAAGTATGGTAGCTCCTTTCCAATTTGGTGCATCTGGTGTCTATTGCTAATGTCTCATTCTCGGTTGCTGAAATCCACTCCCCTAGGTACTTCACTGCAGGAACCTTACGAATGGTGGTGTTTTCCAGTGGCATAGTAGGTGGGACTCCCTTTATGTTAGTCATGAAAATTTTCTTTATATTGACCCTCAAGCCGGTTTTAGCTGCTATGGTATAGAGGCTCTGTAGCTGGTGAGTAGCTTCTTCTATGTTGTTGGCTAATAAGGTAAGGTCGTCGGCAAAGGCCAGGCAAGGTACACTGAGATTATCTTTCTTGTAGCCAATTTGCCGTTCCACCTCCTGGAGGTAACGTGGCAGTCCATTCCCTGATAATTTTCTCTAGAACGCAATTAAAGAGAATGCAAGAAATTCCATTACCTTGTCTAACTCCTGTTTGGATAGAGAAAGTCTCTGAGAGCTCACCTCTAAACTTTACTTTGGAGGTGGTGTTCTTCAGCGTAGCCTGGATTAGTCTGGTGGTCTTCTCATCCAGGTCTAATTCCCATAAGGTGGAGAAGAGGGTCTGCCTATCTATTGAATCATATGCCTTCTGGAATTCCACTAGTATGACTACCCATTGGTGTCCGCCACGATTCTTGTACCTCAGGATTGTCTTGAGGTTCTGTACCTGCTCTGTGCAAGATCTATTTGCGTGAAAACCAGCCTGATATTCACCTAATTGGGAATCCAGTTGACTGACCACTCTGGTTTGCAGGGCTTTAGAAAAGATCTTGTACGTAACCGATATTAGAGAGATGCCTCTGTAGTTGTCGAGGTCTATCTTACTACCTTTCTTGTGTAGAGGATGGATCACCGCTGAGGTCCATTCCTCAGGTAAGGTCTCCGTTGCCCAAATATCCTCTATGATCTGATGGATCCTTTATATGGATTGTTCGTCAGCATGTTTCCACATCTCCGCTACTATACCGTCTTCACCTGAGCCCTTGTTGTTCTTTAGGCTCTTGATAATCTCCCTTATTTCTTCAATGGTTGGCGGTGTGGAGTCTCGGTTTCTGGAGAGAGGCTCAGAGAATGTGAGTCTCTCTTTAGGTTCCTCTGCATTGAGGAGCTGTTTGAAATACCCTGCAAGAGTATTGGTACAATTCTTGTTGTTGAACTGAAGCTTCCCATCAGGTCCACGAAGATGAAGGGAGGGAGCTGTGTATTTCGTTGTCTGTTTTCTGAGTTCTCTGTAGAAATCTCTTGAGTTGTGCTTCTTAAAGTCCTCTTCTGCCTGTTGTATTAGAGCTTTGTTATGGTTCCTCTTAGCCTGTTGTACTATACTGGCAGTTATTTTCCTTTGAGTAAGGAAGGCCTGGTAGTTAGCCTCATTTTTGCATTGGTTCCACATGACCCAGGCTCTGCATCTATCTTCTACTGTATAGCATGGTCACATGTAGTGGTCCACCATGAATGTTTTCCTTTGTTGGATGAGACAGGCATGGTCTTCTGAGCAGCGTCCAGTAGAGATTTTTGTAGGTTGGGCCACCCTTGCTTCTGTGTGTTTTC
Organism: Anabrus simplex; assembly: GCF_040414725.1. Lineage (NCBI taxonomy): Eukaryota > Metazoa > Arthropoda > Insecta > Orthoptera > Tettigoniidae > Anabrus > Anabrus simplex. The sequence continues at coordinate 129,373,136 of NC_090271.1, read as the reverse complement.
TTTCGGAGTGACTTTGAAATCACAGTCTTCATCACTCAGTCGGAGGGTGTTGAACTTTGGTATTTTAGCCTTTCTGCCGACATTCAGTGGCCTCCTCAGTGGTTGTAGGATGGTTTTTACCAGAGATAGGTAATGGTCCGAGTCTAAGTTAGCACCCCTTAGCACCTTGATATTCTGAATCTCATTGTGATGCTTTTTGTCCATGGCCACATAGTCTATCTGGAATTCACCTAGTAGTGGATTTGGGCTCTTCCATGTCTTCGCCTTCCTAGGCAGGTGTTTGAAGGCAGTTGATTTTAGGACAAGACCATAAATGTCACAAAGGTCTATAAGACGTTCTCCGTTCTTATTTGTCCTCTTATGGGCTGGATAGAGGCCCACTATCCTGCGATATTTTTTCTCCTTTCCTACTTGTGCATTGAAATCACCCATCAGTATGGTGGTATGATGTTGTGGGATCTTGTCCAGGGCTTCTTCTAGAATGCTCCACTATTGTTCAACTGCTTCCAGGTCATTTCTATTTGTGTCGTTTGTGGGTGCATGGAAGTTCATTAAGGTATATGCCCTATTGCGAAACCTCAAAAAATATTGAGGAGGTCCTACCATTAAGTGAAGTGAACCCTATTATGTGATCAATCATGCTGTGATGAACAGCAAAGCCGGTGCCAAGATGTGGGACTGTCTTCATCACCCTGATGCCTGGTTTCCCTTTGTATATTCTGTATCCTTGGGATTCAAATGCATCTTCATCTGTGAATCGTGTTTCTTGTAGTGCTGCAATCTTGATGTTATATTTGTTCAGCACGTCTAAAGTCTGTTTAAGTTTACCAGTCTTTAGCAACGAGTTGATGTTCACCGTAGCCAAGTAGGTGATATTTCTCTTTCTTTTCTGCTGTTGTTTGCATGGTGGAGTACATGACGGTGCAGGCTCCCCAGAATCCGATGACCTGCTTGCCCCATCACAAGTGGGGGTGGATTTGTTACCACCTGGGGTATTCTTTGTATTAATGTTTCCTTTCATGTTTGAGTCCAACGAGTATGTAGATGAGGCCACCCTAGCGGGTGACAGTTTGTCTACTCAAGGTTGTTAGCCCTTAGGAGAAAAAATGAAGGGACTCGACACCTTGAAAAATAAAGGTATCTGCCAAAGAAAGACAAGGGCCATGAAGGGCATGAAAATGAAAGACTCCCTAGCCCTCGGAAACCTAATAGCGTCTGGGTCGGAAAAGAACAAGAGTTGACCAAGGAAGGTCAGATAGGACAGCTGAAAGTGAGGAGCCTGGCACAAGTAAGTGGAAGCAATGCCAGGACTCAGCTAAGGGCCCCGTGGTCGCCAATCCACGCTCCAAATTTCAGAGCCCCTGGGGCCCCTTTTAGTCGCCTCTTACGACAGGCAGGGAATACCGTGGGTGTTACTCTACCGCCCCCACCCACAGGAGGTTGAACGGGTATATTATATTTTAACCAAAGAATTGGGTATGAAAAAATTATCCGCAAGATGGGTGCCGCGGCTCTTGACATTGGACAATAAACGCACCAGATTGGAAATGTCTGAACAAAATCTAGCCCGTTTTCAGTGTAACCAACAAGATTTTTTGCGCTAGTTTGTGACTACAGATGAAACTTGGGTCCACTACTATACCCCAGAGACAAAACAGCAGTCAAAGTAGTGGAAACATGCTGATTCACCACCACCAAAGAAAGCAAAGGCAGTGCGTTCGACCGGAAAGGTCATGGCCTCAGTTTTCTGGGATGCAAAAGGCATTCTGCTGATAGATTATCTTCCTACTGGCCAAACAATTACGGGGCAATACTATGCGAACCTCCTAGACCAATTACAGGAAAAGATACGCAAAACAAGACCTGGTTTTGCAAGGAAAAAGGTCATCTTTCATGAGGACGACGCTCCGCCGCACACAAGTGTTATTGCCATGGCAAAACTTCGTGAACTAGGGGTACGAATTGTTGCCACATCCACCTTATTCAGCTGATTTGGCACCATCAGACTTTCATCTATTCCCCAAGCTGAAAATTTTCCTTGGTGGACGGAGATTTTCTACAAGGGAAGAACTGACAGCCAAATTGGAGAGGTATTTTGCAGGCTTGGAGGAATCTCATTTTTGAGATGGGATCAAGGCATTGGAACATCGCTGGACCAAATGCATTAGTCTACAAGGAGACTATGTTGAAAAATAAAAGCAGTTCCACCGAGGTAAGATACTTAATTCTAGTACATTCCGAGAACTTTTCAAAGCACCTATGTACTTATGTCACTCGGTACCATACTGGAGTATTTTGCTTGTGCCTATCTGCACATACAAGTATACACAGAAACAACAGACTGCTCTGATTTGATGAATGAATCCATGCTTAGTGTAAAAGAAAAGTACACCCTATTTATCATTCCAGATGTAAAAGAAATAATAATTGCATATGTCAAAGTTTCTTTCCATATACTTACACTCCAATGCACAATAAGTAGAATTTCTAAGTTTTCAAACATAAAGCTCTGCCTGTTTTCAGCAAAAACGATTTTTTATCAGGAAAAGCTTCTATCCACATCTGATCAGATTACTGGTGCATATTTAAAACATTCCTTAATTTCACCAAAACTTGTTTCCCAGGCTCACTGGGAGAATTCTCCATCTTGTCACAGACTTCAAGAATTTGTAAGTCAATACAGATCAGACTATAAAGTTTATCACATGTAATTCAAGAACGTCCTGCTGAGCTGATGAAAGTAATACATCTTTCTTTTCAAGTTTCATGACTGTCGAACTTAAGAAAACAAATGCGAAGACTCCTTGAACTCCCTTTACACACATAGCTTTCCCACTTGTTGCACAATGGTTGCAGAGGTAGTGGTATATCAAAAGCACACTGTTTGAATAAACTCACACGACTGGGTGCTTTAATCAACTCTTTCTTCATGGATGCTATTACTCTGTATACACTTGGAAAAATACTCCTTACTGTTTCAAAATATGGTGCATACCGTGCGCTAAACAATTTAAATAAATCATCTTGCTATACAGAACATTCAATCCTTGGCATACTTTAACAATGTGAAGTGATTGTGAAACGTAAAAAAAACTTAGATTTTGAAAAGAAGTTTTCAAAAATAAAGTTTTGTAAGTAATAGATGCACTTTATCATACTGGACACCATCAGGACACAGAAGCCCCACAGCATCATTAAAAAAAACACTGTTACTTTGCTCAAGATGAACCCTTGTCAGTAAAAGTGGCAATAATAGATTGCATTTTAATGCATCAACTATGACATTGGCTATGTAATGGCCAGCAGTGTCAACCGGCTTGTTCATTGTAATTCACACTGTGTTGTCACCAATTACAACGTGAATTCTGTGTACTGTCTCAGAGCAAAGTTTTGGTAAATAGTACATACATAGTGTTGACTCGTCAGGGAGAGGAAGTCTGATGTACTTCATTAACGTTTCAGGTAGCATTGCATGCTGCAGTCTGTTAAGTGGTCTATCAGTCACAAGAAATGCTTGACAAATACTTTGCGAGAACTGGCAGTTTGCTGGAAGAGGTCACATCTTGCATTTCAGGAAGCAAACGTTGTGTTGGCTTCTTTAACAATGCACATTTCATATGTTTAGCAATCACAATATTTTGCATAACTTGTGAATGCATTTAAACCTAGGAATGCATGTCTGCAGCTATGGGTTTCTCACAAATGTTGCAAAATAATACAGTTTTGCCAGTTTTTAGAAATTCTCCAAACTCCCACACAAAATGGTTCGAAGTAACATTCTGATGTCTCCAGCCCCCTGCTGTCCTTAATGATGAGAATTCCTGTCTTGAAATTTAATATGGAGACAAGGATGCACTGATGAAACAGAGAAGTCAATTGCTAGAACTGCCAAGGGCAATGGGCAGCATACATCTAAATTGTAGAACACACCACCATATATAGGAAATATGTAGTTATGGATAAATATGCCAGAATACATATTTAATTATACAAACAGCAAAAAATATGTAAATAAAACATTTTAAAAACCAAACCCCATTGCACTACAGCCCTTGAAGGGCCTTAGCCTACCAAGCAACCGTTGCTCAGTCCGAAGGTCTGCAGATTACGAGGTGTCGTGTGGTCAGCACGACGAATCCTCTCGGCCGGGGTAAATAAAACATTTTAGTTAAATAAAAAATACTCAAGCACATAATTATCTGAGCCTTAATAATAAATTACTTTAACAATAAACATACTCTGAAATAGAAGGGAAAGAACAACATTTCTCACATTTTCTTCTCTTGCTCTATCATTTTCAATTTAATAATTTTTGAAATTATACTTAATATTTTTAATTAATATCCTTTCTTTATGTAATGTAATAATCTATAAAATGTCTTTAATACTTTGTTTTTATTTACACACACTCCCTATCTCCAATTTTTTAAAGACTGTATAAGAAACAATGGAGATTGGTGATTTACCAGGTAAGAAAACATTGACAAAATACACATCAAAGGTAGGAAATATGAATTCTGGCCCAGTTTTTTGCAAGAAACCAAACCCAAAACCCTTAATAACCACTTACCAGCATCCTTGTTTACATAAAATTAATATAGTTTAGAAGCAAGCATTCTCATCCCAAAACCCCCACAGTTACACTTCGGCACTCCGCATATCTTAAATACATTCTCACTCACCATAAACCTTAACAACCCGTTCATTTTGTAGCTCTTTTCCTTATTGGCATAACTATTGTAAGGCTTGTTCTCTGCATGTACTGCTTACATTTAAGCCAAAAAATATATGCAGTCCCTGCAACACTCGTAAAGTTCATAACACTGATCTTCAAATTCCCATTCACATCCAAACAAATTTGATGAACATTTTACTATTAAAAACCTTAACATTTACCATAATCTGCCTATCCCCATGTTTAGTGGCTCAGAAAATGGACATCAATAGGTGCTTGGATCTAGGGAGATATCTGAACTAAATGCCAGAAAACCCTTCTAATCATATTCTTTTCTCTCCTGCATTCTCCACCTTCTCCTTTACCCTGCAGTTACAGTACATTTAACTTATTCTTTATGTCTTTACCTCCACCAATGAAGATTTCATCTGCTTCTTTATATATGTTCTTTAAATGTGTTCTTGTCTGGTTAAGTCGCAGATCTCCACTTGTTTCCTATCCATTAATCAAGATTGCATTCTCATAGCCTACCGGTATATGGTTTGTAGATAGGCACCAAGTGACATATGACCACTTACTATCATCCTTGTTTATGTAAAATCAATACAATTTAGAAGCAAGCATTCTCATCTCAAGTTCCTTCATTTAAAACTATGGACTACAGGATTTGAATAAATGAATGATTTGGAAAGACAGATAGGAAATGAATAACAGGCAGGGTCTATCCCAAAAATATATGGATCTTATGACATCTCAAGATATGAGATAAGAAATAAAATGAGTTTATGTGTCTGATATTGTCTTTAATGACAAGTTGAAATCATGAACACTAACTAAAATCAACTACCCTGAGAATATATTGCACGATCAGCTACACAATTTTCACAACTAAAGAAAGCCTATTACTTATACTCAACAGTTTTCATCAGCCTTTAGGTACAGCTATCCATATTCTTCTCTAAGAACACATTGTCACTTAATGAAGAGGTATTTCTTGATTTGTGGTGTGGCTGAACAACCATATCTTTATTTATTTTCACTGGGTATATTGTTTGGAGATTTCTTTTCACTGGAAATATTTTTTGGAGGACGTTTGCCTGAAATAAAATGCAAACATTTTTAGGTCATTACTTTCCAGATTAGGCGATTGAGTGAACTGAGTAAGAATATAGGAGAAAAGTCTGTCAAAGAAAGGTTTTTCAAAATGCCTTCAGTTAAATATATTCATTCAAGGACATATACATCAAAGATATTAACAGAATGAAGATTAGAAAAAAATGTGCACACAGCTTACAAAGTTGGTACCTCTTTAAAAAAAATAGATTAATATATACATATTAATACACACATATATCTTCATTATGGACCATCATGCCTCTCAGTGTTCAGTCTGAAAACCTCTGTGAAATACTAGGCACCTCCACAATCCTCCATTTGCAGTTAACTGTGTGGCCTTGTTTAGTTCTACACCTCTTACCTTTAAAACAAATTGACTAACTATTGTCCCTTGGTCTCTGTTTACTGCTCTTGCCATCTATAACCAAGTCCATTATTTTCATAGGTAACCTTCCTTCTCCATTCTCCTCAAATTACCCACCACCAAAGCTAGTTTATATGTACAGTTTCATGCATCAAGTTTATTCCTAACTCCCAATTTCAAGTACCCTGTTGCCATTTATCCCATCTGTTTTTACCACAAATCATTTTGGCTACTTTCATGAGCATTACTTCTAACTTAGGAACAAGATATCCTAAGTCCACCCAGCTTTCACTCCCATACAACAAAGTTGGCCTGAGGGCAGATCTGCGGGGAGTGTTTTTTAAGTACGGGCCGTTTGAAAACTACACAACAAAATACAATTTTCAAACACCATGTTTATTTGCAGATTCTACATACTTTACTCTATTTTTCAATATAGCCGCCAAGTTTGTTTAAACACTTATCATACCTTACAATGTCTGGCTCCATGGCTAAATGGTTAGCGTGCTGGCCTTTGGTCACAGGGGTGCTGGGTTTGATTCCCGGTAGGGCCGGGAATTTTAACCATCATTGGTTAATTTCTCTGGCATGGGGGCTGGGTGTATGTGTCGTCTTCATCATCATTATTTCATACTCATCATGATGTGCAGGTCGCCTAAGGGCATCAAATCAAAAGACCTGCACCTGGAGAGCCGAACATGTCCTCGGACACTCCCGGCACTAAAAGCCATACGCCATTTCATTTCATACCTTACAACTAAGTTTAGAATGCACTCTTCATAGAAACTTGCTGCCTGCTCTAATAACCAAGAGTTCTTGATCTTGATCTTGCGCTGGGACAGAGTCTGTTTAGCCTTCACCTTTACAGGTGAGTGTGTGTGTCACCATTCCCTGCCTCTGTTGCTTCAATTCGGGCATGATATGCGAAACCCATGTTTCGTCTCCCGTTACGATCTGACTCAACATGTCGTCACCTTCTTCAGCAAAACGAGTCAAAAAGTCATCGAACACTATTTTCGCCACCCACCACAGTTCAGTAGAGGTCAGACCAGTTCATTCTTACAGGCCACAGGGTGCCCAATATGACAAAAGATATATAGCCGGCTGTTCATGCAGTGGCCGCATATCTGTGTCATGTGATAGTGGATATCGTATGATGGGGCTAGAGTGCTTCATCGAGTTGGGCTGAGTAGCTTGGATGGTAGAGTGCTGCCCTTCTGAGCCCAACTTGCCAGGTTCAATCCTAGCTCCGTCCGGTGGTAAGCAAATATTGAACAACACCTGAAATCAAGCAAACGTAGGAACGTAGGAATTACCGGCAAATTTTCCCAACCTCTGCATCTTTAACAACAGACCATGAACTGCATTGGACTGCAACTGATGGGGCTTCGGCTTACCATGTAGTTGATGAAAATCAGAGTTTCACTCAAATGGCTGTGCACTGCAACTTGTAATTTTACAGTTTATGATTACCGAGTGAGTTGGATATGCGGTTTGGGTCACATAGCTGTGAATTAGCTTTCAGGAGATGGTGAGTTCAAAACCCACTTTTGGCAGTCCTGAATGTTATTTTTTGTTGTTTACCACTTTCACACCAGGAAAATGTTGGGAGAGTACCTTAATCAAGGACATGGTTGCTTCCTTCCCAGTTTTAATATTGCCCTATCACATTGTAACCCATTAGACCTATAAGTGTCGGTGTAATGTTTCACCCATAACCAAAAGAAAATGTTTACAATTGAGTAGCCTGATATTTTAATTTATTTATAAGAAACTATTTGACTGGAAGTTCAGGGCCACAAGAAGTGTGAAGCCATTTTTTGTGAACAAAGTTTCATTGCATTCTTGTAAACTGTTATAAAAGTCAGTTTTGTTATAGTTTTTTAAGATGTTTCTAATTATTGGGTGAAAATTGTTTTGTTTTTGTTTTACTTAGGTACTTTCTACTGCTACCAGGTGTCAATGTTTGGATTTTTAAGAGTGATAAACAACCTAGCAAAACAGATACTGTTACCAATAATATCTGATGTGTTTGCAAAAAACACTATAACTAGCAATATAATTTCATTCTGTGATTATAATACCAACAGTAGTTTTCAACGAACTTAAAATGACATTAGGTATACCGTAAGGTCCTTGGCGTTGGATGTGTAGCACATATTGTGCTCAATACAAGTAAGACCTTTCGATGCAGAAATTGTCATTCATAAAATATACTACCATTTTCACTCATACACTGTCAGAGTTGAAATACAAAAGGATTTCAGTTTTTTTTGCTAGTTGCTTTATGTTGCACCGACACAGATAGGTCTTATTGCGACGATGGGACAGAAAAGGCCTAGGAATGGGAAGGAAGCGGCTGTGGCCTTAATTAAATTACAGCCTGGTGTGAAATTGGGAAACCATGGAAAACCATTTTCAGGGCTGCAGACAGTGGGATTCGAACACACTATCTCCCGGATGCGTGCTCACAGCTGCACGCTCCTAACTGCACGGCCAATTCGCCCGGGTTTTTGTTGTTTTGCTGAGAGGTTAAGTATAGGAAATGATTGGGTTATAGTAAAACTAGATAGTTAAGACTTTTATCATACTTTCATAGTCAGAAAATATTCCCAATGATGACAAAATCATTAACAATTGAAAATCCATTGGCTGAAGTTGTTATACCTGCACAACCAAGCTACAACTTTCCACAAAGGCAGTTTTTGAGGTAGAAGGTGAGTTAGTGATAAGTGTTGAAGTAGCCTTTGGTACTTTCCGTGTTGAAAGTAAATATGACTAAGAAGGGAACAATTTTATCCCATATATTGTAAAATGTGTTTTACATGAACTATAGGATGAAGGAGATATGAAAGTAAAAGATTTTTGAAAAGTAGCACATAGTTTCTCTGATTTGTACATTCTGAAATTAAAAGTCTGGTCTGATAGATTTGAAGATGATGAGAAATTTGGATGGATCTTGCTTAACAATGTCCCAAAATGAAATGATGTTGAAATATATACCTTTGATTACAAATATTTCTGGTGATTCAAATGTTGATGATAATTCCATTTTCAGTGAATCTGTTTATGTTAAGCAGTTTGATATTGCAGACAAAGTCACACAATGAAATAATGAGGAAAAAGATTGCATATGAAATGGTTAGAAGTGATGTTTCAACATTTCTCCTCTCAAAAATTATAATTCAATAACTTTTCTAAGATTGTAGAATTTCAATTATCACTATCAGGTACTAATGCACCAGTGCAAAGAGCTTTTACAAGTATGAATAAAATATGGACACCAGGAGGAAAAATACAATCAAAGGTTGAAATGCTGCAAGCATTGCTAATTACCAAAGTTAATCTGAAAAACATCTGTCTTGATTTTTTCAACTAACTGAAGCGAAAGAATCTTCTGCAGAAAATTATTTCTTCAGAAAAATATGTCCAGTAGGCAACAGTGTTATGAGCTGGCTTTGAGACTTAGGAACCCTAGAATAAGTTTACTACGCATATACTACACAAAGCTTATTACTGCATTTGAAGTGGATGGGAGTCAGGAAAGGGAGAGAAATGTTTAAATGAAAACTACATTTTTTATGGGTGCTATACAGCTACAAATAAAGATAAACATTTTGAACCCTTTTGTGTAATGTGACTTCTCTAACACAGTTTCTCAATTTTGTCACTGCCCTCCAGACCATTTAAAATAAGGCAAACACACCTAGCCAACTTTGGAAATAATCTTTGAGAACAGGACCGCTAAATTGAGGAAAAATTGAGAATGCTGCTATTCTAAAATTTTTAATTCATCAGCGTTTTTCCATCACTTATCACGTACATTTCACCTGGCACATTGTCTCCTCTCAAACTTGGTTTCTCAAGCCTTTTCGCTCCCCTCCTAGCCATTCGTGGGATTGTGTTTCTACAAAGATAGACTGTCAGCCTGAATTTTCAACACAGTGATTTCATCCTGTTTTTGAATTGTTATCAAACTAAAAACATTTTAGTCTAAGAGGACCGCAGCCCCACTTTTAGCACTTTTTGTTTTGTTTCCATCTGTTAACTTTTATTTTATTTTATTTTATTTTCTTCTTAGGTTTAGCACATTTTTTGGATTCAATTATGTTTTATATTAACCCTTTTGACTCAGCGAGTTATTTATTGCTCCATCTAGTGATGTAAATATTGTATATTGTTATTATTTTTAATTCCATCTATCTTTTTTGTTTTTAATTTGTTCCTTCATTATGCTTTTAGCACATTTTTAGCTTGTATCATGTAGATTACTTTAACCCCCCCCTATTTCACTGAAGATGGCTCAAAGGAGCTGAAACATGTTTGAATTTTATTGCTCCATCTAATGATGGAATTATGTTTTGTATTGAATTAGGTAGATACATATAATTTTTAAAAAAATTTTCTTTGTAAAGTAAATTCACTCCCGTTGATCAAAAAAAAATTTTACAATCAGAATGTTGGCCAGCAGGGTAAGAGAGGTGGTGGCACACCATTTCTGATCACTATATATAGACTGTGTGTCAAAAGCCTGGATTCAATTCCAAACCTCACCGAAGTGCATTTGGAGAATAGGCTATGTGCTGGCACCGGGTTTTGCTCTCTCCCTTACTATTACTATAATATATCACGCCATTCATTTTATTTCATTATTTCCTCTAATAAAAAAAATGAAATGGCGTATGGCTTTTAGTGCCGGGAGTGTCCGAGGACAAGTTCGGCTCGCCAGATGCAGGTCTTTCGATTTGACACCCGTAGGTGACCTGCGCGTCGTGATGAGGATGAAATGATGATGAAGACGACACAGACACCCAGCCCCCGTGCCAGCGAAATTAACCAATTAAGGTTAAAATTCCCGACCCTGCCGGGAATCGAACCCGGGACCCCTCTGACCAAAGGCCAGCACGCTAACCATTTAGCCATGGAGCCGGACATTATTTCCTCTGATGAGGTTGATGCCAGGGAGAGTACCTGGGCGTGAAATCTCGCTATGAAGGTTCATCTCACTTCATACTCTACCCTGTAGAGGAATAGGACAAGGGTTGGACGTACACTTTTCACTCCTTATAAAACATTTATGCTAGCAAACAGGTGGATGGACTATATGATACAATCTATCAAAACAAAATAGGATTTGTTAAAATGTATAAAATACACAAATGTACTGTACAGTATATGATGCTTCACTCTCAGAACGTTTATGAACTCACTGCAGTATAGTATAAATACATTTATGACACTTGAATTGTCAAAAATATTTAAAAGAGACACATATTTCTGAAAAGGAACATAAATCAAATATGTAAATTATATACATAAATTATAGACCTGCACCAGTACTGATAAATCACAATATTATCCAATAAATCTTCTGGAGACCACCAATACCAATCAAAATATGCAATTTACAACCCAAAGATCCATGACAATGATGTAAACAAAGAGTTTCAGTATGGATGTAACTTCAAAACCTTGCAAAATTATGCTGTAAAACTTTAAGAATCACTAGAATAACATACAATGACACATAAACTAATTTAAAACTATGAGGAACTTAATAAACTTACAAGAACAATAAAGTACAGCCAGCACAGAATGGTTTAATAATAACAATGTTGCATGTCAGCCCTCTGTCTGTAGCCTCCTTTGGTGTTTCCTGCTAGGAACTAGCGAGTCAGTTGGGAGCTCCCAGCTACTGATGGGCTCTCCCATCTCTCTTTTTCTTGTTTCTTGTGGATCTTCTGGAGGTGTAACCAGAATGTTCTCATTCTGACCGCACCCCAAAAAGTCTGGAACTTCATCACGGGTGATATACAAGCTCCTCACATACGCTCAGTGAGTGAGTTAAATTTGGACAGCAGTAGTGCTGGCTGTTGTTGTGTGGTCACTGTTCAGTGGCCAGTGTTGGTGGTGTTGTTTGTAGTGAGTATCGTCATCATTTTGGAGAGGGGTGCTGGTTAGCGCTGTGTCATTATTTAGGCATACATATCAAGTAGTTCAGTGTGTGGAGTGGTCAGGTTGACTGTGAGTTAATTGAATTGATTGTATGAGTAATTAAATTCATCTGGAGTCTATCACTGAGCAAAGTTTCTGGCAAATCGGGTTGTTTACTTGGCGGGTTCCCCTCGTAAGTGAATAGGAGTCGTGAATTGTGATAGACAACAACAGCCCTATGTTTGAACCTGTCTGCGTGCAGCTGCTGCATGAAGTGACCAACCATGCGGAACCAAGTAACAGGTGAGCTGTCAATCAAGATTACTGAAGGGACCATCATCTCAGGTAATACCAGCAAGCAGGATCACCTGCTGTGAGGAGGACAGAGACTTTGTAAACAGCTACTAATTAGGGAACTGTTATAATTCATTTCAAGCATAATTATATATATTTATGTGTGAGTGTGTATACTAATGGCAGTCATCCTGTATGAAATTAGAGTGATAAAACAGACATAATAATAATAATAATAATAATAATAATAATAATAATAATAATAATAATAATAATAATAATATTATTTTATTTTTCTATTGCTTTTCCCACACCTGTGAGGTCGGGGGTGTGAACTGCGTCACACATGTGGATTTGGCTCTGTTTTATGGCTGGATACCCTTCCTGATGCCAACCCTATATGGAGGGATGTAATCACTATTGCGTGTTTCGGTGGTGGCTGGTAGTGTGGTGTGGTGTCTGAATATGAAGAGGAGAGTGTTGGGACATTCACGAACACCCAGTCCCTGAGCCAGAAGCAATTAAAATCCCCGACCTGGCCGGGAATCGAACCCGGGACCCTCTGAACCAAAGGGTAGTATGCTGACCATTCAGCCAACGAGTCAGATAATAATAATAATAATAATAATAATAATAATAATAATAATAATAATAATAATAATAATAATAATAATAATATCCAAAAGTGCACACATCCAGGGGTGAAACGTCAGTAAGATATTACTGAAAAGTATACCATGAATTTCTGATTCATGTTCCATTTACTTTTACTTGTCAATAACTTCTTCTGACATTGTATGGCACACATGCACCACTATGTACTGCTAGGGTAAAGTGGCTTTTAAACTCATGACTTTCCCAAGAAATATGCGACCAGATGAAAATCAGAGACACATTCTATAATCATTATGTGAAATATTCTGTATCAGACAATTTCGAAAACTATAAAAAATAAGTCCAAAACAGAACAACACAGTAAATTAGAAATGCTAAAATACGCCATTCTTATGATGTTTTGAACACTCATGCAGGTTTGGAAATCTCTTCACAAAATTTTTATATTTTAGCTCATGATCTGCTCAGATGGACAAACAGACCAAGGCAACAGTAATTAACAGAATATCCTCAAAAATAAGACATAATGGAGAGCAGTTCCATTCTTATGTAAACCCAAGTGACATTTCTTTGAGATCATTTAGGAAAAGGCTAGGAAAACAACAGATAGGGAATCTGCCACCTGGGCGACTGCTCTAAATGCAGATCAGTATTGATTGATTGAATTGATTGACATTAGGAGCATCTTCTGTGAAATAAAATCAGGGTCCACTGATCATGATGGAATGAACCTGTCTCTTTTAAAATGAATCCTAGACATCATACTTCCAACAATCACGAATATCAATAATAAGTCACACATGACTGGGGTCTTTACTTTGAACTGGAGGTGTGCGATAACCCAACCTTTACTTAAAAATAACAATTCTAACAGTCCTGAAGATTTTCATCCTATTGGTAAACTTCCTATACCAGGAAAAATATTTGAGAAAATAGTACATAAGCAAATTACTGAACATATGTTACAAATTACTTGCTAAATATCAATCACAGTTCAGACCAAACTACAATACTATTGTGATTGTGAAATATGTATTTGGACTTGGAACACTGTGGGGAATTTTATGTGTTCATGTGTTAATTTTATATGTTCATGTGTTAATTTTTTATATTCATGTGTTAATTTTTTTTGTGTGTGTCTCCTGTGTGTGGGGATATTTGGAATTGTTTGGTCATGACATTGCTTCAAGATTGTTTGGTTGTTGTGAAAAATTAGTCTTAAAAATGTTTAAAGGTAAGATGAAATATTTGTGGGACATACGGTGGCACACATGCCAGATCTGAGAGGATGCTTCCAGGAGTTTCCGGTTGCATCAGTTTGCATCAGTTTGGAAATTTCTTGATGCTACACAAGGTACTTTATCAGCATTATTTGCTGGGCTCTCATTGGCTATAATAAGACTATTTGTGATTAGGGAACATAGGAAAATGAGGAACGCTCATTGGTTGTTTCACAATTTCACCATTTCCGGCAGAGGAGCGCTTGGCGAGAGCCAAGCTCTTCCAAGCCGTCTTGTAATTCTGACCTAGGGGGGCTCATTCCCGAATCCCGCGTTTTGCTTCCAGCGTAACACCGCCTCATGCTGACGTCATGTGGAGGTCTCACATCGGCAGCTGTTGCGGTGAACAATAAGGAACTCGCTTTCAGTATAGGTCTGTTTTGCGGTACGCAGTCTTGTAACATTTTCCGTATAGTGTTGGTGGTTGTGTTAAAGATGAGTAAGGTTTCTAAATATAAAGTTAATTTTTTTATGGCACAATGTACTAATTGGGATCGAAAACAACTGGCGTCTTGTACCAGTAAATTACAAGGAGTCTGAAAAGATCGCGGTTTTGACATTTGATGAAATGAATATAGACAGACGTATTTCATACAATTCATCTGATGACCACATACTAGGGCCTCACAGCAACGTCCAGGTATCGATGGTTTGAGGGCTCTTTGCTGAATGGAAGCAACCCATTTTTTATGATTTTGACGTGATAATGACATCAGAGTTGTTAAGAAACACAATTAGTAAACTTGAGGCTTGGGACATTCATATTGTCGCAGTGACTTGTGACATGGGAGGCAAAAATACCAAAGTGTGGAAGGAACTAAACGTACACTAGGACAAGAGCTTTTTTGCCAATCCAGTGGACGATAACAGGAAGGTGTGGGTGTTCTGTGATGTACCCCACCTCTTGAAATGATTGAGAAACCACTTTTTAGATGAAGGTTTGACGTTAGCTGATGGTTCAGAATTTCATAAGAAGACAATAGGACACCTATTACAGACTCAAACTGGGGATCTGTCAACTACGCATCATATTAATAAGGCTCATCTGAGTGTAACAGGCAGATCCCTTCAGAATGTGAGAATGGCTGCGCAGTTATTTTCCAGGCGCACAGCTCTGGCAGTGCGGTGTACTTTAAACAAGGATGCTGGAAGCAACTTCATCGAGCTAGAATGACACCTTCAACGTGTTGAACTCCATGGCACCTAAAGATGAAAAGATTCCCCTAAGGGATTGGATACGGCTTAAACTTAAGGAAACAGGAAAATATTCTGAAGCACCTTCTGGAGGTGATTACACAAGTGAGATTTGGTGAACGGAAAACTTTACTTCCGTTTTAGAAGGGGGTTCATAATATCTATAAACTCTCTCTTAGGACTGTTTGAAGACATGAAACATGCAAATATGTCTTATATTTTAACTGCCAGATTAAATCAAGACTGCTTGGAGATTATTTTTCACGTTTCCATGGCGTAGGAGTTTTTTATAGTAATTCGTCCCCTTTCAAAATTCGTAACAGAATTCGACTTCTATTACAGGAAGTAATGAAGTCCCTCTCTCCTGTAATGTATCAGTGGAAGCTGAAAATAATTCATTGTTGAGTGATACGGGTATTTTTATCCTGATGCTGATAATAAGGACGATTTCTTGAGCTTCGTAAGCAATGAACTATGTATAACGGACCAACAATATTGGTATTATAAATTTTGGGACAAATATTTCAGGTTCCCTATGGGAATCAACATCTATATCATCTGATAGCCAAGCAGGCATCAATTTTTGGTAAAGAGACAAAGTCTCTCATAGTGCATTGGCACTGCCGGTGGCTCCAAGTAGCCTACGCAGTGGCCTCCACGGTATGCACTAGCCAGCGTCTTGGTAGGTGTGCTAGGTACCAACTGATGAACCCAACCTAGCACATGAGGGCGAAATGCTGGCAACTGGGAATGAGTTGGCTGGAAAATGTATAATGTCCAGTAACGGACCATTTATATTGGTATTATAAATTTACTCATTCGGGACTAATATTTCAGATTTTCTGTGGGAATCAGCATCTATCTCATTCCCTACTACCAGTCAAAATTGAGTTGTGCAGTTATCATGATAATGACAGGCCCTTTTACCTTCTGCCAGCCAGCTTAATGCCAGTCACACAGAGTTGGTGAGTTTCCATTAAAACAGCAGGCCTCTATGCCTAATGCTAGTCACATTTTAGATGGGTACATTTGTTTATAATGGCGGGCACCCTTACCTACAGCCAAACACAATCGGGTAGGGGAGTTTTGAACAAAATTGCATGCTCCCTTACCTTCTGTAAGTCAAATCAAGAAGTGAATTATTCATTACAATGGTAGGCCCTCCTTACTAATGCCAGTTACACAGGAGTTGGAGAAGGACCCCATTCTTACTGCCAGTCAAAGTCGGTGTGGGGAATACTGACTACAACAGCAGACAAACCCTTTCCGATTGTAACAAATCAACATCAATGAATATATATATAGATCGACTTACGAAAGTATATGCATGTTTACAATATTGCAGACCTTCATTTACAGATTAACTGCTGATAAACAGTACATCATATCGACAAAGGATTGTACCATAAGACGCAGTATTTAGCGGCCTAAATGGCTGGTCCTATATATTTTCTCGCATCTCGTCTATTCATGAGTCAGACTGAGTTAGAAACGTTGCATAGGGTGATATTTGTGTAAGATTATCTTACATTGCATTACTTTTCGGATAATTATGTGACATAGCATTTGGCTCACGTATAGGCCAATATTTTTGTAGAGTTTGATGATACTATCTTTCCTGTAAATGATTGAAACTATGAATTATGCACGTAAAAAGTCCAAATTTACTTAAAATCGAGAAATAGAGATGAATCTAATGTAAAAGGGATACAGATACGACAAAAAGTCATAAGACCAAGGTTGAAGATCACTCCAAATTGAACGGAGATTATGCCATCCGTTATGTGATAGGATTTCCTGTTTATCCCACGAAATACCTCGAAATGAAGGTCTGCACCATCATTAAAATTGCCTTCATATTTCAATATTCTTTGAGGATAAAAAGTGAAAAATGTAAAGATCTTGGAAGTTTTCCATCCGTTATAGGCTAAAACGTATAATTTTGCCAAATTTTAATTTTCTTGCTCGTCTGGCAGATTATGACGCAATCTGGATTTTTGGTGAGGGGGTAAAAATTAGGACTTTCAGGAAACTGCACCAAAAATATGCAGATGGTCATTATTACCCCTCAAATGGGTAGCTGTACGAAGATTTCACCGAAGGAGTTAATGTACAGGCACACATAGTTGTTACATTTTTATTTATATATAGTTAGATAAGGAATCTGCTCCACGTACAATTCCTTTTGGGCTATGTCCGCTGGACTTAACCTGATAAACCAACTCTTCATGATATCTCACTTATTAATCCTCCTTGCTGAAAAATGCACATGAGAAAAAGTTTTAGAAATGGATTTCCATTAAGGATTATAGATTTCCATTAATTTTGGATGTGCATATTTTGAGGGAGTGCAAAATCATTGTTTCGGTTTCGGATAAACCCCCAGTAAATTTAGGTATTCAGAAATAATATTGGCCCTAAAACCTACTCAAAGACAGGTGGATTCTAAATATCAAGTTTGGTAGACATATAATCAGTAGTTGTCAAGTTATAAGAACTCATACAATCGAACAGACAAACAGACACCAAAGCTAAGAAATATGCAGATGGTCATTATTACACCTGAAACCAATAACTGTATTGAAATTCCGCCAAAATAGTCAATGTACAGACAGGCGGTCGTTACGATTATATTTATATAGATAGATGACAGATAAGCATGGGCACGTTTGTAAGTGCGAACCTTCATTTCGAGATTTACTGCTCCTAAACGGTAGATCATATCAACAAACGGTTTGCACCCTCGGACATCCCTTTTATCGCTCCACATGTTTGGTCTTGAAACATTTTCTCGTATCTCCCAGATTTATGGGTTCGATTGAGTTACGATATTTGAATGGAATTTCAAATTTCCAGCTCGTTTGGCAGGTTGTGAGGCAATCTTGATTTTGGGCGAGGGGGATAAAATTTAGGACTTTCAGGAAACTATAGCTAAAAAAATATGCAGATGGTCATTATTACCCCTTAAACGGAAAGCTGTACAAAAATTTCACCAAAATACTCAATACACAGACACACGGTCATTACGATTTGATTCATATAGATAGATAAGGAATCTGCTCCACGTATAACACATTTTGGGCTATGTCCGTTGTACTTAACCTGAGAAACCGACCTTTCATGATATCTCCCTTATTAATCTTCCTGTTGAAAAATGCACATGAGAAAAATTTTTAGAAATTCATTTTTATTAAGGCAGGTAGATTTCCATTAAGTTTGGTTGTGTGTATTTTGGGGGAGTGCAAAATCACGGTTTTGGTTTCATATAAACCCCCCCAGTCAGTTCAGGGGTTTAGAAGCAATATTTTCCCTAAAACCTACCCAAGGACAGGTGGATTCTAAATATGAAGTTTGGTGGAAATATATCCAGTAGTTTTCATAGGACAGATAAACAGACAGACAGACAGACAGACAGACAAACAAACAAACAAACAAACAAACAAAAGATTTCTTCACACCCATTTCACATTTTTTACTTATCAGCCCAAGTTTCTCACACAACCTCGTTTTATCCATTACAGATTGGAACTTCATTGACGGTTTCCACTATGGTCACTTACAATTTACCATGCACCTGTCACTTCTCTAACACAGCAGCTCAATTTTGTGCTGCTCTCCCAACCATTTAAAATAAGGCAAATACACCTAGCCAACACTGGAAACAATCTTCAAGAACGGGACCACTAAATTGAGAAGGAATTGTAAATGCTGCTATTCTAAATTTTAAATTCATCGGCGTTTTTCTTTACTTATCACATACATTTCACCTGGCACGTTGTCTCCTCTCAAACTTGGTTTCTCAAGCTTTTTCACTCCCCTCCTAGCCATTAATGGTGATGGTGTTTCTACAAAGACAGACTGTCAGCCTGAATTTTCAACACAGTGATTTTGACTTGTTTTTGAATTGTTATCAAACTAAATTTTGAGACTAAGCATTAGCATTTATTGTTTCATTTCCATCTGTATCATTTATTTTATTTTATTTTCTTCTTAGTTTTAGCACACTTTTTGGATTCAATTACGTTTTATATTAACCTTTTTTCACAGCGAGTTATTTATTGCTCCATCTAGTGATGTAAATATTTCCGTCATGTCTCTTTTGTTTTTCTTTTGTTCCTTCATCTTGTTTTCAGCACATTTTTAGCTTCTATTATGTAGATTACTTAACCCCCCTTATTTCACTGAAGACAACTCAAATGAGTCGAAACATGTTTGAATTTTATTGCCCCATCTAATGATGGAATGATGTTTTGTATTGAATTAGGAGGATACATTTAATTTTTCCATTGTAAAGTGAAAACCGTCAATACAGAATAATTCTAATTTCTTGTAATGTCTTCTGCAGGCCAAGGTTCCGTCTTAGGCCACAGAGATTGACATACTCTGTGAGGATGTGGGCCTCGGTGAAGACGACACATCACAAGAACAAACTGGGGGGGGGGGGTTCTCCCTCTTCAAGAAGTAGGAGTGCATAGATCTTCCATGATCTATCCTCAGCCTACACAAACCTATGGCCTCTCTCCATGAAGGCCGGAAAGAGGACTACCACACGGTAGCTGTCTTCTTAATTGCTTTCAATTTTTTGGGAGTTCACATAGCTAGCCACTCCGATTCTCAGGGTGCCAAGATGATTCAACGTAGCTGAGATCAAATATCCCTAGCTGGTATATTCACAGGGCTAGGTGGTAAAATACTGTTAACATTTGCTGCTTCATCCACAAGTTCATTTCCTGCAATCCCAATGTGGCTTGGGAGCCATGCAAAAGTGATCCTGATGCCACCATTACACTACCTGGCTAGATCATCATGAATCTACTGTTGTGGGGAAATAGGTGTCGATAGGCTGCAAGGGAACTTAACAACTTGGTACACACGACAAAATAGTTTCTTTCATTACCCAGCGTAAACTGCAGAGCTTCAAAGATGGTGAAAAGCTCCGCAGAATACATATACTTCACAGACACTAGGAAGCAAGATCTTCATTCTAATATTATCAGAGACAAAAAAGCATTCCACTTTTTCTTTGATCTTAAAACTATCCATGAAGACGCATCACATGCTGGATACAGGTGAACAAAGTCCTGGAAATACCTCCATTGAAGAGAAGCATCCGTGTTCACCTTGGATTCACAAAATATATATAGCTATATATCCGGCTGTGGAACTACCCATGGAGGTACCTTGCTAGGGGTCTGCTCAAGACCACCACTGATAGCCACATCTAACTCACGACACAAGTTATCAGTTCAAATCCCAACCAGCCAGTTTTAGTATCTCTGGTGGTAATGGGTACATTTGGTTAAGCTGATATATGTGGCATTACAATCTGGTCCTTGGTATTTAAATTCATACATTCATGATTTGGAAAAAGGGTCTCTTTTATTTAGATTGCATTTACAAATTTGTTTTGGTAATATGTTGTTTGCTCTGAATGCTATTTTAAAATCTTGCTTTTTGAATATGTTAGCTATTTTGTATGTGTTTTATTCACAAAACTGAGAACTAAATATTTATCGTTTTTGGGTGGGCAGTAACTAGGTTTCCTATCAATCAAGGCAACTCCAGCAATACTGAGAAAGTTGAGACCTCCTGGACTCAACTTGATAGTGCCTTGTCTAGAATTAAGATGCCAATCATTCTTTTAGTAACTTCAATGCCCAATGCTATTGATTAAGATCATGATCTAGCAAATGTTAGAGTGCAGTTTGTACCACAGTCCAATTACAGATCCACAGATTTTGGATCAATTAACTTAAGATAAATCAAAATGTTATTCATGATTGCCAGAAAGAGTTTGACTCTCTAGAATAACATAAATGGGAAGACATTTCCAAGGAGGTTCAGGATGTTGCTACTCTATTATCAATTTAGCAAGGGAAAAAGAATCATCCATGGTGGACTAAATAGTGTGATTAAACACTCTGAAAAAAATAGTCTCAAGCCTGGAATCATTGGAATGAAACACGAAAAATTGAAGATTTCCCCATCCAAAGTAAACTAACTGCTCATGTGATCTGTAAAACAAAATGTGTTTATCAATAGGCTCAGCTTGATACAACTGAAGAAACTTTTAGGAGGAACAATACTTGTGATTTTTACCAAGCCCCTTTCCTATGTTTCCAAGACGAAAATGGTAATTTTTTTTCCCTGAATAATCATGACAATTATGAACGATTAGTTCAATACTTTGAGTCCTTACTCAACTACGCTCCTCCAGCATCAAAGATTACAATTTTTGGGCCATTCTTCATTTCACCTGATTTTCCTCCTCTTGATGGAGAAGAAATAAACCAAATCATTTCATCTCTCCTCAAAAACAGGACATAAGGCAAGGTTTCAATAGTTGCCGAGCTTCTGAAAATGGCTGGTCCCAATTTTGTTGCCAAAATGTAAAAACTTTTTCATGATATGTGGGAATCGGAAACTATTCCTGAAGAGTGGCAATCAGCTCTTTTATATCCACTTCGTAAAACAGGCAATAAAACAGATATGAACAACTACAGAGGCATATCCCTTCATTCCATCTTACTATATATAAAAATGGATGTATGTATGTGTGTAAATGACAAATCTCCTCCTAAACCACTGGAGTAATTTAAATTTTTTATTTCTTTTTGCTATTTGCTTTACGTCGCACCGACACAGATAGTCTTATGGCGACGAT